>NC_086103.1:173313450-174589283 GCF_963921235.1 Mobula hypostoma
ACCCAGGACATGCCCCTTTCCCTTTGCTGTCATTAGACAGGAGGTACAGGAGGCTGAAGATGCACACTGAACATTTTAGTAATGATTTCTTCCATTCTGCCTTAAGATTTCTGAACAGATGATGAACCAACCTATGAACAATACCTCACTATGTTTGCTCTCTTTTTGAACTACTAATTCTTTTTTTAAAACATCACTTATTGTAATTTATAGTTTTTTTTAAAATGTATTTCACTGTATTACTACTGTAAAACGATTTTACAAATTTCAAGGTATATGTCAGAGATATTAAACATGATAGGTTTCTTAAGGTTGTTATAGCTGGAGGTGGTAATGGGGTCAAACTCCCACTACCTGTTAAATGCTCCCAATGGCTTATACCTCAAATAACCTGACAACCAAGTCCAGATCCTGGCCTTTCACGTCTGGCTTAGCTACTAAGCCTGGTGGAACCATTTCTGCTGCCACAAGAAGGGGCAAAGGTGGGTTACTGGTGCCTTAAAAAACATTTGCTTTGGGCAGATAGGGCTTGACAGCAGTGGTTGGCAGCTCCTCTAGGAGAAGTAAAACTCTGATATCAAACCTCTGCTGTTTTGCAGCTATACCGAAGGCTTCAAGAGTAAACCCCGAGAGAAGAATCGAGCTGGAGTCCCTGAGGCAGTCCTATGTTGAGTTCAATGCTGAATGGCAACTCCTGCGATGCTGCTGGTATCAAACTGTATCAGTCTCTACCGTTCCTTTGGGTGCATCAGATGCTTGTGTGCTACATGGGCAACAGTTTGCTCTCCATATTGTACTGCCCTGTCTTGCATATCTAGATAGCTAGGACACAACAGCCATGGTTGACTCTGACCCATGGAGGCCTCAGCATTAACCCTGATTCTGAATTTGACTCTGATTCTGATAGAAGACGAAGAAGAGGGCTGATCTGTCTAGAGAGATGGTGGCAATTTCTGTCCTCAAAATTGCAATCATCAAACTAACAATGAGGTCTTACAGCCAGTCAAGGCAGATTGGATTTCCAAAAAGCAATTTTTTTCTCCGAAGGTAAACAGCATTACCAATGTTCTTAAGCACAGAGGCTTGACAATCTGTATTACAGAAATAAAATTCACTGGGTTAGGTAGAACAGCAGAATGCTTTCTAAATATTGACAGTCATGGCATTCTTCAGATTCTTGTTTAATCTGGGAATTGAATTGCAAGGGCAAATGTACAACAGCTTCATGCCACATCCTTGAAAAGTTCACCGCAAACCTATTCAGGCGCATTTGAAGTATGTTAATCTGAAAAAAAAAGCAACAATATCACATCAACACATCCTCTGCAAACCTTACATTCTGGCATTGTTAGAGATTATGAAGTGCCTTGTGGTCTGATATTAATAGGACAGTATGAATATGTTATATTGAAGTGATATAAGACGTTGATGAGACTGAATTTGGAGTATTGTGTGCCGTTTTGGTCACCTGCCTACAGGAAAGATATCAAAAATGTTGTAAAATTTACAAGATGTTGCTGTGACTTGAGGACCTGAGTTATAGGGAAAGGTTGAATAGATTAGGACTTTATTCTCTAAAGTGTAGGAGAATGAGGGGTGATTTGACAGAGGTATACAAGATAATGAGGGGTATAGATTGGATAAATGCAAGCAGTCTTTCTCCACTGAGATTGGGTGAGACTAGAACTGGAGGTCATGGGTTAAGGGTGAAAGGTGAAATGTTTGAGGGGAACTTCTTCACTCAGAGGGTGGTGCCAGAGGAAGTGGTGGATGTGGGTTTGATTTCAACGTTTAGGAGAAAGTTGGATAGATACGTCAATGGGAGGGGTACCGAGGGCTATGGTCCAGGTGCAGGTTGACGGGACCAGACAGATTAATAGTTTGTCATGGGTTAGATGGGCCAAAGGGCCTGTTTCTATGCTGCAGTCTTCTATGACTCTCCATCAACAGGATGAAAATATGATAGGAAACTGGTTGGAGTTCATACAAATGACGGGGGATCTCATTAAAACCCATCGAATATTGAACGGCCCAGATAGTGTGGATGTGAAGAGGATGTTTCCTATATTAGGAGAATCAAGGACCGGAGGACAGACCATCAGTATACAAAGACATCCCTTTAGAACGGAGATGTGTAGCAATTTCTTTAGCCAGAGGGCGATGAATCTGTGGAATTCACAACAGCTTCTTGATTACTAAGGGTGTCAAAGGTTATTGTGAAAGGCAAGAGAAAGGGATTTAGGGGGGATAATAAATCAGCCAAAATGGAATGGTAGAGAAAACTCAATGAGCCGAATAGTCTAATTCTGCTTCTATATCTTATGGTCCCATGTCTTAATGTTATGGAAATTACAACAGTGCAAACTTAGGAAGTGTCAGGAATTCACAACATGCCAGCCAGCGTCACAAAGTGCCACACTGGTGGGAGCCAACCCCAAAACATTGTCTATCAGCTTACTCCAAATGCCACACTGCTTTTCAGTTGATATTCAACTCTACATACTAGCCAGGCACTTCAATGTGAAGCTGTTCTAAAGAAGGCTGTCTTTATGCTTCTATTAGCAATGACACTCCCTAAGTATGATCCTCCCTCTTTTTGCACTACTTATGTAATTCAATTTTCTTTTTTTAATTTTTAATTTTTTTAATATATGTATTGCAATGTTCGGTGGTGGGGTGGAGACACATCTCTACCAAAGGAAGTGTAAGGCGCTCCTTCCCCCCGCTAGCCTGCAGATCACCTTTGGACAAGGTGCAGCACCTGCATAGCTCCCCAGTCAGGGTCACATGAAGCCAATCAGGTGTTGGTTGGTCATATAAGCAGCTGGTGTATATCACAAGTCCCGGTTATACGGCTACTGATGCCAGGCAGAGTATTAATAATGGCTGAGATCACCCTTCTTGTAAAGACATTGCCCAGGAGAAGGCAATGACAAACCACTTATGTAGAAAAATTTGCCAAGAACAATCATACTCATGTGAAGATCGCCTACGTCATACGACATGGCACATAGCGAATGAACAATTGCAATGTACTGCTGCTGCAGAACAATAAACTTCATGACATATGTGTTTTAGTCCCTGGAGTTTATGTATTGAGTATAGAATAAATTAATGGAAATTTTATTGGTTAGAGATTTGTATTGTGATAGTCATTTGAACCAGGTTAAACGATCCACACCTGTAAAGTTATTCAAAGAGATTTGTATTGTCCAATAAAGGGTCAAATGTCCAAAGCCCTTCTTTGCAGTAGAGTTCCTCCAGTATTTTGTGGATTTTCACCACTCTTGGGAAGAGTCAACTGCAGAAAGACATTATCATGGTGTCCATTAGGTAGAGAAACCATTTGGGATGAAAGGGACAGAAATCTGTACTATCTGGATGTTCTTATTGGCCACAGAGGAATTAAAATATGGAAGAAAACATCAAACTTGAATGGGTCAAGGGCAGTGGAAGTAAACAAACCAATTGTATTTGTTCTTGCCAAGTGCGTGAAGAAATGGAGGCAGCCATTTTGTGAAGCTGCTCTGTAACCTCCATCTTGTGAACTCTGTGATGAACTGATTCTTGCTTTAGGCAAATCTAATCAGAGCAATTGAACATGGACACAAGGAGTTTCTGCTATTGACCTATTAAACCTGATATAATCAACCAACAGGAATTCTGCAGATGCTGGAAATTCAAGCAACATACATCAAAGTTGCTGGTGAACACAGCAGGCTAGGCAGCATCTCTAGGAAGAGGTACAGTTGACGTTTCAGGCCGAGACCCTTCGTCAGGACTGATATAAACCTGATATAATTCTCAGATGAGCTGTGTATTGTGTACAATGCAGGTTTGCAGAAATAATCTTGTTATCTTGGCCTACTGGTCTGAAGCAGAGTCAAACAGAAGAAGTCACCTAAGGCATGGAGTCGTGTAACCCTTGGAGTATATCCAATGGGAAGGTGTTATAAGTCAGTCAGATGGCCTCGAGCTAACAAGAATGAAGCCCATCATTTGAACTGATAAGAAGTGTTTAAAATAAGGAGCTTCAAGTTCAAAGGCACGAAAACTCTGGAAACTAATCACTTCAAGGAAGAGCTCCATGCCAGGGGCTGGGAGAAGAAAGGATTGATTGTCTGACCAAAGGGAGATCCCCTATTTTGGCATTATAAATTGGAAAAGTAATCCGAGTAAGTATTGGTACAAAGGGAACAATAGACTTCATATCCTAAGTTGCTCGCCTGGGGTCAACAGAGTTACATTGTTGTTTGTGCAGAGACAATAAAGTGCAAGTTTTGATTAATTAATAGTTGCTTAGTGAGTTTCCTAACCTAGTTCCACTGATGAATGGTCAACATTCTTTAATGCACTCCACATGCCCTAGACTAGCATTGTTTCCTTAGTCATTAGACCAGACATGTAATAATTAAGGATTTTGGCTTGTGTATATCTTGGCAATTCTTCATCATCTGCCGCTGGTCTTCTCTCCCAGCCCCTTGTCCTCCTCAATCGTTTATTTCCAAGTCTATTGCTTTACTATTTCAGTTAATTGATTCTTAAATGTATAAGAATTTGGCTTCTCAAGTTCCATCTCATTAACCCGGAGTTAATAGTTAACATACAGCAAAGTAATCCTTTTGATTACAAACAAGAGCAACACACACAAAATGCTGGAGGAACTCAGCAGGCCAGGCAGCATCTATCATGATGAAGGTTCTCTACCCAAAACGTTGACTGTTTCCTCTTTTCCATAGATGCTGTCTGGCCTGCTGATTTCCTCCAGCATTTTGTATGTGTTGCTTGGATTTCCAGCATCTGCAGATTTTATATGGTTTGTGAGAGTTCCCATTTTTTTGGTATAAACACAGACGATGGAGAAGGCAGAGTTTGTCATTGAAACATTGGTTATAATTGATATCTGTACCTGGCTGGAAGCTTGAGAAGTTTATTTATCATACACGCTGGGAAAGCACTAGATCCGTCTTTTTGAGACAATATCGAGTCAATATCTCCGAAAGCTTCTCTCCTAATTTCATTTTTGGCAGTGATGTCATTGGAAACTAAGTTCAAAACAGATGTTTAATGAGGGACCAAGTGATTATTTCTTTAAATTATCACAGTAAGTCAAAAATGTTCACGGTGTTTCTTTATGAGGGAATGTTCTATGGAAAAATTAACATCTTTAAGACTCAACTCCAACAGGAATGTCATCAGCATTGGTTAGGATTTTGTCATTGTTGGACTTGCCAAAAGTGGAAAAACTTGAGGAAAGAACAAGAATGCTCTGTGATAGGAAACTCACCTTTTTCACTCTCTGATACAGTTTGTTCAGTGATATAGCTTGTTCCCAGTCGCTGTGACATTGTCATGCAAACTGGAAGATGTGCGCCCTGTGGTTGATCCAATTCCTCACCGATGTCACCAACTGAAGTGTCACGGGACATTGAAACATTGAGACACCAGGCGGTATATGCTGCTGTTGAAAGAAGGCCATTCTACTCGAATAGTTCCCCCCCCCACTACCACTCTCCTCCGCCTAGTGGAACTTGGCCTCACTCTTAATAATTTCTCCTTTAGCTCCTCCTACCTCCTTCAAACAGAAGGGGTAGGCATGGGCATTCGCATGAGATCCAGCTATGCCTGCCTGTTTGACAGCTATGTGGAACAGTCTATGTTCCAAGCCTACACAGGCAACCATCCCGCACTTTTCCTGTGCTACATAGACGACTGCATTAGTGTTGCTTCCTGCAACCATGCGGAATTCGTCGACATCATCCACTTTGTATTAGCTAATCATCTGAAAACTGCTTCAGTTAAACATCAAATTATCAAGATTCGCAAACGTGATGACACCTTGACAGTTAATCATGACGAGATAAGCAAATCTTTTCAAGAACTTTATACCTCCTTATACCATTCTGAATTTCCTCACGATCCCAACACCATGCATGACTTTTTAAGGAAATTGAATTTTCCGAAATTAGCACCCAAAGAATGTTTAACATTAGAAACTCCTATTACGGATGAAGAAATAACAGCTGTTATTTCCTCAATGAATTCTGGCAAAGCACCTGGTCCAGATGGTTTTACAGTGGAATTCTTTTAAGTTTTTTTCTTCTATTCTTTCTCCTTGGTTGTCTAGAGTTTTTAAAGAAGCAATCAGATTAGGTAAATTACCACAATCATTTTATGGAGCTTCTATTTCTTTAATTCTTGAAAAGAATAAAGATCCTACTGATTGTGCATCATACAGACCGATATCTCTCCTGAATGTAGATTCTAAGATTTTTTCTAAAGTATTAGCAACTAGGTTAGAGAAGGTATTACCTCAAATTATCTCTGTGGACCAAACTGGGTTTATTAAAAATCATTATTCATCTTTTACTATTAGGAGGTTAATGAATATTGTTTATACTCCTTCATTTACTACTCCAGAATGTGTTATTTCATTAGATGCTGAGAAAGCTTTTGACAGAGTTGAATGGCCATATTTATTTAGTGTGCTTGAGAAATTTAATTTTAGTCGATATTTATATCTTGGATTAAATTGATATATCATACCCATATAGCTTCGGTTTTCACTAACAATGAAAGATTTCCCTTTTTTCGCTTATCTCGGGGTACTAGGCAGGAATGTCCTCTTAGACCATTATTGTTTGATATTGCCCTTGAACCCTTAGCAATTGCTATCCGAGACTCACCTAACATTCTTGGTATTACCCGTGGGAATGAAATACATAAGTTATCATTATATGCAGACGATTTGTTATTATATATTTCTTATCCTGAGAAATCCAAACCCGCTGTTTTATCCTTGTTGGCTCAGTTTAGTAATTTTTCTGGTTATAAATTGAACCTTAATAAGAGTGAACTATTTCCCCTAAATATGCAGGTTCCAACTTATGGATGTTTACCATTTAAATTGGTTACCGACTTTTTTTTACATATTTAGAGGTTAAAATTACAAAAAAAAGCATAAGGATTTACTTAAGGCTAATTTTTTACCTTTAATTGATCAGATTAAACTTCTGTTTACTAAATAGTCAGCAATGTCTCTGTCATTGATAGGTCGGATCAATGCCATTAAGATGATTATTTTACCTAAATTTTTATATTTATTTCAAGCGGTGCCAATTTTTATTCCGAAATCCTTTTTTGATAATGTTGATTCCAAAATTTCTTAACATATATGGCAGAATAAAAATCCTAGGTTAGGTAAAAGATACTTACAGAAATCTAAAAAGGATGGGGGTTTGGCATTGCCGAATTTTAGATTTTACTATTGGGCAATTAATATTCGATATTTAAAATTTTGGTCATGGGACTTGGACATAACTTCAAGTCCACATTGGGTAAATCTCGAATGTAAATCTTTACAAGGGTTTTCACTGGGTTCTATTTATTAGGGACTTTGCTTCCCTTTAGTCTTTCTAAATTGTATAAACAAATGGATAACCCAATAGTAAAATATACTTTACGAATATGGTTTCAATTTCAAAATTTTTTGGGTTGAATCAATTTATTCTAGCAAGTCCTATTATATCTAATTTTTTCTTTCAACCCTCTATCATGGATCAAGCCTATTTGGCTTGGAAAACTAAAGGTTTATTATGATTTTGTGATCTATTTTTGGATAATTGTTTCATGTCCTTTGAACAATTATCTAATAAATATAACTTGCCTAGATCCCATTTTTTTTTAGGTATTTACAGACTAGAAACTTTTTGAATACTGTTCTTCCTACCTTCTGGAATTTATATTCAACAGATATTTTGGAAAAAATTTTAGATTTAAACCCTTTTCAGAAAGGTGTAATAGTGACTATTTATAATATAATTATGAAAATACGTCCAGACGTATCTAATAAAGTTAGGACTAATTAGGAAAGGGAATTTAAGATTACTTTACCTATTGAAAAATGGGGAAAAATTCTTCAATTAGTTAACTCATCCTCTGTATGTGCTAAACATGTGTTGATACAGTTTAAAGTAGTGCATAGGGCTCATATGTCTAAGGATAAATTAGCTCGTTATTACTCTCATATAAATCCAGTATGTGATAGATGTCACTTTGAGATAGATTCTTTAACTCATACGTTTTGGTCATGTCCTTTTTTGAAAAAGTACTGGAAAGATATTTTTGATATTATTTCAACTGTTCTGAATATTGATTTACAAC
The DNA here is from genome assembly GCF_963921235.1 of Mobula hypostoma. Classification (NCBI taxonomy): domain Eukaryota; kingdom Metazoa; phylum Chordata; class Chondrichthyes; order Myliobatiformes; family Myliobatidae; genus Mobula; species Mobula hypostoma. The sequence continues at coordinate 173,321,614 of NC_086103.1, forward strand.
CTCACCCTATTACTGCAATTTTTGGGTTACCAATGATAGAACCAATTCATTTAACCTCTTCAGCTCGTCGAATGGTTGCATTTCTTACATTAATGACTAGAAGATCCATTTTGCTGAATTAGAAAGAGATTAATCCTCCCACCACATTTCATTGGTTCTCTCAAACTATGTTGTGTTTAAACTTAGAAAAAATTAGAAGTGTTATTTATGATCCCTCTATTAAATTCGAAAAGACTTGGAGGCCATTTATTCAACACTTCCATATGATGTAATTTGACCTTTTCCAAACCTATTCTATTTCTTTTTAATATATGTCGAGAGGAGCGTAGTCGACGACACTAATGATTCTTTTTTTTTGACGTTACGTAACAGCCCGTGTCTTTTTTTTCTTTAATTTAGTTGGTTAACATTGTTAGATTAGTTTTTCTTTTGGGGTATATATTATTTTTTCTTCCTTTTTCATGTTTTTTTTGTATATTATGTTTGTATCCTGTATGATTGGGAGGTTTAATACCCGTGTGTCATCTGGGTTTATATTTAAATATGTTAATTATAACAATGTAATCCCAATAACTTTGTATCAATACTATGTTAGGTTTATCATTATGAAACCAATAAAAAGATTGAAAAAGAAAGACATCATCCACTTTGCCTTGAACTTCCACCATGCCCTCAAATTTATCTGGTCTATTTCTAACACTTCCCTCCCCTTTCTCAATCTCACTGTCTGTATTTCTGGATACAACTTACCTACTCATATCTATTACAAATGCACGGACTTTCACAGCTACCTGGACTATACCTCCTCCACCGGGTTACTTGTAAAAACGCCATCCCCTTCTCTCAATTCCTCCATCTCTGCTGCATCTGCTCTCAGGATGAAGCTTTTCATACCAAAACTGAGGAGATGTCTTACTTCTTCAAAGAAAGGGGCATTCCTTCGTTCATCATTAATGCTGCCCTCAACCGCATCTCTTGCACTTCATGCACGTTGGTTCTTACCCGATCCTCCTGCCATCCTACCAGGGATGGGGTTCCCCTTGTCCTTACCTACCACCCCACCAGCCTCCGTGTCCAGCATATAATTTTCTGCAACTTCCGACACCTCCAACAGCATCCCACCACCAAGCACATCTTTCCCTTGCCTCCTCTTTCTGCTTTCCACAGGGATCGGTCCCTACGCGACTCCATTGTCTTATTTGTCCCTCCCCACTGATCTCTCTCCTGGCACTTATCCTTGCAAGCGGAACGAGTGCTACACCTGCCCCTACACCTCCTCCCTCACTGCCATTCAGGGCCCAAACAGTCCTTCCAATTGAGGCGACATTTCACCTGTGAGTCTGTTGGGGTGATAGACTGTATCCAGGCTCCCAGTGTGGCCTCATGTATATCAGTGAGACCCAACATAGATTGGGAGACTGCTTCGCCAGGTCCACCAGAAAAAGCAGGATCTTCCAGTAGCCACCCATTTTAATTCTACTTCCCATTCCCACTCTAACATGTCCACCCATGGCCTCCTCCACTGTTGTGATGAGGCCACACTCAGGTTGGAGGAACAACACCTTATATTTTGTCTGGGTAGCCTCCAACCTGATGGCATGAACATCAATTACTCGAACTTCCTGTAGTACCCCCTTCCTCTCCTTCACCATTCCTCATCCCCTTTTCCCTCTTTCACCTTATCTTGCCCACCCATCACCTCCCTCTGAGGCTCCTCCTCCCTTTTCTTTCTTCCATGGCTTTCTGTCCTCTTCTATCAGATTCCTCCTTCTCCAGCTCTAAATCTTTTTCACCAATCAGCTCCCAGCTCTTTACTTCATCCCTCCCCCTTCAGGTTTCACCTATCACCTTGTGTTTCTCTCTCCCCTACCCCAACATTTTAAATCTACTCCTCAGCATTTTCCCTCCAGTCCTGCCGAAGGGTCTCGGCCTGAGAGGTTGACTGTACTCTTTTCCATAGATGCTGCATAGCCTGCTCAGTTCCTCCAGCATTTTGTGTGTGATCTCTCTCCTTCTCTCTCTCTATCTCGCTCTCTTGCTCTCTCTCGCGCTCTCTCTCTCTCTCTCTCTTTTGATGGTATGTGAGAGTCTGTCGGTCCTCAAGTTGGGGGTCTCGGACAAGCGATGCGGCAAATTGTAACATCGAAACAGCAAGCTGCTGGTTTCTCGCCTTCATTTGTAGCAGGAGTGATATCCCACTGTTCTTCGATACTGAGGGAGAGCCTGTCTGAGATGTTGAGTTTTTGGGATAGACAGTAGTTTTTTGTTGGACTCTAGATCATGGCTTCTTTGGGGGCTTCGTTATTGCTTGCATGGTGGGGGGAGGGGGATGATGCTTATGCTGGAGGAGTGGGGATAGGAGGACGGGGTGGGTTATTGCTTTTGTTGTTGCTTGTGTGTGGGCTAGACGAGGGGACCTTTGGGGTTCTGACATTTCTGTCATTCATTCTTTCAGATCTTTTTCTGTTTCATGGATGTGTGTGAAGATTAAGAATTTCAGGTTGTATAGCGTATACATTCTCTGATAGATAATTGAACTATTAAATCATTGTGTAGCCAGTCACATTAGAATATTCTCAAAGGTCGCATACAAGAAGCAAAATAAACACAATTTCTAATTCCTTTAAGCCTTCTGCAAGGGATGTAGTCTTGTGTCTCCAGTGGAACATGGACAGATAGCTACGACTGAAGCTGAATTCTAACACACCAAATTGCTCCAGTACCAAAAATTATGTTTTTAGATCATGTTTTACTTTAAGATACTCATGGAAGAGAATTGCAATTTAAATACATAAAATTAGGAGCAGCAGGTTATCGAAGCAGCCTTTCCGGCTTAGTGTGCCATTAACAGCTCATTTGGTTCCCATGCAATAAAAGTCCAAAATACTTAAGAATACTTTATAACAAAACTTGCCCATAAAAAGCTAATGCTCATTCAACAACTCTCCTTGATTCCACAGGAGAAGGTTGCAAACTGCGTAGCCTGTGGAGAAGGACTGGTTCAACAACAGCATTGGGATTTCTGTAGTTAAAGTATTCCCACACGGAAATCCCAAAGATTCTTCCAACTCCATTGAGGAATGATGCAAGCTTTGATAGTGTCACAATCCATGCCTCTGTTTTCCTTATTCTGCATTTTCTACAACATATTCATAGAAGGCCAGAGGTTGGCAAGGCTATGTATTCCTTGGAATGCAGGAGAATGAGGGGCAACTTTAGAGAAGTATTTTAAATTCCGAGAGCCATAGGTACGGCAGATGGTAAAAATATTTTCTCCAGGGTTGGGGAGTGCAGAATAAGGGGGCATGGTATGAGTCCTGATGCATCAGCCCAAAATGGCGACTGTTTATTCCCCTCCATAGGTTCTGCCTGACTTATTGAGTTCCTCCAGCATTTTGTGTGTGCTGCTTGGTAAGGTTTAGGGTGAGAGGGGAAAGATTTAAAAATGCTTTGGAGGCAACTTTTCCATGCAGAGGCGGTGAATATAAAGAACGAGCAGCTGGAAGAAGTGGTTGAGGCAGGTACAGTCGTCTCATTAAAGAAGCAGTCGGATAGGTGCACCAAGTGGCAGGCTTGGAGGATCTGGGCCCAGTGCAGGAAATTGCAACTAGCTGGGTGAGCACCATGGTTGGCAGGGATTTGTTGGGATGAATGGCCTGCGAGCATAGAAACAGGCAGCACAGAAACAGGTCCTTCAGACAATTTAGGGCTGAGATGATGAGACGTTTCTTCACGGAAAAGATGCAAAATCTTTTGAATTCGCTTCCCTGGAGGACTGTGGAAACTAAGTCACTGAGATTCTTCAACATGGATTGACATAGTTATGAATATTAAAGAAATCAAAAAATATGTTACAGTGCAGGGTAATAGCACGGAGGGCTCAGATCAGCATGGACTTGGTCGAAGGTGCAGCAGGCTCTTTTGACCAATTCTGCACCTAATTTGTAGATAACTAGCGCACCACCACATAGAAGATTGTACTGTCAACAACAGGTTGGTAGAACATGTGAAGGAGAGGCCTGCATACTCCAAAGGACCTCAGACTTCTCAGGAAGTGGAGGCGACCCTGGCCCTTCTTGTACAGAGCCTCTGTTTTGCTGCTGCACTCAAGCCTGTCATCCGGATGCATCCCCAGGTACTTTATTAACTCATGCCCTTGGTCAATAGCCCAGGTAGTTACATATAAACTGGGGTGGAACAGTGGCACAGTCGGCAGATCAGAATCATGTTATTATCAGCAAATCAGGCAGCATCCGTGGAGGAGAATAAACATTTGGCTTTTCAGACCAGGGCATCTTGGCCCAAAATATCAACTGTTTGGTCCCCTCCATAGATGCTGCCCCAATGGCTGAGTTCCTCCAGCAATCTGTGTGTGTTGCTCAAGTTTTCCAGATCTGTAGAACCTCTTGCTTTCAAGTTTATTATCACTGACATGTGGCCACTTTATTAGGTACACCTGTACACCTGCTCATTAATGCAAATATCTCATCAGCAGAAGGAGAATCCTATCTACAGGCTGAGAATAAATGAGGAAGACATAAAACAAGTACAGAACTTTTGCTACTTAGGAAGCTGGGTGACATCAGATGGCAGGTGCGACGTGGACATCAAAAGAAGAATACGGATGGCAAAAGACACCTTTACGAGAATGAAGAGTATACTGACCCATACTAAACTAGGCATGACAACCTGCCTCAGAGTACTGAAGTGTTATGTTTATCCAGTTATGTTATACGGCTCAGAATGTTGGACAATATCTAGTAACATGAGGAAACGAATTGTAGCAGCAGAGATGTAGTTTTTGAGGAGGATGCAAAGAATATCATGGACAAAACGAATATCTAATGAGGATGTCATGAACAGAGCAAACACTAAAAGAGAAATAATGTAGGAGATCATGAAAAGGCAACGTAACTTCATTGGACATGTGATTAGGAAAAAGGAGTTAGAATGCACGGTAATTATGGGAAAGATTGAAGGGAAGAAAGCAAGAGGAAGACAAAGACAAATGATGATGGAGACAGCAGCCAGAGAACTGGAAATGAATACCAGTGAATTGATCCACTTGACCCAAAACAGGAGTGTGTGGGCCATGGCAGTCAAAGCTCAAACTGGACACGGCACCTGATGATGATGATGATCTAATCAGTCAAACATGTGGCAGCAACTCAATACATAAAAACATATAGGCATGGTCAAGAGGTTCAGTTTTTGTTCAGACCAAACATCAGAATGGTTGGAACATATGATCTTAAGTGATTTTGACTGTGGAATAGTTGATGGTGCCAGAAAGGATGGTTTGAGTATCTCAGAAACTGCTGATCTCCTGGGATTCTCACACACAACAGTCTCTAGAGTTTACTGAGAATGGCGTGAAAAATTTTTTTTAAAATCCAGTGAGCGGTGGTAATGAGAAAAGGGCATAACCTTAACCATGGATTGGTGACTTCTAGAGGCACTGAGTTTTGAGAATGCCATCGATGTTCTAACTCATAGCAATGCGAACCCAACCCCTATTTCTGTTGCTGTCTTTGTGGAGTTTGCATGTTCTCCCTGGTACCGTATGGCTTTCCGAGAGGTGCGCCACTTTCCTCTCACATCCTAAAGACGTACAGGTCGGTAGATTAATTGGCTGTGGTAAACTGTCCATACTGTGTTGGCAAGAGGTAGAATCTGGGTGGGTGGGGAGCAGTTAATTGAAATGTAGGAAGAATAAATTGGGATTGGTGAAGCGTCAATGTAAATGGATACCGAATGACTGGTGTGGACTCGATGGGCTGAAGGATCTGTTTTCCATGCTCTCTAACTCTACTCCTTTGAATCACACTCCACAACCCACCCCTACTTTTTCATAACATTACACTCAGTGGCCTCTTTATTAGGTATAGGAGTGGAACCCAGTGTGGTCCTCTGCTACTGTACCCCATCCATTTCAGGGTTCAGCATGTTGTGCATTCAGAGGTGTTCTTCTACACACCACTGTTACTTGAGTTGCTGTCGCCTTCCTGTCAGCTTGAACCAGCCTGGCCATTCTCTGACCTCTCTTATTTACAGGGCATTTTCACCCACAGCATCGCCACTCACTGGATGTGTTTTTTTTTAATTTTTCACACCATTCTCTTTAAACTCTAGAGACTATTGTGCATGAAAATCCTGGGAGATCAGCAGTTTCTGAGAAACTCAAACTAACACTTCTATAACAAAAATCATTCCATAGTCAAAGTCACTCAGATCACATTTCTTCCCCAATCTGATGTTTGGTCTGAACAACAACTGAACCTCTTGACCATGTCTGCATGCTTTTATACATTCAGTTGAAGTCGGGAGTTCAGGCTTTGTCTCATTGAGACTTTGGCGAAGAGAGGTGAAAGCTGTAGGTAGATTACTTTTTGTTGGATTTTTCTTTCTTACTGGACAGTTAGAGCAGTGGGGATATCAGGCAGGATAGTGGAATGCTTCTCCTGCGGGATGTGGGAAGGCAGGGAGACCTCCTGTGTCCCTGATGACTACAACTGCAAGAAGTGCGTGAAGCAGCAGCTTCTAAAATACTGCGTTAAGGAATTGGAGCTGGAACTGGATGAACTCCAGATCGTTTGGGGACCTGAAGGCTTGATAGACAGGACAGATAGGGAGGTAGTTACGCCCAAGGTGCAGAACAAGAGGGGAAAAGGGAATAGGCAGCCAGTACAAAATGGCCCAGTGCCTGTTCCCCTCAACAACAGATATATCATTTTGGATTACCTAGCAGTGGAAAGCGACAGTGTTCAGGTCTCTGACACTGAGTCTGGCTCTGTGGATCAGAGGGGAGGGGCGACTTCCAGTTTGAGATGGTGGTTGGTGAAACACAGCAATGCCTTACTAGCAGCAAACAGAATTACTACTCTGTGAAGCACAGTTTTTCTGGACAATAATCACTGCAATCATTACCCCGTAACATCCCTTTTGGAGCTGAGTTTTTGAACTGCCTGCATGACCTGTCATTTTTGTGGTGTGAAATTAAGTCCTGAAGGCGAGGGACAGTTACAATGTGGCATGTGTGGGCTGAATCGAGGCAGTGGGTCTCAGGAACAAGGAAGGAGCCAATGTTTGGCCATTGCTGGAGCGAAGTTGAAACCAAATCGAAGCAGCAGCTTTGAGCCAAGGTGGAAGTGCCTAGGCCCAGAGGAAGGAGCATTTGATCGATTTAAACGCTGGGCCAGATCGAAGAGATTAGGGTGTTGGGGCCGGCGGTTAGGGACGGGCCTGTGGTCAGCTCATTCCGTGTCAGGGTTTATTTGGCTCTGTGCTGAATTGAAGCTGTGGCCTGCAACTAACGGGCTTCTGGACAAGCTGCAGTGATGATTGGCTTCATGGCTGTGAACTCACTTTGATGAACTTTAGTTATGAAGGTTATTTGTTTACTTTTTCACAATTTGTTCTTTTTTTTTGCACATTTGGTGTTTGGCGGTCTTTTTTAATGGGTTCTGTTGGGTTTCTTTGTGGCTGCCCGTAAGGAGGTGAGTCTCAAGGTTGCATTTATATACATACTTTGATAATAAATGTACTTTGAACTTTGAACTTTGAAAAAAGGCGAGCTGTAGTAATAGGGGAATTGTTCATTAGGGGAACAGAAAGGGGGTCCTGTGGATGAGGATAAGATGGTATGGTCCCGAGTGCCAAGGTCAGAGACATCTCCAATCGAGTCCATGGCACTCTTATGTAGGAGGTGAGCAGCCAGAGGTCGTGGTCCATGTCAGTTCCATGACATCTGTAGGGAGGGTAATGAGGTTCTGCAAAGTGAGTTCAGGGAGTTGGGTGCTAAGTTAAAGGAAAGGACATTAAAGATTGTGATCTCACGATTGCTACCTGTGCCACGTGCTAGTGAGGCCAGAAATAGAAAACCATACAGTTTAACACATGTCTAAGCAGATGGTGCAAGGGGGGAGGGCTTCAGATGTTTGGATCATTGGGCTCTCTTCCAGGGAAGGTGGAACCTGAGCAGAAAGGACAGTTTGCACCTGAACTGGAGGAGGACTAATATTATCATGCTGCATGAAGTGCGTTCAATCGAGTTGCAGGCGGATGGGAAGCAGAGTGCCAGAGAAGAGAGTGGAGTGATTGTGGAAAAAGAGGTTGTTAAGCAATCATGCAAAGTCAGGAATCAAAAGATTGAGAATGTATCAATCGAGAAGTACTAGGAAAGGTGGATGAGCTTACGGCATGGATCAGCATGTGGAATTGTGACATTGTAGCCATTAGAAAGACTTGTTAATAAAGCAGGGGTAGATTGACTGGTCAATGTCCTAAGGTTCCATTGCTTTAGATGTGATAGAGCAGGAGGGATTAAAAGGGTTGGAGTGGCATTGTTCGCCAGGGAAAATATCATGGCAGCGCTCAGACAGGACAGACTGAAGAGCTTGGTCTCGGCCCGAAACTTTGACTGTTTGCTCTTTTCCATAGATGCTGCCTTGCCAGCAGAGTTCCTCCAGCACTTTGTGTGTGTAGCTTGTCTTCTAAGGCTATATGGGTGGAACTGAGGAACAAAAATCCAATTAAATGGAATTATATTATAGATGACCCAACACTCCGTGGCATTTAGAGGAGCTCAATTGTAGAGAGATTGCAGACTGTTGCAGGAAACATAAAGTGGTGAGAATAGGTGATTTAAACTTTCCATCTACTGACTGGGACACTGTAAAAGGACTAAGTAAGGTAAGGTTTGTCAAATGTGTTCAATAAGCTTAATCAGTGTATAGAAGTCAATAGAGCGTGCAATACTTGACCTCCTATTAGGGAATGAGGCAGGGCAGGTGACAGATGTTTGTGTAGGGGAACACTTTGCATCTAGATGCTTTATTGATCCCGAAGGAAATTACAGTGTCACAGTAGCATTACAACTGCACAGATATAGAAATATTGAAGAGAAGTAAGAAAGAATAAAAAATAAGGTACCTCCAACAGTCTAACAGAAGGGAATCATCACTTCCCCAGCTATAGGTTGACTCATTATAGAGCTTAATAGCGAGGGTAAGAATTGACCTCATATAACGCTCTTAGGAGCACCACAGTTGTCTTAGTCTATTACTGAAAGTGTTCTTCTGCTCAGGCAAGGTGACATGCAGAGGGTGAAAAATATTGTTCAGAATTGGCAGGATTTCCCATAGGGTCCTTTGTTCTACCACAGCCTCCGGTATGTCCAGTTTGACCCCTAAAATAGAGCCATCCTTTCTAATCAGTTAATTGAGCTGATTACATCACCCATGTTGATGGCATTGCCCTTGCACACCACCGGATGGAAGATTGTACTGGCAACAACAAACTGGTAGAACATCTGAAGGAGAGGCCGGCATACTCCTAAGGACCTCTGTCTCCTCAGGAAGTAGAGGCAACTCTGGCTCTTCTTTTACACAACCTCTGTGTTGGTGCTTCACTCAAGTCTGTCATCCAGGTGCACCCCCAGGTACTTGTAGGTCCTCACCATCAATAGTGACAAGGCGCAGTACAGGTTTAGTCTTCCTAAAGTCCATCACCATCTCCTTTGTCTTACTGATGCTGAGCTGCAGATGATTCAGCTTGCACCATTGGACCAAGTCCTCCGCCAAGGCTCTGTATTCGTCGTCTCGTCCTCCCTTTATACACCCAACTATTGCTGAGTCATCAGAGAATTTCTGCAGATGACATGACTCAGTGTTGTATCTAAAGTCTGAGGTATACAGGGTAAACAGGAAGGGAGCGAATACAGTCCCCTGTGGGATCCCAGTGCTGCTCATAGCCATGTCTGACACACAGCTCTGAAGCCACACAAACTGTGGTCTGCCAGTCAGGTAGTCTATTATCCAGGAAAAAATGGAAGTGCCAACCTGCATTGAACAGAGCTCTCCCCCGAACAATGAAGGCTGTATGGTATTGAAGGCTCTTGAGAATTCAGAAAAAAAGATCCCCACAGTGTTGTCCTGCTTATCCAAATGGGAGTAAGCTTTGTTCAGCAGTTAAATGACAGCATCGTTGATTCCAAAGTACTCCTGGTAGGCAAACTGCAGGGAATCAAGGACTGATCTGACCCTGGGGTTGGAGGTCAGCCAGACCAACCTCTTTAGTGTTTTCATGATGTGTGAGGTCAGGACCACTGGTGATCATAATGCCATTAGTTTCAAGATAATTATGGAGAAGGATAGGTCTGGGCATCGGGTTGAGATTCTAAATTGGAGGAAGGTCAGTTTTGATGGTATCAAAAAGAATCTGGATGGCGTGGATTAGGACAGGCTGTTTTCTGGCAAAGGTGTACTTTGTATGTGGGAGGCCTTCAAAAATGAAACTTTGTGAGTACAGAATTTGTATGATCCTGTCAGAATAAAAGACAAGGATAACAGGTTGAAAGAACCTTAGTTTTTGAGAGATATTGAGGTCATGGTTGAGGAAAAAGGAGGAGGTGCATAGTATGCATTGGCAGGTAGGAGCAATAAGGTACTTGAGGAGTATAAGAAATGCCAGAACACATTTGAAGAAGGAAATCAAGAAGGTGAAAAGAAGACATGAGGTTGCTCTAGCTGACAAAGTGAAGGAGAAACCCAAGGGCTCCTACAAATATATTAAGAGCAAAAGGATAGCCAGGGACATCTGGAAGATCAGAGCGTTGATCTATTTATGGAGTTGAAAAAGTTGGGGGAGATCTTAAATGGATTTTTTTGCATCTGTATTCACTTGGAAGATGGACAGAGAGTCTATAAAAGTGAGGCAAAGCAGCAGTGAGATCATGGACCATACAGAGGCGGAGGTGTTTGTTGTCTTGAAGATATTTATGGTGGATAAATCCCCAGGGCCTGACAAGGTGTTCCCTTGGATCCTGTGGGATGCTAGTGCAGAAATTGCAGTGGTCCTAGCAGGGCACCGTGGTAATGGTAAGCATAACAGCTCAGGCGTTTTGGAGCTCAGAGTTCAATTATTGCGCCATTTGTAAGGAGTCCTTGTACATCCTCCCAGTGGAATGCATGGATTTTCCCCCGGTGCTTTGGTTTCCTCCCACAGTCAAAAGACTAGGTAGGTTAATCGGGCATTGTAAATTGTTTCTTGATTAGGTTAGGGTTAAACAGGATTGTGGGGTTGCTGTGATAGCTTGGTCTGAAGGTCCAAAAGGACCTACTCTGTGCTGTATTGCTAAATAAAAATAAAATAAAATATTTAAGAAGTCCATAGCCACAGATGAGGTGCCTTAGGATTGGAGGATAATTAATATTGTTCCATTGTTTAAGAAGGGCTCAAATAATGAGCCAGGCAATTTTGGGCCAGTGAGCCTAACATCAGTAATGGATAAGTTATTGAAAGGTATTCCAAGGGACTGGATGTATAAGTATTGGATAGACAGAGACTGATTGGGATAGACATCTAGGCTTTGTGCATGCTACTCTAGGTCATGTCTAAACAATGATACAGAGTTTTTTGAGGAAGTTACCAGGAAAGTTGATGAAGGCAAGGCGGTGGATGTTGTCTACATGGATTTCAGTAAGACACCTGACAAGGTCCTGGATGGGAGATTGGTCAGGGAAGTTCAGTTGCTCGGCATTCAAGATGAGGTAGTAAATTGGATTAGACTTTGGTTTTGTGGGAGAAGCCAGAGAATGATAGTACAAGGTTGTTTCTCTGACTGGAGGCCTGTGACTAGTAGTGTGCCGCAGGGATTAGTGCTGAGTCTATAGGCTTTCACAAATAAAAATGACGGAGGCGTTTTACGTTTAAGAAAAATCGTAGCAACTCATTTATTGTACTCCAAACACTGAACACAAAGCGAGGTTAAAAAAAACTTTATGTAATTACATCGTGTCAGACCAGCCTCTTAAGGTGAACCACAACTTAATGTCGGTGGCCGTGAATTATGTATGTTTCCACCAATTACATTACCCTAAAGGTCCGAAGTTGCTTGTCCTCTATGTCAATGATCTGGATAATAAACTGGTAATCTTCAGTATCAAGTTTGTGGATGACACCAAGATTAGGGGTGTAGTGGTCTGCAAGGAAGTATATCAAGGCTTACAGCAGGATCTGGACCAGCTGGAAGAATGGGCTGAAAAATGACGGATGGAACTTAATGCAGATATTGCACGTGTAACATGTGGTAAGGTTTCACTGCTAATGGTTTCTCTGTAGCAGCAATGTTTGGGTTATGACTAAAGATAACGGAGTTTGGAATGCTGGACCTATCCAATGAGAGAAATGTTCTTTCTTATGAGTCTGGAAGAGAGGTTTTTGTGGTCTTTTGCTGGGGAGAGATGAGGAGAGAAGATGCGAATGGAGGGAGTTGGTAGACCGCCAGACAGAGTGGACTTGGAGCGAGGGTCCGAAGGTCAGCGACGATCAGAGGAGGTTGATGGTGGACGACCGGCCTTATCAGTGAGCTCCAATGTTGCGCAATAGACTGTTTCATGAGAATGGGGCACTTTTTCTTTTTTTTTTGTTTCTTTACTAACCATGTAGTCCAAGTAAGAATTATAAAGCTCAATCGTTTAATCGCATATTGTGTATTGTTTGTTATTTCGGGGTACTGATTTGTAACAGGGGACACATCGTGCAGCATCCACCCGAAGATTTCTTAAGTTTGGCCGGGCCGGGGGCTATCACCCCCTATATTAAGCTGCTATCCGAAGCAAGAGTTACATACATGTGAGATATTGCATGTTGGGAGGACAAACCAAAGCAGGGCTTACACAGTGGGTGTTATGATACTGAGGAGTGTGGTAGAACAAGAGATCTATAACTTCTTAAAAATGGCATCACAGATAGATTGGGTCATGAGGAAAGCTTTTGGCACACGTGGCCTTCATAGATCAATATATTAAGTACAGAAGTTGGGATGTTATGTTGAAATTGTATTGTTGGGAAGTATTCTGAAGTTATGTGAATATTCTTGAGATAGTAATTCAAACAAGAACCAGGCTTCAGTTTTTTTATTGTGAATTGTAAGCAGTAAATTGCAGCCCACAGTCTAAGATATTGTATATTCAAGAGCTAAACATTAAAACAATGGGGTTGTGTTAATTGGCTTGCATCAAACTTGGCAACATGGCTAAGATTTTGTATCATTGTGCCTTGAGTGCAAGCTGGCAGACAAATGGATGTTGTCACTTAGCAAAGCAAACATGGTCACAGGTATAGACAATCAATAGTATTTGTGTATTCAGAGACAGCCCTGAGCTCATTAATTTTGGGTGTCTGATTCTCTGTTGTCGAAAGGTTGCAGAATATTTGAGTTAATTAGTTTCTCCCAAAGGCGTTGGACTTTCGGCGGTGACATATCAATTACAATGTGCTTCCATTATGTATCTCAAAGGAACCATTTGTCATCCCAAAGTATTGAAGTAAATAATGTCATTGTAACTATTGAAATTGTATTGAATCACCCACTGTTACCTTTGATTAAAAGGGTATAAAAATGTCATAGAGTCATAGAGAAGTACAGCACAAAAATGGGCTCTTTGGCTCATCTACTCCAAGCTGAAACCATTTAAATTGCCTACTCCTATTGACCTGCACCGGGACCATAGCCCTTCATACCCCTGCTATCCATGTACCTATCCAAACTTCACTTAAGCGATGAAATCAAGCTCCCATGCACCACTTGTGCTGGCAGCTCTTTCTGCACTCTCACAACCCTCTGGGTGAAGAGGTTTTGCCTCATTTTTTCCTTAAACTTCTCACCTTTCATCCTTAACCCATGACCTCTGGTTGTAGTCGCACCCAACCTCAGTGGAAAAAGACTGCTTGTTTTTATCCTATCTGTACCCCTCATAATCTTGTATACTTCTATCAAATCTCCTCTCAATCTTCTACATTCTAAAGAACCCAGTACTAACCTATTCAATCTTTCTCTAGACCAGACAAAATCTTTGTAAATTTTCTCTGTATTCTTTCAACCTTGTTTACATCTTTCTGCACATAATACTCCAAATTATGCCTCACCAATGTCTTATACAACTTCAACATAATAGCTCATCTCCTGCACTCAATACGTTGATTTATGAAGACCAATGTGCCACAATCTTTCTTTATGAACCATTCTACCCGTGATGCCACTTTCAATGAATTATGGACCTGTATTCCTGATCCTTTTGTTCTACCACGCTCCTCAGTACCCTACCTCTCAATGTGAAAGGCCTATGCTGGTTGGTCCTACCAAAGTGCAAAACCTCACACTTGTCTGCATTAAAGTCCATCTGCCATTTTTCAGCCCCATTTTCCCTGCTGCTGCAGATCCTCTGCAAGCCATGGTAGCCTTCCTTAATGTCCACTACAGCCCCAATCTTGGTGGCATCTGCAAATTTGCTGATCCAGTTAACCACATTATCATCCAGACCATTGATATACAACAAAGGGACCAGCTCTGATCCCGGCAGTACACCACTAGTCACAGGCCTCCAGTCAGAGAGACAACCCTGTATTATCACTCTCTGGCTTCTCCCACCAAACCAAAGTCTAATCCAATTTACTATCTCCTCCTGAATGCTGAGCAACTGCACCTTTTTGACTAGTCTCCCATGTGGGACTTTGTCAAATGTCTAACTAAAGTCCATGTAGACAACATCCACTGCCGTGCCTTCATCCACTTTCCTGGTAACTTCCTCGAAAAACTCAATAAGATTGATTAGACATGACCTACCATGCACAAAGCCATATTGATGACCCTTAATCAGTCCATGTTTATCCACATACTTAAATATCCAGTCCCTTAGAATACCTTCCAATAAATTTCCCACAACTGATGTCCGACTCACTGGCCTATAGGTTCCTAGTTTATGTTTAGAGCCTTTTTTAAACGTTGGCTATCCTCCAATCCTCTGGTACCTCCCCTGTCGCTAAGGATATTTAAATATCTCTGGTAGGGCCTTGGCAATTTCTGCAATTGCCTCCCGAAGGACCCGAGGGAACTGCTTGTCAGGTCCTTGGGATTTATCCACCCTGATTTGCCTCAGGTTGGCAAACAACTTCTTCTCTGTAATCTGTGCAGGGCCCATGAAGTTGATGCAGCTTTGCCTCACTTCTATAGACGCCGTGTCCATCTCCTGAGTAAATACGGATGCAAAGGATTCATTTAAGATCTCACTATCTGTTTCAGCTCCACACATGGATGACCACTCTGGTCTTCCATAAGACCAGTTTTGTCCCTTGCAATCCTTTTGCTCTTAACATATCTGTAGAATTCCTTAGGATTCTCCTTCACCTTATCTGCCAGAGCAACTTCATGCCTTCTTTTAGCCTTCCTGTTTTCTTACTTAAGTGTTCTCTTGCATTTCTTATATTCCATAAGCACCTCATTTGTTCCTGCTTGCATATACCTGCTATGCACCTCCTTTTTTTCTCTTGAGCAGGGCCTCAATATCTCTTGAAAACCAAGGTTCCCTGCACTTGTTGTCTTTACCTTTTATTCTGACAGGCACATGCAAGCTTTGTACTCTGAAATTGTTGTTTTTGATGCCGTCACGCCTTTGCCAGAAAGCAGCCTGTCTCAATCCACACTTGCCAGATCATTCCTTATACCATCAAAATTGGCCTTTCCCCCAATCTAGAATCTCGACCTGTGGACCAGACCTACCATCTTGCATACTTACTTTGGAGCAAATGGAAAGTGTGACGTAACTTTGGGTTTGTGAGCCTCTACCGAGAGTGTCTCCAGGATGATGCCTGCTTGTCATGATGAACGAAGACATTTGTATCACCAGCTTCAGTGTCTCTCCAGTGGCTTCGATCACAATCCCAACAGCATAAGGTGAAAGGTGAGGCCTAATTTGGGGTATTGTGTGAAGTTTTGGTCATTTACCAGTAGAAAAGATGTCAATAAGTGTGGAAGAGTGCAGAGAACATTTACAAGCATGTTGCCCGGACTTGAAGACCTGAGATTGAGGGCAAGGTTGAACAGATTAGGACTATATTCCCTGGACCGTAAAAGATTGAGAGGGGATTTGATGGTTATACAAAATTATGAGAGGTACAGAGAGGGTAAATGAAAGCAGGCTTTTTCCACTGAGATTGGGTGAGACTACAACAAAAGGTCATGGGTTAAGGGTGAAAGTTGAAATGTTTAAGGGTAACATGAGGGGTAAGTCCTTCACTCAGAAGGTGAGAGTGTGGAATGAGCTCCCAGAAGAAATGGTGGATGTAGCCTTGATTTAAATATTTAAGAGAAATTCCAATAGGTACATGTATAGGAGGGGTATGGAGAGCTATGGTCCAGATGCCGATTGATGGGACTAGAAAGATTAATAGTCGGCATGGACTAGATGAGCCAAAGGGCCTGCCATAGTATTCTATGACTCTATGACTCACTGCTATACGGCTGGCTGATTAGATATTTGCATTAAAGAGCAGGTGAACAGGTGTACCTGAGTATTTGCACTTGAACCTCACTGCTTTTTCTTTTAACTGAATCCTGCTCCTAATTGAATTTCATAAACTAAGAGCCAGTGGCTACAAAGCACATACATTAACTTAAAACACAACTTTAGGACTTCCTTTAAAACTCACCTCTTTAACTAAGTTATTGACCACTTGCAGTACCCTGCCTGCTAAGGTCTTTTAGTAGCACCTTGTCACATCTTCTCTGATCGTCTTGTGTGGTGACCTAGGTCTTTTGCTACATTAAAGAGGCCGTATCAATGCAAATTGTGGTTATATATAATTCAATTTTATCACCTCTCAGTAATCACCCTGTGACAGAAGGAAGTCATGAGCTGTTGTACACATTACCATTAATGCACAGATGGCTCCCCCTTTTGACAACCAGACAGATGTTGTACAACGCCTGCAAATAAAAGTCTAAGGCAGTCAGAGTAATACACACAAAATGATGGAGGAACTCAGCAGATCAGGCAGCATCTATGGAAAGGAATAATGTGTTGACGTTTCGGATCAGTCCATCACTGGTGATTCCAGGAACGAGAGGGTTATTATACGAGGAACGTTTGATGGCTCTGGGTCTGTACTCGCTGGAATTTGGAAGGATGAGGGGGGATCTCACTGAAACCTTTCGAATGTTGAAAGGCCTAGACAGAGTAGATGTGGTTTCCCATGGTGGGACAGCCTCAGGATAGAGGAGCGTCTATTCAAAACAGAGATGCGGAGAAACTTCTTTAGCCAGAGGGTGGTGACCTTTGAACTTTTAACTACTGAAGTCAGGGTAACTGGCCTATTATTTCCTTTCTTCTTCCCTTCTTGAAGAGTGGAGTGAGTGACATTTCCAGTTCTCTGGAATCATTCCAGAATATGGTGATTCTTGAAAGATCATTACTAATGCCTCCACCATCTCTTCAACTACCTCTTTCTGAACCCTGGGGTGTAGTCCGTCTGATCCAGGTGACTTATCTAACTTCACAATGAACCCATAAAAACTACCTCACTTTTTTTTATGATTTCTGTTTTTTGCACTATTTTAATTTAAATATTTATTATGCAGTATATACTTACTGCAATTGATTTTTTTCCCTATATTTGTGATGTATTGTATTTTACTGCTTCCACTAAGTTAACAAATTTCACCACATATGCTGGTAATAGGAAACCTGATTCTGAATCTGACCATTCAGCTTCCCAAGCAAATACACTCACTTCAGTCCCCTAACACACTGGAATTTCTGGCATACTGCCAGTGTCTTCCATAGTAGAGCTACTAGGACTTGATGTTTCAATCCCTATGGTAAGTCGGCACTCTCGATGTTGGCAGTGGGCTTGGAGTGGTGACAAGGAGGGAGGGTAGGTACCTCATCGGGGTCATCAAGTGGGCACCCTCCTTCTTTGAAGTTTCGTTGATAAGCCCACGACATCTCCAGAGGGCTCAACGGTGCTACCTGGCATCCCAGATACACCCCCCTCAGTTCCATACCCTCCTGTCTTCATCTTGCAGCCCAGTTGTTGTCTTTCCTTTTAATCCAAATCCAATTACTGCTTTCTTCTGCTGCATTTGACAAGGACTTGATTGCTTGTTGGAGGGAGTGACTTTTCACCCCCATCTTCCTCAATAGATTGGTCATAGATGTAGCTACGAATCCCCTGCATCCCACTTCTACAGGGAAAATCTTGGTCTTCCAGCCATTCTGGGCAGCTTCAGTTGCCAGTTCAGAGTACTTGGTCTTTTTCCTCTCATAAGATTCTTCGATACTATCTTCCCATGGTACTGTCAAATCCACAACGTATACCAGCTTGGCTGTTGTGGACCACAGGACCATGTCTGGCCGGAGTGTTGTAGCCACAATGTCTTTTATACTTTATACTTTATTGTTGCCAAACAATTGATACTAGAACGTACAATCATCACAGTGATATTTGATTCTGCGCTTCCCGCTCCCTGGATTACAAATATTAAATATTAAAAATAGTAAAAATGAGTAAATATTAAAAATCTAAATTATAAATCATAAATAGAAAATAGAAAAATGGAAAGTAAGGTAGTGCAAAAAACACAATCTTTTTTTCCAAGTCCACGTCCATTTTCCAATCCCGAGCAACCTGCAAAATGTTTACATCTTTTGATAGTAAGGATATGTCTGCTATTTCTTTTACCCTATTACTGCCCCTCTAGCATCATTTTCAACTGGTCTGATATACATTCTTTATAGATCTGAAAAAAAAACTTTTTGCCACTTATAAAGATTATTGTCTAGCTTACCTTCATATTTCATCTTTTCTCTCCCTATGGCTCGTTTAGTTGCCTTCTGCTGTTTTTTTTAAATTTTCCCAATCCTCTAACACTCCAGTAATTCCTCACTATATTATATGCCCTCTCTTTTTCCTTTTCTGCTGTCTTTGATTCTCTTGTCAGCCACAGCTGCTTCATCCTTCCTTCAGAATACTTTGTATTCTTTGGGATGAACTAATGCTGCACCAACTGAATTGACCCCAGAAACTCCAGCCATTGCTGTTCTGCAGTCATCCCTGCTGGTGTCTGTATTGTACTTAATACTTCAGTAATATTTGACTAATATTGCACATGCATTATTTAGTTATGCATTCTTTGTTTACATAATTCATTATGGGTTATATGTAAGAAGTATGTGAACTGAATATGACATTACACCACCATGTCATATGTGCATGCCCCACAAAAGAAAAAGTAGACAACCATAGCCCCAACTCCCATGTTTTCTTTCAATTATTTTCTGGAGTTACAAAACCAAACAGCAAAACAAGGAAGTTTTACAATGAACCTGAGGCGACTACCTTTCTTTAGAAACAAAGCACGTTTTTTTTTGGAAGGGGGAGTAAGAGATGGTCGAATTAAAAAAAGGGAGAAAATGAATGAAATTCATGGGTCGAAAAACAATGAGTACCGGGTGACAATAATAATATACAAAAAGGAGTAGAAATAGCTGGTTACATCGGATAGACGCAGTTGATTGCACAACGGATAACTAAATAATGCACACTGAACAAAATTGAGCAGTATTTTAAAACAAATGAAACAGCCAATGAGAAATGACCGCTCCAGGTGTAAAAGCTTACAGTTTGTTCAGATCAAATAAGAGAAAATTTGCAGATACTGGAAATCCAAGCAACACACACAAAATGCTGGAGGAACTGAGCAGGGCAGGCAGCATCTGTGGAAAAGATTAAACCGTTGACGTTTTGGGCTGAGACCCTTCAGCAGGACTGGAGGGGGAGAAAGATGAGGAGTCAGAGTTAGAAGGTGGGGGGGAGGGGAGGAAGAAACACAAGGTGACAGGTGAAACTGGGAGGGGGAGGGGTGATGTAAAGAGCTGGGAAGTTGATTGGTGAAAGAGATACAAGGCTGGAGAAGGGGGAATCTAATAGGAGAGGGCAGGAAGGCCATGGAAGAAAGAAAAAGGGGGAGAAGCATCAGAGGAAGGCGATGGGCATGCAAGGAGATATGATGAGAGAGGGAAAAGGGGATGGGGAATGGTGAAGGAGAGGGCAGGGAGTGGTGGTGGTGGGCAGGCCATTACCAGAATTTTGAGAAATTGATGTTCATACCATCAGGTTGAAGGCTACTCAGACGGAATACAAGGTGTTGCGCCTCCAACTTCAGCGTGGCTTCATTGTGACAGTAGATGAGGCCATGGACTGATATGTCAAAATGGGAATGGGAAGTTAAATTAAAATGGGTCACTACTGGGAGATCCCACTTTTACTGGTAGATGTTCAGTGAAGCTGTCTCCCAGTCTACGTCGAGCCTCACCAATCTACAGGAGGCCACACTGGGAGCACTGGAAACAATGAATGACTCCAACAGTCTCACAGGTGAAGCATCGCCTCACCTGTGACAAAGGAATTATGGTAGTGAGCGAAGAAGTGTAGGGGCAGGTGTAGCATTTGTTCTGCTTGCAAGGATAAGTGCCAGGAGGGAGATCAGTGGGGAGGGACAAATGGACGAGGAAGTCGTATAGTACAGGGGTCCCCAACCTTTTTTGCACCGCGGACCGGTTTAATATTGACAATATTCTTGCGGACCGGGGGGGGGGGGCGGTGTTCAAGTAGGGTTAAGCTCACCCCAACATGTCTTTTACAGTTAGGGTTGCCAACTTTCTCACTCCCAAATAAGGGACAAAAGTAGCAGTCAAATCCCGGGACACTTTACCTCAGGAAAGACTACCATGACCACAAAGCCTTGCGCGGTCACCTGTGTGCGCATGCGTCACGTGGCAATTTTTTCCCCACAAATCGGTTTTGCCTTCATCTTCCCGACTACACTGTACATACATTATTTTTACTTTATATAAGCTGTGTATTTATTATATCATTCCTGCTTTTACTATATGTTAGTGTTAGTTATTTTCGGTTTTATGTGTTATTTGGTATGATTTGTTAGGTTATTTTTTGGGTCTGGGAACGCTCAAAGATTTTTCCCATATAAATTAATGGTAATTGCTTCTGCGCTTTACGCCATTTCGGCACAAAAGGTTTCATAGGAACGCTCTACCTTAGCGGGGGATATACGGGACAAACCAATTTAGCCCCATATACGGGATGTCCCAGCAAATACGGGACAGTTGGCAACCCTATGTTCAAGTTCAACAGTGCGTGACAGGGAATGAGGAACGGTGCAGCTGACTCATATCATTCCCTCACGGCCTGGTAGCACATGCTTTGCGGCCCGGTGGTTGGGGACCGCTGGCATAGGGAGCAATCCCTGCAGAAAGCAGAAAGTGGGTGGGAGGGAAAGGTGTGATTGGTAGTGGGATCCCATTGGAGACGGCAGAATTTACGGAGAATTATGTGGCAGACATGGAAACTGGTGGGATGGTAAGTGAGGACAAGAGCAACCCTATCCCTGGTGGGGTGGCAGGAGGATGGGGTGAGGGCAGATGTGGGCGAAATGGAAGAGATGCAGTTGAGGGCAGCGTTGATGGTGGAGGAACGAAAGCCCCTTTCTTTGAAAAAGGAGGACATCTCCTTCATTCTGGAATGAAAAACTTCATCCTGAGAGCAGAGGCGGTGGAGACAGAGAAATTGACAGAAGGCGATGGCACTTTTACAAGTAACAGGGTGGGAAGAGGTATAGTCCAAGTCGTTATGAGAGTCAATGGGTTTATAATAGACAACAGTGGGTAAGCTGTCTTCAGAGATAGAGACAGAGAGATCAAAAAATAGGAGGGAGGTGTTGGAAATGGATCAGGTAAATTTGAGGGCAGGGTGGAAGCTGGAGGCAAAGTTGATGAAGTCAACGAGCTCTGCATGGGTGCAGGAAGCATCAATGCAGTCGTCGATGTAGCACAGAAAAATCGGGGAGTGACACCACTGTAGGCTTGGAACATAGACTGTTCCACGTAGCCGACAAAAAGGCAGACATAACTGGGACCCATACGAGTACGCCTCGGTATACCTTTTGTTTGAAAGAAGTGGGAGGAGCCAAAGGAGAAATTATTGAGCGTGAGGACAAGCTCTGCTAGACAGAGGAGAGTGGTGGTGGAAGGGAACTGGTTGGATCTGGTGTCCTCCTTCTTGGTGGAGGATACAGGTGTATAGGAACTGGATATCTATGGTGAAAGTAAGATGCTTGGGGCCAGGAAATTTGAGATCACTGAAAACATCAAGTGTGTGAAGTGTCTGAACCGAGGGGGATAAAACTGAGTTAAGGTTTTCTTAGATGTTTAACTGCTCCAAGCAAGCCAGCAGAAATGAGCTTTACTGATATCATGAATGTAATGCAGGAACATTTAGAACCAAAACCATTGTTGATTGCAGAACTCTTTAGTTTTCATAAGCAGAATCAAAAGGAAGGGGAGTCCAGCTTATATGCCCGAATTTTAAAAAAAAATTGTCTGAGCATTATCAGTTCAGTGATGGGTTTAATGATGCACTGAGAGATCATTTAGTTTGTGGAATTTTACAAGAAAACATTCAAAAATGGCTCCAAACTGAAACAACACACATTTAAAAGAGCAGTTGAAATTGCTGCATCAATGCAAACAGCAGCCACAAAGGATGTGGAAACCATAGAAAGGGTGCAGAGGAGATCTACAAGGATGTTGCCTGGATTGGGGAGCATGCTTTATGATAATAGGTTGAGCGAACTTAGCCTTTTCTCCCTGGAGAGACGGAGGATGAGAGGTGACCTTATAGAGGTGTATAAGATGATGAGAGGCATTGATCGTGTGTATAGTCAGAGGCTTTTTCCCAGGGCTGAAATGGCTAGCACGAGAGGGCACAGTTTTAAGGTGCTTGGAAGCAGGTACAGAGAAGATATTAGGGGTAAGTTTTTTACACAGAGTAGTGAGTGCGTGGAATCGACTGCTGGCAACAGTGGTGGAGGCGGATATAATAGGGTCTTTTAAGAGACTCCTGGTCGGGTATATGGAGCTCAGAAATATAGAGGGCTATGGGAAACCCTAGGTAATTTCTCAGGTAAAGACATGTTCGGCACAGCCGAAGGGCCTGTATTATGTTGTCGGTTTTCTATGTTTCCATAATAAGCATCATTACTAGGTATTTCACCTCCCTTTTATGCAATATGATCTCTGTCCTAATCTAGGTGCCTTTCTTAATGTTAGCACGGAGAATGGTGTGGAAAATGAAAATACTGTAGCAACTTCTGCCATGGAATTTCATTCTGGGATAAAAAAACTATTAACTATTCTCACTTCCCACCCCCGGCCCCTGGAAAGCCTTTGGGATTGCTTTCCAGTAGTAATCAATTGAAACCAAAAAAGTCAAAACCTCACTGACACTAAATGCTGGAGGCACTCAGCAGGTCAGGTAGTATCTATGGTGTGGAATAGATACATTGTAATTGAGATGTTGTAACATCAAGACTGATGAAAGGTTTTGGCCCGAAATGTCGATTCTTTATTCATTCCCATAGATGCTACCTGACATGTTGAGTTCCTCCAGCATTTTCACTCTGGATTTCCAACATACGTAAAATCTCTTGCACTTAAGTATTAACTGAGTCAGCCACTAGAGGGGGACATTGGTCTGTATGATGTGTTTACATTCCCCTCTATCTCTCCATTCAGTAGCTTTTGCCAACTGAGAAATCATTCAGATTTGTGACTCTCCTCCAGTGCCAGACTGTAATCTATTTCTGAGTTCATTCACTCCTGCATTCCAACACCTACCAAGGTCTTAAATGTTGAAGTTTGTTGAAAGTGGTCGAAAACATTTGAGAATGGGAGGCACAGCCCTTATTGATGCAATTACGAAGAGGACAGCCTGGCGGTTATACTTGATTACGGGTTTGAGAATATTTGTATCTCACCAAAGACCTTAGCAAATTTCTACAAATGTGACGTGGAGAGCATTCTAACTGGTTGCATCACCATCGGGTATGGAGGCACCAGTGCATAGGATCAGAAAAAGCTGCAGAGGCTTGTAAACTCAACCAGTTCAACCATGGGCACCAACCACGCCACCATTGAGGGCATCTTTAAAAGGCAATGCTTCAAATGCCAGCATCCATCAGTAAGGACACCTGTCACCCAGGACATGCCCACTTCTCATTACTACCATCAAGGAAGAGGTACAGGAACCTGACAACACATACTGAACATTTTAGGAACAGTTTCTTCCCCTCTGCCATTAGATTTCCAAATGCCCAATGAACCCATGAATGTGACCTCACTAATTTTGCTCTCTTTTGGCACTCCTTATTTAATTTATATAATTATAATTTATGGTATATTTTATGCATTGCACTGTACTGCTGCCATACAACATCAAATTTCATGACGTTTGTCAGTGATAATAAACTTGATTCTGATTCTATTTTAAGCAACACCCTCCTACCATTGCGCACATCTACAAGGAGCACTTCAATAGACAATAGGTGCAGGAGTAGGCCATTCGGCCCTTTGTGCCAGCACCGCCATTCACTGTGATCATGGCTGATCATCCACAATCAGTATCCAGTTCCTGCCTTATCCCCATAACCTTTGATTCCGCTATCTTTAAGAGCGCTGTCCATCTCTTTCTTGAAAGCATCCAGAGACTTGGCCTCCAATGCCTTCTGGGGCAGAGCATTCCACATATCCACCACTCTCTGGGTGAAAAAGTTTTTCCTTAACCACGTTCTAAATGGCCTACCCCTTATTCTTAAACTGTGGCCTCTGGTTCTGGAGTTACCCATCAGCGGGAACATGAAAGCGACTTCCAAAATCAAAGACCTCCACAGTCTAGGCCATGCTCTCTTCTCACTACTACCATCAGACAGCAGATACAGAAACCTTGGGTCCCATGCCACCAGGTTCAGTAACAGATATTATCCTACAACAATCAGGCTCTTGAACCAATGTAGATAACTTCAATCACAACTACAATGAACTGATCCTACAAGCTATAGACTCACATTCAACGACTCTTTGTAACCCATGTTGGCCTCAGTAGTGGATGCCATACCAGTCCAACTGTCCTGTGATAAGCACACCTAAAGAAAGGTCTCAGTCAGAAACGTCAAGTGTTTACTCTTTTCCATAGATGCTGTCTGAGCTGATGAGCTCCTCCAGCATTTTGTGTATGTTGCCTTGGACTGATCTCTTTAACAACTTTCATGATAATTAAAGATCATTCCCTAATTGTAATGGTTTACTGCTTCTGAAAGAAGAAATCCATTGGCAAGCAGTAAGCCACTATGACTTGGGAACACTCTTTCCATTTGATGGTATTGGGTTTGCAGACTGCGAAGTACTAAACTGAAACAAGGACTTTATTCTCTATCAGATACAAATAGCCATGAATACTCTCACGAAAGGCAACTTGATGATGGTGAGGACAATATGAGTGAGGTTGATGTTCTGGAGCATGTTGATATTAAGGGAGAGGAGGTGTTGGAGTTGTTAAAATACATTAGGACAGATAAATCCCCGGGGCCTGACGGAATATTCCCCAGGCTGTTCCACAAGGTGAGAGAACAGATTGCTGAGCCTCTGGCTAGGATCTTTACGTCCTCGTTGTCCACGGGAATGGTACCGGATGATTGGAGGGAGGCGAATGTTGTCCCCTTGTTCAAAAAAGGTAGTAGGAATAGTCTGGGTAATTATAGACAGTGAGACTTATGTCTGTGGTGGGAAAACTGTTGGAAAAGAGTCTTAGAGATAGGATCTCTGGGCATTTAGAGAATCATGGTCTGATCAGGGACAGTCAGCATGGCTTTGTGAAGGGCAGATTGTGTCTAACAAGCCTGATAGAGTTCTTTGAGGAGGTGACCAGGCATATAGATGAGGGTAGTGCAGTGGATGTGATCTATATGGATTTTAGTAGGGCATTTGACAAGGTTCCACATGGTAGGCTTATTCAGAAAGTCAGAAGACATGGGATCCAGGGAAGTTTGGCCAGGTGGATTCAGAATTGGCTTGCCTGCAGAAAGCAGAGGGTGGTGGTGGCGGGAGTACGTTCAGATTGGAGGATTGTGACTAGTTGTGTCCCACAAGGATCTGTTCTGGGACCTCTACTTTTCGTGATTTTTATTAATGAACTGGATGTGGGGGTAGAAGGGTGGGTTGGCAAGTTTGCAGACGACACAAAGGTTGGTGGTTTTGTAGATAGTGTAGGGAATTGTCAAAGATTGCAGAGAGACATTGATAGGATGCAGAAGTGGGCTGAGAAGTGACAGATGGAGTTCAACCCGGAGAAGTATGAGGTGGTACACTTTGGAAGGACGAACTCCACGGCAGAGTACAAAGTAAATGGCTAGATACTTGATAGTGTGGAGGAGCAGAGGGATCTGGGGGTACATGTCCACAGATCCCTGAAAGTTGCCTCACAGGTGGATAGGGTAGTTAAGAAAGCTTATGGGTTGTTAGCTTTCATAAGTCGAGGGATAGAGTTTAAGAGTCGCGATGTAATGATGCAGCTCTATAAAACTCTGGTTAGGCCACACTTGGAGGACTGTGTCCAGTTCTGATCGCCTCACTATAGGAAGGATGTGGAAGCACTGGAAAGGGTACAGAGGAGATTTAGCAGGATGCTGCCTGGTTTAGAGAGTTTGCATTATGATTAGAGATTAAGGGAGCTAGTGCTTTACTCTTTGGAGAGAAGGAGGATGAGAGGAGACATGACAGAGGTGTACAAGATAATGAGAAATAGATAGAGTGGATAGCCAGCGCCTCTTCCCCCGGGCACCACTGCTCAATACAAGAGGACATGGCTTTAAGGTAAGGGGTGGGAAGTTCAAGGGGGATATTAGAGGAAGGTTTTTTACTCAGAGAGTGGTTGGTGCGTGGAATGCACTGCCTGAGTCAGTGGTGGAGGCAGATACACTAGTGAAGTTTAAGAGACTACTAGACAGGTATATGGAGGAATTTAAGGTGGGGGCTTGTATGGGAGGCAGGGTTTGAGGGTCGGCACAACATTGTGGACCGAAGGGCCAGTACTGTGCTGTACTATTCTAAAGAAAAAAGGGAGATTATACTGTAACTACCCAATCTTCAAAGACTAGTTTACTTCCTTGTTTATTCTCTATGGTGAGTTTAGGATTTGGGGGCCCATACCAAATTTCTTCAACCATTTGGGGTGAAAGAGGTGCTTTTGTGCTTTTTTCTCCACACAGCCAGTATGTACAGACCACGTGAGATCCTTGGTGATGTGTATGCTAAGGAACTTAAAGCTGTTCACCCTCTCAACCCCAGATCCATTGTGGTCATTAGGGGTGAGCCTGTCTCCATTCCTCCTGTAGTCCACAACCAGCTCCTTTGTTTTTGCAACATTGAGGGAGAGGTTGTTTTCTTGTCACCACTGTGTCAGGATAATGACTTCTTCTCTATTGGCTGCCTCGTTATTATTTGAGATTAACCCTTACATACTGTTCGGGACAATTTTGACCCTTTTTGACCTTCGACCACAGTGAAAACTCCCTAAACGCCATTTTTTTTCCAGCCGAAATTTTATGACTTTTCCTAAAGTGGCCCAAAATGCGCAAAAATGAAACGCTTTTAAAAAATTAAGCTTTTGTACAGGTGCTTCAATTTTTGCAACACTGAAGCTGTTCCGGGTCAAATTTTGCCCATACCAATTGCAAGCCAGGGAAATATGGGATAAAGATATGGGCAGCCTGTGATGCGCGTTCCAGTTACGCTTGGAATATGCAAGTGTATACTGGGAAGCCAGCTGTGGGAGGCCCGGAGAGAAAGCAAGGCATGCGCGTCGTGTTGGACATGGCAGAAGGGCTGAGAGGACACAACGTGACCTGTGACAACTTCTTCATGTCTCATGAGCTTGGTCAGGCGCTCCTGAAGAAGAAAATCACTATGGTGGGTACTCTGAGGCGGAACAAGCCGGAGCTGCCACCTGCTCTGACTGAAAGAAGGGGGAGAGACGTCTTCTAAGTTTGCGTTCATCCATGACACCACAGTTGTGTCGTATATGGCAAAGAAGAGCAAGAATGTGATCTTCATGAGCACTTTACATAAGGCTGCAGGGGTAAGCGATCAGGGGGATAGAAAACCAGCCATCATCCTGGACTACAATGCCAACAAAGGGGGGAGTTGAGAACCTTGACGAAGTTACAGGAACATACAGCTGCAAGAGGAGAACAGCACGCTGGCCTCTCGCTGTATTTGATAACATCATTGACATTTCCACACACAATGCCTTTGTCATCTGGAGTGACCTCAGCCCTACCTGGAGGGCAAGCAAGAGGAACTGGAGGAGGTTCTTTTCGGAGGAGCTTGGAAAGGCCCTTGTGACTTCTTCTATGCAAAGGCGAGAACACCTTCCCCGCGCAGCATTCCCAGCAGCAGTAGTAAGGGCAGGGCAGCAATCTGAACCCGGCCCTGCTCAACAAGTCCCACAAGGGGCCAAAACAGGTGGACAAAGGAGAAGGAGACGCGACTTCTGCCTGGCAAAAAAGGACTGTAAAACATCGACTCCTTGCAGCAAATGTGGTAGACCCATATGCAAGGCCCACACACGCAAGGTTTCCCACTACTGCTTTAGTGCAAAGACTAGTTTGCAAATACCAACTACTTTTTTGTTTAGTTTGTTGGTTAAATGTTATTTAATGTTGAATTAATAGTTATAATTAGATAGTAGTTAGTAGGATTTTTTATGATATAGCAGTGAGGACAGTGTTTACCGGTTGTAAGGGTTACAAGTGGTTATATAACAATGGTTATATAATAAACCCCACAGATCTAGAATGTTCTTGATATTTTCAGATTCAATAAAATATATTTAATTCTTTATGGCTGTTTTCATGTCTTAGGTGAAATAGGACATTATATTGTGTGACAGTGTTTTTTCTCCAATGACGAGTGGTGTAAAACCTAAAAAATACACTGTCCCTTATCTCTGATACATTAATTAAGGATTAATCACACTTTTATTAATGTCAGATAGGCTATTTTAACATTGTAAATAGATCAGTGGCTCAAAATTTGGTATAGACACTTGTTATAGGGGGATTCTTGGGCCAGGGTCTAAATCAACCCTGACCATTCTGGGAAGGTACGAAATCTGAACAGTGTGTAAGGGTTAAGCCAATCAATGTAGTATTGTCAGCAAATTTAATACTTCCAGCTAACAAAGTAGTTTAAAACAGTTCTAAGTAACAGTTCCTTTACAGTGATACACATTTAAATCTACACACTCTTAAAACTCCCAGAGGATTTCTATCTTAAACATTTCCCAATTACAAACCATTTCTAAAACACAAACCATTTCTAGAGCACAAAGCACAAAGTAATTCTCAAACGTAAAGGATTAAGAATTTCCAGAGCACAAAGCACGAAGTATTTTTCAAACATAAAGGATTAAGAATTTCCAAAACACAGGTACAATTCCTATAAACTAAAAAGACGTAACAAAGGTGCAGATAAACAAGTTGGCCATTGCAGAAACGGAAGCTGAAGGAATGGTTTCTAGTTCTTCTATGTTTCTTGATGCTCCCTACCCCACTCCTAATAAGACTGAACTGCTCGCTACATTTATACCTCTCTTCTCCCACTTGAGTGACTTCACAAGCATGTGATATTTCTTCAGATATCCTTTTGGCACAAATGGTATAGAAGCATTTTCAGAGACATAGATCTTAGCTAGCTACTATTCATGTTATAAAACTAACTTCTGCATACATAAAACTCTTCCAACTATAAACACATCCATTACTTAAATGCTACATGATATTATCCATCTGTTCTACAAACTTCCTTGAACTAAGAGATTTAAGAAACCCAAATTAAGCAACCCATTGTCTTATACTCTTGAACAATAATAAAGCAGATGCAGTGACTCCTTACAGACAGTGTATCTTCAAAACACAGAGGCTATTTCCAAAGCTGTTCTATAAAGAGTTACTGTGTAACTTCAAACTTCAAAACTGACTTCCATTTACAACCAGAAATTAAACTAAGCAATATAGTTGAAGGTTTACTTAAAACTGTTTGTGACTTTTTAAATGGCAGCTGCTATTTAGAAAGCAAGGTCAGCAATGATGAGGGAGAAGCAAATATCTATCACATCCAGCAGTCTGGTTCACCCCATGTGACAGGGATGTACCAAGACTGGTTCCAATCATGAGAGGAGGATCAATTTAGAGACAACTCCTAAAGAGGGTACAGACTTTATGCAGTACGGACATGAGAGACTGCAGACGCTGAAATATAGAGCAACTCAGAAGACACTGGGGGACCTCAGTGGGACAGGTGGTACCAGTGGTGTGGCAGGGTGGCAAAGCAGTTAGCATGACACTTTACAGCGCCAGTGACTCGGGTTCAGTTTTTGCCAGTGTCCGTAAGAAATTTGTACGTTTTTCCCGTGACTGCATATGTTTCCTCCAAGTGCTCCGGTTTCCTTCCGCATCCCAAAGCCTACTGTGTTAGGAGGTTAATTGGTCACATGGGTGTAACTGGGCGGCGTTCGCTCGTTGGGCCTGAAGGGCCTGTTACTGTGCTGTATCTCTAAATAAAATAATTAGAAATCGGCAAGGGATGGTCATTGTTTTAGTTTGAGACACTGCACCAAGACTGAGGTTATCAAAGAAAGATAAGACATGGACTCTTTGCTACAGTCCAATCTTCAATGTTGCTATAAATAGATGTCAGAAGAATACAGCACATGAACGGGTTATTCAGGCCATGATGGTGCACTGAATTTCTTAAACTTATAAATAAACCTGCCAACTAAACTAAATCCCTTTGCCTACACAAGGCCCATTTCCCTCTAATCCAGTGGTTCCCAAACTGGGGACCCCGGCCCTCTTAGTTAATGGTATAGATCTGTGGCATTAAAAACCCCTGCTTTAATCTGTACGTGTTCAAGTGCCTGTCAAAGAGCCTATAAATCATCTCAGTCATATCTGTCTCCACCACCACCACCCCACAGCACGTTCCAGGCACCCATCCCTCTCTGTATATAAAAAAACATTGTGCCCTGCACATCTCCTTTGAACTTACCAATTCTCACCTTAAACACATACCTCTAGTACTAGACTTCTCTACACTTGGAAAAAGAAGGCGGCTTTCCATTCTAACTATCTCTCATAATTTTAGCTGTATCCTCTCTTTCTTTCCAGTCCAGATGAAGGATCTCAATCTAAAACATGGACTGTCCATTTCCCTCCAAAGATGCTGCCTGACCTGTTGAGTTCTTGCAGATGAAACATGCAATGTGTAGAATGTATTTCTATAATTGCCTCTCATAGTCTAAAGCAGTGGTCCCCAACCACCGGGCCGCGAGGAAACAATATGATTTGGCGATATGAAACGATATGAGTAAGCTGCACCTTTCCTCGTTCCCTGTCACTCTCACTGTTGGAACTTGAACGCATGTGAGGTCATTACCCACACGTCATCCATGTAAGTGCGGGATGGAGATCAACTCCTCGAGCTTGCGAATGATGGTGGGCTGAAAAGTATGTTTGATATACCACCTCTGCCGGCATTCTGGATCAAAGTCAAGGCTGAATATCCTGAGATAGCCACGAAAGCACTGAAAATGTTGCTTCCATTTTGAACATATTTCTGCGAAGCGGAGTTTTTTGCAATGAATGCAACGAAAACTAAATTGCAGAATAGACTGGACATAAGGACCCCCTTCGAGTATTGCTGTCTCCCATCACCCCTCGATGGAACCATCTTGTTGCAGGAAAACAAGCCCAGGGCTCCCACTGATTCAGCGATATTGGTGTGTTGTAATGATTTTAAATGTTCATACGGGGAAAATATGTGCTGTGTGTTTAGTATTAAATTCGTTAGATAAACCCTTTTAGAAAAGAAATTGAGTATTAGCCACTTATAGCAACACACATCAAAGTTGCTGGTGAACGCAGCAGGCCAGGCAGCATCTCTAGGAAGAGGTGCAGTCGACGTTTCAGGCCGAGACCCTTCCTGACGAAGGGTCTTGGCCTGAAACGTCGACTGCGCCTCTTCCTAGAGATGCTGTCTGGCCTGCTGCGTTCACCAGCAACTTTGATGTGTGTTGCTTGAATTGCCAGCATCTGCAGAATTCCTGTTATTAGCCACTTATAAGTGACTTAGTTGACTTATCACCTATTCTGGTCGTGATTAACACAACCCCCCCCACCCCCCACTGGTCTGCCGGTCCGTAAGAATATTGTCAATATTAAACCGGTCCGCGGTGCAAAAAAGGTTGGGGACCCCTGGTCTAAAGGTATCTTAAAGGGTGTTACAACCAATGTGTAAGAGCATGTGGAGGATAAAACAATGGAATTAATCGAGGATTAATATAACTAAGTGGTTGATGTTCAGCATGAACTTTGTGGACTTAAGTACCCATTTCCATGCTGTAGGATTAGTGGTAAAGCAATTTCTCAAATCAAGTATGATGTTCTCCTAAAGGGTTGTCTATTGATGGGTCCTCAGATGGCTGTGGAGGCCGATCATGGATCCACATATCCTGGTGCAGTGTGAGGAAGACTCAGAGGTGGCGGTGGTTAGGGGTTGGGTCTTTTGGTTGTTCAGCCTCTCCTTTCATAGCTGCCACTTGATCTCTGTGGCACAGCAAGATCACTCTCGTGTAGCGCAGCTCCCTCTTGAACAGATTTCCTCCAGGTGTGTCTATTGAGATTAATGTCTTCCCAGCTATTATATGTAATATTGAATCCCTTCAGGCTGTTACGGATGTTATCTTTGAAGCATTTCCTTTGCCCACCAGGGGTTCGCAGACCTTCCTTCAATTGGGAGTAAAGGATCTGTTTGGGGAGACGTGAATTAGGCATCTAGATGACATGAGCTATCCATTGGAGTTGAGGTTGCTTTATCGTGGTGGAGGTGTTGTTCATGTTGGCCTCCTCCAGTACACTGGTGTCAGTGTGTCTGTCCTTCAAATTCTTTCATAAGGAGTTTGGTGGTGTCGTTCCAGGCCTCTCAGATGTCTACTGTAGGTGGTCCATAATTCATCTCCCTACAGTAACTTAGGAAGGACAACTGCTCTATAGACAAAATGTTTTGTGTGAATCTGTAGGCCGCAAGGACTCCTTTCCTTTATCTTACACAGGCTCCACCAGCAGTACTCAGCCTATTCATCTCTGAGTTGATGTCTGCATTTGAGGAGAGTATGCTCAAAAGCTGTATCTCTCAATGACTCTATAGATTTGAAATATAGTCACTGCTATAACCTAAGATTCGTACTCAAATCTCACTGACAGCTAAGTAATGCTAAGCAAATCTCGAGCCCGATCATCTGATCTGAACTGAAAGCAAGAAATGGGACTAATTAGATAGTTATACCAAAGAGCCGGCACAGGAACAATGGAAAGATTGTCTTCCTTCTGTACTGCGTTAGTTCATGATTCAAGAAATGCAAGCTACAAGCCCATAACATCATCTGAGCCTGCATCACCATTCAAAAAGGTCATGACCTAATCTGGGCTCTGGCCAGTGTCTTGCCAACTGCGTGGGAGTCTGAAATCATATTGATTTTATTTATTTATTTTTTTATTTATTGAGAAACAGCACGGAACAGGCCCTTCCGGCACTTCAAGCTATGCCATCCAGCAATCCCTCGATTTAACGCTAGCCTAATCATGGGACAATTTACAATGACCAATTAACCCACCAACCGGCACGTTTTTAGACTGTGGGAGGAAACCAGAGTTCCTGGAGGAAATCCACGTAGTCACAAAAGTTCAACTAAGCTGAAAATGCTTTGTTGATTGATTTGTGTTTGTACGCAGTGTCTTGAGGATTCTCGCTTAAGTCCAACAATAATCAGCCGGCACTGATGGATTCCAGCTGGCCTGATACCATTTCTCCATGACCACAATGTCCTGGTGAAACCACTGACAACACCAGATGTGCAGGGAGGTAGCATAAATGGGAATGCAGAAAATGGTTTTTAGTGACATATTGCACATCATGGTTTTGTATGCTTGAAACATTTTATCAACCAGGTGCTCTATAATTGCTAAGAAAGTTGGCAACAACATCCTTGAATGCTGTCCATATGATTTTACCTGGCCCCACTAGAGGTTCTTCAAATTGTCTTTCATCGACGACCTATTTGAGTTGTGGTCCAACAAAATGCCTTCCTTAATCTTGGCATCAGTTACTGTATTCTGGGAAACATCTGTCTCAATTATCTAAATCCTTCACAGAAATTTATAGCCTTACTAAAACCTGTCACGCCATGTTGCATCTACTTTGCCTAAGCATGCCCAACCATGCCTGGACACGTTAGAAAACTTTCCAGCTTACTTTGTGGGCAACATTTTAATTGACTTGAATTGTGAATTGAAATAACAAATATAGGCGATTTAAACGATAGGGAAATTTCAGTGATTTTCAGGATCAGCAGCCCAAAATCCATTAAGGTACATCCTAAAGATTTCAGGGAGCCAAATCTTTGTTGTCCAGTGTTATGGTATTTCTGGTCGCAG
Organism: Mobula hypostoma; assembly: GCF_963921235.1. Taxonomy (NCBI): domain Eukaryota; kingdom Metazoa; phylum Chordata; class Chondrichthyes; order Myliobatiformes; family Myliobatidae; genus Mobula; species Mobula hypostoma. The sequence goes on from NC_086103.1 coordinate 173,355,854, forward strand.
TCTCTATTGGAGGCGTGGGTTTTTAATTTGAGTGGCACAGTAGCATTGCAGTTAGTGTGACACTGTTACAGCACCAGCACCCGCGTTCCATTCTGCTGGTGTTTGCACATTCTGCTCATGACCATGTGGGTTTCTTCTAGGTGCTCCAGTTTCCTCCCACATTCCAAAGACATACAGTTCAGTTGGTTAATTAGTCACATCATTGTAACTGGGTGGTGTGGGCTTGCTGGGCTGGAAGGACCTGTTATCTCTAAATGGGCAGACAGATAGATAGATAAATAAATATTTACACCAAGGAGCCTGAAGTTCTCAACATGTCCACCTCAATACAATTGACAGACAGAGTCAATGGACAGCTCTTCAGCTTTGTTGACATTGAGGGTGCAATGCATCTTGAATTCCATGAGTGTATTATCTCCAAGGAACAAGGAGCAAGAAAAAGAGTTTATCCAAATGGATGTCTTGATGGCCCCATCATTACCCGGGGACAGATGACCTAATCTGTGCAGAGCAAAGCAGAGCTTAATGCTAGCTCATCATTAAAAATGAAAGGATTAAAGGATTTGCATATAATTGTTATTTACTCGGAGTTGCCAAACTCATTTTCTTTGAGCACAAATTATTCAACTACCTTAGTGTTTTCAACAATTGGAGAATCGCACAAGGAGGCCACTTGGCCCATCATAACCAGCCGAATCCCACCATCCAATAGTTTGGTCCATAACCCTGCATGACTCTCTGTCTCAAATACATTTTAGATGAGGCAATGAACTTTTTTGTGGCACATTTTATTATAGGCATCCGTTAGTCTCATGAGACCATGGATCTGCGACTTGGAAGGTTTCCAGGCTGCAGGCCTGGGCAAGGTTGTATGGAAGACCAGCAATTGCCCATGCTGCAAGTCTCCGCTCTCCACACCACCAACGTTGTCCAAGGGAAGGTCATTTGGACCCATATAGCTTGGTACCGGTGTTGTCGCAGAGCAATGTGTGGTTAAGTGTCTTGCTCAAGGACACTCACGCTGCCTCAGCCAAGGCTCAAACTAGCGACCTTCAAATCACTAGATGAACGCCTTAACCACTTGGCCATGCGCCAACATTTACTGATTGACAATTGTCACACATCCATAAACTGTGTATAATTTCACCACACACATCAGTTATTACAATTCAAACAATTGCAGAGGGTGTGAAGCCCCTCCAGATGTTGTCAAAGTATCTACCTTTCTTTAGTAAGTTCACTGCACAAAGAGTGACCCAATCACACGCACACTTGAGGAAAGGTTACAATCTGTTTCGTACAGAGGTGACAGATTGCAAGTGCCATTTGAGTCCATTATAGTTTAGACGGAGAATCTGCCCCTACACTTCCACCCTCACTCACCATTCAGGGACCCAAACAGTGCTTCCAGCTGAGGCGACAATACACCAGTGAGTCTGCTGGGGTTATCTGTTGTATCCACTGCAGGCTCCACTACATCAGTAAGACCAGACATAGAGTGGGGGACTGCCTTGCCAAGCACCTTCACTCCATAGCCACAAAAGGCAGGATCTCCCCGTGGCCACACATTTCAAATTTGACTTCCTATTCCCATTCCAACATGTCTGTTAATGTCCTCCTCCACTGCCATAATGGATGGAGGAGCGACACCTCATATTCTGTCTCGGTAGCCCCCACCCTGACCGCATGAACATTGATTTCAATAACTTCTGGTCATTTCTCACCCCTCCCCTTCTCTCATTTTCCATTCCCTTTTCTGAATCCCCTCTCATCCTTTCTCTTCTCCTCACCTCCCTCTGGTGCCCCTCTCCTTTCTTCCTTTGCCTGCTCCGTTATTTTCTCCTATCAGACTCCTTCTTCGTTAGCCCTTTTCCTCTTCCACCTATCCCCTCCCAGTTCTTTACTTCAACCCCCCCCCGCCACACCCACCCACTTTACCTCTCACCTGGCTTCACCTGCCAAGCTCAAATTTCCTCCTCTCCCTCCATCAGTTTGGGCCCCAAATCTCCAAAAGGATGTGTTGTCATTGGAGAGAGTCTAGAGGGTTCACGAGGATGATTCCGTGAACAAAGGGGTTAACATATGAGGAGCGTTGGGCAGCTTTGGGCCTGTACTCACTGGAATTTAGAAGAATGTGGGGGAATCTCGGTGAAAGGACTATATAGGGTGGATGTGGAGAGAATACTTCCTGTGGTGGGGGATATCCGGAGCTAGAGGGCACAGCCTCAAAACTGAGGGGCGAACTTTTAGAACAGAGTTAAGGAGGATTTTTTTTAAGCCAGAGAGTAGTGAATCTGTGGAATGCTCTGCTGCAGACTACAGTAGAAGCCAAGTCCATGGGTATATTTAAAGCGGAAGTTGATAGTTTCCTGATTATGGTCAGGGCATCAAAGGATATGGCGAGAAGGCAGGTGTATAGGGTTGAGTGGGATCCGGGATCAGGCATGATGGAATGGCAGAGCAGATTCGATGCGCTGAATGGCCTAATTCTGCTTCTATGTCGTATGGTCTTAGGTTATTCTGAACCTGCCCCCTTCACTTCAAGTCCTGTTAAAGGTTTTTGGCCCAGAATGTAGGCTGTTTATTCCCCTCAATAGATGCTATCTGACTTGCTGAGTTCCTCCAGCATTTTGTGTGTGTTGCTTGAGATCATCGTCTTTATGTACCATGTTGTGTGATGTAGGTGATTGTGGTCTCATGACCATGATTGCTCTTGGCAAACTCTTCTACAGAAGTGGTTTATCATTGCCTTCTTCTGAGCAGTGCCTTTACAAGACGGGTGACCCCAGCCATTATTAATAGTCCAGAGATTGTCTGCCATCAGTGGTCGCATAACCAGGAATTGTGATATGCACCAGCTGCTCATACAACCATCCACTGCCTGTTCCCATGGCTTCACGTGACCCTGATTGGAGGAGTTAAGCAGGTGCTACACCTAGCCCAAGGGTGACCTGCAGGTTAGCAAATTGGGGGAAGCACCTTACACCTCCTTTGGTAGAGACGTGTCTCCACATCACCAGTTGCTTGAGAAGAGGATGAAATTCTTCTGTTGCTACTTCTGAAAATTAAACAGTGACACTGTGGAAAGAAAGAGTGGGCACATGGCATGGATACATTAGACTTTATTATGATCCTGTGAAGTTAAATATACTACCAATACTTTTTGAGAGTTACTGAAAGAACAGAGCCTTGAGTACAGTTCCATCAGAACTCACTACAATGCATTTCACCCAAAATTCAGCTGATCAATTGAAGAATTGAGGACCACAGGGAACGTCTGCAGAGGAGAAGTTGAGGTCTAGTGCAGATTGGCCAAAATCATATAGCAAGGGAAGGAAGGTTGATGGGACTAAATGCTTTACTGGTTCTCCATTTTTCTTCTAACTCTTTATTTGCCCTCTGAAGTTGCCAAGGCAATTGCTCAACTCAGAAGAGGCAACAGCATCCAGCTTGTTTTAAAAGAAGAGAAAATAAGAAACTATGTTCACCTGCAGTTCACTTGGCAATGTACAAAGTCAGAATTTAGAAAGGAAACAAGGGCACTCGAAGCTAAAAACATTCAGCATGTGGCCCTTGACCCTCACCAATATTTATTTAATTATCCCTTATTTATTTATTCATTCATTCATTCATTCATTCTGCACGGCATATATATATATGCCATGCAGAATTGGCCCTTCTGGCCCTTTGAGCCCAGAAACTCTCAATTTAACCCTAGCCTAGTAACAGGACAATTTACAATGACCAAAGCCAGAACGCCACCAAACAATACAGTGCAAGACCCCACAGAAATGTTGCCAGACGGAGCACTGCTTGACAGACGGAAGTGGTGCACTCTCAACAGAGCGAGAGCAGGAGTTTGTAGGACTGGGGACAACATGGTGAAGTGGGGTTCAAAGACCAGCCAATCCTGTGAGTGTGGCGAAAGGGTGCAGAACATTGAACACGTTCTGCGCAACTGCCTGCTCTCACCTGGTTTAGCTGACACTGACCTGCTCAACATCAACCAAACAACACTAGAGTGGCTGGCTGTCTGGTGTGACAAGCTATGAAATGAAACCTACCAACTTTGGACTGTGGTAGGAAACTAGAACACCCGGAGGAAACCCACGCAGTCATGGGTAGAATGTACAATTCTCTTACAGACAGTGGCAGGAATTGAACCTGGGTCACTGGTACTGTAAGGTATTGTGCTAACCACTATGCTACACTTTTTAAGGTGTACCATGGAATGCCTCCTATTCGGACACATGACAGCTTGGCGTAGCAATTGAATCAGAATCAGGTTTATTATCACTTACATCTGTTGTGAAATTTGTCGTTTGGTGACAGCAGTACATACAGCGAAGTACAGAAATAATTATCGTAAGTTAGAAAAGAAATGCAGAAAATAATTACTGCAAAAAGTGAGGTGGTCCATTCAGAGGAGAAGCTGCTTGTAAAACGTGGAACGTGTGTCTTCAGGCTCCTGTAAACCTCTCCCTGATGGTAGAGATGAGAAGTGGACATGTCCTTGATGGTGGGCTCCTAATGATGGATGCTGCCTGTTGAGGATGGCCCCGACAGTGCCACTGGTGGAGCTGGCTGAGTTTAAAACCCTCTGAAACTCTTTTTTTTCAATCCTGTGCATTTGCATCCCCATACCAGAAACTACAGAGTTATAAACAGAGCTCAATGCATCACAAAAACCAGCCTCCTCTCCATGGATTTTGTCTATATTTCTCACTGCCTTGGTATAGCAGCTAATATAATCAAAGACCCCATCCACCCAGACATTCTCTCTCTTCACTTCTGCCATCAGGCAGAAGATACAAACGCCTGAAGCATGTATTTTCAGGCTCAAGGACAGCTTCTATTCCCATTGTTTAAAAACTATTGAATACAGAATACTATTGAAAGAATCCATCTTATCATACTAGATCTCTAGTACGATAAGAAAGATTCCCGATATCGCAATCTGCCTTGCATCTTATTGTCTGCGGGCAATACTCTCTCCGTCACAGCACATGTGCAATGAAAAACTTACTTGCAGCATCATATAGACAATATTCACAAAAATATATACACAGCTTTTACAAGGTAGGGCACAATTAGAACAAAAGGAAAACTCTGCAGTCTATTATTTTGCATTTGTTATGGCTTTTCCCTTATTACTGTACCTTGATGTATTGATACAGTGAAATGATCTGTATCGATGACATGCTGAACAAAGTTTTTTTGCTGTATGTGTGACAATAATAAACAAATTGACAAATTTCAAACCATATCAATTTAATTGCCACATGATAAGAACACCGACAGTGAAGACGAGGAATTTCAGAAGTATTTTATTTCAAGAGTTACGAGCAGTCCAGAAGTGGTACTCTAATTCAATTGATCATATTCAACACCAGTGTAATTAAGTTTAAGGTGGATGTTATTCTCACCAATTATAAAAGTCCATAAATAAATATTGCAATGGTCTTCTCGCACCTTCAGACATGGATGCTCACTGCCTCACTGACCCAGTTATGTCCTGTAAACCTGGAAATAATGCAAACAATAATTCACACAACACAAAGCTGCCCACACTGTGGGACACTGAACTGTGCAATATTATAAATTCTGACAGTAAAGTGGTCTGGATTTCAAATACTTGTGATATAATTTCATTAAGTCAACAATGTGAGGGGGTCCAGAAGAGATTTTAAAGTAGGATACAATGAAGACTTGAAGTGCATCAAAGGTTACGGGCAGAAGGCTGAGAATGGGGTCGAGAAAGATGACGGTCAGCAGTGATAGAATGGTGGAGCATACTTGAGGGGCCAAATGGCCTTCTTCTGCTTCTACTGTCTTATGGTTACATTGTTTTTGTCCATCTCTGATCATCACCCATATATCTTAACAAGGACCACCTTCTCTTTTACTGTGCACAAACTACCATCACGATACCATCAGTCTTATTATAACGCAAAAGGCCATTTGGCCCTTCAGGGCTTTACCAATCCCTAGTAGAGCAATCACGTTGGTTCTATTCTCCCACTGCAGATTGTCCCAAGGTTGCAAATGCCCGATTTGCGGACATCCTACAAACATAAAACAGTACAGCACAGTACAGGCCCTTCAGCCCACAATATTGTGCCGACATTTTAACCCATTCCAAGAACAATCTAACCCTTCCCTTCCACATAGCCTCCTGATTTCTTTTCATCCATGTGCCTAAGAGTTTCTTACATATCCTTAATGTAACTGCCTTTACCACCATTCCAGGCACGTATCATTTTTTGTGTAAAAAAACCTGCCCCTGACATCCCCCATACACTTACCTCTAATCATCTTAAAAGTTAGTCCTCCCATATTGGCCATTACCACCCAGGGAGAAAACTCTGGCTGTCCACTCTATCAATGCCTCTTAACATCTTATACATCTCTACCAAGTCACATCATATCCTCCTCCACTCCAAAGAGAAAAGCTCTACCTCACTCAATCTTCCCTCACAGTCATGTCCTCTTCTGGTTTAAGATGGCACTGGTGAAGCCCAGTGACTACTTACTGGTGGCAAAACACAAAACAATGATAACTACTAAACACCTTATTAATAACATTTGACTAATAGTGATCACCACTAACAATGGAGAGGCATGCAGAAGCTAGTCGAGCGGAGGTGGAGGTGAAGGCGAGGCATGGAAGAGGCAAGCAGAGGTGGGAACGAGGAAGGGTCTGACTTCTGATCGATTTAAGCACCGGGCCGAATTGGAAAGATCGGATATGTGCTGAACTGTGGTGACAGGGTCCACACCCCAGGGCTGTCCAAGAGCGAGGAATGACCCAATGTTTGGACGATATAAGCACTGGGATAGATTGTAAAGGCCAGGGTGTCAAGACCAGAGGAGAGGGATGGGCAGGTTCTGCTCACTGCTCTACTCTAAACTGAGGCTGAAGTGAAGCCTGGCTTTGCGGCTGTGCTCCCTGTGATGTTTACTCGGCTCTGCGCTGAACTGAGACTGAGGCTGTGGCCTGCTCCATCTGCAGTGATGCCTGGCCTCGTGGTTTCGTAAAACCTCAGTTCTGAATGCTATTTGCTTACTCCAAATGATTGCATGATTTGTTTTCTCTCTGTGCATTGGGTGTTGGCAGGCTTTTTTTTAATGGGTTCCTCTGGGGTTTCTTTGTTTTGTGGCTGCCTGTAAGAAGACAAATCTCAAGGTTGTATAATGTATACACACTTTGATAATAAATATACACCCTGGTTAATCTCCCCTGCAGCGTTTGAAGGTTCCACATATGAATGAGCTGCCACACTGAAATTCAAACGTCCAATGTACATTCCGACTAGTTCCATCTCTCCCTCCACTTTTTGTGATTGTTCTTTATCACCAGTCTTGAGATGCCACTAATTACAATTGGTTCATCCTACTTACGAACAAAAGAAAAATCAGCAGACGCTGGAAATCCAAGCAACACACACAAAATGCTGGAGGAACTCAGCAGGGCAGGCAGCATCTATTGAAAAGAGTACAGTCGACATTTCGGGCTGAGACCCTTCATCAGGACTAGAAAAAAAAAGATGAGGAGTCAAAGTGAGGGGGGGGGATGGAAGGAAGAATCACAAGGTGATAGGTGAAACTGGGCGGAGGGGAGGGAGGGGTGAAGTAAAGAGCTGGGAAGTTGATTGGTGAAAGAGATTCAGGGCTGGAGAAGGGGGAATCTGATAGGAGACAGAAGGCCATGGAAGAAAGAAGAGAGGAGGAGCACCAGAGGGAGGTGTAGGGAAATAAGAATGGGGAATGGTGAACGAGATGGGGGGACATTACCAGAAGTTTGAGAAATCGATGTTCATGCCATCAAGCTGGAGGCTACCTAGACGGAATATAAGGTGTTGCTCCTACAACCCGAATGTTGCCTCATCGTAACAGTAGAGGAGGCCATGGACTGACATGTTGGAATGGGAATGGGAAGTGGAATTACAAAAGTTGACCACTGGGAGATGGGGTAGGTTCATCCTTCTCTTCTGTGGCCTGAAGATGAGGGACATGTGCACGATGAACTCAGATCCACTGTCTACTGCTGAACTACTGACCTGAATGTATTCGACTACACAACAGGAAGCTGTGCTGAGGCACCCATACCTGTTAGCTGGTCCTCAGTTAGTACAAGAGAGCCAACATCATATAACATGTCACATAATGAATGAATTATGACAACATCACCAACTTTTGTATCATCAGCAAACTTACTAACCCTTCTACTTCCTCATCCAGGTCATTTATAAAACTCACAAAGAGGAAGGGTCCCGGAACAGATTCCTCTGGAACACCACTGGTCACCGTCTATGAACTATCCACAACCACACTTTGCCTTCTGGATCCACAAAGCAAAGTCCCCTTGGATCTCATGCCTCATTACTTTCTGAAGGAGCCTCGCATGGGGAACCTTATCAAATGCCTTACTGAAATCCATATACACTACATCTACTGCTCTACCTTCACCAATGTGTTTGTTACATCCTCAAAGAATTCAATCAGGCTCTTAAGGCACGACTTGCATGCTGATGATCCCTAATCAGATTATGTCTCTCCAAATGCTCATAAATCCTGCTTCTCAGGATCTTCTCCAACAGCTTGCCCACCACTTAATAGGAGAACACAGGAGGGGAAGGGATGGAGCCAAGAGCTAGACAGGTGATTGACAAAAGGGATATGAGAGGATCATGGGACAGGAGGCCCAGGGGGAAGGAAAAGGGAGAGGGGTGAAAAACCCAGAGGATGGGCAAGGGGTATAGTCAGAGGGAGAAAAAGGAGAGTGAGAGAAAGAATGTGTATATATAAATAACGGATGGGGTACGAGGGGGAGGTGGGGCCTAGTGGAAGTTAGAGAAGTCAATGTTCATGCCATCAGGTTGGAGGCTACCCAGACGGAATATAAGGTGTTGTTCCTCCAACCTGAGTGTGGCTTCATCTTTACAGTAGAGGAGGCCGTGGATAGACATGTCAGAATAGGAATGGGATGTGAAATTAAAATGTGTGGCCACTGGGAGATCCTGCTTTCTCTGGCGGACAGAGCGTAGGTGTTCAGCAAAATGATCTCCCAGTCTGCATCGGGTCTCGCCAATATATAGAAGGCCACATCGGGAGCACCGGACGCAGTATATCACCCCAGTCGACTCACAGGTGAAGTGTCGCCTCAACTGAGAGGACTGTCAAGAAATGTCGACTGTACCTCTTCCTAGAGATACTGCCTGGCCTGCTGCGTTCACCAGCAACTTTGATGTGTGTTGCTTGAATTTCCAGCGTCTGCAGAATTCCTCAATTCCTTCATTGAAATCATTTACATTTAACATGAAAGAAAGTGGTCCCAACGCTAACCTCTGTGGCACACCAGTCACTGGCAGCCAACCAGAAAATGCTCCGTTTATTCCCAGTGTTTGCCTCCTATCTGGCAGCCAATCTTTGATCCAAGCTGCTATCTCTAGACATACTGCTGGTGTCTTCCACAGTGAAGATGGACGCAAAATACTTAGTAGGTTTTACTGCCATTTCCTTGTTCCCCCATTACTAGATAGATAGATACTTTATTGATCCCAACGGAAATTACCGGGTCACAGTAGCAATACGAGTGCACAGATACTCTGCCTAAGCTTGTTCTCCAGCTCTCTCCTATATTCCTCTTCAGCCACTTTGATCTTCTCCTTTAGCTCCCTCTGCACATTTCAATTCCTCCCTGTCTCCTGCCTTTTTTTAAGGCATCCATTAGTCTTGTGAGACCATGGATCTGCGCCTGGAAAGTCTTCACTCTCCAGGGCGCAGGCCTGGGCAAGGTTGTATGGAAGACCGGCAGTTGCCCGTGCTGCAAGTCTCCCCTCTCCACGACACCAATGCTGTCCAAGGGAAGAGCAAGGGCCGATACAGCTTGTATGATGCCTATTTTTATCCTTTGCAGGATGCCTATTATTATTATTATTATTAAATAAATCTGACTGAATCTTCCATATTCACTGCTTATGACATGGTCCCCTCCACATTAGAGTGAAGACCATCGCTTCAGTCCATATTTTCTTTTCACGGTAAAAGACCCTTCTGGCTCTTTTCACTTTATGCCTATGACGATTTGGCTAAAGTACAGTTCCAACACCATACACAAGTTTGCTGATGACACCACAATTGTGGGCTGTATCAAAGATGATGATGAGTCAGCACTCAGGAGGGAGATTGAAAATTTGGCTGAGTGGTGTCACAACAAAACCTCTCATTCAATGTCAACAAGACCAAAGAACTGATTGTTGACTTCGGGAGAGGGAAACCGGAGGTGTATGAGCCAGTAACCATTGGATGATCTGAGGTGGAGAGGGTCAGTAACTTTAAATTCCTGGGTGGCACCATCTCAGAAGACCTGTCCTGGACCCATCATATAAATATCACTATGAAGAAAGTACAACAGTGCTCTACTTCCTTAGGAGTCTGTGGACGTTCAGCATGTCATCAAAATCTTTGACAAACTTCTATAGATGTGAGGAGAAAAGTGTATTGACTGGCTGCATTACAGCCTGTTATACCTTTGAGTGGAAAATCCTACAAATGGTAATGGATTCAGCCCGGTACATCACAGGTAAAACCCTCCCAGCTATTCAGCACATTGACATGAAACATTGTGATAGAAAAGCAGCATCCATCAGCGAAGATCCTCACCACCCTGACCATGCTCTTTTCTTGCTGCTGCCTTCAGTGAAAAGATACAAGAGCCTTAGGACCCACATCACCAGGTTCAGGAATAGTGACTACCCCTCAAACATCAGGCTCCTGAACAAAAGGGGATAACTGCATTCATTCTATTTCTGGTGTTCCCACAACCGATGGTCTCACTTTAAGGACTCTCTATCTTGTTTCTTCCTGCTCTCATTATTCTTTGCTACTTATTTGTATTTGATTTGCACAGTTTGTTGTGCATTGATCATGTTTATAGTTACTGTCCTATAGATTTCCTATGTCCACAGGAAAAAGAATCTCAGGGTTGAATGTGGTGACATGTATGTACCTTGATAATAAAATTTACTTTGAACTTGAATTTTGGCCCACCGAATCACCCCCCCCAGCTCAATTGCTCGCATGTGACCGATTAAGCTACTACTCCGTGTGTGTTTGGAAAGAGGAAACCCACGCAGTCACAGGGAGAAACTACAAACACCTTACAGACGGTAGTGGGAATTGAACCAAGGTCACTGGTGCTGTAATACCATTATGCTAACTGCTGCACTGCAGTGCTCCCCTATTGTGACCATCAGCCTCCATAACCCTATCATCTGAATTCTTCTTCCCATTCTGACTTGGTATTCCTCGCTCTCTGAATGAAGCATAAACTCGAGAAACGGCTCCCTGCTGTCAAACTAGATCGGTCGTTGCTTTACCTAATCTCAGCAAGTTCAGACAATGGGTTTACTTTTCCTGTTTTCACCTTTTGTCCTTCTCCCCATTTCTCATTCAATTTCAATCCTCCACTCTATCACACACCCTTGTGTTCACTTTGTTCCCAGTTACGCCTGTCATCTGTTAATTGCAACTCCCACCTTAAGAATGGCAGCTTGCTTCGATCTTCATATTGTACTGTCATTTCAAAGTTCAGAGTAAATTTATTATTGCAGTACAGATATGTCACCATACAACCCTGAGATAGATATTCTTGTGGGCATAGTCAATAAATCCATAACAGAATCAATTAAACACCACACCAACTTGGGTGTTCAACCAATGTGCAAAATACAACAAATTATGCAAGTACAGGAATAAAGGATGGATGGATAGATAGATAAATAAAAAAATAAGCAAGCAAGCAAGGACTAAATATCGAGAACGTGAGATGAAGAGTCCTTGAAAGTGAGTCCATAGGTTGTGGGAACACTTCAATAATGGGGCAGGTGAAGTTATCCCCTTTGGTTCTACAGCCTGATAGTTGAGAGGATATGCATTTCAGCTTCCAATTAAAATCTGACTACCACAGTAAGCCAAAACACATATGAGCAAATTAGGCTATTTGGCCAATCAGATCTGCTCTACCATTCAACCATGGCAGACTTGGCATGACAAGGTAGCATACTGGTTAGTACAGTGCTTTATAGAGCAGGCGACCCAGTTTCAGTTCCCGTATGTTCTCCCTGTGAACATGTGGATTCCTCCGGGTGCTCCAATTTCCTCCCACAGTCCAAAGATGTACAAAGATGTAATCGGGCAGATTATTATTTAGGTGGGGAGAAAATTCAAAAATCGGAAGTGCAAAGGGACTTGGGGGTCCTCGTGCAGGATACCCTAAAGGTTAACCACCAAGTTGGATTGGCGGTAAGGAAGGCGAATGCTATATTGGCATTCATTTTAAGAGGAATAGTGTATAAGAGTAAGGAGGTGTTGATGAGACTCTATGGGGCAGTAGTGAGACCTCATTTGGAATACTGTGTGCAGTTTTGGGCCCCCTATCCTAGAAAGGATATACTGATGTTGGAGAGAGTTCAGAGAAGATTTACGAGGATGATTCCTGGAATGCAGGAGCTAACATATGAGGAGCGTCTGTCGGCTCTTGGATTGTATTCATTAGAGTATAGAAGAATGAGAGGGGATCTCATAGAAATGTTTCGAATGTTGAAAGGGTTGGACAGAGTAGATGTGGAAAGATTGTTTCCCTTGGTGGGTGAGTCCAGGACAAGAGGCCATAGTCTTAGAATTAGAGGGTACACAGTTAAAACAGAGATGAGGAGAAATTTTTTTAGCCAGAGGGTCGTGGATTTGTGGAATTCATTGCCACATACAGCTGTGGAGGCCCGATCATTGAGGGTGTTTAAGGAGGAGATTGACAGGTATCTAATTAGTCAGGATATCAAGGGATATGGGGAAAAAGCCGGAAATTGGAACTAGATGGGTGAATAGTTTAGCTCATGGGGGAGCTGCGGAGCAGACTCGATGGGCCGAATGGCCTACTTCTGCTCCTTTGTCTTGTGATCTTGGTTGGTAGGTTAATTAGTCATTGTAACTTGTCCTGTGATTAGGCTCAGATTAAATTAGGGGATTGCTGGGTAGCATAGCTCAAAGGGCCTATTCTGCACTGCATCTCAATAAATAAATAAATACATATTCCTTCAGAAAATCATTCTGCTGCCTTCTCACCGTGACCTTTGATGGTTTACTAAAGGAAGAATCCATGAATCTCTGCTTTAAATATAGCTAATGAAGTGACCTCCACAGCCATCTGTGGCAATAAATTCCACTGATACACCGTACTGTGGCTAAAGAAATTCCTCCTTATCTGTGTTCTAAAGGTCGTTCTTCCATTCTGAATAAACAGCTGAAATGTTGACCATCCATTTCTCTCCAGTGGTGCTGCCTGACCCAGAGTTTCTCTAGAATTTTGTCAGCTGAACTTTCTTGATGCATTGTATACGTTTGAGAGATAGTTAGTGGCACTGCCTACCCACTTAATACACATTCGACCTGGAACTTTTTTCAGTTCTTGAAAATGCTCAACGACCTAAAACATTAGCATTGTTTTTGTTCTGTAGAACCTGCCTGAGCAACTAATCACTTCCATCCCTTTCATTTATTCATGCCTCCCGACCCAATTTCAGATAGACAATTAGACATAGAAGCAGAATTAGATCATTCACCCATCCACCATTCATCATGGCTGATTCATTTTCCTGTCAACCCCATTCTCCTGCCTAACCTTTGATGGCCATACTAATCAAGAACCTATTAACCTCTGCTTTAAATATACCCAATGATTTGGGCTCCATAACTGTCTATGGCTGGCGAGAGAAATTCCTCTTCAGCTGTGCTCCAAAGCATAGCCCCTGGTGGAGGAATGCCATTACACCTGCAACTCCATACATACCCCGAGCATCTTCTCACTCGTCCTGCTGAGAATTATACAGATCATTCAGCATTTCTGGTGACACAAAAAGAAAATGATTAATGTAAGCCAGTAAGTTGCTCGTCTCTGGGTCATTCGGTTACATCAGAGGTTTTCTTCTGTAACGCCCCCCCCCCCCATGTTCTATCTCACGTTGTCTCACTCACCTCCTGTATAACATTCTTGATCGACTCCACAGGGGCGGATCACAGCTTCACTGAGTTGCGTAACACTCATTCTGAAGCTTGTTTCTCTCTTTAGTCACCGAAGAAACAGGGCACAGTGGCAAAGCCAGTGCTAAAGGGCCTGGGTTCCTGTGCTAGATGCTCTATCACTATGACATCACCAGCTGAAGGGTAGTTCCTGTTCTGTACTGACCTACGTCCTATAATCTCATTGTGAGAAATGTGAAACTCATTCTCTATTTAAATTTTTCCACCGTCAGCCACCGATACTCAGAAAACTAAATTCCCATGTTATTCCTTCCCATTTTTATTTTCTCCTTTAAAACACTAGTTCTAACAACTTTCTACAGGAGTACCTCCAAGAGTGTCCTGTCGGGCTGTATCTTTGTGGGGTATGGAAGCTGCAAGGTATCCCTTCAGAGAATACTAAAAACTGCCGAGAGGATATCCGGGGTCTCCCTTCCCCCTATTTGTGACATTTCCTGACAGTGTTATATATGAAAGGCCAGAAGCATTGTTGAGGATCCCTACCACCCATCCCACAATCTCTTTGACCCACTACTGTCAGGAAGGAGGTACAGGAGCATCAGGACTAGGATTGTCAGACTGGGTAACAGCTTCTCCCCTCAGGCTCTGAGACTAATGAATACCCTACCACCACAGAGATCTCATCGCTCAGACAGTGAGCTGTTTACTGGATTGTTTATGATTTACTGTTCACCTAAGCTGCACTCTGCATGCATTTTAAATTATATTCTATTAATTTATTTTTGGTACTATTTTGTTTTATGTGCTATGTGTGACACATGTTTTGTGGATGTACTGTGGTCCAGAGGAACCATATGGTCAGATGACAATAAACTTGAGCTTGAACTCTTTGTCACCTCGCTGTCATAAGCCCGCGCTCTCCATCTTACCAGTCCAAACACCACTTGTTAATCCAACACCCACAAGCAAACATTCAATGGGATAGTTTGCTTAGTAACCAAGTAAAGCACGTGTTACACAAAGAAGCAGGAAGGCATGATAGGGCAGTGTGGCTGCCTCACTGATTAGTGACCAAGGTTCGAATCTGACCACAAGCTGGTGAGTAACTCGGCTCTTGTAAATCACTTCTGGTGCAGTTGTGTGGTTGATGAACTAAATACTGGGGAGTTGATGGGCAGGCAAGAGAGAATAGATGCCAGGGAAACAAATGGGGACATGGGATTAATCTGAGAGCTAGCATAGGCTCGACGGGCAGAAGGACATTCTTTGTCATGAGGAAAGCATACGAAAAATATAAATCAAAATCAGAATTAGGTTTATTATCACTGACATATGCTGTGAAATTTAGTGTTTTTGTGGCAGCAGTACATTGCAGGACATAAATTTATATAACTGACAATAGATGAATAAATGAATAAGTACAAAAATTAAATCAAAAGATAAATACATACTGCTAAATAAAAAGAAGTGAGGTAGTGTTCGTGGGTTCATGGACCATTCAGAAATCTGATGGCAGAGGGGAAGAAGCTTGTCCTAAAGTGTTGATAATGTGTCTTCAGACTCTTATACCTCTTCCTTGATGGTACAAATGAGAAAAGAGAATATTCAGATAGTAAGGGTTCTTAATAATTGATGCCACCTTCCTGAGGTACCAGTAAATGCAAGTTAAAGGATAAATTTGTGTTCAATGCAAGGCCATAACTATGGCCAGATTGCAGAACTTATTTCAAACTCATTGACAGTCAAGTGCACAATCCCCTCGGATAAATGTTCCAAGTTGAGTGTAGGAGTGCCAGCTGTGACCGATCAAGTGTTGTCTTCTTCTGCATAGCTAATTGGGACCTTCACCTATTCTGTCAATGGGATGGGTTGGGCTACAGATGCTCTCTCTGGTGTAAAGGTGAGGGGCTGAGTGAAATGTCTGTTTGTGCCAACCCCGTCAGCCAAGTCCACTGGGAGGTCAGGTGGGCTGCATCAGAACATCAGCCAATACCCGAGTTCAGGAAGCAACACACAGAAGCAGAGGTCACAATTAAAGACACACACGCATGCAAACACGCAAATATACAAACACTGATGTACGCAAACACGTGGACACACTTGCAGACACAGGCCAAGCGCACATGGACACAAGAGCATCCCTTTAGAACAGAGATGAGAAACTTCATTAGCAAGGAAGTGGTGAATTTGTGGAATTTATTGTCAAAGACAGCTGTGGAGGCCAAGCCTTTTAGTATACTTAAAGCGGAGGTTGATCGATTCTTTATTAGTAAGGGTGTCAAAGGTTATGGGGAGAGGCAGGAGAAAGTAGAAGATTGAGAGGAGATTTGATAGAGGTACATAAAATTATGGGGGTACTGATATGTTAACGCAAGCAGGCATTATCCACTGAGGTTGGGTGGGGTGACAACCAGAGGTCATGGGTTAAGGGTAAAAGGTAAAATATTTAAAGAGAACATGAGGGGAAACTTCTTCTTCACTCAGAAGGTTATGAGAGTGTGGAACAAGCTTCCAGCACAAAAGGTGCATGCAAGTTTGATTTTAACCTTCAAGAGAAGTTTGGATAGCAACATGGATTGTAAGGGTATGGAGGGCTATGGTTCTGGTGCAGGTCGATGGGACTAGGCAGCTTAGATGGTTTCAGCATGAAATAGATGGGCCAAGTGGCATGTTTCTGTGACTCTATGACTCTAATGAGGTTGAGAGGGATAATAAATCAGCCACGGTGGAACAGTGGAGCAGATTCCATGGTTGAACAGCCTAAGTCTGCTCCTATGTGTTATGGTCTATGGCTTTGTGGAACACACACACACACACACACACACTGCAGTGAGCTGGAGGGTCCTTGTAAGAACAGATCAAACAACTTCACCCATTAAACTGAAGCATATCTTCTTGAAGTGCTCTGATGTCCCGTCTAGTATGGTCATCAGGAGTTTACTGAAGAAGTCGGTCTCTGCTGGAGAGTCCTGAGCTGGAAGGATTTTAAACAAGCTAAGTGACTGTTAACAGCTCCGCAAGTGTTTGTCGATATAAAGCCATGTTAAAGATATTGCGAATCAAATATACCGTATATACATTAACAGTAATGAATGACACTAGAGCAACAAGCTCTAAACATGCAGCCAATAGGTCACGTTGGTTGTTAACACAAACAACACATTTCACTGTATGCTTCAATATGATGAACAAACTTGAACTTTGAATCTTGAGAACTCTTGATGATCAGGCAGTGAAAAATGAAGTTTCACTGCCTTTCCAGTCCTGAAGAAGGGTCTCGCCCTGAAACATCAACTGTTTATTCCTCACCATAGATGCTGCCCGACCTGCTGAGTTCCTCCAGCATTTTGTGTGTTGCTTATGCTTAGGACGGCACGGTAGCGTAGTTATTAGTACAACGCTTTACAGGACAGGCGACCCGGGTTCAATTTCCGAAGCTGCCTGTAAGGACTTTGTACTTTCTCCCCGTGATGTGTGGGTTTCCTCCGGGTGTTCAGGTTTCCTCCCAGAATCCAAGGACATACTGATTGGTGGGTTAATTAGTCAATGTAGATTGCCCATGTTTAGGCTTGGATTAAATTGGGGGGTTGCTGAACAGCACAGCTCAAAGGGTCAGAAGGGCCTATTCCGTGCTATATCCCGATAAATACATAAATAAACAATTTAAGGAATCACTGGAGTTAAAAGCACTGTAAATGACTGTTCTACCTATGTAAATTATCACTTGAAACTGAACCAAAGGAGAGTTGATGATCATGTCTGGGAGAAACGTTACTGATGAGGTCATGGGGAAATAAGGAGGGTGAGTAGGACTAATGGAATAGCTTTCCTGGGAGCCATCATCAATCTGGTGAACAGAATGGCCTCTTGTGTCATTACAAGTGTCGGAAAACCATTAATGTGTGGCCTGGTTCCTTTGCAAGTCACAGTAGTGCACAAAATGGACTGTCATTAAGGATTACCTTTAGACTTGGTCTTGTCAGGTTTGTAACCACTATTTTTGACATGTTCAAGATCAGAATCATCAAAATCACCACCTGTTGTATGAAAAGAAAAGACAAAATGATCAAAAGAGTAAGTAAAGATCTGTAATTCTGAGCTCCAGCTCTAAGTATTTATTTGGTTGGTACTGTTGGTGAGTCACCGCTTCCTTTCACTATATTCGGCCTTCCCCCGTGAAACGCTCCACCATTCTGCAGCGAATTTAGCTGAAAACATGAGAGATGTCTGCATTCAGTTGTCAGGAAAAGAGCACGTGAGGCATTGGATTCTGTTCACATTCACTCCCAAAGCTAGAAGGTTTGTACAACCAGCAAGCAATACCGCAGCAAGAATTTAGTCCAAATTGTCACCAACTATTCCTGTTTTATTTTCTTCCGCCTAAGCATTCTATCTTCTCTTAAATCCAGTAAAGAGAAAGGTTTTGAATAACTAAAAATCTCTGAAAATACACTCAGTGGCCATTTTCTAAGGTACAACCGTTCACTAGTGCAAATATCTAATTAGAAAATCATGTAGCAGCAATTTAATGTGTAAAAGCATGCAGACAAGGCCAAGAGGTTCAGTCGTTCTTCAGATCAAACATTAGAATGGAAAAGGAATATGACTGTAGAATGATTTTTGGTGCCAGACAGTTTGGCTTGAGTTTCTCAAAAACTGCTGATCCCTTGGGATTTTCATATTCTCTGGGGTTTACAGAGAATGGTGAGAAAAATAAAAACATTCAGTGAGCTGCAGTTCTGTGAGCGAAAACACCTTGTTAATGCGAGAGGTCAGGGGAGAATGGCCAGACTGGTTCAAGCCGACAGAAAGATGACATTAACTCAGATAACCACGTGTTACAACAGTGGTGTGCAGAAGAGTATTTCTGAATGCACAACACATCGAACATTGAAGTGGATGGGCTACAACAGCAGGAGACCATGAACATACAGAAATACTCTCAGTAACCACTTTATTAGATACAGAACATATATAATAGTCACTGCATATATGATAGAAATGATTGGGATTAATAATTCCAGATCAGGTCTCAGCACATGTAAAGTCAAATAGACTGTTATTTGTTTCTGTGACACAACTTTAGTGTAATCCTGTGCATTTTTTTATCCATCCAATGTTTTTCAGATTTGCTGCATTAATAAAAGCTGCAAGTGATTTAATAGTATACAGAAAATTAATTAGAATTCTTGTATTTCTAATGCATGTTTTACCAAAAATTCCAGTATTTCTCAACTATGGAGTCAGATTTTATATTGAACACACAAATCAATGCATGAGCATTTTTGTTACAGAGTACATCCACAAACAGCAGGGAGATAAACGATCAGCTCATCTATTCCTGTCTCTACTGGATGTGGAATAAATGTAGCACATAGTCATAGTCAAACTTTATTGATCCCGGGGGAAATTGGTTTTCGTTACAGTTGCACCATAAATAATAAATAGTAATAGAAATAGTAATAGTAATATTACTATTAGTAAATAGTAATAGTCATAGAAATAATAAACAGTAATAGAATAGTTATAGAAAATAGTAATGAATAGTTAACTAGTAATATGTAAATTATGCCAGTAAATTATGAAATGTCCAGGACCAGCCTATCGACTCAGTGTGTCTGACCCTCCAAGGGAGGAGTTGTAAAGTTTGATGTCCACAGGCAGGAATGACTTCCTATTACGCTCAGTGCTGCATCTCGGAGGAACGAGTCTCTGGCTGAATGTACTCCTGTGCCCACCCAGTACATTATGTAGTGGATGGGAGACATTGACCAAGATGGCATGCAACTTAGACAGCATCCTCTTTTCAGACACCACCGTCAGAGAGTCCAGTTCCATCCCCACAACATCACTGGCATTACGAATGAGTTTGTTGATTCTGTTGGTGTCTGCTACCCTCAGCCTGCTGCCCCAGCACACAACAGCAAACATGATAGCACTGGCCACCACAGACTCGTAGAACATCCTCAGCATCGTCCGGCAGATGTTAAAGGACCTCAGTCTCCTCAGGAAATAGAGATGGCTCTGACCCTTCTTGTAGACAGCCTCAGTGTTCTTTGACCAGTCCAGTTTATTGTCAATTCGTATCCCCAGGCATTTGTAATCCTCCACCACGTCCACACTGACCCCCTGGATGGAAACAGGGGTCACCGATACCTTAGCTCTCCTCAGGTCTACCAACAGCTCCTTAGACTTTTTCACATTAAGCTGCAGATAATTCTGCTCACACCATGTGACAAAGTTTCCTACCGTAGCCCTGTACTCAGCCTCATCTCCCTTGCTGATGCATCCAGCCATGATGAGCTGAGTAACATTTTTGGTGGCCAGGAGAGATTAAGTAGAAAAAAGTTTAGCAGAAAGAATAAAAACCAGGGATGGAGCCCGTGATCTACTCCATTTCTCACCGATTAATGTGTCATGGTAGATTGAAATCAACAAAGACGAGAGTGGAATGTGAGCGGGTGTTCAGTGCCGTCTCCCTGCTTTTGAGTGGTTGGTCTCTCTCTCTTTCCTTCTCACTCATTGCTCCCAGGGGAAGTTGCCTGTGTTTGACCTTCTCTCTCTCTCTCTCACTCGATGCTGCCCAGAGTCTTGAGTCTTGGAGAAGGCTTATCGACGTGGTTTGTGGATTGGACTCTATAGTTGATGTTATGATGTTTCTGGTTTCTGATTCCTCCTCTTTTTTTTAACTAGTATTTTGTGCGATTTTGATTGGGTGAACACCTGCTCACTTTCCGCTCTCGTCCTTGTTGATCTTAATCTACCTCGACACTCGCAGTCAACCAACAGCACAGCACTAAATTGAACTGAACTGAACTAAACTGAACATCCTAGACTGTTTTAGTAACCTTTTGGTTTGATCTTTTATATTTCACTCATTTTATTTTGCTGTTTGCATGATTTGTTGTTTTTTTGTGCATTGGGTGTTTGATGTTTTCTTTGAACAGGTTCCATGGTGTTCCTTTGTTTTGTGGCTGTCTGTGGGAAGACAAATCTCAGGGTTATGTACTGCATACACACTTTGAAAATGAATCTGCTTTGAATCTTTGTAAAGAACTAGAGGACAGGCTTTATTTATTCCAAGGACAGTAAGGGACTGAAGCTTACTATCTGAACGAGCTTCTCATCACATTCAAATAGAACTTGGATGCATATTTGCAAAGTTGTGACCTGCAGAGGACAGATGTAGAACTGGAATTTGGGATTAGAGTTGCATAGGGGGTGCTACAGTAGCTTAGCAGTTAGAATAAAGCTATTACAGACTGCGGGGTCAGAGTTCAATACTGGCACCGCCTGTAAGGAGTTTGTACATTCACCCCGTGACCACCTGGGTTTCTCCAGGTACTCCAGTTTACTCTTGCAGTCCAAAGACGTACTGGTTAGTAGGTTATTTGGTCATTGTACATTTTCCTGTGATTGGGCTCGTGTTAAGACCAGAGACCATCATTTATAGGAGCAGAATTAGGCCATTAGGCGGAAGAAATTTCTTGTCATTTCTGTTTAAATGTGCCTGTGTAGCACATACGGGCTATTGGACAGTCCATGGCTGATCCTTTTTTCCCCTCCTTGGCCCCACTCCCCAGCCTTCTCCCTGTAACCTTTGATGCCTTGTCCAATCAAGAACCGATCAACCTCTGCCTTACATACACCCTACAACCTGGCCTCCACAGCTGCCTGTGGTAACAAATTCCACAATTTCAGCATCCTCTGGCTAAAGAAATTTCCCCACATCCCTGTTTTAAATGGACGCTCCTCTATCCTGAGGCTGTGCCCTCGACTCCCCCACCACTGGAAACGTCCTTTCCACATCTACTTTGTCTAGGCCTATTTGAAAGGTTTCAATAAGATTGCCCCTCACCTTTCTAAATTCCAGCAATTACAGACCCAGAGCTATCAAACGTTCCTCGTATGATAACCCTTTCATTCCCGGAATCATCCTTGTGGACCTCCTCTGAACCTTCTCCAATGCCAGCACATCTTTTCTTCGATGAGAAGCCCAAAACTGTTCACAATACTCGAGGTGAGGCCTCATCAGTGCCTTATAAAGCTTCAGCATCACATCCTTGCTCTTGTATTCTTGTCCTCTAGAAATGAATGCTAACATTGTTAGTAAAATAGGTAGGCTGTTGGAAAGTGCGGTTCAGTGGGCCAGAAGGTTCTGTTCTACACTGTATCTCTAAACAAAGAGATAAGGTTTGAAAACAAGGATAAGGACTGATATTGGTCTGTTTTTTAATCTCACATAGTCATAAAGTCATAGAGCACTACATCACAGAAATTTGTCCTTTGGTCTATCTGGGCTATGCCAAACTATTCTTCTGCCTTGTCCCATCAACTTCATCTGGACTATATTCCTCCACGCTCCGCCCCATGCTTGTACTCATCTGAACATCTCTTAAGCTCCAGCATGGACTAGTTGGGCTGAATGGTCTGTGGCTGTTCTACCTGTACAAGCTCTTTGTCGCATCCAAGTGATACCTGGATGTGTATTTGCAGAGGTGTGACCTGCATGGGACAGATCCAAAGCTGGAGGTTGAGATTAAGGTTACAAGGACAGACCAATCCCCTATTTCACAATTCTAATCCTAATCACTGGTCTACTTTCTGCAAGACAGATGCATCCATATTATATAAATAAAACAAAAATGACTTGTTTGCTTAACACAATTGTCATCCAGAGCATCACTAAAATCAAACCCATCAGCACCTGGAAAGGAAGAGGTTATAATTATTGCAGATTGCTCCATAAAACATGCTCTCACTGAATTTAGTTGCAAAGAGGCTTTTAAAGTGTCCATTTTTGTTGCAGAAATCTAATGCCTGCCAAGATTTTGGATTATGTGATTCTCAGATTGGATGAGCTCCAGCTAAGTGTGCAGTTGGCAGTGACTAATCTCAAAAATGTTCCAACCATCACCACAAGGTCTTGGAACCACAGTTTAAGCAGCTCAGTGCTCTCTTTTTCTCATGACAAAATTGGCATTCATTTATATTTTACTTATTTAGAGATATAACCCTCCCAGCCCAGCAAGTTTAAGGGGAAAGGGCAGAAATTTAATAGGAACCTAAGGGGCATCCTCTTCACCCTGTGCTTGGAATGAGTCACCAACGGAACTGGCTGAGGCAAGTACATTAGCAAGGTTTCAAAGGCTGGCCCGTATCCCAGTTCAAAATGGACACAATTTATGAACCTCTGCGTCTGTGGGATAGGAGCCGATGGGTGAGCCACAGACACCCAAAGAACCAATGCTCACTACAACTGATAACCAGGGATATGGGCTAGCAGAGATCACTCAGCTATCTGGTTGGCTGGGACCCAGGGGAGACTAGTGGCCAGCATAACTGGTGATGAAGCTGTTGTGATGACCTAACCTCCAGGCTCAGCGAACAACACTACAAACAAGCAGCCAACCCAAGCTACAAATTTTCTCTTTCATTTAGACCATGAGATATGGGAGCAGAATTGGATCATTTGACACATTGAGTCTTTTCCACCATTTCATCATAGTTGACCTATTTTTCCTCTCAGTCCCAACCTCCTGCCTTCTCCTCATATCCTTTCATGCCCTAACTAATCAAGAATCTGTCAACCTCTGCCTTAAATATACCTAACAACGTGCCCTCCACAGCTGCCTGTGACAATGAATTCCACAGATGCACAACTTGCTGACTAAAGAAATTCCTTCTCAACTCCATCTTAATAGAACGTCCCTCCATTCTGAGACTGTGTCTTCTGTTCTTAGAATCCCCCACCATAGAAAACATCCTCTCCACATCCATTCTATTGTGGCCTTGCAACATTCGATAGGTTTCAATGAAGTCACCCCTCATTCTTCTGAATTCCAGTGAGTAGAAGCCCAGAGCCATAAAACACTCTTTATATGATAGGCCTTTCAATCCTGGAATAATTTTCATGAACTTCCTTTGAAAGCTCTCCATAGTACTATTGATAGTAGTATTCTACTAACACTTCTCTGAACAACTATGAATTACTCAAATGACTTTTATACACTTCTAAATGACGAGGTCAGTATTCCTTTATTAGATGCACCATCGAAGGAGTCCATTTGGCCAATCACATTCATATCGGGACACCAAGCTAACTCACCTGTTCTGCCCAGTTTCACATTCAGACTCAGATTCAGATTACTTTATTTTTCTCGATGAAAGGGGTGTTGGAAACTACTGTTGTTTTTTTTTAATAATACTTTTTATAAGATTTGTACTTTTTAACAAATTCATGTATTTTCCCATTCACTGGCAGAAAGCGATATAGCAGCTAAACTAACGATTTATCACCTTTCTCATTTTTCATTGGCTAAGTATTAGGACATTACCCATGTGATGTAACTGTTTTAATTATATAGCCTAGTAACTAGTTTATTTCTATCTAAGGAACGTCTTACCTTATCCATAAATGTGATAGATTTTTGAGAGGTGCCATCTTGGCTCCTGTATTCCTTTGTCCCCTCTTGGCATTGTTTCTCAGCTCTTTATTTAGTTTGCTTAGTATATGTATGTTTGTTTGTACACTTGAATAAACTGAAATCTTGGAATTCAAACTGTTCGTCATTCCTGATTCCCGGAAAAACCATAAGGATCAGAAAATAAACATCCAACAGATATAAAGAGAGAATGATCTGAATGGGAGGGGTTTTGGATATGTTGCTTTTCTGAGGCAGCAGGGGAGGTTGGTTTTATGATGGACTGGGTTGTGTGCACAAGTCTCTACAGTTTCTTGCAGTTGTCTTACCAAGCTGAGATCCATCCAGATAATTGAGACTATTGTTCATAATGCAGATCAACACTCTGAACAAAAAGGCTTTTCTTCCAAATTCAGTGATGTTTCTTGGCTAACTAAATGCTCCCACAGTGACCTGACACACTCCAATTGTACATGAACATACACACTCAGCAGCCACTTTATCAGGTACACCTGCTTGTAAATGCAAATCTTTAATCACAAACAAGAGAGAATCTGCAGGTGCTGGGAATCCGAGCAACCCACACAAAATGCTGGAGGGACTCAGCAGGCCAGGCAGCATCAATGGAAAAGAGTACAGTCAACGTCTCAGGCTGAGACCCTTCAGCCGGGCCGGAGAAAAAAAGGCTGAGGAGTAGATTTAAAAGATGGGGGAGGTAAGAGAGAAACACAAGGTGATAGGTGAAACCGGGAAGGGGAGAGATGAAATTAAATAGCTGGGAAGTTGATTGGTGAAAGAGATACAGGGCTAGAGAAGTGGGGTGAGGATAGAAGGCCATGGAAGAAAGGAGGGAGTACTAGAAGGAGGTGATGGGTGGACAAGGAGATAAGATGAGAGAGAGAAAAGCGGATGGGGCCTGGTGAAGGAGTGGACGGGGGTGGGGGCCATTACCAGTAGTTTGAGAAATCAATGTTCAAGCCAACGGGTTGGAGGCTACCCAGACGAAATATAAGGTGTTGTTTCGCCAACCTGAGTGTGGTCTCATTGCAACAGTACAGGAGGCCATGGATAGACATATCGGAATGGGAAGGAGAAGTGGAATTAAAATGGGTGGCCCCTGGGAAGTCCTGCTTTTCTGATGGACAGAGCACAAGTGCTCGGCAAAGTGGTCTCCCAATCTACGTCAGGTCTCACCAATACAGGAGGCCATACCAGGAGCACCAGACACAGGAGGCGATACCAACAGACTCACAGGTGAAGTGTCGCCTCATCTGAATGGACTGTTTGGGGCCCTGAATGATAGTGAGGGAGAAGGTGTAGGGGCAGGTGTAGCACTTGTTCCACTTGCAAGGATAAGTTCTAGGAGGGAGATCAGTGGGGAGGGATGAATGGACAAGAGAGTTGTGTAGGGAGCGATCCCTGCGGAAAGCAGAAAGTGTGGGGGGTGAGAGGGGAATGGAGTTTGGTGGTGGAATTCTGGAGAACTATGTGCTGCACACAGAGGCTGGTGGGGTGGTAGATGAGGACAAGAGTAACCCTATCCCTGGTAGGGTGGCGGGATATTGGGACAAATATTTAATCAGCCAATCATGTGGCAGCAGCTCAATGCATAAAAGCATGCAGACATGGTCAAGAGGTCCAGTGTTGTTCAAACCAAACATCAGAATGGGGAAGAAATCTGTCTGTGGAATGATCGTTGGTGCCAGATGGGGTGGTTTTGAGTATCTCAGAAACTGCTTATCTCCTGTGATTTAGTTTGGAGACCAATACCAGGCCGTGGAGGGAAAGAGTGGGGTTGAGGGATTAGTTTGGGGAACGATGAGGCAGTGGGATTAGTTTGGAAACTCACAGGGCTGTGGGAAAAGATAAGGGCAATTTCACCCATAGTCTGTTCAAAATCCATGTAAGCCTTGTCCTGTTCCAATCGCTCTTCATAAACTTATTTTTCTGCGTGTTTCATTTTAGTCACACAAATGGAATCCAGATTATCTTATCTTATTCTGGTCTGGTTAAAAAACCTTTTCTGAGGCATACACGGTGTTTGGTTTTCCATCTCAAACACCCTACTCCATCAGGCAACAGAACCCCCGAAACAAATTTGGAAGGTGTCCTGTATATACAGTAGGTGATGAAAACTGCACACAGTACTCCAAGTTAGGCCTCATATAACATCTCAATTCCTGTACTCATGTACGTCAAAGCATACAGTGAAATGCATTATTTGCATTAACAACCCACACAATCTGAGGAGGTGCTGGAGGTAGCCCATAAATGTCACCAATTCAGGCGCCAATATAACATATCCATAATGCTTAGCAGAACAAAACACAGCCAACAGACAATTTAACCCCTTTCCCACCCACACACACAAGTGGGCCTTCAACCACAGGCCAAGCCACATGAGCATCTTTGTTACAGAGTACGTCCCACAAACAGCAGAGAAATAAATGATCAGCTCATCTATTTTTGTCTCTACTGTGGAATAAATACCGTACATGGTAAGTCGAATAATATTATCTGTGGCCTAGAACGAGTAAGTAGGAAACAACTTGTTAGAGGGGAAGAAATGTGATCTAAGTGACCTTGACCATGGAATGATTGTTGGTGGTTTGAGTATATCAGAAACCGCTAATCTCCTGGGACCTTCATGCACAGTTGTCTCTAGAGTTTACAGAGAATGGTGCAAGAAACAAAAAATAAACATTCAGTGAGTGATAAGTTTGTGAATTGTTAATGAGAGAGGTTAGGGGAGAATGACCAGACTGGATCGAGCTAACAGGAAGGTGACAGGAACTCAAATAACCACATGTTACAACAGTGGTGTGCAGAAAAGCATCTCTAAATGCACAAGTTGAACTTTGAGGTGGATGGGCTACAGCAGCAGAAGACCGTGGACATACACTCAGTGACCACTTTATTAGGTTCAGGAGGTACCTGATAAGGTGGCCACAGCGTGAATGATAGAAATGATTCGGTTTAATAGTTCCAGATCAGGTCTCTGCACGTGTAAAGTCAAATAGACTGCTGTTTGATTCTGTGACACAATTGTATCAGGCAAAACAATGCTTTTCAGATTTGTTGCATTAATGGAAGCTTCATATAATTTAAAGTACACAAAAATTAATTAAAATTCTTACACTTCTTTTTTTTGCGTGTGCCTGTGTGCATGAGAGTCTGTGAGTATGTGTCTGTGTGTGCATGTGTGCGTCCGTGATGATGTCTTTTTCGTGGCTTTTACAAGGCGCGGACCGAGAGAGAGACTGTGTGACACGCCACTCTTCACACAGACATTTTCACAGTATTTTTCCCTTTATTTTACGAGGTCAAGTTGCAATCGCGACACTCAACCCCACACGGATGGAAAGCGTACTCGAGAGCAGACCCAACTGGTTTCGAACCCGGGAACCTCCACTCCCAGGTCTGGCGCTGATGTCATTGCGCCACCAGCCAGCCCAAAATTCTTGCATTTCTAATGCAGGTTGTACCAAGAATTCCAGTGTTTATCGACTGCCGAGTGTGAACTTGGATTTTTGCATAGTAGGGGTAATGAGGGTTGTGGGGAAAAGGCAGGTGGGTGGAGATGAGTCCATGGCCAGATCGGCCAAGATCTTATTGAATGGCAGAGCAGGCTGGATTGGCCAGATTGCCAACTCCTCCTCCTATTTCTTAGGTTCTTATGAACTTATATTGAACACACAAGTCAATATATTAGTATCTTTGTCTCAGAATACATTCCACAAACAGCACAGAAATAAAACATCAGCTCATCTATTTTTGTGTCTACTGGATGTGGTATAAATGTTGCACATGATGAGTTGAATAAAATTATCTGTGGCCGGGAGAGAATAAGTAGGAAATAACTTGATACAGCGGTTAAAAACCAGGGAAGGTCAACGCAAAAAATGGGTTCAGGTGTTAGAGGAAAGGTTCTCGTTATTTTAACGATATTTCAGGAAATTCAGGAATTTACTACCTGAATGAGCCCTTCATCACATCTACTTGGATGTGTATTTGATGAGTTGTGTTCTGCAGAGAACAGAGCTGGACATTAGAATCCATGATGGCACTGGCGATATTGAGCGACACTTTGTGGGTAGCTCAGAAAACTATTAGATATACTTCTGAACAAACTGCAATCAGCAGCCTGTAATCTTCTTTGAAGGAACTTACTTTTGAACCGTCTAAATGAACTAGTGATTTTACATTCTCCTGAAAGATTTAGTGAACTTGACTCCCACGAATGCAGGTATGGCACCTTGAAGTGGACGAAGGCTGACCATTGCCAGGCCGGACGTCAAGCCAGATTAAAGTGTTGAGGTCCGAGAGCAGAAAACAAACCAGTTTTGGCTACCCTGTGCCAGCCAAGATCCCCTACCTGAGCCCATCCCATCTGGTTGCGTTTGACCCATTTCCCTCACTTCTTGCTACTACCACCGGACAGGAGGTGCAGGAGTCTTAGGCCCCACACCACCAGGTTCATGAGCAGTCATTGCCTTATAACCATAAGATGTTTGAGGTCTTTGTTATGAATGTGTGTCTCTTTTTTCTCCTGGTTTCTTTGTTTTCCTGCAGAGAAATGAATCTCATGGTTGGATATGGCATACATAATTTGTTAATGAATTTACTTTGATCTTTGGAGGTTGGGATTAGGGTAGCTAAAATAAAAATGGCAGAACAATCTCCTATTCCACAACTCTAAAACAAATCACCAATCCACTTTCTTCAAACCAGATGAATCAGATTATTCAAATAAAACAACACAGACCTGTTTGTTTAACAGGATTGTCATCAAGAGCATCTCTAAGATCAAATCCATCAGCATCTGGAAAGGAAGAGTTTATAATTACTTCAATTTGCTTTATAAAACTTTCTTCCATGATTCCTATTGAAGGACCTTGACCTGAAACGTCCACTCTTTATTCCTTTCCATAGATGCTGCCTGAACGGCTGAGTTTCTCCAGAGTTTTGTGCATGTTTAGGGAGTGAAATGGGGTAGTGGGGGAGAGATTGGGCAGTGGGATCAGTTTGGCGACTAATATGGGGCTACTGGGAGAGTGTAGGGCAGTGGGATTAGTTTGGAGACATTCAGGATTATTGGACAGGGTCAGGCAGTGGGATTCATTTGGGGATTGAAATGGCTGTGGAGAGAGAACAGAGCAGTGGGATCAATTTGGGGACTGATTCAGGATTATTGGAGAGGGTAGGACAGTGGGATTAGTTTGCCGATTGAAAGTGGGCTGTGGAGAAAGAATGGGACAGTGGGATAAATTTGGGGATTGAAACTGTGCTGTGGAGAGAGAGGGGTCAGCGGGATTAGAACATTTGGCTCATCTTGTCTCTACATGGATTTATATTTCACGTAAGCCTTGTCCTTTTCCAATCCCGCTCTGCAAACTATTTTAAACTAATTTTCTTTGCTTTTCTTTCTTGTCACACACATGCAAACCAGGCAGTTATTTTTTCTGGTCTGCTTAATAAACCTTTTCTGAGGTGAGTAGGGTATGATTTTCATAGTAGTCCACCCCAAACACCCCTCTCCATCAGGCCACACAGTCCCCTCCCTCTCCCAGCAGCAGATAAGAAAGCTTTGGAATAAACTCTCCATCAGCTGATTATTGCCTTCTTGTACATTTAGTAACAAAACCCAAAAAGGCATTAATGAGCTATTCGCCATCAACGTGTGCAGATATTCCTTATCAATACATACCTGGGGGCTTAACAGTATCATCTCGGAGAGCATCGTTAAGATCAAATCCATTGTCATTACCTGAAAGATGAATGGTAATAGTTACTTGCATACACTTGAACTCAAGGGCATGAGTTATAGGTCGAGGTTTGATAGGCTAGGACTTATTCCTTGCAGCATAGGTGACTAAGGGATGACTTTATAGGGGTGTATAATATCTTAAGGAGGGGTATAGATAAGGTCAATGTACACAGTCTTTTTCTTCAGGAAAGACAAATGAGAACTAGAGCAGAAGTGAAGCATCTCTTGAGCTCCTCGAAAGCGAACCAGCTGCCACTGTCCCTCAGGATCACACCTACCTTCCACGTGTCCTGCCACAAGCCCGTTATCTGTGGGCCACTCAACCCACCTGAGCCTGCACCTTACGATCCTAGGATGGTCCAATGTCCGCAGTTTATCGGTTGCTGGATTCATGGTGCCGTGGGCGGGGTCGTACCTGGTCCACTGGGAAGGGTATGGCCCAGAGGAGAGGTGTTGGGTGCCATCCAGTTGCAACCTGGATCCATCATTCATCGCTGAGTCTCACTTGACTCATCCAGGTCATCCTGGCTCAAACAGGAGAAAATCTGCAGATGCTGGAGATCTACGCAACACACAAAATGCTGGAGGAATTCATCAGGCCAGGCAGCATCTATGGAAAAGAGTGAACAGACGACATTTCGTGCCATGACTCTTCATCAGATCATCCTGGGCAGTCTGAGGCCGGCTGTAGGAGTGGTTCCTGTGCAGACTCTGAGGTGTCAGCGGGAGGTGGTAATTTACTGGATTGACGCAATGGGTGATCTTGAAGGGACCAGGGCGAGAGCTTGAGGGAGCGTGTGTGCAGGAGCAGATCTCAGTTGGACAGCCAGACACGTTCCCCAGCCCAGCCGCCGGTTGTTTGCCCTTCATGCTCTCCTCCAAGCATTCTGGTAGCAGCGAACCAGAGTCCTGGTGGTCGGGACCTCCACCATGGGTTCCTCCGCAATGGACAACGGGGTTTGGTATCCTTGAAGCACTTCAAAAGGATGACATACCATGTTAGAGGAAGTGTGTAGATTGAGGGACAACTCAACCCAGAGCAGATATTTCTTTCACATGGGAGGGTTAGAGGCGGTGATGCATCACAGAAACTCCTCTCCTTGATGATTGTCTCTTTCTGACTGACCGTTGGTCTGCATATGATAGCCAGAGGACAAACTCACTGAGCTGCAGAAACTGGAGCAAAAGCCTTGCCCAAAGCAGAAAGCGAATTATGGGCCCTAGTCTGACACAATGTCCTGGGGGAAACCGTGGAGGCAAACTGCATGTGGGAGAACCAGGTCCACCATCCCTGCGGCTGGTGGAAGCTCGGAGAGGGTCACTTGGAGAACTGGTCCACCACTGTCGTGATCACCGTGGCCCCCAAGGGAAGGTGACAACACCACGATGAAGTCCCTAGTGAGAGGAGCAGGAACCCAGGGGGCCACCGGTTGGATGAATTGTACTGGAAACACTGAGAGCAGGCAGCGACAAGCTGAAGTACATCTGTGATCATGGTGGGTCACCAGAACTGGCGTCGCAGAAAATCCAGAGAGGGGAGAGGAATGAGCCTACTGGAGCACACCAGAGCGCACGGCCACCAGCAGATACATCGGGCCATTAGGTGTGTTGGCCCGAGCAGGCTCATGCTGTAGGACCTGGGGGATCTGGTTCTCAAGGTCCCAGGTGATCAGGGTGAGGATATGAGAAGATGGAATGATAGGCTAAGAGTTTATCTCCATTTCATCTGGGCCGAACTGCTGTGGCAGGGCATCCACCTTAGTGTTCTTGGAATCAGGACAGTAGGAGATGATGAAGTTTAATTGTTCAAAGAAAAATGACCCCATAAGCCTGATGTGGATTGAGTTGGTGGGTCTGTTGTATGGATATGAGGTTTTGGTGGTCAGTTCAGGTCAGGAAGGGCTCAGTGCTTCCCACTGTCAATGTCTCCTTTCCTCAAAGGCCCATTTTATAGCAAGCAGCTCCTCGTCTTCCACTCCATGACGGTGCTATGCAAAGTTGAACTTGTGTGAGAAGAAGGCACAAGGTTCTGTCTTTCTAACCACTCCTCGCTGGAAGAGGATGGACCTGCTGCCCACGTCAGATGCATCCACCTCTACCATAAAAGGTCTGGAAGGGTTCATATGGTGGAGAACAGGAGAGGCGGGAGAAGCACCTCTTGAGCTCCTCAAAAGCAAACCAAGTTATCCACCAGGTAGGTGACTTGGTGAGGGAGGTGAGAGGATAGTTCCTGATGAAATGGTGGTAGAAGTCAGAGGAGCCCAAAAAGCGCTGTAGCTCTTTGAGAGTGTATGGCCGTGGCTATTCAACCGCAGTGCACACTTCCTCTGGGTCCATAATTATACCGTGGGGTGAAAGGACATAACTCAGCATGGAGAAGACTGGGGCATAGAACTGGCATTTTCTAACATGCGGTACTGCTGGTTTTCGAAGAATCACTGAAGGGCTGAACAGATATGGTGTTGGGGATTCTTAGAGAAGATGAGGATGTCATCAAGGTAGACGCGCACGTACTGTGCCTGTGCAGTATGGCTTGGAGGATCTTGTCAATGAAGGCTTGAGAAACATATGGGCTGCTGGACTGATCCCTTTTCCTCTCCTCTGCCCCATTCCCCAGCCTTCTTCCCGTAACCTCTGGTGCTTTGTCCAATCAAGAACCTATCAATCTCTGCCTTACATATACCCTACAACCTGGCCTCCACAGCTGCCTGTGATAACAAATTCCGGCTAAAAAAATTTCCCCACTTCTGTTTTAAATGGATGCTCCCCTATCCTGAGGCAGTGCCCTCTTGTCCTAGACTCCCCCATCATGGGAAACATTCTTTCCACGTCTACTCTGTCTCAGCCTTTCAAAATTCGAAAGGTTTTAATGAGATCCCCTCTCATCCTTCTAAATTCCGGTGAGTATGGACACAGAGCTATCAAGCATTCCTCATAGGATAACCCTTTCATTCCCGGAATCATCCTTGTGAATCTCCTCTGAACCCTCCCCAATGCCAGCACATCCTTTCTTAGATAAGAAGCCCAAAACTATACACAATACTCAAGGTGAGGCCTCACCAGTGCCTTATAAAGCCTCAGCATCACATCCCTTCTCAAGTATTCTAGACCAAGTATTTGTAGTGGTCAGTGGGCGTTATGAATGCCATGTTCCACTCAACCCTCTGGCAGAGGCGGATTGGGTTGCATGACCCCCGTAGGTCCAGTTGGTGAAGCTCTGGCCCTGCGGAGTGTTTCAAATGCACTATCCATCAAGGAGAAAGGGCAGCAGTTCATAATAATGATTTAGTTGAGTCCATGGTATTTGACGCAGGGACAAAGAACTGATGACAAAGTAGAGTCCTGCACTAGCTGGGTGCTGGCTTTCCTTTCACTGTGGGCGAAGGCTAAGTTGTGGTATTCCTGCGGGGTTTGGTGAGGGCCAGGGTTTTCAGTGACTTCAGGGATTTACAGGGTGAAATCAGCTGAGGTGGCAGGCAGATGGGTTCCCATCTCAGCAGTGATCCGGATGAACAGGCAAAGTGAGGATCATGATAGTGATCGCAAGACCCTGTTGGACATTGTTAAGGTGGAATGCTGCAAGTCCAGTTCACTGTTTTATTGGTGGATGGTAGGGGTGGACATAGAACATGGAAATCTACAGCACATTACAGGCCCTTCGGCCCACAATACTGTGCCAACCATGCAACCTACTCTAGAAACTGCCTAGAATTTCCCTACCGCATAGCCCTCTATTTTTCTAAGCTCTATGTACCTATGTACCTACGTACCTCTATGTACCTATCTAAGGGGTTGGGGTCATCTATCGCATCCGGTGCTCCCAGTGCGGCCTCTTCTACATCGGTGAAACCCGATGCAGATTGGGGGACCGCTTCGTCAAGCACCTCCACTCCGTCCACCACAACAGACAGGATCTCCCGGTAGCCACCCACTTCAACTCTGCTTCCAATTCCCATTCAGATATGTCCATACATGGCCTCCTCTACTGCCATGATGAGGCTAAACTCAGGTTGGAGGAGCAAAACCTCATATACCGTCTAGGTAGCATCCAGTCCCTTGGTATGAACATAGAATTCTCCAACTTCCAGTAATTCCCTACCCCTCCCTTCCTCTATCCCTATTTCGCATCACCTCCCTCATAGTTCCGCCTCCTTCTACTATTGTTCTCCTGCCAATCACCTCCCTGCTTCCCCTCCCCCACCCCTTGGTCTTAAAAATTACTGTTTTTTTCAACTACCAGCATTCTTCAAACCCTCCCCAAAGTTCTTCCTTCAGTCCTGACGAAGGGTTTTGGCCCGAAACGTCGACTAATCCTTTCAACTGATGCTGACTGACCTGCTGAGTTCCTTCAGCGCATTGTGAGTGTTTCTCTTAAAAGACCCTGTTGTATCCACAGACCATATATTGAACACCACAGACCAAGGATTGGGAAATAAGATTAGTGTAGATAGATACATGATGGTCACCAGGGGCCAATTTCTGTGCTAGATGGTTCAATAATAGCAACGTTATTCCAACATACCTTGTGGTTTAGCAGAATCTTCATTTAATGCATCTTCTAGGTTGAACCCGAAATCATCCTGCCCTGGGTGATGAAACACAAGCATTGAAATCAATTTCCCTCAAAACAGTCACTGTTATGTTTAATGGTGTCAGCAAAAGAGAATTACATCATCAGGGTTCGCACTCATAGTCTCAGATCACTACAGCACAGAAACAGGTGCTTCAGCCCATCTAGTCCATGCCCAACAGAGAGTGAGGCTTTGTGTAGGCAAAGTATCAGATCCACTTCTTTCCTTCCACTTCCTGAGATGCTGCATCTCAGCAGTAAAATCCTCATATTTGTTGCATACGGTAGATTTACTGTCCCGAGCACAATGTACCATCGAAGGGCCAGCACAGGCACTGATACCTAAATGGCCTCCTCTGTTTTTGTGTATCAGCAGAGGCATCAGACAGGAAAGATACTGATCCACAGAGACGTAAAATAATGTCTATGTTGGTCCTCTTATGACATGCTGAGGTCACCCTCAGGGATCAGGAGCAACACCTTCTTTTCCATCTGGGTAGCCTCCAACTTGATGGCATGAACATTGATTTCTCCAGCTTTTAGTAATTCCTCCCCACTCCTTCCATTTTCCATTCTCCATTCTAGCTCTCCTCTTACCTCCTCACTTCTCTTCTGCCCATCATCTCCTTCTGGCACACCTCCTCCTGCCCTTTTTCCCATGGTTCACTCTCCTCTCCTATCAGATTCCTTCCTCTCCAGCCCTTTATCTCTTCCACCAATCACCTCACAGCTTCTCACTTCATTCCCCCCCCCCCACCGACCTAACCTCCCCCTCACTTAGCTCCACTTATCATTACTTCCACTCCCCTCACCTTCTTATTCTGGCTTCTGCCCCCTTCCTCTCCAGTTGTAATGAAAGGCCTCGGCCCAAAATATTGACAGCATATTCCCTGCATAGATGCCTTCAGAACTGCTGAGTTCCTCCAACATTTTGTGTTTGTTTGTCAAGATTTCCAGTATCTTCAGAATCTCTTGTATTTATGATTATATTGACTGGTCTGGACACTATAAGCTGAGCAGCCTCAGTTTGGGCTGCAAAGAAACATTGCATTGATCGACTTTCGGTAAGAAGATGTTTCTCTGTAAATACGCAAACAACAGGAATTCTGCAGATGCTGGAAATTCAAGCAACACACATCAAAGTTGCTGCCTGGCCTGCTACGTTCACCAGCAACTTCGATGTGTGTTTCTCTGTAAATAGACAATTTTAGTAAAAGAATACACACCTGTTGGCACATGGGAGTCATCATCGAGAGCGTCGCTAAGATCAAAGTCACTAGCTTCTGGAAGTGAAAAGTTTGTAATTATTTCAATTTGTTTCAGAAAATTTTTTGACAGAACACTTACACTCTGTGGCCACTTTATTAGGTACCTCCTCCACCTAATAAAGTGCCCACTGAATGCATGTTTGTGGTCTTCTGTTGCTGTAGTCCATTCGCTTCAAGATTTGACGTGCTGTGCATTCAAAGATGCTCTTCTGCACACCAGAAAAGCACAGCTTCTTTTGGCTACTTTTATGTCAGAAACAGAATCAGAATAAGGATCAGGTTCATCATCACCTTGTGTCATGAAATTCGTTAATGCAGCAGCAGCAATACAAGATAGATAATAGTGAAAGAAAAACAAAATAAGTAAATCAATTACAGTAAGACATGTATGTATATTGAATAGAATAAAATAGTGCAAAAGCAGAAATAATATATCAAAAAACAGAAAAAAAAGTGAGGTAGCGTTCATGGGTTCAATGTCCATTTCGGAATCGGATGGCAGAGGGGAAGAAGCTGTTCCTGAATTGCTCAGTGTCTACCTTCAGTCTTCAGTACCTCCTCCCTGATGGTAACAATGAGAAGAGGGCATGTCCTGGGTGATGGGGGTCCTTAATAATGGATGTCACATTTTTGAGGCTTGTCACTCCTTGAAAATGTCTTGGATACTACAGAGGCCAGCACCCAATATGGAGCTGACTAATTTTACAACTTTCTGTAGCTTATTTCAGTCCAGAGCAGTAGCCCCTCCTCCCCCATACCAGACAGTGATGCAGCTCGCCAGAATGCTTTCCACTGTGTGTGTGTGTGTGTGTGTGTGTGTATATATGTGTGTGTGAGTGTGTGTGTGTATGTGTGTATATAAGTTTTCCAGTGTTTTAGGTGACGAACCAAATCTCTTCAAACTCCTAATGAAATATAGCCGCTGTTTTGCTTTCTTTATAGCTGCATCGATATGTTTGGACCAGGTTAGATCCTCAGAGGTCTTGACAGCCAGGAATGTGAAATTGCTCACTCTCTGCACTTCTGATCCCTCTATAAGGATTGGTTGCTGTTCCTTTTTCTTACCCTTCCTGATGTCCACAATCAGCTCTTTCATTTCACTGACATTGAGGGCAAGGTTATTGCTGCAACACCATTCAGCTAGCTGGCGTATCTCATCCAGCATGCACTCTCATCTCTATACGAGATTCTATCAGCAGCAAATTTATAGATGGTACTTGAGTTACAGTTACCCACACAGTCATGGGTAAAGAAGGAATAGAGCAGTGGCCAAGCACACACCTCTGAGATGCGCCGGTGTTGATTGTCAGTGAGGAGGAGTTACGATCAGCAATCTGCACAGATTGTGGTCTTCTGGTTAGGATGTCATGGATCCAGTTGAAGAGGGAGGTCCACAGGTTCAAGTTCTGAGGCTTATTGATCAGGTCTGTGGAAATGATGGTATTAAATGCTGAGCTAAAGTCAACGAACAGCATCCTGACAGGAGTATGGTTGAATGTCAATGAAACTTAAACTTGAATTTGAACTTGATCAGTTCAGGGTGGTTTGGAGAATCTTAGAACCTGCTGATCTTCTGGGATTTTCATGTACAACAGTCTCTAGAGTTTTCGGAGAATGGGGCGAAAAGCAAAGAACGTCCAGTGATTGGCAGTTCTGTGGGTGAAGATACTTCGTTAGTGAACAAGGTCAGAGGGGAATGGACAGACTGGTTCAAGTTGACAGGAAAGCAAGAGTAACTCAAATGGTCACGCATTACACCAGTGGTGTGCAGAAGAACATCTGTGAACACACAATACATGGAACCCTGATGTGGACGGGCAACTGAACATCACAAACATACACTCAGTGGCCACTTTATTAGACAGTTGAGGTATCTAATAAGGTTCCCACACAGTGTATAATCTTTATCCCAGGATGTAGAACTTTCCCCCGCCTGGAGGGAGTTCGGAAATTGGAATGTACTGTCTGACAGGAAGGTAGAGCAATTTACTCTCACAACTAGATAAGCAACTGAAACGGCAAGATATTAGAACATAGAAATCTACAGCATATTACAGGCCTTTCGGCCCACACTGTTGTGCCAACCATGTAACCTACTCTAGATACAGCCTAGAATTTCCCTACCATGTGGTCCTCTATTTTTCTAAGCTCCATGTACCTATCTATAAGTCTCTTAAAAGACCCTATTGTATCCACCCACCAAATATTGAAGACCACGGACTAAGATTAGTATACATGGGTACATGATGGTCACCAGGGACCGATTTCTGTGCCGGATGGCTCAATATTAATAACATTATTCCAACATACCTTGTGGTTTAGCAGGACCTTCATTTAATGCATCTTCTAGGTTGAACCCGAAATCATCCTGCCCTGGGTGATGAAACACAAGCATTGAAATCAGTTTCCCTCAAAACAGTCACTCTTATGTTTAATGGTGTCAGCAAAAGAGAATTACATCATCAGGGTTCGCACTCATAGTCTCACAACACTACAGCACAGAAACAGGTGCTTCAGCCCATCTAGTCCATGCCCAACAGAGAGTGAGGCTTTGTGTAGGCAAAGTATCAGATCCACATCTTTCCTTCCACTTCCTGAGATGGTGCATCTCAGCAGTAAAATCCTCATATTTGTTGCATATGGTAGGTTTACTGTCTCGAGCACAACGTACCATCGAAGGGCCAGCACAGGCACTGATACCTAAATGGCCTCCTCTCTGTTTTTGTGTATCAGCGGAGGCATCAGACAGGAAAGATACTGATCCACAGAGACGTAAAATAATGTCTATGTTGGTCCTCTTATGACATGCTGAGGTCACCCTCAGGGATCAGGAGCAACACCTTCTATTCCATCTGGGTAGCCTCCAACTTGATGGCACGAACATCGATTTCTCCAACTTTTAGTAATTCCTCTCCACTCCTTCCATTTTCCATTCTCCATTCTAGCTCTCCTCTTACCTCCTCACTTCTCTTCTGCCCATCATCTCCTTCTGGCACGCCTCCTCCTGCCCTTTTTCCCATGGTTCACTCTCCTCTCCTATCAGATTCCTTCCTCTCCAGCCC
The DNA here is from genome assembly GCF_963921235.1 of Mobula hypostoma. Taxonomy (NCBI): domain Eukaryota; kingdom Metazoa; phylum Chordata; class Chondrichthyes; order Myliobatiformes; family Myliobatidae; genus Mobula; species Mobula hypostoma. The sequence continues at coordinate 173,394,985 of NC_086103.1, forward strand.
TTTATCTCTTCCACCAATCACTTCACAGCTTCTCACTTCACCCCCTCCTCCCCTACTGACCTAACCTCCCCCTCACTAAGCTCCACTCATCATTACTTCCACTTGCCCCACCTTCTCATTCTGGCTTCTGCCCCTTTCCTGTCAAGTTGGTGAAGATCCGGCCCTGTGGAGTGTTTCAAATGCACTATCCATCAAGGAGAAAGGGTAGCAGTTCATAATAATGATTTAGTTGAATCCATGGTATTTGACGCAGGGACAAAGAACCGATGACAAAGAAGAATCCTGCACTAGCTGGGTGCTGGCTTTCCTTTCACTGTGGGCAAAGGCTAAGTTGTGGTATTCCTGCGGGGTTTGGTGAGGTCCAGGGTTTTCAGTGAATTCAGGGATTTATGGGGTGAAATCAGCTGAGGTGGCAGGAAGATGGTCCGGCAGATGAGTTCCCACCTCAGCAGTGATCCGGGTGACCAGGCAAAGTGAGGATCATGATAATGATCGCAAGACCCTGTTGGATATTGTTAAGGTGGAATGCTGCAAGTCCAATTCACTGTTTAATTGGTGGATGGTAGGGGTGGACATAGAACATAGAAATCTACAGCACATTACAGGCCCTTCGTCCCACAATACTGTGCCAACCATGTAACCTACTCTAGAAACTGCCTAGAATTTCCCTATCGCATAGCCCCCTATTTTTCTATGTACCTATCTAAGAGTGTCTTAAAAGACCCTGTTGTATCCACAGACCATATATTGAAGACCACAGACCAAGAATTGGGAAATAAGGTTAGTATAGATGGATTACATGATGGTCACCAGAGGCCAATTTCTGTGCTAGATGGCTTAATATTAATAACATCATTCCAACATACCTTGTGGTTTAGCAGGATCTTCATTTAATGCATCTTCTAGATTGAAACCAAAATCATCCTGCCCTGCGTGATGAAACACAAGGATTGAAATCAATTTCCCTCAAAACAGTCACTCTTTGTTTAATGGTGTCGGCAAAAGAGAATTACATCATCAGGGTTCGCACTCATAGTCTCAGATCACTACAGCACAGAAACAGGTGCTTCAGCCCATCTAGTCCATGCCCAACAGAGAGTGAGGCTTTGTGTAGGCAAAGCATCAGATCCACTTCTTTCCTTCCACTTCCTGAGACAGTACATCTCAGCAGTAAAATCCTCATATTTGTTGCATATGGCAGGTTTATTGTCCCACTTTGCCGTGGACAAAGTCAGAGCTCACCCAGTCAAGAGAACGACGACCCAGTACATAGAATACGGAGACATGGAGGGTCAAAGTGTAAGATGCACTGGGACAGGAAGTTGCGGCATCAGGTGGGAGATCTATCAAACGTTTGAGTACGGGAATCCAGGCTCAGAGAGAGGTGGTTGACTGGTGCGGTTTTCCCGCGTCAAGGCGGAGAGTTGGATGAAAATGGCGGACAGATGGTGAATTGTTTCTTGCTGCATCTGTATAATGTGCCCGTGTCAGCAGACGACTTCCTTGAGGTGACAGTATCTGCTTGGTCAATCGTTGGTTCACTCCATCTATCAGGTCTGACCCAAGGGCAGAGCAGTGGAAATGATTCAGCAATGAACAATAACTTTGATAATAGACTGCAAAATAACAAGCCATGAGGGGCCACAAAAGAAGAGAGCAGAAACTAAACACAAAAGGCAACAAAGTGAACCTTAGGATGGGAGAGTGAAGTCTAGGAGCAACTGGTTGAGGTTGGCTGCTTCAATGAGTGAACAAGGGCTGCAGATGACAACTGGGTTTAAATAGGCTGCAGTTGATGAGTCTGGGATGAGCAGAAGTTGAATCAGATGGAGACTTGGAAGAGGCTACGGTTGCAGGCTGGGAGGTGTCAGCAGGATCAGGCCTGACAGCAATCTCACCAGTGAGAGTAAGAAGAAGAAGAAGAAAGCCCTTAACTCCGAGTGGAGTCATCGGGACGCCGTCATTTGTCAGCGTTTTTTTAGCAGGCTTTCTTATTTTTATGAGGCCGAGTTGCTAGCTCGACGCTCAATCCCGCACGGATGGTAAGCATGCAAGGGAGCCAGCTGGATTCGAACTCGGGAGCGTCCGCTCCGAAGTCCGGCACTGATACCACTACGCCACCAGCCAGCAGTGAGAGTAAGAAAAGGGTGAATTATCAGATGAATGTGTGACTGAGGGAATGTGGCAGGAACAGGGTTTCAGATTTCTGGATCATTGGATGTCCTCTGGGAAAGGTATGACCATTATAAAAAGGCTGGATTACACCTGAACCAGAGGGGAACCAATATCCTTGTGGGCAGGTTTGCTAGATTTGTTGGGGAGAGATCTTACTAATTTTGCAGGGAGATGGGAAGCAGAGTGATAAGGCGACGGATAAGGCAGCTGACGTAACAACTAAATGCAGTGTGTAGTGAGACTGTGAGGAAGGACAGGCAGATGATGGAGTGAAATTGCAGTCTGTCAGATGAGCTGAAGTGTAAAATGGGGATAAAATCAAAAAGGGTGATGACTTCAAAACTGAAGGTGTTACATTTGAATGCACGCAGTCTATAGAATAAAGTAGATGATTTTGTAGGACAGTTAGAGATTGGCAGGTATGACATTGTGGGCATCACTGAGTTGTTGCGGAAATAAGATCATAGTCTGGAGTTTAACATTGAAGGATACACATTGTATCATAAGGACTGGCAGGTAGACAGGGAGTATTGTCTGGCTCAGTTGGTAAAAAAAAAATCAAATCCTAAGAAAGGGGTGACATATGACTGGAAAGTATAGAATCTTTGTATATGGAGTTAAGAAACTGCAAGGATAAAAGACCCTGATGGATGTTATATACAGGCCTCTGAACAGCCGCCAGGATGTACGATTCAAATTACAATGAAAGATAGAAAATTAATGTTCAGATGGTAAAGTTACGATATTCATGGAGAATTTCAATATGCAGGTAGATTGGGAACATCAGTTCGGCGCAGAATCCCAAGAGTGGGAATTTGTAGAATGCCTACGAGGTGGCTTTTTAGAGCAGCTTATCGTTGAGCACACTAGGGGATCAGCTATTCTGGATTGGGTGTTGGGTAATGAACTGGATTTGATTAGGGAGCTTAAGGTAAAGGAACCCTAAGGAGACAGTGATCATGATATGATTGAATCCACCCTGCTGTTTGAGAGGGAGTAGATCAAGTCAGATGTATCAGTATTACAGTGGAGTAAAGAGAATTTCAGAGGTATGATACAAGAGCTGGCCAAAGTTGATTGAAAGGGTACATTACCAGGGATAACAGCATGACAAGAATGGATGGAGTTTCTGGAAGAAATTTGGAAGTTTTAGGATAGTTGCATCCCAAAGACGAATGAGTTTTCTAAAGGCAGTATGACACAACCGTAGCTGATGAAGGCAGTCAAAGGTAGACTAAAAGCAAAAGAGATACGTTAGTCGAGCCAACTCCATGCATAACTCATGGGTCGACATGTGAGAACAAGTTATCTTCTAGAAACAGAGTGAGCCTGCAGCACCGAGCACAATGTACCATCGAAGGGCCAGCACAGGCACTGATACCTAAATGGCCTCCTTTATGTTCTTGACTGTCAGCAGAGGCATCAGACAGGAAAGATACTGATCCACAGAGACATAAAATAAGGTCTATTTTAGTCCATGTTATCCTCTTGTGACATAGAAACATAGAAAACCTACAGCACAATACAGGTCCTTCAGCCCACAATGCTATCCAAACAGGTCCTTACTTTAGAAATTACCTAGGGTCACCCATAGCCCTCTATATTTCTAAACATGTACCTATCCAGGAGTCTCTTAAAAGACTCTATCATATCCACCTCCACCACCATCACCAGCAGCCCATTCCACACACTCACCACTCTCTGCATAAAAAACTTACCCCGACATCTCCTCTGTACCTTCTTCCAAGCACCTTAAAACTGTGCCCTCCCATGTTTGACATTTCAGCCCTGGGAAAAAGTCTCTGACTATCCACATGATCAATGCCTCTCATCATCTTATACACCTCTATCAGGTCACCTCTCATCCTCCGTCACTCCAAGGAGAAAAGGCCGAGTTCACTCTTCCTATTCTCATAAGGTATGCTTCCCAATCCAGGCAACATCCTTGTAAATCTCCTCTGCACCTTTTCTATGGTTTCCATATCCTTCCTGTAGTGAGGCAACCAGAACTGAGCACAGTACTCCAAGTAGGGTCTGACCAGGGTCCTATATAGCTGCAACATTACCTCTCGGATCCTAAATTCAATCCCACGGTTTATAAAGGACAATGCACCATATGCTTTCTTAACCACAGAGTCAACCTGCACAGCAGCTTTGAGTGTCCTATGGATTCGGACTCCAAGATCTTTCTGATCCTCCACACTGCCAAGACTCTTACCATTAATAGTATATTCTGCCATCATATTTGACCTACCAAAATGAACCACTTCACACTTATCTGGGTTAAATGCCATCTGCCACTTCTTAGCCCCGTTTTGCATCCTATCGATGTCCCGCTCTAACCTTTGACAACCCTCCACACTATCCACAACACCCCCTACTTTTGTGTCATCAGCTCATTTACTAATGCAACCCTCCATTTCCTCATCCAGATCATTTATAAAAATCACAAAGAGATGGAGTCCCAGAACAGATCCCTGAGGCACACCTCTGGTCACCCTGTTGAGGTCATGTTGAGGTCACCCTCAGCAATCAGGAGGAACACCTTATAATCCATCTGGGTAGCCTCCAACTTGATTGGAATGAACATCAATTTCTGTAACTTCTGGTAACTCCTCCATACTCCTTCCATTTCCCATTCTCCATTCTGGCTCTCCTCTTACCTCTTCTCTTCTTATCTGGCCATCATCTCCTTCTGGCACACCTCTTTCTGCCCTTTTTCCCAAGGTTCACTCTCCTCTCCTATCAGATTCCTTCCTCTCCGGCCCTTTATCTCTTCCACCAATTACCTCACAGCTTCTCACTTCATCTCCTCTCCCTCAATGACCTCACCTCCCCCTCACTTGGCTCCACTTAGCATTCCTTCCACTCCCCCAACTTTCTTATTCTGGCTTCTGTCCTTTTCCTCTCCAGTCATAATGAAAGGCCTCGGCCCAAAATATTGACAGCATATTCCCTCCATAGCTGCCTTCAGAACTGCTGAGTTCCTCCAACATTTTCTGTTAGTTCCTCAAGATTTCCCGGATCTGCAGAATCTCTTGTGCTTATGATTATATTGGCAGGTCTGGACAGTTTAGCCTGCGAAGAAACATTGCATTGATCAACTTTCAGTAAATCTCTACAGATGTACCATGGAGAGCATTCGAACTGGCCACATAACTGTGCAGGCAGGTACAGGGTTCTGAGTTGGATGATCAGCCATGATCATACTGAATGGTGGTGCAGGCTGGAAGGGCCGAATGGCCTACTCCTGCACCTATTTTCTATGTTTCTATGTTTCTATCACCATCTGGTATGGGGCTGGGGGCTACTGCACAAGATCAAAGTAAGGTGCAGAGAGATGTAAAATTAGTCAGCTCCATCATGGGCATTAACCCCTGTAAGTATTCATGACATCTGCAAGAAGTGGTGTCTCAGAAAGGTGGTATCCAGAATTAAGGATCCCCATCACCCAGGACATGCCTTGCTCTCATTGCTACCATCAGGAAGGAGGTATAGAAGCCAGAAGGCTCACATTCAATAGTTCAGAAACAGCTTCTTCTACTCTACTATCCGATTTCTGAATAGCCATTGAACCCATGAACGAACACACACACACACACACACACAGTCATTGTAATTCAGCATTTTCTCTATTATTATGTACTTCATTGTACTGTTTCTGCAAAGTTAACAAATATCATGACATATGCTGGTGATATTAAACCTGGTTCTGATTCAATAAGAAGTTATAACTATGTAAATAGACTATTCCAATAAAATAGCTCTCACCTGTTGGGACATGGGAGTCATCACCAACAGCATCACTAAGATCAAATTCATCAGCTTCTGGAAAGGAAAAAATTGTAATTACTTCAATTTGTTTCATAAAACTTTCTGACACAGTACTTACCGTCAGTGGCCACTGAATATACGCTCATGGTCTTCTGCTGTTGTAGTCCACCCACTTCAAGGTTCGACATGCTGTGTATTCAGAGATGATCTTCTGCACACCAAGTGAATGCATTTTTTTTGGCTATATTCATTTGTATGGTTGAATGACAATGAAACTTGAACTTGAAGTTGAACTTGAACTGCTCAGCTGGTTATTTAAGTTATTGTCACCTCTCTGTCATCTTGAACCACTCTGGCCATTGTCCTCTGAACCCTCTCATTAACAAGGCTTTTTGCCCCATAGAACTGCCACTCACTGGATATTTTTTTCTTTTTTTTTTTTGCACAGTTCTCTGTAAACTTTATAGACCATTGCGTGTGAAAATTCCAGGAGACAAACAGTTTCTGAGACACTTAAACCACCCCATCTGGGACAAACAATTATACCATGGTCAAAGTGACTTAGATCTCATTTCTTCCCCATTCTGATCTTTGTTCTGAACGACAACTGAACCCCTTGACCATCTGCATACTTCTATGCATTGAGTTACTGCCACGTGATAGGCTGATAAGATATTTGCATTAATGCACACTTGTACCTAATAACACGGCCACTGAGTGTAAAGTTTCCATTTTTGGTGCAGAGATTTAATGCTTGCCAAGCTTTTGGAGACTGTGATCATGTCTTGTCTCCCTTTCTCTTCACCATTTACACCTCAGACTTCAGCTACTGCACAGAGTCTTGTCATCTTCAGAAGTTTTCGGATGACTCTGCCATAGTTGGATGCATCAGCAAGGGAGATGAGGTTGAGTACAGGGCTACGGTAGGAAACTTTGTCACATGGTGTGAGCAGAATTATCTGCAGCTTAATGTGGAAAAGACTAAGGAACTGGTGGTAGACCTGAGGAGAGCCAAGGTACCGGTGACCCCTGTTTCCTTCCAGGGGGTCAATATGGATATGGTGGAGGATTACAAATACTGGGGATACGAACTGACAATAAACTGGACTGGTCAAAGAACACTGAGGCTGTCTGCAAGAAGGGTCAGAGCCGTCTCTATTTCCTGAGGAGATTGAGGTCCTTTAACATCTGCTGGACGATGCTGAGGATGTTCTACGAGTCTGTGGTGGCCAGTGCTATCATGTTTGCTGTTGTGTGCTGGGGCAGCAGGCTGAGGGTAGCAGACACCAACAGAATCAACAAACTCATTCGTAAGGCCAGTGATGTTGTGGGGATGGAACTGGACTCTCTCATGGCGGTGTCTGAAAAGAGGATGCTGTCTAAGTTGCATGCCATCTTGGTCAATGTCTCCCATCCACTACATAATGTACTGGGTGGGCACAGGAGTACATTCAGCCGGAGACTCGTTCCACCGAGATGCAACACAGAGCGTCATAGGAAGTCATTCCTGCCTGTGGCCATCAAACTTTACAACTCCTCCCTTGGCGGGTCAGACACCCTGAGGCGATAGGCTGGTCCTGGACTTATTTCATAATTTACTGGCATAATTTACATATTACTATTTAACTATTTATGGTTCTATTACTATTTATTATTTATGGTGCAACTGTAACGAAAACCAATTTCCCCTGGGATCAATAAAGTATGAATATGACTATGACTCTGACTATTTTGGAGACTGTGAATGGAAGAGTTGCAGTGATGAACCTGTAATGACCAATCTTAAAATGGTACTTGTGATTGTCATTTGGATTTAAACGAGCTATTAAATTGCTTGGTGCATTCACTCACCATGCCTGAACTGGTATAAAGACAGAGCATTCTTGCTCAAATGATTGGTAAGATGTTTGTTTGAAGTGCAATAGCTGATGGTAGAGAAGCCGAAATTATTTAGTTGCCGCTCTTTCTGTAACTGTGCCTGCAACACAGAGTTTAGCTTTATTTGCCACATGTACACCAAAACATTCAGTGAAATGTGTCGTTCATGCCAAATCAAATCGGCGAAGATTGAGCTGGGCAGCCTACAAGTGTTACCACACTTCTGGCGACAACATCGCATGTCCACAACTCACTAACCCTAACCCTTCTTTGGAACTTGGGAGGAGAACGGAGCACCCAAAGAAACTCATGCACTCGGACCCCAAGATCCCTCTGATCCTCCACACTGCCAAGAGTCTTACCATTAATACTATATTCTGCCATCATATTTGACCTACCAAAATGAACCACTTCACACTTATCTGGGTTGAATTCCATCTGCCACTTCTCAGCCCAGTTTTGCATCCTATCAATGTCCCTCTGTAACCTCTGACAGCCCTCCACACTATCCACAACACCTCCAACCTTTTTGTCATCAGCAAATTTACTAACCCATCCCTCAACTTCTTCATCCAGGTCATTTATAAAAATCACAAAGAGAAAGGGTCCCAGAACGGATCCCTGAGGCACACCACTGGTGACTGACCTCCCTGCAGAATATGACCCATCTACAACCACTCTTTGCCTTCTGCGGGCAAACCAGTTCTGGATCCACAAAGCAATGTCCCCTTGGATTTCATGCCTCCTTACTTTTTCAATATTTCTCAAACCCATTCGAACTTTCCCAATAACTTAGGTCATCATGTCCAGGCAAGAGATTTGTAAATTTTCTCTGCACTCTTTCAATCTGGTTCCTCCAGTAGTTTGTGCTTTGTGCTCAAATTGTGAATTAAGATCTTCAGCTTTCACTCAATAACCCAGCAATTTGTGAATCAAACTTGTTTTCGACAACTTATCTGAAACAGAGATGAGTAATTTCTTTAGCCAAGGGGACAGTGAATCTGTGGAATTCATTGCTACAGATGACTGTGGAGACAAAGCCATTGGGTATTTTTAAAATGGAGGTTGATAGGTTCTTGATTAATAGGGGTGTCAAAGGTTATGTGGAGGAGGCAAAAAATGAGGTTGAGAGGGATAACACATCAGCTATGATTGAATTGCGAAACTGACTCGATGGGCCAAATGGCCTAATTCACCTTCTCTGGCTTATGGTCTTATATAAAGTTGCAGGTTTATCAAATGATTCTGGGTGATGCATGCCAAACAAGCCACTGAAACAACAAACCCCTCTATAGAAGTATGAAAACTTTGATTTGCAAGTATGCTATACAAACATAAATGAATTACTGAACCTATCAAATACTGAAAGTCCTAGACAGAATGGACACAAAGAGGATGTTTCCTATAGTGAGGGAGTCCAGGACGGAGAGCACAGACTTGAATATCCCTTTGGAACAGACAGTGGTGAATCTGTGGAATTCATTGCCACAGATGGCTGTGGAGGCCAATTCATTGGGTATATTTAAAGTGGAGGTTAATAAGTTCTTGATTAGTAAGGGTGTCAAGGGTTATGGGGAGAAGACAGGAGAATGGGGTTGAGTGAGATAATAAATCAGCCATGATGGAATGGCAGAACAGACTCGTTGAGCCAAATGGCCCAATTCTGTTCCTGTATCTTATGTTCTTAAGGAATTATACAATTATAGTACACAACCAAGCACTGACAGTAAGGAGGAATGTCTTGGGTCACTGGGTGATATCGGTCAGTTGGTAAAACGGGCAAAGCAATAGCAGGTGCAAGGTAATTCTGATGAGTAAGAGGCAGTGTGCTTTGGGAGGACTAAAAGGTTGGGATTTACATAATAAATAACCAGGCCACCAGTAGGCTTGATGAACAAAGGGACTTTGTTTACAAGTTAAAAGATCTTTGAAGGCGGCAGCGCTGATAGACAAGTTGGTGCACAAAATACTTGCTTTCATAAATACAAGAGATTCTGCAGATGCTGGAAATCCAGCGTAACACACACAAAATGCTGGAAAAACTCAGTGGGTCAGGCAGCATCTATGAAGAGGAATAAACAATCGATGTTTCAGGCTGAGATCTTCACCAGGACTCAAATTGTGAATAAGGAGCAGTATGTTTGAATTATGTGTGTTACTTGCTTTCATTAGCAGGTGCAGAACAAGGAGGCTGTGCTACAACTTTATAAAATATTGGTCCGATCACAGCTGCAGGTCTGCATGTAGTTCTGGTTAACATACTATGGGGATGTGCAAATAGACAGGAGAAAATATAGGACTGCACAGGAGGTTTGTCAGGATGTTGCCTGGGGTGGAGTACTTGAGATAGAAGAGAAATTGGTTAGGCCAAGTTTGTTTGCCTTGGAGTGGAGTTGGCTGTTGTGGTGGGACAGAAGGAAGATCTGGCTGACAGGCATAGATAAGATACACTCAGTGGCCTCTTTATTAGGTACACCTGTTTGTTAATGCAAATATCTAATCAGCCAATCATGTAGCAGCAACTCAGTGCATAAAAGCATGCAGACATGGTCAAGAGGTTCAGCTTGTTGTTCAGAATGGAGAAGAAATGTGATCAAAGTGACTTTGACCACAGAATCATTGTGGGTGACAGACAGAGTGGTTTGAGTATCTCAAACCTGCTATCTCCTGGGATTTTCACACATAACAGTCTCTAGAGTTTACAGAGAATGGTGTGAAAAGCAAAACCATCCAGTGAGCACCAGTTCTGTCGGTGAAAGCATCTTGTTAATGAGAGAGGTCAGAGGAAAATGGACAGAGTGGTTCAAGCTGCAGTAACCATGTGGTGTGCAGAAGAGCATCTCCGAATGCATAACACGTCAAAACGTTGAAGTGGATGGGCTACGGCAGCAGAAAACCAGAAACATACCCTCAGTGGCCACTTTATTAGATGCATCTTGTACCTAATAAAGAGGCCACTGAGGGTATCATCTTTATCCCAGAGCAGTTATGATAAATCCAGAAGATGCAGGTATAAGGTAAAGAGTATTGGGTTTAGAGGGGATCTGATGTAGAGTTTTTCCCCATCTGGTGGGTGGTTGGAAATTGGAATGTAATACTCAACAGGTTAGTGGAGCAAGGTACTCTCACAACTAGCTAAGTACTTGAAATGGAAAGATATTGAAGACCATAGTCCAAGAGCTGGTAAATAAGATTAGTATAGTTAAGTAGACGATGATCACCATAGATATGGAGTCAAGGGCTAGTTTTTGTGCCGGACGACTCAATATTAATAGAGTTATTTCTACATACCATGTGGTTTAGATGGATCTTCATTCAATGCATCTTCCAGGTTGAAACTGAAATCATCTTGCCCTGGGTGATGAAACACAAGGATTGAAATCAATTTCCCTCAAAACAATCACTGGTATGTTTAATACCAATCATATCAACAAAAGAAAATTACGTCATCAGGGTCTGCTCTCAGTCAGGGAACACTACCGCACAGAAACAGGCCCTTTGGCCCATCTAGTCCATACCAAAATATTACACTGCCCACTCCTATCCAGCCACACCTGGACCACAGCCTTCCATACCCCTACCACTCATGTTGTTGTTGTCATTGTTGCTCCTTACCGTGCCTTGTTGCGCATTGTGGCAACCTTGCCCCTTTTTTTAAGCGTTTGTCTGTTCTTTACAAGGCAGAGTTGCTAGCTTGACGCCAAACCTAGCACAGATGTAAAGCGGGTAAGAAGCTGACCGGATTATGTGCATTACTCTGGACTTCCTGCATCTGCAGACTTATTTGCATTTAAAATTTCCGGCCACATGATTGACTGATTAGATACTTGCATTAGCGAGCAGGTGTACCTAATAAAGTGGCTATTGAGTGAAAAGTTTCCATTTTTGGTGCAGAGGTTTAATGTTTACCAAGCTTTTGGAGATTGTGATCCTTAGTTTGAATGAATTCCAGCTTAGTATAAACTTGGCAGTGACCAATATTGGTGCCTGAACTTGTATGACGACAGTGCATTCTTGCTAGAATGATTAGTAAGAGTGTGGCACCAATTCTAAAAGTAAACATTTGCTTTATTTGTCACATTTACATTGAAACATCGAGTGAAATGCATCGTCTGCATCAATGACCAACACAGCCTGAAGATGTGCTGGTGGCAACATCTTGTTTCCATACTTCCACAAGTGTCTCCATGCTTCCAACGCCAATTTAGCATCACGTAACTTTCTAAACTTAACCCTATCCAGTTTGTGTTTGCACTGTGGGAGGAATCTGGATCAGCCAGAGGAAACCCATACAGTCATGTGGAGAACGTACTAGCTCCTTACAGACTACATTGGGAATCGAACCCCAGTCTTACAGACAACACTGTAAAGTGTTGCGCTAACCACTATGGTACCATGCTGCCCTTTGGGAGCAATAAGCGGGCAAGGATATCGCAGTAACATTGACTGTTTTTTTCCAGCCCATTGGTCCAATCCAAATTCTTTGAAAAATATAATTTTGCACATTTCCTCTCTCCTGCAGCTACATAACAGAAAACTAAAATTGGATCTGCTTCTCTGATTTTGCTTATCCTGTGTGGGCACGTGGCCAAGTGGTTAAGACAGTGGACTAGCGACCTGAACGTCGTGAGTTCGAGCCCCAGCCGAGGCAGCGTGTTGTGTCCTTGAGCAAGGCACTTAATCACACATTGCTCTGCGACGACACTGGTGCCAAGCTGTATGGGTCCTAATGCCCTTCCCTTGGACAACATTGGTGTCGTGGAGAGGGGAGACTTGCAGCATGGGCAACTGCTGGTCTTCCATACAACCTTGCCCAGGCCTGCATCCTGGAGAGTGAAGACTTTCCAGGCGCAGATCCATGGTCTCGCAAGACTAACGGATGCCTAATTTAATTTAATAAGGAGTATATCTCACCCACCTACAGGAAAGATATCAAAAAGACTGAAAGAGTACAGGATAATTTACAAGGACGTTGCTAAGACTGGAGGACATGAGTTATAGGGAAAGGTTGAACAAGTTAGGAATTTATTCACCAGAGCATAGGAAAATGAGAGGAGATTTGATAGAGGCATTTAAAACTATGATGGGTATAGATAGTGGAAAAAGCCTGCTTGCATTTACCTTGAGGTTGGGTGTGACTAGAACTAGAGGTCATTGATTAAGAGTGAAAGGTGAAATGTTGAAGGGGAAAATGACGGGGAACTTCTTCACAGAGGGCAGTGACAGTGTGGAATAAGGTGCCAGTGGAAGTGATAGATGTGGGTTTAATTTCAACATTTAAGAGAGGTTTGGATAGGTAGGGGAATGGATGATCTGGTCCAGGTGCAGACCGATGGGACTAGGCAGAATACTAGCTTGGCATGGACTAACTGGGCCAAGGGGCCTACTTCTGTGCTGTAGTGACTCTGTAGGTTTGCTGATGACACAGAAGTTGGGGGTGTTGTGGATAGTCTGGAGGCTTGTCAGAGGTTACAGCAGGACATCGATAGGATGCAGAACTGGGCTGAGAAGAATGCACTGCCCACGGCACCGGTGAAGCCAGATACAATAGGGTCCTTCAATCCAGATAAGTGTGAAGTGGTTCATTTTGGTAGGTCCAATTTGAAGGCAGAATATAATATTAATGGTAAGACTCTTGGCAGTGTGGAGGATCTGTGAGATCTTCAAGTCCATGTCTATAGGACACTCAAAGCTGCTGCACAGGTTGACAGTGTTGCTAAGGAGTATGGTGTGCTGGCATTCATCAATCGTGGGATTGAGTTCAAGAGCTGGGAGGTAATATTACAGTTATATAAGACCCTCAGTTAGACCCCGCTAGGAGTGCTGTGTTCAGTTCTGGTCACCCCACTACAGGAAGGATGTGGATACTATTGAGAGAGTGAAGAGAAGATTTACAAGGATATTGCCTGGATTGGAGAGCATGACTTATGAGGATAGGCTGCGTAAACTTGGCCTTTTCTCCTTGGAGCGACAAAGGATGGAAGGTGAACTGATAGAGGTGTATAAGATGATGAGGGGCATTGATCATGTGGATAGCCAGAGGCTTTTTCCCATGACTGAAATGGCTAACACGAGGGGGCATAGTTCTAAGGTGCTTGGAAATAGGTACCAAGGGGATGGCAGGGGTAAGTTCTTCACACAGAGAGTGGTGGGTGCGTGGAACACACTGTCAGCAACGGTGGTAGAGGCGGATACAATAGTGTCTTTTAAGAGCCTCTTAGATAGGTAGATGGAGCTTAGACAAATAGAGGGCTATGCAGCAGGGAAATTCTAGGCATTTCAGTCTAGAGTAAGTTACATGGTTGGCACAACATTGTGGGCCGAAGGGCCTGTAATGTGCTGTAGATTTCTATGTTCTATAACCTACGCAAATGCAAGGTCTTGCACTTTGGTAGGTTAAATAGGCATCCGTTAGTCCCGTGAGACCATGAATTTGTGCCTTGGAAGGTCTCCAGGATGCAGGCCTGGGCAAGGTTGTGTGGAAGACCGGCAGTTGCCCATGCTGCAAGTCTCCCCTCTCCACGCCACCGATGTTGTCCAAGGGAAGGGCATTAGGACCCATACAGCTTGGCACCGGTGTTGCCGCAGAGCAATGTTTAGTTAAGTGACACACATCAAAGTTGCTGGTGAACGCAGCAGGCCAGGCAGCATCTATAGGAAGAGGCGCAGTCGACGTTTCAGGCCGAGACCCTTCGTCAGGACTCACTCTTCCTTCAGTTAGTCCTGATGAAGGGTCTCGGCCTGAAACGTCGACTGCGCCTCTTCCTATAGATGCTGCTCGGCCTGCTGCGTTCACCAGCAACTTTGATGTGTGTTGCTTGAATTTCCAGCATCTGCAGAATTCCTGTTGTTTGCGTTTAGTTAAGTGCCTTGCTCAAGGACACAACACGCTGCCTCAGCCAAGGCTTGAACTAGCGACCTTCAGATCACTAGACGAATGCCTTAACCACTCGGCCAGGGGGAAATACACTATGTGATAAGCAGAATCTGAATCATAATCTGGTTTAATATCACCAGCATGCATTGTGAATCTTCCTGTTTTGTGGCAGCAGTACATTGCATTACATCATAATAAAAATTATAAATTACTAACGGTACAATAAGTATATAAAAATAAATAAGTAGTGCAGAAAGAGAGGGATAAAATACCGAGGGTTCATGGGTTCAATGTCCATTCAGAAATTTGAAGGTGAAGGAGAAGAAGCTGTTCCTGAAATGTTGAGTGTGTGTCGTCAGGGTCCTGTATCTCCTCCCTGATGGTAGCAATCTGAAAGGGGGCATGTCCTCGATGCTGGGGAGGCTAGTGCCCATGATGGAGCTAGCTGAGTTTACAAATTTCTGCAGGTTTTTCCAATCCTGTGCATTGACCCCTCCATAGCAGACAGTGATGCAACCACAGTACATCTGTAGAGATTTACAAGTGTCTTTGGAGACATACCAATTCTCCTCAAACTCCTAATGAAATACAGCCACTGGCGTGCCTTCTTCATAATTGTATCAGTATGTTAGGCCCAGGGCAGATCCTCACAGATGTAACACTCAGTAACTTGAAACAGCTTGCCCTTTCCACAGCTGACCCTGGTGAGTGTTCCTCTCGACTTCCCCTTGCTAAAGTCCACAATCAACAATGAACGCAAGATTGTCGTTGTAACACCACCCAACCAGCTGATCAATCTCACTCCAGTACGCCTCCTCTGAGATTCTCCAAATAATTGTGTCAGCAGCGAATTTACCCGATGGTATTTTTGCTGTGCCTAGCCACACAGTCATGGGTGTAGGGAGAGCAGAAATAAGCACTCATCCTTGAGATGCACCAGTTTTGATCGTCAGCGAGGAGGAGATGTTAATTCCAATGAATACAGACTGGTCTCCTGGTGCCAAAGTCAATGATCCAGTTGCACAGGAAGGTACAGAGTCCCAGGTTTTGGAGTTTTTTGATTAGAACTGATGGTATAATTGTGTTGAACACTGAGCTAAAATCAATAAACAGTACCCTGACATAAGTATTACTATTGTCCTTGTGATCCAGGACCAAGTGGAGATCCAGTGGGATTGTGTCTGCTGTAGACCTATTGTGGTGATGGGCAAATTGCAGTGGGTCCAGCTCCTTGCTTAGGCAGGAGTTAATTTGGCTAACCTCCCAAAGCATTTCATCACAGTAGATGTGAATAACACTGGGCGATAGTCTTGGAGGCAGCTCACCCTACTCTTCCTGGGCACTGGTATGATTGAAGCAGGTGGGAACCTCCAATTGCAGCAGTGAGACATTGAAGATGTCCTTGTACATTTCCGACAGTTAGTTCGCACAGGTTTTTAGAGACTCACGAGTTCACCGGCTTAAAAGATGCTCTCACATCAGCCACCGAGACAGAGATCATAGGGTCATCAGGTGCTGCAGAGATTCACACAGATGAAGTTTCATTCTCCCTTTCAAAGCAAGCATAAATTGAGCTCCTCTCGGCGTGAAGCATCACTGTCACTCATGACGGTAGATTTCACTTTGTGGGAAGTGATGGCCTGCAAACCCTGCTGGAACTGACATACTTCCAACTCCGTCTCTAACTTCAATCAGAATTTTTTCTTCCCCTCTTACTATAGCTTTCTGTAGGTTGTACCTGGACTTCTTGTCTAGTTCTTGATCACCACAGTTCTAGCCCTCAGCTACGAATCTCCTGATCCATCCACGGTTTTTGATTTGCGTATGTTTTCGAAGGCACACACTTGTCCACACAGGTTTTTTTTTAAGTCAGTGACAACAGCGGCTTATTCATTCAGACTCAAAGATGAATCCTTGAATATTGTCCAGTCCACCGGCTCAAAGCAGCCCTGTAAGCGCTTTTCTACCTCCCTTCATTATACCATCTTGGTCCTCACCGCTGGTCCTGTGGTCCTTAGTCTCTGCCAGTACTCAGGAAGTAGAAGTACAGCCAGGAGATGAGACTTTCCAAAGTGTGGGTGTGGGATTGGCATGGCAAGGTTTCTTAATGGTGCTCTAATGGTGGTCAAGTATGTTGGTTCATCAGGTTCCACAAGCGATACGTTGGTGGTAATTGTTCAGATACTTCTTCCAGCCTGGTTGAAATCTTTAGCAATGATAGGGAAGGCATCACTGTGTGCAGTTTTGTGCCTGCTAATTATGTTGCTCAGCTCCTCCTGTGCCTGCTTCACAACTGGCCTGAGGTGGAATGTACATTGTTACCAGGATAATGGCAGAGAATTCCCTTGACAGGTAAAGTGGATGGCATTTGACTGCTTGATCTTCCAGGCTGGGTGAGCAGGACTGAGACAGGACCGTCACATTTGTGAACCATGGAGACAGAGCTTAGGTGGGTTAATGGTGCCTAATGGCAACTCCTTTGCTGCAGCTTTGGAAACAGCTCTACTTTTCCCTTTCAGGGTTCTTTTGAAGACCCTGACCTGGAGTTACATGCTTTGCGGGAATGGGACTTTGCTCTCGGGGTTTCACAGCTGGCCACTGTTCAGCATGCCAAGGGCTCACCCTAAGAGCTCCGCTCGCCTTCGGAGGACCGAGTTTTGGTGTTTCTGGAGACGGAGGGAGCGGAAATTAGTGTCTGAGCAGAAGACGGGTGTGTCATGGGAGATGAAAGATCTAAGGCTGTGCGCCCAGAGACCTGAGATTTTTGGGCACAGAGGCTGGGAAAAAGTGACACAACGGACTTTTAACATCGTAAACCAGCGAGTTGTTTGTTATGTCTCTCCTCTTGCTGTGAAAGAGAAACCTCTTTCTCCCTTATTAGCGAGAGAAAGCCTGTGGTATGTCAAGTGCTGGGTAAACAATGTCGTCTTTGGAGTACTGCAAGTCTGTATCTTTGCTGTTGCCTTACTCACGCCTGAGTGCTCAGTGGTTGATACCAATACTTTTTTTTTGCTGGTGGGGGAGGGGGGAATTGTTGCTCACTGCCGCTTACACATGGGAGAGAGGGGAGCTGGGGGGGGGGACTTTGGGGTTCTAACATTTAACTGTCATTCATTCTTTGGGAGCACTCCTCTGTTTTTGTGGATGGTTGCGAAGAAAAAGCATTTCAGGATATATATTGTATACATTTCTCTGACATTAAATGTACCTTTGAAACCTCTGAAACCTTTGAATCATAATGCATGGTCCCCCTCCACTGCCTTTAAAAAACTCTGATGTCCTGTTATTGTGGAGAATGGTGAAGCCATCGAGCTGCAGCACTGTTTCCAAAATGGTGGGTGTGAGCCATGTTTCCATAAAGCTAAGTACTCAATAGTCTCTGATGTCCCTCTGCCATAGCAATCTTGCTCTGAAGTCTTCAATTTTATTTTCCAGTTATTTCAGGATAGTCATGAGTGGAAGTCTAAAACCTTTGCATCTCAATTGAACTTGTAAAATGGTGTAAGGTCCCTGCTTCCATTGTCTTAAAGGGGAACGACAATCGCAACCCAAGTCTGCTGTCCGAGGTTCATCGATTTTACGTATCCATAGATTTTTTTTAAAATTCTTAAAACAATGCTACTTACTGAAGTACCTGTGGCTGTAACCACAGTAATTAATAATAATAAACCAATAATAATACATACAAGAGATTCAGAATAAGCACAAAGTAAGATTGGACAAACAAGGTGGAAGTGAATATAAGGTAGTGAACAACAGGAATTCTGCAGATGCTGGAAATTCAAGCAACATACATCAAAGTTGCTGGTGAACGCAGCAGGCCAAGCAGCATCTATAGGAAGAGGCGCAGTCGACGTTTCAGGCCGAGACCCTTCGTCAGGACTAACTGAAGGAAGAGTGAGTAAGGGATTTGAAAGCTGGAGGGGGAGGGGGAGATGCAAAATGATAGGAGAAGACAGGAGGGGGAGGGATAGAGCCGAGAGCTGGACAGGTGATAGGCAAAAGGGGATACGAGAGGATCATGGGACAGGAGGCCTAGGGAGAAAGATGGGGGGGGGGTGACCCAGAGGATGGGCAAGAGGTATATTCAGAGGGACAGAGGGAGAAAAAGGAGAGTGAAAGAAAGAATGTGTGCATAAAAAGGAGTAACAGCTGGGGTACGAGGGGGAGGTGGGGCCTAGCGGAAGTTAGAGAAGTCAATGTTCATGCCATCAGGTTGGAGGCTACCCAGACGGAATATAAGGTGTTGTTCCTCCAACCTGAGTGTGGCTTCATCTTTACAGTAGAGGAGGCCGTGGATAGACATGTCAGAATGGGAATGGGATGTGGAATTAAAATGTGTGGCCACTGGGAGATCCTGCTTTCTCTGGCGGACAGAGCGTAGATGTTCAGCAAAGCGGTCTCCCAGTCTGCGTCGGGTCTCACCAATATATAAAAGGCCACATCGGGAGCACCGGACGCAGTATATCACCCCAGTCGACTCACAGGTGAAGTGATGCCTCACCTGGAAGGACTGTTTGGGGCCCTGAATGGTGGTAAGGGAGGAAGTGTAAGGGCATGTGTAGCACTTGTTCCGCTTACACGGATAAGTGCCAGGAGGGAGATCAGTGGGGAGGGATGGGGGGGACGAATGGACAAGGGAGTTGTGTAGGGAGCGATCCCTGCGGAATGCAGAGAGGGGGGGGAGGGAAAGATGTGCTTAGTGGTGGGATCCCGTTGGAGGTGGCGGAAGTTACGGAGAATAATATGTTGGACCCGGAGGCTGGTGGGGTGGTAGGTGAGGACCAGGGGAACCCTATTCCTAGTGGGGTGGTGGGAGGATGGAGTGAGAGCAGATGTACGTGAAATGGAGGAGATGCGTTTAAGAGCAGAGTTGATAGTGGAGGAAGGGAAGCCCCTTTCATTAAAAAATGAAGACATCTCCCTCGTCCTAGAATGAAAAGCCTCATCCTGAGAGCAGATGCGGCGGAGACGGAGGAATTGCGAGAAGGGGATGGCGTTTTTGCAAGAGACAGGGTGAGAAGAGGAATAGTCCAGATAGCTGTGAGAGTCAGTAGGCTTATAGTAGATATCAGTGGATAAGCTGTCTCCAGAGACAGAGACAGAAAGATCTAGAAAGGAGAGGGAGGTGTCGGAAATAGACCAGGTAAACTTGAGGGCAGGGTGAAAGTTGGAGGCAAAGTTAATAAAGTCAACGAGTTCTGCATGTGTGCAGGAAGCAGCGCCAATGCAGTCGTCGATATAGCGAAGGAAAAGTGGGGGACAGATACCAGAATAGGCACGGAACATAGATTGTTCCACAAACCCAACAAAAAGGCAGGCATAGCTAGGACCCATACGGGTGCCCATAGCTACACCTTTAGTTTGGAGGAAATGGGAGGAGCAAAAGGAGAAATTATTAAGAGTAAGGACTAATTCCGCTAGACGGAGCAGAGTGGTGGTAGAGGGGAACTGATTAGGTCTGGAATCCAAAAAGAAGCGTAGAGCTTTGAGACCTTCCTGATGGGGGATGGAAGTATATAAGGACTGGACATCCATGGTGAAAATAAAGCGGTGGGGGCCAGGGAACTTAAAATCATTGAAAAGTTTAAGAGCGTGAGAAGTGTCACGAACATAGGTCGGAAGGGATTGAACAAGGGGTGACAAAACAGTGTCGAGGTATGCAGAAACGAGTTCGGTGGGGCAGGAGCAAGCTGAGACAATAGGTCGGCCAGGACAGGCAGGTTTGTGGATCTTGGGTAGGAGGTAGAAACGGGAAGTGCGGGGTGTGGGAACTATAAGGTTGGTAGCAGTGGATGGGAGATCCCCTGAGCGGATAAAGTCGTTGATAGTGTGGGAGACAATGGCCTGGTGCTTCTTAGTGGGGTCACGATCGAGGGGTAAATAAGAGGAGGTATCCGCGAGTTGTCGCTGTGCCTCGGCAAGGTAGAGGTCAGTACGCCAGACTACAGCAGCACCCCCCTTATCGGCGGGTTTAATAATAAGGTTAGGATTAGTGCGGAGGGAGTGGAGAGCAGAGTGTTCCGAAGGAGTGAGGTTGGAATGGGGACAAGGTGCGGTGAAGTCGAGACGGTTGATGTCCCGTCGGCAGTTGGCAATAAAGAGATCCAGAGCAGGCAGAAGACCAGAGCGGGGTGTCCATGAAGAAGAGGAGGGTTGAAGACGGGAGAAGGGGTCATCGGTGGGGGTGGAAGAGTCCTTGCCAAAGAAGCAGGCTCGGAGACGGAGACGGCGGAAGAAAAGTTCCGCATCGTGGCGAACACGGAACTCGCTGAGGTGTGGGCGAAGGGGGACAAACGTGAGGCCCTTACTGAGAACAGAGCGTTCTGCCTCTGACAGTTGAAGTGAAACTGCTTTCCAAAACCTTTTAATTAAAACAATTAATCTTGCACAATTTACCTTCTTGCATTGTTCTCAGAAAAATAAACTAAATAATGGAAGGTTATGCAGAACTAGAAACAGTTTTAGTATCACTGACATATATTGTGAAGTCAGTTGTTTTGTGGCAGCAGTACAGTGCAAGACATAAATATCCTTTAAATTACAGTAAATAGTGCAAAAAAGAGTGAAGAAATGTTCCCGGATCCATGGACCGTTCAGAATTCTGATGGCTAAGGGGATGAAGTTGTAAAATGTTGAGTGTGTGGCTTCAGGCTTCCTCCCTGATAGTTTAGTGAGAAGAGGGCATGTCCTGGGTGATGCCTAATGAAGAATGCCACCTTTGTGAGGCATTGCCTTTTGAAGATGTCCTTGTTGGTGGGGAGGCTAGTGCCCATGATGGAGCTGGCTGAGTTTACAACTCTCTGCAGCCTTTTCTGATCCTGTGCATTGGGCTCTCCATACCAAATGGTGATGTAACCAGTTAGAATGCTCTCCATTGTATATCCGTAGAAATTTCTGAGAGCCTTTGGCGATAGATCAAATCCCCTCAAACTCTGAATGAAATATAGTCACTGGCATGCCTTCTTCATAATTGTATCAATATGTTAGGCCCAGGATAGATCTTCAGAGATGTTGACACCAAGGCATTTGAAACTGCTCCCCCTTTCCAATGCTGACCCCTAAGGACTGGTGTGTATCTCCCTTGACTTTCCTTTGTTGATGTCCAAAATGAACATTAAGTGCAAATTTATTGTTTTGGCTCCACTCAACCAGCCAATCGATCTCACTCCAGTACACCTCCTCATAACCACCTGAGATTCTGACAATTGTGTCATCAGCGAACTCATAGATGGTTCTTGTGCTGTGTAGTCATGGTCAAGGGTGTAGAGAGAGTACAGCAGCGGACTAAGCACACTTCCTTAAGTTGCGCTGGTGTTGATTGTCAGTGCAGGTATGTGATTTCCAATCTATATTTACTAAGGTTTCTCGATGAAGAAATCAAGAATCCAGTTGCAGAAGGAGGTACAGAGGCCCGGGTTTTGAAGCTTGCTGATTAGTACTGAGGGGATGGTGGTGTTAGACATGGAGCTGTTATCAATAAGCAGCAGCCTGATGTAGGCATTGCTGTTGTCCACGTGGTCTAAGGCCAGTGAAAAGCCAGTGAGGTTGCCTCCATTGCATTCCAGCAATACAAGCTTATATCTCACCAGATATAATTGAAGTCAGCCAGTCCCACACTGGTCATAGTAGAGGCACTCCACTTTAGGTGTCAATTCAATTCAAAACCTGTTGAGTACAGAGAATTGGATGGGATAACCAACAGGCAAGAGCTGTGAAAGTTCCTGCCAAAAACTACCCTCAGCCTCTGAACTAAGCCTAGTATATTTGAGTGACAGCTTGTGACAGAAGACTGACATTGGTACAAGGTACACCTCAGCTTCCCGTTATTTGAAAGAAACACATTGCTGGTGAGGGCACAAGTCTCTAAAGTGTGCGTGACAGGAACGGTGCACTTCAGCTCTGGCAGGATGAAGGTTACCGCAGTGGCGTTTGATTTAACTTCCTTTCTTTGCTGCCCATCCTTGAACAGACCACAGCTTATCTGCAGAGAGCCAACACTTTGAATGCTCACAATAAAGTGCTCCACTAATGTTATGTGTCAAAACCGTACGTAATCAACCCACCCTGCCCAAAGCAGCAACCCTATCTGATAAATCAGATGAAGTACCTATCTACTCTTTGCCTTTGTCATGCCTTTTCCTTTGCAATTCACTCTGCAATTCAGCCATATCCTGACAAAAAATTTTGGTGATTTTAGTATAAAATTTAATTTGTAAAACTAGGTCATAAAACTTGGAATAATACTAGGTCACCTAGGGTGACCTCATTGAAACCTATCAAATGCAGAAAGGCCTTAATAGATTGGATGTTTCCTATGGTGTGGGAATCTAGGACCAGAGGACACAGCTTCAGAATAGAGGGGTTTCCTTTTAGAATGGAGATGAGGAGGAATTTCTTTAGCCAGAGAGTGGTCAGTCAGTGAAATTCATTGCCACAGGCAGCTGTGGAGGCCAAGTCATTGGGTGTATTGAAGGCAGAGGTTGATAGATCCTTGACTAGTCAGGGCATGAAGGGCTTTGGGAAGAAGGCAGGAGACTGGGGCTGAGAGGGAACTGGATTAGCCATGATGATATGGCGCAGCAGACTCGATGGGTGAAACAGCCTAATTTTGCTCCATAATCTTATGGTCTTATACGGCCCCTTAAGTATGCTCCACCATTCAGCAAGATGATGTCTGATCTGATATCGTCTATTTTCCTTCAGTGAGATCATCTCACAGTTATAGGGTCATCCAGCACAGAAACAGGCCTCTCGGCCCAATATACCCATACTGACAATTATGGCCACAGATACTAACGTGTGTACCCACATAGCGTTGAGGATGACTTGATTCCACTCTGGCTTTGCAGTTCGAAGTCAAAATCAAATAGGATCTGGCAGTTGAGGCCACCCTCAGGATGGTGAAACAACACCTTATATTCCATCTGGGTAGCCTCTAATCTGATGACATGAACATTGATTTCTCCTACTGGTAAATTTTACCCCCTCCCCCCTCCCTCTTCTTCTATTCCCCACTTTGGCCTTTAACCTCTTCTTACTTGCCTATCACTTCCCCCTGGCTCTCCTCCTCCTTCCCTTTCTCCAATGGTCCATTCTCCTCTCCCATCAGATTCCTTCTTCTCCAGCCCTTCCCCTTTCCCATCCACCTGGCTTCACCTATCACCTTCTAGCTTGCCCTCCTCCCCCTCTCCCCACCCTTTAATCCTGGCAACTTGGCCCTCCCTTTTCAGTCCTGAAGAAGCGTCTCGGCCCAAAACATCGACTGCTGATTCATTTCCTGGCCTGCTCAGTCCCACCTGCATTTTGTGTGTGTTGCTTAGGATCTGGGAGGTGTTGAATAGAACGTGACGAGGAGAATCTCCAACTGGTGCGAATGAGTGGGCTGCATGGACTCAGTGCTGTTTGTCACTATTTATTCCAGTTCAGACGATAGGCCCTGAATTCAAAATATTAACTATTTCTCTCTTCACAGACCCTAACTGACCTCCAAGTGATCTTAATGCTTACTTCAGCTTCCACCTACCACAACAAATTACTGTGGAACTCAACCACTTTTAAACATAAGATAATGCCGAGAAAATGAGGAGTGCATGGACTAAATTCGCTGCAACAGAAAGACAAGGCCAAAACCCTGGGAATTCCTAGCAAAACATTTAGTCATAGTCATACTTTATTGATCCCGAGGGAAATTGGTTTTCATTACAGTTGCCTTTAAATAATTAAATAGTAATAAAACTTCGATCCTATATCACCTCTTTCTAATGATTTAATATCATTTCTTACCAATAAAGCCACGCCTCCCCCTCTGCCTACCTTCCTATCCTTCCGATACACCGTGTATCCTTGGACGTTCAGCTCCCAGAGACATGCATCCTTTAGCCAGGTCTCAGTGATGGCCACAATACCATACCTGCCAATCTGTAGCTGTACAACAAGATCATCCACCTTATTCCTTATGCTGCGTGCATTTAAGTACAACATCTTAAGACCAGTATTTGATACTTTTTGCTTTGATTTCACTGCAACTTTATTGCACTTCAACTCATCCCAATGGCTACACATTTGCCCCATCACCTGCCTGTCTTTCCTAACATCTTTACTGCTCACTATCTTAGATTTATTTCTGTTTTCCCCTTCCTCCGCTCTATCATTCCGGTTTCCATCCCCCTGCCAAATTAGTTTAAACCGTCCCTAACAGCTCTATTAAACTTTCCCGCCAGGATATTGGTCTCCTTCGGGTTCAGGTGTAACCTGTCCTTTTTGAACAGGTCATACTTTCCCCAGAAGAGATCCTAATTATCCAAGAATCTGAAGCCCTGCCCCCTACACCAGTCTCTCAGCCAGGCATTCATCTGCCTGATCCGACAACTCTTGCCCTCGCTAGCACGTGGCACAGGTAGCAATCCCGAGATTACTACCCTGGAGGTCCTGCTTCTCAGCTTCCTTCCTAACTCCTGGAAATCTCTCTTCAGCACCTCCTCCTTTGTCCTATCTATGTCATTGGTACCAACATGTACCAAGACAACTGGCTGCTCACCCTCCCCCTTTAGAATATTCAGGACCCGATCCGAGACATCCCGTACCCTGGCACCTGGGAGGCAACACACCATGCGGGTATCTCTGTCAGGCTCACAGAATCTCCTCTGTTCCTCTGACTATGGAATCCCCCACGACTACCGCATTTCTCTTCTCCCTCCTTCTCTCCTGCACAACAGCGCCAGGCTCAGTGCCAGAGACCCGGTCACCGTGGGCATCCCCCGTCAGGTCATCCCCCTCAACAGCATCCAGAACAAGATATTTGTTGCTGAGGGGGACAGCCACAGGGGTGCTCTCCGCTATCCGGACATTTCCCAGCTTTATTGGTAAGAAATGATATTAAATGATATTAAATCATTAGAAAGAGGTGATATAGGATCGGAAGTTGCAGAATCTTTATGGGTTGAGCTAAGGAATAGCAGGGGTAAAAAGACCCTGATGGCAGTTATTTATAGGCCTCCAAACAGCTGCAGGGATGTGGACTACAAATTACAACTGGAAATAGAAAAGGCTTGTCAGAAGGGCAGTGTTATGATAATTGTGGGGGATTTTAACATGCGAGTAGATTGGAAAAATCACGTCGGCACTGGATCTCAAGAGAGAGAATTTGTAGAATGTCTGCGAGATGGCTTTTTAGAACAGCTTGTTGTTGAGCCCACTAGGGGATCGGCTGTACTGGATTGGGTATTGTGTAATGAACCGGAGGTGATTGGAGAGATTGAGGTGAAGGAACCCTTAGGAGGCAGTGATCATAACATGATTGAGTTCACTGTGAAATTAGAAAAAGAGAAGCCGAAATCTGATGTGTCGGTGTTTCAGTGGAGTAAAGGAAATTACAGTGGCATGAGAGAGGAACTGGCCAAAGTTGACTGGAAAGAGACACTGGCGGGAAAGACGGCAGAGCAGCAGTGGCTGGAGTTTATGCGAGAAATGAGGAATGTGCAAGACAGGTATATTCCAAAAAAGAAGAAATTTTCGAGTGGAAAAAGGATGCAACCATGGTTGACAAGAGAAGTCAAAGCCAAAGTTAAAGCTAAGGAGAGGGCATACAAGGAAGCAAGAATTAGTGGGAAGACAGAGGATTGGGACGTTTTTAAAACCTTACAAAAGGAAACCAAGAAGGTCATTAAGAGAGAAAAGATTAACTATGAAAGGAAACTAGCAAATAATATCAAAGAGGATACTAAAAGCTTTTTCAAGAATATAAAGAGTAAAAGACAGGTGAGAGTAGATATAGGACCGATAGAAAATGATACTGGAGAAATTGTAATGGGAGATGAGGAGATGGCAGAGGAACTGAACAAGTATTTTGCATCAGTCTTCACTGAGGAAGACAGCAGGATACCGGAAACTCAAGGGTGGCAGGGAAGAGAAGTATGCGTAGTCACAATTACGACAGAGGAAGTACTCAGGAAGCTGAATAGGCTAAAGGTCGATAAATCTCCCAGACCAGATGTAGTGCACCCTCGTGTTCTGAAGGAAGTAGCTGTGGAGATTGCGGAGGCATTAGTGATGATCTTTTAAAAGTCAACAGATTCTGGCATGGTTCCGGAAGACTGGAAGATTGCAAATGTCACTCCGCTATTTAAGAAGCGGGCAAGGAAGCAAAAAGGAAATTATAGACCTGTTAGCTTGACGTCGGTGGTTGGGAAGTTGTTGGAGTCGATTGTCAAGGATGAGGTTACAGAGTACCTGGAGGCATATGACAAGGTAGGCAGAACTCAGCATGGATTCCTTAAAGGAAAATCCTGCCTGACAAACCTATTACAATTTTTTGAGGAAATTACAAGTAGGCTAGACAAGGGAGATGCAGTGGATGTTGTATATTTGGATTTTCAGAAGGCCTTTGACAAGGTGCCACACATGAGGCTACTTAACAAGATAAGAGCCCATGGAATTACAGGAAAGTTACATACGTGGATAGAGCGTTGGCTGATTGGCAGGAAACAGAGAGTGGGAATAAAGGGATCCTATTCTGGTTGGCTGCCGGTTACCAGTGGTGTTCCACAGGGATCAGTGTTGGGGCTGCTTCTTTTTACATTGTACATCAACGATCTGGATTATGAAATAGATGGCTTTGTGGCTAAGTTTGCTGACGATACGAAGATAGGTGGAGGGGCCGGTAGTGCTGACGAAACGGAGAGTCTGCAGAGAGACTTGGATAGATTGGAAGAATGGGCAGAGAAGTGGCAAATGAAGTACAATGTTGGAAAGTGTATGGTTATGCACTTTGGCAGAAAAAATAAACAGGCAGACTATTATTTAAATGGGGAAAGAATTCAAAGTTCTGAGATGCAACTGGACTTGGGAGTCCTCGTACAGGATTCCCTTAAAGTTAACCTCCAGGTTGAGTCAGTAGTGAAGAAGGCGAATGCAATGTTGGCATTCATTTCTAGAGGAATAGAGTATAGGAGCAGGGATGTGATGTTGAGGCTCTATAAGGCGCTGGTGAGACCTCACTTGGAGTACTGTGGGCAGTTTTGGTCTCCTTATTTAAGAAAGGATGTGCTGACGTTGGAGAGGGTACAGAGAAGATTCACTAGAATGATTCCAGGAATGAGAGGGTTAACATATGAGGAACGTTTGTCCGCTCTTGGACTGTATTCCTTGGAGTTTAGAAGAATGAGGGGAGACCTCATAGAAACATTTCGAATGTTAAAAGGCATGGACAGAGTGGATGTGGCAAAGTTGTTTCCCATGATGGGGGAGTCTAGTACGAGAGGGCATGACTTAAGGATTGAAGGGCACCCATTCAGAACAGAAATGCGAAGAAATTTTTTTAGTCAGAGGGTGGTGAATCTATGGAATTTGTTGCCACGGGCAGCAGTGGAGGCCAAGTCATTGGGCGTATTTAAGGCAGAGATTGATAGGTATCTGAGTAGCCAGGGCATCAAAGGTTATGGTGAGAAGGCGGGGCAGTGGGACTAAATAGGATAAAATGGATCAGCTCATGATAAAATGGCGGAGCAGACTCGATGGGCCGACTGGTCCTACTTCTGCTCCTTTGTCTTATGGTCTTATGGTCTTATGGTAATAACACCATAAATAATTAAATAGTAATATGTAAATTATGCCAGGAAATAAGTCCAGGACCAGCCTATTGGCTCAGGCTGTCTGACCCTCCAAGGGAGGAGTTGTAAAGTTTGATGGCCACAGGCAGGAATGACTTCCTATGACGCTCTGTGTTGCATCTCGGTGGAATGAGTCTCTGGCTGAATGTACTCCTGTGCCCACCCAGTACATTATGTAGTGGATGGGAGACATTATCCAAGATGGCATGCAACTTGGACAGCATCCTCTTTTCAGACACCACCGTCAGAGAGTCCAGTTCCATCCCAAACAAGGACAGATGAAGGAAGCACCCAGCAGCTTAGGCCGCTGTGGAAACAGAAAAAGAATGTTTGAGCTTAAGAGTCCTTTCTTATAATTACATTTGTGCTTCTCCTTTTCACTGCCACCATTGCTGCCTGGTGTAGAAGGCATGTGCTATCAGAAGAGGTTAGATAAACTTGGGTTGTTTTCTCCGGAGTGTCAGAGGCTGAGGGAAGATCTGTCAGAGGTTCACAAGATTGAGAGGCAGTAGATAGAGCGGACTGAGTATCTGTTTCCCAAGGTGGAAATGTCTAATACAAGAGGACGTGCATTGAAGGTCAGAGACGGTAGATTCAAAGGGGATGGGAGGGGCAAGTTTTTTACTCAGAGTGTCACGGATGCCTGGAATTCGCTGCCTGGTATGGTGGTAGAGGCAAATACATCAGGGGCTTTTAAGAGGCATTTGAATAGACACAGGGATATAAAGAGGATGGAGAAACATTGACATGGTGTAGGTAGAAGGGATCAGTGCTTGGGTGTTTTTGATTTGTTTTTTAGCTGGTTCGGCATTGTTCAGCCTGTTCCTGTGCTATACTGTTCTATGTTCAATGTTCTAGTGCAACCTATTTCAATATGCGTCACCTTCTTAAATCACCATTGTTAATTTTATATCAGTTAAGGAAGTTTATCCACCATGGAAACATCTGAACATAATTCAACAAGTTCATCTGCATCTGGAGGAATAAAGCATCCTGTCAGCCACGACAGAATTCAACAGGAAACATGTTTTATTCAATTTTTTACAGTACATAATTCTGCAGTTTTTATAGCCTCATAAAGAGAGCCGTGTTCTTTGATAAACAAGGAAACAATTTATGTAATTGTTATTAGCGGGATAAATACTGATCAGAATCCCAGGGATAAATCGGTATTTGTTCCCACCCAACAGGGCATTCAGGTTCTCTGCTTAGACTCCCAAAATGTCAGCCTGAATTAGATCTCCAGACCCGGACTCAAGCCCGGAGGCTTGAGAGAAGCAGGATTGCTGCCCACTGAGTCAAAGCTGACTGTTGACTGGCAGAAGATCAGGTAAGGATGGTGTCATCTCTTCTCTGTATGGTGGTTCCAGAGTGTTCTTCGGCTTTTGTGTCTTCCACCCAGTGGGATCGAGAAGAGAGGATAACTGAGGTGGGTGGGATCTTTAATTATGCTGGCTGCTTTCCCAAGGCAGCGAGATGTGTCTTCTTCTTAAGTCCAATACCTATATCGTGGCATAGAGCTCATCAATGTCCTGGACTAGTCTTTCAAGTCTTCTAGGTGAAGATCTTCCTCACCCAGGGATGAGGTCTTTGGAGATCCTGTTGATGTTTCTATAGCAACACACATCAAAGTTGCCGGTGAACGCAGCAGGCCAGGCAGCATCTCTAGGAAGAGGTACAGTCGACGTTTCAGGCCAAGACCCTTCGTCAGGACTAACTGAAGGAAGAGCTAGTAAGAGATTTGAAAGTGGGAGGGGGAGGGGGAGATCCAAAATGATAGGAGAAGACAGGAGGGGGAGGGATGGAGCCAAGAACTGGACAGGTGATTGGCAAAAGGGATATGAGAAGATCATGGCTCAGGAGGCCCAGGGAGAAGGAAAAGGTGGGGGGGGGAACCCAGAGGATGGGCAAGGGGTATAGTCAGAGGGACAGAGGGAGAAAAAGGAGAGTGAGAGAAAGAATGTGTGTATATAAATAAATAACGGATGGGTATGAGGGGGAGGTGGGGCATTAGCGGAAGTTAGAGAAGTCAATCATGCCATCAGGTTGTCTTCTCCTATCATTTTGGATCTACCCCTCCCTCTCCCACTTTCAAATCTCTTACCAGCTCTTCCTTCAGTTAGTCCTGACGAAGGGTCTCGGCCTGAAACGTCGACTGTACCTCTTCCTACAGATGCTGCCTGGCCTGCCGTGTTCACCAGCAACCTTGATGTGTGTTGCTTGAATTTCCAGCATCTGCAGAATTCCTCATGTTGATGTTTCTATAGCACTGGGTTTTTATGGGATGGGGTTGTTTGCTCCTCCTTTCACACCAGGCTCGGTCATGTCCACGGAGGGGTTGCAGTGAGAAGTGCAAACATGCTTAATAGAAGGAGGTTGGTTTTCATGTCAGACCGGGCTGTGTTCACAACTACGTAATCAACGAACCATTCAGAAACTTTGAGGTGAAGCAGTTACTCGGATGTCAAGAGCAACCCAAGGAGAATGTGCCAGGAGGTAGGAGTGGTGGTGGTATCTGGAATTAGAGTTCCTGGTGCTAATTGGTTGTTATTAGGCTAAATGGTGATATACTGATATACCTCCTGTTCCGAATAAAATGACCACTGAGTCTTCTGCTGCTGTGGCCCATACAATTCAAGTTTCAATGACTAGTACATTCTGAGAAGATCTTCTGCACACCTCTGTTATAATGTGTGGTTATTTGGGATACTGTCCCCTTCCACTCTGGCCATTCTCCTCTGATTTCTCTTATTAACAAGACAATTTTTCCCACAGAACTGCTGCTCATTGGATGTACCTTTTTGGTTTTTGTACCTTTCCCTGTAAGCTCTAGAGATTGTTGTGCATGACGATCCCAAGAGATCAGCAGTATCTGAGATACTCAAACCACCCCATCTGGCACCAACAATCATTCCACAGTCAAAGTCACTAAGATCACATTTCTTCCCCCATTCTGGTGTTTGGTCTGAACAACAACTGAACCGCTTGACCATGTCTGCATGTTTTTATGTGTTGGGTTGCTGCCCCATGATTGGCTGATTAGATATTTGCAGTAATGAGGTGTACAGGGGGGCACTCAGTGTATACCAGCCTACTTTACCTGACTGTTACAATAGCAATCCAGCACAGTACAAGAGGGACCACAGGTTCGGACATTTGGTGTATGTGCTTGGCTGAGGAGGCAACGGTTGCCTGGGGTAACCAGCCAGATGGTGCAGCCAGCATGAAATGCCGTTGCTACTGGCCTGATGTTCGGATGGATGGACACTGTCTCTAAAAGTGCTTAGCACACCAAATGTTTGTGAGGAACTCAGTGCAAAACTATTCACAGGCAACCTAACTCATGCTCGGGGTTTTGTAAATAGCAGAGTAGCTTCATCGCTGACCATCATCCCTCAAGCCAGACTTTTGTTCGTGAGATTGATCACGGGGTAGTCTAACAGACCAGCACAACATTGTGGGCTGAAGGGCCTGAACTGTGCTGTATTGTTACATGTTCTATGCAGAGGATCGGAGTAATATCATTCATTAAGGGCTAGTCTACAGATGCAGCAAATAATGAGGATAGCTAACAGAATGTTTTTATTTATTGCAAAGGGAACTGAATGCAAAAGTATGCAGTTATATTATAATCCTGAAGGGTGGTTTTCCTGATAGATGGCTGCGTTCAAAACTCATATTGGTTTGTAAGAATGCAGAGATGAGCTATTGCTTGTATGGTTATCTATGTCTTAGCCCAGACATGGGGAACAAGTTCCCTAAGGCACCTCAGCAAACAGAACTGGATAAACATCGAGCTCTTGGGAAAGGTTAAATAGGCTTTATTTCCTGGAGTGCAGGAGAATGAGAGGAGATCTGATAGAAATTATGAGGTGTATAGACAGGGCAAATGCAAGCAGGCTTTGTCCATTGAGGGTGAGTGAGATTAAGACGAGAGGTCATAGATTAAGGGTGAAAGGTGAAATATTTAAGGGGAACCTGAACGGGAACTTCTTCACTCAGAAGGTGGTGAGAGTGTGGAACAAGCTGCCAGTGGAAGTGGTGGCTGCAGGTTCGATTTCATATTTAAGAGAAGTTCGGATAAGTACAGTACTGTGCAGAAGACTGAGGCACCCTGGATTTTTTTATATGGATTCAGATATACGAATTGACAATAAACTGGACTGGTCAAAGAACAGAGGCTGTCTACAAGAAGGGCCAGAGCCATCTCTATTTCCTGAGGAGACTGAGGTCCTTTAACATCTGCCGGACGATGCTGAGGATGTTCTACGAGTCTGTGGTGGCCAGTGCTATCATGTTTGCTGTTGTGTGCTGGGGCAACAGGCTGAGGGTGGCAGACACCAACAGAATCAACAAACTCATTCGTAAGGCCAGTGATGTTGTGGGGGTGGAACTGGACTCCCTCACGGTGGTGTCTGAAAAGAGGATGCTGTCTAAGTTGCATGCCATCTTGGTCAATGTCTCCCATCCACTACATAATGTACTGGGTGGGCACAGGAGTACATTCAGCCAGAGACTCATTCCACCGAGATGCAGCACTGAGCGTCATAGGAAGTGATTCCTGCCTGTGGCCAGCAAACTTTACAACTCCTCCCTTGGAGGGTCAGACATCCTGAGCCAATAGGCTGGTCCTGGACTTATTTCATAATTTACTGGCATAATTTACATATTACTATTAACTATTTATGGTTCTATTTCTAGTTATTATTTATGGAGCAACTGTAACGAAAACCAATTTCCCCCGGGATTAATAAAGTATGACTATGACTATGACTAGATGGTATGGCCTCCTCAAGCCCTGATCTTACCATCTTCGAGGCTGTCTGCGATTACCTGGAGGGATGGAAGCAAGCGAGACAAAGTGCACATAGTGAAGAGAACAGGTAAACAGTAAACTGATTGGTATACAAATAGACATTCGGTATCAGTTTACCAGGGTTGAAATGTGTAATATTAGAGGGTGCAGATTTGTGAGAGGGAGCAAGTTTAAAGGTGATATGTGGGGCAAGTTACCTTTGACACAGGGCATTTGAGTGGTTCTTGGATAAATAACATACTCCAAGAGGACCACAACCTTGTGATTTGGAGGCTTGCATGCCTCAGTGACCCAGAGAGCTATGCCGGTTCGAGTCAGGGCTTATTGTTTTGACTCTTGGTAGGGTCACCAATGCCAAACAGATCAAAGGGTAAAGGCCAGAGTGTGGTCCACCGGTCCTCCTGGTTCAGGGGTTCAGCTCAGGCTTAACAACCCTAATTGGTCAAACAAAATTGTTATGGAAACAGCAATGAAGAATCCTTCTACATCTGAGTGTGATAGTATTCCTGAGTCTGCACCCAGGATTTGTGTGACTGATGGTAGTGAAAACCGACAGGAAGCTACTGCCATGATGAAGGAAGCCCTGAACATCGCCAGAGATGGAGGACCTTCATTGCTGCCCGAAACGCCAATGGCATAATGGGCAGTAGGTAAGGATAAAAATATGAATCTGTGGAGATTGGAGATACAGTGGCATGCAAAAGTTTGGGCACCCCCGGTCAAAATTTCTGTTACTCTGAATAGCTAAGTGAGTGAAAGATGAACTGATTTCCAAAAGGCATAACGTTAAAGATGACACATGTCTTTAATATTTTAAGAAAACTTCTTTATTTCCATCTTTTACAGTCTCAAAATAACAGAAAAAGGAAAAGGGCCCGAAGCAAAAGTTTGGGCACCCTGCATGGTCAGTACTTAGTAACACCCCCTTTGGCAAGTATCACAGCTTGTAAACGCTTTTTGTAGCCAGCTAAGGGTCTTTCAATTCTTGTTTGGGGGAATCTTCGCCCATTCTTCCTTGCAAAAGGCTTCTAGTTCTGTGAGATTCTTGGGCTGTCTTGCATGCACTGCTCTTTTGAGGTTTATCCACAGATTCTCGATGATGTTTAGGTCGGGGGACTGTGAGGGCCATGGCAAAACCTTCAGCTTGCACCTCTTGAGGTAGTCCATTGTGGATTTTGAGGTGTGTTTAGGTTCATTATCCTATTGTAGAAGCCATCCTCTTTTCACCTTCGGCTTTTTTAGAGACGGTGTGATGTTTGCTTCCAGAATTTGCTGGTATTTATTTGAATTCATTCTTCCCTCTACCAGTGAAATGTTCCCCGTGCCACTGGCTGCAACACAAGCCCAAAGCATGATCGATCCACCCCCGTGCTTAACAGTTGGAGAGGGGTTCTTTTCATGAAATTCTGCACCCCTTTTTCTCCAAACATACCTTTGCTCATTGCGGCCAAAAAGTTCTATTTTAACTTCATCAGTCCACAGGACTTGTTTCCAAAATGCATCAGGCTTGTTTAGATGTTCCTTTGAACCTTTTGAATAGAACTTTTTGGCCACAATGAGCAAAGGTATGTTTGGAGAAAAAAGGGTGCAGAATTTCATGAAAAGAATCCCCCTCCAACTGTTAAGCAGAGGGGTAGATCGATCATGCTTTGGGCTTGTGTTGCAGCCAGTAGCACGGTGAACACTTACTGGTAGAGGGAATAGTGAATTCAATTAAACACCAGCAAATTCTGGAATCAAACATCACACCATCTGTAAAAAAGCCAAAGATAAAAAGAGGATAGCTTCTACAACAGGATAATGATCCTAAACACACCTCAAAATCCACAATGGACTACCTCAAGAGGCGCAAGCTGAAGGCTTTGCCATGGCCCTCACAGTCCCCTGACCTACATATCACTGAGAAACTGTGGATAGACCTCAAAAGAGCAGTGCATGCAAGACCGCCCAAGAATCTTACAGAACTAGAAGCCTTTTGCAAGGAAGAATGGGCAAAAAGCCCCCAAACAAGAATTGAAACACTCTTAGCTGGCTACAAAAAATGTTTACAAGCTGTGGTACTTGCCAAACTGGGTGTTACTAAGTACTGACCATGCAGGGTGCCCAAACTTTTGCTTCGGGCCCTTTTCCTTTTTTGTTATTTTGAAACTGTAAAAGATGGAAATAAAGAAGTTTTCTTGCTTAAAATATTAAAGAAATGTGTCATCTTTAACTTTATGCCTTTTGGAAATCAATTCATCTTTTACTCGCTTAGCTATTCAGAGTAACAGAAATTTTGACCAGGGGTGCCCAGATTTTGCATGCCACTGTATATGGATCATAAGGGATTAGGTGTAATCATCTTAGTTAGTTCAATACAACTTTAGAACAGCCCTTTTCCTGTGCTGTACTGCTCTATGTTCTACAGTAAGTAGATCAGAGATGAAAGCCATGTGGGTGGGGATGTCCAAGCTTGAGTCATAGGTAGAAACCAGAATATAACCTGGACCCCGTTTAAAATGTGCGTGCCCATCATGATTTCAGATGTGAATGACAAACCACCTTAGACCTCTGTTTTCAATTGTGAGGGAGAGTGGTCGAAAATGGTAGTGGTTTGTGTGGAAGGATTTCAATGACAAAACAAAGTCATTATTTGCGTGTAAAAGAGCCCACACAACACACACACACACTTGAATTGAAACTACATGTGATTCAATGGTACACTTCTCCGAACACCGAAACCTAAAGTTCTTTTTTAAATGAAACCACACCAAGTGGGTGTGACCGCATCCATAATTAGTGTAAGTTTTAATAGGTAACGTGTGAAACAAGAGACATATGAAATCACTCAAATAAACTATGAATTTCTACTTTACAATAATGATCATACTTATGAGTAAGTCCCTGCCTGTAAGGTAATTGCTGTGAGATTGTCACAAGGTTACAAGATACTTTGCCTGTTTCAAAAAGAGTTGGGTATCTCAGTAAAGTTCAAGCTTTATAATCAAAGCTGTTAGACCTTGGTCAGATTGGGTTGGGTCAGCCAAATGCACTCCCCTCCAATTTGCTCACATTCCTTAAAGATGTTTGGAATTTGGCAAGGTTCCACACGGTAGGCTTATTCAGAAAGTCAGAAGACATGGGATCCAGGGAAGTTTGGCCAGGTGGATTCAGAATTGGCTTGCCTGCAGAAGACAGAGGGTGGTGGTGGAGGGAGTACATTCAGGTTGGAGGACTGTGACTAGTGGTGTCCCACAAGGATCGGTTCTGGGACCTCTACTTTTCCTGATTTTTATTAACGACCTGGATGTAGGGGTAGAAGGGTGGGTTGGTAAGTTTGCAGAC
This sequence comes from Mobula hypostoma, assembly GCF_963921235.1. Lineage (NCBI taxonomy): Eukaryota > Metazoa > Chordata > Chondrichthyes > Myliobatiformes > Myliobatidae > Mobula > Mobula hypostoma. The sequence goes on from NC_086103.1 coordinate 173,431,439, forward strand.
GATACAAAGGTTGTTGGTGTTGTAGATAGTGTAGAGGATTGTCAAAGATTGCAGAGAGACATCGATAGGATGCAGAAGTGGGCTGAGAAGTGGTAGATGGAGTTCAACCCGGAGAAGTGTGAGGTAGTACACGTTGGAAGGACAAACTCCAAGGCAGAGTACAAAGTAAATGGCAGGATACTTGGTAGTGTGGAGGAGCAGAGAGATCTAGGGGTACATGTCCACAGATCCCTGAAAGTTGCCTCACAGGTGGATAGGGTAGTTAAGAAAGCTTATGGGGTGTTAGCTTTCATAAGTCGAGGGATAGCGTTTAAGAGTCGCAATGTAATGATGCAGCTCTATAAAACTCTGGTTAGGCCACACTTGGAGTACTGTGTCCAGTTCTGGCCACCTCACTATAGGAAGGATGTGGAAGCATTGGAAAGTGTAGAGAGGAGATTTACCAGAATGCTGCCTGGTTTAGAGAGTATGCATTATGATCAGAGATTAAGGGAGCTAGGGCTTTACTCTTTGGAAAGAAGGGAGGATGAGAGGAGACATGATAGAGGTGTACAAAATAATAAGAATAGATAGAGTGGATAGCCAGCGCCTCTTCCCCAGGGCACCACTGCTCAATACAAGAGGACATGGCTTTAAGGTAAGGGGTGGGAAGTTCACGGGAGATATTAGAGGAAGATTTTTTACTCAGAGAGTGGTTGGTGCGTGGAATGCACTGCCTGAGTCAGTGGTGGAGGCAGATACACTAGTGAAGTTTTAAGAGACTACTAGACAGGTATATGAAGGAACTTAAGGTGGGGGCTTATATGGGAGGCAGGGTTTGAGGGTCGGCACAATATTGTGGGCCGAAGGGCCTGTAATGTGCTGTACTATTCTATGTTCTATGTTCTATGAATTGTATGGGAATTATGCCTTCCCTAGACCACGTGATCAGGTTGCAATTGGGGATCTGGTGATTTAAAACTGAGGTGTGTAGGAACTAATTCTCTCAGAGGGGGGTGAATGTCAGAAATTCTCATCACCAGTGTCTTGGGGAGAGTACACTCAATGGCCACTTTTTAGCCACACCTGTAACCCTGCTCATTATTACAAATATCTAGTCAGCCCATCATGTGGCAGCAACTCAAAGCATAAAAGCATGCAGACATGGTCAAGGGGTTCAGTTGATGTTCTGACCAAATATCAGAATAGGGAAGAAATGTGATTCAAGTGACTCTGACCGTGAAATGATCGTTGGTGTCAGACAGGGTGGTTTGAAATTACTGATCGCCTGGGATTTTATAACCATATAACAATTACAGCACGGAAACAGGCCATCTCGGCCCTTCTAATCCATGCTGAACTCTTACTCTCACCTAGTTCCACCGATCTGCACTCAGCCTGTAACCCTCCATTCCTTTCCTGTCCATATATCTATTCAATTTAACTTTAAACGACAACATCGAACCTGCCTCAACCACTTCTGCTGGAAGTTCGTTCCACACAGCTACCACTCTCTGAGTAAAGAAGTTCCCCCTCATGTTACCACTAAACTTTTGCCCTTTAACTCTCAACTCATGTCCTCTTGTTTGAATCTCCCCCACTCTCAATGGAAAAAGCCTATCCACGTCAACTCTATCAACCCCCCTCATAATTTTAAACACCTCTATCAAGTCCCCCCTCAATTTTCACGCACGACAATCTCTGGAGTATACAGAGGAAGGAATGATAAACAAAAAACATCCAGTGAGCAGCAGTTCTGTGTGTGAAAACGGCTTGTTAATGAGAGGGGTCAGAAGAAATCGGCCAGACTGTTTCAAGCTGACAGGAAGGCAATGTTAACTCAAATAACCACACATTAAAGCAGTGGTGTGCAGAACATCATCTCTGAACGCCCAGCATATCGGACCTTGAAGTGGATGGGCTACAGCAGTAGTAGACCACAAACATACTCAGTAGCCAATTTATTAGGTGAGGAAGGTGCACAATAAAGTGGTCACTGCGTCTAGATCAATGGGGTCACTTAAAAATTAAGCAGATTAATTTTGGCAAAATTTGGAAACTAAGGCCAATGGAGAACAGGAGATGAGGCCTGGGACAGATCAACCATTATGATATTGAATAGCAGAGCAGGCTTGAGAAGAAGGCATGTCCCGGATGGTGAGGGTCCTTAATGATGGCTACTGCCTTCCTGAGGTACCACCTTTTGAAGATGTCTTTGATGGTGGGGAAGCTTGTGTCTGTGATGGAGCTCAATGAGCCTAAAGCTCTCTGCAGCCTCTTTCAATCCTGCACAATGGATCCTCCATACCAGGTGGTGATGAAACCAATCAGAACACTCTTCGTGGTACATCTGTAGAAATTTGCTAGACTCTGGTTACGTACCAAATATTCTCCAACTCCTAATGGATTATAGATGTTAGTGTCGCTTCTGCATGATTGCATCAATGCGTTGGACCCAGGATAGATCCTTTGAGATGTTGATGCCCAGGAACTTGAAACTGCTCGTCGTTCGACCACTGACTTGTCAGTGAGTGTACGTTCTCCCAACTTCCCCTTCCTGATAGCCACAACCAATTCCTTAGTCTCACTGATGTTGAGTGCAAAGTTGTTGATATGACACCACTTAACCAGCCAATCTAATCACTCTTGTATCGCACTTTCACTGCCATCTGAGATTGCATTAAACATCTGTTTAACTCAAGTGGGACAAGAGCTAGAAAGGCAAGCAAAAAAAAGGCCTCGCCATCCCGAGCTGAACAGGTCTGGATCTCCCCGACCCGGAATGGTGATACCAGATTAGCAAATCTCCTGGACTATTGTATATTATTTTTGTCAGTACCTTAACATATTTTTAATCCACTTCATCTGATAAAATGTACTAAATATATTATAATAAAAGTGAACTATGAAACTTAAACGAAGTGCAGGAACCAGGGCCCCGGTGAGTCGGAAGAGGAACGCAGGAGACATTACCGGTGTGAACTAGATGCCAAATGGTCAGAATTTCTCAATGGACTGATAACAAATTACTGGGAGTTTTACTGCCACACTTCTAGTGCAATCTCCTCCAAACAATGCCCTGAAAATCAGAGTAATACACACAAAATGCTGGAGGGACTTAGCAGGTCAGACAGCATCTACGGAGAGGAATAAAGACTCAACATTTCGGGCCAAGACCTAAGCAACCTGTCGACGGTTTCTTCATTTCCGCAGATGCTGCCTGACCTGCTGAGTTCCTCCAGCATTTTCTCTATGTTACTCTGGATTTCCAGTATCTGCAGAATCTCATATTTAAGCCCTTCACCCCGACTGGGGCATAGGTCGCCGACAGCAACTCACTAGAATTCTCTACCCTAGGCCAGACTTTCAAGTTGTTTCTAGGTGTAGCTCATCTTCTTGGTTTCAAAGATCCTTCCTCCCCGTGGTGACGAGGGCTTTGGAGCTTCCACTCTCATTTCTGTACCTTTGGGCTTTTACTAGATGGGGTTGCTAGCCCCATGCCTATCACTCCTCCTTTCACAGCCAAGCTTGGGACCGTCCATAGCGAACTTGCTTAGCAACACTCCTCTCGACCTATTTCTATGTTGTACCTCTCTAAGGTTCTAATCCCAAGATCTAAAGCAATGAGCAACGCCATGGTGGAATCAACCCTTCTGTGTGGTAATGAAACCTGGGGTTTGTACCAAAAACTGACTCTGGGATAGACTCTATCTGCACTAACATTGACAAATCCTCATAACCCCAATGGGAAAACCATTGCAACATCACTGCCCTGTCAGAAGTTTTTGCTCAAAGTATCAAGGTCATTAAACATTAACTACTTGCACACAAAGGAACTTAAACTGTGCACAAAAGGTTGTCACCCTCTTCCTCATCAGCATGTTAAATATATTTCACAATCGTACACAATTGCATTTCCTTTTCTGGTTTCTGATACAGATGGTGTTGACAATGTCGAGTTTACGATGATTTGTCTGCAAATTTTAGAACTGGCTTATTTACACTGTTTTTATTGAAGAAAATTGTTTCACTATGTCGAATTGCAAAGAAGCAAAGGGTATGAAGCGCAAAAGAACTGCTAGTTCATTTAAAGCGGAATAGCTTAAGGTTTACTTCCACTTAAAAATTCAGTGCGCACATGTTGTCGTCACTGGGCAGAAAATTGCACAGCACAAGATTTTTATGCACACTGGTCATTACAAAGTAGAGAGAACATTGGGCCCAACTGGTCTATGCCAATCAAAATACCCCTCTAACAAGTGCCATTTGTGTGCTTTTAGCCCAGATCCCTCTAAACCAGGGGTGCACAGACTCCTCAGTTAATAGTAAGGCTCCACGGATGAAAAAGGTTGGGAACCACTGCTCTGAACTTTTCATGTCCATGTTGATGTCCAAGTACTTTTTAAGTGCTGTTAATGTACCTACCTCAGCTCATTCCATAGACTGACAACAGGAGTTGAGTCCAGTCTAGGTCAGTATTGAAAGGGGGGCTTATTATTATTCTTCAGCTTCGGAATTGTTTATCACATGTACCTTGAAGAATACAGTGAAATGTGTCGTTTGCGTTAACAACAAACCCAAGGGTAGGCTGGAATCAGCCCATAAGTTTTGGTTTATTATTGGCACATAAACCAAGATACAGTAAAAACCTTTGGTTCTGCACGTCAAAGACTGCTCATTCAGTACATTAGTACACTCAGTGGCCACTTTAATAAGCACACCTGCTCTTCAATGCAAATATCTAATCAGCCAGTCACGTGGTAGCATGCAGACTTGGCTCTGGAGGTTCAGTTGCTGATCAACCAAACATCAGAATGGGGAAAGAAATGGGATCTAAATGGATTTGACTGTGGAATGATTGTTCTTTCTTTTCAAATCTTTTTATTATTATTATATTATTCAAAAATAACATGAGAACATAATGCGAAGTAAACAACACTTACAATGTCTCAAGGAAAAAAAATTATTTTAAAAATTGAAAAATTTTGGTGATAATAAAAAAACCCTACTAAACAGAAAAAATGGGGGAAAAAAAACATTAGGTGTACAACCCTGGAGCCATGCGTCATACAAAAAGCTTCTAAAGATAAACATCAAACCGCCAGCAAGAAAAATATACCAGAAATTTACAATTAGATCATGGAGGTAATCTATCAATTAACTCAAATGATAATAACGAGCAAATGAACCCCATCTTTTCTCAAAATCAAATAAAGGTTCAAAGGTTCGACTTCTAATTTTCTCCAAACTAAGACATAGCATCACTTGAGAGAACCATTGTTACGAAGTGGGAGCTGATGTATCCTTCCACTTCAACAAAATGGCCCTCCTAGCTATCAATGTAACAAATGCAATAACGTGTTGGTCAGACACAGAGATACCACAGATATTTTGAGGAATTATTCCAAAAAGCACAGTTAATTTGTTAGGTTGTAAACTAATTTTAAGTGCTTTAGAAATTGTCAAAAAAACTGACTTCCAGAACTGTTCCAGTATAGAGTGGAATGGTTATTGGTGCCAGATGGGGTGGTGTGAGTATCTCAAAAATGGCTACTCTCCTGGGATTTTCATGTACAGTAGTCTTTCTTTCTTTCTTTCTTTCTTTTTAAATCTTTTTATTGAATAAGTATACAAAAAAGGTAAGCCATATAAACATTAATACAATGTTAAAGTATAATAAAATTCCAAAAGATATCAATACCAAAAAGAAAATACTACAAACAATGTAATTTAAGCATAAGAAACCAAGATAACATAATAATATACTAAATTTTATATATATCAATGGAAAAAAAAGAAAAAAAAAACCCCCAAAAAAAACCCACCGTGCAGCTAACTAAAAGCAAGGCAAAGCAATGGGCTAACTTGAAACCAAACAGAGTTAAACTTAAAATCACGTCCTCAATCCCGACCTCCATTAAAAACAGTGAAAAAAAACAAGAAGGGTAAATATTACATTAAATGAAAATATAGAATAAAAGGTCCCCAAATCTGTTCAAATTTAAATGAAGAATCATAAAGGTTACTTCTAATTTTCTCCAAATTCAAACATAAAATCGTCTGAGAAAACCAAAAAAAGGTAGTTGGAGCATTAAGCTCTTTCCAATGTTGTAAAATACATCTTTTCGCCATTAAAGTAAGAAATGCAATCATTCTACGGGCTGAAGGGGAAAGATTACTAGAAATTTTAGGTAGTCCAAAGATAGCAGTAATAGGGTGAGGAGAGATATCTATATTTAATACCTTAGAAATAATATTGAAAATATCTCTCCAAAAAGTTTCCAAAGTAGGGCAAGACCAAAACATATGAGTTAAAGAGGCTATCTGCCCCGAACATCTATCACAGAAAGGATTAATATGCGAGTAAAAACGCGCTGACTTATCTTTGGACATATGTGCTCTATGAACCACTTTAAATTGAATTAGGGAATGTTTAGCACAAATAGAGGAAGTATTAACTAATTGTAAAATCTGCCCCCAATCATCCACAGAAATGGTAAGCCCCAATTCCTGTTCCCAATCTACCCTAATCTTATCAAATGGAGCTTTCCTAAGTTTCATAATAATATTATAAATCATAGCCGATGCACCTTTCTGACATGGATTAAGGTTAATTATCGAATCTAAAATATATGTAGGAGGAAGCATTGGAAAGGAAGAAAGTATAGTACTTAGGAAATTTCTAACTTGTAAATATCTAAAAAAATGTATTCTTGATAAGTTATATTTATTAGATAGTTGTTCAAAAGACATAAGGGAACCATCTAAAAATAAATCCAAAAACCGTAAAATACCCTTAGTCTTCCAAGTTTGAAAAGCGCGATCCGTAAAAGAGGGAGGAAAAAATATGTTACCTAAAATAGGAATCGCTAACCCGAATTGATTAAGATCAAAAAATTTTCTGAATTGAAACCAAATGCGCAAAGCATATTTAACTATCGGGTTAGAGACCTGCTTAAGACGTTTCGAATCAAAAGGGAGAGAGGAGCCTAAAATAGAACCAAGTGTATAACCCTGAACAGATTGTAATTCCAATACTACCCATTTAGGAATAGATAGTATGTCCTGGTCAAGTAACCAAAATTTCATATGTCGAATATTAATAGCCCAATAATAGAATCTAAAGTTAGGTAATGCTAAACCTCCATCTCTCTTAGCTTTCTGTAAATGTATTTTACCCAGTCTCGGATTCTTATTCTGCCAAATAAATGAAGAAATTTTAGAGTCAACTTTATCAAAAAAAGATTTAGGAACGAAAATTGGTAATGCCTGAAACACATATAAAAATGTTGGCAAAAAGAACATCTTAACTGCATTAATACGACCAATCAAAGTTAAATATAAGGGAAACCATTTAGATGAAAGTTGAGTAATATGGTCTATTAATGGTAAAAAGTTAGTCTTAAATAAATCTTTGTATTTACAAGTAATTTTAATCCCAAGATATGAAAAGTAATTATTAATCAATTTAAATGGAAATTTATAATATAAGGGAAGATGTTTATTAATCGGAAAAAGTTCACTCTTACTAAGATTTAATACAGTAGTCTTTAGAGTTTACAGAAAATGGTGCAGAAAGAACATCCAGCGAGCAGCAGTTCTGTGGGCAAAAACACCTTGGTAACGAGAGAGACCAGTGGACACAAAATGGTCAGATGGGTTCAAGCTGACAGAAAGTTGACAGTAACTCAAACAACCACGCGTTATAACCGTAGTGTGCAGAAGAGCTTCTCTGAACACACCATCACATCGAATTTTGAAGGGGATGGGCTACAGCAGCAAAGACCACGAACACACATTCAGTGACCACTTTATTAGAGACAGGACTGTTACAGAGGCAGTGCAGTGCAGTGCAGGCCGGCAAGTACTGCGCGACACTACCGGTGTGCACGATACGCGGCAGGTTTAGCGGTGAACTCCAGAACGACTTTGCAAACAACGCGTATCTTGCAATTTCTGTTTTCAAGTACAGGTTATTTGACACAGGAATTAAACCGCGATGCATAATCCAGCAAAACGGGGCACAGCACAAACACCCCATTGGTAAGAAGTGCCTTTCAAACGCTGCATAAAGAGGAGACCACTCTGTCCACCACACCCGCACAGGATGCTGTCACAATTCGGAGTCCTGGACAAATTTAAAACCGCAAATATCAAGAGACTGGCATCGTTACAGCTGCAAACTCGACTATTTCCGCTCTGCACTCGATTTGGTTCTTTCCTGGCAGCGGACATCTTTTGGGGTAGTCTTAATCGTGGCTTGTATTTCAGCACCGAGTCACCCCGAAATAACTTGTAAACAATCGTAAAACAGACGCATGCTGGTAATTAAATTAAAGCCTTACCGTTTGCTCTGACAACAACGAATGCCAGGTAGGCAAAGAGAAAACTTCTCAAAAACATTATGCAATGGGGAATTCAAACACTCTGCCAATTTCTTAGTTCTTCGCGCGACACTCCCTACAAAATAGATTATTTTTAATTCGGTAAACTCTTGACGTTTCGAGACAAGTCCCACCAGCGAATCGACCCTGTCAATCTATGTGAGTGACGGCTCTCTTCCCCAATCGGAAGCTGGAGTTCCCCGGAGCTCCGCCTGGTTGAAATTGACAGTTGTTGGCGCAGGAACTCCTGCTGACCGACTTGCGGGCACAGCCTCTCCCCACGCTGGAAAGTAACCCCCTCCCGCTCTCCGGCGCTACACAGAGGCAACCAATGTTTGCAGAAAATCTGGTTACTAAAAATACTGTAAAAGTCACAAAACTAAAATAAAATCCGCCAGCTTGTTCTTTGTTTTGTACTTTTTCTCCCCGCTGAAAGTTTGGAAACGTGGTCTCGGCGTGTCATTTTGAGGAGAGTGATTACGCACCCCATCATTTTATAAATGTCGTTAAAATTGCTTGTATAAGGTGTGCTTTGGCGGTTAAACGGCTGCACAAGGTAAACAAATTATGGAGGTGAGTCATCGGAGGATTTATGACTGAGTAACGTGCAAAAGATCTGGATCATTGCAAATGAGTAAATACTGATACATGCAGAGTTATAAAGCGCAGAAACCAGCGCTTTATAACTCTGCATGTTTCTCCTGGCCAGCATCTTCATCTTGGTCATTAAGTACCCACCACACTAATCCCACTTCCTAGAACTGTTATTACCATATAATCATCAGGCTGCTGAACAGGCCTGGATAACTTCACTCACCTCAAACAGAGTCACAGGAAAGTACAGCATAGAAACAGGCCATTCAGCTATCAGATTGCTGAATGGACTTCCAACCCATGAACACTAACTCACTACCTATTTAATCTAATTATTATATATATTTACTGTAATTCAGTTATGTATTGCAATGTACTGCAGCCACAAAAACAACACATTTCATGATGTACACCACCTGATTCTAATTCTAGCCCATGCCGACTCAGTTATACTGCCTACTCCCATCGACCTGCACCAGGACCATAGCCCTCCACCCCCTCTCACCCTCCCCCATACCTATCCAAATTACTCATAAACGGTGAAATCGAGCTTGCATGCACCACTTCTGTTGGCGGCTTATTCCACACTCTCATGACCCTCTGAGTGAGGAAGTTTCCCTACATGTTCCCCTTAAACTTCTCAGCTTTCACCCTTAAACCATGAGTTCTAGTTGTAGTCTCCAGTGTTCGTAGGAATAAAATCATAACCTATGCAATACTTCCTTCTAACTTAGGTCCTTCAGTCATGGCACCATCACTGTAAATTTGCTCTGTACTTTTTCAACCTTAATTTACATCTTTCCTGTAGGCAGGTGACCAAAACTGCACCACATACTCTAAATTAGGTCTCACCAATATTATACAACTGCAACATAACATCCTAACCCCAGTCACAAACAAGAGAAAGGCCTTCATCAACTTTCCTAGTAACTTCTCGGAGATACTCTATAAGATTGGTTAGACACAACCTACCACGCACAAAGCCCTGCTAATTATCCCTAATCAGTCCACGTCTATCCAAATACTCAAATATCTGATCCCTTAGAATACCTTACAATAACCCTCTCACTACCGATGTCAGGCTCATCAGCCTATAATTTCCTGGTTTATTTATACAGCCTTTCTTAAACAGCGGAACAACGTTGGCTATCCTCCAATCCTCTGGTACCCCACCTGTCACTAAGGGTGATTTAAATATCTCTGGTAGGGCCCCTGAAATTTCTTCACTTTCTTCCCACAGGGTCCTAGAGAACAGCCTGTGAAGCCCTGGGGATTTATTCACTCCGATTTGTCTCAAGACAGTAATCACCTCCTCCTCTGTAATACAGTCCATGACATAGCTGCTGCTTTGTCTCACTTTTATAGACCCTACGTCTACCTCCTTGGTAAATACAGGTACAAAAAATCCATTTCAGATCTCTCCCATCTCTTTTGGCTCCAGGCATTGATTACCATTCTGATCTTCCAGAGGACTAATTACGTCCCCTGCTATCAACGTATCTGTAGAAACCTTCAGTATTCTTCATCTTATCTGCTAGGGCAACCTCATACCTTCTTTTAGCCCTTCTGATCCCTTTCTTAAGTGTTCTCTTTAATTTCTTATACTCTGTAAGTACCTAATTTGTTCCTACCTGCCCATACCTGCTATGCGCCACTTTTTTTCTTAACCAGAGCCTCAATATCTCTTGAAAACCAAGGTTCCCTAAATCTGAACTGATTCTGCAACTGACAGGCTCACTTTCAAGGACTTGTTACGACCATGTCCTCAGTATTTTTTTTTTGCATAATTTGTTGCCTTTTGCACATTGGTTGTTTATCAGTCCTTGTGTAAATTCTATTGTACTTCTTGACTTTCCTGTAAACACCAACAAGAAAATGAATCTCAAGGTTGTATATGGTAACATACACTAAGTGTCCACTTTTTTGGGTACAGGTGTGGAATCCACTGTGGTCTTCTGCTGTCCTTCAGCCCATCCACTTCAAGGTTTACCACATTGTGCATTTAAAGATGGACTTTTGTTGTAACGCATGGTTATTTGAGTTACTGTCACTTTCCTATGAGCTTGAACCAATCTGGCCATTCTCCTCTGGCCTTTCTCATTAACAAGGCATTTTTGCCCACAGAACTGCTGCTCACTGGATGTTTCTCTTTTGCTGGTTTACACCATTCTCTGTAAACTCTAGAGACTTTTGTGCATGAAAATTCCAAGAGGCCTGTATTTTCTGAAATACTCAAACCTCCCCTTCTGGCACCAACAATCATTCCATGGTCAATGTCACTTAGATCACTTTTCTTCCCCTTTCTGATACTTGATCTGAACAGCAACAACTGAACTTCTTAACCATACCTTCATGCTTTTGTGCATTGAGTTGCCGCCACATAATTGGCAGATTAGATATTTGCATTAACATGTAGGTGTACAGGTGTACACACACTTTGACTTGGTCCGGCACTTTCTAAGCATTGGTAATTTTAGTGTGCATCTAGATAGAACATAGAACAGGAACAGGCCCTTTGGCCCATGGAATAGATCCTGACTAAGTAATGATGCCCAATTAAATAATCCCTTCTGCCTGCACATGGTCTACTGTATATTCCCCCATTCTCTGCAACATTCATGTGCCCATGGTAAGATCTTCTAAACACCTTTATTGTATCTGCCTCCACCACCACCCCATTCCAGGCCCCCAACACTGTCTGTGTAATGAAGGCCTGACCTGCACATCTCCTTTCAACTTTACCCTCTCCCCTTAAAATACACGCCCAATAGCATTAGACATTTTGGCCCTCAGGAAAAAGGATACCAGCTGTCTATTCCGTCTATTGTATCGGGTAAGTTTTGAATTTTGTGAGATTATGTCACCGAGAGAGTGGCGTCCATCTTCCAATCAAGAATATGTTCGTCCTCAGATCCCATGTAAAACTCTTACAAGTGGGCTGCCAGGGCTTCACTGGGCAGTCTCTTCACGGAGCCCTCAGTATACTGGGCATCATGTTGGAGGCAGAGAGCCAATGGCATCATCACTGAGGCAGCGGAGAAAGCCTCAGGGTGACTCTGGTTGAAGAAAGCAAGTCCATGGGGATCTGCAGCACATAGGATCAACCACAGCTGGACCACCTGGCTGAGGGTGTCTGACGTTGAAAGACCTGAAGTGCCTGAGGACCTCAGGTTACATCACTGATGATGTGTTCAGAGCATTGTGAGATATATTCTTCAAGAATTACTCCTTAAACTAATCCTCTGCCCTCTAAGTCATAGAGTACAACAGCACAGAAACAGGCCATCTCCTCCATGCTAGACTATTAGTCCCTCTAGTTTCTTAGTTTCTCTAAACTCTCTCATTTTAAATGTTTCTGCAATGGGTAAATATTTCCAACAATCTACTGCATCTGAACCCCTCATAATTTTATATACCGCTGCCAGGTTCCTTAAGGTTGTTATTGCCAGAGGAGGTAGCGGGGCATGCAATGTCACCTAGCCTCTGCCAACCAAGTCCAGCTCCTGGCCTTCATGTGTGGCTTAGCTGCTAAGCTTGCTTGAATTATTTCTACTGACAAGAGATGAGCAAAGGTGGGTTACTGCCACCTTAAAACCAGTCACTTCAGGCAGATGGGGCTCGTCAGCCGTGGTTGGCAGTTCACCTAGGAGAAGGAACACTGATCTCAAACGTCCGCTGCCTTGTGGCTATGCACACTGAAGGGGAAGGCTTTGGGAGTAAACCCCGAGGGAAACATCCGGAGCTGGAGTCCCTACGTTGAGTTCAACACTCAGTGGCAACTCCTGCAACGCTGCTGGTGCCGAACGGTATCGGTCTGTGCTGTTCCTTTGGGTTCATCAGATGCATTGGGTGGGGAGCTTGCTACATGGTGTTACGTACCCCGTAACTGGGTTGCCAAACCAGCAGAAATGGATCACTCAGTTGGAGTCTGGAGTACTAGAACTAAGAAAGTTTTATTAAAGAAACAAGCAACACAGTAATCGAAAGGATAATAAATGCAACAGTTCAACAATGATAACCACACATGTGCACAGAATTAAGATAACAGCATCAATCAAGCTCTATTGTTGTCTAGGGGTAAATGACCAAATTTCAAAATGACTCAAAGTTCAGTCCAGTTCAGTTCGCAGTAATCGTTGCCATGGCGATGGACAACGTGGGGGAAGAGAGAGATAGAACAGGAACAACTGATCATTCAGAACACTGCTTCACTCACAGACTGGCGAGATGGCTCACAAGCAACTTTTGGGCGGGTCCTTGGTGATGTCACCTGAGGTCACCGACTGTGACCCCTCCTCCAGGTGCGGTCGATCCTCTGCAGTGAACCCGGCACCCAGGCAAGGGCGGACACACACCGGGTTCCCGCTGATCGTACCTTTCCACCCTGGTCGTTGTCTGGTACTTCTCACCCACTCGTGAGAGGCACACCGCTTCCAGGGTCTCGTTACCTCGGGTGGCGTGTGTGTCCTGCCTTAGCGAACCTGTCCCTTTTTATCCCCCTGCTGGGGTATCGCCTGTCCATACTTCAAACAGTTCAAGGTTCAAAGGGGGGAGCCGCTCCAGACAGCTCTCTCTCCCACGTCCCTTCATTACACATCTCCAGACGCTGCTCCATTGTTCCTTATCTCTCCTTCCCCTGAGGGCAGGTGGCAGACCACTTGCTGATGTCACTGATGCTAGCCCAGGCCAGCAAACATCTTAATTTTATGTGTATTCTCGTCACAATGGGAACAGCTTGCTTTCCATATTGTACTGCCCTGCCTTGCGTATCTAGACAGCTAGGACGCGACAAGCATCGTTGACCCTGACTGGTGGAGGCCTCTCTTTCATTATCAGGTCACCTCCCAGTCTCCCCCACTCCGACGAAATCAAATCTATTCTGACCAGCCGCTCCTCCCAGCTGAAGCGTTCCCATCCCAAGCAACATCCTGGTAAAGCTCGGCTGTAGAACAATCACTTCCTTTATATAATGTTTTAAAATAGAATACAACATGGTAGTGTACTGGTAGTGCAATCCCTTTACATCTGGGTTCAATTCCCACTGCTGCCTGTAAACAGTCTGCACGTTCTCCCTATGACTGTGTGGGTTTCCTCCAGGTGCTCTGGTTTCCTCCCAAATTCCAAAGACGTGTGGGTTAGGGTTAGTGAGCTGTGAGCATGCTATCTTGGCGCAGGAAGTGTGGTGACACTTGTGGGTAGCCCCCTGCACACCCTCAGACTGTGTTGGTCATTGATGCAAACGATATATTTCACTAAATGTTTCGGTGTTCAAAGCGCCATACGGTGCAAATGTCTTAGGCACATATAAGTGGGGTGCATAAGGCTTTCGCACAGCACTGTATTTGGCAAGTGGAGTGGAGAGCAAGTTCGGCAATTTGGCAGGAGCCAAATGTGTCAAATAATATTTGACACATTATATTGGGAATGGTGAGGGTGGAGCTCTGTGGCAGGGGTGTGGGACAGGTGCCAGAGAAGGAGAGCCAGGAGCAGTAGGTGGTGCAGGTGCAGACACACCCAGCCCTGAGGCACCAGGCAAGGTCATTTGATTCCAAACAAAGGGTTTATTGATCATGTCATCCTTCCCACCCTTCTCCTTTCCTCTTTTCCCAACCATGATTCCCTTCACCATTCCCCCTTCCCCCTTCCCACTCTCAGTCCACAATAAAGGTTCATCTAGTATCAAAGTATACAACTCTGAAACTCTTCTTCTCCAGGTAGCCACAAAACCAAGAAAGTAAAGAACTGCAGCACAATCATTAACCCCCAAATCCCTCCTCCCTGCACAAAAAAATGAGCAAAAACCGAACAGGCACATCAATCCCCAAATCCCCCTCTCCCGCACACAAATAAAACAAGAAAGATTGGGCAATAAACACAGAATATAAAAATCTATAAGACTGAAAAAGGTCTGTAGTCAAAGTCCAGTATCCTGCACAAGGACTCCCAAGTCCCTTTGTATCTCTGCATTTTGAATTCTCTCTCCATCTAAATAATAGTCTGCCGTTTATTTCATAGAACATAGAGTATAGAATAGTACAGCACAGTACAGGCCCTTCAGCCCACAATGTTGTGCTGACCCTCAAACCCTGCCTCCCATATAACCCCCCCACCTTAAATTCCTCCATATACCTGTCTAGTAGTCTCTTAAACTTCACTAGTGTATCTGCCTCCACCACTGACTCAGGCAGTGCATTCCACGCACCAACAACTCTCTGAGTAAAAAACCTTCCTCTAATATCCCCCTTGAACTTCCCACCCCTTACCTTAAAGCCATATCCTCTTGTATTAAGCAGTGGTGCCCTGGGGAAGAGGCGCTGGCTATCCACTCTATCTATTCCTCTTATTATCTTGTACACCTCTATCATGTCTCCTCTCATCCTCCTTCTCTCCAAAGAGTAAAGCCCTAGCTCCCTTAATCTCTGATCATAATGTATACTCTCTAAACCAGGCAGCATCCTGGTAAATCTCCTCTGTACCCTTTCCAATGCTTCCACATCCTTCCTATAGTGAGGTGACCAGAACTGGACACAGTACTCCAAGTGTGGCCTAACCAGAGTTTTATAGAGCTGCATCATTACATCGCGACCCTTAAACTCTATCCCTCAACTAATGAAAGCTAACACCCCATAAGCTTTCTTAACTACCCTAGCTACCTGTGAGGCAAGTTTCAGTGATCTGTGGACATGTACCCCCAGATCCCTCTGCTCCTCCACACTACCAAGTATCCTGCCATTTACTTTGTACTCTGCCTTGGAGTTTGTCCTTCCAAAGTGTGCCACCTCACACTTCTCCGGGTTGAACTCCATCTGTCACCTCTCAGCCCACTTCAGCATCCTATCAATGTCTGTCTGCAATCTTCGACAATCCTCTACACTATCTACAACACCACCAACCTTTGTGTCATCTGCAAACTTGCCAACTCACCCTTCTACCCCCACATCCAGGTCATTAATAAAAATCACGAAAAGTAGAGGTCCCAGAACAGATCCTTGTGGGACACCACTAGCCACAATCCTCCAATCTGAATGTACTCCCTTTGGTGAATTTCTTCCACCAAAGTGCATGACCATACACTTTCCAACATTGTATTTCATTTGCCACTTCTTTGCCTATTCCCCTAAACTATCTAAGTCTCTCTGTTTCCTCAACACTGCCCGCTCCTCCACCTATCTTTGTAACATCGGCAAATTTAGCCAAAAATCCATCAATGCCATAGTCCAAATCATTGACATACATCATAAAAAGCAGCAGTCCCAACACCGACCCCTGTGGAACTCCACTGATAACCAGCAGCCAGCCAGAATAGGATCCCTTTGTTCCCATTCTGTTTTCTGCCAATCAACCAATGCTCCAACCACGCTCGTAACTCCCCTGTAATTCCACGGGCTCGTATCTTGCTAAGCAGCCTCATGTGCAGTACCTTGTCAAAGGCTTTCTGAAAATCCAAGTACACCATGTCTACTGCATCTCCTTTGTCTACCCTGCTTGTAATTTCCTCAAAGAATTGCAGTAGGTTAGTCAGGGAGGATTTTCCTTTCAGGAAACCATGCTGGCTTTGGCCTATCTTGTCATGAGCCTCCAGGGACTCCATAATCTCATCCCTAACAATCGATTCCAACAACTTTCCAACCACTGATGTCAGGCCAACAGGTCTATAGTTTCCTTCCTGCTGCCTCCCACCCTTCCTAAATAGCGGAGTAACATTTGCAATTTTCTAATCATCCAGTACAATGCCAGAATCTATTGATTCTTGAAAGATCATTGTTAATGCCTGTTATTTCTCTTCCCCCCATCCTAGGTAGTTTTGATCGAACCACATTCAAATGTACATGTTTTCTGAAGTTTTTTCTTATTTTTCTTTGTAAATTTTCAAGATCAGTTTCAGACCAAGATATTATACCTTAATATACAGTAGGTATAACGAAAGTGTTTATTGTCTTTGTTGTATTTTTACTGTTGAGCTCTGTTTGGCAGATTTTCTTAAGTCTTGAAGTAAATTCAATCAAAAGTTTTTTTTCTTTTATCATGCTATGATCTATTTTCTTTCCTTTTGATATCCCATATACTTATTATGCTTCATATTCATCCATTGGTTGTAATTTACCCTGTTGTTCTGTTTTGTATACTTTTAGTTCTGTCACACCTTTCTTTATGTTTAATGTTCTGCACTTATCCAGGCCAAAGTTCATGTTTATATCTTTTGAAAATATGTTCTACTATTTGAATTACTTGCTTCAGCTTAACTGATGAAGGAGCATATTATTTCAAATCATCCGTGTATATTTTGTGTTAAGGTATAGCTTGTTTCATTGTTTCTGATTTGATACACAATTCTCATCTGATTCAGTAAATTAGGGAGCAGGTTTTAAATTATTGTTCAAATCACAAACAAGAGAATATCTGCAGATGCTGGAAATCCAAGCAACACGCACAAAATGCTGGAGGAGCTCGGCAGGCCAGGCAGCATCAATGGAAAAGAGTAAAGAGTCGACGTTTCAGATCAACAGCCTTCATCAGGACTGGAGAAAAAAAGATGAGGAGTCCTGGCCCGAAATGTTGACGGTACTCTTTTCCATAGATGCTGCCTGGCCTGCTGAGTTCCTCAGGCATTTTGTGTGTGTTGCTTAAAGTTATTATTAATTATTATTATTCTCTTTCTTTTTATATATGCACATTGGATTTTGTCCGTCCTGTTGGGTGCAGTCTTTCATTGGTTCTATTGTGCTTCTTCTATTTGCTGTGACTGCCTGCAAGACGATGAATCTAAGGGTCGTATATGGCCACATATATATACTCTGATAATATATTGCCTTTGCAGTTTGAAAGCATTTGAAAAATGATAATTTCTGCATCTCCTTCCAGAATTCCAAAGTTCAACGTTTAATGTACGTTTATTGTTAAGGTATGTATATGTTACCCTGGGAGTCATTTTCTTTCACAATAGCACGAAGAAATGCAACAGAGTTAATGAAAAACTGCACAAAAACAGTCAAACAACCAATGTGCAAAATAAGGAAATCTGTGCAAATACTAAAAAAAGCAAATAATAATAATAGAGAAATAAGTAAATAAAGAATACTGAGAACATGAATTGTAGAGTCCTTGTGAGTCTGTAAGTTGTGCAATCAGTTTGGAGTTGAGGTGAGTGAAGTTATCCACGCTGGTTCAGGAGCCTGATGGTTGAAGGGTGATAACTGTTTCTAAACCTGGTTCCCAATAGCAGCAGTGAGAAGAGAGCATTTTTTCCAAATTCCCTTCATTATTTTGTATAATCACTCTACATTCACACTATGTCTGGGCTTCATTATTTATTTATTCATTGAGGTACGGTATGGAATAGGCCCTTCGAGCTGCGCTGCCAGTAATCCCCTGATTTAACTCCAGCCTAATCATGGGACAATTTACGATGAACTATTAACCTACTAACCAGTATGTCTTTGGACTGTGGGAGGAAACTGGAGCACCTGGAGGAAACACAGATGATCACAGGGAGAACTTGCACACTCCTTACAGACAGCAGAGGGAACTTTGCAACATGAGTAGTATACCTATCCAGTCTTCCACATGAACAAAGGCCCTCACTTCTGGATCTCCCTCCTCTCCCCACTTTCTATATATCTTAAAGCTTTGTCAATTCTTACGCAAGACCATAGACCTGAAACATTAACTGTGTTTTTCTCTGTCCCTGGAGCTGCTGCCACACCTGCTAAGTACTTCCAACAAAAAAAAAATCAAAATAAATAAATAAATTCCCTCAATTTCCCCTTCCTCTATTCCCTGCTCTGGCCTTTTACCTTTCCTCACCTGCCTATTACCTCCCCCTTGATCCCCTCTTCCTTCCCTTTCTCCTATAGTCCACTGTCCTCTACTATCAGATTCCTTCTTCTCCAGCCCCTAACCTTTCAGGCTTCACCTATCACCTTCCAGCTAGCCTCTATCCCCTCCCTCCCCTCCTTTTTATTATGTCGTCTTCCCTCTTCCTTCTCAGTCCTGAAGAAGGAACTTGGCCCAAAACATCGACTATTTATTCATTTCCATGGATGCTGCCTGACGTGCTAAGTTCCTCCAGCATTTTGTGTGTATTGCTTTGGATTTCCAGCATCAGCAGATTTCCTCATGTTTAAGTAATTCCAAGATTTTGTTTCAGTTTTCAGGCATCTGCAGTGCTTTATTTTTAAGCACTTTCTATTCTTGTAGCTCCCTCTTCAGGTGAAAAGACTATTGACATCATTGATGTATTTGTAGTTTCCTAATTTGAAACACTTGCAATACTCATGCTATTTTATTTATACGTATTTTTGTAAGATATTCGGTCCATTGAGTTTATGTTGGTCCCCAGAGAATTGCCATCAAACTTATTCCCACTCCATTCACAAGTAATTAATTTTTTTCTGTTTCTTCCTCTCTTCCCCAGTTCTGATTACGTGCCCTGAACCCAAACTCTAAACTGTGTCTCTTTCCACAGGTGCTGCCTCATCTGCTGAGTTTTTGCAGCATTCTCTGATGTTAAAGTTCAAAGTACATTTATTATCAAAGTGCGTAGGTATCATACAACCTTGCGATTCAGCTCCTTCCGGACAGCCACAAAACAAGGAAATCCAAACAGAAGGACGACAAATACCCAATGCGCAGAGAGAGGAGGGTAAACAAATCGTGCAAACAATAAAAGTAAGCAAATAGCATTTAGAATGAAAGTGAGTCCTCAGACATGAAGCCCAAAGCAGCCACAGCAGATTTCTAGTATTGGTAGTTTTAAAAAAATTTCCTATCTATTGTCAGCAAAGTTTTTGATTGGGTATGGGGCTGGCAACCCCATCCCATAAAAAACCCAGACCTACAGAAATGCCAACAGAAGCTCCAAAGACCTCATTCCTGGGAGAGGAAGGATCTTTGAAGCTGGGGACAGCTTGAAAGACTGGTCCAGGAGAGAGGACTCTGGTGAGCTGCGGTCAGCAGCTTCTGCCCCAGTGGGGGTGATGGGCTTGAGTAAGTAAGTAAAGTTTTGGATGGCCTCCCGTTTGTGGGATTCTGGGTAAATTTGGCAATGCGCCATTCAACAGTTTACTTGCAGCTGTTTCTCATTTTTTCGGGTAGCACACGCCCCACCCTTTGCAAAAATTAACCCTTGCCCTCATGTCAAAATTCAGCCATCAAAATGTTGCAGGGTCATAGAGTTCAACAGCAACTCAAGTTCAGCCCACCATTTGCATGCTGACCATTTTCCTTCTCTGTACTAGTCCCACATACAGCCTGCCCATGGACTGTTTGTCCCACTCCCATCAGGGAGGAGGCTATGTAGCATCCATGTCAGGACCACCAGACTCAAAAACAATTACTTCCCCCAAACAGTAAAGCTGATCAACACCTCCACCTACTAACCTGCCCCTCCTCACCCCTCCAACCACCATTATTTTATCGTTTTCTGTCAGAGTTACCTTATGTACAGACACACCTGTGCCCAGTATCACTTTATAGACTTACAATTAATCTATGTATATACAGTACTGTGGAAAAGTTCTATGAACATACATTTAGCTAGGGTGCCTAAGACTTTTGCACAGTACTGTAGTAATTTTATGTATTGCACTGTACTCTACCATAAAAAAAATCATGATTTATGAGAGTGATGATAAACCTGATTCTGATATGGGTCTCTATTGCAGACTGAGAGTGGGAAGGGGAACAAGAGAGGGAAATCATGGCGGGGAAAAGGGGAAGGGAGGGAGAGGGAACAGGAAGTACCAGAGAGATATTCTGTGATGATTAATACACCAATTGTTTGGAAGCAAATTACCTCACCTGGTGTCTCAGGGCTGGGTGTGGCTGAACCTGCACCACCCACCAGCCCTTTGGCACCATCCCAAGTCCCTGAATTCATGAGTGCTGTAGCAGTCTGCAGTCAAACACAATACAGATTGTCTTCTGCCAAGTAAACACTGGAGGGCAGCACTAACCGCACTAGAGTAGACCACCGCGGCTTGAGGCCCAGTGGCCACGCAGTTCCCCCTGTTGTCTGCCCCCGCAATTCGCCAATAAACCAGGAAGTCAGACTTGCAGCGTTCTACATTACCGATGTCCAAGAGGGCCTTAAGTTGGCCTAAGGGTGAGGTCAACCCTTCCCTTGCGATTCGCCCCAGGCAGGTCCGGCTGGTAGCACCTGGTAAGGGTCCCTTGCTCGGGGTTACGAGCGAAGGCCAGCGGCGGAGCCCGCAGGAGACTGGTGGGGAAGGCGGAAGAGCTACCACCTTGGAAGACAATGGTTGCTTTGCAAGCAGAGGATCTACCAAGAAGACAGGTGGTGGTCTCTTTAAACTCACCCGGCAGAAGGCAAAGGCAAACCACTGCTATAACCTGCCAAGGACACGATTTCCCAAACAGAGCGGCGTGGAGGGAAATTGTCCACCAACCGGAAATTCCAGATGCGACCCAACGACGACGACAAATGTCCAACAGGGTCTTGTGATCACAAGAAAAGTGACTAAGGCAATCACTCACTGTTAAACAGCACACTGCCCTCACGCACCGACTCCGACGCCCGCATCACAGTCCACACCAAGTCCAGTTCCTTCAGTTTCTTCACCAATGAGCCACTCGCTGATGGGGTGCACCGACAGTACTTTAAGTTCTTAATGTCCATCAGCATCTTACAATCCTAAAAAAATGTTTAAAAAAGGCAATAACACCATTGGATGGCCCTGTAGAAGCTGCTGCTTCCAATCGGTCGATACAGCACAGTAACAAGGCCCTCCAGCCCAATGAGCCCACACTGGCCAATTACATCCATGTGACCAATTAGCCTATCAACTGGTATGTCCTTGGACTGTGGGAGAAACCGGAGCACCCGTAGGAAACCCAGACGGTCACGGGGAGAACGTATAAACTCCTTACAGACAACGATGGGAACTGAACCCCTAATCACTGTCACTGCAACAGCGTTCTGTTTACCAGTGTCACTCCACATATTTTTGTAATTTATAGAATTTGTATGTCTTTGCACTGTACTGCTGCCACAAAACACAAAATTTCATGTCGTCAGAAACACAAGAAAATCTGCAGATGCTGGAAGTGCAAAGCTACAAACACAAAGTGCTGGAGGAACTCAGCAGGTCAGGCAACATCTATGGAAAAGAGTAAACAGTTGCTGTTTTGCGTCAAGACCCTTCTTCAGGACTGGAAAGGAAAAGCCTGGGCTACTCAAGATCATGTCATGTAAGTCAGTGATAATAAATCTTAGCAACACACACAAAATGCTGGAGGAAGGCCAGACAGCATATATAGGAAAGGGTACAGTCGACGTTTTGGGCCGAGACCCTTCGTCAGGACTGGAGAAAAAAGATAAAGAGTCAGACTTAGAAGGTGAGGGGGGTGGAGGAAGAAACACAAAGTGATAGGTGAAACTGGTGGGGGCAGATGGGGCAGTGAGGTAAAGAGCTGGAAAGCTGATTGGTGAAAGAGATGCAGAGATACAGAGAAGGGGGAATCCGATAGGAGAGGACAGAAAGCCATGGAAGAAAGAAAAGGGGGAGGAGCACCAGAGGGGAGTGATGGGCAGATAAGGAGACAGGGAAATGGGAATGGAGAATGGTGAAGGGGGGGGAGGCGACATTACCAGAAGATTGAGAAATCAATGTTCATGCTATCAGGTTAAAGACAACCCAGACAGAATATAAGGTGTTGCCCCTCCAACCTGAGTGTGGCCTCATCATGACAGTAGAGGAGGCCATGGACTGACATGTCAGAATGGGAATGAGAACTGGAATTAAAATGGGTGGCCAATGGGAGGCGCCAATTTTGCTGGTGGACAGGTTGGAGGTGCTTAGTGAAGTGGTTTCCCAATCTGCGTTGGGTCTCACTGAAGTACAGGAGGTCACACCAGGAGCACTGGACACAGTAGGTGACCCCAACAAACTCACAGGTGAAGTGTCACCTCAACTGGAAGGACTATTTGTTGCCCTGAATGTTAGTGAGGGAGGAAGTGTACACTCCATCCACCAGAAAAAATGAGATCTCCCATTTCAATTCCACTTCCCATTCCCATTCCGACATGTCAATCCATGGCCTCCTCTACTGTCACAACGAGGCCACACTCGGGTTGGAGGAGCATCACCTTATACTCAGTTTGGGTAGGCTCCAACCTGATGGCATGAACATTGATTTCTCGAACTTCCGGTAATGATTCAACCCCCCCCCCACCTCTCCTTCACCATTCTCTGCTCCCATTTCCCTCTCTCACCTTATATCCTTATCTGCCGATTACCTCCCTGTGGTGCCTCTCTCCCTTTTCCTTCTTCCATGGCCTTCTGTCCTCTCCTATCAGACTCTCCCTTCTCCAGCCCTGTATCTCTTTCACCAATCAACTTCCAAGGTCTTTACTTCACCCCTTCCCCTATCCTAGTTTCTCCTATCCTCCACCACCTCGAACTTCTTCATCCTCTCCCCCCACCTTTTAAATCTACTCCTCATCTTTTTTCCTCCAGTCCTGCTGAAGGGTCTCGGCCCAAAACATCGACTGTACTTTTTTGCATAGATGCAGCCTGGCCTGCTGAGTTCCTCCAGCATTTTGATTGTGTGTTGCTCGGATTTCCAGCATCTGCAGATTTTCTCTTGGTCGTGAACGAGTGATAAATCTGCTTCTGATTCTGAATGGTTATGTTTCTAGCCTCGTAACTCCAAAGTTAAACTTTTTGAATTTCAGCGCACAGCTTGCAAATGTGAAATTGATAAATCTGGACATTTATGTGACAGAACAGAGATAATAAAAATAAAAAAGTACACAACTGCAAAAAATCAGAAGTAAAGCCAGAAAATTCAGGGAACACTCAGCATGAGCAGGCAGTATCTGTGTAAACAAGTAACAGTTTATATCTTAATTCCAAAACCCTTTGTCAGGACTGGGAAATTGAGAAAACAAACTGGTTTTGAATTGCAGAGAGGGTGGGGCAGAGATGATTAGGCTCAAGGGAATATGTCTTATAGGGTGGGGTCGGAGTTACCAAAGTGATTTCAAAATTTTTAGTATTGTCTTCTTGATAAATGAATGAGAACACAGAGAAAAAGAGAGAGACAGACAGAGAGGGAGAGAGAAAGGAGAGAGAGAGAGAGGGAGGGAAGAGAGAGAGGGAGGGAAGAGAGAGAGAGGCAGAGAGAGGGAAAGAGAAAGTGGGGTTAGGGAGTGAAAGAGAGTGATGTTAAAGCCATGAAATATAGGTCTCTAACTTTCAATAATTTCTTCCCCTCCCCCTTCTCTCTTGTTCCATTCTCCATCCCAGCTTATCCCTTCTATGCTCCTCACAGCCCAAAATGTCAACTATTTATTCCTCTGCATCAATGCTTCCTGACCTGCCAAGTTCTACCAGCATTGTATTTATTTATTGAGAGACAGCACGGAGTAACCCCCTCTAGCCCTTTGAGCTGCGCCGGTCGCAATTTACAATTTCTGAGGGCACCTGGCAAAAAGGCATACACTTATGGGGAGAACATCCTTAAAGGCAGCGGTGAGAATTGAACCCAAGTCGCTGGAACTGCAAAGCGTTGTGCTAACCACTACGCTACCATGCCACCCCATTTGAGTGTGATACACTACACTACTAGGACAAATTTGATCACTTTGCACTAAGATAGGCTTTGTTTTTTCAAAATTTTGTTCCAGTTGTGTTCTTCCTTGTAAAAATTGGGTGTTCAAAGTTCTATGTAAATTTATTATCAAAGTACATATATGTCACCATATACCTGAGATTCATTTTCTTGCAGGCATACTCAATAAAGCCATATTAGAATAATAACCACAATCGAATCAATGAAGATAAAGAGCATTCTGAAGACTGCATCTTTGCTATCTAGATGTTCTAGGTTTGAGTGAAGAGCCAATGAGATGGCACGTGTGTTGCAATGAGCGAATGGAGCGAACCCGAGTGCAGGACACAGGCACGGAGATTGAGGTAGGATGCTTATGCAGACGTGAACGTTGAGCAGCAAACAAGAGGGATGTTGACACAGAGCCTTGACACGGAGAGATGGAGTTTCATAGGTAAACGTTAAAACTGGAGCAAAACTTAGAACACACGGTCCTAAGCAGCCAGGAAACGTTGATTACCACACAGGCAAAACCAACGATCTGGCGACTAGTGGTTGTAACGCCGCGGTTCTTATGCTGCAGGTCTTGATGGAAACCAGGTGTGTCACCATCAAAGCGAATTAGAAGCACATGGGAAATTAACAGTTGGAACCATGGCACAATCAAAGGAAATTAAGAGAAAGATAGAGAATTAACGATCAGGATCGGGACCGTGACAATGTGCTGTGGACCTGTTGCACCACTAGGCAAACTGGAGTAGATCCAAGTCGCTTCCCAGGCAGGAGTTGATATGTTTCATCACCAACCTCTCAAAACACTTCATCACTGTGAATGTGAGTGCCACCAGACAATAGCCACATGGGCAGGTTATTACCACGTTCTTCTTCATCACCGGTATAATTGAAGCCTGCCTGAAGCAGGTGGGTACCTCAGACTGCCAAAGCGAGAGGTTAAAGATCCCAGTGAACATTCCAGCCCACACAAGTTTTTAGTGCTTCACCAGGTACCCCATCCCAGCCGGATGAATTTCGTGGGTTCACCCTCCTGAAGGCGGCTCACTCGTCGGCCACAGAGAATGAAATCACAGAATCATCAGGGGCTGTGGGTGTTTGTGATCGTTCCTCCATGTTTTCATAGTCAAAGTGAGAATAGAAGGCATTGAGCTCATCTGGAAGTGAAGCCCTGTTGTCACCTATGTCACTTCATTGAACTTTCTAAGAGGTGGTAGTATTCAAGCCCTTCCACAACTGTTGAGCATCCTTTGTTGATTCAAATTGAATAATGTATGTTAATTTGTTTTTTCTTTCTTGTGAATGCTTCTTATATGATGCTATGTGTCTATGATGCTGCTGAAAGCTTTTCATTGCACCTGTGCACACATGTATCTGCGCATATCACAATAAATTGGACTTTGACCATAAGATATAGGAGCAGAAGTAGGCCATTCAGCCCATCAAGACTTTGACTTTGAACTCAATATACTTGGCATTTTGCTTCATACTGCAGGCCCTACTTAACTCTTCCACTTCCTTAAGATAAGTGCTATTCCCACACCTTCCCTTTCTTTTTTCTTTAATTTCAAAAACTAAATTTTATTATCAAAGTACATATACGTCACCACATAGAAGCCTGAGATTCATTTTTTCTGGGGACATGTTCAGTAAGTCTATAGAATAGTAACTATAACAGGATCAATGAAAGATCAACCAGAAGACAACAAACTGTGCAAATGCAGATATAAATAAATAGCAATAAATAACGAGAACATGAAATAACTAGATCAAGAGTCCTTAAAGTGAGATCATTGGTTGTAGAAACATCTCAATACTTGGACAAGTTTCTTTAGTTATCCCCTTTTGTTCAGGAGCCCAATGGTTGAGGGGCAGTAACTGTTCTTGAACCTGGTGATGTGAGTCCAGGGCTCTTGTACCTTCTACCTGATGGCAGCAGCGAGAAGACAGCATGTCCTGGGTGGTGGGCTCCCTGATTACGGATGCTGCTCCCCTACAACAGCATTTTATTGGTAACTGCACTAATTCCAAAAATCTGAGAGCTGTACTAATTGGTATAACACCAAGTAATTTTGTCTCTGAGTTTTATTGCATAGATGTAAGGAACATTAACTGCTTGATGCTGAATACTTTATTTTTATTGACTTATTTATTTAGAGATACAATGCAGAACAGGCACTTCCGGCTCAGCAAGCCAAGCAACACAGCTATTTAACCCTAGGGTAATCACAGGATAATTTTCAATAGCCAAATTAGATTATGAAGACACACAGTCCTCTTTTATTGTCATTTAGTAATGCGCGCATTAAGAAATGATACAATATTTCCTCCTGTGTGATATCACAAAACACAGGACCGACCAAGACTGAAAAAAACTAACAAAACCACATAATTATAACATATAGTTACAACAGTGCAACAGTACCATAACTTGATGAAGAAGTCCATGAGCACAGTAAAAAGTTCAAAGTCTCTCAAATGTCCCACATCTCACGCGGACGGGAGAAGGAAGAAAAACTCTCCCTGTCATGCCCGACCACAGTCCGACTCTGAGTCGTCCAAAAACTTTGAGCCTCCGATCAGCTCTCCGACACCGAGTACTGAGCACCAACCTACTAATCAGTGCATCTTTGGACTGTGGGAAGAAACCCACGCGCCCACAGGGAGGAAGTACAAGTTCCTTACAGATAGTGCTGGAATTGAACTTCAAACTCTGGGATGGCCCGACCTTAATGCCACTATACTACCATGGTGCCCCCTGCAATCAGCAACCTCCTGCCGGAGGAATACATTCAGAATTTAATTTAGATATTCCATTGAAGGAATTGTGTATTTTGTCCCAAGCTAAAAGGAAGAGTTAGGAATTATCCACGCGATAAATGAGTTGCAAAGTTGTTTCAGAGATTCGAGCACTCGCTGCAGCCCTCACATTGCTCGCAGTTGTTAACATGCCAAGAGATCTCAGTAAAACTCAAATGGTGACTCATTCCACAACCCTTTCCTGCTCTGTATTTCTGTGATTTGTTATGGCAACTAAAGAAGTACTAGAGGTTTCTGCATTTGAGTATAGGGCAATGATTCATTTGTTTCAACGTAACGCCCGGATATTCCTTTCCAGACAGCCTGTTGTAATCGGCAAGTGATAAATTCCTTTCTCATGTTTCAGACACCTTCTTATAGTCAGAGTTATTTTATACACCCTATAACCATATTTGTTTGGCCATTTCATTTAGAAAGCACAAACACTGTTTTTTGTTGGTGTCTGCACAGGTGTATCTGTGGTTGTAGGTGTGCATGCGTGCAGCTTATGCTTAAATGTATTTTTGCATATGTGGATATGCACGTGTGTGTGTGTGTGTCTCTCTCTCTCTCTGTGGCTTTGCATTTGTATGTGTGTGTACTTGCTGATTCTGTGAATGTGTGTGTGTTTATGCATGTGTCTGTGCCTGTTTCTGTTAGGTTTGCCAACTGTCCCGTGTTTGCCGGGACACCCCGTATATTGGGCTAAATTGGTTTGTCCCATACGGGACCGTTCTTGTCCCGTATTTCCCCCACTAAGGTAGAGCATTCCTATGAAACCGTTCGTAAGGGGAAATGGCGTAAAGCGAAGAAGCAATTACCACTAATTTATACGGGAAAAATTTTTGAGCATTCCCAGACCCAAAAAATAACCTACCAAATCATACCAAATAACACATAAAACCTAAAATAATATAGTAAAAGCAGGAATAATATGATAAATACACAGCCTATATAAAGTAGAAATAACATATGTACAGTGTAGTTTCACTTAATAGAATCGGGAAGATTAAACCAAAACCGATTTGTAGAAAAAAAATCGGCACGTACATGCATGTGCACGTCACGTATGCGCATGTCACGCATGCACACACAGGTGCCGTGCAACGCTTAATGGTCATGGTAGTCTTTCTCAGGGTAAACACAAGTGTCCTGTATTTGACTGCTACTTTTGTCCCTTATTTGGGAGTGAGAAAGTTGGCAACCCAGGTTTCTGTGTATGCAGTTGTGTGGACTTGCGTGTGGTTATGCAATTGCAGGTGTGGCCACTTCTGTATAAATGTGTGTATTTATGAGTGTGTGTGTGTGTGTGTGTGTGTGTGTGTGTGTGTGTGTGTGTGTGTGTGCGCGCGCGTGCGATAGAGTCAGAGAACACTCAAGATTAGAAACAGGCGATTGGGCCCAGCTAGTCCATGCTGAACTGTTATCTTGCCTAGTCCCATCGACTATAGCCCTCCATATCACTCCCATCCATGTACTTATCCAAACGTCTCTTCAGTGTTGAAATCAAACCCACATCCGTCACTGCTATTGGAAACTTCTTCCACACTGTCACCACCCGCTGAGTGAAGATGTGTGTGTGTGTGTGTTTCCAGCCTCTTAACCATTATAGTTACAGATTATCAGGAAGAATAATATTAAACTACAAGGCAGCTAATGATTCCTTAATCCCCTCATCTTCATTAAGAAATGATTACAATACTCCGCCAGTACATTTCGAGGAACTATCTTTGGCTCAGTAAACTATCTTGTATAGTCTATTTAGGTTGTCAAAATATGCCTAAACCTGTCTTAAGAGTGATAAGCTGCTAAATGAACTAATGCTCGATGCAAGTTCAATAATGACCCATATGTGGGAACTGTGTATATACTTGTTAAGTGGGTAAGAAATGGTGCACGGGGAGTGGAGTTAATGAAAAAGCTAAATATCATAGATTCCGGAAACTTGAAATGAAACAGACGACTGCCTTTCTAGTGAGAGAATGGTCTACAGAACAGCTACCCATATAATGGATAGTGGCAAAAATGTGCGGTCACAATTTGATTGCTGTTTTGAGATCCCACAGGGAGCTGGGCAATTGATCAAATTGTCATTTTGTCATGCGGTTGGTTGAGAGCTGGAAACCGTATATCTCCTCTGAAAAATAATGTCTGGGACTTTTTTTCTGCACCACTTGCAAAGGCAACAAGACCTAAGTTTACTACTATGACCAAAAGACAACAATGTCCAGATTTGATCTTGGTTGAATGGTTCAAGTTAGTCAAATTAATATCAGAGAATGTATACTGTACACAACCTGAAATTCTTACTCTTCACAGACATCCACGAAACAAGAAACCCCCCATTGAATGAATGATACAAACATGAGAACCCCAAAGCCCCTCCCCAGTCTCCTGCAACACTTATGTTCATGAAATTGGATAGCCACCGGGCTATCTACAGGTTCGTTCCCCAAAGGTGCATGTCTTCCAGGCCATTCCTGGAGATAGCAAAGTGCCAAGCCACATAGCTAGTCCAAAAACCCACTACTTGCAAAGAACCATCGTTTGAACTGTAGAACACGGGCTCCGACTGAACCCCAACCACCTTGAAAAGAAAGAAAAGACATAAGAGAAGAAGAATAAGCTGTTTCATGAACAAACTGGAAGAAGTCGCCTGGGTCTGCAAAAACCATTGGCGCCATCTTTTTTTGGGAATGTGTTGTGTTGAAACGCATATACCTGAAACCAGAAATGAATCTCAGGGTGGTCTATGGCAGCATGTTCATACTTCATGAATAAATATACTTTAATTTCAATCCTCTTTTACTTCAGTGAGTCAAATGGAAATGTTTCTGGATCATGAGCCCAAACTTTGATCTGTAAAGTGGTACAATCTTGCAAGGGTTAGCATAACACTTTTCAGTGCCAGAGATCGGAAGATCAGGGTTCAAATTCCCCCACTGTCTACATGGAATTTGTATGTTTTCCCTGCTCCAGCTTCCTCTCACATTCCAAGAGGCAAAGGTGAAAGTTAGTAAATGGTGGGCATGCTACGTTGGCGCTGGAAGCGTGGCAACACTCACAGACCGCCCCCAGCACATGCTCAGGCTGTGTTGGTCATTGGCGCAAACACTGCATGTTTCAATGTACATGTGACAAATAAAGCTAATTTTTAGAAATCTTTTCCTTCCTTGAAGAAGTAGTGAATGGATTGGAGAGTCATGATCATCAGGAATCTGCTGGGATTTCATGAAAATCTTCACATCCACTGATGACCTTCAGGGAAGGAGATTGGCCATGTTTACACTAGGTGGGACTCCATGCATTCTCTTAGCAATTCAGTGATAAACGGTAAATATGAATGAATAAATCCAGGTCTGCCTGGATAGAGTCAACGTGGAGAGGATATTTCCAATAGTGGGAGAGTCTATGGCCAAAGGGCACAACACCTAGAGAGGTAGTAATGGGAGATAAAGAAATAATGGATCAACTTAATACGCATTTTGGATCAGTCTTCACTCTGAAAGACACAAGCAGTATACCAGAAATTCAATAGTACAGAGGGCAGAAGTGAGTGTTGTTGCTATTACTAAGGAGAAAGTGCTTGGGAAGCTGAAAGGTCTGAAGGTAGATAAGTCACCTGGACCAGATGACTACACCTCAGGTTTCTGTAAGAAGTAGCTGAAGAGATTGTGGAGGTATTAGTAACGATCTTTCAAGAATCACTAGATTCTGGAATGGTTTCAGAGGACTGAAAGATAACAAATGCTACTCCACTGTTTAAAAAGAGAGGGAGGGCAAAATCTGACTTCAGTGTTTCACAAGATGTTGAAATTGATCGCTGAGGATGTGGTTTTGCGGTACTTGGAGGCACATGATAAAATAGGCCAAAGTCAGCATGGTTTCCTTAAGGGGACATCTTGCCTGACAAATCTGTTGGAATTCTTTGAGGAAATAACAGGTAGAACAGACAAAGGAGAGTCAGAGGATGTTGTTTATTTAGATTTTCAGAAGGCCTTTGACAAAGTGCTGCTCATGAGACTGCTTAACAAAATAAGAGCCCATGATAATACAGGGAAGATACTAGATGGATAGGAGATTGGCTGAAGGCAAAGAGTGGAAAATAAGGGGTTCTTTTCTGGTTGGTTGATGGAGACTAGTGGTGTTCCACAAGGGTTGGTGGTTGGAACTGCTTCTTTTCACGTTCTATGTTAAAGATTTGGATGGAGGAATTGACGTCTTTGTTGTCAAGTTTGCAGATGATACGAAGAGAGGAGGTTGATGCTGAGGAAGCAGAGAGTCTGAGAAGAACTTGATCAGAAGGTGCAAAGTGGCTGTTGGAATATATTGCTGTGAAATGTATGGTCATGTACTTTGATAGAGGAATAAAGAGGTAGACTATTTTCTAAATGAGGAGAAAATTCAGAAAACAGGTGAAAATAGATTTGGTAGTCCTTGTACAGGATTCCCTAAAGATTAACTTGCAAGTTGAGTCTGTGGTAGGGAAGGCACATGCCAAGTTAGCATTAATTTTGAGAGGAATAGAATATAAAACCAAGGATGTAATTCTGACTGTGTTTCAAGTATTGTGAGCAGTTTTAGGCCCCATATATAAGAAAAGATGTGCTGAAATTGGAGAGGGTCAAGAGGTGGTTCATGAGATTGTTCTTGGGAAATGAAAGGTTTAAAGTATAGAGAGCATTTAACGACTCTGGGTCTGTACTCACTGGAGTCTAGAAGAATGGGGAGGGGGGGATTTCTCACTGAAACCTATCGAAGATTGAAAGGCCTAGATAGAGTAGATGGAGTGAAGGAGTCTGGACTAGAGGGCACAGCCTCAGAATTGAGAGACATCCCTTTAGAATATAGATGAGGAGAAATTTCTTTAGCCAGAGGGTGGCGAATCTGTGGAATTCATTGCCACAGATGGGTATGGAGACTAAGTCATTGTGTATATTTAAAGCAGAGGTTGATAGGCTGGTGATTAGTAAGACCATCAAAGGTTATGGGGTGAAAGCAGGAGAATGGGGTTGAGAGGGAAAATAAATTAGCCATAATTGAACTGTAGAACAGACTCAATGGGTCGAGAGATCTAATTCTGTTCCAGTGTCTTATGGTCTTATGCTATGAGGCAGCTTTAGAATTTTATTATTGTATTTATTGATTACAGTTTCAACACATTTCTTAGACTCCAAGGTGAATCAATGCATTTATTTCTCATATAATATTTCACTTTTATTAGGCCTGGTGTGGAGATAATCAAATGAAGGACATTTAATTGTAAATATGCTTTGTCTGCTTGTCTGGTGACTCACTTTGGGGAGGATCTGATGATGTCGCCTTCATTTCTGCGGCAAGACGCTGAGTCACCAGTATCTGGTGTTCACCCATTCAAATCCAGAATTCTGTTGAGACAAGCAGAAACTTAAGCATTGAAATATAGAAAATAGGAAAAAGAATAGGCCATTCGGCCCTTCTGATAAGTTCCACTCTTTAACATGGCACTGGTGCAGGACTGTGTTCCTACCTTCTCAAACTTCAAAGTAAATTTATCATTGTATATATCACCAAATACAACTCAGATTCATTTTCTTGCAGGCATTCACAGTAGGACAAAAAAACAATAGAATCAGTGAAAAATTGCACACAAAGACTGACAAGCAACAATTGTGCAAAAGAAAACAATCTATGCAAATATAGAAAAAAACATAAATAAATAAGTAATACTGAGAACATGAGTCATAGTGCCCTTCAAAGTGAGTCCATAGGTTGTATTCAGTGATCAGTTCAGTGTTGAGGTGAGTAACGTTATCCATGCTGGTTCAGGAGCCTGATGGTTGAAGGGCAATAGCTATTCCTGAATCTGTTAGTGTGGGACCTAAGGCTCCTGTATCTCTTTCCCAATGGCAGTAGCAAAAAGAGAACATGGCCTTGATGTTGGAGGTCATTGATGATGGATGCTGTTTACCTGTGATAGTGCTCCTTGCAGGTGTACTCAGTGATGGGGAGGGCTTTTCCTGTGATGGGCTCTGCTGTAACTGCCACTTCCTATATCCCTTCTTCTGCATATCCCCATATCCCTTGATGCTTTTATCGTTAAACAATATACTACATTTTCTTCAACGTATTTAATGAGTTGGTCTTCACTACCATGTATGATAAAGAATTTTTTCGGTTTTCCATCATTTGAGTAAAGTAGTTTCTCATAAACTTGTTTCAAAATAGCATAGCACATCACAGAAATCAACCTCCCCTCCATGGGCTCTGTCTACACTTCTTGCTGCCTCAGTAAAGCAGTCAGCATAATCCAAGCCCCCGCCAAGCCTGGACATTCTCTCTTCGTCCCCTTTCCCGTGGGTAGAAGATATAAAAGTCTGAAAGCAGGTGCCTTGAGTCTCAAGGAAGCCTACTATCTCAATGTTATAAGACTATGTAGTTCCTTTGTATGATAAGACGGACTCTTGACTTCAGAATCTCCATCGTTATGATCTTGCACTTTATTGTACACTGCACTGCACTTTCTCTGTAGCTGTTAAATTTTATTCTACGTTCTGGTATTGTTTTACTTTGTTCTACCTCAATGCCTCAATTGTGCCCGACGCCGGCTCCCTAGGCCTGAGTCGACGTAATAGTAGTACCTCAATGCACTGTGTAATGATTTGATCTGTATAAACAATGTGCAGAAGAAGCTTTTCACTGGAACTCAGTACCCGTGAGAATAATAAACTAATTCTAGTTCCAATTCCAATTCCTCTCCCTATTCCAATCCTGATGGTGCAATCTTGTTTCTGGTTCTCCCAGTCCATTGGGAATACGCTCTGTGTAACTCATCTGTCTAGTCCTGTTAGAATTTTTATGAGTTTCTTAGAGTCTTCTCTCCAATTCTTTAATACTCAAGTTGCTCCCTTACAATTCCTTTCTGGGTTTGATCCTGACTTCCTGATACTGGTAGTCTGGAATTTGCATGTTCCTTCCATGGGCACCAGGAATTCCTTTGGGTGTTCTGGCTTCTTCCCACATCGTTGGCAGAAGGTACTGGACTGTGTTGTACTGTTCTAAGTGGCAATAATAAGCCAATTACCTTTCACCAATAACATATATTCATATAGATGAGGGTTAGAATGACAAAGCAACATTCGGAAGGTATGCAAAGAAATGTCTAGAAAGGAGCGTTATGGCATAGTCAGCAACAAAGATTCTGGAGAGCAACCACTGAAGAAGATTCTGCGTCATAGACTCAGAGAAGGGCCTGCCAGGAACAAACCATGGCCAGATTCCTCAAGAGTGGGCAATATTTGAACACAAGTTGTGAATTTTGGAAGTTGGGCCATAAGACCATAAGACATAGTGGCAGAACTAGTCCATTCAGCCCATTGAGTTTGCCCTGCAATTCTATCATGGCTGGTTTATTATACATCTCAACCTCATTCTCCTGACTTCTCCCTGTAAACCTTGGAGCCCTTACTAATCAAGAACTATTAACCTCCACTTTGAATCTACCCAAGGACTTGGCCTACACGGCCATCTGTAGCAATGAATTCCACAGATTCACCCTCCTCTGGTTAAAGAAATTCCTCTTCATCTCTGTTCTAAAGAAATGTGCTTCTACTCTGAGGCTGCACCCTTTGGTCCTACACTCCCCTTCTATAGGAAGCATCTTCTCCATGTCCACTCTATTTAGGCTATTCAATACCTGTATTCGACAGGTTCCAATGAGATTCCCCCCACCCCACCTCATTCTTCAAACTCCAGTGAGTACAGGCCCAGAGCCATCAAAAATTCCTTATATATTAACCCTTTTTTTCCTGGGATCATTCTCGTGAGCCTTCACTGGGCCCTGTAAAAGTCAAAGTTGTAAAATTAAACAAGAAGTTGTGTAACTAAAAACTTTGTGAAGCTAAAGAATTAACGAGTATTGTTTGAAATGGCGTCATTGGTCTTTGAGTTGTATGACTAGTTGTAATTAATAAATAAGTATTGTTGTAGGCAAATGCAGTCTCTCTGGCGTGTTTTATCAAGTGGAACATTGGGGCCCTTTAGTGAGAAAAGGGGAATTATGTTGATGTGATGAAGAGGGTTTGCCTGGAGCATTGGCAAGTTGTACTGAATGGAGTGTTCCTCTTCATTCTACCTAGTTCTGTGAAGCCTTCTCAAAAGAGATCACAGGTGAGTTCCTCACATCAGTCAAACCTGTGATTGGTGAGTCTTGGGGTCAATAAGCCATGGTCAGTGAAGTCTAGAGGGCGAAGACGAAGGTCAAAGTCCAGAGCTTGGTGGTAGAAAGTCTAAAAGGTCGACAACCGAAGTTGGTGAGTCCAGAGGTAGAGGGCGAGTCTAGGCCAGAAACTGGAAGATGGAGACCAATATCTACAAGTCTATGAGTCAGGGCCAGAAATTGAAGGTTGGAGGCTGATGTCTGTAGGTTTAAGAGTCCGAGGCCAAAGACTGAGGTCCTGGAGGTGGCCTATCCTGAGGTTGCCGGTTTGTTTGTGTGTGAGAAGGTGGAATGGTGTGAACAGGGTTTGATTTGTTGTTCCCAGGATGCAGCTTTCCATTCCAGGGCATCAGAGATGTCCTCCTTCTTTAAAGAACAGGGTTTCCCTCCCTCTACTATTGATGCTGTCCTCGCCCTATCTTCCCATCGCCTTAATTGTGATAAAATCCCTCTTGTCCTTACCTACTATCCCATCAGCCTCCGCATCCAACATGTTATCTTCCGCAGCTTCTGCCATCTCCAAAGGGATCCTGAAGATTCAAAAGGTCATTTATTATCAAGGTATACAACTCCGAATTTCTTCTTCTCCAAATAGCTACAAAACCAAGAAAGAAAAGAATGTCAGCACGATCATCAACACCCAAATCCCTCCTCCCTGCACAAAAAACAAACAACAATGGAACAGGCACATTAGCCCCCCAAATCCCCCTATCCCAAACAAAAAACAAGAAAGATCAGGCGAAAAACACAGAATATAAAAAAACCATATGATTAAAAATGGTTTATAGTCCAAGTCTCCAAGTCTATATCCAACGTACAAAAAACCTCGGTAACATTCTCCGGACACAGCAGTAGGCCGTTCCCACCAGGAAATCTCCCCTCTCCGTAGCAGAGCGATTTCACCAGCGACCAAAAGGCAGTCTCCCTTCTCCAGAAGCAGAGCGATCCGCCAGTGATTAAAAGGCAGTCTGCCCTCTCTGTAGCAGAGTGATCTCACCAGCGATCAAAAGGCAGTCTGCTCTCTCCATGGCAGAGAGATCTCACCAGCAATCAAATGACAGTCTCCCCTCTCTGACAGGAGAGTGATCCCCAAGCAATAAAAAGGCAGGCAACTGGCACTCAGCTTCCACATTTGCCTCGATCCTACCACCAAACACTTCTTTACCTTCCCACCACTCTCCGCTTTCCACAGGGATTGCTCCCTCTGTGATTCCCTTGTCCATTCATCCCTCCGCACTAATCTCCCTCCAGGCACTTATCCTTGCAAGCGGCCTAAGTGCTACACCTACCCGTACGCCTCCCCCGTCACCTCCATTCAGAGCCCCAAACAGGCCTTTCCAGGTGAGGCGACATTTCACCTGTGAATCTGCTGAGGTTGTCTACTGTGTCCAGAGCTTCCAAAGTGGCTTCCCCTTCGGTGGTGAGGCTCATCATAGGTTGGGGGACCGCTTCGTTGAGCACGTCCGCACCGTCCACCACAGGTGACACTTCCCAGTGGCCAGACATTTTGATTCCAATTCCCATTCCTGTTCCGACTGGTCTGTCCATGGTATCCTCGTTTGCAAAGTTGAGACCACCCTCCAGCTGCAGGAACAGGACCTTGTATTCTGTCTGGGTACCCTCCGACCTGATGGCATGAATATCGATTGCTCCTTCCAGTGAACACATTTCCCCTATCTCCTCCTCTATTCCCCACTCTGACCTTTTACTTCTTCTCACCTGCCTATCACTTCCCCTGGGACCCCTCCTCCTTCCCTATCTCCTGCTGTCCACACTCTTCTCCCATCAGATTCTTCCTTCTCCAGCCCTTGGCCTTTCCCACCCGCCTTCCAGCTAGCCTCTTTCCCCTCCCCCCCACGTTTTTATTTTGGTATCTTCCCCCCTTCCCTCTCAGTCCTTCTCAGAGAAGGGTCGCGGCCTGAACCTCCGACTGTTCATTCATCTCCATAGATGCCGCCTGACCTGCTGAGTTCCTCCAGCGTTCTGTGTGTGTTGCTCTGCTTTGCTGCTGTTGTCTTGTTTTTGTTCTGTTGTTGTTGTCTGTTGTCTCGTTGTCAAAGTCAAAGTGCATTCATTATCAAAGAATGTATTATTATCAAAGAACCCAATTAAAAATAAGTCCACCCCCCAGTGCCCAAAGAGAAAAAGGGAAAAAAAAACCCACAAGTCATGCAAACAATAGAAGCGAGCAACAACAGCATTCCATACCAAATTAAGTCCTTAGATCTAAATCCCGGAGCAGCTCAGAGTAGGCCCCAAAGCCTCGGTATTCGGTTCATCATATTAGTGGGCCACTGCAAAATTCGCAGACTCGAAGCACAGCAGCCAGGGACAGTCTCACAGACTTAGCATCGCAGAGAGAGAAGCCCCCAGACAAACTGGGCCGGTGTTTAAGTGATCCGAACCTCGCACTAGGACCTGGGCCTCACTGTGGCAAATCGGACTGGGCCTGGACTGTGCTGCCGGAGGAGCCGTTCGGGACCTCTCCAAGTCGGCTTGGCCCCCAGAATGATCCAACTTTGCCTGACACCCTGCCTTTTAGTCTATCTGGGCCAGCATTTAGATTGTCCAAACTGCATATTGTGCCTCACACTAGGACTACAGCCTTGCCACGGCGAATCGCTCTGGGTCAAGAACACGCAGCCCAGCGAGTCATTTCGGACCTAGATGTTGTGTTGAAGATTATGGGCATGCTACGCTAGTGATGGAGCTTGTGGCAACCCTTGCAGTGTGTTGGGTGATAAGCTGAATGATTCTGAGCACGTGTGATAAATAAATCGGAATCGGAATCGGAACTAAAAGAAACAAAGTAACAGTCCTGAGGAGGGACTTGGATGCCATGAACTTAGAAGAGGAAGAGCCACGTAAAATTGGGCACTGCTGGATATTATACACCCTTGGGTGCTGAAGGAACTACATCAGCGGGAAAAAGGAACAATGTTTACATTGCTGGCAAATAATGCTATAATCTGATTTCAAATCCTGGGGTGGAATTTGAATTCAGTTGTAATCTGGAAAGCAGCCAACATAATAGAGTTATAGAGTCACAGGAAAGTACAGCACAGAAGCAGGCCCATCAGCCCATCTAGGTCCATGCTGAACCATTCCAACTGCCTTCTCCTATTGGCCTGCACCAGCACCATACCCCTACCATCCATGTACCTATCCAAACTTCTCCTAAACATTGAAATTGAGCTTGCATGCAATACTTGCACTGGCAGCTCATTCCACACTCTCACGACCCTCTGAGTGAAGAAGTTTCCCCTCATGTTCCCCTTAAACTTTTCACCTTTCACCATTATCCCAATACCCCGAGTTGTAGTCATATCCAACCTCAGTGGAAAAAGCCTGCTTGCATTTACTCTATCTAGACAACTCATAGTTTTGTATACCTATCAATCAAGGATCCCTCCCACCCAAATCAATTTTTCTTACCCCCATCCCTTCCTATTGGCCAGAAGTTGGAAGAGTTTGAGAATACATACCACCAGGCTCAAGGACAGCTTCTATCTCACTATTATAAAACTCTTGATTGGACCGACTATGTGTTAAAGGTGAATTCTTAACTCTCTCAATCTATCTTTTTGATCACTTCCTTTGGATCCTTCCTTTCGGTCACCGCTGACAATGAGTCGTGAGTGGCCTATCGCTGTGTGGCAGGCAGGTAGGCCTCTGCGCTCATCTGGTGTCCCTCCCTTGATGAAAGTTGGTGATATCGTAGGATGGTGTCGTGGTCTGTGTTTATGAATTGGACTATTGTGTTTATGGACTGTGGATTTTTTCCAGACTTATGGTTTTTATATTCTGTGTTTTTTTTATTGCCAGTCCCTTTTCCATTTTGTTGTGCAAGTGGAGGGAGTTTGGGGGTTGAAGTTTTTTTGTGTTCTGTGCAGGGGAGGGGTTGTTTATTGGGGGTCGGTGTTCCTGTTCCATTTTGTGCGGGTGGGAGTGGGGTTTTAGGGGATTGATGATCAGGACGCCGTTCTTTTTTTGTGTGGGGGGGTAGATTTGATCTTTCCCTCTGAATGAACTTTCATGTCCTTTCTTTGTTTCATGGCTATCTGGAGAAAATGAATTGCAGCGTTGTATACGGATACATGCTTTGATATTAAGTTAACCTTTGGACCTTTGAACCATTTTTTTGGACCTTTTGAATCTCATCTTGGCCCTTGTATTTTGTCTATCGGCACTGCACTTTCTCTGAAACGTAACACTATATTCTACATTCTTTTTTTTTAATCCTTTTGTATTACCTCGATGTACTTATGTTTGGAATAATCCATCTAGATCAAGTTCAAGTTTATTGTCATTCAACCATGCACATGTGTGCAGTTAAACAAAACAATGTTCCTCTGGGATCAAGGTGAAAAATACAGTGCATATATTACATACAGCACATAAAATAATATTAATACAATAATAGTAACAGCTAATAAAAATATTATGCAGATGTATAAGTTGACATAAAGTACATATACGACAGGGTTAATTATACAACAGTATAATGCTACTGTCAAAAATAACGTGTACTGGGTGGTAGCAGGGAGTTCGAAGTCTCACAGCCTGGGAGAAGAGGCTGTTACCCAGCCTAACAATCCTTGTTCTTATACCTGACTGACAGTGAGTGGTCAAAGAGATTGTGGAATGGATGAGAGGGGGTCTTCCCAATGCTAATGGAGCACTTCTGGTAAATGTCCTGGACCTGTGGGAGGGAGAGACCCTGACGATTCTCTCCAATTCCGCACAATCCATTGTGGAGTTTTGCAGTCAGATGCCTCGCAGTTCCCATACCAGGCAGTGATACAACTGGTCAGGTCACTCTGGATGGTGCTCCAGTAGATTTCCATTCAAACAAACAAAAGTTTCTCACATCCTCGGTACATGTGACAATGAAAAAAAACAATTTCCAAAGAAAAGAAATGATACTTAAAACCTCACATAAAACCGACTGGATTGCTGAAAGATCCATCTGGTCCACTAATACCATTTAGAAGAGGAAATTTGGATTATTGCCCTGTATCATCACACAAAGCACAGAAGGAACTTAAAGGGTTAGGTAACATCAAATGGAGGGAACTAGTCGATATTTCAGGTCAAGGTCTGAAACATCAACTATTCATTTCATTCCGTAGATGCTGCCTGGTCCAATGGCTTCCCCCAGTGCATTGTGTGTTGCCCCAGATTCCAGCATCTGCAGTCTCTTCCTCTCCTCATTGATCCAAATATCAAGTCCAACCCAGCACTATGGGCTGACCCTTTTGAATGGCTATGCAACTCAATAGAGCCGGCCAATAAATGCCATGGACATCGATACCTAGGTTGTGAAAAATTAATAACTAATGGGTGCAAAATGTAGAGGGGAAGACTGGGGTTAAAAATCTTGTTAGTCCAGTAAATTATGGAAAATTCCCAATGGGTTAGTAATCATCAGAAATACCTTTAAGACAATTGGTAAAAGGTGTATTAGGAGAAACAGATCATGAAGTTATCTGTCAGGGTAACACATACAATGGTTTCTTAAGGCTTTATTAACAAGTGGAGGTGTTGTATCTGTGCACAACTGCATATCAATTAAATAAAAGCATGCATGCAGGAGATGGCTTTAATGGGTGTAATCACAATGCAGCGAGAGAGAGAGCAAAGAATATGTGTAATCAACTGCAGATGTGTAGACAACAGATCAATACGTAGCGCTCGTTGGCGGCGGGGGGTCATTGCTCTAAAAGAAATAGATCCATATATTACGCTTCCACTCCCTTCAGATTAATGGAACATAAACTGTATATGTACAAAATATTCAACTTCACTTTCATAACCCTCATTCCAAATAAACGTGTTTTCACAATAACAGTCCATAATTAACTTCACAGTTCCAAAGATTCAGTCTTTTGGAAGGTGCTCTGTTTCTTTCAGGATAGCATCTGTGGAATTGTTGAGTGGCATCAGGTTTGGCAGGTGTCTTATCAAAGTCAATGTTCTCCATTGTCAGTGACATGATAAGTCCGGTGACTGCCATGTATCCATCTAGTTGGATGCAGTTGACTCAGGCGTGTTTTTTGGTTGAGCATCTACTATCTGGTCCACATGACGTCTCCATGTCTGATTTCCAACATCCACTGTGTACGTCAGTGTTCCAGTGCTTTAGCTATCCTACCAGGTGTCCACTTGCCTTCTCGGTAATCATACACTAGGGCTTCCTGTCCAATTGTGAAGCTCCTTGCTGCTTCACTTGGCAATTGGCTGAACAGTTTATTCTGCACTTCCCTCTGAAGATCTGGTTCCAGGAGGACTATGCAAGATCTCAGATTCCTGCTCGCGAACAGCATTGCAGGTATTTGATGTGTCGTCGCATGAACAGAGTTTCGATACACAAAAAGGAAGTTGTCCACCTTGTGCAGTAGAGGAATGTCCTTCTTGTCCATCACTTTAATGGACTTTTTGAAGGCTCGGATAAACGTTTCAGCTAACCCACTCATTGCTGGGTGGTGAGGAGCTGACTTGAGATGTCTGAATTCTTCTGACCTTTATTGTGGTCTGTTGTCACTTACAATTTGTTCTGATAAGCAATTTCTGGCAAAGGTAGTCCTCAGGGCGGAGACATTCTCTGCTGAGGTGGTTGGCTTTGTTGGTATAAGCTCCATCCACTTCGAATGAGCATCCACAGAAATCAGAAATATGGAGTCCACGAAGTCAATATGTACTCTTTGCCTTGGTGATGACAGCCAGTCCCACGGGTGTAACGGTGCCTGGGGGGTGCATTTTGAACTTTTTAGCATCCCAAGCTGTTTATCTATTCCCAGCCACCACGCCTAGCTCCGGGCCAGACTCTTCATCTTGACTGTACCTAGGTCTCCTTCATGCAGATTTTCGAACACGCTGGTGTGCAGTTAAGAGGGAACCACAACACGAAATCCACACACCAGCGTTCTTTGACACACCGACAGTTGGTCTCGTCTCACTGAGAAGTCTGGAAACATAGAGCTACCATGAGCTGGCCATCCTTGTATGGTGATTTCATAGACTTTTGACAATGTCGGGCCAACTGCCAACTGCCGACGGGATATCAACTGTCTCTACTTCACCACTCCTCACTCCAGTTCCAACCTCACTCCTTCCGAATGCTCTGCTCTCCACTCCCTCCGCACTAATCCTAACCTCACCATCAAACCTGCAGATGAGAGGAGTGCTGTAGTAGTCTGGCGGACTGACCACTATCTTGCTGAGGCCCAGTGACAACTCTCAGACACCTCCTCTTACTTACCTTTTAAACAGGATCCCACTAAGGAGCCATTGTCTCCCACATCATCACCAACCTTATTAGCTCTGCGGATCTCCCATCCACTGCCACCAACCTCAAAGTTCATTCACCCCACACCTCCCGTTTCCACTTCCTAACCAAGATCCACAAGCCCGCTTGTCCAGATATACCCATTGCTCCTGCTTGTTCCTGCCCACTGAACTCATATCTGCATACCTCGTCTCAGTTTTATTCCCCCTGGTTCATCCCTTCCTACCTACATCTGTGATACTTCACACGGTCTTTTCAATGATTTCAAGTTCCCTGGCCCCAAGCATCTGATTTTCACTATGGATGTCCAATCCCTATACACCTCTATCCCCCACCAGGAAGGCCTCAAAGCTCTCCATTTCTTTCTGAACACCAGTCCCAACCAGCTCCGCTCCACTGCCACTCTCCTCCGACTAGCGGAATGTCCTCACTCTCAGTAATTTCTCCTTTGGCTCCTCCTACCTCCTTCAAATAAAAGGGGCAGCCATGGGCACCCGCGTGGGTCCCGCCTATGCCTGCCTGTTTGTTGACGATGTGGAACAGTCTATGTTCCAAGCCTACACTGATGACCATCCTGCACTTCTCCTACGCTACATTGGTGCTGCTTCCTGCACCCATGATGAGCTCATCCACATCATCAACTTTGCCTCCAACTACACTGCCCTCAAACTTACCTAGTCTGACAGCTCCCTCTCCATTCTTGATCTCTCTGCCTCTATCACTGGAGACAGCTTATCTACTGATGACTATCATAAACCCACAGACTCTCACATCTACCTAGACTATACCTCTTCCCACCCTGTTACTTGTAAAAATGCCACTCCCTTCTCTCAGTTTCTTGGTCTCCACTTCATCTGCTTGCAGCATGAGGCTTTTCATTCCAGAACAAAGGAGATATCATCCTTTTTCAAAGAAAAGGGCTTCCCTTCCTCCACCATCAATGCTGCCCTCAACCGCATCCCTTGAATTTCATGCACATCTGCTCTTACCCCATCCTCCCTCCGCCCTACCAGGGACAGGGTTTCACTTGTCCTCACCTACCACCCAACCAGCCTTCACATCCAGCACATAATTCTCTGTAACTTCCACCATCTTGAATGGGATCCCCCCACCAAGCACATCTTTACCTTCCACCCCCTACCACTTTCTGCTTTCTGCAGGGGTCCCTCCCTGCTGATCTCCCTCCTGGCACTTATCCTTGCCAGTGGAACAAGTGCTACACCTGCCCCTACACC
This sequence comes from Mobula hypostoma, assembly GCF_963921235.1. Taxonomy (NCBI): domain Eukaryota; kingdom Metazoa; phylum Chordata; class Chondrichthyes; order Myliobatiformes; family Myliobatidae; genus Mobula; species Mobula hypostoma. The sequence continues at coordinate 173,475,500 of NC_086103.1, forward strand.
TCCTCCCTCATATATTGGTAAGACCCAACATACAGTAGATTGGGAGACTGCTTCACCGAGCACCTACAAAAAAACCAGGATCTCCCAGTGGCCACTCATTTTAATTCCAGTTCCCATTCCCAATCCGACATGTCAGTGCATGGCCTCCTATACCGTCGCGATGAGGCTGCACTCAGGTTGAAAGAGCAACTCCTTATATTCTGTCTGGGTGGCCTCCAACCTGATGGCATGAACTTCTGGTAATGCCACGTCGCCTTCGCCATTCCCCATTACCATTTCCCTCTCTCACCTTATCTTCTTACCTGCCTATCAAATCCCACTGGTGCTCCTCCTCCTTTTATCTCTGTCCTCTCCTATCAGATTCCCTCTTCTCCAGCCCTGTATCTCTTTCACCAATCAATTTCACAGATCTTTACTTCAACCCTCCACCTCCCGCACCCGATTTCACCTATTACCTTGTGCTTCTTTCCTCCCCTCCCTCCACCTTCTAACTCTGACCCCTCATTTTTTTTCTCCGATCCTGCTGTACTCAGTCTTTGCCCGAAACGTCGACTGTACGCTCTTCCGTAGATGCTGCCTGGCCTGCTGAGTTCCTTCAGCATTTTGTGTGTATTGTTTGTATTTCCAGCATCTACAGATTTTCTCTTGTTTGTGATCAGATCATTCCTTGTTTCTCTTTGTATTTCAGAACTTGTTACCCGCAACTGCTCCGCCAATGCGATGAGGAACTCTTCTGCTGGTTCACAGCATGAAGACTTTTCTTCTTCGGTTGCCAATAGTGGAAGATGTGATAAGCCATCAGCAAGTACCCCTGAACTCTATGTCATAAAAGTGGGCTCTTAGAAATAACGTTCAACATTGTAATCAGGTAGCAGTCATCATTGGAATTCACATCCTAGAATTGAAAATGGACAGAAGATGTTGGTGATCTGTCACTAATGTAAACTTTTGTCCATAGAGGTAAGGGCGGAACTTCTTTATTCCCGATATTAAACTAAGGGGTGCTCGGTTGATCAGTGCGTAGTTGCATTCTGCGCTCATCAATGATCTTGAAGCAAACACAATCAAGCGTTCAAATCGAAGGAGGAGCTTAGGAGGACGATGGTGCCTAACAGCAACTCCTTTGCTTGCATCTTCAGAAACAGCTCTATTTCCATCTTTAATATCTCTATTTTTCCCTTTCAGGGTTCTTTTGAAGACCCTGACCTGGAGTTACACGCTGACTATGGTTCTTTGCGGGAATGGGACCGCTCCCGGGACTTCATGACTGGCCGTTGTTCAGCACACCAAGGGCTCAGCCTAAGAGCTCAGCTCCCCTTTGGTGGGCTGAGATCTCGTGGTTCTGGAGACGGGTGGATCGAAGGTCGATGTCTGGGCAGATTAATGTGTCACAGGAGATGGAAAATTTCTGTCTATGTGCCCAGAGATCTTTGGGTGCAGAGCTTGGAAAAAGCAATGCAACGGACTTTTAACATCGTAAACCAGCAAGTTGTTTGTTATTTCTCCCCTCTCGCTGTGAAACGGAGACACCTCTTTCTCCCTTATTAAGGAGAGAGAGAGCCTGTGGTCTGTCAAGTACAGGGTGAACGAGTAATCTTTCGGGTACTGGAAATCTGTGTCTTTGCTGTTGCTTTGCTCACACTTGAGTGCTCAGTGATGGGTGCCGATGTTTTTTTTGCTGGTGGGGGGAGGAGGAATTGTTGCTTGCTGCCACTTATGCGTGGGAGGGAGGGAAGCTGGGGGGACTTTGGGGTTCTAACATTTAACTGTCATTCATTCTTTGGGGGCACTCCTCTGTTTTTTGATATGGTTGTGAAAAAAGAGCATTTCAGGATGTATATTGAATACATTTCTCCGACATTAAATGTACCTTTTGACCTTTGAGATCCATCTTTCATAATATGTAGCAAACGGCTCCAATGCCATAAGGGGACATATCACACGCCAATCTGATGGGCAAGGATGGGTCATAATGTGTGAGCAATCCATCAGATGTTATTAGTCTCTTTGTTTTCCTTGAATGCTTTTTCACATCTTTCTGACCATTCCCACTTTCCTCCTGTCTATAACGGTTCATTGAATGGATGCAGTACTGTAGCAATGTTTGGGAGAAACCAGTGGTAGTCATTTACAAGGCCCAAGTATGACCTGAGTTATGACACATTTTGTGGTTTGGATGCTGCTTCAGTCTTCTCTTGTGACTTATGTAAGCCATGCTTGTCAATGACATGTCTGCAATATGAGGTTTCATTCTTGAAAAACTCACATTTCTCTCTCTTTGCACGCAGACCGTACTCACTCAGCCTGGTAAGCACTTTACCAAGGTTCTGGAGGTGCTGTTCATCACTTTTGACAGTCACGGTGATGTCATCACGGTAACATGTCATCACTGTGCCTGGGATATCTTGGTGCACTCGGCCCATTGCACTTTGCCAAATTGTTGGGGCTGATGCAATGCCAAAGACGAGATGATTATACTGGAACAGTCCCTTGTGAGTGTTGAGTGTGAGGAACTTCCTGCTTGACTCCTTAATCTCCATTTGCAGATAGGCTTGTAAGTCAATCTTTGAAAACCTCTCCCCGCCTGCCAAAGATGCAAAAATGTCTTCTATTCATGGCAGGGGATACTGCACAGTACGTAGCATCAGGTTGATGCTCACTTTGAGATTCCCACATATGCAAATGGCTTTGGCCTATTCCTTTCTTGATCACTGGGGCAATGGGCATGGCCCAATCACTCACTACCTTGGAGAGAATTCCAGATGCTTCCAAGTTCTGAAGTTCAGCATCCACTTTAGGTCACAGTGCATAAGGCACTGGGTGCGCTTTATGGAATCTTGGAATTGCTGTTTCATCCAGTTCAATTCTGGCCTTCATGTCTTTGAGTTTACCAATCCCCTTCTCAAACACCTTCTCATTAGCAGTAAGCAACTGTGCCAGTCTCTGGGTAGTGCGACTATTTGGGCTGCTGTTGTCGGTTGATGCCACTGATTGCCATTCTAGATGGATTTTTCTCAACCATTCATGTCTGAAAAGTGCTGGTCCTCCACTTTTCAATACATAAAGCTCTAACTGTTGTTTTTGGCATCCATACGGTTACATTTACTTTCAGTTTGCCTTTGGGAGAGACCCTTTTTCATCAGTGTAAGTCTTTAGCATCACTGAGGTCTTTTCTAATCTTAGAAAACAGCCTGTTGTAGTCAGCCTCTGGAATTATGGACAAAGCTAACTCTGTATCCAGCTCCATTTTTAGATTTACACTGTACACATCTACTGTGATCCATATTACATTGCGATCTGCTTCAGTAATACTATGAAGTTTTAGGCATGACAGTTCACCTTTGTTAGACTCTATGTTGTCTGATTCTGTTTTATATTCAGTAACTTTATGCATTTACTTAGTTTTGTGTTTGAGACTTTTCACTCAGTTGTGCTTTTTGTCTACCTTGCACACTCCCTCTATGTGCCCTTGTCTGTGACACTGTCTGCAGAATTTTTCTTTGAACCAACAGTCATTTGCATCATGGGAGGATTTGCCACATCAATAATATTTTTGGCTTTTTGCACCATTCTGGGATATTTTGTGCATTTCACATTCTAACCTCCTTTTCTGCTGTGTCTTTTGTTGTAGTCTTTAATAATATTGCAATGGTCAATGGTCATTCTAAGGTTAGCTCTCCTTCTGCCAGTAGCCTCGTTTGAGTGATCTGACTATGTATGCCACATACAAGCCTGTCCCTTGATGCAGCAGAAAGTCCATCTCTAAAGTCACAGTACTGGGAAAGTTTATGCACTTCTAGAATGTATTCAGAAAGACTTTCATCCTTTGACAGGTTCCTTTTGTAAAATCTAAATCTCTCAGCTATTACCAGTGGTTTAGGGCTCTAGTGATAGTGTATAGTTTTAACAATTTTGTCGAACACCTTGTTTGCTGGCTTTGCAGTGGTTTCTAAGTTGCATAAGAGACTGTATGCTCTTACACCTATTAAGTTAAGAAGTGTAGGGCTTTCTTTTGCTCCTTTACATTGTTCGCTTTACAATACAGTTCAACCCTCTCAATATATGATTCCCATCCTTCATTAGCACTATCAAATTCATCAACTTTCCCGACTGAAATCATTGCCATGTTATTTTCACTTTAAATTCAGCGCGTCTTTCACTGTTACTCATGTGTTCCGTTGTTAGCACCCATAACGACTTCCTCGTGCTGTTTAACTCTTGCTCTTTCATCCCATAAATGTCGGTGCAGTTTGTGATATTTTCTGACATTCAGGTTCGTACTCTTTGCCAATTTGTTGCGTCTGTGCACAACTACATATCAGTTAAATAAAAGCAGACATACGGAAGCTGGCTTTAACTGATGTATCACATTACAGAGAGAGAGAGAGAGAGAGAGAGAGAGAACAATGTGCATGCATAAACAACTGCGCATGTGCAGACAACAGATCAATAAGTTAGTGCTAAGTGGGGGGGGGAGGTGTCATTGCTCTGAAAGAAATTGATTTATACATTGCAGGAGATAATGAGGATAAGCTCCCACTACCTATTAAATGTTCCCAATGGTGTGCAACTCAAATAGCCTGTGACAACCAAGTGCCTGAAAACCTCCTGGCTTTCACGTGTCTTAGCTGCTAAGCCTGGAACTGTTTCTAATGACAGGAGAAGGGGCGAAGATGGGTTACTGGTGCCTGAAAACCGGTCATTGTGGGCAGCTGCGGTTCCCCAGCTATGCTTGATGTCTCCTCTAGGAGAAGGAAAACTCTGATCTTAAACCTCCGCTGCCTTGTTAATATACCCACTCATGGGAAGGATTCTGGAGTAAACACCAAGTTAAAATCCACAGCTAGAGTCCCTAAGGCAGTGCTGGATGAATAGCCATTGAGAAATATAGACCTGCCTTTATGGTTTAGACCATAAGACCATAAGACATAGGAGCAGAATTGGCCCATTTGGCCCTTCGAGTCTACTCTGCCATTCCATCATGGCTGATTTACTAACCATCTCAACCCCATTCTTCTGCCTTCCCCCCATAACTTTTCATGTCCTGATTAATAAGAAGCTTTTAACCTCCACTTTAAACATACCCAATGACTTGGCCTCTACAACTGTCTGTAGCGATGAGTTCCACAGATTCACCACCCTCTGGCTAAAGAAATTCCTCCTCATCTCTGTTCTAAAGAGACATCCTTTTATTCTGAAGCTGTGCCTTCTGGTTCTAGGCTCTCCCAGTACAGGAAACATGCTCTACACCTCTACTCTACTGAGGCCTTTCAATGTTCAAAAAGTTACAATGAGATCTTCCTCATTCTTCTAAACTCCAGTGAGTTGAAATAAATATTGGAAGTGTTAGGATAATCACTGAGAAAAAAAAACTTGCCTTTCAGGTCTCCCAGTGGCCACACATTTTAATTCCACATCCCATTCCCATTCTGATATGTCTATCCACGGCCTCCTCTACTGCAAAGATGAAGCCACACTCAGGTTGGAGGAACAACACCTTATATTCTGTCTGGGTAGCCTCCAACCTGATGGCATGAACACTGACTTCTCAAACTTCCGCTTATGTCACACCTCCTCCCCCCCCCCACCGTACTCCATCCGCTATTTATTTATATACACACATTCTTTTTCTCTCTCTCCTTTTTCTCCCTCTGTTCCTCTCACTATACCCCTTGCCCATCCTCTGGGCTTCCCCCCCTCTCTTTTCTTTCTCCCTAGGCCTCCTGTCCCATGATCCTCTCATATCCCTTTTGCCAATCACCTGTCCAGCTCTTGGCTCCATCCCTCCCCCTCCTGTCTTCTCCTATCATTTTGGATCTCCCCCTCCCCCCTCCCACTTTCAAATCTCTTACTAGCTCTTATTTCAATTAGTCCCAACAAAGGGTCTCGGCCAGAAACGTCGACTGTACCTCTTCCTAAAGATTCTGCCTGGCCTGCTGCATTCACCAGCAACTTTTATGTGTGTTGTTTGAAATTCCAGCATCTGCAGATTTCCTCGTGTTTGCCTTTGTGGTTTGATGTGTAGACAGGAAAGCACTGGCTGAAGCTAGAGTCTTGTGTTGAATTTTACTCAGCACTCATTAGAAGGTAAGTCTCTCAGAAAGCACCTTAAAGTTCCTCACAGTCAATGAAGTCTTTCTGAAGTTGCACACATTTTGCGGCAACAAGTTTGCACAAACATGGTACTGTGGTCATGGCCAGATGATCTACATGGTGATACTGAAGGTTGCCATGCGTTACCACAGAACATTGATAGGATCTGGGCTGTGAAGTGGCAGGTGTATTTCAATCAAGTAGTGTGTGAGCTGATACAGTTTAGATACAGTCAAATGTGAAGCAGGAGCCTTGTCACGGTAGTGAAGCAGTGTGAGGCAACAGAGGTACTTTGGTATCCAAGTCCATAGATCCCTCAAAGTTGCTGCACAAGTTGATCCGGTGGTTAAGAAGATGCATGTTGTGTTGACCTTCATTAGTTGGGGAAGTGCCACAAGCTAATGCTGCAGTTCCATAATCCTCTTGTTGGGCAAGACTTGGAATAAATATTGTGTTTAGTTCTGGTCGGCTCATTATTGGAATGATGTGACAAGTTTAGAGAGGGTGCAGAGGAAATTTACCAGACTGATGCCTGGATTAGAGAGCGTGTTTTATCGTCTATAGGATAGGTTGGCAATGTGAGGTAACATAATAGATATATACAAGGTGATAAGAGGCATAGATTAAGTGGATAGCCAGAGACTTTTTCCCAGAGTGGCAATGGCTAACACAAGAAGGTGTGATTTTAAGGTGATCGAAGGAACGTACAGGGGATATCAGAATTAGGCTTCTTACATATGAAGTGGTAAGTGCATAGAATGCATTGTTCGGTATGGTGGTGGAGGCAGATACATTCAGGACATTTAAGAGACTCCTAAATAGGCACATGGATGAAAGAAAAATAGAGGGCTATGCGGGAGGAAGGGGCTAGGTTGATCTTACAGTAGGTTAAAGGATTGGCACAATATTGTGGGCCAAACAGCCTGTACTGTGGTGTACTATTCCATGTTCAGTGGTTGAGGGGCATAAACGTGAACTCACAATGTTTTTACCAGGATTAGGAAATCAACCTACAGATCATACCTTTCAGGTTATAGGGGAGAGATTTAATAGGAACCTGAAGGGCAACATTTTCATCCTGGTGGTAGTCTGTACCGGAGGAAGTGGCTGAGGCAGGTACATTAACATCTAAAAGATACTTGGAGATGGTACATGGATCGGAAGGATTTTGAAGGCTACTTGTCAAATGCAGGCACATGGGACTAGCTTAGATGGGCATTTTCGTCGGCATTGTGAGTTGGGTGGAAGGATTTAATCTCAATAACTCCACAGGTATTGTCTTGCATGCTAAGTATAACTCCACTACTTTAGCTGAAGAATTCACATGAGAGAGCAGACTTGGTTTAACTACTCTACTCACTTTATACCTATGATTGATAAGTATAGCTCCAATGCTGTATCTTAGTTTGCTGACCACAGCACTGTCCTTGGCCGAATCAAAGGTGGTGACAGATCAGCATATAGGAGAGTGGTTGACAATCTATTTGAATGGCAGCACAACAAGGTCAGCAAAACCAAAGAGCTACAGCACGAAGAAACTGAAGATCTCATTAGGGGATCAGAGGCGAAGAGGGTCAGTAACTCTAAATTCCTTGGTGTCATCACATCAGAGGATCTGTCCTGGAACCAGCACGTAAATGCCATCACAAAGAAGACATGGCAGTGCCTCTACTTTCTTAGAGGTTTGCATAGATTCAGTGTATTGCCTAGAACTTTGACAAGCTTCTATAGATACATCGTGGTGCCAATCTTAACTGGTTGCTTCACAGCCTGCTACGGAAACACCAATGTCCAGGAAAGGAAAAGACTACAGAAAGTGTTGGATCCAGGACAAGTCATACAGTCGTAGAGTCATTAAAAGGTAAATCACAGGCAAAACCCTCCCCACCAGTGAGCATGGTAGAGTGAGCTTTGGGTAGATGATTTATTTACACTTAAATGACTTTGGCCACCAGTCTTCTGTTCTTTGACAAAGTACTGTGGATTGAGTTCACAACAATGCTGTCATGGTCCGGTCCGTGAAATCCGCATTCTGGTTCATGGTCCAGGCCACGTTCCTTATTCCAGGTTTTCCAGTTTTCCCCAGTTTCTGTTGAGGCAGCTGATTCTCGTTTGGGCTGGCTTCATAAATAGCTTCAGGATTCAGCCTTGGGCAGGGCTGAGTTGAGTTGAGTTGAGTTGAGTTGAGTTGAGTTGAGTTGAGTTGAGTTGAGTTGAGTTGAGTTGAGTTGAGTTGAGTTGAGTTGAGTTGAGTTGAGTTGAGTTGAGTTGAGTTGAGACTGGAAAATGGTGGAGAGAGAGAACATCAAGGAAAGAGCCAAGCTGTTGAAGGAAGTTTTTGGCGAGAGTGGAAGTGAACTAGAGATGGAGGTTGGTGGGAAAGAGGAATGGAATGGAAAGAGGAAGAAAAGAAAGCAGAGGTACAGGATATCAAACTCTGACGAATCAGTGGATGATCAAAGCAGGACAGCAAAACAATGGAAAGAAGATAAAATTAAAGCAATTATAAAACTAAGTGAAGACGGGGTGTCATTTGATGATTGGAACACGATTCATTTGATGAAGATGCTCGACAAAATTCTAGGCGAGATTAAAGGAGCAAAGGTTTTACGAAATGGATTGCTACTAGTGATTTGTTGGTATCGTTCTCAACAAAGTAAAGTGATAAGATTATGTAAAATAGATGGCAAAGAAGTACAATGCTCAATACCCAACAATAGAAAATGGACTAGAGGAGTTATTTTGGGGATATCAACAAAAGTTGCTATGGATCAGATTAAACAGAACATAAAAGGAGCAAAAATTATTGAGGCCAAACATTTGAAAGTTACAAGAAATGGGAAAAAGTGTGATAGTTTATCGGAAATGATTAACTTTGATGAAGAGAGATTGCCGACTAACGTTTACTTAGGGTATATGTGTCATGCGGTTAGAATATATATACCACTGCCTTTAAGATGCCATAAATGTCAGAAATTCAGGCACATTGCGGCGGTCTGCAGAGGAAAACAAAGATGTGGGAGATGTGCTGGAATACATGAATATGGGAAATGTGAAGTGGGAGCTAGGCTGAAATGCAGCAATTGTGGCAAGGAACACAGCGCAGCTTATCGAGGGTGCATTTATAGCAAGAAGGCGGGTGAGATACAATATGTAAAAGTAACTCAAGGAATCAGTTATGCAGAGACAGTGAAAGAAGTTGATGAAAAAAAGGCTGTCAAGCAAACAAATACAGGGAATAATAAACTGGTGAATTGTGAGAGCTGTAATATGAAAAATAAGGATAGATTATTAATGAGTAGAAAGGAGTTTGTGCTTTTTATGGTGGATGCAATTAATTGTTCAGCTCAAACAAGCAAAAGAACTGAGAAAATTAAAATTATCGTCAAGTCTGCAGAAAAGTATCTTGGTATTAAAGGAATTAGGTGGGAAGAAGTCAAAGAAACGCTGAATGGAGGATCCAACAGTTCACAGGCAGGAGAGATGGAATCTTAATGGCAGTATACTTATCGCAAATGGTCAAGAATTTAAGAAATGTTTCAGAACTTAAGGAAAATCCTCAGATTTTATGGTTGAAGCCCAGGGTAAATGTGCAGAACTACAACAACAAATAGAAGTATCCGACAAGAACAACGGTGAGTTGGAAAGAGATTGGAAAATGGAGGAAATTATTACAAGGATACAAAAGGAAAAAGAATTTGTTGCAAAGTGAATTATCTACATTCAGATTATAAAATGAAAACATGGAAGTGAATGAAGAAGAACTCCGAGGTCTCAGTAAACAACTGCAAGCTACGATCCAAGAAAAGGAAAATCTGAAAAAGCAGATAGACTTGGAAAAACAAGAAGTTTAAAAGTATAACGTGTGACAATTACTATTCTTTAACAAGATGATTTTAGTCTTACAAGTGATGTAGATGAAATCAATGTAATTGAGGTAATGCAACTACACGAAAACGTGACAAAATTAGGGAAGAATAGCAGTTTGCGGCAGTATCTAATGAGTGCATTAAGCATTCACGAGGAATTGCAACTACAAAGTGATGCTAATGGAGAACTGCAGGCTGAACTAGATTGTCTAAAGTAGAGAACTCCAGGATATACTTGGTTGGAACACCCAGGGTCGCTCGGCTCGCTGTCGTCTAGGGAAACAGCCCTCGGCCCCGCCGAACTGGGTAATTAGTTTGTGTGGATGCTGTGTGATGTACCCCACCCTGCCCAAAAACAGACAATACACCAGATACAATTAAATGATATACAGTTTATAGATATTACTGGAACTATATGATTAATAGAGAATAAAATATAAAAGGAAAATAAAAAGCACCACACTTATCAAAGTTCAATCTCTTCGTGCACAAACAGTTGGAGCTCAAGACCCTTCTTCTTCACCCTGTGACCCCTCGGACCACCTCGACCGGCCGCCTGGGACCAACAACGGTGGTCGACCAGATGCTCCACACGTGTCCGTCTCCGTCTCCTCTCCTCGCCGAATGCCCTCCTTGGGGTCCGACCCCGTTAGCGGACTCACGGCATCTGGTCCATCCTCTGTCCCGCCTTCTGCCACCAAAGCCCCACGCATACAATCTCTTACAGACACCCCACAGGCATAACAACTAACCCAATTGGTTCATTTGTCCTCTTATCAGTAGATAATCCAAAACAAACTACCAGTGCAAGAACTTTCTCAGCGTTTAACATAACAAAGAAGCATTCCCAAGTATAACATAACAAAGAAGCCATTTTAATTAGACTACACAGTAACATAAAAGACGAAACCTCCTTACATTAAAAAAGCATTTCGAAATAGAGAAGTAATGGTAAGCGTATTTCTAGATATTGAAAGAGCATATGACTCACTATGGAAGGATGGCTTGTTAATTAAACTCTATGATGTGGGAATTAGTGGCAGAATGTTTAATTGGATCAAAGATTTCCTTAAGGAAAGGACAATTCAAGTAATAATAGGTGGAACAAGCTCCAAGTCAGTTAAAATAGGTAATGGTACCCCTCAAGGAAGTGTCATTAGTCCAGTTCTTTTTAATATCATGATACATCTTTGATCAGGTAGGGACAAGATATAGCAAATCATTGTTTGCGGATGATGGTGTAATCTGGAAAAGAGGAAGAAACATAAAGTATATATTAAAGCCTTTTGTACCTGCCTTAAGATCAGTTGAAAACTGGGCTAATAAATGGGGTTTCAGGATTTCTGCTTCTAAGTCCAAATACATGATTTTTGGCTTTAGAAGAAAGATTCTTGATTGTGAATTGTGTCTATATGATTCTCCACTAGAAAGAGTCAAGGTATTCAAGTTTTTAGGTGTCTGGTTTGTTGAAAGACTTACTTGGAGGGTTCATATAGATAAAACAATTGGAAAGTGTGAGAAAGTTTTAAATATTATAAGTATTGCTGGATGCGACTAGGGAGCAGGGCGGAAAACTATGTACTTAATATATCTAGCTATGAGTAGATCAGTTATAGATTATGGTTGTATTGTTTATGGTTCGGCTGCTACGGCAGTGCTTGGAACTTGTGCAGTCCAAAGCACTTAGACTCTGTTGCGGAGCTTTTAGAACAACATCAGTCCCGGCATTATGTGTGGAGATGGGAGAAGTGCCTCTACATTTGAGACGAATTCAGTTGGGCCTGCAGTATTGGGTAAAACTAAATGGATTCAATCACAGCTGTCCATCAAAGTGTCTTTTGCAGGGGAAGTCGGATACCCATTTTTAGATTTGGTTAATAACTGGGCTGTGAAATTGAAACTGACTGAGGAAGACATAGTTGACCAAATTTGCTTGCCACCCATCCCTTTTTGGCTCTTTCCAGAACCAGAAGTAGACCTATTCCTCCTTTTTCAGCTTAAAGGGAGCAGTGCAATTTCATCAGCATTGATCACAAATGAATATTTAAATAATAAATGGGGATCTTATCTGAAGATTTTTACTGTTGGCTCAGTGGACCCAAAGAGCAGTAGGGCAGGATTTGGGATGTATGTGTCTCAATTTGGAGTTAAGATTGGTCACCCGGTTTCAGATGGTGTTTCTGTCTTTGCAACAGAATTATTAGCAATCCTCTGGGTCTGATGGTGGGTAGTAGACTCTTGGTCATGTAGGGTTACCATCTGTTTGGATTCTGCTGCTGCCTTAGAGGCTATCAAAGGGAGTAAATCAAAAGCTCGTCCTGACATAGTTATTGAGATTCTCTTAGTGTTGTTTATAGAGTAGGGAAGATGGGTTGTGCAGTCAGATTTTCATGGATACCAGGGCATGCTGGGGTGGAGGGAAATGAAATTGTGGATGGCATTGCAAAGTCTTCCTTACAGAGCAGGCAAGTAGAAATTAGAGTTCCCCTAGGCAGAGCAGAATTAAGAAGTAGGATTTAAAAAGTTATAGAGAAGAAGTGGTAGGAGGATTGGAAAAATGAATTAAGGGGCAGGCATTATTTTTCTAGTCACCCACTAGTTAAAAAGGTCTCAGACTGTTATCTTTTAAGTCGTAGAGATATGGTGAAATTTACAAGACTTGGGTTGGGGCATTGCGGGCTAACCTATTATTTAAAGATAATAGGAAAACATCCTACTGGATTATGTGACTGTGGTAGTCCAGAGACAGTCCAGAATGTTTTGCTGAGCTGTAATCGATACAAAATTGAAAGAAGCACGTTGTTCAAGAGGCTATCTGGCTTAAATTTATTTTGGTTTTCTATTAAATCTTTGTTTGGCCATGAAGAGAATCAACATCTGATTGAAGAGTTTGTTGTTCAGTTTATATGTGAAACTAGGTTATGTTCGAGAATTTGAGTTCCTTGAAGTTCTATAATTAATTATACATCCTGCGGAGGACTGTAATACGCCTAGATGCGTCGAAACAGCCGGAAATGGAAGAAGAAGAAGAAGCCTCGGGCTGCTGGATTGTTCCTGTCCATATCCCCTGTTTGAATCCCTTCCCTTCCCCTTCCTTCTGTCATCTCGCCTGAATCCTTGCCTTGCCTCGTCTGAAGCCTCGCCTCGCCTTGCCTCACTTGGCCTGTAACCCTCGCCTGCACTGCTGTCAAGTTCAATCGCTGGAGCAAGATGAGGAACTGTCTATTGCTGTTTTGAGCCATCTCTGTGTCCACGCCTCTGCTAGGCAAGTCCGGCCGTCTGCCGCTGCCTTGTGTTGGGAACTGTCTCGTCGTATTCTGCATTCTGTATAATGAGTCCCGGCCCTACGTCCTGTATCCAAGGAGGGGTCCTGGCTCTGTGTTCCGTGTATGAGTCCTGGCCCTATGTCCTGTTTCCAAGGAGGGGTCCTGGCTCAGTGCTCCATGTTCCTGTCTCTCCCTTGACCAAGGCTCTGCGTTCCTGTCCCTCCATCAACCAAGTCAAGGCTTTAGGGTCTCGTCCAGTCCTAGTCATGATCCAAGAACCTTGTCCTGTCCAAGCCACGGCTTTGTGTTCTCGTCTTGTCCTCGTGTCTCGCCCAGCCCAGGAGTACCTTGCCCAGCTCGGTGCTGGGGTTCCCTTGTCCTGTCCAGGAGTCTCACGTCCAGTCCTGTAGCCACGTCTTGACCTTGTCTAGTTCTGGAGTCTGAGCCTGAGTCAAGTCCCAGGTTCTGGGTCCTTGCCCAGTCTCTGGCTCGGAGTCCATACCCAAGCCTCGAAATACCCTAGCCTCGAAGAACCCAAGCCTCGTCATATCTTCGCCTAGATCCGGGCTCCAAGCCTGAGTCAAGACCCAGGTTTTGGGTCCTTGTCCAGTCTCTGGCTCGGAGTCCAAGCCCAGGCTCCTAGTTCCAAGTTCCATGTCCTGGTTTCGCTATCCTAGTCAAGTCCTAGCCCAGGCCCTGAATCTTTGTCTCGTCCAGGGCATGTGTCATGTCCAGCGTCCTTTCTTCCCCACTTTCCTTGCTTTCTTGACTAATCTAGTCCTGTTCCTTGTACTTCAGTGTCTGTGTCTTGCATTTGGGTCCTGCTCCCAGCGCCCCCCACACTATGACAAATGCATTTCCTAAAAGCTGTGAACCTAGTTCATTTGTAACTATGCTATTCCTAAAAACTGTGAATACCAGAATACTAGCCCAGATGCTGCTGGTGCCTCTGGGATAGAAGTGTGAAGTTTACAGGTAGTTTCCAAGACGGCATTACCTATACTTTATAAGTATGAATTGTCCTCTATGATAGCACGTAAAATACCAAATAAATGTATTGTGGATTTGGTTTGGAACAATGGATTCCTGAATACCAGTCCAGACACTGCTGGCGTCGGTGGGATGAGTGTAATCGAGAGGTGTGAAGTTTGTATGTAGTTTCAAAAGAAAACATTGTCTATACGTTGCAGATATGGAATTGTCCTTTGTGTGTGTGTAGCAAATAGATATTGAGCCCCACGTTGGGCAGCAGACCTTTCCACTGAAAGCGTCTCTGTCCGAATGATGCCTGCTGAACCTTGTTTTGTCGAATAAAGAAGCTGCCTTGTATCTACCAGTAACTCTCTCTCTCCCCAGTGATTTCATTCATGCCACATCAAGCACATCTATAAGGAGCACTGCCATAAGAAAGCAGCATCCATCAACAAGGACCCCCAACATCCAGGCCGTGCTTTCTTCTCGCTATGTCCATCAGGAAGGAGGCACAGGAGCCTCAGTTTCAGGAGCAGTTATTAGCCTTAACCACAGGGATACTGAACCAGATGAATAACTTCACTCACCTCAACTCTGAATTGATTCCACAGCCTAAAGACTCAAATTTCAAAGTTCAAAGTAAATGTTATTGTCAAAGTCCATATTTGCCACCATATACAACCCTGGGTTTCAGCTTCTTGTGGGCATGCTCAATAAATCTGTAGAATAGTAGCTGTAACAGGATCAATGTAAGATCAACCAGAGTGCAGAAGACAACAAACTGTACAAATGTAAATAGCAATAAATAACAAGAACTTGAAATAATGAGATAATGAGTGCGCAAGTGGAACAGGTCAAAAGCTTTAATTCCTCGGGGTCAATGTCACAAATGACCTGACTTGGTCCAACCAAGCAGAGTTCACTGCCAAGAAGGGCCACCAGCTCCTTTACTTCCTGAGAAAACTAAAGAAATTTGGCCTGTCCCCTAAAACCCTCACTAATTGTTATAGATGTGCCGTAGAAAGCATTCTTATAGGGTGCATCACAACCTGGTATGGAAGTTGTCCTGTCCAAGACCGGAAGAAGCTGCAGAAGATCGTGAACATGGCGCAGCACATCACACAAACCAATCTTCCGTCCGTTGGCTCACTTTACACCGCATGCTGTCGGAGCAGTGCTGCCAGGATAATCAAGGACACGACCCACCCAGCCAACACACTTTTCATCCCTCTTCCCTCCGGGAGAAGGCTCAGGAGCTTGAAGACTCGTACGGCCAGATTTGGGAACAGCTTCTTTCCAACTGTGATAAGACTGCTGAGCAGATCCTGACCCGGATCTGGGCCGTACCCTCCAAATATCCGGACCTGCATCTCGGTTCTTTTGCACTACCTTACTTTCCATTTTTCTATTTTCTATTTGTGATTTATAATTTAAATCTTTAATATTTACTAATTTTTACTATTTTTAATATTTAATATTTGTAATCCAGGGAGTGGGAAGCGCAGAATCAAATATCACTGTGATGATTGTACGTTCTAGTACCAATTGTTTGGCGACAATAAAGAATAAAGAGTCCATGAAACTGAGATCATTGCTTGTGGCAACACAAACAAGATGCTGGAGGAACTCAGCAGGCCAGGCAGTATCTATGGAAAAGAGTATAGTCGACATTTCGGGCCAAGACCCTTCAGCAGGATCCACTACTTTATGTACGACTTTCTGTTCAAAGGCATTAGTGTTTCCATACAAGGCAGTGATCAGCCAGTTGATACACTCTCCACTACACATCTGTAAAAGTTTTTGGGTGTCATGTCGAATCTCCACAAACTCCTGAGGCAGAAGAAGCACTGCTGGTGCTTTCTTAGCAATAGCACTTAAGTACTGGCTCCAGGACAAGTCATAGAGTCATAGAGACATTAAAAGGTACAGCACAGAAACAGGCCCTTCAGCCCATCTAGTCCATGCCGAACCATTTAAACTGCCTACTCCCATTCCACTGATACAATAAAACCCAGGTATTTAAAGTTGCTAAGTCTCTCTACCTCTGATCCTCCAATGAGGACTGGCTCATAGACCTCTGGTTTCCCTCTCCTGAAATCCACAATCATTTCCTTGGTCCTACTGACACTGAGTGAAGGGTTATTGTCATGACACCACTCAGCAAGATCTTCAAACTCCCTCCTGGATGCTGATTCACCACCACCATTGATTCTGCCCACGTTATCAGAAGACTTGAATACGGCATTGGAGCTGTGCTGAGCCACACAAGAGTAAAGCAAGTAGAGCAAGAATCTAAGGACACTGCCTTTTGGTGAACCCGTGCTGATAGAGATCATGGAGGAGATGTTATTGCCAATCTGAACTGACTGGGGGCTACAAGTGAGGAAATCCAGGATCCAATTGCACTAGGAGATATTGAGGCCAAGGTCTTGGAGCTCATTGATTAGTTTTGAGAGGACGACAGTATCTGCAGTTGATCTACAGTTGTTAAAGACCATTTTGATGAATACACCTTCGCTGTCCAGATGTTCCAGGATTGAGTGAAGAGCCAATGAGTTGGCATCTGCTGTGGACCTGTTATTCCGGTAAGCAAACTGGAGCGGATCCAAGTTGCCTCTCAAGCAGAAGCTGATATGTTTCATCATCAACCTCTCAAAACACTTCATCGCTGTGGATGTAAGTGCAACAGGGTAATAGTCACTGTGGCAGGTCACCACGCTCTTCTTCTTGAAGCAGGTGGGTGCCACACACTGCCAAAGTGAGAAGTTAAAGATCTCAGTGAGCACACCAACCAGTTGGTCAGCACAGGTCTTCAGTACGCGGACAGGTACCCTGTCTGGTCCGAATGCTTTCTGCGGATTCACCCTCCTGTGGGAAGTCCACGTGTCAGTTTTAGAGACTGAGATCATAGCATTATCAGAGGATGTGGAAGTTCGCAATGGTTCCTCCATGTCCTGACTGTCAAAGCAAGCATAGAAGGCGCTGAGTTAATTTGGAAGCAAAACCCTGCTGTCTCCCATGTTGCTTGATTTAACTTTATAAGCGGTGACAGCATTCAAGTCCTGCCATATCCGTTGAGCTTCCTTCATTGATTCAAGCTTGGTCCAGAATTTTGACTTCGCCCGTGAGATGGCTTTCTGGAGATCATGCTTGCACCGCTGTAGCTTTCTTGGACTTCAGACTTGAATGTCTCTGATTTGGCCTTCAGCAGATTTCGGATCTCATGGTTCATCCAGGAGCCCTGCGTGGAAGAGACTCTGAATGATTTAGTATACACTCGTCTACAGCTGTTTTAATAAAGTCTGTTGCAATCGTGGTACACTGACTCAAAGTAATCCCATAATCACTCTTCTGCCTCCCACAAACCCCTCTTTGCTGTCCTAATGTCTGCAGCTTTGCTTTTTACCCTCTACCTATATGTAGGTAGGAAAAGGCAGCCAAGTGATCTGATTACCAAAATGTGGCCTGGGCAAGGAACGGTCGGCATTCCTTATCCTAGTATAACAGTGGTCTAGTGTGTTAGGAAATGTGATGCTTCAGGTTACATGCTGCTGATAATTGGGCTTTCAGGGACTCTACAATTCATGTTCACAGTGTTATTTTTATTTATTGGCACAATTTGTACATTGGAACATCTGCTTATATGAAGTTCTTCATAAATATTTTCCTGTAAATGCCTGCAAGTAAATGAATCTCAGGGTAGTATATGGTGACACGTTTGATAATAAATTTACTTTCTTTCACTGCCCATCTGAAAGAAAAGGGTGCTCACGGTGGAAAAATTGGGTATAGCTTTGTGGTTAAGATGTCAGTGCAGGATTTGAATAGGCAATCTCTCATTGAAAAAACAGGGCCACACCCAGCTGCTGAGAAACAGCAGAGGTGTGGCACTTAACTCAATGCTAACATCAAAGAAGCCAGCAAGCAGGCCTAAACCCCCCCCCCCACTGTCCCTCTTTTGCCAACGATTCCATGATGTGCAAATATGCCTTCCAGCTATCAGACCCTGTCACATGATTGCCTCATGCAGCTGTCTTTGTTTTGTGCTGTGATTCATATCCAGGAGACTTGTAAAATATATATCTGGGATCCAGCTGCCAGTAATCATGCAGCAGCCTCAACATTTAAAACAGATGATCTCTCTTTTGTTTGTCTCACTTTAATTAATAAAATTACCACTTCTCTACCTCCTGCTTTTCCCTGCCCCACCCATTCTTACTGGGATCCATTCATTACCTGACAGATTAGTTTAAGAACTCATTTACCGCCTGCCAAGCACTATGAATCAAAATAAATCAGCCTCTTTGAGTTAGCTTTTGCAGAAAGCTCGACGTTATAACAGAATCAAAGTTCAAAGATCAATCAAAGTAACTATAGTGCTGTGCAAAAGACCTTAGGTGCATATAAATAGCTAGGGTGCCTAAGACTTTTGCACAGTACTACACTTGTCAACGTGGAGCAGAGAGAGATTTTGTAAATCTGACGGGAGCAAAGGATGTTGGGAATTGTGAGGGTGGAGCGCCGCGGGAGGGGTGTGGGTGCAGACACACCCAGCCCTGAGACACCAGACAAGGTAATCTGATTCCAAACAATTGGTTTATTGATCATTATAGAGTGTCCCTTTGGCTCAAATGAGGCATTGGCTCTGGGTAAGCTTCTGTTAGGGCTCCACTTTCTTCTCTTACTGTACCTAGTTCAGTAAATGGCTGTTGTGTGTTCTTCGTGCCGGATATTGGAGACCCAGAGACTCCCAGGGAATTACATCTGCGTGGTGCATCCAGCTAACTGCCCACTAACCCCCAATCTTGCTGTCATCCGCAAATATGCTGATTCAGTTAACCACATTATCGTCCAGATCATTGACAGAGAAGACAAACAATGGACCCAGCCCCGATCCCTGCGGCACTCTGCTAGTCACAAGCCTCTAGTCTATAATAGACGATAAACAATAGGTGCAGGAGTAGGCTATTCAGCCCTTCGAGCCAGCACTGCCATTCACTGTGATAATGGCTGATCATCCACAATCAGTACCTTTTTCCTGCCTTCTCCCCATATCCCCTGACTCCGCCATCTTTAAGAGCCCTATCTAAATCTTTCTTGAAAGAATCCAGAGAATTGGCCTCCACTGCCTTCTGAGGCAGAGCATTCCACAGAACCACAACCCTCTGTGTGAAAAAGTTTTTCCTCAACTCCATTCTAAATGGTCTACCCCTTATTCTTAAAATGTGGCCTCAGGTTCTGGACTCCCCCAACATCGGGAACATGTTTCCTGCCTCTAGGGTGTCCAATCCCTTAATAATCTTATATGTTTCAATCAGATCCCCTCTCACCCTTCTAAATTCCAGTGTATACAAGCCCAGTCGCTCCAATCTTTCACCATATGACAGTCCTGCCATCCCGGGAATTAACCTCGTGAACCTACACTGCACTCCCTTAATAGCTAGAATGTCCTTCCTCAAATTTGGAGACCAAAACTGTACACAATACTCCAGGTATTGTCTCACCAGGGCCCTGAACAACTGCAGAAGGACCTCTTTGCTCCTATACTCAACTCCCCTTGTTATGAAGGCCAACATGCCATTAGCTTTCTTCACTGCCTGCTGTACCTGCATGCTTACTTTCAGTGACTGATGAACAAGGACACCTAGATCCCATTGTACTTCCCCTTTTCCTAACTTGACACCATTCAGACAGTAATTTGCCTTCATGTTCTTGCCACCAAAGTGGATAAACTCACATTTATCCACATTAAACTGTATCTGCCCACTCGCCCAACCTGTCCAAGTCACCCTGCATTCTCATAACATTCTCCTCACATTTCACACTGCCACCCAGCTTTGTGTCATCTACAAATTTGCTTTTAATCCCTTCATCTAAATCATTAATGTATATTGTAAATAGCTTCCGTCCCAGCACCGAGCCTTGCGGTACCCCACTAGTCACTGCCTGCCATTCTGAAAAGGATCCATTAATCCCTACTCTTTGTTTCCTGTCTGCCAACCAATTTTCTATCCATGTCAGTACCCTACCCCCAATACCATTTGTTCTAATTTTGCCCACTAACCTCCAATGTGGGACCTTATCAAAGGCTTTCTGAAAGTCCAGGTACACTACATCCACTGGCTTTCCCATGTCCATTTTCATAGTTACATTCTCAAAAAATTCCGGAAGATTAGTTAAGCATTACTTCCCCTTTGTAAATTCATGTTGACTTGGACCTATCCTGCCACTGCTATCCAAATATGCCGCTATTTCATTTTTATACTTGATTCCCGCATCTTCCCCACCACTGATGTCAGACTAACTGGTCTATAATTGCCTGTTTTCTCTCTCCCTCCTTTCTTAAAAAGTGGGATAACATTAGCTACCCTCCAATCCGCAGGAACTGATCCTGAATCTATAGAACAATGGAAAATGATTACCAATGCATCCATGATTTCTAGAGCCACCTCTTTAAGTACCCCGCGATGCAGACCATTAGGCCCTGAGGATTTATCAGCCTTTAGTCCCATCAGTTTACCCTACACCATTTTGTGCCTGATGCGAATTTCCCTCAGTTCCTCTATTACCCTAGGTCCTCTGGCCACTATTACATCTAGGAGATTGTTTGTGTCTTCCCTAGTGAAGACAGATCCAAAGTACCTGTTCGGCTCGTCTGTCATTTCCTTGTTCCCCATAATAATTACACTCGTTTCTGTCTTCAAGGGCCCAACTTTGGTCTTAATTAATTTTTTCCTCTTCACATACCTAAGGAAGCTTTTACTATCCCCCTTTATATTCTTGGCTAGCTTACCTTCGTACCTCATCTTTCCCCCCCACCGTATTGCCTTTTTAGTTATCTTCTGTTGCTCCTTAAAACTCTCCCAATCCTCTGGCTTCCCGCTCATCCTTGCTATGTTATACTTCCTCTCTTTTATTTTTATACTGTCCTTGACTTCCCTTGTCATTACCGGTCTTCCCTTACTCCCCTTAGAATCTTTCTTCCTCTTTGGAATGAACTGATCCTGCACCTTCTGTATTATTCCCAGAAATACCTGCCACTGTTGTTCCATTGTCATCCCTGCTAGGGTATCTTTCCAGTCAACTTTGGCCAGCTCCTCCCTCATGGCTCCATAGTCCCCTTTGATCAACTGTAATACTGACACTTCCGAGTTTCCCTTCTCCCTCTCAAATTGTAGATTAAAACTTATCATATTATGGTCACTACCTCCTAATGACTCCTTTACCTCGAGTTCCCTTATCAAATCTGGCTCATTACACAACACTAAATCTAGAATTGCCTTCTCCCTGGTAGGCTCCAGTACAAGCTGCTCTAAGAATCCATCTCGGAGGCACTCCATAAACTCCCTTTCTTGGGGTCCAGTACCAACCTGATTTTCCCAGTCAACCTGCATGTTGAAATCCCCCATAACAACCGTAGAATTATCTTTGCAACATGCCAATTTTAACTCTTGATTCAACTTGCACCCTATATCAAGGCTACTGTTTGGGGGCCTGTAGATAACTCCCATCAGGGTCTTTTTGCCCTTACAATTTCTCTGTTCTATCCATACTGACTCCACATCTCCTGATTCTATGTCCCCCCTTGCAAGTGACTGAATTTCATTCCTCACCAGCAGAGCCACCCCACCCCCTCTGCCAACCTGTCTGTCCTTTCAATAGGATGTATCCCTGAATATTCATTTCCCAGCCCTGGTCCTCTTGCAGCCATGTCTCTGTTATTCCCACAACATCATACTTGCCAATTGCCAACTGAGCTTCAAGCTCATCCACTTTATTTCTTATACTCCGTGCATTCATATGTAATACTTTTAATTCATTACTCCCCTCACCTTTCACATCGATTCCTTTTTCACTTGGCCATACTCTCCGATCCCTTCCTAAGCTTTCTGCCCCTTTAATTCTGTTGTTTTTCTTAACTTTTCTTATTCTCTCTTTCCCTTTAACTCCATTCTTATATTTCCAGTTCATCCCCTCCCCCCCACTACTTAGTTTAAACACACCCGTGTAGCAGTGGCAAACCTGCCTGCCAGAACGCTGGTCCCCCATCTGTTAAGGTGCAACCCGTCCCTTCTGTACAATTCATCCTTACCCCAAAGCAGATCCCAGTGCTCCAAGAATCTAAATTCCTGCTTCCCGCACTAGCTCCTTAGCCACACATTCAGATTCCCTATTTCCCTGTTCCTGCCCTCACCAGCACAAGGAACTGGAAGCAAACCAGAGATAACCACCCTGGAGGTCCTGCTTTTCAGCTTTCTTCCGAGTCCTCTGAAGTCACACTGAAAAATGTCTCTCCTCTTCTTCCTGACGTCATTTGTGCCGACATGCACCACTACTTCCGGCTGATCACCTTCTCCCTTGAGGATGCCCTGCAATCGGTCTGTGACGTCCTGGATCCTGGCACCAGGGAGGCAACACACCATCATTAAATTCCTCCTGTTGCCGCAGAAACCCCTATCTGTACCTCTCACTATGGAGTCCCCTACTACCACGGCTCTGCCTGACCTCTGTCTCCTCGGCTTTGTTTCAGCGCCAATATTTGACTCGCAGACCTGTCCGCCTCTCAGACTGGCACGGTCTTCTGTCCCAACAGCTTCCAAGAGGGTGAACCTGTTTTCAAGAGGCACATCCCCCGGGGTCGCCTGTACTCCAAGCATCCATCCCCTCCTCATCTTCACCCCCTCTTCTCTCTTCCGGTATCTTCGGTGCAACGATCTCACTGCAGGTCCTGTCCAGAAAAATCTCTGTTTCCTGGATGAACCTGAGGTCATCCAATTGCCTCTCCAGTGCCTCAACACAGTCCTTCAGGAGCTGAACCTGGACACACGTTCCACATTTGTAGCAGCCAGAGGCACCGTCAACATCCCTGACCTCCCACGTCATGCAAGCAGCACACTGAATCAGTTGACCTGTCATTTCTTCACCACCTCTCACCCTCTCCAACTGTGGCGTAGTCTCTTCCCTCAGCCTCCTCGCCGAAGACTCTCGAGACAAAGACTCGCACTTTTCTCACAAGCCACTTCCCTCGACAAGGCCGCTCCCTGACAGGCCACTCCCCTAGAGCAAACCTTGATTATATTGGCTGATATTTGACTAACGCGTTTCACTTGTCGCACCTCGGCTGACCTCGAATGTTTGTGTTGCAGGCTGGTCTCGACCGGGTTTTAAATCAACCACTACTACTACTACAATCTACTACCACTCTCTGACTTCTCCCACAAAGACAATGTCTAATCAAATTTACTATCTTATCATGAATGCCTAGTGACTGAACCTTCTTAAGCAACCTCCCGTGGGACCTTGTCAAATGCCTTGCTGAAGTCCATGTAGACAACATCCACCAGCTGCCGGGTCCCGCTACAAGCTTCGATCGTTTTCCTCATTATCGACTACACTCCCAATCATGATATCATCTGCAAACTTCCTGATCCAGTTAACTGCATTATCATCCAGATATTTAATATAGATGACAAACAACAAAGTACCTAGCACTAATCCCTGCAGCACACCTCTGGTCACAGTGGTTCAGGAGTCCCGAGGAGTCTTAAGTACACTGAACTCCTGCCTCAGCAAGGACCTGGACCCATTGCAATTTGCATACCGCCACAATAGGTCAACGGCAGACGCAACCCCCATGGCTCTCCACACGGCTTTAGACCACCTAGACAAGAGCATTCTGACAGCATTGTACCAGCATTCATTACTGTCTGGTATGGAGGGGCTATTGCACAGGACCGAAAGAAGCTGCAGAAGGATGCTGTTCATCGACTATAGCTCAGCATTTAATACCATCATTCCCACAATCCTGATTGAGAAGTTGCAGAACCTGGGCCTCTGTACCTCCCTCTGTAATTGGATCCTGGACTTCCCAACCGGAAGACCACAGTCGGTGCGGATTGGTGATAACATGTTCTCCTTGCTGACGATCAATACTGGCGCACCTCAGGGGCGTGTGCTTAACCCACTGCTCTACTCTCTGTGTATACACATGACTGTGTGGCCAGGCATAGCTCAAACACCATCTACAAGTTTGCTGACAATACAACTATTGTTGGTAGAATCTCAGGTGGTGACGAGTGGGTGTACAGGAGTGAGATATGCCAACTAGTGGAATGGTGCTGCAGCAACAACCTGGCATTCAATATCAGTAAGACAAAAGAGCTGATTGTGGACTTCAGGAAGGGTAAGATGAAGGAACACATACCAATCCTCTTAGGGGGATCGGAAGTGGAGAGCGTGAGCAGCTTCAAGTTCCTGGGTGTCAAGATCTCTGAGGATCTAACCTGTTCCCAACATATTGATGTAGTCATAAAGAAGGCAAGACAGTGGCTATACTTTATTAGCAGTTTGAAGTGATTTGGCATGTCAACAAATACGCTCAAATACTTCTATAGTTGCACCGTGAAGAGCATTCTGACAGCATTGTACCAGCATTCATCACTGTCTGGTATGGAGGGGCTACTGCACAGGACCGAAAGAAGCTGCAGAAAGTTGTAAATCTAGTCAGCTCCATTTTGGGCACTGGCCTACAAAGTACCCAGGATATCTTTAGGAAGCGGTGTCTCAGAAAGGCAGCATCCATTATTAATTCCTCTAGCACCCAGGGCATGCACTTTTCTCACTGTTACCATCAGGTAGGAGATACAGAAGCCTGAAGGCACACACTCAGCGATTCAGGAACAGCTTCTTCCCCTCTGCCATCCGATTCCTAAATGGACTTTGAAGCTTTGGACACTACCTCACTTTTTTAATATACAGTATTTCTGTTTTTGCACATTTTTAAATAATCTTTTCAATATACGTAATTGATTTACTTGTTTATTTATTAGGTTTTACTTTATTTATTATTATTATTATTATTATGTTCTCTCTCTGCTAGATTATGTATTGCATTCAACTGCTGCTGCTGAGTTAACAAGTTTCACATCACATGCCGATGGTAATAAACCTGATTCTGATTGTCTTGGCCAATATTCACCTACTGATTCTTAAAAACTGGTCATTATTTCATTGCTGCTTATGGAGACACACTCTGTATGCAGATGGAAAGTTCTATCTAAGTTTAAAATTAGAAGTAATTTTACTATCACATATGTCACTATATACTGTGACGAGAGGCCTAGGTGAGGATGGTAATGACCCAATTGCTGGAGTATTCAAGACTAGAATCAAGACACAACTAGAAACTGAGACAAGAACAGGTTTCTTGACCAGATACTAGATGAGAATCTGACCAGACTAGATGAGAATCCAATGAGACTAAAATCCTAAGCACAATTACAGACTGAACTAAAGTTGAGCTGATGATTAAGCACCGAACCTGAGCTCAGGTGCTCTTTAAATATCTAAACTTTGGTGTATAAAACATGGCCGCCATTTAGCAGAGTGGGCCAGAATCTTTAAAGGGACCACACCAGCTATCCTTCTCTGGCGAATCAGAGCATCTAAACCAGGGGTAGGCAACCTATGGCCCGCGAAGTTATTTTGACTGGTCTGCGAGCAAATATTAGGATACTATGCTTATCTGGCCCGCGAGCGATTTTTCCTTATTCTGAGTGTTTCATGCAACCACGCTGATGGGCATGCATGGCATCTTGTTACACTGGCCCCAGGTTCCGTTTTGTTCCAAACCAAACACTGGTATATACGAACGACGGGAAGGTAGACTACCCTATTAATATGTATTAGATACTCTCCGAGCACACACAGGTTTTCAGATGGGATCGTTCAAATTTGTAAACAGAAACAGCGTCACTGTGTTTTAACCAGAAATCCCCGCTAAATATCCAGATATTTACATGTGCTACGATACTTGTTGAATAACTCCGTTTCGAAATAAAATTGAAGAAAAAAATTCCAATGGCAATGAATGCAAAACGCAGGAAGGTAGAAACTAAGTGCCGAAATTTCCAAGACACTTGGACACTAGATTACTTCTACATCAAGCAAGCTGGGAAACCAGTTTGTCTCATTTGCCTAGAAAATGTTGCTGTGAAGAAGGTGGTAAATATCAGGTGACATTATGAGACCCGCCATAGAGGAAATTTTAACAAGTTTACTGGGCAAGCAAGTAAAGATGAAGTTGAGCGAATGAAGGCCAGTTTCGGAAAACAAACGTCATTTTTTGCCAAGAAAAGAAGTGAAAGTGAAGGAAATACCCGTGCTAGCTACGAAGTCTCAAAACGTATTGCAGAAAAAATGAAGCCTTTTACAAATAGAGAGTTTGTCAAAGAACGTTTACTGGCAGTGGTGGATATTGTTTGTCCTGAAAAGAAATCTTTATTTGCATCATCAGCCTGTCAGCAAGAACGATCACATGGCGAGTTGAAGAAACGCCAGAAGATGTTAAAAGTTGTTTAAGGGACGGCTGCAATGAATTGCAATTTTTTTCAATTGCACTTGATGAGAGTACAGACTTGAGAGACACTGCTCAACTTGCAGTGTTTGTGTGAGGAGTGACCTCAACTTTTCAAATTTTTGAAGAGTTTATTCAATTAATTCCTATGAAGGATATGGTTACTGGAGCAGACATTTTTGAAGCTTTGTTGAAAACGATGTCAGAAATGAAACTTAATGTGTCGAAGCTAATTGGCATCACAACTGATGAGGCACCGACAATGGTGGGACAGAAAAAAGGCATCATCGCATTGCTGCAACGACAATTGGAAAACCTTGGAATTGCACAGAAACTGGTTAAAATTCATTGTATTATCAATCAAGAGGCATTATGTGCCAAGTCTTTGAAATTAAAGAATGTTATGGACATTGTTGTGAAGGCAGTGAATCTGATCCTATCTCGTGGATTGTATCATCGCCAGTTTCAGCAGTTTTTGTTGGATACGGAGGCAGAATATGGGGACCTGGCTTATTTCTGCAATGTATGCTGGCTTAGCCAAGGGTCAATGCTGGAAAGAGTAATTGCATTGCATGACGAGATGGCAATATTCCTTGAAAGCAAAAATGAGGATGCTTCACATTTTCATGATCCTGATTGGCTTGAAATCTTGGCATTTCTTGTAGACATTACATCTCATTTAAATAACTTGAATTTACAACTTCAAGGAAAAAGATCAGCTGATACTTGAGATGTATGGTCATATTGTGGCCTTTGAATGAAAGCTGCAATTGTGGGAGTACCAGCTTCAAAAAGGAAATTGTGCACATTTTCCTACTTTTCAAAAAAAGTAAAGGCACTTTTGTGAATATGGTCCAAGAATTGAGAAAAGAGTTTTCGTCTTGTTTTGCTGATTTTCGCTTGCATGCAAATAAATTCAAGCTGTTTGCTACTCCATTTGATGTGGAAGTGGACACAGCATCAGAAATTTTTCAAATGGAATTGATTGAGATGCAATGTGATGACATATTGAGATCGAAATTTCATTCTGAAGATGTGTCAGTGCTTGACTTCTATAGAAAATATGTTCATCCAAGTGGAAAGTACCCTAACTTAGTGGACCATGCAAAAAAGATGGCATCATTGCTTGGCAGCGATTATCTGTGTGAGCAATTATTTTCAAAAATGAAACACACCAAGAACCATTTGAGAACAAGATTGACTGATTTCCATCTGGATAATGTCTTGCTCTTGGCATCAACAAGTCTGACACCCAATATTGAGAAGCTTTCAAGCAACGAACAGCATCAAGTTTCACATTGATTTATCGACAGTTTGCATTAAAAATTTTTTATTATACTTAATTTACCACCATTCAATGCATCATGTTCATACATTTTATGTTTAAAGATTCTTTGTGTCCTTTTAATAGATTCAAAAGATGCCTTGATTGAAATAAATTGCAACTAAACTGAGTTCTTTGATTATTAATTGGCATCCTTGGTTAAGCACAAATGATTTTCTAGCATGCGTTATTCATTAAATTGAGGCAGAACATAACTAGATGTATTTAAATGGATAATTCCCATATTTCATGTCTTTTTATGGCATTTATCTGGCCCACCGTCTGCTCATTAATACGCGATCTGGCCCACAGAGGCAAAAAGGTTGCCGACCCCTGATCTAAACCCTGGAGGCTGGTGCGGTCAGGTGCGTACCATAACAACACACTACACTGAAATTTATTTTCTTGTGGGCATTCACAGTAGAACAAAAGAAAACAATAGAATCATTGAAAAACTACACATAAACAAAGACTGACAAGGAACCGATGTGCAAAAGAGACAAATGGTGCAAATACAAAAATTTAAATACTAAATATTATCTGAATGGTGGCCGATTAGGAAAAGGGGAGGTGCAACGAGACCTGGGTGTCATTATACACCAGTCATTGAAAGTGGGCATGCAGGTACAGCAGGCGGTGAAAAAGGCGAACGGTATGCTGGCATTTATAGCGAGAGGATTCGAGTACAGGAGCAGGGAGGTACTACTGCAGTTGTACAAGGCCTTGGTGAGACCACACCTGGAGTATTGTGTGCAGTTTTGGTCCCCTAATCTGAGGAAAGACATCTTTGCCATAGAGGGAGTACAAAGAAGGTTCACCAGATTGATTCCTGGGATGGCAGGTCTTTCATATGAAGAAAGACTGGATGAACTGGGCTTGTACTCGTTGGAATTTAGAAGATTGAGGGGGGATCTGATTGAAACGTATAAGATCCTAAAGGGATTGGACAGGCTAGATGCGGGAAGATTGTTCCCGATGTTGGGGAGGTCCAGAACGAGGGGTCACAGTTTGAGGATAGAGGGGAAGCCTTTTAGGACCGAGATTAGGAAAAACTTCTTCACACAGAGAGTGGTGAATCTGTGGAATTCTCTGCCACAGCAAACTGTTGAGGCCAGTTCATTGGCTATGTTTAAGAGGGAGTTAGATATGGCCCTTGTGGCTACAGGGGTCAGGGGGTATGGAGGGAAGGCTGGGTTCTGAGTTGGATGATCAGCCATGATCATAATAAATGGCGGTGCAGGCTCGAAGGGCCGAATGGCCTACTCCTGCACCTATTTTCTATGTTTCTATGTTTCTATGTTTCTAATAACAGATTAAGAAGCAAAATTGAAACCTTCAGAGCAGAAATAGCCCACTTAATAGATTATAAAATTGTTAACCCGATCAAGAAGGTTAAGAGAAAAGCTAAAGAAACTAGGGAGATGCACAACCAAGAGGCGAGCTGGATTCGGGAGGAAAAAGAGCACTCTCACACAATTGAAGACTTGCAAACACCTGAAGTTACAATGGATGTGCTAGAAGTGGTTATAAAAAATACCCACACCTGGAAAAGTACCGGCACTGATAATAGAAGCATAGAAACATAGAAAGCCTACAGCACAATACAGGCCCTTCAGCCCACAAAGCTGTACCGAACATGTCCTTACCTTAGAGCTACCAAGGCTTTACCCATAGCTCTCTATTTTTCTACACTCCATGTAGCCATCCAGGAGCCTCTTAAAGGACCCTATCGTTTCCGCCTCCACCACCGCCGCTGGCAGCCCATTCCACGCACTCACCACTCTCTGCGTAAAAAACTTACCCCTGACATCTCTGTACGTACTTCGAAGCACCTTAACACCATGCCCTCTCGTGCTAGCCATTTCAGCCCTGGGGAAAAGCCTCTGACTATCCACAAAATCAATGCTTCTCGATATCTTGTACACCTCTATCAGGTCACCTCTCATCCTCCGTCGCTCCAAGGAAAAAAGGCCGAGTTCACTCAACCTATTCTCATAAGGCATGCTCCCCAGTCCAGGCAATATCTTTGTAAATCTCCTGGTTTCCACGTCCTTCCTGTAGTGAGGCGACCAGAATTAAGCACAGTACTCCAAGTGGGGTCTGACGCGGGTCCTATATATTTGCAACATTACCTCTTGGCTCTTAAACTCAGTCCCACGATTGAAGAAGGCCAGTGCACCATATGCCTTCTTAACCACAGAGTCAACCTGCGTAGCTGCTTTGAGTGACTTATGGACTCGGACCCCAAGGTCCCTCTGATCCTCCACACTGCCAAGAGTCTTACCATTAATGCTATATTCTGTCATTACATTTGACCTACCAAAACGAACCACCCCACACTTATCTGGGTTGAACTCCATTTGCCACTTCTCAGTCCAGTTTTGCATTCTATCAATGTCCTGTTGTAACCTCTGACAGCCCTCCACACTATCCACAACACCCTCAGCCTTTGTGTCATCAGCAAATTTACTAACCCATCCCTCCACTTCCTCATCCAGGTCATTTATAAAAATCACAAAGAGTAGGGGTCCCAGAACAAATCCCTGAGGCACTTCACTGGTCACCGGCTTCCATGCAGAATCTGACCCCTCTGTAATATTCATAATTGTTAGTACTTTATACTTTATTGTCACCAAACAATTGGTACTAGAACATACAATCATCACAGCGATATTTGATTCTGCGTTTCACACTCCCTGGATTACAAATATTAAATATTAAAGATATTAAAAATAGTTAAAATTAGTAAATATTAAAAATTTAAATTATAAATCATAAATGGAAAATAGAAAAATGGGAAGTAAGGTCGTGCAAAAAAACCGCGAGGCAGGTCCGGATATTTGGAGGATACGGCCCAGATCCGGGTCAGGATCCGTTCAGCAGTCTTATCACAGTGTTCCCAAATCTGGCCGTGTGAGTGTTCAAGCTCCTGAACTTCCTCCCGGAGGGAAGAGGGACGAAATATAGAATATATATATAGCATAGAATATAGAACATAGAACATAGAATAGTACAGCACAGTACAGGCCCTTCGGCCCACATTGTTGTGCTGACCCTCAAACCCTGCCTCCCATATCAGCCCCCACCTTAAATTCCTCCATATACCTATCTAGTAGTCTCTTAAATTTCACGAGTGTATCTGCCTCCACCACTGACTCAGGCAGTGTATTCCACACACCAACCACTCTCTGAGTAAAAAAACCTTCTTCTAATATCCCCCTTGAACTTCCCACCCCCTACCTTAAAGCCATGTCCCCTTGTATTGAGCAGTGGTGCCCTGGGGAAGATGCGCTGGCTATCCACTCTATCTATTCCTATTAATAGCTATCATGTCTCCTCTCATCCTCCTTCTCTCCAGAGAGTAAAGCCCTAGCTCCCTTAATCTCTGATCATAATCCATACTCTCTAAACCAGGCAGCATCCTGGTAAACCTCCTCTGTACCCTTTCCAACGCTCCCACATCCTTCCTATATGAGGCGAACAGAACTGGACACAGTACTCCAAGTGTGGCCTAACCAGAGTTTTATAGAGCTGCACCATTACCTCGCGATTCTTAAATTCTATCCCTCGACTTATGAAAGGTAACACCCCATAAGCTTTCTTAACTATCCTATCTACCTGTGAGGCAACTTTCAGGGATCTGTGGACATGTACCCCCAGATCCCTCTGCTCCTCCACACTACGAAGTATCCTGCCATTTACTGTGTACTCTGCCTTGGAGTTTATCCTTCCAAAGTGTACCAACTCACACTTCACATATAAAAGTGTAAAAGTGTACTTGCCTTCATCCGTACTTGTGAAAACATATCAACAAATTTCTTAAAAACCCTGAAAAAATGACTGAATTTCTGATAGAAGGTAATACATATCTCTTATCTAAAGGTGTAATCACAAATGACCCACCAAGACATTGTCCTATTGTTTACAAACCATATATAAAATTGTATCATACATGTTACAACTAATCACCATTCACTTAGATCACCACAATGTACTTACAAGAGGGCAGAAAGTATGCCATATAAGGGTATGAATGGATGTAAAGTAAAACCGATTCTGTAATTCTAAATCTATTCTGGCAGAAAGCACGGTCTATCAGCGGCATTAACAGAGCTTTACCAAGTGGGATTTCTTGCAGGTCGGCAGCGGTTATTTAAAAAGGGAACTCGAGAGCGTTAGTCCATTGTACGTGGCCTATCAGTGGCTACCACCAGTGCACCAATCATGAGTTAAATAGAAGGGAAGGTTCAGGCATAAATGGGAGACACTACCTAGCAGAGTGGTCATCAAAGGAGCAATCATTGATGGAGTGATTTGAGGCAGAGTGGTGGGACTTTGGCTCATTCGGGCTTCGGCAATAACGGGTCGAGGCGAGGTAAGTTACCTGTGAGGAATAGAAACATGAAGTATGTCTGTGAGGCCAGTCTTCCGTACTAGCTGTCAGATGTGGAAAGCCTAGGAGACTCCCAGCCTCCCAGATGGCCACATCTGCACCAGGTGTGTCGAGTTGCAGCTCTTTAGGGACCATGTTAGGGAACTGGAGATGCAGCTCGTTGACCTTCATCTGGTCAGGGAAAGTGGGGAGGTGAGAGAGAGGAGCTAAAGGCAGGTAGTCACACCGCGGCCTCGGGAGACAGATAAGTGGGTAACAGTCAGGAGAGGGAAGGGCAGGAGTCAGGTACTAGAGAGTACCCCTGTGGCTGTCCCCCTTAGCAATAATAACTACTGTTTGAGTACTGTTGGGGGGAGGGGGGAACGGCCTACCTGGGGGAAGCAATAGTGGTCGTGCCTCTGGCACAGAGTCTGGCCCTGTGGCTCAGAAGGGCAGGGAAAGGAAGAAGGCAGCAGTGATAGGGGACTCTATAGTTGGGGGGTCAGACAGGCGATCCTGTGGATGCAGGAAAGAAATACAAATGGTAGTTTGCCTCCCAGATGCCAGGTTCCAGGATGTTTCTGATTGCATCCATGATATCCTGAAGCGGGAAGGTGAACAGCTAGGAGTCGTGGTACATATTGGTACCAACAATATAGGTAGGAAAAGGGAGGATGTCATGAAAACGGACTACAGGGAGTTTGGAAGGAAGTTGAGAAGCAGGACCACAAGGATAGTAATCTCGGGATTACTGCCTATGCCACATGACAGCGAGTATAGGAATAGAGTGATGTGGAGGATAAGTGTGTGGCTGAGGGATTGGAGCAGGGGGCAGGGATTCAGATTTCTAGATCATTGGAACCTCTTTTGGGACAGGCATGACCTGTACAAAAAGGATGGGTTGCATTTGAATCCCAGGGGGAAAAATATCCTGGCAGGGAGGTTTGCTAAGGCTGTTGGGGTGAGTTTAAACTAGGATTGCTGGGGGGTGGGAACTAAACTGAAGAGACGGGGGAAGAGGGGGTTGGCTCACAAATAGACAAAGCTTAGAGACAATGCGAGAGGGAGGATAGACAGGTGATAGAGAAGGGACACGATGGTTTGAGATGTGTCAATTCTAATGCAAGAAGCATCATGAACAAAGCAGATGAGCTTAGAGTGTGGATCAGTACTTGGAGCAATGTTGTTGTAGCCATTACAGAGACTTGGATGGCTCAGGGGCAAAAATGGTTACTGAGAGTGCCAGGCTTTAGATGTTTCAGAAAGGACAGGGAGGGAGGCAAAAGAGGTGGGGGCGTGGCACTGCTGATCAGAGATAGTGTCACGGCTGCAGAAAAGGAGGGATTGTCTACGGAGTCTCTGTGGGTGGAAGTTAGGAACAGGAAGGGGTCAATAACTCTACTGGATGTTTTTTATAGACCACTCAATAGTAACAGGGACATGGAGGAGCAAATAAGGAGACAGATTCTGGAGAGGTATAATAATTACAGGATTGTTGTGGTGGGAGATTTTAATTTCCCAAATATTGATTGGCATTTCCCTGGACCAAGGGGTTTAGATGGGGTGAAGTTTGTTAGGTGTGTTCAGGAAGGTTCCCTGACACAATATGTAGTTAAACCGACAAGAGGAGAGGCTGTACTTAGTCATAGTCATAGTCATAGTCAGTCATACTTTATTGATCCCGGGGGAAATTGGTTTTCGTTACAGTTGCATCCTAAATAATAAATAGTAATAGAATCATAAATAGTTAAATAGTAACATGTAAATTATGCCAGTAAATTATGAAATAAGTCCAGGACCAGCCTATTGGCTCAGGGTGTCTGACCTTCCAAGGGAGGAGTTGTAAAGTTTGATGGCCACAGGCAGGAATGACTTCCTATGACGCTCAGCGCTGCATCTCGGAGGAATGAGTCTCTGGCTGAATGTACTCCTGTGCCCACCCAGTACATTATGTAGAGGATGGGAGACATTGTCCAAGATGGCATGCAACTTGGACAGCATCCTCTTTTCAGACACCACCATCATAGAGTCCAGTTCCATCCCCACAACATCCTTACGAATAAGTTTGTTGATTCTATTGGTATCTACTACCCTCAGCCTGCTGCCCCAGCACACAACAGCAAACATGACAGCACTGGCCACCACAGACTCGTAGAACATCCTCAGCATTGTCTGGCAGACGTTAAAGGACCTCAGTCTCCTCAGGAAATAGAGACGGCTCTGACCCTTCTTGTAGACAGCCTCAGTATTCTTTGACCAGTCCAGTTTATTGTCAATTCGTATCCCCAGGTATTTGTAATCCTCCACCATGTCCACACTGACCCCCTGGATGGAAACAGGAGTCACCGGTACCTTAGCTCTCCTCAGGTCTACCACCAGCTCCTTAGTCTTTTTCACATTAAGCTGCAGATAATTCTGCTCACACCATGTGACAAAGTTTCCTAGCGTAGCCCTGTACTCAGCCTCATCTCCCTTGCTGATGCATCCAACTATGGCAGAGTCATCTGAAAACTTCTGAAGATGACAAGACTCTGTGCAGTAGTTGAAGTCCGAGGTGTAAATGGTGAAGAGAAAGGGAGACAAGACAGTCCCCTGTGGAGCCCCAGTGCTGCTGATCACTCTGTCGGACACACAGTGTTGCAAGCACACGTACTGTGGTCTGCCAGTCAGGTAATCAAGAATCCATGATACCAGGGAAGCATCCACCTGCATCGCTGTCAGCTTCTCCCCCAGCAGAGCAGGGCAGATGGTGTTGAACACACTGGAGAAGTCAAAAACATGACCCTCACAGTGCTCGCTGGCTTGTCCAGGTGGGCGTAGACACGGTTCAGCAAGTAGACAATGGCATCCTCAACTCCTAGTCGGGGCTGGTAGGCGAACTGGAGGGGATCTAAGTGTGGCCTGACCATAGGCCGGAGCAGCTCCAGAACAAGTCTCTCCAGGGTCTTCCATGATGTAGGAGGTCAATGCCACCAGTCTGTAGTCATTGAGGCCGCTGGGGCGCGGCGTCTTCGGCACAGGGACAAGGCAGGACGCCTTCCACAGTACAGGGACCCTCCGGAGCCTCAGGATAATGTTGAATACATGGCAAAGTACTCCACATAGCTGAGGGGCACAGGCTTTGAGCACCCTGGTACTGACACCATCTGGTCCTGCAGCCTTGCTTGGGTTGAGACGTTTCAGCTGTCTTCTCACCTGTTCAGCTGTGAAGCCCACCGTGGTGGTTTCGTGTGGGGAAGGGGTATAGTCATGAGAGCAGGGTGGGGGACTATGAGAAGGGGTAGGCGGGGAGAGTGGAATATGTGTTGGGTGGGGGCCAACAACAGATGGCTCATGTGGGGGATGGGCAGGGGTCACAATGTCAAATCTGTTAAAGAACAGATTAAGTTCATTGGCCCTGTCCACACTGCCTTCAGCTCCTCTGTTGCTAGTTTGCCAGAACCCAGTGATGGTCTTCATCCCCCTCCAGACCTCTCTCATGTTGTTTTGCTGGAGTTTCCACTCAAGTTTCCTCCTGTACCTGTCTTTAGCCTCCCTGATCCGGGCTTTCAGGTCCCTCTGTATTGCCCTCAGCTCCTCCCTATTTCCATCTCTAAACACCCTCTTTTTAGCGTTCAGGATGCCCTTAATGTCCTTTGTCACCCATGGCTTGTTATTTGAATAACAAAGGACAGTTCTTGTCGGAACATTGCAGTCCACACAGAAGTTAATGTAATCAGTGATGCATTCTGTGAGCCCATCAATATCCTTTCCATGTGGCTCACAGAGTGCCTGCCAGTCTGTCACCTCAAAACAACCCTGGAGCGTCTCATAACCTCCTCCGACCATTTCCTCACTGTCCTCGAGGTTGCAGGTTTACTCTTCACCAGAGGCACGTAGCAGAGTTTTAGATGCACCAGGTTGTGATCTGACCTTCCCAGTGGGGGGAAGGGAGAGGAGCTGTATGCATCCTTAACGTTAGCGTACATCATATCCAGAGTCCTCTCCCCTCTGGTTGTACAGCTCACATACTGCGTGAAGTTGGGCAGTGTTCTAGCCATGGTAACCTGGTTGAAGTCACCCGAGATGGTAATGAGGGCACTCGGGTGCTGGGTTTGTAATCTGGCTATGACGGCGTAAATGATGTTACACGCCGACGTTGGGTTGGCAGAGGGAGGGATGTACACAACAACCACAATTGCATGCAAGATTTCCCTTGGCAAATAATATGGCCGGAGTCCAACAGCAAAAAGTTCAATATCCGGGCTACAGACACGTTCCTTGATCGTAATATGCTTGATCTGGTTTTGGGAAATGAATCTGGTCAGGTGTCAGGTCTCTCAGTGGGAGAGCATTTTGAAGACAGTGATCACAATTCCATCTCCTTTACCATAGCATTGGAGAAGGATAGGAACAAACAAGTTAGGAAAGCGTTTAATTGGAGTAAGGGGAAAAATGAAGCTATCAGTCAGGAACTTGGAAGCATAAATTGGGAATAGATGTTCTCCTGGAAATGTAAAGCAGAAATGTGGCAAATGTTCAGGGAATATTTGCGTGGAGTTCTGCATAGGTACGTTCCAATGAGACGGGGAAAGGATGGTAGGGTACAGGAATCATGGTGTACAAAGGCTGTTGAAAACCTAGTCAAGAAGG
Source organism: Mobula hypostoma (assembly GCF_963921235.1). NCBI lineage: Eukaryota > Metazoa > Chordata > Chondrichthyes > Myliobatiformes > Myliobatidae > Mobula > Mobula hypostoma. The sequence goes on from NC_086103.1 coordinate 173,512,383, forward strand.
AAAGAAAAGCTTATGAAAGTTCAAAAAAACTAGGTAATGATAGAGATCAAGAAGATAACAAGGCTAGTCGGAAAGAGCCTAAGAAAGAAATTAGGAGAGCCAGAAGGGGCCACGAGAAGGCCTTAGCGAGCAGGATTAAAGAAAACTCCAAGGCATTCTGCAAGTAGGTGAAGAGCAAGAGGATAAGATGTGAGAGAATAGGACCAATCACGTGTGACAGTGGAAAAGTGTGTATGGAACTGGAGGGGATAGCTGAGGTACTTAGTGGATACTTTGCTTCAGTATTCACTACAGAAAAGGATCTTGGCAATTGCAGGGATGCCTACAGTGGAATGAAAAGCTTGGGCATGTATATACTAAGGAAAAGGATGTGCTGGAGCTTTTGGAAAGCATCAAGTTGGATAAGTCTCTGGGATCAGACGAGATGTACCCCAGGCTACTGTGGGAGACGAGGGAGGAGATTGCTGAGCCTCTGGCAATGATCTTTGCATCATCAATGGGTATGGGAGAGGTTCTGGAGGATTGGAGGCTTGCAGATATTGTTCCCTTAGTCAAGAAAGGGAGTAGAGATAGCCCAGCAAATTATAGACCAGTGAGTCTTACTTCAGTGGTCGGTAAGTTGATGGAAAAGATCCTGAGAGGCAGGATTTATGAACATTTGAAGAGGCATAATATGATTAAGAATAGTCAGCATGGCTTTGTCAAAGGCAGGTCGTGCCTTATGAGCCTGATTGAATTCTTTGAGGATGTGACTAAACACGTTGATGAAGATAGAGCAGTAGAAGTAGTGGATATGGATTTCAGCAAGGCATTTGATGAACTCCATGCAAGGCTTATTGAGAAAGTAAGGAGGCATGGGATCCATGGGGACCTTGCTTTGTGGGTCCAGAATTGGCTTGCCCACAAAAGCCAAAGCGTGTTCATAGATGGGTCATATTCTGCATGGAGGTCGGTGACCAATGGTGTGCCTCAGGGATCTGTTCTGGGACCCCTTCTCTTCATGATGTTTATAAATTACCTGGATGAGGAAGTGGAGGGATGGGTTAGTAAATTTGCTGATGACACAAAGGTTGGGGGTGTTGTGGATAGTGTGGGGGGCTGTCAGAGGTTATAGTAGGTCATCAATAGGATGCAAAACTGGACTGAGAAGTGGTAGATGGAATTCAACCCAGATACGTGTGAGGTGGTTCAACCGTGTTATCAAACTAAACAGCACCATTTTCCAAGGTAGCCCACTATGGTTCAGTCTAACTTTAAACCCGCTCTCTAATTTACTGAATTGTATGAAAATAGGGTATCAAATCACAGGCAACCAAACAAGTTATAAACCTTGACACACCTTCTATACATGGATAAATTTAAATTATGTGCTCCTTCATCAGTAAAGTTAAAGCAATTAGTTCAAATACTGAACTAATTTGGAAAGATACAAACATGAACTTTGGACTAGACACACTGCCTATAAAAAGTATTCACCGCACCCCAGAAGTTTTCATGTTTTATTGCTTTACAACATTGAATCACAGTGGATTTAATTTGGCTTTTTTGACACTGATGGGAGTGGGAGTGTTCTTTATCACCATGGAAAAGAGTACATATTGTCTTTGCTGGGCCATTCATACACTCCATGCTGCTGTTTGCTGTGGATTCTCATTCCAAATGGATGGAGGTTATACAAATGAAATCAACCAGCTCAGCAAAGACTGTCTCCGCTCTGAGGACTACCTTTGTCATAAATGGCTTACCAGAACAAATTGTGAGTGACAATGGACCACAATACACGTAGGAAGAATTCCGGCTGTTCATGAAGAAAAATGGCATCAGACATTTCAAGTCAGCTTCTCACCACCCAGCAGTGAATGGGTTAGCTGAAAGGTTTATCCAAGCCTTCAAGAAGTTCATTAAAGTGATGGACAAGGAGGACATTTCTCTAAAGCACAAAGTGGACAACTTCCTTTTTGTGTATTGAAACTCTGTTCATGCAATGACAAATCAGACACCTGCAATTCTGTTCATGAGCAGGAATCTGAGATCTTGCATAGAACTCTTGAAAGCAGACCTCCAGAGGGAGGTATAGAATAAACAGTTCAAATGAATCAGCTTTGAGATTTAACAGGAAGTCCTAGAGCGTGATTATTGAGAAGTTCCTCCAGCATTTTGTGTGTGTGTTGCCCACTATAGGAAATATCCTCTCCATGTAAACTGTATCTAGGCCAGGGATTCCCAACCTAAGGTCCACAGGTCCCTCAGTTAATGGTAAGAACTCCCTGGCATAAAAAAAGATTGGGAACCCCTGATCTAGGCCTTTCAACATCCGATAGGTTTTGATGAGATTCCCCCGCCATCCATTTAAATATCTCATTTCTGCATTTGCCTTCCACTGGGTCCAAGGGAACATTTTGTCAAGCCCTTGGGATTTATCCTCCCTGATTTGCCTCAAGACAGCAAACACCTCCTCCTCTGTAATCTGCATAGGGTACGTGAATTTGGTGCTGCTTTGCCTCACTTTTATAGACTCTGTGTCTATCTCCCGAGTAAATATGCTGTTGCTAAGTTAACAAATTTCGCGTCAAATGCCGGTGATAATAAACCGGATGCTGATTCTGATTCTGAAATACAGATGCAAAAAAAAAATTATTTAAGATCTCCTCCAACTCTTTTGGCTCCAGACATGGATTACCAGTCTGATATTTCAGAGGACCAATTTTGTCCCTTGCAGTCCTTTGCTCTGAACATATCTGTAGGATCCCTTAGATTCTCTTTCGTCCTGTCCGCTATGGCTAACCTTATGCCTTCGTTTTGCCCTCCTGATTTCTTTTTTAAGTGTTCTTTTGCATTTCTTATACTCTATAAGCACCTTATTTATTCCTACCTGCCTATATCTGCTATGCACCTCCTTTTTTCTTAACCAGGGCCTCAGTATCTCTTGAGAATGAATATTTCGTACACCTGTTTACCTTTTATTCTGACAGGCACATACAAGCTTTGTGTACTCAAAATTTCACTTTTGACGGCCTCTCACTTACCAACTACACCTTTGCCAGAAAACAGCCTACCTATCCACACTTGCCAGATCCTTTCTGACACCAACAAAGTTGGCCTTTCTCCGGTTAAGAATCTCAACCCACAGACTATGCCTATCTTTTCGCATATTTTCTTTGAAACTAATGTCATTGTGATCACTGGATGCAATGTGTTTCCCTACACAAACTTCTGTCACCTGCCGTCTCATTCCCTAGTAGCAGATAAAGTATCACACACTCTCTCTCTACGTACTGATTAAGGAAACTTTCCTGAACGCATTCGACAAACTCAAGCCTCGAAGAGTTAAAGCCTCAAAATCCCCACTCTAACTCTGCCCGCTCCAGCAATGGCTGCTCCACTTGCCCCTGCTTTATTTTAATTTGTTATTGCGAATCAATCCTGAATGTTGATTGGCCATTGTGCAAAACACCAAATGTTACGAATCAATGCCTTTTCTGCTCAATTGGTGAAAATTCCCCCTCCCCTGGTGAAGCTGTGTGAGCTGCGACTTCTCACACACTTTGGATCTCTGATAGGCCACTGCTCAAAAACACTGTGCACTGAGAATTGTTGCTATGTGTACCACGAGCCACTGCAGAGAAAATAATAAATTACAGAGCAGTAAAAACGAGGAATTACCCAATCAGTTCAAATTCAAATTTCAAAGCTCTAAGTTCAAAGTACAGTAAATTTACTATTATGGGCAAATATATCACCAAATACAATCCTGAGATTCATTTTTCTGAGGGCATACTCAGTAAATTCAAGAACCAAAATTGTTGTCGTCGTGGCTATCCCTCAAGGTCGAGGATGATGGTCTTCATTCTGTTGACCTACTTATGGGCTCTCAAGTGGCTCATGAGTCCGATCTTGGCTTTGAAAGTTCTTCCGCATTCAGGACAGGTAGTTCCAGATAGCAGATTGGGCTTTGGTTGTTGCTGCCTCTCTTTCCATTTTCTTTTCTTCTAATTCTGCACATCTGTTGGCTTCAAAAGTTGCTATTCCGTCTTGGATGATGGCTTACCAGAGTTTCCTGTCCTTGGCATTGGTTTCCCAATTGTTGACGTCGATGTTACATTTCTTCATGTTGGCTCTTAAGACGTCTTTGAACCAACAGGGTGGACAGCCAGTGTGCAAAAGACAACAAACTATGCAAATACAAAAACAGAAAAACAATATAATAATAATAAATAAATAAACATTAAAATGTAGAGTTTTGTCCATAGGTTGTGGGAACAGTTCAATGATGGGGCAAAAGTGAAGTTGACTATTTATTCCTTCTGGTTCAACAGCCTGATGGTTGAAGGATAATAACTGGTCTGAACCTGGTGGTGTAAGTCCTGAGGCGAGCAATGTCCCAAATTTTACTATTTTATTTGGAGATACAGTGCAGAACAGGCCCTTGCAGCCCTGAGCCACAGCATCCACCGACCTACCTATTTAACACTAACCTAATCAGAAGACGGTTTGCAATAAACAATTAACCTGCTGACCGGTACACCTTTGGATTGTGGGAGGAAGCTCACGTAGTCACAGGGAGAATATGCAAACACGAGGAAATCTGCAGATGCTGGAAATTCAAGCAACACACATCAAAGTTGCTGGTGAACGCAGCAGGCCAGGCAGCAGCTCTAGGAAGAGGTACAGTCGACGTTTCGGGCCGAGACCCTTCGTCAGGACTAACCGAAAGAAGAGCTAGTAAGAGATTGGTAAGTGGAAGGGGGAGGGGGAGATCCAAAATGATAGGGGAAGACAGGAGGGGGAGGGATGGAGCCAAGAGCTGGACAGGTGATTGGCAAAAGGGATATGAGAGGAACCACTCCTCCACTCAGGTTGGAGGAACAACACCTTACATTCTGTCTGGGTAGCCTCCAACCTGAGGGCATGAACATTGACTTCTCAAACTTCTGCTAATGCCCCACCTCCCCCTCGTACCCCATCTGTTATTTATTTATATACACACATTCTTTCTCTCTCTCTCCTTTTTCTCCCTTTGTCCCTCTCACTATACCCCTTGCCCAAGCTCTGGGTTTTTTCCCCTCCTCCCCCTTTTCTTTCTCCCTGGGCCTCCTGTCCCATGATCCTCTCATATCCTTTTTGCCAATCAACTGTCCAGCTCTTGGCTCCATCCCTCCCCCTCCTGTCTTCTCCTATAATTTTGGATCTCCCCTCCCCCTCCCCTTTCCAATCTCTTATTAACTCTTCTTTCAGTTAGTCCTGACGAAGGGTCTCGGCCCGAAACATCGACTGTACCTCTTCCTAGAGATGCTGCCTGGTCTGCTGCGTTCACCAGCAACTTTGATGTGTGTCACAGGGAGAATATGCAAACTTCTTACAGAGAACGCTGGAATTTACTCCGAACTCTGGAACGCCTCGAGCTGTAATAGTGTTGTGCTAACCACTATGTTATCGTGGAACCCATCTACACACTTGTGTGTTTGTTGCACGTAGTGATTGTGCTATGCCTAGCTGAAGTTGCAAGTGATTGGGTAATTCCTCTGTCAATCAAACCTTTACTGTTGCAAATGGCTGTAATTGACTACAACTGTCTTTCACTCACTGCTTCTTTCTGAAGAAGGAATCGTATCTCCGTTTCCTCTGCTCTTTAAGTAGACTAGGGTCTCAGCATGGAACACTGGCTCTTTATTCCTCTCCACAGATGCTGCCCGACCCGCTGAGTTCCTCCAGCATTTTGTGAGAGTTGCTCTGGATTTCCAGCGTCTGCAGAATCCCTTTTGAAAAAGTTGATTTTGCTCTTGGTAGAGTTAGTTGTAGGGTTCCCTCTGCCCACAGCTGCCCTAACAGATGCTGTTTGTTAGTTGCTCCAGATTCCAGCACCTGCAGTCTCTTGTGCCTCAACCGTTTCCTGTTTTACAGATAAGCAGATTCCACTGTGTAGAAGAGACTATGTGGTTTATCTTTCACATATTAGTTCATTGAATGAGCTTTTAATCATTCCGTGTCCTTTCCTTATTGCGCTGCATATTGGTCTCATTGAAGCAATGACATTTTAATGAGTGAATCTCTTCCACTGGCCTTTCGGGCCACAGATTCTAAACTGTGACGATTCCATTGAGTGTAAAAAAATTGCGACTCTGTCTCTTAGACCCTTCTGTCAATTGCTAACCAGCTTCTTTGCACTGAAAACGGTTCCAACTTTTTACTCTCTCATGAATGCTTGCTCATTTAGAACTGTTGTGCTAAACGTACTGTTTATTTATTTATTTGCACAGTTTGTGTTTTGCACATTGGTTGTTTGTCAGTTTTTGTTTATATATGATTTCTTTCATTAATTCTATTGTATTTCTTTATTTTCCTGCAAGTGCCGGCAAGAAAATGAGTCCCAAGATAGTTTGTGGTACATTTTGATGATGAATTTACTTTGAACTTTGAACTCTTCCTCGACTGTTGAAAGAGTTTCGGCAACTTTGGTATTTCCTGTCTCTCTCTCCTACATCCTTCAGTTGTCTATCAGTCAGACAGCTTCGTAAACATAGTATCACTATGGCAACTTTGGCCTCACCCTCAATCCCTGCCGCACTTTCCCTGCAATTTAAAAATGATTTGTGTTTGTACTCTTAGTTTTCTGATGATGGGTCTTCAAATTAAAATATTTTATCAGTTTCCAGAGATGTTGTCTGACTTGCTAAGTGTCTTGTAGCATTTTCTGGTTTTACTTATCCTCTGACCTCCCTGCTCGAAGGAGATCATAAGGCGAAGAGCATGGTGACCTGCCTCAATGACTATTATTAGTACCGCTTACATTGATTGTAGTTAAATGCTTTGAGAGGTTGGTTATGACACAAATCAATTCCTACCTCAGAGATCACCTGAATCCACTTCAGTTTGCCTACTGCCACCAGGTCAACAGAAGATGCAATTTCTCTGCCTTCTCACTCTACTCTGGACACTCTTTTCAGTCAAGGTGGCACCGAGCTGAGGTCTCGATCGAGTCTTGGCTCAGAGTCACTTATTTTTTAGGTTCGTTGGGATGGTTTCGGGGCAGAGAGGGGAGTTAGAGCTCAGCGTAGGGACAGGGATGTTGGGAGTTAGAGGTCAGGCCAGATACTAGTACTCCACTCTCGGCCGTCAATGAAACGGATGAAGGATATTCAACACGCAAACACAAGGAAATCTGCAGATGTTGAATATCCTTGCAGCACACATAAAAATTGCTGGTGAACGCAGCAGGCCAGGCAGCATCTATAGGAAGAGGTACAGTCGACATTTCGGGCTGAGTCCCTTCAGTCCTGACGAAGGGTCTCGGCCTGAAACGTCAACTGTATCTCTTCCTATAGATGCTGCCTGGCCTGCTGCGTTCACCAGCATTTTTTATGTGTGTTGCAAGGATATTCAACATCTGTGGATGAATATTGGGCTGGCAAGCACTGTGGACAAAGACCAGTGAGAATGAGGTCTGGCACACAAGGATCGAGTGCCGGTGACACCCTTGGTGCATGAGTCAGTGAGTCCAGAGTTCAAGGCCTGGACTTCGGGATTCCATCTTCAGCAACTCCTGAGATTGACACTGAAGATTAAAGTCTGGAGATCAATCAGATGTCTGGAAGTCGTGGGTCCGCGAGTCTATTGGGGAAGTCAGAGGCCCGCTATCTGCTAGTCCACAAGTCCACCAGAGGCTAAAGGCCCAGAGATGGCTTGTACTGGACTGGAGTTGAAGGACTGGCTGTGTGTGTGTGAGTGAGTGTGTGTGTGTGTGGGGCGGGGGTGGATGCGAGGGAGGAAAGGGGCTTGTTTTGCTGTTGTTGTTTGGTTGCTGATGTTCTGCTGAAGTTGCGGACATGCTACGATGGCGTGGAAATGTGTGGCGACACTTATGGGCTGCCTCCAGCACATCATTAGGTTATAGAAATCTACAGCACATTACAGGCCCTTCGGCCCACAATGTTGTGTTGACCATTGAACCTACTCTCGAAACTGCCTAGAATTTCCCTGGCGCATAGCCCTCTACTTTTCTAAGCTCTATATACCTATCTAAGAGTCTCTTAAAAGACCCTATTGTAACCACCTCTACCACCATCGCTGCCAGTGCATTCCATGTGAAAAAACACTCTCTATGTGGAAAACTTACCTCTGACATCCCCCTTGTATTTATTTCCAGGCACCTTAAAATATGCCTCCTCGTGTTAGCCATTTCAGCCCTGGGGAAAAGCCTCTGGCTGTTCACACGATCAATGCCTGTCATCACCCTCCTCTTCCACATCCCCCCTAACCTTCTTTCTCTGACCTCATCTTTTAATCTCCAGTCCAGATGAATGGCCTTGACCCAAAACGTCTACTGTTTATTCGTTTCCATAGATACTACTTGGCCTGCTGAGTTCCTCCAGCATTTTGTGTGTATTGCTTGGATTTCCAGCATCTGCAGATTTTCTCTTGTTCGTTCCACCCAAGTTCATTTTTTTTTAAGCTTCAAGACTTTGTCCTCTCTCCCTCCGCCTGAAAATGGTGAACCGACTTGCTCATCAGCAGACCTCAATCAGTGGCAACATCTCCTTCTTGCTGGCCATGAGCACAGGCGCACTTCAATGCCCCCCGCTCTACGATCTATATGCATGACTGTGTGGCTTAGCACAGCTCCTATTCAATGGCAGTTGCAGGAAGATAGTTTGGCCGGGAAGGTGGGGATCCTTGATGATCGATCTTACCTTCTTGAGAAGACCAGCACATTAGAAGGGACCGCTTCGTCGAGCACCTCTGCTTCGTCCGCCAAAACAGACAGGATCTCCCAGTAGCCACCCACTTCAACCCTGCTTCCCACCCCCATTCCAATATGTCCATACATGGCCTCCTCTACTGCCATGATGAGGCTAAACTTGGGTTGGAGGAGCAACACCTCATATACCGTCTAGGTAGTCTCCTGCCCCTTGGTATGAACATAGAATTCTCCAACTTCCGGTAATTCCCTCTCCCTCCTTTCCCCTATCCCTATGTCACTCTGCCCCCTCCCCCAGCTGCCTATCACCTCCCTCATGGTTCCACCTCCTTCTACTACCCATTGTGTTTTCCCCTACTCTTTCTTCACCTTTACTGCCTATCACCTCCCTGCTTCCCCTCCCCCACCCCTTTATCTTTCCCCTTACTGGCTTTTCACCTGGAACCTACCAGCCTTCTTCTTCCCACCCTCCCCCCACCTTCTTAATATGGCCTCTGCCCCTTCCCTCTACAGTCCTGACGAAGGGTTCCGGCCCGAAACATTGACCGATCTCTTCCATGGATGCTGCCCGGCCTGCTGAGTTCCTCCAGCGTGTTGTGAGTGTTGCTTAGAAGGGACGGTAGTGTTTCTACTTTCTTAGAAGTTCGCACAAATTCAGCATGTCATCTAAAACTTTGACAAACTACCATCGATGCACAGTGAAGAGTATCACATCCGGTTGCATCACAGCCTGATATGGAAACACCAATGCCCAAGAACAGAAAAGCCTATGAAAAGAAGTGGATACAGCCCTGTCCGTCACAGGAAAAACCCTCCCCACTATTAAGCACATCTACAAGGAGCACTATTATAAGCAGCATTCATCATCAAGGACCACTGTCCAGGCCATGCTGTCTTCTTGCTGCTGCCCTTGGAAGGAGGTACTGGACCCTTAGGTCCCACACCACCAGGTTCAGAAACAGTTGTGACCCTTCAGCTGTCAGGCTCCTGAACTAGCACAGATAACTTCACTCATCTCAACTCTGTAATGATCACTGAACACAAGCTATGGACTCTCTTGCAAGGACTCAGCAGCTCAAGTCCTCGATATTAATTATTTACTCATTTATTTATAGTTATTATTTGTTTTTGTATTTGCACAGTTTGTATTTGCAAATCGGCGGGAGGAGAGAGAAGCAGCGCGCCGCGCGTGCGCAGCCCTCCGGTGAAAACTGATATCGTATCCGTTAAATAGGGGCCGTGGACAATTCTGATTTGATGGAGAGGGACGTGAAAGCACAGAGGAACATCTGGAGAAATTTCTGAAACGCTCGTTCGCTGCTGTCATTACTGCGTGGTCCGGAATCTTCCGGAGGGTAGGCCTCAAAATCCCCGGCTTTGCCTGCTGTTGGCGACCGAGATTGAGGTCAAATCGTTTGGACAGAGATGGTGCTCGGTACTCGGTGTCGGAGAGCTGATTGGAGGCTCGAAGTTTTCGGATGACTCAGAGTCGGATTGTGGTCGGCATGCCAGGGAGAGTTTTTCTTCCTTCTCCCGTCTGCGTGAGATGTGGGACATTTGAGAGACTGAACTTTTACTGTGCTCATGGACTTCTTCATCAAGTTATGGTATTGTTGCACTGTTGTAACTATATGTTATAATTATGTGGTTTTGTCAGTTTTTTCAGTCTTAGTCTGTCCTGTGTTTTGTGATATCACACCGGAGGAAATATTGCATCATTTCTTAATGCATGCATTACTAAATGACAATAAAAAAGGACTGCGTGTCTTCATAATCTATATTCTTTTGCACATTGGTTATCTATAGGTCTTTGTGTGCAGTTTTTCATTGATTCTGTTGTATTTCTTTGTTCTGTGTATGCCTGCAAGAAAACGAATCTCAGGGTAGTATACGGTGACATTAACATACTTTGGTAATAAATTTACTTTGAATTTTTGATACAATCAGTGCTGGGAGGGATTGAGCCCGTGATGTATTATGCTGAATCCACCGTTCCCTGCAGTCCTTTACATTCCTGCGCGATCCAAGTGTCATGCCAGATCATGATGCAACCAGTCAGCTTTCTTTCAACAGCACGCTTGCAGAAGTTTATTAGAGTGATGGTGATAAGCTGAATGTCTTTAACCTTCAAAGGTGTGCCTTGCTAGTGACTGGGTCCCAGATTGGGTCCAGGCACATTAGTGTTCTGGACCTTAAAGCAGCTGACTCTCTCCATGCCATTCGCCCACCATAGGAAGGTTTATGATCACCCCTCCTTACCCTTCGTGAAGTCAACAATCAGCTCTTTAGTTTTACTGATGTTGAGCGAGAGGTAGTTGCTCTTGCACTGCTCGGCCAGGTTTCTTGCTCCTCTACGCTGACTAAATCACTGCCTGTTATTCATCCAACAACAGTGGTGTCATATGGCAATGGAGCTGTGCTTAGCTACAAAGTCTTTCAAGTGTGCAGAGGATGACCATATGCTTCCCTATGTTGACGTACATTATTCAAAATCTTTCCCGTTACATAATCCACTACTATCTAATTGTAATTTATTCTGTCCATTGACATTCCATACATTATTGCAAGCAACACACACAGAATGCTGGTGGAACGCAGCAGGCCAGGCAGCAATCTGTAGGAAGAAGTACAGTCGACGTTTCGGGCCGAGACCCTTCATCAGGACTAACTGAAGAAGAGATAGTAAGAGATTTGAAAGTGGGAGGGGGAGACCCGAAATGATAGGAGAAGACAAGAGGGGGAGGGATGAAGCCAAGAGCTGGAAAGTTGATCGGCTGAAGAAGGGGGAGTATCATGGGACGGAAGGCCTTGGAAGAAAGAAAGTGGGAAGAGAGCACCAGACAAAGATGGAGAACAGGCAAGGCTCAAGGACAGTTCTTACTCCGCTGTTATCGGACTCTTGAATGGACTTCTATTATGGTAAAATGGCGGAGCAGACTCGATGGGCCAATGGCCTACTTCTGCTCCTTTGTCTTATGGTCTTATGGAGTTATTGTGAGGGAAAGAGAGAGAAAAAATAATTAATTAATTAATTAGGGGTGGGGTAAGAAGGGGAGGAGGGGTGTTAACAGAAGTTAGAGAAATTAATGTTCGTGCCATCAGGTTGGAGGCCTTACGTTATTGCTTTAGCATAAGCTGCCATGTGTCTGTTCATGAGAGACTTACAAGAGAGTTGTGGATACAGCTCAGCACATAACAGAAACTAACCTCCCCTCCATGGACTCTGTCTACACTTCTCACTGCCTCAGTGAAGCAGCCAGCATAATCAAAGATCCCACCCACCCTGGACATCCCCTCTTCTCGCCTCTCCCGTTGGACAGAAGATACAAAAGCCTGAAAGCACCGACCAACGGGCTCAACAGCAGTTCTTAATCCGCTGTTATCAGACTCTTGAATGGACTTCTTTTATGATAGTACGCGTTCTTGACCTCACAGTCTGCCTCATTATGATCTTGCACTTTATTGTTTATCTCCACTGCACTATTTTCTGTCAATTCTACACTTCATTCAGCACTGTTATTTTGTATTGTGTTCTATCCCAATGCACTGTGTAATGATTTCACCTGTATGAACAGTATGCAAGACAGGCATGAAAATACCATGTCTTGGTACATGTGACAAGAATAAGCCAATTCCAATACCAACACCATCTGCCTTAGTAAATCACAAAGAATAATTGGGACACAATTAGAGTCAAGGGCCAATACTGAGCAAGCAGCCGTGGAAAAGTTGATGTAATGGTCTAGTATTTGAAATGGTGTATGTGACAAACAGCATCTGTGTTGTGGTGTATCATGGTTATTGGGGATTTGCTCTTTGAAAGAAAGCTACAGCATTATACAGTTATACTGAACTAAAATAGGCCCTTTGGCCCAACTCGTCCAAGGTGCCTTCCCGAGCCAGTCTCAAAACTTTCCTCCCCTTGTTCCAAGTTCAAAGTTCAAAGTAGATTTATCTGCAAAGCACAAATATGTTATCACTTTGGAAGTAAGAATGGAAGATTATTAGATTATTATCTAAATGGTAAAAGATTGTGGCATGCTGCTATGCAGAGGGACTTGGGAGTGCTTGCACGTGGATCACAAAAGGTTAGTTTGCAGGTGCAGCAGGCTATCAAGAAGGCAAATGGAACATTGGCCTTCATTGCTAGAGATATTGAATTTAAGGACAGGGAGGTTATGCTGCAAATGTACAGGGTACCAGCGAGGCTGTACCTGGGGTACTGTGTGCGGTTCTGATCTCCTTACTTGAGGGAGAATATACTGGCTTTGGAGGTGGTGCAGAGGAGATTCACCAGGTTGATTCCAGAGATGAGGGGGTTAGGTTATGAGGAGAGTTTGAGTAGCCTGGGACTGCACTCGCTGGAATACAGAAGAATGAGAGGAGATCTTAGAGAAACATATAAAATTATGAAAGGGGTAGATAAGATAGAGGCAGGAAAGTTGCTTCCACTGGTAGGTGAGACCAAAGCTAGGGGGCATAGCCTCAAGATTTGGGGGAGAAGATTTAGGATGGAGCTGAAGAGGAACTGGTTTTCCCAGAGAGTGGTGAATCTGTGGAATTCTCCAATGAAGCAGTGGAGGCTACCTCAGCAAGTATATTTAAGACAAAGTTGGATAGATTTTTGCATAGTAGGAGAATTAAGGGTTATGGGGAAAAGGCAGGTAGGTGGAGGTGCAGGTATCTGGTCCGTGGCCAGATCAGCCATGATCTTATTGAGAGGCGGGGCAGGCTCAACGGGCCAGATGACATATTTCTGCTCCTATTTCTTATGTTATTATATACTATGCTGAAAATCACTGTACTACAGGAATTTACACAGGAAAAATAAATACACTAGATTTATGAAAAACTACATATATACAGACAAAGATTGGTCACTGAACTGTTTACTGTTTACCTGTACTGTGCTGTACATCCATTCTGAATTATATTATATTAATTTATTTGTGGTAATACTTTTGTTTTATGTACAGTGTGTGATATGTTTTATGGGTGCACTGTGGTCCAAAGGGGGAACATTGTTTTGTTTGGCTATATACTGTACGTACAGTCAGATGACAATAAATTTGAACTTGAACTCGAGACCAACAAACAACCAATGTGCAAAAGGAAAAAAGCTTTGCAAATAAAAAATTATGCTGGAAATGAAGTATAAAAAGTCCTTGAAAGTGAGCCTGTAGGTCACAGAATCATTTGGAGTAGTGGTGGTTGAAGTTGTAATTGTACCCACCTCTAACACCTACTCTGATAGCTTATTCCATTTATCTACCACTCACTACTCCCAGCTTAAAGAAGGCAAACGTAAAAGAGGCGGACAACAGAAGAGATTCAAAGATGTCTTAAAAGCCAACATGAAGAAATGCAACATCGACATCAACAATTGGGAAACTAATGCCAAGAACAGGAAACTCTGGCAAGCCGTCATCCGAGAAGGAACAGCAACTTTCGAAGCCAACAGATGTGCAGAATTAGAAGAAAAGAGAAGAAAATTGAAAGAGAGACTGCAACAACCATAGCCCGATCTGCCATCTGGAACTACCTGTCCAGAATATGGAAGAACTTTCAAAGCCAAGATTGGACTCATAAACACGAGGAATTCTGCAGATGCTGGAAATTCAAGCAACACACATCAAAGTTGCTGGTGAACGCAGCAGGCCAGGCAGCATCTCTAGGAGGAGGTACCAAACCTCTTCCTAGAGATGCTGCCTGGCCTGCTGATTGGACTCATAAGCCACTTGAGAGCCCATAAGTAGATCAACAGAACGGAGACCATCATCTTCAACCTCGAGGGATAGCCACGACGACTCTCTGTATGAAAATGGGTTTAATAGCTAGGGAGTGTCTGCTTCTGCCTTCCCGTCCATAGATGCTGCCTGACATGTTGAGCTCCTCCAGCATTTTGTGTATATTGCAAAAGACCTCCAATGTCTCATTTTGCCTTTCCAGTGGTTAATTTGTAGTATTAAGCCTAATGATGGATTTTAGACAATCATTGCTGTTACAACGCAAAAGTGGAACGTGCAGTAAGGTGAGAAGTCACAACCTTCTCTTAGGTAAAATATACTGACTTGTGTGAGGAGTTTAAGGGTTACAGGGCCAAGTATAAGCCCTCCCCACCATTGAATACACTTACAAGAAAGCAGCATCCATCATCAAAGTCTCTCCCATCCAGGCCATGCCTTCTTTTCGCTACTACTATTGGGCAGGAGGTTCAGAGCCCTCAGGACTCTCACCACCAGGTTCAGGAACAGTTATTACCCTACAACCATTAGGCTTCTGAAACAGCATGGATAACTTCACTCACTACTACTTTTGAACTGATCCTCTCTGACTCACTTTCAAGGACTTTTTATGACTCACCTCCTCAGTAATATATATATTTTTTAATTTCCACAGTTGTCTTTTTGTGCACATTGGTTGGTTGTTAGTCTTTATGAGTCCTGATGAAGGGTATCGGATTTTAACAAAAACGGTATATTCCGTTCATGGACACTGCCTGACTTGAGTTCCTCCAGTATTTTGTGTGTATTGCAAAAGATTTCCAGCATCTGCAGAATCCAGTGTTTTTACCTGTTTATGTACATCTTTTCCCTCACAAATTTTACTGTATTTTTCTCCGTAAATGCCTTCAAGAAAATGAATTTCAAGGAAGTATATGGTAACATTACTATATTTTAATTATAAATTTACCTTGAATTTGATGGGCAGATGGAGTGAATTGCATGATTGAACAAGCTGTGTGGTATCTATACTGTACTTTGGTTTCATCAGATGGGGATTTCGATCACTTGCCGATGCAGTTTGCTCCTTGGGTCCGCGTCCCACTTTCAAGCATCTTCTCAGCAAAGAGCCAGGCAGAAGAAACGAATCCACAGCAAACAGGGTGGGACTTGGTTGTTAGCGGGCGGAGGAGAAGGCGGCAGAGACCCCGCCTCCATGCCACCCTGCCCCCGCATGCTAACATAGAGATGGAGATTGTTATTGGACAGCTGCGCTGTCAGTCACATCGATCAGCACAGGCTAGTGACTCACTCTCGGGCGGAACCTCCTCTCAGTTGGAGGCACGCAACAAGTTGCTCTATTAATAGTTGTTTTTTACGCAGAAAGTGTGAGAGATTTTTGTGCCCAGTTAATCCGTGATAAAAGTGTCGCAGTTTAGCGCCTTTTACTGAGGAAAGTAGTTTAAAAGCTGCTGATTCGAAAGAGCAAAAACTTACCCTGTTAGACCAAACTTCGGGAAACTATGTTGCGCTTAAGAAGCATCCTATTCATCGGACTGGCGTTTGTCTTTGCGAAGATCGAAGGTAAGGTTTTCCTCATGAGTTGTGCGTCTAGAAAGTATTTTCTTTGAGCGTTAATACTTCGGAAGGATCTCCCTCTGAACTGCAGACGACGTTGCTGCAGGCTTCCCAATTCCTCCTCGCGAATGCCTGTCCCATGTTGGGTCTGATATGTAAAATTTGGGGTTTAGCCTCCCGCGAGATACGCAGAGTTTTAATATTACTCGAAATATAACTGTGGGCGTTGGTGAGATACTTATGCAACAAATTCTCGTCCCCAAGAGTTAATCAGTCTCCGTGTTGGTTCTTCTGGATATCTCGGCAGAGTGTTTATTGTTGGTGAATGTGCTTTTTTTTAAAATAAGACATTGGCTTTGCTCAATAGCTTTTGAAGGGTTGTAATCTGGTGTGAAGAAATGCATCGAACTGTAGGGTTTCATGCATACCCCCCTTACCGCGCCCTCATTTCTCTATTACATCTCACAGATTTCATGAAATACAACAGTAAATCGAGATAAAGCTTGAGGAACTCAGGTCAGGCAGCGTCTGTGGAAGTAAATAAACAGTCCACTTTTCGGACCGAGACCCTTCTTCTGGACTGGAAAGGAAAGGGAAAAAAGGCAGAATACGAATTTTTTTTGGGGGGGGAGGGGAAGGAGAAGGAGGACAAGCAGGCCGGTGTTAATGAAGCTAGGTGGGTGGGGGAGGAGGATGAAGAAAGAAACTGGAGGGGGGGGGGTGATTGGTGGAAAAGGTAAAGGGCTGGAAAAAAAGGAATCAGCGAGGGTGGATCATGGGAGAAAGGGAAGGAGGAGGGGTACCAGAGGGAGGTGAGAGGCAGGTGAGGAGAAGAGGTAAGAGACCAGAGTGGGGAAATAAAGAAGAGGAAAGGGGGAGGGGAAAATGTTGGAGAGATGATGTTCATGCCATTAGGTTGGAGACTACTAAAACGGAGTATGAGGTGTTGCTCCTCCAACCCGAGAGTGGCCTCTTCAAGGCAGAGGAGAAGGCCGATGACTGACTTGCTGGAACAGGATTGGGGATAGCAATTGAAATGGTTGGCCACTGGGAAATTCTGCTTTTATGGATGGAGCTGAGGTGCTTGACTGCTTTGATAGTATTGAATAGACTGTAAACATGCACATAAATAAAAGATCTTGAATGATACCCTAACAAAGTGTGGCATTGTGGTACAAAATGAGGCCATTTTGCTGATCCAGCTCATGTTTGGTCATATTCCATTGTATTTGCTGTAAGTACAGTTTTTACCCCCTCTAGGACAGGGGTTCCCAGGGGTTAATGGTAGGGGTCCTTGGCATTAAAAAAGGTTGGGAACACCTGCTCTATGGTATCTGCAACCCTGATTGACTCCCATCCTCTATCCCTACCCTTGCTGGTAATCAGTTTAGGTCACTAATCTCACCCTTTTTAAAACACTCATTCCCCCTACGGTGTGTTTTGGCCGTTACTTAAAATCTATTTTTCACCCCCTGTCTTTGAACCAGTGTTTGGGACTGTGACCCTATTTTAACTCCCTGGCCCTACGTCTAAGAGTCCTGGTTAAGGACTGGAGGTCGGGGACCTGGAGGCAGCCTGTCTTGCTGTTGGAGGACTGTTCGTGTGTGCGTGTGAGGGTGGGAAGCAGCTTGTTTTCCTGTTGCTTGGATGGTGGGGGGGGGGAATCTCATTGAAACCATTCAAATGTTGAAAGGCCTAGACAGAGTAGATGTGCAAAGGATGTTTCCCATGGTGAGAGAGTCTAGGATAAGAGGGCACATCCTCAGGATAGAGGGGCGCCTTTTCAAAACAGAGATGCGGAGAAATTTCTTTAGCTAGAGGGTGGTGAATTTGCTGCTGGATGCAGCTGCAGAGGCCAGGTCGTTGGGTGTATTTAAGGCAGGGACTGATAGGTTCATGATTGGACATGGCATCAAAGGTTACAGAGAGAAGGATGGGAACTTGGGGTTGAGGAGGAGGGGAAATAAAAGATCAGCCATGATTGAAAGGCTGAGCAGTCTTGATGGACCAGATGGCCTAATTCTGCTCCTATGTCTTACGGTCTTATGATTGGTCTGCTGAAGCCGGCAGGCATGCTTGGAGGGTCAGACACCCTGTGCCAATAGGCTGGTCCTGGACTTATTTCATAATTTACTGGCATAATTTACATATTACTATTTAACTATTTATGGTTCTATTACTATTTATTATTTATGGTGCAACTGTAACGAAAACCAATTTCCCCCGGGATCAATAAAGTATGACTATGACTATGCTAAGTTGCCACTGGAATGTGTGGCAACACCTATGGGCTTTGCCCAACACCCTTGGGTTGTGTTGGTTGTTAATGCAAATGACACATTTCACTATACATGTGATAACTAAATAAGTTTGAGTCATTTTACTCCTCTTGGAGTATTCTGTGCAATTTTGATCACCCTGTTATAGGAAAAAATGTCTCTAAATTAGAAAGAGTGCAGGAATGATTTACCAGCATACTACCTGGAGTTGGGGATTGGGGGATGTGACTAACAAGGAGAAGTTGCATAGACCAGGACTTTATTAGCTGGTATGTAGGAGCTTGAAGGGTGACCTGGTACAGGTATGAAAACATTTTTTTTCACCGCAAGTATAGTAGGTGCCAAAATCAAGAGGGCATAAGTGTAATATTGGAGGTGAGCTTTATAAGGGACATGGGATAAGTGGGTCTTGGGTAAACCTCAATTTCTCCATCAACTATCCTATTTACCGTAACCCATGTTAACCCATTGCTGTGGTGGGGCGGGATGCACCACACTGGCATAACTGGTCGTATGATGCTATTACTACACAGCGTGCCGGTGTTCATTTCCGGTGCCATCTGTGTAGAGTTTGCCCGTTCTCCCTGTGACCACGTGGGCTTCCTCTGCTTCCTCTCACAGTGCAAAGATGTTCTGGTTAGTAGGATAATTGGTCACTGTAGATTAAGTGGGTGACAAACAAGAGAAAATCTGCAGATGCTGGAATTCCAAGCAACGCACACAAAATGCTGGAGGAACTCAGCAAGCCGGGGAGCATCTACAGAAAAGAGTACAGTCGACGTTTCTGGCCGAGACCCTTCAGCAGGAAATTAAGTAGGTGGGTTGCTGGGTAGTATGGCTTGTTGGGCCCGAAGGGCGTATTCCACGTGGTATCTCTGAATGTAAAAAAGATAAAAGTTATGCCTTGAACAATCTTAGTGTTCTAACTTGGACACTTCTGTGACAGTGAATTCCAAAGAGTCATTTATTTATTGAGGTGCAGCATGGAAGAGGCCTTTCTGGGCCCCTCAAGCTGCACTGCCCAGCACTCCCCCAACTTAACCGTCGCCTAATCACGGGACAATTTACAATGAGCATTAACCTATCCAACCAGTATGACTTTGGACTGTGGGAGGAGACAGGAGCACTTGGAGGAAACCCACGCAGTCACGGGGAGAACATGCAAACTCCTTACAGACAGCAGTGGGAATTGAGCCCTGGCTGCTGGTACTGTGAAGCATTATATAATCACTAAGCTAATGTGGTGCCCTAGGGGATAATCGGAGGGGGAAAAATGCTTGTATTCCCCACCTGCCACTGAAATTGTGCCCTCTAGTTCCAGATCCTGCAGTGATGGCCGAGAATTTGACACCATTTTGAATGTTCCCCATTCTCTCTAAGCAACACATACAGACCACCCACCTCTTCCGGAAGTTCCAGGAGTCTCCCGCAAATTGATGGTGCTACCTCCCTGAAATTAGTTTTTGCAGGGTGGGATGTCTGCACATACAAAATGCTGGAGGGACTCTCAAATGCTGGGGCAGTATGCTGGTGTAGTGCTAGCAGCCCGGGTTCAATGCCTGCCATTGTCTGTGAGGAGTTTGTACCTTCTCCGTGTGACTGTGCGGATTTCCTCCGGGGGCTCTGGTTTCCTCCCACATCCGGGTTGATAGGTTAATTAGCCACATGGATGCATACATTTGGGCTGAGTGAGCTCATTGGGCCAGAGGGGCCTGTTACCGTGCTGTATCTCTAAATAAAAATAATAAACAAACTCAGCAAGACAAGCAGCATCTGTCGAGGGGACTAAACAGTTGACATTTTTAACTTTGTTCTAACTGCAGAGGGTGTATCCCGACCCTGACCAGCATGTGACTAATTGACCTTCCCTTACACACCATAAACTTGGCTATGTAGTAGTTGGCAAATTTGAATGGAGTTTTGTGACTGAATTTCAGAGTTCATTAGGAGTTGGCAAGTTTGTTGAGTCTGCAGTTACCTGTGTCTGGAATGCCAGTTTACATTGTGGTTATGTTACTGCAGGAGTAATCCAGAGATGATTTTCTTCAAATTCAACTGCAAAAGTTAAATGACTTTAAAATGGAAATAAATGTGCTTCTTCAACTGACGATCGCTGATCTGCAACCATTTATTTAATCACTTTTCTACATGGGGAAAGAAAACAACCTCTTTTTACTTGTCATTTCCTAGAAAAACAAGACTTATTTGCCAAGGTCAGTTTCTTTCCACGTCCCTTGAATGTGTTAAACCCTCTGAAATGCTTGTCTGTCTTCCCCAAGCCTATGTGTGTGTGTGTGTTTCTCATGTCTGGTCTTTTGATACAAACTCTGTACCAAAAGAATTCTCATGAGAGTCACTAAAGAGGCACAACATGATGGGAGCAAAGATATAGAACATGTGGAACATCACAGCATAGTACAGGCTCTTCAGCCCACAAAATTGTGCTAACCTTTTAACGTACTGTATAGTACTATGTGTAACGCTCGTATCTGTCTAGGAGAAACCCCGTCCGCAGCCCAACCTTGTCTCCCGGTTACGTTGGTTGCTGTGCAAATGCCACCTGACTCAGCTTCAAACATCAATCATCAGCCAGCACACAATGTACGTTTTACAAATTGCACTTTATAAATCTTACTAGGACTATGAGACTAATAGAGGTACAATACAAAAGGGCATGAAAAAGGCGCCAGACTTATCAAAGTTCAATTTCTTCATGCACACAGTTGGAGCTCGGGGTCTTCTTTCTTCCCCCTGCAATCCACTCTGACCCCCTCGACTCGCAGCTCGGGACCACCCGGTGATCGACCAGAGAACTCCCAGCACGTCCGTCATCCTCCCGGTCTCTCCTCCAACTCCCCGCCAAAACCCCCGTTTCCCAGCCCTATGACACAGCATATCACCCCAAGAAAGAATAACATGGACACCCATTGGTTAATTTGCTCTATTATCAAATAATGTAACCCAAACAAACTGCTAGCTAGAGAACTTCCTCAGCATTTAACATAACAAAGAAGCCATTTTGATTAATATACGCAGTAACATACAAGAAGAAACCCCTTATATATGTAAAGGTCTTTGGCACATGCATATAGCTAGGCACTGTGCTGTAGTAATTTTATGTATTGCACTGTTCTGCTGCAAAAACAAGATAAGTTTCGTGACACATATGAGTGCTGATAAACCTGATTCTGATAACTCCTGCCTCAGCAAGGACCTGAACCCACTGCAATTTGCCTATTGCCACAATAGGTCAATGGCAGATGCAATCTCAATGGCTCTTCACACAGCCTCAGACCACCTGGACAGTACAAATACCTATGTCAGGATGCTGTTCATCAACTATAGCTAGACTAGTGGAGTGGTGTCAGAACAACAACTTTGCACTCAATGTCAGTAAGACGAAAGAGCTGATTGTGGACTTCAGGAAGGGTAAGAAGAAGGAACACATACCAATCCTCACAGAGGGATCAGAAGTGAAGAGAGTGAGCAGTTTCAAGTTCCTGGGTGTTAAGATCTCCGAGGACCTAACCTGGTCCCAACATATCAATGTAGTTATAGAGAAGGCAAGACAGCATCTATACTTCAGTAGGAGTTTGAAGAGATTTGGCATATTAACAAATACACTCAAAAATTTACACAGATATATCATGGAGAGCATTCTGACAGGCTGCGTCACTGTCTGGTATGGTGGGTGCGGGGGGGGGGGGGCTACTGCATGGGACCGAAAGAAACTACAGAGGATTGTAAATTTAGTCAGCTCCATCTAGGGTACTAGTCTACAAAGTACCCAGGACATCTTCAAGGAGCGGTGTCTCAGAAAGGCAGTGTCCATTATTAAGGACCTCCAGCACCCAGGGCATGCCCTTTTCTCACTGTTACCATCAGGTAGGAGGTACAGAAGCCTGAAGGCACACACTCAGCGATTCAGGAACAGCTCCTTCCCCTCTGCCATCTGATTCCTAAATGGACATTGAATCCGTGAAAACTACCTCACTTTTTAAAATATATATTGTTTCTGCTTTTTGCATGATTTTTAATCTATTCATTATATGTATACTGTAATTGATTTACTTATTATTTTTTCTTCTTCTTCATCTATATTATGTATTGCATTGAACTGCTGCTGCTAAGTTAACAAATTTCATGACACATGCCAGTCTTAATAAACCTGATTCTGAAATAGTAATAAATAACGAGAGCATGAAATAAGATAGAGACCTTAAGGTGAGAGCAGAAACCGAATGAGTGTAGTTATCCCCATTTGTTCAAGAGCCTGTTGGTTGAGGGTTAGTAACTTTTCCTAAACCTGATTGTGTGAGTCCTGAAGCACCTGTACCTTCCACCTGATGGCAGCAGCGAGGAAAGAGCAAGGCCATAGCAAGGTCTGCGTGGTGAGGATTGGATGCTGCTTTTCTACGGCACGGAGATCTGCTCAATAGTTGGGTGTCTGTTGTGGACCAAGGGTGGGAAGGGGACAGCAGACATCCCACCTCTCCCGGAAATTCTGGCATTCTCCCGCATATTGATAATGGCTCCCTAATGCCCGCAAATTATATACAATATCCCAGAAATCGATTTTTTTTTGAGAGCGAGCGAGAAAGAGAGTGAGTGAGCAAGAGAGAGATCGCCAAGGCAGAGTGTTCCAAAAAAAGAAAATATAAAACGTACGTCACCCCAGTCTATAATAAAGTGTACCCCTGCCTAATAGGGGTCAAAAATAATGACAGTGTTGCTCACTGCACTGTTTGCAACAGTGACTTTTCTATTGCCCATGGTGCGTTAAGACTGTAAAAGACATGTTGAGTTGAGTTTAACAGGTGTCATTCGTTCATTAGCATAGCTAAAGTTATTTAAACTAGCTGGTTAGTTGCTGAGGAGCTACTCTATTGCAGACCTCTCCTGGAAGTTCCGGGAGTCTCCCGCAAACTGATGGTGCTACCTCCCTGAAATGAGTTTTTGCAGGGTGGGATGTCTGGGACAGTGAGAGGGAAATCATGGTTGGGAAAAGTGGAAGGGAGAGGGGAGGGAGCAGGAAGTGCCAGAGTGACATTCTGTAATGATCAATAAACCAATTGTTTCAAATCAAGTGACCTTGCCTGGTGTCTCAGGGCTAGGTTCGTCTACACCCAACCCACCATCCCTAGGATGACTACTCTGCCACCTGTCCCACACCCTCCACCTGCATCATTCCCAACGTCCTTTGCTACTGCCAGATTAACAAATCCGCTGTCTGCTCCACATTGGCAAGTACAGTCCTGTGCTAGTTACCCTTGCTATATAGATGTGCCTAAGACTTTTGCACAGTACTCCACTCTAAGGTCAATCTAATCCTTCCATCCTACATAGCACTCCATCTTTCCATTATCATATGTTTATCTATGAATTTCTTAAGCGCCCCTAATATACCTACCTCGACCACCACCCCTGTTCTATGCACCCACCATTCTCTGTTTAAAAAGAAACTTGCCTCTGACATCACCACCCCCCCGTCCCCCATACTTCCCTCATCACCTTAAAAGTTTGCCTCGTATAAGCCATTTCCACCCTGAGAAATTGTCTCTGGCTGTCCACTCAATCTATGGCTCTTAACACCCTGTACACCTTCATCAAGTCAACTCTCATCCTCCTTCCCTCCAAAGGCAAAAGCTGTAGCTCGTTCAACCTTTCCTCCTAAGACATGCCCTCTAGTCCAGGCATCCTCTTGAGATCTTCCACACGCTCTTATAATGAGGCAAGCAGAACTAAATATAAAATACTCCCAGGTATGTTCTGTTTTATAGAGTCAATGCATTACTTCGTGGCTCATGAGCTCAATCCTTCAACTAAAGAATGACAATGCCTTAACAACCCTATTAATTACGGACAAAAATCTCTCCTCATCCTTTGTGATCTGCCTCCAAACTTTGTCTCATTGAAAATGCCATTCCCTTCCAATACCTCACACCCTCAACATTTTAGGACCAGCTTCTTCCCCTCTACCATCAGATTTCTTGACCATGACCTCACTATTTTGCTCTTTCACACTATTTATTTATCTTTTGTATATTTCTTGTTGTCATAGTTTTCATGTCTTGTACTATACTACTGTGCCAAACAACAAATGACCCAAAAAAGGATCTCCCTTCCACTGCCACTAACCTCATATTTCCTACACCCTGCACCTCCTGTTTCTACCTCCTACCCAAGATCCACGAACCTGCCTGTCCAGGTAGACTCATTGTTTCTGCTTGTTCCTGCCCCACTGAACTCACACCTTGACTCAGTTTTATCCCTCCTGGCTCAGTCCCTTCTACCCTACGTCCATGACACTTCACATGCTCTGGATCCACTCAATGATTTCAAGTTCCCTGGTCCTCATCTGAGTTTTCCTATGGATGTCCAGTCCCCCATCCACCACCAGAAAGGCCTCAAATCTCTCCGTTTCTTTCTGAACACTATCCCTAATCAGTTCCCCTCCACCACTCTTCTCTGCCTTTGATCTTGTCCTCGTCTCAATAATTTCTCATTTGGCTCCTGCCACTTCCTTCAAACAAAAAGTGTAGACATGGGTCTCGGCTATGCCTGCCTTTTTGTCGGCTATGTGGAACATTCTATGTTCCAAGCCTACAGTGGTGTCATTGCCCCACTTTTCCTACACTACATCAGTGATTGCATTTGTGCTGCTTCCTGCACCCATGCAGAGCTTGTCGACTTCATCAACTTTGCCTCCAACTTCCACCATGTGCTCAAATTTACCTGGTCCATTTCCAACACCTCCCTCCCCTTTTTCGATCTATCTCCCTGTCTCTGTAGACAGCTTATTCACTGATGTCTATTATAAACCCACTGACTCTTGCTGTTACCTGGATCCATTTTCCATCAGAAACGGTGTAAAAGAGGGCTGTGTTCTGGCTCCTACTCTGTTTGTACTATTCTTCGCTGCTGTTCTTCAGGATGCCACATCAGACCTGAAGTCAGGGGTCTTCCTACAAACGAGGGCTGATGGCAGGCTCCTCAACCTCATAAGATTGAGAGCAAAAACAAAAGTCAGGGACATTGTGGTGCATGAGCTACAGTCTGCTGATGACTGTGCACTGGTTGCCCACTCTCTCGAAGACTTACAGGAGATCACCAATCACTTTACCAGTGCAGCCAAAAGCTTCGGACTGACAATCAGCCTGAAAAAGACGGAAGTTTTGTACCAACCGGCTCCTGGCTCAAGCTACGAAGAACCAAGTGTCCTCATTGATGACACTCGTCTCAATGCTGTCAATAAGTTTTGCTACCTGGGAAGCATAATAACATCCTCAGCTTCTCTGGATGTAGAGATTGAGTCAAGAACCAGAAAAGCCTGCTTTGCCTTTGGTCAGCTGAAAGATCGAGTTTGGTCACAGAGCATCAGGTTGGCCACGAAGTGCAAGGTACACAAGGCTGTTGTCATATCAACCTTGTTATACAGATGTGAGATATGGTGCCCATGTCAGAGACACTTACGCCAGCTTGACCAACTACAGCAGTGTCACCTACGTTCTCTGATGAAGATCACCTGGCGAGACAAGGTCTCCAATACCGAGGTCCTCTCTCGAGCCAGAATACCAGCAGTTTCAACCTTGCTGATGTCAGCCCAACTGCACTGGGCAGGACATGTTGTCAGAATGCCTGACAGAAGACTGCCCAAGGACATCTTGTACGGCCAACTGTCCAGTGGTACCCGAAAATGAGGAGGCCAGTGACTACGGTACAGGAGAGCCTCAAGAAAGCTGACATTGCCCCATCAACATGGGAGGATCTGGCTCAAGATTGCTCACAGCGGAGGAACGCCATCAGAAAAGGTGTGGACGCTGCTGAGAACAAGCTCAACGAGGCAACAGAGGAAAGGCACAGGAAGCTCCACAACAGAGCTTCTGCCCTGCTGCCCCTCCAGGCCTCACCTGCCAAGTATGTGGCAAGCAGAGCCTGCCAAGGATCGGCCTGTACAGTCACTCCAGGACGCACATATCAAATCCCACACACTGACTGAAAGGAACCATCATCATTATATGGGATGGATAGCCAGAGGGAGAGAGTCCTCTTCCCACTCTGTCACTTGTAAAAATGTCACCCACTTCTCTCAATTCCTCCGTCTGTGCCACATTTGCTCTCAGGATGAGGCTTTTCATTCCAGAATGAAGGAGACGTCATCCTCCTTCAAAGAAAGGGTCTTCCCTTCCTCCAAAATCAATGCTGCCCTCAACTACATCTCATCCATTTTGCATGCATCTGCCTTCACTCCATCCCCCCGCTACCCCTCCAGGGATAGGGTTTCTCTTGTCCTCAACTACCACCCCACCAGCCTTCACATCCAACATGTAATTCTCCATAACGTCCATCTCCAACAGGATCCCACCACCAAGCACATCTTTCCCTCCCCCACACTTCCTGCTTTTCTGCTTTCCACACGACTCCCTTGCCTATTCGTCCCTTCTCACTGATCTCCCTTCTATCTCTTATCCTTGCAAGCGGAACAAGTGTGACACTTGCTCCTAACCTCCCCCCTCTCTACCATTCAGGGGCCCCAGGCAGTCCTCCCAGGTGAGTTGACAATTCACCTGTGAGTCTGTTGGGGTCATCTACTGTATCCGGTGCTCCTGGTATGGCCTCCTGTATATCGGTGAGACCCGACATAGATTAGGAGGCAGCTTCGCCGAGCACCTACACTCCTAAGGCAGGACCTGCCTTTGACAAAGCCATGCTGACCATTCCTAATCATACTATGCCTCTCCAAATGTTCATAAATCCTGCCTGTCAGGATCTTCTCCATCAAATTGCCAACCCCTGAGGTAGGACTCACTGGTCTATAATTTGCTGGGCTTGTTAACGGTTTCCAGATTTTACCAATAGGGGCAATTTACAGTGCCCAGTTAACCTGCATGTTTTTAGGATGTGAGAGGAATCTGGAGCAGCAGAGGTCACAGGGGTCACAGTAAGAATATGCAAGGCCTTCCGAGACGGCAGCTGAGTTCAGCATTGAATCCTGCTATTTGGTCCCGAGAGGCAGAAACTCGACTAGCTGATACCCTGCGCTGCCTGCTTGATTAATTGCTGTTTGCATTCACTGTTCCTTCACGAGGGGAGATCTGTTAGTGGTTTATAAGATCGTGAGAGGCATGAATAGAGTAGACTGACAGTATCTTTCTTTATCTGTTGAAATGTCCAATACCAGAGGGTATTTAAGGTGAGAGGGGGTAAGACCAAATGAGATGTGGGGACATTTTTATTTTACAGAGAGTGATGGGTGCCTGGAATGTGGTGTTTAGGGTAGTGGGAGAGGCGGACAGATTAGAGACTTTTAAGAGACATTTAGATAGGCGCATGAATGTGAGGGAGATGGAAGGAATAGGGACATAGTGTTTGAAGAAAGGATAGGTTTAGCTGTTCGTTTGATTACTAATTTAACTGATTTGGCACAGCATTGTGGGCCGAAGGGCCTGTTCCTGTATTATACTGTTCTATATTCTATGTACAGGAGCAGCCAGTAATGATTAGTAAATACTGACCTAGTTAGTGTAAACACAAAATACTCTGCAGATGCTGGGGTCAGAGCAACACTCACAACACACTGGAGGAACTCAGCAGGTCGGGCAGCATCCGTGGAAACGATCAGTCAATGTTTCAGGCCAGAACCCTTTGTCAGGACTGGAGGGAAGGGACAGAGGCCCTATAAAGAAGGTGGGGAGAGGGTGGGAAGGACACCCACCTGGTCAGTGTCCCTGACATGCCTGTGCAGTCTATTTGTCACAGTGTCTGCAGCCCAGTCAGTGAGGTCTGCTACATCTCCCCTCAAGCTGTGATGTTGTGCTGCAATTTTAGGGTGGTGGGATGGCGGAGTGGTTAGCACAATCGCTTTACCGCATCGTGTGTAATATCTGAGTTTGATTCTGGCCGTTTATTGTGAGGAGTTTGTACATTCCCTCCCAGTGCATTTCCTCTGGATGCTTCTGTTCCTTCCCACATTCCAAAGATGTGGGTTAGCGTTTGTAATTTGTGGGCATGTTATGCTGGCAATGGGAGTGTGGCCACACTTGTAGGCTGTTCAGCGCAAACCTTGCTGATTTGGTTCAGTGCAAACCACATGTTTCAATATATACGAGACATATCGAGCCAATCTCCCTTTATTGTAATCTAATGTATGTTTTATACAGTTCCAACATTAAAAAGTAGACATTTGCCTACTTTGAAAATAAATTTACCTTAAACTTTAAACCCCTGGCTCTATTACTCAATGCCTCAGTCTGTGAGGACAATTAACCAGTGTGCCTTTATAACCGTTCTTGGGGGCGAGAGAGTCTGCTCTTGCATGCTAATATCCTCTGCATGTATCAGTTCATCAACTCTCCTCAGGTTAAGATTCATTTATTTATCACGTACATTGAAACATACAGTGAAATGTGTCATTTCTGTTAACAACGAATGCAACCCGAGGATGTACTGGGGGCAGGGGGGCACTTATAAGTGTCGCCACACAGTCTGATGCTAATTTCGCACGGGTCACAATACTCTGCGGAACAGCAGAGAATGGCAGCAAAGCCAGCCCCATTCCACCCGAGCAACACACACACAATGCTGGAGGAACTCGGCAGGCCAGGCAGCATCTATGGAAAAGAGTAAACAGTCGACGTTTCAGGCTGAGACCCTTCAGCAGGACTGGAGGGGGAGAAAGATGAGGAGTGAAGAGTTAGAAGGTGGAGGGAGGGGTGAAGTAAGGAGCTGGCAAGTTGATTGGTGAAAGAGATACAGGGCTGGAGAAGGGGGAGTCTGATAGGAGAGGGCAGAAGGCTGTGGAAGAAAGAAAAGTGAGAGCACCAGAGGGAGATGATGGGCAGGTAAGGAGATGAGTTGTGAGAGAGGGAAAAGGAAATGGGGAATGGTGAAGTTGGGGGGGAGGCATTACCAGAAGTTCAAAATCGATTTTCATGCTATCAGGTTGGAGGCTACCTAGATGGAATATAAGTTGTTGCTCTTCCAACCTGAGCATGGCCTCATCATGACAGTAGAGGAGGTCTCCTATATGTCAGTGAGACCCGACAGGGTGACCGCTTCACTGAACAGCTGTGCTCTGTCCACCAGAAAAAGTGGGAACTCCCAGTGGCCACCCATTTTAATTCCACTTCCCATTCTGACATGTCAGTCCATGGCCTCCGGTATTTTGTGTGTGTTGGCTGAATAACTTTCAGACTTTTATACTTGTTTAACCAATCAACTTAATTCCTTGCTGGATTCTATCACTTTCTTCTTTGCCATCAACCATGCAATCGCTCTCTAGCATGTGCTGATTTCTTCCTTGTGGCCCCGAGGTACAAATCTGAGCTATCTGAGAAATGCTTTGGAAAAACTGTGCTCCTAAAATGGAGCCCTGTTGCAAATAGCCTTTGAATTTCTGAAATTTCATCCATTGTTGTCCTTATCAGAATTTAGAATATGAAAGCAATGGATGTAATGCTGAGGCTTTATAAGGCATTGGTCAGGCCACATTTGAAGTACCATTTGCAGTTTTGAGCCCCTTATCTAAGAAAGGATGTGCTGGCATTGGGGAGGATCCAGAGGGGGTTCATGAGAATGATCTCGGGAATAAAAGGGTTAATGTATGAGGAGTGTTTGATGGTGGGCCTGCACTCATTGGATTTTAGAAACATGACGGGGGAGGATGTCACTGAAAACTATCGACTGTTGAAGGACCTCGATGATGTCTGTGGAGAGGATGTTTCTTATAGTGGGAGAGTCTAGGACTAGAGGGCACACCTAGAAGGATGCCCTTTAAGAACAGAGATGAGGAGGAGGAATTTTTTGAGCTGGAACTGGTGAACCTGCAGAAATCATTACCACAGACTATGCAGGCCAGTTCATTGGGTATATTTAAGGCAAAGGTTGATAGGTTCTAGATTAATCAGGACATCAAAGATTATGGGGAGAAGGTGGGGAAATGGGGTTGAGAGAGAAAGTAAATCAGCCGTGATGGAATAGCATAGCAGATTAGATGGGCCAAATGGCCCGAATCCACTCCTATATCTTATGGTCTTATAAGCAATGAACTGAATCACCCTGAATATACTGAAACTGCAGCTGAAATGATGTGTGCAGACCTCATCTCCCAACCTAAAAATAAATGAGCATAGAAACATAGAAAATAGGTGCAGGAGTAGGCCATTCGGCCCTTCGAGCCTGCACCACCGTTTATTATGATCATGGCTGATCATCCAACTCAGAACCCTGCCCCAGTCTTCCCTCCATACCCCCTGATCCCCGTAGCCACAAGGGCCATATCTAACTCCCTCTTAAATATAGCCAATGAACTGGCCTCAACTGTTTCCTGTGGCAGAGAATTCCACGGATTCACCACTCTCTGTGTGAAGAAGTTTTTCCTAATCTCGGTCCTAAAAGGCTTCCCCTTTATCCTCAAACTGTGACCCCTCGTTCTGGACTTCCCCAACATCGGGAACAATCTTCCTGCATCTAGCCTGTCCAATCCCTTCAGGATTTTATACGTTTCAATCAGATCCCCCCTCAATCTTCTAAATTCCAACGAGTGCAAGCCCAGTTCATCCAGTCTTTCTTCATATGAAAGTCCTGCCATCCCAGTAATCAATCTGGTAAACCTTCTTTGTACTCCCTCTATGGCAAGGATGTCTTTCCTCAGATTAGGGGACCAAAACTGCACACAATACTCCAGGTGTGGTCTCACCAAGGCCTTGTACAACTGCAGTAGTACCTCCCTGCTCCTGTACTCGAACCCTCTTGCTATAAATACCAGCATACCATTCGCCTTTTTCTCTTCCTGCTGTACCTGCATGCCCACTTTCAATGACTGGTGTATAATGACACCCAGGTCTCGTTGCACCTCCCCTTTTCCTAATCGGCCACCATTCAGATAATAATCTGTTTTCCTATTATTGCCACCAAAGTGGATAACTTCACATTTATCCACATTAAATTGCATCTGCCATGAGTTTGCCCACTCACCCAACCTATCCAAGTCACTCTGCATCCTCTTAGCATCCTCCTCACAGCTAACACTGCCACCCAGCTTCGTGTCATCCGCAAACTTGGAGATGCTGCATTTAATTCCCTCATCCAAGTCATTAATATATATTGTAAACAACTGGGGTCCCAGCACTGAACCTTGCGGTACCCCACTAGTCACCACCTGCCATTCTGAAAAGGTCCCGTTTATTTCCACTCTTTGCTTCCTGTCTGCTAACCAATTCTCTATCCACATCAATTCCTTACCCCCAATACCGTGTGCTTTAAGTTTGCACACTAATCTCCTGTGTGGGACCTTGTCAAAAGCCTTTTGAAAATCCAAATATACCACATCCACTGGTTCTCCCCTATCCACTCTACTAGTTACATCCTCAAAAAATTCTATGAGATTAGTCAGACATGATTTTCCTTTCACAAATCCATGCTGACTTTGTCTGATGATTTCACCGCTTTCCAAATGTGCTGTTATCACATCTTTGATAACTGACTCCAGCAGTTTCCCCACCACTGACGTTAGGCTAACCGGTCTATAATTCCCCGGTTTCTCTCTCCCTCCTTTTTTAAAAAGTGGGGTTACATTAGCCACCCTCCAATCCTCAGGAACTAGACCAGAATCTAACGAGTTTTGAAAAATTATCA
Source organism: Mobula hypostoma (assembly GCF_963921235.1). NCBI lineage: Eukaryota > Metazoa > Chordata > Chondrichthyes > Myliobatiformes > Myliobatidae > Mobula > Mobula hypostoma. The sequence goes on from NC_086103.1 coordinate 173,544,293, forward strand.
CTAATGCATCCACTATTTCTTGGGCTACTTCCTTAAGCACTCTAGGATGCAGACCATCTGGCCTTGGGGATTTATCTGCCTTCAATCCCTTCAATTTACCTAACACCACTTCCCTACTAACATGTATTTCGCTCAGTTCCTCCATCTCACTGGACCCTCTGTCCCCTACTATTTCTGGAAGATTATTTATGTCCTCCTTAGTGAATGTGGCATTAGTTTACCACATTGATTCCAAGAACAACACAAGCTTCTTGTAAGGTTAAATAGTCAGACCTATGATCTCATGAAACTAGAAGAATTCAGGCAGTGCTTTCATGAAAGTGTACAGAATCATCAAGTGTTTGATGTGGTTATTGCTGAGTTGAACCTGCCCTTAGCTGCGGCATCTGGAATTAAAGGTCACAATCACAAGCCAATGGGAAATCATCCATTCAAATAGCAGGAATTTCTTATATGACAATGAATTTTTGGAAATTATCAAAGAAGGCTGTGGAAGTTCAGTTGTTAAGAGCCTACAAGATAAGTTTCATAGATTTAAGATCTTAATGGAATCCTTGCTGTTAGGTTGGTGTGGAAAAGGCCAAAGATGAACCATGATTTTGTTGACTTGTAGAGTTGATACAGAGGACTAAATAGTCTGAATAAAGAGTAATGCACGTGGCTATAGAAATCCCTGCTCATTTCTGTTCTAAAGGAGTGTCCTTGTATTCTGAGTCTGTGCCCTCTTGTCCTTGACTCCCACTATTGGAAACATCCTCTCCATGTCCACTCTATGTAGGCCTTTCAATATTCAATAAGTTTCAATGAGATCCCCCCCGCCCCTTCACTCTCCTAAACTCCAGTGAGTACAACCCCTAAGCCATCAAACACTCCTCGTACATTACCTCTTTCATTCCTGAGATTATTCTTGTGAACCTTCTCTGGACCCTCCCCGATGCCAGCACATCCTTTCTTAGATAAGGGGCCCAAAACTGCTCACAATCCCTCAAGTGTGGTCCGACCTTATTAAGCCTCAGCGTTACATCCTTGGTCTTGTATTCCCTCACTCCAAAATGAATGTTAACATTGCCGCCTTTACCACCAACTCAACCTGCAAGTTAACTTTCAGGTAATTATATACAAGGACTGCCAAGTTTATCAGCACTGCTGATTTTTGAATTTTCTCCCCATTTTAGAAAATAGAATCGGGTTTAATTTCACTGGCCTATATTGTGAAATTTGTTGTTGTGTGGTAGTGGTACATTGCTAAACATAGTAATAAAAACTGGAAGCTGCAGTAAGAAATAATACTTAAAAAGTTACTTTAAATAAATAGTGGCAAAAGAGGGGAAAATAGCGCGGTAGTTAGTGTTCATGGGTTCGATGTCCATTCAGAAATTTGATGGCAGAGAGGAAGAAGTCTACGGCTTTATTCCTTTTACCTAAGTTCATGACCATACTCTTCCCAACCCTGTATCCCCTCTGCCTCTTCACGTTCTCAACACTTTATGCTGAAATCTGTGTGCCATTCTGCAACTATTCTCTCTCTGGATAAATTACAATGACAATGTCAGTATCACACAGTAGTGAATTCCATTCATGCAACTCCAATAGGTGGAGTCAGTGGGTTAGAGGTAAATAAAATGTACATTGTTCTGTTTGGGAAGAACTGTGGTGATTTGCACATTCCAGGGCGTTTCGTGCTTGAGAATGTTGTCTGTACAGTCATTATTGGCAAGTCTTGATGTGTACTTTTACAAAGCATTGATACTAGGTCGTAAACACAAGGAAATCTGCAGATGCTGGAATTTCAAGCAACACACATAAAAGTTGCCGGTGAACGCAGCAGGCCAGGCAGCATCTATTGGAAGAGGTACAGTCGACGTTTCAGGCCGAGACCCTTCATCACGACTAACTGAAAGAAGAGCTAGTAAGAGATTTGAAAGGAGGAGGGGGAGATCCAAAATGATAGGAGAAGACAGGAGGGGGAGGGATGGAGCCAAGAGCTGGACAGTTGATTGGCAAAAGGGATATGAGAGGATCATGGGACAGGAGGCCCAGGGAGAAAGAAAAGGGGGAGGGGGGAAGCCCAGAGGATGGGCAAGGGTATAGTGAGAGGGACAGAGGGAGAAAAAGGAGAGAGAGAAAAAGAATGTGTGTGTATATAAATAAATAATAGATGGGGTACGAGGGGGAGGTGGGGCATTAGCGGAAGTTTGAGAAGTCAATGTTCACGCCATCAGGTTGGAGGCTACCCAGACGGAATATAAGGTGTTGAAAGTGGGAGGGGGAGATTCGAAATGATAGGAGAAGACTGGAGGGGGTCTTACTGTACCCCTTGCCCATCCTCTGGGCTTCCCCCTCCCCCTTTTCTTTCTCCCTGGGCCTCCTGTCCCATGATCCTGTCATATCCCTTTTGCCAATCAACTGTCCAGCTCTTGGCTCCATCCCTCGCCTTCCTGTCTTCTCCTATCATTTTGGATCTCCCCCTTCCCCCTCCCATTTTCAAATCTCTTACTAGCTCTTCTTTCAGTTAGTCCTGACGAAGGGTCTTGGCCCGAAACATCGACTGTACCTCTTCCTATAGATGCTGCCTGGCCTGCTGCGTTCACCAGCAACTTTGATGTGTGATACTGGATCGTGTAGTTTTTCCCACTTGAGGTTCTGTTGCATAATTTTCGCACAGGTATGGGACCAGTGGACTCCATCTGTTCTGTGATTAGACAAAACTGGAGGAAGCATTAACTAAGAAGAACCTTAATGAGCCCATTTGTTTTCTGAATGCAGGCTGCACCTCCCAGTTTGTCCGGGAATGTTTTATGTGCACTGGATTGGTGAATCATCTTCCGATTCATGTCCCTGGTGTGTGAGTGGGTGGGTAGATGGGAAAGTGGGCTTGTTTTTGCTGCTGTTGTTTGTGCTGCATGTGTTGTTCTGCTGAACATTGTGGGCATGCTATGCATGACGACACTTGTGGGCAGCCCCCCCAGCACATCGTAGGGTGGTGTCCAGGACAAGGTCTGTTAGGATGGGAAACAGCTTCCTGCTGCAGACTGTAACACCACTGAACTCCCTGCCACCGTGAAGGTCTCATCACATATGAAAGGCCAGTCGCATTATACTGTTCACTTTTTAACTTGTGTCATAAATGCAACTTATGCTGAATATCAATCTTCTGGAATATATTTTGTTAATTAATTTGTGGTAAATACTAAGTTATGTGCTGTGTGTGAGCTTTGTGTACTGCGTTATGCACCTTGGTCTGGAGAAAAGGTTCTCGAATCCCAACCTTTTTTTTGATGCCGTGGACCAGTAGCATTCAGCAGAGAGCCTGTGGACCCATGGACTCTGAAGGAACACAGTTTCATTTGGTGGTGTACATATATACCGTCGAAATGAACTTGAGCTTGTTGGTTGTTAACGCAACCAACACATCCCACTGTACATTTTGTACATATGATAAATCTGAATCCTAGATCCTCAATATCTACTTCATTAGACACATAGAAAACCTACAGCACAATACAGGCCCTTCGGCCCACAAAGCTGTGCGGAACATGTCCCTACCTGAGAAATTACCAAGTGTTACCCATAGCCCTCTATTTTTCTGAGCTCCATGTACCTATCCAGGAGTCTCTTAGAAGACCCTATCGTAACCACCTCCACCACCGTCACCGGCAGCCCATTCCATGTACTCACCACTCTCTGCATAAAAAAAACATCCCTGACGTCTCCTCTGTACCTGTTTCCAAGCACCTTAGAAGTTATAGTCATAGTCATACTTTATTGATCCCGGGGGAAATTGGTTTTCATTACAGTTGCACCATAAATAATAAATAGTAATAGAACCATAAATGGTTAATAGTTAACTGTGCCCTCTTGTGCTAGCCATTTCAGCCCTGGGAAAAAGCCTGTTGACTATCTGCACGATCAATGCCTCTCATCATCTTATACAACTCTATCAGGTCACCTATCATCCTCCTTTGCTCCAAGGAAAAAAGGCCAAGTTCACTCAATCTATTCTCATAAGGCACGTTCTCCAATCCAGGCAACATCCTCTGCACCCTTTCTATTATTACCGCATCCTTCCTGTAGTGGAGTGACTAGAACTGAGCGCAGTACTCCAAGTGGGATCTGACCTGGGTCCTATATTTAGTATCAAGACTGCCAGGATGACTGGCTGTATTTTATCTTTTAAGTATTGTAGGCTGTGGTATTACAAGATTGTTGTCCTTCGCTTCAGGAACACATTCTTCCCCACTGCTATCGGACGTTTGAACCAGTCGCCCTTCACATCCTCTTCCTGCTGTTTGCTGCCACGTTTTCAAACTTTTAATGTTTTATTGTCATTGCTGACGACAATGAGATCGCAGTGCTCCTCCATTCAGTGAAAAACAACATACTGGCAATTCAATTACTAAAAACACAAATCACTAAATCTAAAATAATATCTGAGTTAGTTGCAACTGAATTCTAAAAACAAACAACTCTAAATTACGATATTGTTCAGTTGCATGACAATAAAGCTGTTTTTCAGTCTGGATGTCCATGCAGAGATGTTTCTGTACCTCCTGCCGGACGGTATCAGATTGAACAGGTGATTACTGGGATGAGTCCGTCACGATTTTGCGAGCCTGCCGTAGACATCGTGAGCTGTAGATGCTTTCCATATCTGGTACTTGTGTCCCAATGATGTTCTGTGCAGTCCTGATCATTCAAAAGTGCTTTTTGGTCGATCTTGTTGCAGTTATTGTGCCATACTGTCATGAAGTAGGTCAGTATGCTCTCCGTTGTACTTCGGTAAAGGTTTACCAGGAGCTTTTGGGGCAGAATTGCTCTCTTGACACTCCTAAGGTGGTATAGGTGCTGCTAAGCCTTCCCTTCTGTCAAGGAGATGTTGGTGGTCCATGAGAGCTGCTTTGTGATGCTCGCTGCCTGGAACATTGCATCTGTTAAATATGGCAATAAGGTAACCTGAGTAAGCCATTCAGTATCTATGCTAATACAGGAGTCTCAGGGCACACACCACCAAGTTCAGGAATAGTTGCAGACATTCCACCATGCAAAAACTCATTTCAGAGAGGTAGCATCATCAATTTGCGGGAGACTTCCGGGAGAGGTGGAATGTCTGCAATAGAGTAGCTCCTTAGCAGGTGGCCAGCTAGTTTAAATAACGTCAGCTATGCTAATGAACGAATGACACCTGTTAAACTCACCTCAACGTGTCTTTTACAGTCTTAACCCACCATGGGCAATAGAAAAGTAACTGTTGCAAACAGTGCAGCGAACAACACTATCATTATTTTTGACCCCTATTGGGCAGGGGTACACTTTAGTGTAGTCTGGGGTGACGTACGTTTTATTTTTTTTGGAACACTCTGCCATGGCGCGCTCTCTCTCTCGTGCTTTCGCTTGCTTTCTCTCTTTCTCGCACACTCTTGCTTGCTTTCTCGCGCACTCTTGCTTGCTTTCTCGCGCTCTCTCTTGCTCGTGCGCTCTCGCTTGCGCTCTCTCTCTTGCTTTCGCTCGCTCGCTCTCAAAAAAAATTGATTTCCGTGATATTGTATATAATTTGCGGGCATCAGGGAGCCACTATTCATATGCGGGAGACTCCCGGAACTTCCAGGAGAGATGGGATGTCTGCAGTTGTCTCTCAACCATCAGGCTCTTGAACCAGAGGCGAGAACTGCACTCACCTTCACTCGCCCCATCACTGAACTGTCTCCACAACCTAAGAACTCTACATTTCTTCTTCCTGTTATTTATTTATTGCTGGGTTTTTTTCTCTGTTGTTTTTGCATATTGGTTGGTTGTCCACCCTGTTGGGTGCAGTCTGCCTGTGATTCTATTATGTTTCTTGGATTTACTGTGAGTACCTGCAAGAGAGTGAATCTCAGGGTTGTATATGGTGACATATACTGTATGTGTGTGTTGCTGCCTGTTACGCCGCTGGCATTTAGGGCAGCAATGAAGGTTCTCCATCTCTGGTGGTGTTCAGGGCTTCCTTCATCATGTCAGTAGCTTCCTCTCCGTTTTCACTATTGTCAGTCATGCAAGTCCTCGGTGGAGACTCGGGAATGTCATCACTCTCAGATGTACTGTAGAAGGATTCTTCATTGTTATTTCCAGAACAGTTTTGTTAGACCATCAAGGTTGTTAGTGCTGAGCTGAACTTCTGAACCTGGAGGACTGGTGGTCCACTCTTAGTCTGGCCTTTACCCTTTGACCTGCTTATCATGGGTGACCCTACCAAGAGGCAAAGCACAAGGCCCTGGGTCACTGAGGCACACAAGCCTCCAAACCACAACAAGGTTGTGGTCCTCTTGGAGGACATAAATGTACTTAGAAAATAAATTTACTTTGAACAACAACTTCAGAGAAGTAGATATGTACAATTGCTGTTTTGCCAATTAGTCATAACTTCCTGAATACTAACAAAACAGGTCAATACCTTTTTGAAAGGACGGTAATTGTTAACTGCACAGATTCTGAATGTGCAAGTTAGTTATGTGGAGCTGCTATTTAAAATGTGCACTGAAGGAAAAGTACTTTTATGTGATGGTTTGCATATTTAACCTGTTCCAAACCATTTACAACAAATGAAGTCTATCTGTAGTCAATCATAAAGCAACAGAGCAGTTATTTAGCTAGCTGTAGCTGCATGGTAGAGTGGTGATTGCTGGTTGAAAGGAACCAGCAATCTGAATTCCTTTCCCTTACTGCCTGTAAGGAGTTTGTACATTCTCCTCATAATTGCGTTGGTTTCCTCCATGTGCTCTGGTTTCCTCCCACATTCCAAAAGACATCACATCAGGTTTAGCAATCTGTGTTGGTGCTGAAACATGGCGGCACTTGTGGGTTGCACCCAACACATCCTCAGACTGTAGGTCATTGACGCAAACAACTTATTTCACTGTATAATTTCAATATACATGCCACTAATAAAGCTAGACTTTAATCTTCAGTTGTGCATTGCAAGCTCTAACCTGCTTCCTTCTGATAACAACCAAGCAATGTTGATTTTGTGGGTAAATATTAATTGCGTTATAACACAATATGATCAGGAGTGGGCCATATTGTGTCCCTTCCACCATTGTTGATTGTGCTTTTCTCAACTTAGTTTGTTCCCACATTGATACCTGATTCTCATGAGTTCCTGCTCTTAAAAGACATGCTTCTGAGATCACCACCTTATTTCCATGAAACCATAAGACATAGGAGCAGAATTAGTCCTTTTGGCTCATTGAGTCTGTTCCACCATTCCACCTGCAATCTGCCTTCTCCCTGTAACTTTTGATGTCCTTACTAATCAAGATGCTATCAACCTCTGTTTTAAATATACCCAATTATTTGGCCTCCACAGCCGTCTGTGGCAATGAATTCCACAGATACACGGTTCTCTGGCTAAAGAAATTTCTCCTCATCTCTGTTCTAAAGGGACACCCTTCTATTCTGAGGCTGTGCTCCCTGGTCCAAGTCTTCCCCATTGTAGGAAACATCCTCTCCACGTCCACTGTATCTCAGCCTTTCAATGTTTAACATGTCTTAATGAGATTCCCTGTCAAAAAATAAAATCCAGCAAGTACAGGCCCAGAACCATAAATGCTCCTCATAAGTTAACCCTTTACTTCTCATGACCCTCCTCTGGGCCCTTTACAATGCCAGTATGTCCTTTCTTACATAAGAATCTACCTCACTATGATTTATCATTTACCTTTTTCGGTAGATTTTACACTTTATCATGCATTATAATTAGAACATAACAACATAGTACTGTACAGGCCCTTTGGGGCCCACAATGGTGAGCCAACCTTTTAACCTGCTCCATCTAACCCTTCCCTCCTACATAGACCTCCATATTTCTATTATCCATGTGCCTATCTAAGAGTCTCTTAAATGTCTCTACCACCACCCAGGCACTCACCACTGTGTTTAAAATAAATAAATAACTTCCTTTCACATCCTCCAGATCTTTCCTCTGATTATCTTAAAACTATGCTCCTTTGTGTTATCCATTTGCGCCCTGGGGGAAAAGGACTGGCTGTCCACTCGATCTATACATCTTATTATCTTGTACCCCTCTATCAGCTCACCTTTCATCCTCCTTTGCTCCACCAAGAGTAAAGCCCTGACTTTATCAAATCATCTATTGTTATTCTAGCTCAACACACCATATAATAAATTGAAAAAAAATATATATATATTACACACACACAAAACAGTGGGAAAGGCAATCTTTAAACTGTATCTTGGTATGTGTGACAATAATAAACCACTACTACACTGCTGGGAAGAGTTCCAAAATCTCATGAGAGGAGAAAAAGATGCCTTCTTTGGATAATTTCTTATTTTTAAACAGTGATCCTTGATGTCTAGATTCTCCCACCAGAAAATTCATTCTTTGCTCATTCACAGTGTTGAGAACTTTGGATGCTTGCACTCCTTGAATTCCAATAGAAACTAGATTGGCCTGTCCAGCCTTTCCTCAAGGCAATCTACCAGTTTCAGTTCCAGATGTCAGCTAAGTAAGTCATCTCAGACTGTTTGCAATGATCTGAAATAAGAGGAACAATTCTATAGAATTGGAATCAGGTTTGATATCACCGGCATATGTTGTGAAATTAGTTGACTTTGCAGCAGCAGTACAATGCAGTACATAATAGGAAGAAAGCAACACACACTAAATGCTGGACGAACTCAGCAGGCCAGGCAGCATCCACGGAAAAGAGCACAGTTGACGTTTCAGGCTGAAATGTCAACTGTACTCTTTTCCATGGATGGTGCCTACTCTGCTGAATTCCTCCAGCATTTTGCGTGTGTTGCTCGAATTTCCAGTATCTGCAGATTTTCTCTTGTTTATAATAGGAAGAAACCCTGAATTATAGTAAAATATATGTTAACTAGATCAGTTAAACAAGTAGTGTAAAAATAGAAATTAAAAATATTGAGGCAACACACATCAAAGTTGCTGGTGAACGCAGCAGGCCAGGCAGCATCTCTAGGAAGAGGTGCAGTCGATGTTTCAGGCCGAGACCCTTCATGAGTCCTGACGAAGGGTCTCGGCCTGAAATGTCGACTGTACCTCTTCCTAGAGATGCTGCCTGGCCTGCTGCGTTCACCAGCAACTTTGATGTGTGTTGCTTGAATTTCCAGCATCTGCAGAATTCCTGTTGTTGGCGTTTTTAAAAATATTGAGGTAGTGTTCATGGGTTCAATGTCCATTCAGAGATCTGATCGCAGAGGGGAAGAAGCTGTTCCTGAATTGCTGAAGTGTGCCTTCAGGCTTCTGTATCTCCTTCCTGATGGTAGCCGTGAGAACAAGGCTGTCCTCTGTTAACACCCGGGATCCATAGTTAAACTTTTCTGAAGCGTGTTGGGCTGAAACATGACTTGTTTACTTCCCTCTGTAGATGCCACCTGGCATTTTGTATGTTTTGCTCAAGATATCCTGGATCTGCAGAATCTCTTGTGAGCTAGTTTTGTCTTTAAGGCATAAAAGATACAAAATTCACTGGATACGGTGACAGTATTTCCAGTGGTTTAATGAATGGCATCAAAAGCACACAAAACTAATAAGAAAGACCACTTAGTAGAAGTAGAGAGGAGTGGAACTGAGATCTGTTGCTCATGGGAGTGAGTGTATGCACAGTACTATGTGTTTTTGGTAATGACTTTTGTATTTGCACAGTCTGTTGTTTTTACATGTTGGTTGTACATCCTGTTGGATGCCGTCTTTCATTTATTTTATTATGGTTATTGAATTTACTGAGTATGCCCACAAGAAAACAAACCTTCGCATTGTATATGGTGATGTATATGTACTTTGAACATAGAACATAGAATAGTACAGCACAGTACAGGCCCTTCAGCCCACAATGTTGTGCTGACCCTCAAACCCTGCCTCCCATATAACCCCCCACCTTAAGTTCCTCCATATACCTGTCTAGTAGTCTCTTAAACTTCACTAGTGTATCTACCTCCACCACTGACTCAGGCAGTACATTCCACGCACCAACCACTCTCTGAGTAAAAAACCTTCCTCTAATATCCCCCTTGAACTTCCCACCCCTTACCTTAAAGCCTGGTCCTCTTGTATTGAGCAGTGGTGCCCTGGGGAAGAGGCGCTGGCTATCCACTCTATCTATTTGATAATAAGTTTACTTTTAACTTTGAACAATGTTCAAGGACGTGGTTATAATACAGAGAATTGTGTCCTTTCTCCAGTTCAGGGTTAAATCCAGGAAAGCCAAGATGGATTTTAGCATCTCATGTGGTTGTCGTGCTGTCGACAATTGCTTTGGTATTCTGATTAGGGATAGTCAACAATGCTTAGTGAAGGGCAGGTCATGCATCACAAGCCTGATTGAATTTGAGATTGTGGCAAACACATTGAAAGTAGAGCAATAGGTTCAAGAGGTTCATTTATTATCAAAGCTTGTATCTATATACAACTGTGAAATTTCTATTTCTCCAGCTAGCCATGAAACAAAGAAAAAACATGAAAGTTATTCGAAGAGGAACATCAACCCCACCCCTCCCTTCTGTATAAAAAAGAACGGCATCCTGATCATCAACACCCCTCCCCTGCAGAAAATAGAACAGGAGCATCAACCCCCTCCCCAAAATCAAGACCTCCCCCCAAACAAAAATCTAACAGAACATCAACCCCCAAACACCCTCCCTCGCACAACAAAACGGAAAAGGAACAGGCAATTTAAAAACAAAACCATAGACTAGATAAATCATGCCTAAAAAACTGCGGTGTATATGGGGTGTTTGATAAGGTTTCCCATGGTAGGCTCATTCAAGAAGTCAGGAGGCATGAAACCAGGGAAACTCGACACGTGGATTCGGAATTGGCTATCCCACAGAAGGCAGAAGGTGGTCGTAGGTGGAGCATATTCTGCTGAGGTGTTCTGTAGGGATTTGTTTTGGGACCCCTGCTCTTTGTTTTTTATAAATGACTTGGATGAGGAAGAGGAAGGATGGGTTAATAAGGTTGCAGATGATACAAGGGTTGTGTATAGTGTAGAGCAGGGCTTCCCACATTTTTTCTATGCCGTGGACCAACACCATTAAGCAAGGGGTCTGTGGAAGCCCTAGTGTAGAGGGTTGCTGAAGGTTACAGTGGGACATTGACAGGATGGGCTATGAAGTGGCAAATGCAGTTCGACCAGGAGAAGTGTGAAATGATTCACTTTGGAAGAGTGAATTTGAAGGCAGAATATAGGGTTCATGGCAGGATTCTTGGCAGTGCGCAGGAACATAGGACTGTTGGGGGTCCACATCCATAGACCCCTCAAAGTTGCTGTGCAGGTTAATAGGGTTATTGAGCAGGCCCATGGTCTGTTGACCTTCTTTAGTAGGGATTGAGTTTTGTTGAGTTCTGTTTTCTGCCAAGCATTGTGGCCATGCTGTGTTGGCGCCAGAACAGGTCCCGGCCCTAGAGCTGTGTTTGTTGTTAACGCAAATGACACATTTCCCTGCATGTTTCGGTGTAAATGAAATAAATCATTGAAACTGAGCATAGGCTGGGGCAGTAACTCATTTCCAATGCCACAATAACAACTTGATGCTTAAATCAGAGATTAGCTTCGTCGTTTGTAGCTCTACAGTGAAGGACATTCTGTGTATAGTAACCATTAGTTCTTGAGCTTCCTAACAGACCCAGTGATAAAGAGAGGATTTTATCTTAACAGGGACCTGGCGACATGGCTTGTGTGTACATGTAGCGTGGGGATTGTGCATACCCTATTAGAGCTTGAGCAGCTGAGTTTGGACTATAGTGAGCAGAGTTTCTAAACAGAGACCACTTTTACTTGCTCGAGAGGCAAGATTTACTCTGATTAGAAGATACCATGGTTCTTTAGGAAGGCTTGCACATTATAAATGTGAAATATTATTCTACTAATATTAACAAGATGACATTTCTCCAGGGACACTTCTGGGACAGCAGTGCTTTTTGGTGATTAGAGCAACACACATCAAAGTTGCTGGTGAACGCAGCAGGCCAGGCAGCATCTCTAGGAAGAGGTACAGTTGATGTTTCAAGCCGAGACCCTTCGTCAGGACTAACTGAAGGAAGAGTTAGTGACTGAAGGGTTCAGTTAGTCCTGACGAAGGGTCTCGGCCTGAAACGTCAACTGTTCCTCTTCCTAGAGATGCTGCCTGGCCTGCTCAGCAACTTTGATGTGTGTTGCTTGAATTTCCAGCATCTGCAGAATTCCTGTTGTTTGCCTTTTTGGTAATTAATTGACTGATCTTCACCGCAGTTTGAAATGTCCACGTGCCAGCTCCTTGATCTGTCCACCACAGCCAATCTGAGCTCATGGTCACATGTCATTTCTATTCCCCTTCCTGTTCCCACACTGACCTGTCGGTACCGTCCACTGCCATGGTGAGGCCAACTAAAAGCTAGAAGAACAACTCCTTTTGTTCTATTATTGACAAGCTTATAGTTCAACGGTACGAATGTTTGAATTTTCTGATTTTTTTTGAGGAACCCACACACCCTGGTTTTCATTCCCAGTTCCTCCTCCCCACCTCCCCCACAGGTTCTCTCATTACCTCTGTTCACATTCTTTATCCTTCCCTCCTTAGAAAAATACTTCACCCTTCTTCCACCTTCCTGTGTCTGTCCATCAGACATAACTATCCAACTGGGCTGCTGCTTTCTTCCACCGTAGTTCATCTTTCCTGTCCCCTCCTTTATCCAGTTATTCTTATCCCTCATAAGCCTCTCTCTATCCTCTGCTCCCACATCTGGCCTCAACTTTGACAGGACAAACCAGGTAGGACATACACAGTGAGCGGTCGAACACTGAGGGATGTGGTAGAACAAAGGGATATGAGAACACAGTCCCATAATTTATTGGAAGTGATGTCACAGGTAGATAGGGTCATAAAGAGAGCTTTGGACACATTGGCCTTTGTTTAAAAAGAACACAACTGCTTGTATTCAATACTCTGAAGTTATAGAGACCCTACAGCACAATACAGGTTCTTCGGCCCACAAAGCTGTGCCGAACATGTCCTTACTTTAGAAATTACCTCGGGTTACCCATAGCCCTCTATTTTTCTAAGCTTCATGTACCTATCCAGGAGTCTCTTAAAAAAAGACATTAGAAGACATTCAGGCTGAATTTGGAGTATTGAATGTAGTTTTGGTCACCTGCCTACAGGAAAAATATCATTAAGATTGAAACAGTGCAGAGAATTTAAAAGGATGGTGTCAGGACTTGAGAACTTGAGTTACAGGGAAAAGTTGATTTAGAACTTTATTCCCTGGATCACAGGAGAATAAGGGGAGATTTGTTAGAGGTGTACAGTTTAAGAGGGATATGGATAGGGTAATGCAAGCTTTTTTCCCCATAGGTTGGATGAGACTAGAAATAGAGGTCATAGGTTAAGGTGAAATATTTACGGGGAATCTGAGGGGAAATGTCTTCACTCAGAGGTGAGAGTGTGGAATGAACTGCCAGTTGAAGTGGTAAATAGGGGTTCAGCTGCAAGATTTAAGAGAGGTTTGGATAGATATTTGAGATGGGAGGGGTACCATACAGCCTACTGTATAATATAGGACTACTTTATGTTGTAGTAATACCTTATTGAGCATGTGCTATTAGGCGCATATTGATCTGTATGTGTGTGTTCAGTTCGGTTTCAGTTAGTAAAGAACCCTTTTAACATAACTCCAGTCTCCAGCGTTTTTGTTAATGATATTGTTGTGTAAATGGCCACATAGACACCAGGAGGGGAATGAAGTGCTCTGGTTTGGTGCAGGTGTCAAATTTCCCCTTATTCTCCTGTGTTCTAGGGAATAAAGTTCTATCTATTCAGACTTTCCTTATAACTCGGGTCCTCCAGTCTCAGCAAATCCTTGTACAGAGAAAATTTACTCTTTTAATCTTATTTGCATCTTTCCTATAGGTAAGTGACTAAAACTGCACACAATACTCCAAATTAGTCCTCACCAATGTCTTATACAACTTCAACACAACATCCCAACTCTTGTACTCAATACAAGCAAGAGAAAATCTGCAGATTCTGGAACTCAGTGCTTTGATTTACGAAGGTCAATGTGCCAAAAGCTTTCTTTATGACTAGTTATCTGTGATGCCACTTTCAATGAATTATAGACCTGTATTCCTAGCAACTTCCTCAAAAAAACTACAAGATTGGTTATACATGACCTACCACGCACAAAGCCATGTTGACTATCCTTAATCAGTCCGTGTCTATCCAAATACTCATCCAGTCCCTTAGAATACCTTCTGTGACGAAAGTACACATAGACTAAGATGTGGACTGTCCTGTGCTATCACCAGTGGGATCAACAGTTGATCTGCCACCTGTCTTCAGGAGAGAGAGATAAGTAAGACAATGGAGCAGCATTTGGAAATGTTAATGAAGAAACGAGAGAGTTTAACGGAAGGAGACACCGGTCTGGGTATTGTCAAGACCGGCTCCTTTTGAACCCTGAACTGTTTGAAGTGATGGACAGGCGATACCCCAACAGGGGGGATAAAAAGGGATGGGTTCGCTAAGGCAACAGACACCACACAAGACACCACACAAGACACCACTCACGACACCATGAGGTATCGAGACCCTGGAAGCGGTGCGCCCCCACAAGTCGGTGGGAGTCTTGGAGGGCTGGTCGTGGGACCAGCCATAGACGCACAGGGTGGAAAGATTCGGTCGGCGGGAACCTGGTGTGTGTCCACCCTTGCCTGGGTGCCGGGTTCACCGCAGAGGAACGATCGTATCTGAAACGGAGGGGTCACAGTTGGTGACCTCAGAAGACATTACAAAGAGCTCGCCCGAAAGCTAACTGCGAGGAATATCAAAGGTCTGTTGAATCCAATTCGAATATCAGCATTCGCTCTCTCTCTCTTCAACGGCACAACAACGATTGCTGCGAACTGAACTCTGTCACTTGTGATTGAACATTTTACCCCTAGACTGCGATAGAACTTGATTGATCCTATTATCCTAGTTCTGTGTACATGTGTGTTTATTCAGTGCTAACCTGTTGCATTTATATCCTTACTATTAGAGTACTGTGTTGCTTATTTCTTAAATAAAACTTTCTTAGTTCCAGTAATCCAGACTCCAACTGAGTGATCCATTTCTGCTGGTTTGGCAACCCGGTTACGGGGTACGTAACACTTCCAATAACTTCCCTACTACTGATGTCAGGCTCATCGGCCTATAATTTCCTGGTTTATTCTTAGAGCCTTTATTTAACAGCAGAACAATATTAACCATCCTCCAATCCTTCGGTACCTCATCTGTCCCTAAGGATGATTTAAATATCTCTGCTAGGGCCCCAACAATTTCTTTTTCTTTTTAAATCTTTTTATTAATTATTATTGAAAATCAACAACAGAGAAAATACATCAAAATAATCAAGATAACATATCCATATGTAGAATAAGAGTTACTAGATTACTATTCTGATCTTGCAGAGGACCAATATGGTCCCTTGTAATCCTTTTGCTCTTTACTTATCTGTAGAAACCCTTAGAATTCTCCTTCACCTTGTCTTGCTAAAGCAATGTCATGTCTTCTTTAAGCACTTCTGATTTCTTTGTGTTCTCATACCTTCCTTATCCTCCACAAGTACCTCATTTGTTCCTACTTGCTTAAATCTGTTATTGTTTTCTTAACCAAGGCCTCAATATCTCTCAAAAACTAATTTCTTTAAACCTGTTATCCTTGCCTTTTATCCTGATTGGCACATACAAGCTTTGTATTCTCAAAATTTCACTTTTGAAGGCCTCCCACTTACCAAGTACACCTTTGCCAGAAAACAGCCTGTCCCAATCCACACTTGCCATATCTTTTTTTGATACCATCAAAGTTGGCCTTTCTCCAATTTAGAATACCAACCCGCAGACCAGACCTGTTCTCTTCCATAATTACCTGGAATCTAATGACATTGTGGTCACTGGATGCAAAATGTTCCCTTATACAAACTTCTGTCACCTGCCCTGTCTCATTCCCTAACAGAAGATCTAGAATCACACTCTCTTTAGTTGGAACCTCTACTTCTGATGAAGGAAACTTTCCTGAACACCTTTACCAAACTCTATCTCATCTAGCCGTTTTACAGTATAGGAGTCCCAGTCAATATGTGGAAGATTAAAATCACCTACAATAACAACCTTTGTGTCTCTTGAAAAGGTCTAAGATCTCTCTACAAGTTTGTTCTTCTCAATCCCTCAGACTGTTGGGTGGTCTATAATATAGCCCCATTAATGTGGCTGTGCTGTTCTTATTCCTTAGTTCCACCCATAAAACCTCACTAGACAAGTTCTCCAGTCTGTCCTGACTGGGCACTGCCATGACATTTTCCCTAATTAGTAACTCTGTCCCTCCCCCTTTAATCCCTCCTGCTCTATCACGCCTCAAACAACACAACCCTGGAATATTGATCTGCCAGTCCTGCCCCACCTGCAGCTAAGTCGCACTAATGGCTATAATATTGTAATTCCAGCTGTTGATCCTTGCCCTGAGTTCATCCACCTTTCCTACAATATTTCTTGCATTGAAATATTTGCAACTCGAAACATAATTCCACCATGCTTGACTTTTAATTCCTGACTTTGTCTGTGGTGTTAACGACATGTCTCCACAGCCACTTCACTATCTGCTCTGGTACCCTGGTTCCTATTGCCCTGCATCTCTACACAACCTCCCCCATGCAATTAGCAATATTCTGGAAGCTAAATTATTAAACTAGTGATTTAGCTAATTGGGCAGATGGGACTCATCAGGCATAATTGGTAGCTCATCTGGAAGAAGTATTCTTGTGGCTGTACCAGCTCATGGGGAAGGCTTTGGGAATATATCCCAAGGGAAGAATCTAGAGTTGGAGTCCCTAAGGCAGTCAGTATTGAGTTCAATGCTGACTGGTCACTCCTGTGACACTGCTGGTGCCAAACTGTTTCGGTCTCTGCCATTCCTTTGGGTTGATCAACTGCATGGAAAGAGAAGCCTGCTGCATGGGCAACAGCTTGCTCTCCATATCGTACTGCTCTGGCTTGCTTATCTAGACAGCTGGGACGCAACATGCATGGTCAACCCTGACCAATGGAGGCTTCAAGATTTGGTTAGATGTTGTTGTTCTTCAGCTACTTTGGCAGGATTTGAACTCCTGTCTCTGTAATTGTCATCCTGCAATCTTTGATTATTAATCCATTATGCCATCTCAATCTTTTGCTGGATGTAATTATTGATCCACAGGTGCTATTCTGTAATCTCTGAGATGAAAGTGATATGGGCTGTGAATTCCGGAGATTGAGATGTTTCCAGGTTAGACACAAGAGACTGCAGATTAGATTAGATTATGAGGACACGCAGTCCTCTTTTATTGTCATTTAGTAATGCATGCATTAAGAAATGATACAATGTTCCTCCAGAATGATATCACAGAAACACAAGGCAAACCAAGACTAAAAAAACTGACAAAAACCGCATAATTTTAACATATAGTTACAACAGTGCAAAGCAATACCGTAATTTGATAAAGAACAGACCATGGGCACGGTAAAAAAAAAATCTCAATGTCTCTTGAAAGTCCCATAATCTCACGCAGATGGTAGAAGGAAGAGAAACTCTCTTCTGCCATGAGCTTCCAGCGCTGCAAACTTGCTGATACAGCACCCTGGAAGCACCCAACCACAGCCGACTCTTGAGTCCGTCCGAAAACTTCGAGCCTCCGATACCGAGCACCATCTTTTCCGAGTGCTTCGACCCCGGCCCCAGCAACAGGCAATAGGCAAAGCTGAGGATTTGGGGCCTCCCCCTCCGGAGATCCTTGATCGCACAGTAGCAGCGGCAGCGAAGTGGGCATTTCAGAAGTTTCTCCAGATGTTCCTCCATGCTTCTCATGTCTGTCTCCATCGAATCAGGATTGTGCACAGTACCTATTTAACAAATACGATATCATTTCGGAGTGGCCGCGCGTGCTGCATCTTCTCCTCCCCTCCTCCTGATACTTGAAAGTCTTTGACAATCAACAAGAAGTGTTGGAGCAACTCGGGTAGTGGCAGGGATGGGCTTTTTGCACATGTTGGCAAATGCTAATCAGCTGATGAAAAATGTTAACAAGTCTTGTGTTCTCTTTTAGTTCTCTGCATGCACAACATGACAGATGTTGAGCATGGTGATTTTCAGAAATTTGGTTTCCAATTCATTAGAACCAAATTTTATAAACTTGTGTACAGGTCAACACAGCAGCATGGTGTTAGCGCAACGCTCTACCGTGGCATCTTTAGCATCAGTTCAATTGCCACCGCAGTCCGTAAGGAGTTGGCACGTTCTCCCCATGACTGCGTGGATTACCTCTGGGTGCTCCAGTTTCCTCCCATGTACCAAAGACAAATGGGTTAGGGTTAGTGAGTTGTGGGTATGCTATATGCGCGGCACGTTAGCGCAATGCTTTACAGTACCAATGACCTATATTCAATTCCCGCATCAGCCTGCCTGTAAGGAATCAGGATCAAGTTTGTTAACATTGGCATGTGTCGTGAAATTTGTTAACTTAGTAGCAGCAGTTCAGTGCAATACACGATGTAGAAATAAACAAAAATAAATACGTAAACCAATTACAGTAAGTATATATGTATATTAAGATTTAAAATCAGTGCAAAAACAAATATATATTTTTAAAAAGTGAGATAGTGTTCGCGGGTTCAATGTCCATTTAGGAATCGATGGCAGAGGGGAAGAAGCTGTTCCTGATTCACTGAGTGTGTTCCTTCAGGCCTCTGTACCTCCTTCCTGACAGTAACAATAAGAGGGTAAACCCTGGGTTATGGGGCTATGTTGCCTTCCTGAAGCACTGCTGCTTGAAGATGACTTGGATACTACGAAGACTAGTACTCCGTGATGGAGCTGGCTAATTTTACAACTGTCTGCAGCTTTCAGTCCTGTGCAGTAGCCTCCTGCATACCAGACAATGATGCAGCCTGTCAGAATGCTCTCTACAGTACAACCATACAAGTTTTTCAATGTGTTGGGTGACAAACCAAATCTCTTCAAACTCCTAATGAAATATAGCCGCTGACTTGCCATCTTTGTAGCAGCATTGACATATTGGGACCAGGTTAGATCCTCAGAGAGTGAGAACTTGAAATTGCTCACTCGCTCCACTTCTGATCCCTCTATGAAGATTGGTTCGTGTACCCTTGTCTTACCTTTTCTGAAGTCCACTATCATCTCTTCGGTCTTGCGATGTTGAGTGCAAGGTTATGGCTGCGACACTCAACTGCTTGGTATATCTTGCTCCTGTACATCCTCTCATCTCCATCTGAAATTCTACCAACAATCGTAGCATTGGCAAATTTATAGATGCTGTTTGAGCTATGCTGAGCCACATAGTCATGGGTGTAGAGAGATTAGAACAGTGGGCTAAATACACACCCCTGACATGTGCCAGTGTACATTCTCCCCCTGAATGCATGGGTTTCCTCTGGGGGAAAAAGCTTTTTCAAGTATATAAAGAGTAAAAGACAGGTGAGAGTAGATATAGAACCGATAGAAAATGATGCTGGAGAAATTGTAATGGGAGATGAGGAGATGGCAGAGGAACTGAACAAGTATTTTGCATCAGTCTTCACTGAGGAAGACATCCGGATACTGGACACTCAAGGGTGGCAGGGAAGAGAAGTGTGTGCAGTCACAATTACGACAGAGAAGGTACTCGGGAAGCTGAATAGGCTAAAGGTCGATAAATCTCCTGGACCAGATGGAATGCACCCTCGTGTTCTGAAGGAGGTAGCTGTGGAGATTGCGGAGGCATTAGCGATGATCTTTCAAAAGTCGATAGATCCTGGCATGGTTCCGGAGGACTGGAAGATTGCAAATGTCACTCCGCTATTTAAGAAGGGGGCAAGGAAGCAAAAAGGAAATTATAGACTTGTTAGCTTGACATCCGTGGTTGGGAAGTTGTTGGAGTCGATTGTCAAGGATGAGGTTACAGAGTACCTGGAGGCATATGACAAGATAGGTAGAACTCAGCATGGATTCCTTAAAGGAAAATCCTGCCTGACAAACCTGTTACAATTTTTTGAGGAAATTACCAGTAGGCTAGACAAGGGAGATGCAGTGGATGTTGTATATTTGGATTTTCAGAAGGCCTTTGACAAGGTGCCACACATGAGGCTACTTAACAAGATAAGAGCCCATGGAATTACGGGAAAGTTACATACGTGGATAGAGCGTTGGCTGATTGGCAGGAAACAGAGAGTGGGAATAAAGGGATCCTATTCTGGTTGGCTGCCGGTTACCAGTGGTGTTCCGCAGGGATCAGTGTTGGGGCTGCTTCTTTTTACATTGTACATCAACGATTTAGATTATGGAATAGATGGCTTTGTGGCTAAGTTTGCTGATGATACGAAGATAGGTGGAGGGGCCAGTAGTGCTGAGGAAACGGAGTGTCTGCAGAGAGACTTGGATAGATTGGAAGAATGGGCAGAGAAGTGGCAAATGAAGTACAATGTTGGAAAGTGTATGGTTATGCACTTTGGCAGAAAAAATAAACGGGCAGACTATTATTTAAATGGGGAAAGAATTCAAAGTTCTGAGACGCAACGGGACTTGGGAGTCCTCGTACAGGATACCCTTAAGGTTAACCTCCAGTTTGAGTCAGTAGTGAAGAAGGCGAATGCAATGTTGGCATTCATTTCTAGAGGAATAGAGTATAGGAGCAGGGATGTGATGTTGAGGCTCTATAAGGCGCTGGTGAGACCTCACTTGGAGTACTGTGGGCAGTTTTGGTCTCCTTATTTAAGAAAGGATGTGCTGACGTTGGAGAGGATACAGAGAAGATTCACTAGAATGATTCCGGGAATGAGAGGGTTAACATATGCGGAGCGTTTGTCCGCTCTTGGACTGTATTCCTTGGAGTTTAGAAGAATGAGGGGAGACCTCATAGAAACATTTCGAATGTTAAAAGGCATGGACAGAGTGGATGTGGCAAAGTTGTTTCCCATGATGGGGGAGCCTAGTACGAGAGGGCATGACTTCAGGATTGAAGGGCGCCCTTTCAGAACAGAAATGCGAAGAAATTTTTTTAGTCAGAGGGTGGTGAATCTATGGAATTTGTTGCCACGGGTAGCAGTGGAGGTCAAGTCATTGGGTGTATTTAAGACAGAGATTGATAGGTATCTGAGTAGCCAGGGCATCAAAGGTTATGGTGAGAAGGCAGGGGAGTGGGACTAAATAGGAGAAAATGGATCAGCTCATGATAAAATGGTGGAGCAGACTCAATGGGCCGAATGGCCTACTTCTGCTCCTTTGTCCTATGGTCTTATGGTCTTATTCCAGTTTCCTCCCACAGTCTAAAGATGTACTGATTAGTAGGTTAATTGATCATTGTAAATTGTCTCGTGATTAGGGTAGGATTAAATTGGGGGATTGCTGGACAGCGTGGCTCAAAGGGCTGGAAATAAATAACTGAAATTGATTTAGTTTCATTTGCTGACTCCTAGCAAGTCTTCTGTTTCTGAGATTGAAGTGTTGGGAGGAAAATATTTTATTGTAGCTTTAATCCAGAATATGAGGGACTTATTTTGTAAAAAAAAAACACCACAGCTTTTCGTTTCTGTACATTTAACAGATGAAGCAGTGTTTTGAGGATCTTGTTTGTTTTTAATGTTTAAATTCTTGTGCTTCATATTTCTAAAATACAGTCTCCATTAATCAGCTATCTGTGTTCTAACAAAGCCTGGATAAAAAGTATCCAAAAGTAGTTCATTGTGCATATCATGAACAATGGTATTCTTGTTCAATGGCATTGGAGAGCATGCTCTGATAGATACCAGGCACAGTCTATATAGCAATTCAGAACAGCTTGTTTTCACAATCAGAATCAGGTTTATTATCACTGATATACTTCGGACGTGAAATATGTTGTTTTGTGGCAGCCGTATAATGCAATACGAAGAGTACTCTAAATAACAATAAGAGATGCACTGTGTGTAAAATAATTAAATAAGTAGTGCAAAAATAGTGAGGTGGTGCTCATGGGTTGGTTCAGTGACCATTTAGAAATCTGGCTAGGGGGAAGAAGCCATTCCTAAAATGTTGAGTGTGTATCTCTGGTAGTAATGAGAAAAGGGCATGTCCTGGGTGATGGGGCATCTTAATGATGGATGCCGCCTTATGAGGAGACTGAGACCCCTCGGTCCTGAAAGATCTCCGCCTGACACGTCAAATATATTCCTTTCCATGAGGAGGCTAGTGCCCGTGATAGAGTGGGCTTAGTTTGCAACTCTCTGCAGCCTTTTCTGATCCTGTGCAGTGGCCAGATGATGATGCAACAGTTCGAATGCTCTCCACAGTCCATCTGTAGAAACTCGCTATAGTCTTTGACGACATTTAAAACCTTCTCAAACTCCTGTGTTTCTGTCAGATCCTGTGGCTGTGGAGTGTTGTCTGCAGAGATGCCACTCACTCCCTCTGATTTAAATTGGCTTCCTCGGTCAAAGGGTAATGATCAATCAGGTGCATTACAAATGATCTCCAATCCCATGCATAATTGATAGTAGATTATCATCCTTGAGGGTCATGTAAACTAGGTCAATGCTTTTTACCAATACTTCACCATTATGATCGCCATTGCTGATGCAACATTTTAACACATTGCTTTTAGGAGTTTGAGGAGATTAGGTATGTCACAAAAGACTAGAAAATTTCTGAAGCTATACCATAGAGGGAATTCTGACTGGTTGCATCATTGTCTGGTACAGAGGAGCCACTGTACAGGATCAAAGGAGACTGCACAGGGTTGTAGGTTTAGCCATCATCATAATGGGGATAACCCACCCCACCATCTTAACATGGTTGTGCCTCAAGAAGGCAATACCCATCATTAAGTACCCTCACCATACAGGACATGCCGCCTTCTCATTACTACCATTAGTGAGGAGGTAAAGGAGCCTAAGTTCGCCCACTCAATGTTTTAGAAACAACATTTTCTTCTCTGCCGTCAGATTTATGAATGATCCATAAAACTATGAACAATACCTTCCTCTTCCCCTTTTGCACGATTTATTTAGTTTGTTTCTTTATTGCAACTTGTAAATTTTTTATGTATAAACATGAGATTCTGTGCTGGAAATCGAGAGTAATGTACACAAAATGCTGGGGGATTTTAGAAGGTCCGACAGCATCTATGGAAGTGAATAAACAGTCGATATTTCAGGCTGAGACTCTTCATCAGGACTGGAAAGGAAGGGTGAGAAGCCAGAATATTTTTTGTGTTTTGCACGTAACCCCTGAGGGTGGTATGGTATAGATGCATCTCTACCAAAGGAGGTAAGATGCTCCTGTCAACGGTGATCAACCCGATGTAATGAAACAAGTACCACAGTTGATTCTTTTTCACCTTTATTAGTAGCAAGCTACAAGCAAGAACCTTCCATCTGCATTCACAGAGGGTCAGCCACAGAAGTCTCTCTCTCGAAGCACAAGAGATAGAGTTTTTTATATCACCTTTGTCACGAAAGCCCAACAACAGTGATAGTCTGAGACAAAGGCCACTTAATCACCTAAAACAGAGGTAAACAAAGAATACTTAATCACATCAGGCAGAGGTAAACAGAGAGCAGAGTATAGTTAATTCTCACATCCTGCATGTCCTTGTCTGGACACTCAGCATGTACATGTTAGCAGGACAGATTGAACCTTTAACATCTCAAAACAAAAGAACAGTCAGATCAATAGACATTCTGGCTACTCAAATAGAGCAGAACTTAATTTCGGTAGAGTCTCTTATCTAAATTATTAAGAAAGGAATGTAAGGAAGGTCCTGCCTTATCTGCACCCCTTGTCGAAACCAAAAGGTGTAAAAAGCCAGGAGATATCCTCTTGTGGGCTTTTGTGAGCTTTTAATCCTTATCTCACCCCAAAGAGCAGCTATTCAGACATGCTGCAGCTATTCTCAAACCAGAATACACAGACTCAAAATTTAAAGGAATCTGAGAATCCCCTTAAAACTTTATCATTCCCTCCTTTTATCATTCCATGATAACCTAAAGTAATCCATCACATTTACAACAAGCTATAAGAAGGGGACTAACATATCTTATAAGAATTACTATGGTTATAATTAAAACTATTATCATAGCTACGTGCAGAAGCATTCCCCAGAAGTCTTCAAAAATGTTAAAAGGCCATGGGTTCCCTTACCATCGGTAAACCCATGCATCTTTTCTCCAATTCCCTTAATTTTGGGCATTTCCTGAGTGATATGCTGAGATAGATGAGATTAGAAGTCTCATCTGGAATATAAGTACAGCATTCCTTTCCTATGACAGCACATGTTCCTCCTTTCTCTGCTAGCAATAAATCCAATGCCATCCTATTCTGTAAAACTACCATCCTCAGAGCTACTATTTCAGTAGTTAAATCATTAATCTGGGTCTGGACATCAGTTAAAACCTCAGCAGTGCTATTCACCAACTCCTCCACTGCGGCTGCCAACTTGATTACTTCTCGCGAATTTCAGGCTGTCCCATAGAAAGGAAAAGCTGTCATCCAAAATTTCTCGCTTTCTGTAATTCCTCTTCTGTTTCGTTCTAGCTGAGTATGGTGAGAAGTGTTGGCTAATGAATATATAGAGGGTACTATGCAAGCTAAGTAGCAACATCCCGTCCAATTTCTTGCCATGATAGTTCCCTTGTCATCATAAGGCCCTGAGAGCCATAGAGATGCCTTCTTACCACATACCCAATAAGTTCCATTAACTGCGTACGGGGGCGGGGGGGGGGGGTCAGTCCTAATTTCTGTACAAGAGCTATTTCCCAAAAATGTTTCCTCTATTCCTCCAGTAGGGCAATAACAGGTCCTATTTACCTTACTCAGAGTATGGACATGTTCTATAAGAGGTCTCTTAGCCACTTCTGTAGGTATTCGTAAATGGCATCCCTTAAAATAGAGGGCACCCACAATTCTGGGTTGCTTTACATACTGATATCCACCATTGATCCAAAAATGGGTCTGAGGATTTACTCAAAGAATTCATAAATCTCACAGATGACATCTCACTACTATTCAAAGGTACTCCTTCCAAGGGCATTCCTGATTCCGCATGCTGGGGTAATCTGGCACATACCCAACAAGCCGACTGCCTTATTTGTTTTGCATATGTGTGGCATAGAGAAAGGAAAGCATTTGTTTGGAGACTTGGGGTACATAGTACAAAAAGTAACCTTAGTACAATCATCATGATATTACTCCTCCTTCGTTTCTCTTACTTCCTTAATGATGGGTTTACAGTTGGTTCGATGAATCCACCTTGGTTGCCCTTCCGCCTTCACGGCCGTGGGTGTGGTCAGCAGCACCTGATAGGGTCCTTTCCACCGAGTGTCCAATTTCTTTCTGTCCCGGTTCTTTATCAAGACAAAGTCTCCAGGATTAACAGTGGGATAGTCCCCTTCAGCTTGATCCTCGTCCTCTTGGTTGGCCTGGTCAACCTGTGAATGCAAACTTTGGAAAATTTTGGTCAGCTTACACAAATATTTTCCCATTTCCTCCCCTAGAGTATGCATATCTATTTTATCAGGGAGGGGACAAGTTAACCCCGGTGTCCATGGGGTACGCAAAGGCTTTCCATAGATGATTCCATAGTTTTAGTCGAGGATGTAACTCTCATATGAACAATGCCAGAGGTAAAACCTTAAGCCAGGTTAGTCCAGTTTCTTGCATAAGTTTAGTTAGCTTATTCTTTAAGGTTCCATTTGCTCGTTCCACTATACCAGCTGCTCTTGGATGGTGAGCAACATGAAATTGCTGTTTTATTGCTAGTTCTTTGCAGATTTTCTCATTTATCTTAGCAATAAAATGAGATCCATTGTCTGAGCTTGTTGATTCAGGTAATCCATAATGAGGAATCGCTTCTCTTAGTAATATTTTTACAACAGTATTATCAGTAGTGGGTATAGCCTCTATCTATCTGCTAAATACATCTACTATTACCAAGCAATATTTGCAACAATGTACTCTAGGTAATTCTATAAAATCAAGTTGTAAACAAGAAAAAGGTCCACCAGGCAAGGGGTTGGTTCCAGAACCACAGGGCATCCCTTTCCAGCGTTTGTGTTTTTTCACATGCTGTGGTTCGCTTTTCAGCTGCTTCCTGGAAATCAGGGTGCCACCAAGATATTAACCGTTCCCTCCTTGCCCAAGTGTGTACAATTATTTACATAATCTATCAAGATAGATAAGAACACAGAGGGAACACAAACCTATCCTGCAGGGGTCACCCAGAAATTGGTCTGAGGTTCAAGGTGGTAACTCGTTTGGGACTGCAGTTTGCGCTCTCCTTCAGGGGCGTCCCCATGGATCTTATATATTTCCCCTATGTCTGGCATACCGTTCCTTAGATCTTGTGTAATAAGAGCTTGCTGGGCTCCCAAGGGGACTAAAAGTGTGAGATTCAAGGCTGTCTGTTTAGCTGCTGCATCAGCCCTAGCGCTGCCCTTAGATATCTCATCAGATTCCCCAATATAGGCTGCACATCTAATAATAGCCAAAACACAATGTAGCTGTAGAGTGGTGAGTAAGTTGTTTACAAAGTAGCACTACTAATGGGGGGGGGGGAGAACCCCAGAGGAAGTCAGGAATCCCCAAAGTTCCATAGTCAGTGCATAACGGGAGTCTATGTAAAAGTTCACACTTTAAACTGTTTGAGATTTCTTTTTCACAGGCTTTTTCATTTTAAAATTCAAAACATTAATCAAAGAGGATTCCAGCTTAGGCTTATACCTTTGGCTCCTCCACTGAAGCCCTCATTCAGGCTCTTTTTATTTTGTTCCAAATAGTTGTGGACTCCCTCTTCAAAGTCATCTTCATTTATGACTTAGCGTTTTTTTTTTAAGGTCTTCTACAAAGAATTGGTTCTGTGGTGGATTCTTCAAAATCAGAATTAAGTATGCTGTTAGACTGCACTTCAGTCTGTTGCTAGGATACAGGCACGAGTCAGAGCAAGTAGCTCAGCTTTCTGGGTGGAGACAGCTACTGCAAAGGGGACTTGTTCAGTTGTCACTTATCGCATAGTCAGAGCATCATTTCCCTGCTGGATCCACAAAAGTGCTTCCATCCTCATAAAACATTGCCTCGGGCTTGAGGGGCTATTGCAGAAGGGATGGAAGAGTCTGTCCTTCTTTCACGGTGATCTGGACGGGGGGGTTGCCAGTTGGTGCGGCTGACTTCATGGCCGGAAATTTCCCAGAGATGTGGTACAACGTCTTGGGTTCGGTCAATTTTAAAGGAGTGTCTTACCAGGTGTCCCGTCCCCACCTTTGACTCCTTCCAGTATCGGAGTTGGCCCGTGGCCAAGTCTTACCAGTCTCCCTCGGTGCTGGAGGTTTGTTTCATCAGGGTGTAGGCAAGGAACCCAGGCTCTTTGGCTTGAACCCAGGACAAAGCCTGACGGTGGTATGAGGAACCACCAGTCCTGTCTGTCGCCAAAGGAGATCCGGAACTTCGGCCAGTAATGCACTGCCCTCTCCTCTTTTAACCTCTCCATTCACCAAGACTGGGAACTCCTGTCCCTCGAGGGGTGCATAATGCTGGCTTTCCTCAGTTGAGCATTCTGTAGGGTCATAGCACAGAGTCACATGAGGGTCTGCCTCTGGCAGAGGGGGTTCAAACAAAGTAGAGTCCAAATTAAATGCCCACTACTGGGGGGGGGGGTGGTGGCAACTGGGGAAGCTGTCAGTTGTTCACTAGTCCCAGGGTGATACCCTTGTCCGTGCATAGAATCTCGACTTCCAACGGACAGAGCAAGTCTCATTCTGCTAGATTACACCCCAGTGGCTGCGGACGTGAATATGTGCGTTCCTTTGTTCGGTTCCCGTTTCTGATTCCCCAGATTTAGCCCGCTCGCGTCCTTCTTCCTGCTGAACATTTTCACCTTTAATATTAGTTCCCTCTGAGGTTGATCGGGATTCAAAAACTGGGTCTCAACAATATGTCAAAGCTCGTTGTATTCGATTTTGATCATTTTCAGGCCAATCCATAGCACTTGTTTTAATCGTGTTGGCTAACCTAACTGGTAAGGCATTAAATTGGTGGCGGGGGGGGGGTGCTGGTGGAATGGATTCCCATCATTAGAGGCTTGGTCTCCCGTGAAAATGCCGTTGCAGGCCACAAATCACTCCCGATTGTCTGTAATCTGGTCTGTCTTTTCATTCTTATTATGGATTCCCACCTATAACTCCTGATAGATTTGGTATCTCGATTCTGCCTTCCATTTCCGCCCCTCATCACGCAGCAGAGACGGAATAAATTTTGCAGGGTCACATTATACATTTGTATAGATGGTACTGCAGACCTACTGAGCAAACTGTGTTGGTATTTCTTTTCTATCTGGGGCCTGATTCATGATCGTTATCATTTCCTGAGGCTTTCAGGTTGCATACACAGGAATTACTGGGGGCTGCCCCTCCTCGGCTGCTCGTGGATTGGGCCATATTCGGGTGGGCAACCGTCTCTGTGGAGCCATTAACTCTAGGGTTTTATTGGATTCTTCCCTCCCTGTCTCGGAATAATCCTCGGTATTCCCTTACTGGATCTCAGGGTATAGAGAGCCTCCCCTTCCCTGCCACTGCTGTTTTACCTGAGCGGCCACCGTATCTGAGTACTGGGAGGATTGGGATTCAGGAGCTCTGGGTGCACTCGGCCCCTGATAAGGTGGGGGATACAGTGGGTGTCCCATCCTCATCGCGGTCACTATCCTCAAACAGGGTCGGTATGCCAGACATGGGTTCGGGACCCCGTATTTGCCCTAGTTCTCGCACGCGGCACTGCCAATCCTGTCCATATCTGCCTGTGCCTGTTTTCTTTGTTTCTCTATCTGGCCAGTAAAGTATTATTTCATTTGGTATCAGCTTTATCTTTCCATTCTTTAATCAGGAACTTCCATTTCTTCCCACAGTTCTTTTTCGTTCACATGACTCTATATCCCAGGTTCCTCCCAAAGGCCAAATATCATTACCCAAATTCTTATTTAAGCATACTGATAACCTACGATAATTGTTTTCTTTTTCCTGGATCATCTTTACTTAACTTAAGTAATGGTGTGTGTGCTGCCTTAGTAGTCAGTTACTTTATTTGTCATTTAGCACCCTTTGCTGGTAGTTTTGTATAGCAGTCATTTAGGTCATGTGATCTGTGTCTCTAGTTGATGACATCAATAGTAGGCGTTGAGATAGTTCTCCATGTAGAGTTGAGGGAGAGCTTGTGCCTTTTCATCTGATGTCATCCTGACGGTCAGGTCATTGAAAGCATCGTCGGTATGTAAAAGTAATCTTTGGGTTTATTATTTTTTGATGTATATGCATATTTCCACAAATCAGAGATATTTGAACAGTTTGTGTGCAGATAAGATACAGATGGAATATTCAGGCGGGCCACATGTTCTGGCTAACCTGTAGTGAGAAAATGTGCATGAGATACATTGTATGTAGCAATGTGCGTAAGATACTTTGTATGTAGCAACATCTTGCTTACTAGTAGCCTATCTTTACGATATATTTGGAACTTGTATACAGTATCTTGCGTATTATTTTGTATCATTTGTGGTACACTTAATGCTTGCCTTGTACTTACCATAATGGGAATTTTGACACCTTTTGATTGTATGTTTTTCTTTCTGTCAGTTTTACCCTACCGCCAGTTGTTACATTAAAGAACATCAATTTGGGACGTCTTTTGTCAGTGTAGTAATTGGGGATGGAGTTCATCTGCCTGTCAATTCATGCAAAGCGTGTGAAGAGGTCAGGGTAGTAAAACAACACTTTCTGGAATACGAAGGCAATTCTCTTTTCAAAATGTCGGACAAAAAAATCATCAGGATCTCAGTCACTACGGACAAGGTCTCGTGCCTCAGGTTCGTCTTCATCCAGACGATCATATGGCTCCTCCACCAGTGCAGCCGCAGCCTCAGCTCGTGCTGAAGCCCAGGCTGCTAAAGCAGAGGCAGCGTTTGCAGAAAAGGAACGCCAAATCAAAATGGAACGAGCACTCTTAGAGGCATCACTTGATGCCCTTCAACGGGAGAGATGAGCTGAAGCATTGGGGGCAGCCATGGAAGAGCAAAATGAAGACCTCAGCTCCAAAATTGATCTTCAAACCCATGATCCAGTGGAGTGCACAAAAGAGTATGTGGAAGAGCAGGCAAAGCCTACATTACATTAGAAGGAGTCTCCACTAACAGTTAGTCAACCAGCCACTGTTGTACAGCATGCACCCAAAGCTACTGTGCAGTGTCACATTCAGGATGGTGAGCCCAGTCATGGCCGTCATCCTCAGGAGCGTATTTCATTCATTGGAAGTCAGTTAAGGCACACTGACGCTCACATGTCACACCCTTCGGGTAGAAAGCCCCAGATGGTGCGGAGTTCAAGGGGAGCCATGGATCGCACGAGTTACACAGAGGTATCTAATAATGAAGATCATCCTGAAGCACACCAGGATGCAGAGGCCCAACAGGCTAACCCTGCTGATAGTCAGAGCATGTCGAACTTTTTCAGGTTTTTTGCAAGATGCGAACTTGTGTCCTCAGGGCTTCTGCAGTTTAGTGACCGTCCTGAGAGTTACAGGGCTTGGAAAGAATCGTTCCTGAATGCCATACGAGGTCTAAACCTTACAGACAGTGAAGAGATGGACCTCTTGGTGAAGTAGCTAGGTACTGAATCAGCTGAACATGTGAGGAGGATAAGAGCTGTGCCATCACCACAGAGAGAGCTCAAAGTGCCTTGGAACAGACTTGACGAGTGTTATGGGTTGCCAGAGGTAATTGAGAGTGCGCTGTTCAGGAGAGTGGATAGCTTCCCTAAGATCTCTATCAAGGACCACAGGAAGTTAGAAGAGCTAGGTGACTTGTTAATGGAGCTTGAAGCCGCTAAATCTGATGGGGACCTGCTGGGACTCGCCTACTTAGACACAGCCCGTGGTATCAACCCCATCATACAGAAGCTGCCATATAATTTGCAAGAGAGATGGCTGTCACATGGTTTTAAGTTCAAGGAAGAGCATAATGTTCCCTTTCCACCGTTTGCCTATTTTGTGGTTCGTTTGTCAGCAAGCCAAGATGCGAAATGATCTCTCATTCCAGGCAGTACTGACCCTCCAGTGATGGGGAAGTGAGCTTTTAAGTCAGAGGCCTCCAATCTCAGTCCACAAGACTGAAGTGTCTCCTTACACCTCCTCTTTGGCTGACACAACACGCAAGAGTAAAGTGGATCCTGCTAAACAATGTTCCTTACACAATAAACTGCACCCCTTCCAAAAATGCCGTGGATTTAGGGAGAAGTCCATCGAAAATAGGAAAGGAAAGCCTTCTTAAAGCAGCATGGCATCTGCTACAAATGCTGTGCATCATCAGCACACCTAGCCAAAAATTGTGACAGCAGCATAAAGTGTGCTGAATGTGGAAGCGAGAGTCACAACTCAGCCCTGCACCCTGGACCTGCTCCTTGGTCCTCAAAGGCCCAAATCCCTGCACATGGCGGGAGAAAGGGAACAATATTGAAGAAGCTACTGCTTCCTCAAGCTGTACACAGGTCTGTGGGGGGATCGTGCTCAAAGATTTGCCTCGTGAAAGTCTACCCAGCTGGCCAGCAGGAAAAAGCAATCCGGTTATATGCAATACTGGACGATCAGAGTAATCGCTCATCGGTAATGTCTGAGTTCTTTGACCTTTTCAATATCAAAGGCCACAATTCTCCTTACTCCCTCAAGCCGTGTGGTTGAGACAGCAGGCAGAAGAGTGCATGGCTTTCAGGTGGAATCCGTGGACCAGCAGGTTATTCTCTCTCTACCAATACTGAGTGCAGTGCGATTTCAAATAATCGCTCTGAAATCCCCACACCGGATGCAGCACTGCATCATGCTCATCTGAAACCTCTGGCGCAAAAGATCCCAGAGCTCGACCCTCAGGCTCCCATCATGATCCTGCTCGGAAGAGCATCCATAAAGTACGGAAACAGATAAACGGGCCACATGACCCCCCCCCCCATGCTCAAAAACTGGACTTGGGATGGATAATTGTTGGCGACGTCTGTCTAGGAAATCTCCACAAGCCAGCCACTGTGAGCACCTACTATACCAACACTCTGGAAAATGGCTGCCACTCCGTCTTTGAACCGTGCCCTAATCGCTATGTCGTAAAGGGAAAGTGGTACAACAGCAAGGCCCCAGGTCTCTCCGCATATGTGGAGGGTCCCACATGTGAGGACTACGGAGACCACCTGGGATGTAGTGTCTTTCAACAGACAAAAGATGATAACAAGATGGCCCTTTCAGTTGAGGATATACTCTTTCTGAAGACTATGGAACAGGGAGCCTATAAAGATGAGGAGAATAACTGGGTAGCTCCCCTGCCATTCAGAGAGCCACGACTTCGCCTTCCCAACAACAGGTCACAAGCAGCAGACCGTCTTTCTTCACTGCGCCGCGCCTTTAACAAGAAGCCTGAGTTGAAGGATCATTTGATCCCATTCATGGAAAAGATATTCCAGAATGGCCATGCAGAGGTAGCTCCTCCCCTTGGAAGAGATGAAGAATGTTGGGACCTCCCTTGCTTTGGGGTTTTACCAACCAAAGAAACCAGGCCAGATTTGGGTGGTCTTTGATTCAAGTGCTCAACATAAGGGAGTCTCACTGAATCAGGTCCTCCTGACTGGCCCGGACCTCAACAACAGTCTTCTTAGGGTACTTATTGTCATGGTCTGGATCGGGGTCCCTTTAAATTTACCTTGTTTACGTTACGGTCTGGACTGTTGATTCCCTGTTTTCCCGTGTCCCTCGACTTTGGTGATTAGAGGCAATTAACACTCGGCTGAACTGGTAGTTTATAGTCTCCGGCTTTCAGCCGTTCGGTGCGGGAGCGTCTGCAAAGTCACGGCGTGCCAATGTCATCTGGCCGGAGCAAGCCTACTCTCCGCCCGAAGCGAGTGCCAGTAATTCGCCCTTCCTCACCGGAGCAACCCTGTCCAGTTACCTCGCCAAAGCTAGCCTGCAAAGTTTCCTCATCAAGGTGGGTCCGTCAGTTAACCCACCAGAGAGAATCAGGAGCCGCTGTCTACTGCTCCTGGGCCGAGTCTAGAGCTTGCCACTACCCGGAGGTTCCAAGCACCACGTCCTGGCCCCTGCGGCATCCAAATACCACTTCCAAGTCCTGACCCTAGTGGTATGTGATTCCTGTCCTACCCCCCTGTCTGAATCCCTTCTCTGCCCCTCTGGACTCTAGCCCTCGTCTGCAGCCCCTGCCTGCACTTCGGTCTAGTTCCATCACCGGAGCTAGATAGGTTCTGTCTGGTGTTCATTCGTGTTGGTCTTGTCCTTGCCTCTGTGGGGTAAGTCTGGCCGTCTTGCCGTTGCCCTGCGGAGGGTCATGAGTCCCGGCCCTATGTCCTGTACCCAAGGAGGGGTCCCGGCTCTCTGTTCTGTGTATGTGTCCATGGTTGCATGTACCTGCTCCCCCGAGACCGAGGCTCTGTGTTCCCATGTTCCTCCTGTCCCTAGCCCATGTCATGTCCATGCCTGGTTCTGGGGTCCAAGCCCGAGGCAAGACCGAGGTACTAGGTCCTTGCCCAGTCTCAGGCTCGGAGTCCATACCCTAGCCTCTTCATGTCTCCTCTAGTTCTGGGAGCCGATTCCTAGTCCAAGTCCAGACCCTTGGTCCCAGCCTAGTTGTAGTCCCGAGTCCTTATCCTGTTCGCTCTTCCTGCTTCTGCTTTGCTCTCTTGGAATCGAACAATAAACTAAATCTAAGTAACCAAACAAGATGTGTCTTGCATTTGGGTCCACCCTTGCTCCCAATGCCCCGCCATTGTGACACTTATCTGCTTTTGTAAGGACTCCATTGCCATCACAGTGGACATATATCAGATGTTCCACTGCTTTGTCGTCAGGCTGGAAGAGAAATTTCCTGAGATTTCTTTGGTATCGAGACAACAACCTGGAAAATGACATCACGGAGTATTGCATGAAAGAGCACGTCTTCGGGAATAGTTCATCGCCATTCACTGTCTCAGATGAGCCGCTGAAGAAGGGGAGAGGGAGTCTGTCAAGGATGTAAGGCAGTCAGATCAATAGACATTCTGGGTACTCAAATACAGCAGAACTTAATAATTTAGATAAGAGACTCTACTGAAATTAAGAAAGGCGTGTAAGGAAGGTCCTGCCTTGTCTCCACCCCCTGTCGAAACCAAAAGGTGTGAAAAGCCAGAAGACATCCTCTTGTGGGTTTTTTGTGAGCTTTTAATCCTTATCTCACCCCAAACAGCAGCTGCTCGGACATGCTGCAGCTATTCTCAAACCAGAATACACAGACTCAGCCTTAACCATTATTTACAGGAATCTGAGAATCCACTTAAAACTTTATCACTCCTTCCCTCTGCTAGCTTGCAGGTCACTCTGAGGAAAGTTGTAGCACCTGCCTAGCACCTCCCACCCCATATTGCAACTTTGGATTGGAGAACAGCACTCGAGTGGAGCATGCATTTTCCCCTAAGGAGTTATTCCCTTAATGGAGAATTCATAGATCGAGTGGGCAACCAGAGACGTTTTTTTTCCCAGGGCAGGAATGGCTAAAGTGAGGGGGCATAATTTTAAGCTGATCAGAGCAAAGTACATGGAGGATGTCAGAGGTAGTTTTTTTTTACCTAGACAGGTAGGTGTGTGGAATGCCTTGCCAGGGGTGGTGGTAGAGCTAGATACATTTGGGGGTGTTTAAGAAACTCTCTTTAGATAGCCCTGCATTGTACTATCATCCATGTGCCTATGTGGGAAGGTGGGGTAAGATTGATCTAAGGGTAGCTCAGCACAAAATTTTGGGTCGAATGGCCTGTATTGTGCAGTAATGTTGTATCTTTTCCTGTTTGTGTGTGCATGATATGAAACTTAATTAGCAATCAAAGTCTGGAGTCCAAACAAAACTCAGGGGAAAAGTTTTTTTTCTCTCTTGTTCAGCAGCCACAGGTTGAGGGCTTCTGCTCAGCA
This sequence comes from Mobula hypostoma, assembly GCF_963921235.1. Lineage (NCBI taxonomy): Eukaryota > Metazoa > Chordata > Chondrichthyes > Myliobatiformes > Myliobatidae > Mobula > Mobula hypostoma. The sequence continues at coordinate 173,579,294 of NC_086103.1, forward strand.
GTATTGTTTTTGAAGAATATTTCTAGTCTAATTGACCTAAGCACTGGGCCGATTTGGAAAGCTTGGGTATGGGCCTTAAGGCGGCGGCGGGGTCCAGGCCCAGAGCATATCGATGTGGATCCTCGTGTGGGGAGCAACGTGGCGTTTGGACGATTTAAGCGCCAGGCCGGGTGGATTGGAAATGCAGGGTGTCGGGACCAGAGGTGTGGGTCAGTCTGGTTCTGTGATGTTGGCTCCAATCTCCACTGTGTTGTGGCTCAGGCTGTGGGCCTGCTCCAGGCTTCGTGTCTATGGACTCACTATCATTCTGAATGCTGTGTTTGCTTCTATTGTTTGCACGATTTGTGTTTTTTATTGCCTCTCCCTGCGCTTTGGGTGCTCGTTGGTCTTTTTTAACAGGTCCTATTGGATTTCTTGCTTTGTGGCTGCCTGTAAGGTTGTATAATTTATACATAATTTGTTAATAAATGTACTTTGAAAATCGTTTGAATTTGAACCTATTCCATCATCTGTTATCTATCCACAAAGCTTGAGTTTCAGCACATTTTGTATGATCCATGCCATCTGTCTTTGTTTCTTGCTAAGAAGGAGATCGTAAATGCACTCAGTTTTTGTACATGCTACTTAAGATGCCCTTAAGTTGGGTGGCATGGTAACATAGTGGTTAGCACATTGCGCTACAGTACAGGTGACCCAGCTTCAATTTCCGCTGCTGCCTGCAAAGAGTTTATATGTTCTCCCCATGACCGTGTGGGTTTCCTCGGTGGTCCAATTTCCTCCCACAGTCCAAAGATGAAATAGTTGGTAGGTTAATTGGTCATTGTAAATTGTCCCATGATAGGACTAGGATTAAACTGGGGGATTGCTGGGCTTTGCGGCTTGCAAGGCCAGAGGGGCCTATTCTGTGCTGTATCCTAATAAATAAGTTTGTACAGTTGCCCTTGGTTATGGTAGAGCAGAGGTTCCCAACATGGACCCCTCAGTTAATGGTAAGACTCTGTGGCATAAAAAAGGTTGGGAACCCCTGCGGTAGAGACTTCTCTAAACATTGTCGTCGAGCTGTGAAGAATTCTGGGTCATTCTATGATCGTGGCACAACTTTTGGCCTTAATGAAATGAACAGAACTTACCATGTTCATGTAACATTCTGTAAATGAAGTATTCAATCTGCTGCCACTATTATGAAGTAATGTTCATTACAGATTTTTTTTGTCTGAACAACAAGCTTCTATGAACAGTGAATGAGATAAAGGACTGAGTTTCTCCTGTTTATAATATGTCATTTATCATATATAAGCACAAGGGGGCACAAATGTATTGTTCATTTCCATAGATGCTGCCTGACTTGCTGAGTTCCTCTGGCATTTTGTGTGTAGAACTTTAAGGTGTTGGGAGAGAAGCATAGGGGAGATGTCCGAGTAACACACACAAAATGCTGCAGGAGCTCATCAGATCAGGCAGCAGTTAGGAAAAGGAATAAACAGTGGATGTTTTGGGCTGAGACCTTTCATCAGGACTGGAAAGGAAGGGGGAAGAATCCAGAATAAAAAGATGGTGAAAAGGGAAAGGGAGAGCACAGTAAAAGGTGATGGGTGAAGTCAGGTGGGTGAGAAAGGGAAAGGGCTGGAGAAGAAGGCATCTGATAGGAGAGAGGATCCTGGGAAAAAGGGAAGAAGGAATGGCACCAAGGGGAGGTGATAGGTGGGTGAGGAGAAGAGGTACGAAGCCAGAGTGGGGAAAAAGAAAAAGAAAGGTGGAGGGGAAAAGAAAAAGATTAGCGGAAGGAGAAATCAATATTCGTGCTAAATACCTAAATGGAATATGAGGTGTTGCTCCTCCACCCGGAGAGTGGCCTCATCATACCATAAGGGGAGCCCATGGACAAGACATGTAGAAATGGGTATAGGAATTAAAATGGTTATTCCCTGGGACATTCTGCTTTTACCAGGTGGAGCATATGTGCTCGACAAAGCGGTCCCCCAGTTTACCTCCAATGTAGAGGGAACCCCACAGGGGCACCAGCTACAATAGACGCCCCCAACAGATTCGCAAGTGAAATATTACTTCACCTAGAAGGACTGTTCGAGGCCCTGAATGGAGGTGAGGGAGGAGATGAATGGGCAAGTGTATGTACCATTTCCGTCGCTTGCAGGGATATGTGCCAGGAGGGAGATTAGTGGAGGGGGGCAAATGAACAAGGGAATCAAGGAGGGAGAGATCCTGAGATAGTTTTTTTTAAAACAAGAAAAGTAGGTGCGTGGAGCATCTACCGTGACGATTAGGGACATTTAAGAACATGGATAAAAGAAAATGGAAGGCTTTTTGGTTGGAGGGTGGAAGGACTAAAGAGGTCAGAAGATTATCGTGGGCTAAATTGTACTGTACTGTCCTATGTTCTATAACACTGGAGAGCTCACACATGCCATCGGCTGAGATGTCTAAACACGGGATTCTGCAGGTGCTGTAAATCCAGAGCAACACACTCAAGATGCTGGAGGAGCTCAGTAGGTCAGGCAGCATCTCTGGAGAGGAATAAGGAGTTGATTCTTTGGGCTGAGACCCTTCATCATGACAGCAAAGATGTCTAATGTGTAACAGTAGCTGAACCACTGATTTCCTATGTTTACTGGAGCTGTACTGTTCCTTGATATACAAATCCCCCACCGACAGGAGAAGAGTATTATGGTCATATCCTGCTCACTGCTTGTCTAACTTGTTTTTTTTTCACATATAAAATAACCTAAAATCCCCAGATTGTAATAGTGACAGCAGAATTAATTACTTCATTTACATCCAAATATAGATCCCATTGGTTTTCTTTTTGTCTTTTATCATGGTGACTTCATTAGTACTAAACAATTTAGGAATGGGTCATTTATGCCAAACAAGTTATCCCAAATTATTCCCCCGGGTGTTGGAGAATGAGGGGAGATTTGATATACAAAATTATGAGGGATGTAGTTAGGGTAAACACAAACAGGCTTTTTCCGGTGAGGGTGAATGGTGAAATGTTCAAGGGGAACATGAGGGAGAACATCTTCACTCGGGATGGTGAGAGTGTGGAACAAGCTTCCAGCAGAAGTGGTGGATGCGTCTCCGATTCCTTCTTTTAATTCAGCATGAACTAGATGGGCAGAAAGGCCTGTTTTCGTGCTATAGTGTTCCACGACTCGGAGAGCAAATCCTGATGACGTAGTTTTCTTTCGTTGCTACGGTTGGTATTAAACATATCAGTGATTGTTTTGAAGAAAATTAATTTCAATCCTGTGTTTCATTACTCAGGCGATGACAATTTCGGTTTAAACCTAGAAGATGCATTAAATGATGATCCAACTAAAGCACCAAGTATGTATAAATAACTTTACCGATATTGAGTCATCTAGCACCGAAACTGGCCCTTGACTCCATGTCTATGGTGATCATTGTCTTACCCATCTATACTAATCTTATTTGCCAGCTCTTGGTCCGTGGTCTTCAATATCTTTCCATTTCAAGTACTTATCAAGTTGTGAGAGTACCTTGCTCTACCATCCTGTTGGGCATTACATTCCAATTTCCAAACTCCCTCCAGGTGGGGGAAAAAGACTATGTCAGATCCCCTCTAAACCCAGTACTCTTTACCTGTTCCTGTGCCTTGTACATTTATGCATAACTGCCTTGCGATAAAGATGATACACTCCGTGACCACTATTATATATCTCTCTTGTACCTAATAAAGTGGCCACTGAGGATCTGTTCATGGTACTCTGCTGCTGTAGCTCCTCTACTTCAAGATTTGAGATGCTGTTCTGCACACCACTGTTGTAATGCATGGTTATCTGAGTTACTGTTGCCTTTCTGTCAGCTTGAACCAGTCTGACCATTCCCCTCTGACCTCTGTCATTAACAAGACATTTTCACTCACTGGGTGTATTTTTTGCTTTTTGCACCATTCTCTGTTAACTAAATAATGTGAAAATCCCAGCAGATCAGCTGTTTCTGAGATGTGCAAACTACCCTGTCTGGCACCAACAGATCGTATTTTCTTCCCCATGCTGATGTCTGGTCTGAACAACAACAGAATCTCTTGACCATGTTTGCATGCGTTTATGCATTGAGTTGCTGCCACATGACTGGCTGATTAGATACCTGCATTAACGAACAGGTGTACCTAATAAAGAGGCCACTGAGTCTATCTTTCTATGCCTCTCAGTCAGGTCTTCCTTCTGTCCCACCACAACAGCCAACTCAACTTCAAGTCAAACTTGCTCTCACCAACTTTGAGACAACATCCTGATGAATGTCCTGTGCAGTCCTATATTTTCTCTTGTGTATTTATATATCCTCATCGCGTGTTAACCAGAACTATTTGGTAGGGTTTTTGTTTCAATATCTTGATTGATGCATTTGATAAATCTGCAGCTTTATATAAGACCAACAGACAGAGAAACAGAACTAGGCTATTTGGCCCATTGAGTCTTTTCTACTAGTCCATTACTGCTGATATATTATCCATCTGAACCCCATTCTTCTGTCTTCTCCTTATAACTTTTGACACCTTTACTAATCAAAAACCTATCAACTTCCATTATAAATATACCCAATGACTTGGCCTCCACAGTCATCTGTGCCAATGAATTTCACGGATTCACCATGCTTTGGCCAAAGGAATTTCTCCTCATCTCTGTTTTGGATGAGTTGTAGAAAGAGTTTGATTTACAAATTGTGGGGGTTCGAGTAAAATTAAAGGTCCTTATTTATAATCTGAGCACAAAACACAAACTTCTGGAGGAACCAGACTGAAAGAGTGCAGAGAAAATGTACAAGGCTGTTTCCAGGACATGAGGACCTAAGTTATAGGGAAAAGTTGAATAGGTTAGGATTTTATTCCCTAGGGCAACGGAGAATGAGGAGATTTGACAGAGGTATACAAAATTTTGAGGGGTATAGATAGGGAAATGCAAACAGGATTTTCAGCTGAGCTTGGGTGAGACTTGAACTTGAAGGCATGGCTCGAAGGTGAAATGTTTAAGAGGAACACGAGGTGGAACTTGTTCACTCAGAGTGTGAAGAGATTGTAGAACAAGCTGCTGGAGGAAGTGGTGGAGGCAGGTTTGATTTCAGCATTTAAGAGATATTTGGATAGGTACATGGTTGGGAGGTAGGTCGATTGGACTAAGCAAGCTTAATGGTTTGGCACTAGTTGGGTCAAACGGCCTGTTCTGTGCTGTGGCATTCTTTGCTTCAGTGGTCAGGAAGTATCTGTGGAGGCAAAAGGATGACCGATGTTTCAGGTTGGGACCAGTGTACAGAAGCAAGAAGGAAGGATGTGACCATGTCTGGAGAGACCAGTCTTGCAGGTGCTGGAGTCTTGAACAACAAACTAGGAGGAATTCAGCACGGTTGAGCATCATTTGTGGAAGGGAAAAGCATTGTTGATGTTTTGAGTTGAAACTGTGCATTAGGATGCCTGGAAAGGCTCTGTTAGGTTGTCATGAGTCCTGTGGGCCTGTGTGGTGAGCCGTAGAGTGTTGACATCTGAGGTTTCTAGAACACCTGTGTTTTGTTAATTGTTGTCTCAACTAGAGCCGTTAAACCCTTGTGGTTTCTGTTTAATATTGTCAAATTTATTCTGACTTGTCAGGGTTTTCTGCTTACTATGATTATTTGAAGTGGACTCCTGATTAGCACTAATTGCAGGGCCCTTGTGTTGAGAATGATTCACTTCGTGGTGTCACTCGGTCGAACATTGGAATTCCTACGTATAAATTCCAGTTTCTCTCTTTACATGGGAGTCTGTTGTTCCTCTGGATCTGTGTTCATCAGTTTGCCAGCGTACTCTGTGACAGAGGTGATGAGTGGTATGTGATGGAAAGAGAGAGGTATGTGCACCTAGAGCCTTGTAGGGGAGGCAGAGAGGGTGAGGTTGTTAAGACTGCTGGTGGGTGATGGGTGGATACAGAGAACGGGGAGGGAATAAGTAGGCCAATAGCAATTGGACACAGTGTCATAGAGGGTGGCAACAAAAACCGGTAGATGCAACCACATGGGAGAAATAAAGTGAAGCTGGCAGATAATTTCATCCCTCATCATGTGCTGATTGGTTTTTGTGGCTGAACGTGAGAGAACTTGGTGTGAGGAAATCTATCTTCTGTGAGCCCCTCCCCTTTCAAAGGAAATGCCAAACAGAAAGCTGGTGCTGGAAAGCAGGGAAAAAAAAGTGCTTGAAGAATATTTCCAGCAGATTCTGTGGAGAGAAGGGTTAAAAATGTTAACAATTTAGAGTTTTTTTTGTCAGAAGTGGAGAAGTTAGAAAGGAAACTTGTTGCAAGTTGCTGGGGGAGGTAGGGAGTGGAGGAAGGCAGAGAATGAAAGAGAATGTCAGCATGGGTTAGAGATCGGAAGAGAGTGAATGAACTCTACATTGGACAAAGTGCAAACAAGATTGGGTATCTACTTGGCAAAATCCCTGCACTCTCTCCACCAGGATGACCCAACGGAACTCATTGATATCTACCAAATATAGAGTGAGGGTGGAGAGGATATTTCCTATAGTGGAAGGTTCACCAGATTGATTCCTGGAATGGCAGGACTTTCATATGATGAAAGACTAGATCGACTAGGCTTACAGTCGTTGAAATTTAGAAGACTGAGGGGGGATCTTATTGAAACGTATAAAATCCTAAAGGGATTGGACAGGCTAGATGCAGGAAGATTGTTCCCGATGTTGGGGAAGTCCAGAACGAGGGGTCACAGTTTGAGGATAAAGGGGAAGCCTTTTAGGACCGAGATTAGGAAAAACTTCTTCACACAGAGAGTGGTGAATCTGTGGAATTCTCTGCCACAGGAAACAGTTGAGGCCAGTTCACTGGCTATATTTAAGAGGGAGTTAGATATGGCCCTTGTGGCTATGGGGATCAGGGGGTATGGAGGGAAGGCTGGTACAGGGTTCTGAGTGGGATGATCAGCCATGATCATACTGAATGGCGATGCAGGCTCGAAGGGCTGAATGGCCTACTCCACCTATTTTCTATGTTTGTATGTCTAGAACCAAGGGAAACAGCCTCAGAATATTTCAAGTTCAAGTTTATTGTCATGCAATGGTGCACATGTATACAACTAAACGAAACAAAGTTTGTCTGGGACCAAGGTGGAAAGCACAGTACATAGATCTTGTACAGCACAGATAATAGTGTTCATAGATAATAGAAAAAATTATTATATTCTGTGAATGTACAAATTTGACAGAAAGAGCATATACAATATATAGTTAAATATATAGCAGTATAATGCTCTGGGTGCAGTCATAAAGTGTAATAGGTGTTCAGAAGTCTCACAGCTTCAGGAAGAAAAGGACGTCCCTTTAGACCAGAACTGAGGAAGAATTTCTTTTCCTCTTCCTATATTTAATAAATCTCTGGAGTTCATTGCAATAGATGGATGTTTAGGTCAGATCATTGGCTACATTTAAAGCAGAGGTTGATGGACTCTTGATTAGTAAGGGCGTCAAAAATTACGGGGAGAAGGCAGAAGAATGGGATTGAGAGGGATAATAAATCAGCCATGCGGGAACGACGCAGTAGAGTCACTGGGCAAAATAGCCGAATTCTCCTGTCACTTTGATTTGGAATCCCATCCCAATAATACTTCTTTGTCTTTATCCTCTTCACACTGTTGCTTGAGGAACAGCTTGTCTAATACATTGCACCCTCCAGAACTGTATGCTGAATTCAGCCATTTTGGCAAATTGGTTGTTCTATATGTTTCTGTATGATTTTACGGAGGGTCCTTTGTTCTACCACAGCCTCCAGTGTGTCCAATTTGATTCCTATAACAGAGCCAGCCTTTCTAATCAGTTTATCGAGCCTTTTGGCATCACCCATGTGTGTTTCTGATATGCAAACATTGTTGTCTACAATTTAGAAGGACACTTGATATGTGGTTAAAATAAAATTGAAACAATTATAAAACTTATTTCTTTTCCTTGCAGCTACAAAACCTTCATTGCCCGATGTTCGTAAGTATTTCTGTTTTTGTGCACTAAAGATTTAAATATATTACCCTTTGTATGCTGAGCTAATTTTAAAAAACTTTTCACTTCTTGTTATTAGTTTTGAAGAATGTACTTGCATTTTATCAAGGTTAAAAGTTTTGCAGGAATCCAAATAATATTTGTGTATATAGAAACCAAACCCCTTTTCTTATTGAATCTATGAGCTCATTGGAGGCTTAAGCAGGGGTTAGAGAACTGTGTATTTTGTGTGGGTCAGAGGGATGTATTTGTTTTGTTACTTGTTGTGTTCTGCATTGTCCTGCCCAAGCATTGTAGGCATGCTGTGTGGGTGCTGGAGTGTATGGCAATACTTGTGGGCTGTCCCTCAGCATTTCCTTGGGTGTGTTGGTTGTTAATGCAAACGACACTTGTGATAAATAAATCTGAATCTGGATTCTTTTAACAAGTTAATTTGTGAGCTTGGAGCAACAACTGCTCAACTTCAACACTGCTCTCTCCTCCTCAAACCTTGGCCCCTCTGAACACACCGCCATCCACTCTCTCCGCACTAATCCCAACCTTGCTATCAAACCCTTAGACAAAGGGGGCGCTGTTGTAGTGCAGTAGACTAACCTGCACCTTGCTGAGGCCAGGCAAAAACTCTCAGACATGTCCTCTTACCTACCCCTTAAGGATCCCACTCTGGATCATCAGAAAACTGTCTCCAACACCATCACTGACCTCATCAACTCTGGTGAATTTCCATCTACTGCTACCAGATTCATAGTTCCCTTACCCCATACTGCTCACTTCGACCTCCTACTCAAGATCCACGATATCCAGTGGGCCCACTGTCTTTGCTTGCTCCTGCCTCACTAGACTGGTGTCATCGATTCCATTCTATCCCCCTTGTTTCAGTCCTTTCTCACCTACATCCGTGACACTTCTCATGCTCTGTCTCCTCATAACGTTCAATTCCCTGGATGACCGTCTCATTTTCACTGCGAACATCCAGTTCCTATGCATTTCCATTCTCCCATCCAGAAGGTTTTGAAGTTGTCTGTTTCTTTCTCAATAAAAGAACCAACCAGGTCCCCTCCACCACCACCCTGCTGTGTCTGGCAGAAGTGGTCCACACCTTCAACCATTTCTTCCCTTTGACTTCCCCCATTTTCTCCAGACTCTAGGGGTAACCTGTGCACCAGATGACTTTTCAGCATGCATGGTTCTTTTATTCAGATGCTTTCATTAATTTTCTCTTTCTGTTTTGTGTATAGCATTGGATTTAGATTTTGATGATGACAAGAAACCTGTTGATCCAAAGCAGGATGATGGTGAGTTGCTCATCTCTCTGCTATTTTGGTCAATGTAGTGCTTTCGATGTGTAATTACAATTCTCATAATTTATACTCGTATCAGAATCAGGGTTATTATCATCGGCATGTGACGCAAATTTTGTTAACTTAGCAGCAGCAGTTCAATGCAATACATAGTATAGAAGATGTTGTGTATCTGGCCTGGTTACGCAACAATGCTATTAATAAAAACGTTGGAGACGGGAGCTAAGGTTCATGGTTCTTTACTGGCAGAAACCGAGCTCGGCACACACGTACAGATCAATATGCGCCTAATAGCGCATTCAACGATGTGTTACTAAAACATAAAGTAGTCCCTTATTATACTGTAGGCTATATGGTACAGAAGAAAAAAATAATAATTTATAAATAAGTAAATTTTATTCAGTATACTTTATAAAGTATGCATATATTAATTAGATGAAAAATTGTGCAAAAGAACAGAAATACCAAATAGTTAAAAAAAAAGTGAGGTAGTGTTCAAGGGTTCAATGTCCATTAAGGAATTGTATGGCAGAGGGGAAGAAGCTGTTCCTGAATTGCTGAGTGTGTGCCTTCAGGCTTCTGTACCTCCTATCTGATGGTAACAGTGAGAAAAGGGCATGCCCTGGGTGCTGGAGGTTCTTAATGGACGCTGCTTTTCTGAGACACCGCTCCTTGAAAATGTCCTGGTTACTTTGTAGGCTAGTACCCAAGATGTAGCTGACTAAATTTACAACCCTCTGCAGCTTCTTTCGGTCCTCTGCAGTTGCTCCCCTCCATACCGGACAGTGATGCAGCCTGTCAGAATGCTCTCCATGGTACATCTATAGATGTTTTTGAGTGTATTTGTTGACGTACCAAATCTCTTCAAACTCCTAATGAAGTATAGCCATTATTAAACCATTTGGTTAAGTTTGTTCTCCAGGAATTTCCATTTACCCTCCCCTATGTGTTTTTTTGGCAACCTAGTTTCTTTTGCACATATATAGACCACCCAGATTCTCCGGCTAATCCACCAATTTATTTATTGCGATACAGTGCAGAGTAGGCCCTTTGAACCATGCCATCCATCAACCTACCTATTTAACCCTAGCCACGGGACAACTTACAATGACCACTTAACCTACTAACCAGTACGTCTTTCGACTGTAGGATGAAACCAGGGCACCCAGAGAAAACCTACGCATTCCACAGGGAGGACGTACAGACCCCTTACAGATTATCCCATGCAGTGGCCAGTCTTCCAACCAGCGGGTCTTTGGGATGCAGGAGGAGACCGGAGCAACTGGGGATACACATGGAGGGGGAATAATGCAAACTCCACAGTGAGAGCGCACTAGGTCCGAATTGAACTAGTTGCTGGAGCAGTGAGATGGCATCATTACCTTCTGTATCACTCTTGGAGATGTAACAAGCCTCTACAAATTACAATAAAGAATAAACATTGTTTAGTGATGTTGGCTCAAGTGTAAGGGTTGTACAGGACACCAGAGGAGTGGGGGCTGTCCTGTTGGTCAGATAGAAAAATTGTGAACTCTTCCCACACTGACGACATTGTGTATTAACTTGTCTGAATGACTACACTTCCCAAGTAGCTGTTCATTTGGAGTGCACTAGAATTAGACCTAGAACAACCTTTCTGAAACTATGTCTGACTATGGGTAAAAAAAAAGTATTGATTAAATGCTCAAGTCCTCAACTTGAATACATTGGTTTAGAAGTCACAGTGCAATAAAAACAATTTGTGGTCCAGAATGTTTGAAGGGTTTCTGGTCCTGGAAATGTTGTGATGGGATAGTGGGGCAAAGGGGAGTATGGCTGTGGACTGGTAACTTGGTTGTGTTTGGGTGGGAGGGAGAAAGGATGGGGCATTCCAAAACATTGTTAACTTCATTTTTCCTCTTTGTTTTCAGTTGATGGATTTGATTTGAGTGATGCTGTTAACGGTGAAGGTAGGTACAACTATTTCAAATTGGTTTGTACATGTGGTTATTTAACCTCTACAGTAAATTGTTTAATCTCCAGGGGAAACCCTTTAAATGGGCAGTACATCACTGGGGTGTGGCAATCTAGCTGTGTGAAGCTTCATGGCTGGGTAAAATAGGCCACAGGTGTCTTCGGCATTCCTCATGGGACAATACCACTTCCCCATTGATCCTTTTCCCCACTCCGGTAAATTGTAAAGCACAATTTTCCCTGCCTTCCAGGTAGTGAGAGATGTCTTGATTGTCAGTCTGGTGTAAGGTGCATGGTACTTTGGTAAGATCTATCTCTGGTGTCTTTTCTGCAGGAGGGCACCATTAAAGAGCTGGGCATTTCTTTGTTCTTAAACTCAAAACAAGAGTGGAGCTTCTGGCATAGTAGGACATTAGTGCCAGATTGGCACGTTTTCCAGATAATAAGATCGTAAGATATAGGAGTAGAATTGGGCCATATATCCCATTGAATCTGCTCTGCCATTTCATCATGGCTGGCCCATTTATCCTCTCAACCCCAATCTGCTGCCTTCTCCCCGTATCCTTTCATGCCCTGACTAATCACCAATCTATCAACTAATGGCTTGGCCTCCACAGCTGCCTGTCGCAACAGAAATGGGGAAAAAACAGAAATGAACAGAAAAACAGAGATGTGAAGAAATATTTTTAGTCAGAGGGTGGTGAATCTATGGAATTTGTTGCCATGGGCGGCAGTGGAGGCCAAGTCATTGGGTGTATTTAAGGCAGAGATTGATAGGTATCTGAGTAGCCAGGGCATCAAAGGTTATGGTGAGAAGGCAGGGGAGTGCGACTAAATGTGAGAATGGATCAGCTCATGATAAAATGGCGTAGCAGACTCGATGGGCCGAATGGCTGACTTCTGCACCTTTGTCTTATGGTCTTGTGGCAACAAATTCCACAGATTAAATACACACTGGCTCAAACAATTCCCCCTCCTCCTGGCCTTTCTAAAAGGATGTCCCTCTATTCTGAGGCTGTGTCGTCTGGTCTTAAATTGTATGTCGTTTTAATACTCCAGCACCCTTTTAATTTGCCTTTTGAAGGGGTGTGAGAACAACATTTAAGTGAACCCAATAAATTGACAGGGAGTATGAGAAATGGAACCCAGAAAGTGTCAAGGGAGGGTGGGCAACTGAACCAGATAAGGTGAGAACAGGAACTAGGACCTGGTGAGCATAAATTGTGGACGTTGTATTTTAGATGCTGAACCGTTGGGATTTCTGAAGGGTTGGTTAGTGCATTGAGTTTTACTGCAGTATGGTATTACCCAGGTTTAAACCAGCTTGCAGTATTGATTCCTGACTACTTGTAAATCATTGGGCAAAGTGATAACTCTCGTATAATTAGTTTTTTTAAGGTGAGGGAGGTCATTGTTGCACTACTGTAAACTGGGATGTTGATTTTAGATTGAAACAAACGTTAAAGGGTAGCAATTCATCCCACAATCTCTTTGACTCACTACCGACAGGAAGGAGGTACAGGAGCATCAGGACTAGGACTGTCAGACTGGCTAACAGCTTCTTCCTTCGGGCTGTGAGACTAATTAATATCCTGTCACCACCGAGGTCCTGTCACTAGGACAGCAAGCTGTTTACCTGTACTGTGCACTACATTTTCAATTATATTTCATTAACTTATTTGTGATAATGTTTTGTGCTGTGTGTGATGAGTGGTGGGTGCACTGTGGTCCGGAGGAACATTGTTTCATTTGGTTGTATATATGTACAGTCAGATGGCAATAAACTTGAACTCCATATTGGCCACTGAATGTGGCTTTAGGAACAGCCCCGACTTGGAATTGAGGATGCCATTGTCTACCTGCTGAACCGTGTCTACGCCCACCTGGACAAGCCAGCGAGCACTGTGAGGGTCATGTTTTTTGACTTCTCCAGTGCGTTCAACACCATCCGCCCTGCTCTGCTGAGGGAGAAGCTGACAGCGATGCAGGTGGATGCTTCCCTGGTGTCATGGATTCTTGATTACCTGACTGGCAGACCACAGTACGTGTGCTTGCAACACTGTGTGTCCGACAGAGTGATCAGCAGCACTGGGGCTCCACAGGGGACTGCCTTGTCTCCCTTTCTCTACACCATTTACACCTCGGATTTCGACTACTGCACAGAGTCTTGTCATCTTCAGAAGTTTTCAGATGACTCTGCCATAGTTGGATGCATCAGCAAGGGAGATGAGGCTGAGTACAGGGCTACGGTAGGAAACTTTGTCAAATGGTGTGAGCAGAATTATCTGCAGCTTAATGTGAAAAAGACTAAGGAGCTGGTGGTAGACCTGAGGAGAGCTAAGGTACCGGTGACCCCTGTTTCCATCCAGGGGGTCAGTGTGGACATGGTGGAGGATTACAAATACCTGGGGATACGAATTGACAATAAACTGGACTGGTCAAAGAACACTGAGGCTGTCTACAAGAAGGGTCAGAGCCATCTCTATTTCCTGAGGAGACTGAGGTCCTTTAACATCTGCCGGACGATGCTGAAGATGTTCTACAAGTCTGTGGTGGCCAGTGCTATCATGTTTGCTGTTGTGTGCTGGGGCAGCAGGCTGAGGGTGGCAGACACCAACAGAATCAACAAACTCATTCGTAAGGCCAGTGATGTTGTGGGGATGGAACTGGATTCTCCAACGGTGGTGTCTGAAAAGAGGATGCTGTCCAAGTTGCATGCCATCTTGGTCAATGTCTCCCATCCACTACATAATGTACTGGGTGGGCACAGGAGTACATTCAGCCAGCGACTCATTCCACCGAGATGCAACACTGAGCGTCATAGGAAGTCATTCCTGCCTGTGGCCATCAAACTTTACAACTCCTCCCTTGGAGGGTCAGACACCCTGAGCCAATAGGCTGGTCCTGGACTTATTTCATAATTTACTGGCATAATTTACATGTTACTATTTAACTATTTATGGTTCTATTACTATTTATTATTTATGGAGCAACTGTAACAAAAACCAATTTCCCCCGGGATTAATAAAGTATGACTATGACTATTAATTTATTTGGAATAATTGGAATTGTAGAGTTATTAAATTATCCTGGACAGAACGTGGCTGAACTTATTCATGCAGACAAGGTTGTCTTCCTGAGCCAGTCCCAGCTCACTAAACCAGGGGTTCCCAAACTTTTTATGCCATGGACCCCTACCATTAACCAACTTTTTATACCATTAACCCCTACCTGTGAACCCCCTGCTCTGACCCTTTCCTTTCTATGTACTTCTCCAAAAATTGGCATACTTTACATTATTATTTAAATGAGTACAGTATGTTAAAATGTACATTCAGTGAAGTGGCAGGTGCAATTTTAACTTCTAATTCATCAATTTTTGGGGGTAAAATGAGACAATTGCACTATTTAATCTGCACTTGAGACTGGATTTGATTAATCTGCAACCTTGTTTTTCTGACAGACAAGTACACTCCAACCAAGTCCCCTTATAAGCCAGGAGGCAGTGGTGGATCAGGTAAGCCACATGTTTTTGACCTTCTGCTACTGAGCTGAATGTCTGCTAACCTGTGAGCATGCTAGGGGTGTATTGACCAGTACACTCAGTGGCCACTTTTTGGCACAGGGATGGAGCCTAGTCTGGTCATCTGCTGCTGTCGCCTATCCACTTCAAAGTTTGAAGTGTTGTGCATTCACAGATGCTCTTCCGCAAAGCACTGGTGTAAAGGATGGGGCACCATGGCTGCATAGTGGTTAATGCAACGCCATTAAAGCTCAGAGTGTCAGAGTTCAGTTCTAGTACCCTCTGCGAGCAAGTTTGTACATTCCTTCTCATGAGCATATGTGGGTTTCCTCTGGGTTCTCTGGTTTCCTCCCACAGTCCAAAGACATATCAGTTAGTATGTTAATTGGTCATTGTAAATTGTCCTGTGATAAGGCTAGGATTAAATTGGTGGGTTGCTGGGCAGCGCAGCTCTAAGGGCTGGAAGGTCCTGTTCTGTGCTGTATCTCTAAATAAATAAAGAATAAATTTGAGCCACTGTTGCCTTCCTGTCAGCTTGAACTAATCTGGCCTATTTCCTCTGACCTCTGTCATGAGCAAGGCATTTTCGCTCACGGTACTATCACTCACTGGATATTTTTTAAATTTTTGCACCATTCTCTATAAAATCTAATATGAAAGTCCCAAGAGATCAGCAGTTTCTGAGATGCTCAAACCACCCCGTCTGGCACCAACAATCATTCCACAGTCAAAGTTAGTTCGGTCACATTTATTCCCACTCTGAACAACAACTGGACCTCTTGACCATGTTGGCATGCTTTTTATGCATTGAGCTGCTGCCACGTGATTGGCTGGTTAGATATTTGTATCAATGAGCAGCTGTACAGGTGTACCTAATAAAGTAGCCAGTGAGTGTATATTAGAACTTGTTCAGTAGCAGCATCTCTTGTAATGATCTTTCAAGAATCACCAGATTCTGGAATGTTTCCGGAGGACTGGAAAATTGCAAATGTCACTCCAGTCTTTAAGAAGAGAGGGAGGATGAATAAAGGAAATTATCAGCCAGTTAGCCTGAACTTCATGGTTGGGAAATTGTTGGAGTTCATTATTAAGATGGTGTTTCAGGGTACTTGTAGGTACATGATAAAGTAGGCTAAAGTCAGCATGCTGTGCCCTTGTAGATCATCTGATCATCCCCCAGTAGTATCCGAAGGGATATACTTATTGCTGAGGGGAATAGCCACAGGGGAACCCTACATTGAATGCTTACTCCCATTACTTCTGGTGGTTACCCATCTACTCAGTCATGAAGAAGAGTATTAGCCCAAAATGTCAGTTGTTTACTCTGTTCCATAAATGCTGCCTGATCTGCTGTGCTCCTCCAGCATTTTGTGTGTTGCTTTGGATTTCCAGCATCTGCAGACTTTCTCATGTTTGTGATCTACTATCTGAGGCCTGAATTCAGGCTGTGACCACCTGAGTAAAAGACACATCAGTGAAGTGCTCAGCCTCCCGGATGGCCCTGAATGCATCCCGCTCCAGGTCCTTTACTTTGTAAGCATATACACCTTCTGAAGGGAGTGAAAATCTACAAACTGTGCTGGTTAATTATAAACACGAGAAATCCTGCAGACACTGGAAATCCAACCAACACACCAAAATTGCTGGAGGAACTCACCATGTCAGACAGCATTTATGGAAATGAATACACATTCGACGTTTTGGGCGTGAAACCTCGAATATTTCTTCATTTCCATAGATGGTCCCTGAACTGCTGAGTTCTTCCAGCATTTGGTGTGTGTCATACTGGTTATCAGTAGAGCTTGAGCAGAGGAGTGTCGTATTTACTGGCAACCCCTCCTAATCAGAATCAGATTTATTATTACTGACTATTGATTATTATGTTTATTATCTGAGATAGCAGCACAATACGTGAAATTTCTTTAAGTTACAATCAGAAGTGTACAGTATAAATAAAATTAATGCAAATGTGAGATAGAGTTCATGGTCTGTTTAGAATTCTGACGGCAGAGAGGAAGAAGCTCCACAGTACATCTGAAGAAATTTTGTAGTTGAGAAGGTTTTTTCCCCCAAAAGATTGGGTTTATGGACCCATGGACGGCTGTTGAGAATGCTCTAGGTTGGCATTGGCTTCAGTTTGAACGCTTATCTGAGTGGGATAAATGGAGTTGAGGCAAAGACTCAGTTGATCATGGTCCTATTACTGTCTTGTAGAGCATGTTGGGTGTTTACGTACTCTGATCTTCTTTCTCCTTCTCCTTCCCTGAGTTTGGAGAAAAGCCAATTGTTTCTGCAGTGCAGTCCTGTCAACATTCCCTCACTTTCCCACTCTTACCCAGCTTTCATATAGGTAGGACATGGAACAGGACATTCCACCACCCAGCAACCTACCATTTAAACCTACCAATTAACCTACTAAAAGTCGCATATTTGAAATTGGGGAGGAAACTGGAGCATCTGGAGGAAACATATGCACTTCACAAGATGGACAATGATCTGGTACACACAATGATCTCCAAACTCTGATGCCCTAAGCTGTAATAGTTTCATATCAATCACTATGGTATCACGGTGGCCCAATTGTAGATATCTAAACAAAAAAATTCTGATACTATATTAAAGTCTCTGCTTCAGTTGCCCTTTGAGGAAGAATGTTTCAAGGTCTTGTGATCCTCCAATGAAAATATAAATTGCCCTACTCCTGAAATGGACAACTTTTTTTTGTTATTTTGTGGATTCTCACATAAGAGAAAGTATCTTCTTCACATCCATCATGTCCTGGTCTCCCAGTGGTACTTGCATTTTTTTGCAGTGAAAACATTTTTTTATTGCCTCCAGAGCATGCGCTTCATCTTCTGCCTTTAATTGTGCAGGCCATCAGTTCGGGGATGATGATCTTGCAGATGTAGCTGGTGGCAATTATAAACCTGACAAGACTGGTTCTAAAGGTAACATTTTCTTTATTTGGTTGTGTCTGAATGAGTTCTGCTAAGTTTGTATCATTCTAAATTACATATTAGCTGATGTTCCAAGTAGAGATTATTCTGACTAACACTATGGTTAAAATCTATACTCATCTGTGAAAGGGATTTGTCTGATAAAACATTTCATAGGTAAGTTTTGTGAATAAAAGGCCGGGTGAAGTAGTAGATACCTTTGGTAGCACATTAATCATTATTATGAAAAATAACTTTGTAAACTGAAGACGTACATCAGAATCAGTAATGTTACAATTAAAATTAAGTTAAAAGTAAGCTTGTTATGGAAGTACGTATATGTCACCCTATGCTACATGGAGATTTGTCTTCTAGCAGACATTTACAGGAAAAATAACCTGTGCAATAAAACGTATAAAAAAACCATACATATGTTATTTATCAGAAGTGCTGAATGCACAGGGCCCTTGGTATTATTAAGGATCCTACCTGTCCATCCAGCATCCTCTTTGACTTTCTGCTATCAGGCAGGAGACTCCGATGCATAAAAACAAGAACGGTCAGAATGAGAAACAGTTTCCTCCCCCAGGCCATTAGACTTCTTAGCTCCCAGCCGCATCCCATTCGAAATGTCACTGGTTAATCTGTTCCGTACCTTACAATATTTAATATTAATACACTTCAGTTTGTTATTTATGTGTGATTCATATGTAGGTTTTATCCTTGCCTTCAAAAGTTATCGTGTGTTATGTGCTTTAAAGTCTGGTTCGAAAAAGCGTTGTCTCGTCTTCAAATACATTATATACACATATGCGGTTAAATGACAATAGACTTGACTTGAGAAAGACTGGCAAACAGTGAAAAAAGACAAACTGTGCAAATGAAACAAAAATAATATCAAGGAAACGAGCTGAAAAGAGTCCTTGGAAGTGAGTCTGTAGGTTCAGAATTGTGCTGCGAGTGAAGTTATACATGCTGATTCAGGAGCCTGACGGTTGAGGGGTAATGACTATTCCTGAAATTGGTAGTGTGGGTACCTCCTGCCTGATGGTAGCGGCAAGAAGAGACCATGGCCTGGATGGTGGGGATTCTTGCTGATGGATGCTACTTTCTTGTGACAGTGCTTCATGTAATTGAACTCGACTCTATTCTGACTGACAACTAGTTCTCTCCACTCTATCTCAGCTGATTTACAATCACTCTCATCTCCATTCTCCAGCCTTCTCCCTGTAACCTTTGATGCCCAAAGATTCAAAGTATGTACACAGAATACAACTCCGAGATTCATCCTCCCACAGGCAGCCACAAGACGAAGAAACCCCATGGAATCCGTTCAAGGAAACATCAAACACACAATGTGCGATCAGGGCATTGATCACCCAAATCAAACTGCTCTAAAGAAGCAAAAAAAGAGTAACCAGAATCCAGGAACATATGCAACATGAACCCCAAAGTCCCCCAAAATGAGAACTTATCAATCTGCACTTTAAATTTACCTAATGATTTGGCCTCCACAGCCATCTGCGGCAATGAATTCTACAGATTCTCTGCTCTCTGGCTAGGGCCATTCCTCTTTCCAGTTGGATTTTGGGGAGGTTTAGATGCAACTTGCAGTTAATTCAATATCACAAATGACCTGATTTGGTCCAACCAAGCAGAGTTCACTGCCAAGAAGGCCCAACAGTGCTTTTACTTCCTGAGTACACTAAAGAAATTTGGCCTGTCCCCTAAAACCCTCACTAATCTTTATAGATGCACCGTAGAACACATTCTTCTAGGGTGCATCACAACCTGGTATGGAAGTTGTCCTGTCCAAGACCGAAAGAAGCTGCAGAAGATCGTGAACACGGTGCAGCACATCACACAAACCAATCTTCCGTCCTTGGACTCACTTTACACTGTACACTGTCGGAGCAGCGCTGCCAGGATAATCAAGGATACGACCCACCCAGCCAACAGACTTTTCATCTCTCTTCCCTCTGGGAGAAGGTTCAGGAGCTTGAAGACTCGTACGGCCAGATTTGGGAACAGCTTCTTTCCAACTGTGTTAAGACTGCTGAACGGATCCTGACCCGGATCTGGGCCATACCCTCCAAATATCCGGACCTGCCTCTCGGTTATTTTTGTGCTACCTTACTTTCCATTTTTCTATTTTCTATTTATAATTTATAATTTAAATTTTTAATATTTACTAATTTTTACTATTTTTAATATTTAATATTTGTAATCCAGGGAGTGGGAAGCATAGAATCAAATATCGCTGTGATGATTGTACGTTCTAGTATCAATTGTTTTGGCGACGATAAAGTATAATTCACACTTACCAATGGGGCAGCTGAACATCTCCCCCTACCGACTGTGAGCTTTACTTTTTGCCAGATATCCCACAATGTAGCATTGCTACAGGTTCTGGCATCTGCAGTCTTGTGTCTCTAACCCCACGCCCATGCCCTACATAGGCTAAATAGGACAGAATGATGGATCTTGATTCAATTTCAACTGTTCATTTCCTTCCATAGATGCTTCGGACTCACTAAATTTCTTCAGCTCCTTTTGTGTGCCACTCCAATCAACTCGGAGTGGTGTCTGTGCTCAAATCAAACCTTCCCTTTAAACCTTATCCTCACCAAAATCTTCTGACATTCGTCTATCAGTTTATTTAAGAACGTTGAGCAAAACACACAAAATTCTGGAGGAACTCAGCAAGTCAGGCAATGTCTATGAAGGGAATAAGCAGTCAGTGATTTGGCCCAAAACCCTTCAGGACTGAAAAGCAAGGGGGCAGAAGGCAGATGGGCATAGTTGCTGCCTGACTTGCTGAGATACTCTAGAATTTTGTGTGTGTGCTGCTCAAGATTGCCAGCATCTGCAGAATCTTTTGTGTTTATTGAAGAATGTTGTAGGTTTATTATTGTCTGTTGTCTCTGCTGTCAACACCGATGTTGATAATTTCAGTGCAGATAGGGTAAATGCAAGTAAGCTTTTTTATCCACTGAGGTTGGGTGAGACTAGAACTAGAGGTCATGGGTTAAAGGTGAAATGTTTAAGTGGAACATGAGGGGGAACGATTTTATTTACAGGGTGGTGAGAGCATGGAACAAGCTGCCAGCACAAGTGGTGGGTGGAGGTTTGATTTCAACATTTAAGAGAAATTCAGATAGGTACATGGATGGAAGGAGTGAGGAGGACTGTGGTCTGGGTGCAGGTTGATGGGACTGGGGGAGCACGGCCTTGATGGGCCGAAGGGCCTGTTTCTGTACTGTCGAGTTCGATGGCTGTATGACCGTGACCTTGCTGCATTGCATGTGTGGCTCTACCACTTGGCATTCCATAATGTGTCCTCTTGGAGCGTTGAGGATACTCAAACAGGGAGATAATGATTGATATTGTCAGTTTTAAAAGTTTAGTCAATAAGATTGGGTTGAACCTTCTGTTCATGTCGATCTTTTTTGACTGGATTTGCTTTCTTTTTGTATAGGCCGTTCAGGTGGGCCTCCAGGAGGTATGTACCTGTTTCGATTAACTGCTTGTAATTGAGCATGGAAACTTCTTTGTTCTGCCCATTTTGCATGACTGGAATTGCAAATATTTCCTTCCCACTTCTTTCCAGTTTACATTGGAGCATTGTGCTGAAGTGTGTAGGTGAACTCTTCCACGAGTTGCATCAGTCACATGATGAACGTTAATATGACATTGCGTCACCACAGCGTGACTATTGTCTGGTTGTAGACACTGAACATAGGGGAAAGTGTGTCAAGAGTTTTCTAAAGCTTTTGTATCTCCTGCCTGATGGAAGCAGAGAGGAAGAAAGAAACTTAATTATTGTAATTGTACTCCCCCCCCCCCATCCACCACTTCTGCTGGCAGCTCATTCCACTGCTCTTGAGTGAAGAAGCTCCCCCAAAAATATTTAACCTGTACCCTAAGACTATGACCTCTAGTTTGAGTCTACTTAACCTAAGGGGAGAAAACCTTATCTATGCCCCTCATTTTGTTTACAGTACTGTGCAAAAGTCATAGGTACATATATATGTAGCTAGGCTGCCTAAGATTTTTGCACAGTACTGTGTTTGTCAACATGTAGCGGAGAGCGAGTTTGTAAATCTGGTGGAAAGAAAGCATATTGGGAATGTGAGGGTGGAGTGTCACAGGAGGGATGTGGACAGGTGGCAGAGAAGGAGTGCGGGGGGATCGAGGGGTTGGCGTGGGTGCAGATACACCCCGCCCTGAGACACTGGGCAAGGTCATTTAATTCCAAACAATGGGTTTATTAATCATTACAAAATGCCTTGCTGGTGCTTCCTGCTCCCTTCCGTCTCCCCCTTTTCCCAACCTGATTCCCCTTCCCACTCTCTGTTCACAACAGAGACCCATATCAGAATCGGCTTTATCATCACTCACGTATATCATGAAATTTGTTTTCATTTGTGACCACAGTACAGTACAATACATAAAATTACTACAGTACTGTGCAAATCTTAGGCACCCTAGCTGTACAGTACCTATAAAAAGTATTCAGCCCCCTTGAAAGTTTTCATGTTTTTTTTAATATATCATTGAATCACACAATATTTAATTTGGCTTTTTTGACACTGATCAACAGAAAGACTTTCTTGTCCAGTTGAAAACAAATGTCTACATCGTAATATAAATTAATTACAATTATAAAACACAAAATAATTGATTGCATAAGTATTCACCCCTTTAATATGACACACAAAATCATCACTGGTGCAGCCAGTTGGTTTTAGAAGTCACAAAATTAGTTAGATGGAGATCACCTGTGTGCAGTCAAGGTGTTTCAATTGATTGTAGTAAAAATATCCCTGTATCTGGAAGGTCCAACAGCTGGTGAGTAGGTATTCTGGCAAAAACTATACCATGAAGACAAAAGAACACTCCAAGCAACTTCATGAAAAGGTTATTGAAAAGCACAAGTCAGGAGATGAATACAAGAAAAGTTCCACATTACTGAATGTCCCTTGGAGTACAATTAAGTCAATCATCAAGAAATTGAAAGAATATGGCACAGTTGTAAATCTGTCTAGAGCAGGCCATTCTCAAAAACTGAGTGACTCGACTATGCAAGAAGGGAACTAGTGAGGGAGGCCACCAAGAGACTTATGACAACTCTGGAGGAGTTACAAGCTTCAGTGGCTGAGATGGGAGAGACTACACATACAATGACTGTTGCCCGGGTGCTTCACCTGTTGCAGTTTTATGGGAGAGCGGTAAAGAGAAAGTCACTGTTTTGGGGGGGGGGGGGATCACATGAAATCTCAGGTAGAGTTTGCCAGAAGGTATGTGGGAGACTCTGAAGACAGCTGGAAGAAGGTTCTGTGTTCTGATGAAACTAAAATTTGAGATTTTTTTTTGGCCATCAGACCAAATGCTATGTTTGGTGTAAGACAAATACTGTACATCGTCAATAACACACCAACCCTACCATGAAGCATGGTGGTAGCTGCATCATGCTGTAAGGATGCTTCACTGCAGCAGGCCCTGGAAGGCTTGTGAAGATAGAGGGTAAAATGAATGCAGCAAAATGCAGGGAAATCCTGGAGGAAAACCTGATGCAGTCTGCAAGAGAACTGCAACTTAGGGGAAGATTTGTTTTCCAGCAAGACAAAGACCCCAAGCGTATGGCCTAAGCTAGACAGGAAAGTCTTAAAAACAACAAAATTAATGTTCTGGAGTGGCCAAGTCAGAGTCCAGATCTCAATCCAATTGAGAGTTTGTTGCTGGACTTGAAAAGGGGCTGTTCACTCATGATCCCCATGCAATCCAACAGAGCTTGAGTAGTTTTGTTAAGAAGAATGGGTAAAAATTGCAGTGTCCAGATATGCAAAGCTGATAGATACCTATCCACACAGACTCAAGGCTGTAATTGCTGCCAAAGGTGCGTCTTCTAACTACTGACTTTAAGGGGGTGAATACTTATGCAATCATTTATTTTGTGTTTATATTTCTAATTAATCACTTTGTAGAGATCAGTTTCCACTAAAATGACACAAGTCTTTTTCTGTTGATCGGGGTCAAAAAAAAAAGCCAAATTAAATCCACTGTGAGTCAGTGTTGTAAAACAATAAAACATGAAAACTTCCAAGGTGGGTGGGGGGTGTTTTGGTCTTTCAACATCACTTTCACCTGGGGATGATCAGGCCCTGGCTTGGGTCCCATCAGCACTGGTCCACGGGTCACATGGCTATCTGGAGGCTTGCTCAGCAGTCTCTGCTCTGTGCTTTGCTGTCCTGTAACGCCAAGGAGAGAGAGAGAAGGTTCTGCCCAGTGAGCAGCCAGCAAAACTGCTACACCCCACCTCTGTAGGCTGGCATCGTGCCCTCCACCCTTGTCCCTGGCACTGCTCTACCAGCTCCTGGTACGTGGCTTTCTTGCGCTCAAATGCCTCCTCAGCCGGTCTTCCCAAGGAACTGTCAGTTCTACCATGACCACTTGCTCAGTCTATTTTATCATGGACTTTCCAGTTTAGTTGTCTAACTGCACCGTATCTTCCGTATAACTGTACAACCATATAGTCGTCTTTTTCTCTGATCATTTTTTTTTCTCCTTTTGCACTGTTCGGTGTATTGTGATTGGAATGCTATTTTTGGATGGCATACAGCTTTCTACTGTATCTTGATATGTGATGATAATAAACTATTACTAATTTAATTGCCCACCTTTATTTTCGTTCCTGGGAAGATCTAATACTTTTTTTTGTTTCTAGGCTCAAGCCAAGAAAGCGATCAAGGTATGGCTACAAGCATAACTTTATATAAAGTTGTTTAAACATTGGTTCTTTGATAAGACATTGGTTAGCCCTATAGGTCGATACCGATGGTCAAAGCCCTGGGACTACAAGTCTGAGAATGCACTGGGGGAGTCAGAGGCTTGCTTTCTGCAAGTCTGCTGGAGTACTGGAGGCCTGTCCAGTGTTTGGAGGAGTATGTGTGAGTGAGTGCGGAAAGGGACTTGTATTGCTGTTTCCTCATTCTGACCTTTTACCTCTTTTCACCTGCCTATTACCTCCCTTTGGGTCCCTACCTCCCTCACTTTCTCCTATAGTCCACTCTCCTCTCCAGTCCTTGACCTTTCCCACCCACCTAGCTTCGCCTATCACCTTCCAGACACCCTCTTTTCTCCCCCCCCCACCTTTTTATTCTAGTGTCTTCCCCCTTCCTTTCCAGTACTGTTGAAGGGTCTCTGCCCTAAACATTGACTGTTTACTCATTTCTATAGATGCTGTGTGGCCTGCTGAGTACCTCCAGCATTTTGTGTGTGTTGCTTTGGATTTCCAGCATCTGCAGAATTTCTTCTGTCTATTCATTTGCCGTTGTTGCTTTCTTGCTTGTGTTCTGCTGTACGTTGTGGGCATGCTGTGTTGGTCCAGCAGTGTGTGTCGACACTTGCGGGCTGCCCCCATGACATCCTTAAGTGTTGGTTGTTAATGTAAATGATGTATTTTGTGTATATGTGATTTTAAAAAGAAGTGAATCTGAAGACGAGAAGGGCATCTGCTGTTTGCAGAGTCAACACGCTGCTGTACTGAGTTTATCGATTTGTTGTGACGTTAACCAGCTTTTTAAATGGAATGCCTTAAAGAAGATTGTTACTCCAGATCCGATGCAGCATAAAAAAACACAATAAGCATTAAAAAAAACAATAAATACAGTGGATTCGGTTAATTGGGATCAGTACATTTTGGCCCAATTAAGCAGCTTTACCAATTAGCTGAAGTTTCGTGGAAATAGTTAAAATTGTGTAAAAATAAAACAATTTACTATTTAGTTGAGTAACAACTTAAATACAGAGCAAATTAGAACATCACCAATACTACTGCTATACCATAAAACTGTATAAATTCCTAATAGTTATTAATGGAGGAATTCATCCAGTGTGCTTTTAATTTGGTCCAGTAGGGTAATTTTTTTTGGCTAGTGTCAAATCTTTTCATGGCAAGTTTCTGAAATTTTAAAAATATAGAATTATCAAAGCTCACTTTTTCGAATCATCTCCTGTCTGGCCGAATGGATAACATAACACAAGCACACACAACTGACTCTAAATAAAAACTGTTCACCCTAAGCACATTGTAGTACCTAATGGCCACACAAGCACAGTTTCTGATGCAAGTTAGCAACTGTCTGGCCACAGTCTCCTGTTCCAGTTAAGTGGCGTAGTGTCCCAAGTAAAGAGAATCCCTGTTATTCTCTTGATTTGTTTTTGTTCTTTAAGAGTTGTCCCAAATAAACAGCTGCTATGATTAAATGATGATCCAGTTAACTAGAACACATTGTATATGTTATCGATGAAACAAAAAACAGAAAATGTTGGGAAAAAGACTCAACAGGTCAAGCAGCATCTATGGAAAGCAAAACTTAACATTTTCTATCTGCAGACCTGTCAGAAGTTTTTCTCTCACCCAGAATGCCAATTGTTTTCTTTCCACAGATATTGTCTGACTGATTTTCCCAGCATTTCCTGTTTGTTTTCAATTTCTAGAAGTTTATTTTTGCTTTTTCAATTCCATGCACCTGTGCATGTAAGCATGCATTTGCTGCCATCTTGTGTTGGACTGCTTAACAGGAAATCATTCTGTACCAGTAATGTAATAATGTGAATGGGATAGTTTCTTTATATAAGAAAATCTCATTTGTTTTCCTCTTTTTTTAAAATATATACATACAGGAAGCAAAACTGGTACCTTAACTGGTATAATTAGTGGTGTTCTCCTGTCCGTGGTAGGAGCTGTGTCTAGCTACATTCTCTACCAAAAGAAGAAGCTTTGCTTTAGCCTAACAGGTAGGAATACAGGATCGGGGAGATGAACCCCTCGGTGCAAGTGATTTCTCGATATCCATTATCCCAAAACGAATTTAAGCCTGAGAAAGTGCTTCAGCTCGAATTTTATTTCACCAGGGAGCTCCGGCGAACAGAACGTGAAGCAAAATAGTGCTCAAGGCCAACAAGAGGAACCCCAGTGTAAGTACTCAGTTGTACAGTGAGTATGATGGGCTTCCCCCCGCACTTCCACCATTTCTCCCCCCCCCTTTCAAAATCACTGTGCACGGACTACTAATTCACTATTCAGCCCCCCAGAACCTCTGCCATTTAATAAGGCCATGACTGGTCTGATTATAAACTTCAAACTGAATTCCTGTGTGCCTTTGTCTGTACAGTTTGCCACGTTATCATACCGATTATTGATAAAGACGACAAACAACACTGGACCCAGCACCAATCCCTCTGGCACACCACTGGTCACAGGCCTCCAGTCAGAGAGGCAACCACTCTCCCACAAAGCCAATGATGAATGCACTGTAATTCGCTACTTCATTCTGAAGGCCATGCCTAGCTTCTGGACCATCCTTCCATGCAGGACTTTGTCAAAGGCCTTGCTAAATTCCATGTAAATAATGTCCACTGCCTTTCCTTCATTAACATTCCTGATAACGTCTTCAAAAAAAAAACTAAGATTGTTTAGACACCACCTACCACGCACAAAGCCATGTTCACTATCACATATCAGGCCCTGTCTATCCAAATGCTCATATATCCTGCCCCTCAGAATAACTTCTGATAATTTACCCACTTCTACTGTAACGCTCACTGGCCTGTAATTCCCTGACTTATTCTTAGAGCCTTTCTTGAGCTATGGAGCAACATCAGCTATCCTCTTGTCCTCTGATACCTCATTTGTGGCTGAGGATGTGTTAAATACCTCAAGGGACCAATTTTGTCTGTTGCCATCTTTTTGTTCTTAAGATATCTGTAGAAGCCCTCGGAATTCCATTCCACCTTGTCTCCAGAGCAACCCCATGCCTTATTTAGCCCTCATGAATTCCTTTTGAAGAGAGACACATGATTTCTTTCATAAGTATACCACTCGAGTACCTCACTTGCTCCTTGCTGCCTTCACCTGCCATATCCCTCCATGTCATTCCAAACCAGGGCCTGAAGTATGTTTTGAAAATCAAGGTTATCTAAACTTGTTATATTGTCTTTTATTCCAACAGGAACATGCAGACAGTGCTCTCAATAGTTCAATTTTGAAGTCCTTTCACTTACAAGGCATCTCTATGCCGGAAAACAACCTGTCTTAATCCACACCTGGCACCAAAATTGGCCCTTCTTCAATTTAGAATATCAATCCGAGGACCAGTCCCAACCTTCATAATTACCCTAATACTAATAGATCCAAAATGAACCCTTGCACACACTTTTGTCACCTACCTTGTCTCATTCCCTAATGGACCCAGTAGTGCTCTCTCCAGTTGGGATCTCTAAGGAAACTTTTCTGAACACAGTTGACAAATACTATCTCATCCTATCCTTTTATAGCATGCGAGTCCCAGTCAAATCAATATGTGAAAAGTTAAAATCACCTCTATCACAAGCTTATTTTTCTTGCAATTGTCTGCTATCTCTCTGCAAATTAGTCCCTTTAAATTCTGCTATTGGGCAGTCTATAATATAACCCCAATAATGTAGTCATCCCTTTCTTCTTCCTCACCTTGACCCATGTGGACTTGGCGATAAGTCCTCCAGTCTGTCCTGTCTGAGCACTGCCATGACTTCCCCTGATGCGTAATGCCACTGTTCACCCCTTCTATCATGTCTAAAACAATGAAACCCTGGAATATTGAATAACACACATAGGATGCTGGAGCAACTCAGCAGGTCAGGCAGCATCTGTGGAAAGGAATAAAAAGAGTCAATGTCTTGGGCCAGGACCCTTCATCAGTTCTACCCCTCCATGCAACCAAGTCTCACTAGCGGTGACAATATCATAATTCCATGTGCTGACCCACACTTGAAGCTCATTTGTCTTACCAACAATACTCCTTGCATTGCTTGCATACAGTATATGACTTTTTTGATGAAGTTTTGAGGGATAGGAAGCCCTAAACAGGGTTTTCATCCTCAGTACTTGGTACATCTGCTTTAATTGGTTTCTTCTTTGTGTTCTGCAGCTTATAACACTCTTCTGCAGTCTCAGCCTGCTACCAATGCCTAGAAGATGGCTGACAGTGGAGAAAATATCAGAAAGTAAATGGCTGTGTGGTCCAACCAGACACTTGACATCCTACCACAGATTTATCTCCTGTTCACTTGTCTTTCCACTTCAGAATCTTGTTCTGAAACAATGTGAATTCATTTTCACATTTGATTTCAAAGATGTTTGTAAAAGGTTTTGATGTCCCCAAACAGCTAAATTTGATACAGTTACACACAAATGCTAAAGGAACTCAGCAGGTCTGGCTGCATCTTAATGCATGCATTACTAAATGACAATAAAAGAGGACTGCGTGTCCTCATAATCTAATCTAATCTTACGTGTTGCCTGTTACACCACTGGCATTTAGGGCAGCAATGAAGGTCCTCCATCAGTGTATAGAAGGATTCATCATTGCTGTTCCTGTGACAATTACGTTTTGACCAGTCAAGGTTGTTAGCCCTGAGCTGAACCCCAAAACCTGGAGGACCAGTGGACCACTCTTAGTCTAGCCCTTACCCTTTGACCTGTTTGGCATGGGTGACCCTACCACGGCCTAAAGCACAAGGGCCTGACTCCAGGCAACATAGTTCTTGGGCCATTGAGAGACGCAAGCCTCCAACACCTGTGACAAGGCTGTGGTCCTCTTGGAGGAGGCTGCATCTACGGAGAGCAATAAACAGTCGACGTTTCATACTAAGACCTTCATCAGTCCGGATGAAAGATCTCGGCCCAAATCATCGATTGTTTATTCCCTTCTGTAGATGCTGCCTGACCTGCTGAGTTTATCCAGCATTTTATATGTGTGGTGCTCAGGATTTCCAGCATCTGCAGAATCTCTTGTGCATTATAAAATTGTTTGACTGTATAAAACATCTTCTGTAGATTAATTGATGTGCATGAGCTTTTCTGTTAAATGTTGGACTTTAGATATTTTTAGATGTGAGGAATATTGCAAGTGTACACAATGGAAGGGTGTATGGTTCACAACCCTGGAGTTGTTGTAATGTCTAGTTTACAGAATGTTTTCTTATATTTGAGTAATCATACTAAAACGTCATGCCAAAATATTTGTAAAAAGTGGAGAAATCTGTCTTCTGTGCATCATCAATATGTGATTCTGTAGTTCTGGTTGTCCTGCCTTAGGACAGATGTGATTAAGCTGGAGAGAATGCAAAAAAGATTCATGAGGATGTTGCTGGGTCTGGAGGATTTTGGTTACAGGGAAAAACTGAAGACACTCTTGATGAGGCTGAAGGGTCATTTTCAATGTTTATAAGATCATGAGGGGCACAGACGGGGATGGAGGCGGGGGGTGTGGGAGGGGTTTGTCACAGTCTTTACCCCCCAGGACAGGGGAGTGTAGAATTAGAGGGCAGTTTATAGTGGGAGGGAAAAACCTGAGAGGCAGACTTTTCCATACAGAGGGTGGTGCGAATGTGGACTGAGCTGTCAGAGAAATTGGTAGGAATGGGTACACTTGCCACATTTAAAATACTTTTCACCGTTACGTGGAATTGGAAAGGTTGAGATACATATGGGCCAAACACAGGCAAATGGAACAAGCTCAGTTAAGACAACTTGGTTAGCATGGGCGGAAGGGCCAGTTTCCATGCAGCGTCAATCAATAAACTCACTGATCTCTGAACTGTTTTGTTGCCTTTACTAGATGTGAGTTTCAGAAGCTCTTCAGTGTGCATATGTTCTATGTTCCATGTTTAGCCGATATAACAGAACTAATTTCCACTCTTTGTATATTCAAAGACCTGAAGTGCTGTGCATTTGCTGTTTTGGTAATTGTGTAAATTTGTTGGATTCTTCATAAATAGAAGAATTTAGATATTCCTGTGGGCTCTCCTTTTGATTTGGTGCTAGGAGCTGGCCGTGTTCAAAGGTTCATTTATTATCAAAGAATACAACTCTGAAATTCTTCTTCTCCAGATAGCCACAAAACCAAGAAAGAAAGGAACAGCATCATGACCATCAACCCCCAAATCCCTCCTCCCCGCACAATGAATGAACAAAAACAGAACAGGCATATTGACCCCCCCAAGTCACCTTCCCCCTCACACAAAAAACGAGGTAGATGGGTGTAAAACGCAGAATATAAAAAAACTATCAGATTGAAAAAAGTCTATAGTCCAAGCCCACATCCAAAACACACAAAACCTGGGTAACATTATTCGGGCACAGTGGCATGCCTTTCCCTCTGTGGCAGCAGGGCGATCCCACCAGTGATCAAAAGATGGTCTCCCCTCTCTGGCAGCAGAGCGATATTTGCAGCTCTTGTCAGGCAGCCAGCGCTCACCTTCCGCATTCGCCTAGATGTTTCTATTTCCCTTGTTGCTTTAATCGCGGACAATGGAAGCTTTTAATCGGCGAAATTAAGTCGAACATTGGCTAATGCCCTATCCTGTAGCATTCTCGTCATGAGGTTCACACATGATGTCTCTCCCTCCTGGAATGCTGTCAGAGTCTAAAACACCCCAAACAGTCTCCAAACTGCACATCACAGGCTCCAACAGTTCCAGAATCACATCCAAGACCTAAAGCAAATGTAAAAGGTGTAAAAGAAGTGTAATATATGGGTTTATGATCTACCCAGAAGATGTCGATTGAAGGAGTGTTGTATGCAAGCAGCATCTCTCTCTTTATCAAGGTATGTATGCAATATACAACTCTGAAACTTGTCTTCTCCAGATAGCCATGAAACAAAGAAAATCATGGAAGTCATTAAGACATCAGCCCCACCTGCACAAAAAAAAAGCTTGCAAACCCCCAATGCACTCCCTTACACACAAAAAAAGACTAACACATCACCCACATGGAGAAACAGCGACAAGAACATCAAACCACAAACCGCCAAACCCCTTTCTCACACACAAAAAACTAACAGATCATTCCAAACAGAAAACAGCCGCTAGAACACCAAATCCCCATCCTGTCTCTCACACTCAAAAAACTAACACATCACTCCACGTGGAAAACAGCAACGACACCAAAATCAAACCCCCAAGCCACCCATCGGCATTGGGAAAGATTGGGTAAAGCACAGAAAACTGAAGGAGACCAATTTGAACTATAGTTAGTTTGAGCATCAGTCCACGGTCCAATCTATAAATCTTTAGAATTTTGATAACATCGAAATATTGGGGGGAGGTAGAGTGAAGATGATGTTTGGGGATTCTGGGTTAATTCCAATTTGGGTGAATGGTGAACTTTGAACCTTCTCAAGGATTAACTTTATTTGCCATATATATTTATATTAATTGGGAATTTGCTGTCGTGTCAGTGTGGGCACGTGGCCAAGTGGTTAAGGCATTGGACTAGCAACCTGAAGGTTGTGAGTTCGAGCCCCAGCCCAGGCAACATGTTGTGTCTTTGAGCAAGGCACTTAATCACACATTGCTCTGCGACGACACTGGTGCCAAGCTGTCTGGGTCCTAATGCCTTTCCCTTGGACAACATTGGTGTTGTGGAGAGGGGAGACTTGCAGCATAGGCAACTGCTGGTCTTCCATACAACCTTGCCCAGGCCTGCGCCCTGGAGAGTGAAGACTTTCCATGCGCAGATCCATGGTCTCGCAAAAACTAATGGATGCCTAAGAAAGTTAGTGTGCCATGCAACAAAAATCAACAACATTTAACAATCAAGAATAAAGAATTACATATAAAAGTTAGAGGTTAAAGTACAGAAATGGAATAAAATGTAAGTACATAAAAAGCAGCACGTATTTACAATTTAAGCAACATTTTAACAAGTTGTTTAAAGTTTACTCTGCAGTGCAGTGTAGGAGCTAACTAGAATAATAGTTGATTAGATTAAGTGCCTGGAAGAAGAAACTTTTAAGACGGCTTGAAGTTTTTGTTTTAATAGCTCTAAAGCACTTCCCATAAAGGAGCATTTGGAAAAGGCAGTTTGTCGGGTGGCCAGTGTCCACAATGATTTCCAGCCCACTTCTTTGTTCTGGACACATATGGGTCCTGTAGTAATGGTAGACTGCAACTAATAACCCTTGGTCGATTCACTGTAGGTTTCATATACAGTACTGAGAGGATGCTGCATCAAACCAGAGGGTAATATCTGATGCAAGGATAAGATGGCAGTGTAGAATTGCACCAGTATGTTCTGGAGAAGGTGGAATTTTACCAACTGCAGTAAGAAGTATATCCTCTGCTGACACTTTTTGTTAATGAAGGAGAAATGGTTCTCTCTCGTGCAAAATAAGGATGCCCAGGAAACCAAATATTGAAACGGTGCCAACTGTAGAGTTGTTGATAATGAGTCATAGAAAGGAGATATTTTTCTCCTGAAGTTCACTTTATTTTAAGTGTGGTGTATTTTCCCGTCCATTGATCCCCTTCTTCCCCTCAACCTAAAGAATTCAAATTCCAGCCATAATAATTGAGAAGGCAGTCACACAAATTGTTTTACTTTTTCTGAGCAAAATTAATTTTGCAGTACCAGTGGACTTAGAAACATTCCAGTTTATGTTACACACTTGGGATTGGCGGACAAGTTTCTTTATTCAATTGCAATGGAGAAGGGGTGGGGAGTTGATCAGGCCACACTTCGAGTATTGTGAGCCTCTTAACTAAGAAAGGATGTGCAGGCATTGGAGAGGGTTGTTACAAGGAAGCAGGTTCACTAGTTTGGTAAGTGGGGCAGAAGACACTAATTATGAAGTAAGCACATTAACCATTTATTTACAAACAAAACATCTAATATTTGACCAAATATCTAAGTTACAAAAACTACAACACAAAATATTCAGTAACACTTCAAAACTCAACAGGTATTTCATTAAGTCTCAAGTTATGCAACTACAAAACTAAACATTGAACCGATACTTAGTTCAATGTGTGTGTGTGTGGGTCCTCCCATATCTGTAGCACACTTTCCCAATGGCTCTTCAGCACGTGTCACAAACTCAGTGTAAAGAGGAGCCCGTGGTGACAAAGGAAAAGCCTATGGATCTCCCACACAAACTCTTCTTACAGCCCTGAGGTGCTGTGGCACACATGGCAACCAATGGGAAAGCTGCGCCATCCCTTGAATGGGCCAATCAACAAACAGCAAGGCGGAAGCAGTTTTCAACCAGCAAGTAAACTATCCCTTCGCATTACAAGAGCAGGTTTACGAGAATGATCTCAGGAATGAAAGGGCCAAATTATTAGGAGGGATGGATGGCTCTGGGCCTGTGTTTGCTGGAATTTAGAAGAACAAGTGGAGGGATCTCATGGAAACCTATCAAATATTGAAAGGCCTAGATAGAGTGGATGTGGTGCAGATGTTTTCCATGGTGGACGAGTCTAGGGCCAGAAGTCATAGCCTCAGAATAGAAGGATGTCCCTTTATAACAGAAATGAAGAGGAATTTCTTCAGCGAGAGAGGGGTGAATCTGTGGAATCCATTGCTACAGATAGCTGTGGATGTCAAGTCATTGGGTACATTTAAAGTGGATGTTGATAGATTCTTGATTAGTACGGAAGTCAAAGGTTAGGAGGAGAAGGCAGGAGAATGGGTTTGTGAGGGATAATAAATCAGCCATGATGGAATAACAGCAGACATAATGGGCCAAATGTCCTAATCCTTCTCGTATGTCTTTGATCTTATGAAAGGCGGAGGAGAAATGTTTTTCAGATCATGAAAGATAAGAATAAAGGTGAAAATTTCAGTACTAATACTGATAAATCTTGAACCCAGAACAGGAAATAGTATTTGTACCATTGGTTTGTGACCCAGCTATAGCAAAGGTTGGGGTAGTGTAGAAGATTGTCGTAAGTTGCAGCAGGACATTGGTAGGATGCAGAGCTGGGCTGAGAGGTGGCAGATGGAGTTCAACTGAGAAAAGTGCAAAGTGATAGACTTTGGAAAGTTGAATTTGAATGGCACTATTCTTAGCAGTGTGGAGAAAGAGGGATCTTAGAGTCCAGGTCTGTAAATCCCTCAGTGTTGCAACATACGTTAGAAGGTGGTAAAGTATGCATATGGTGAGTTGGCCAATGTTAGTCAAGGGATTGAGTTCAAGAGCCACAAGTAATGTTGCAGGTCTATAAAAAATGGTTACACCACACTTGGTGTATTTAGTTCTGGTCACCTCATTATTAAAAGAATGTGGACACTTTACAGAAGGTGCAGAGGAAATTTACCAGAATGCTGCCTGGATTAGAGAGCATGTCCTATAAAGATAGGTTGAGTGAGCTAGGGTTTTTCCCTTTTGAGAGAAGGAGGATGAGAGATAACTTGAAAGCACATACAAGATGATAAGAGGTATAGTTGGAGTGGACTTTTCCCCAGGACGTAAATTGGTAATAAAGGGGGTACAATTTTGGAGAAAAGTATAGTGGGATGCCAGAGGTAGGTTTACTGCAC
The DNA here is from genome assembly GCF_963921235.1 of Mobula hypostoma. Taxonomy (NCBI): domain Eukaryota; kingdom Metazoa; phylum Chordata; class Chondrichthyes; order Myliobatiformes; family Myliobatidae; genus Mobula; species Mobula hypostoma. The sequence continues at coordinate 173,614,389 of NC_086103.1, forward strand.
AAGAGTGGTGAGTGTGTGAAATACTCTGCCAGGAGTGGTGGTAGAAGCAGATACATTAGGGCCATTTAAATGACCCTTAGATAGACAAATGGATGATAGAAAAATGATGAGGTGTGTCGGAGGGAAGGGTTAGATTGATCTTGGAGTAGGTTCAAAGATTGGCAGAATATCATGAACCACAGGGTCTGTACTGTGTTGTACTGTTCAAAGTGTTAATTCAATTAAACTTTGAAATAATGCACGAGGTACTGGAGCAATTTAATCCCAACCACCTCTTCCTCCAAACTGCCTCTTTCCTCTCTTTCTTCCAGTAAAGATGAAGAGATTTTGCAGATGCTGGAAAGCTCGAGGAACACAGGAAAACTGCTGGAGGAACTCAATAGTTCAGGCAGTATCTATGGAGAGGAATAAACAGTCCATGTTTCAGGCTGAGACTGGCGATGAACGGAAAAGAAACCAGAATAATACTGGTGGAGGGGAAGGAGCACAAACTGGCAGGCGATAGGTGAGACCAGGTGAGGGGTAAAGTAAGTGAGTGGGGGAGGTGGAGGATGAAGTAAAAAGCTAGGAGATGATAGGTGGAAAAGATAAATGGTTCAAGAAGAAGAAATCTGATAGGAAAAGAGAGTTCACTAGACCATGGGAGGAAGGGAAGGAAGAGGGGAACCAGAGGGAAAGATGGGCAGGTGAGGAGAAGAGGTGAGAGTTACCAGAATTAGAAATGGAAAAAGAGAGGAGGGAGAGGGATAAATTACACAGTACAACAAAGATTTTGCTTCCTGAACATTTTTGGGTGTACCTTATGCTGACTTTGTCTGATGATTTCACCGCGCAGACCATCTGGCCCTGGGGATTTATCTGCCTTTAATCCCTTCAATTTACCTAACACCACTTCCCTACTAACATGTATTTCCCTCTGTTGCTCCATCTCACTGGACCCTCTGTCCCCTAGTATTTCCGGAAGATTATTTATGTCTTCCTTAGTGAAGACAGAACCAAAGTAATTATTCAATTGGTCTGCCATGTCCTTGTTCCCCATGATCAATTTACCTGTTTCTGACTGTAAGGGACCTACATTTGTCTTAACCAATCTTTTTCTTTTCACATATCTATAAAAGCTTTTACAGTCAGTTTTTATGTTCCCTGCCAGTTTTCTCTCATAATCTTTTTTCCCTTTCCTAATTAAGCCATTTGTTATTTCAATGCATAATCTAAGTCAATTAAGATGTTGCCCACAATGTAAGCTGAAAAGTTTTCTATCTTGCCCAGGTATGCTTTGGCAGGGCAGATACTGCATGGCAGGATAGGTTTCAGAAAGGCTATAAATGGTTCACGCACACACCGTTCTACGCATCACGTTTACATGTATATCAGTTTGTGATCACGTTGATGTGCATAGCATATTGTGTGTACTCAATATAATAAAATAATTTTTTTTCTTTCTTAGCCAAAAAGAAAAAAAATAATAAAATAATTACATTTTCAGGAGTATTTGTGACAGCAAAATGTCTCGCCAATATTGTAACAGCAGCGATAGCTTCTGTTATATTTGTGGCAAGTCCCAAAGTGGATGATTCCTCTTATTAAGAAAGCCTATGAGGTCTACTTTGGGTATAAGATTGTTGGCCAAGACAAACAACAGACAAGAGAAAATCTACAGATGCCGGAAATTCAAGCAACACATGCAAAATGCTGGAGGAACTCAGCAGACCAGGCAGCATCCACAGAAAAGAGTACAGTTGATGCTTTGGGTTGAGAGTCTCAGCCCAAAATGTCAACTGTACACTTTTCCATAGATGCTGCCTGGCCTGCTGAGTTTCTCCAGCATTATGTGTGCGTTGTGACCAAGACAAAGCCTGGATTCCTCACATGTGTTGTGCAACACGCACTGTCAATCTGAGATCTTGCATCAGAGGTACTCGGAGGTCAATGCCATTCACTGTAACAATGATGCAGTGAGAGAAGAAGGAGCATTTGACAGACTGTTACGTCTGTCTGACTAGTGTGTCTAGTTTCTCTGCTAAAAATCAGAAATCCATTGAATACCCTAATCTCCCTTCAGCCATGAGACCTGTGCCGCATGACAATAGTCTTTCAGTAGCAAAGCCATGAGAGACATGGAGTTTAGAGGAGGCAGATGAGGATGAAGCTGTATGAGTCAGGAAAATGACACTGATACTGTTACAGATTTTGAACCCTTTATGACAAGTGACCTCATCCAATAACGCAATCTGAGTGCAACCAACAGGAATTCTGCAGATGCTGGAAATTCAAGCAACACACATCAAAGTTGCTGGTGAACGCAGCAGGCCAGGCAGCATCTATAGGAAGAGGTGCAGTCGACGTTTCAGGCCGAGACCCTTCGTCAGGACTAACTGAAGGAAGAGTGAGTAAGGGATTTGAAAGTTGGAGGGGGAGGGGGAGAGCCAAAATGATAGGAGAAGACAGGAGGGGGAGGGATGGAGCCGAGAGCTGGACAGGTGATAGGCAAAAGGGGATACGAGAGGATCATGGGACAGGAGGTCCGGGAAGAAAGACAAGGGGGAGGGGAACCAGAGGATGGGCAAGGGGTATATTCAGAGGGACAGAGGGAGAAAAAGGAGAGTGAGAGAAAGAATGTATGTATAAAAATAAGTAACAGATGGGGTACGAGGGGGAGGTGGGGCATTAGCGGAAGTTAGAGAAGTCGATGTTCATGCCATCAGGTTGGAGGCTACCCAGACGGAATATAAGGTGTTGTTCCTCCAACCTGAGTGTGGCTTCATCTTTACAGCAGAGGAGGCCGTGGATAGACATGTCAGAATGGGAATGGGATGTGGAATTAAAATGTGTGGCCACTGGGAGGTTGACCTGGTCAGAGACTTGGGTTTGTCAAAGGCAAAAGCAGAATTACTGGGTTCAAGACTGCAAGGATGGAATCAGCTGTCATCAGGTACAAAATCTTCCGTGAAGGAGACAGATGTTACCCTGAATAACTAACGTCAAGATTGATGAAGGCACTTTTGTTGGTCCATAAATCAAGCAGATCATCAATGATTTGCAACTTCTAGTGGAACCGGAGAAAATCACATGGAAGGCATTCAAAGATGTTGCTGAAAATTTTATTGGCAGCTATGGAACACCAAACTACGTGCAGCTGGTTGACAACATGTTTCAAGCATAAAAAACCATGAAGCACATGTCACTAATGAATGTTTTCTGCGTTCCCATTTTAACTTTGTTCCTGCAAATCTTGGTGCTGTCAGCGATGAACATGGTGAAAGGTTTCACCAGGACATTGTGGTCATGGAGAAATGGTATCAGAGCAACTGGAATCCATCAATCCTGCCTGATTATATTTGGACACTTAAGCGAGAAGCCTCAGACACTGAGTACAAATGAAAATCATCAACAAAACAATTTTAGCTTAGTTAAACTATTGCAAAGTTTCAGCAGTGTTATGCAATTAAACACATTATATTAAATAAAAGTTAATTTCTTGTTTCTCCAAAATCCTACTTGTCACTAGTGGTTCGTAATTATATTTGTGCTCAACTTCAATGTGTCTCCCATAACCATGAAAATTTTTGAGGAACCAGCACTTAGAAAAATTGTAGTCCAGTGTTAACAGAAGTTAGAGAAATCGATGTTCATGCCATCAGATTGGAAGCTACCCAGATGGAATATGAGGTAATGCTCTTCCAACTGAAAGTAGCCTCATTCTGGCTGTAGAGGAGGTCATGGTGTGACAAATGAAAATGGCAAGTTGAATTGAAATGGGAAATAAATGGATGAATAAATAAACAAATTGATTAATCAATGCTCTGTTTCCTACACTATAACTATTCTTCATTGTGCTTTGGCACATACCATGAAAGACATTGAATAAAAACAACTCCTTATTAAATATGTATATGTCACTAAAAAACAAATAAATCTTTTTGCACAATAGCTCATTCTGATAGTATCCTTAACATCAATATTGCGTTTCTTGTAGCTATCAGAACGAGCTATTCAAGTGCAAAAAGATTTGTTTGTTTGTTTTATCGACTACACAAAAGCATTTGATAAAGTGAAGCACAATAAGTTAGTTGAAGTATTACAGAAAACTCTAGATCTAGATTTGAAAGACCTCGCCTAATTAGTAATCTGTACTGGGAACAAACTGCCACTGTAAGAATAGATGGAGAAGTGAGTCAGTTTATGATAATCAAGAGAGGTGTTGGACAAAGGTGTGTTTTCTCCCCTGATTTTTTTTAAGTGTACAGTGAAACAATATTATAAAAAATAAGAGACATCTTGGGATTCAAAGTTGGCAGTGAAAACATCAATAATTTTAGATATGTGGATGACACTGTGTTAATTGCAAGTACGGAGGAAGAACTACAAAATTAATTGATATAGTTGTTGAAGAAAGTTCAAAAGTGGGTCTATCTATCAATTGCAAAAAGGCAGAATATATGGTGATATCCAAAAAAAAGGAGAATCCTATCTGCAGGCTGAGAATAAACTGGGAAGACATAAAACAAGTACAGAACTCTTGCTACTTAGGAAGCTGGGTGACATCAGATGGCAGGTGCGACATGGACAGCAAAAGAAGAATAGGGATGGCAAAAGACACCTTTACGAGAATGAAGAACCATAGAACCATAGAAACTACAGCACAGAAACAGGCCTTTTGGCCCTTCTTGGCTGTGCCGAACCATTTTCTGCCTAGTCCCACTGACCTGCACACGGACCATATCCCTCCATACACCCCCCCCCATCCATGTATCTGTCCAATTTATTCTTAAATGTTAAAAAAGGACCCGCATTTACCACCTCGTCTGGTAGCTCATTCCATACTCCCACCACTCTCTGTGTGAAGAAGCCCCCCCTAATGTTCCCTTTAAACTTTTCCCCCCTCACCCTTAACCCATGTCCTCTGGTTTTTTTCTCCCCTTGCCTCAGTGGAAAAAGCCTGCTTGCATTCACTCTATCCATACCCATCATAATTTTATATACCTCTATCAAATCTCCCCTCATTCTTCTACGCTCCAGGGAATAAAGTCCTAACCTATTCAACCTTTCTCTGTAACTGAGTTTCTCAAGTCCTGGCAACATCCTTGTAAACCTTCTCTGCACTCTTTCAACTTTATTTATATCCTTCCTGTAATTTGGTGACCAAAACTGAACACAATACTCCAGATTCGGCCTCACCAATGCCTTATGCAACCTCATCATAACATTCCAGCTCTTATACTCAATACTTTGATTAATAAAGGCCAATGTACCAAAAGCTCTCTTTACGACCTTATCTACCTGTGACGCCACTTTTAGGGAATTTTGTTTCTGTAGAGTATACTGACCAACACTAAACTAGGCATGACAACCCGCCTCAGAGTACTGAAATGTTACATTTATCCAGTTATGTTATATGGCTCAGAATGTTGGACAATATCTAGTAACATGAGGAAATGAATTGAAGCAGCAGAGATGTGGTTTCTGAGGAGGATGCAAAGAATATCATGGACGAAACGAATATCTAATGAGGATGTCATGAACAGAGCAAGCACAAAAAGAGAAATAATGTATGAGATCATGAAAAGGCAACGTGACTTTATTGGACATGTGATTAGGAAAGAGGAGTTAGAATGCACGGTAATTATGGAAAAGATTGAAGGGAAGAAAGCAAGAGGAAGGCAAAGACAAATGATGATGGAGACAGCAGCCAGAGAACTGGAAATGAATACCAATGAATTGATCCACTTGACCCGAAACAGGAGTGTGTGGGCCATGGCAGTCAAAGCTTAGACTGGGTATGGCACCTGATGATGATGATGATGATGATGTGTCACAAAAGAGCTAAAACCAACTTAACCACGTGGTATTTATTGCAGGTCTAATCTCCAATGAGCATAGTCAAACTTGTTTACATTTCCATGTAGATTAACGACATCACAATTCTGACGTATTCACTGACATCACAATCATCTTGCCAGTCACCACACGCACGAGCTTTTCACCAGTTTAAGTTTAAATTGCATCCAACTGACATACTTACCTCAGAAATAACCATCATGTATAAAAACTTTCAAATGTCCATAAGGATACCGTTTACTAAGGGATGGTTGGCTAGAGAAAATGCTATATCAGCTCTTTTTTCCCCCCACAAATCATAAAGCTGCTGAAGATACCAGCTTCACACTAACTCCTCACATTTGATAAGAATGTCTTTTTTCTTCAATTACCATAGCGATGGAATGCTCTGCATCAGCTGCTTCGATTTAAACAATAACTCCACTTGGTGTTCTCACACTCTCATTTTGATGTTCCCACATTTGACTTAATATTCCAACACAGATGAGTTTTGGTTTAAAGGGGGCATCTGTTAACAAAAGAAACCAATCACGTTACTTTCGGATCTTAAAGGGTCCTCAACACCATATAAACACGTTTAATGACATAAAGGTCATAGAGATGGAAAGGTTTCCAATTTAATAAAGACTGGAGGTGCCAATATTGATGATGTTGCGCAGTCAGCCAGAACTGCTGAAGGGATGCAAGATTGCGAGGAAGAGCACTTCATTTCAAACTGAAAGGACTGCGTGATGTGTAAGTAGTTTCCTCTGGTCTGCGGCAGGATTGTTGATATTGGGAGGGAAACTACAATACTTCAAGAGCCAAATATTGTAGGTATCAGTAAAAAAAAAGCAACCTTTGTGGAGAGAGAGAGAAACAATGTTATTTTTGTATGACAGATTTTGTCAGAAGTATATTGGTGAATAAAAAGTTGAAGCACTTCCAGGAAGCTCACTCATTTGGGGACTTAAGAATGATCGCAGATTCGAACATCAATCCCAGCTGAATATGGTCAATCATAGTTAGATTCCAGATTTCAAGATTCAAGATTGTTTATTGTCATTCTTCAACATGCAAGTGTAAAGGAGAATAAAATGATTGTTACTCTGGATCTGATGCAGAATTTTAAAAAAACACAATAAGCATAAAGAACACAATAAATATAAAACAATCCTATGAAGTACAATGTACAAGTAATTGCGTGTCGCTGTGTATACATAAGATTAGCTTATGTACATAGATTGATACAGTACTGTGCAAAGGTTTTGGGCACATACATATAGCTAGGATGCCTAAAACTTGCACAGTACTGCAGAAATTTTATGTTTTGCACTGTACTGCTGCCACATAAAAACCTAATTTCATGGCATATGTGAGTGATGATAAACCTGATTCCGATACAGGTCTTTATTATGGACTGAAAGTGGGAAGGGAGCAGGGAGAAGGAAGTCATTGTTGTGAAAAGGAGAAGGGAGTAGGAAGTACTGTACCAGAGAGATATTATGTAATGATCAGTTTGGAATCATATGACCTTGTCTGGTGTGTCACTGCTTGGTGTGTCTGCACTCACTCCAGAATAGGAATGGAAAAAGAACAAAGGGGGAAAAGGGAGAAATTACCGGCCGTTAGAGAATTCAATGTTCATGCCGTCAAGCTGGAAGTAGGCCAGATGGAAGATAAGGTGGTGCTCCTCCAATCTGAGAGTGGCCTCATTGTGGTAGTAGAGGAGACGATGGACCGACATGTCAGAATGGGAATGGAAAGTAGAATTAAAACCTGTGGCCACTGGGAAATCCCACCTGTTGTAGGGGTTAATGATTGTCTTAAAGGAGGAGGGAGATGTAGAAAATTCTGTCTAGAGCAGGAGTTCCCAACCTGGGGTCTACAAACCCCTTGGTTAATGGTAAAGCTCCATGGCAAAAGAGAGGTTGGGAACCTCTGATCTGGAGATTAGGTAGCTGAACGCATAGCTGTGAAGGGTGGAGGGCAGGAAGAGAAGCTGGGTATCAGGTGGTAATTGAAGACCCTGCAGGGTTATGGGGCTGGAGGTTACTGTTTTCAAGAGGTGAAGTAATGCAAGAATTGGGGCAAGAGATCAACTTTAAGGTACTCTGGGCCAAAGATCAACATAGGCAGAGGGTTGATGGTTAACTGGGGCCTGATGGGAGTTACAAAAATGCAGCATCAAAAGTAAATTTTGGTTTGGAAATGGGAGGTCACTGGCAGGCAAGAAGGAATCCAATCCCAGCCAACCCAGACCCATTTGCCAGTGTTTTCACTTCCTAAACCTTTCTAGTCCAAATTCTTGTTCAAGTATATTTTAGGAGGTTAAGAATATAAGGAGCAACACCTTATATTCCATCTGGGAATCCTCCAACCTGATGGCACGAATGTCGATTTTTCCTTCCAGTAAAAAAATTCTCCCCCTCCCTTCTTCTTCTATTTCCCACTCCGGCCTCTTACCTTGTCTCATCTGCCTATCACCTCCCCCTGGGTTCCCTCCCTTCCCTTTCTCCTATGGTCCACTCTCCTCTCCTATCAGATACTTCCCTCACCAGCACTTTACCTTTCCTACCCACCTGACTTCACCTGTCACCTTCAAGCTCTCTTCCTTCCCCTTCCCCCACTTTTTTATTCTGTCATCTTCCCCCTTCCTTTCCAGTCCTGAAGAAGGGTTTCAGCCTGGAAAGTCAACTGTTTATTCACTTCCATAGATGCTGTCTGACCTGCTGAGTTCCTCCACCATTTTGTGTGTGAGTCTTTTAAGAGTTGTTATTTTACCTAATTTAGCCATAACCATAAATTAAAATAACACCACCTGTTGGGAAAAGAACAACTTTCTAACCATGTGAAAAATAACTGTCTAACATGGGTCACTGCTTTTTCATCTTTTCAACTCCCTTGATTCCTTATCTATGTGACCAATGACCAATTCATTTCACTTCTTGAATTACTCATCAGTCTTTAATGTAGGACTTTGTTTACATTTTATATTTATATTTTTAAAATCTGTTCACACACAGTGGCCACTTTATTATGTGTACCTGTACATCTGCTTGTTAATGCACATATCTAATCAGCCAATCATCTGGCAGAAACTCAACGCATAAACACATGCAGGCATGGTCAAGAGGTTCAGCTGATGTTCAGACCAAACATCAAAATGGGGAAGAAATGTGATCTAAGCGACTGACCATGGAATGATGGTTGGTGCCAGATGGGGTGGTTTGAGTAACTCAGGATCTGCTAATCTCCCGGGATTTTCACATACAACAAACACTCTCTAGAGTTTACAGAGAATGGTACAAGAAACAAAAAGCATCAAGTGAGTGGTAGTTCTGCGGGTGAAAACACCTTGTTAATGAGAGAGATCAGAGGAGAATGGCCAGACCGGTTCAAGCTGACAGTGAGGAGAGATTAACTCAAACAACCACTCATTACAGCACAGTGATGTGCAGAAGAGCATCTCTGAATGCACAACACATTGAACCTTGAAGTGGATGGGCTACCGCAGCAGAAGATCATGAACATACACCCAGAGGCCTTTTTGTTAGGTACAGGAGGTAACTAATAAAGTGGCCACTGAGTGTAGTTTAGCTGACCTGATTCCCTTTCATTACCCTTTTCTGTTACCTCAGGGAAAACATCTATCAGTTTTATTCCTGCCAACAAATCAATGATTGTTTGTTTATTAACTCAAACTTCTCCAATAGTCCATTGATTTTTCTCTCTCCTTGAGAACTGAGAGAAATTTGTTTGACAGGAAATGAGATTGCTCCTTCAAAAAGAAAAGAAAATTGGAAACAATTGGTTAGAAATTCACATGGGGAAAGACAATGAATCAGTATCACATTGGCCATCCATATGCTCCTTCTGATATTCGGTTGCATTTCACTTAATGGGAGTGAATATCACAAGGTTGCTTATAGAAAATCAAGGCAAATTCTCTGGTTATGTTCAGTAGCCACTTAATTAGTTACCTCCTGTAGCTAATAAAGTGGCCACTGAGTCTATGTTTGTGATCGTCTGCAGCTGTAGCCCATCCAATTCAAAGTTCGACATGTGTGTTCAGAGATGCTCTTCTGCATGGTTATTTGAGTTACTGTTGCCTTCCTGTCAGTTTGAACCAATCTAACCATTGGCAGTGGCCACCCATTTTAATTCCACTTTCTGTTCCCATTCCAATATATCCATGATGAGGCCACACTTAGGTTGGAGGAGTAACACCTTATATTCCGTTTGGGTAGCCTCCAGCCTGATGGCATAAACATCAATTTGTCAAACTTCTGGTAATGCCCCCCCCCAAACCCTTTTCCCTCACTCATCTTATCTCTTTGCCCGCCCATTGCCTCCCTCTGGTGCTCCTCCCCTTTTTCTTTCTTCCATGGCCTTCTGTCTCTTTCACCAATCAACATCCCAGCTCTTTACTTCATCCCTCCCCCTCCATGTTTGACCTATTGTCTGGTGTTTCTGTCTCCCCTCCCCCCACCTTTTAAATCTATTCCTCAGCAAATTTTCTCCAGACCTGCCAAAGGGTTTTGGCCCAAAACGACGACTGTACTTTTTTCCATAGATGTTGCCTGGCCTGCTGAGTTCCTCCAGCATTTTAAGTATGTTGCTGGCCATTCTCCTCTGACTTCTCTTGTCAAAGAAACATTTTTTGCCCATAGAATACTTCTCACCCGATTTTTTTTTTGTTTTTACCTACAGGAAGATGAATCTCAGAGCTGCATACATACTTTGATAATAAATGTATTTGAATCTATTCTCTGTAAACTGTAGAGTTTGTAGTGCATGAAGATCCCAGGAGATCAGCAGATTCTGACCTATCCCGTCTAGCACCAACAACCATTCTACAGTCGAAGTTTCTTAGATCATATTTCTTCCCCAATCTGAAGTTTGGTCTGAACAACAAGTGAACCTTTTGACCATGTCTGCGTGCTTTTATGCATTGGCTTGTTGCCAAATGATTGGCTGATTAGATATTTGCATTAACGAGTAGGTGTACCTAAAAACTGAGCACTGAGTGCAGAATATAAAACGCTCTGATCCTCGCAGTTTCAACTCACCATTACGATTTCAATAAGCTAACATCCTCAGGACTTAAAAAGCAAATTCTCCAGACCAACCAATGTTATTACTAAACACACTTTTATTTCACTTTTTCATTCTACGTTACACAGTAGTGCAGTAAGTTTTTCAGAGGACCTGCTGAGTTTAAAGGGAGTTAGAAATGCAAAAGTTTGTGGTAGCGTTATGTCCTGGTACGTCAATTCCATCGTATAGGATTGCAAGAGATTGCAGAGAGACAGCCCAGCAATCATGGGCAGAGCTCTTCCTACCACTGACAGTACCGACAACACAGTGCTGCCTCCAGAAGGTGGCATCTGTCATCAAGGGTCCTAGACATGTATTCTTTGCACTGCTACCATCAGACAGAAGTTCGAGAAGCCTGAAGATCCACACCACCAAATTCAAGAACAGCTAATGTACTTTCCTACTAGCATCCGGTTCTTGAACAGACTTGGATAGCTCTAATCCTAACTCAGTGATGGAACACCATGAACCATCTCTTGCATGAAGTTGGACTTTTCTATTGATTGTGCCTTTTTTTTTGGACTGGCTTGGTTTGTTTTTGTCTTTCTTTTGTATAATTTGTGTGCTGTCTGTAACTGCGTGTCTGTGAAGTTGCTGCAGGTAGGGTTTTCAGAATCAGGTTTAATATCACTGGCATGTTGAGCCTGGAAGTTTGAAATCGGAAGGTGAGCGAGAGTTTAGCTCAGTGCCGACTGCGACTGCCTTGTCTGCGAGTGGCCTATCATTGAGCGGCTCACTGTGGCAGGAGGGTAGGCCTCTGCCTCATGTGGTGTTCCTCTCTTTCAGTGAGGCAGAGGATGTTTCGTGGTTCTGCATTCATGGGTTGGACTATGGCATTTGTGAACTGTAGACTTGTTCAGACTTATGGCTTTTATACTCCGTGTTTATTCACCCATTCCTTTTCCATTATGTTGTGTGAGAGGAGGGGGGTTTGGGGTTGATGTTCTTGTTCCGTTTTGTGCAGGGGAGGGGGGTTGGGGGCTGATAATTGGGGTGCCGTCCTTTTTTGTGTGGGGGGGGTGGGCTTGATGTTTATCTCTGAATGACTTTCATATTCTTTCTTTGTTTCGTGGCTATCTGGAGAAGACGAATCTCAAAGTTGTACATGAATATATGCTTCGATAATAAGTGAACCTTTGAGCCTTTGATACATCGTGAAATTTGTTGTAATGTGGCAGCAGTACATTGCAATGCAACGCATAATAATAACTGTAAATGGATGAAAAAAGTAGTGAGGTAGTGTTCATGGGTTCAATGTCAGTGCAGAAATGGGCATTGCACATGTACCTCAGAGCATTTGAATTGAATTGACCATGTTCCTGACCACTTGTGTTTTAGCCTCCCTAGAACACAAAACTGTACAGCACGGGAACAGAATCTTTCTCCCATAATGTTTTGCCAAACTAATTACATTAGTAATCAAGTGCCCAAATTAACATTCACGTGCCTAAGAGACTCTTGAACAACTTTATTGTGTTTCCCTCCACTAGCAGCCCTGTGAAAATAAAATGGTCACATATCTAGAGATAACCCAGGAAATTATAGATCAATGAGTATGGACTTCAGTGGTGGGCAAGTTGTTGGAGAAGATCCTGAGAGGCAGAATTTATGAGCATCTGGAGAGACATAATCTGATTAAGGATAGTCAGCAAGTCTTTGTCAAGGGCAGGTCATGCCTTACAAACCTGATTGAATTCTTTGAGGAAGTAACAAAACACATTGATGAAGGTAGAGCAGTGGATGTGGTGTATATGGATTTCAGTAAAGCATTTGATAAGGTTCCCCATGCCAGGCTCCTTCAGAAAATAAGGAGACCTTGCTTTGTGGATTCAGAATTGGCTTGCCCACAGAAAGCCCACAGGTGGTTGTAGATGGTTCGTATTCTGCATGGAGGTTGGTGACCAGTGGTGTTCCACAGGGATCTGTTCTGGGACCCCTCCTCTTTATGATTTTTATAAATGACCTGGATGAAGAAGTAGAAGGGTGGGTTAGTAAGTTTGCTAATGACACAAAGGTTGGCGGTGTTGTGGATAGTCTGGAGGGTTGTCAGGGGTTACAGCAGGACATCAATAGGATGCAGAACTGGGCTGAGAAGTGGCAGATGGACTTCAACCCAGAGAAGTGTGAAGTGGGGTTCATTCCGGTAGGTCAAACTTGAAGAATATAATATTAATGGTAAGACTCCTGGCAGTGCGGAGGATCTGAGAGATCTTGGGGTCCATGTCCATAGGACACTCAAAGTTGCTGTGCAGGTTGACAGTGCTGTTAAGAAGGCATATGGTGTGTTGGCGTTCATCATCCATTGGATTGAGTTCAAGAGCCATGAGGTAATGTTACAGCTATATAACTCCTTGGTCAGAGCCCATTTGGAGGACAGTGTTCAATTCTGGTCACCTCACTACAGGAAGGATGTAGATACTATAGGGAGAGTGCCAAGGAGATTTACAAGGATGTTGCCAGGATTGGAGGGCATACCTTATGAGTATAGGTTGAGTGAACTTGGTCTTTTCTCCTTGGACCGTCGGAGGATGACAGGTGACCTGATGGAGGTGTATAAGATGATGAGGAGCATTGATCATGTGGATAGCCAGAGGCTTACTCCCAGGGCGGAAATGGCTAACATGAGGGGGCATAGTGCTTAGAAATAGGTACCGAGGGGTGTCAGGGGTAAGTTTTTCACACAGAGAGTGGTGAGTGTGTGGAATGCACTGCCAGCGGCGGTGGTGGAAGCGGATACAATAGTGTCTTTTAACAGCCTCTTAGATAGGTACACGGAGCTTAGAAAAATAGAGGGCTATGCGGTAAGGAAATTCTAGGCAGTTTCTAGAGTAGGTTACATGATCGGCACAACATCGTGGGCTGAAGGGCCTGTAATGTGCTATAGATTTCTACGTTCTACGTTTTATCTCCTTTAAACTCGCTCCTTTCACTTTAAATCTTGTATCAGAAATTTCAATCCTGACAAAAAGATGCTGCCTGGCTGCTGTATCTCTGCTTCTCATAATCTTATAAACCTCTATCAGATCTCCCCTCAGCCTCTGCTGCTGCAGATAAAAACAACCCAAGTTTATCCATCCTCTCATTATAGCACTTGCCCTCTAATCGAGGCAGCATCCTGGCAAACCTTCTCTGCACCCTCTCCAAAGCCTTAACGTCCTTCCCATTACGGGGCAGCCAGAACCGAATGCAATATAACTGAGGTTTAATAAACCTGCAAAAATAACTTCCTGAGTCTTGAACTTAATTTCTCAAAGTCCAAAGTTCAAAGTAAATTTTATTATCAAAGTATAAATATGTCACCATATACAACCCTGGGATTCATTTCCTTGTGGGCATGCTCAATAAATCTATAGAATAGAAACTATAACATAATCAACGAAAGACCGCCCAACTAGGGTGCTCAACTAGAATACAGAAAACTACAAACTGTGCATATACAAAAAGAATAATAATAAATAAGCAATAAATATTTAAAACGTAAGATGAAGATGAGTGCATTGGTTGTGGGAACATTTCACTGATGGGGCAAGTGAAGTTGAATGAAGTTATATCCTTTGTTCAAAAGCCTGATGGTTGAGGGTAGTAACTGTTCCTGAACCTGCTGGTGTGAGTCCTGAGGCTCCTATACCTTCTTCCTGATGGCAGCAGCAAGAAGAGAGCATGTCCTGAGTGGTTGGGGTCCCTGAGGATGGATGCTGCTTTCCTGCGACCGTATTTCAGTGTGCCATGGACTGAGCCATATCCATTACTTTTTGGAGAATCTTCTGTTCAAGGGCATTGGTGTTTACATACCAGGCTCTTATGCAGCCAGTTAATATACTCTCCACCACACATCTATAGAAGTTCGTCAAAGTTTTAGATGTCACGCCAAATATCCACTCAACTACTAAATGCAAGTATGCCAAATGCTTTTTTTCACCACCCTACCAATCTGTATAACCACTTTCATGGACTTGGACCGCAATATCATACTGCACGTCAACGCTGTAAAGGGTCTTGCCATTAACTGTGTACTGTCACTTTACATTTGATCTCCTAAAGTGCAGAACTTCACATTTGGTGCAGATAAATTTCATCTGACATTTCTCCACCCATATTTACAACGCATCTATGTATATCCCACTGCATTCCTTGGCAATCCTCTACACTATCCGCAATGCCACCAAGCATCATATTATTGCTAAACTTACTAACTCACCCATCAATACTTTCATCCAAGTCATTTATATATATATCACAAATAGCAGAGGTCCCAGTATGGATCTCAGTGGAACAAGAGATTCTGCAGAAGTTGAGAAATCCAGAGCAACACACAAAATAATGGAGGAACTCAGCAGGTCAGGCAGCATCTATAGAGGCAAATGAAAAGTCAATGTTTCGGGCAGAGATCCTTCATCAGGACTGGACTGATGAAGGATCTCGGTCTAATGCATTGACTGTCAATTTCCCTCCATAGATGCTGCCTGACCTGCTAAGTATTGCCCGTCACAAACATTAAGCCAGAATAAGTGCCACTACCCTCTGTCTTCCATGAGCAAGCCAATTCAAGAATCCAAACGGCCAATCCACCATGAATTCTATACATCTTAATCTTCTGGATGAACCTACCAGGAGGAACCTTTTTAAACCACTTACAAAAATTCACATATACAACATCTACAACTCTACCTTCATTCAACTTCATTACCTCCTCACACAGTTCGTAAGACACAACTTGCCCAGCACAAAGCCATGCTAACTGTGAGCAATTAGGCCATGGTTTTCCGAATGGTCATAAATCCTATCCCTAGGAATTCTCTCCAGAAACCTCTCTACCATTAACAAGAAACTCACCAGTTTATAGTTTCCAGGATTATCCCTATTTTCCGCCTTGAATAATGGGACAGCATTATCTATTCCCTTGTCCTCCAGGACTTTGCTTGTGGTTAGAGAGGAGATGAAGATATCAGTCAAAACCCCAGCAGTCACATCTCTTGCTTCTCTCAGTAAGCTGGAGTATATCCATCAGGCTCTGGGGACCTATCCACCTTAATATTCTTTGAGAAACCTGGCACTACCTCCTTCTTTATCTTAAAATGCCTGCGCATATTAGCACACTCTGCACTAATCTCCGTATCTTTCATGTTCTTCTCCTTTTAATCATTTAAGACCTCACTCACATCCTCCGTGTCCAAGCACATGTTATCTCCTTTATCCTTGAGTGATCCTACCTGCTTCCTAGTTAAGTGTATGTAGAATACCTTGGGATTCTCTTTAATCCCATTTGCCAAGGACTTCTCATGGCATATCCTGGTCTCTCCTAACTCCTTTCTTGAGTTCTTTTCTGCCCTCTTTATAATCCGTTTGATTTTAGCTTCCAAAGCAAGGTGTACAAATAAGAGTTGCTGTAGTGGGTGACTTCAACTTCTCTAACATTGACTTGCACCTCCTTAGTACAAGAGGTTGAATTGGGGAAGAATTTGTTAGGGGCATCCAGGGGGGTTTCTTAAGTCAGTACGTAGATAGTCCAACACTCTTCTTCTACTGTTTTCTTAAAGAAAAGCACTCCATGACTCAATACTCAAGGAGAAAAACGTATTTTAAAATTCATTTAGCAATTGAGCCCTTCTCGCCCAATCAGCCAGTGCCATCTAATTTCAACCATGTGACTAATTAACTTGTATGTCTTTGGAATGTGGGAGGAAACCGGTGCACCCGGAGCAAACTCGTGCAGGCATGGGGAGAGCACACCAGTTCCTTATGGACAGATTTGGACCTGGGCCGCTGGCACTGTAATAGCGTTACACTGCCTGCCGTGCTGCCTTCATTCAGCTGGGTGGTCAACGCACAACCCTTTCTTATTTCAACAGTGGGAAGTAGCTGAGGTTTCTGCCGCCGGGGGAAACAAACTCCCCACATTACCCTGCAAACACCTTCCATCCTGCCAAAGTAGGGGAGTGCATGAAAATTTAAACTGACCACTGACACTGGAGGATATTAAACAGATGGATTTTATACACATTCAAATACATGTGACTCCATAAGACATTGGACGGACCGCACTTGGAGTGGTGAATCTATGGAATTCGTTGCCACGAGCAGCTGTGAAGGTCAAGCCTTTATGTATATTTAAGGCAGAGGCTGATAAATTCTTGATTTGCCAGGGCATAGAGGGATATGGGGGAAAGGCAGGAGACTGGGGCTGAGACGAAAGCTGGATCAGCCAGCATGAAGTGGTGAAGCAGACTTGATGGGCCAAATGGCCTCATTCTGTTCCTCTATCTTACGTTCTTACGGTCTTTCTGGCCCCTCAATCCACACCACCCAGTACTCCCCTGATTTAATCCTAGCCTAGTCATGGGACAATTTACAATGACCCATTAATTTACCAAGTGGTATGTCTTTTGGACTGTGGGAGGAAACTGTCACTGATACAGTCAATCTTCAAAGAGAAAACACTATGTAGAAATCATCCTTTGATTTACTTTCTGTCCTACTCATTTGTTTATATGCACTTACTAACTAGAAAGCCACTTTGTATTTAATCTCTAGTTCCCATTTTGAATGAAGAAAAGGCTTATCCTTGTTTGTTTTAGATACCCCTTTGACTTTTGAGTCTAGTGGTGATTTGGCAAGTATTTCCTCGTTACTATGCTACCAACTTCAAATACCGGTTCTCTGTTGACAGATGACTTTGAGGTAAATATTTATACTTTACATCAGAGTCTTTGCTTGGAAAGAGCTCTTTCCTTTTGCTGCCTTTATCCAAGGCCATCATTACTCCCAAATTACACGTTCATTTCAAAATTTCACCATTGCTCTAGAGTAATACACACAAAATGCTGGAGGAACTCAGCAGGTTAGGCAGCATCCATGGAGAGGAATGAACTTTCTCTCTACCTATCGCCCACCACCTTGTACCCCACTCCCTCCCCCCACCTCCTTATTCTGTCTTCTTCCCCCTTTCTTTTCAGTCCTGATGAAGGGTCTTGACTCGAAACATCAACTATCTATTACCCTCCATAGATGCTGCCTGACTTGCTGAGTTCCTCCAATCTTTTGTGTATGTTGTTAACCTATTTCAATCATTGAATTGTATTTTCAAACCCATATTTGGCTTTAGCAAAGCCACCATTTAAAAATTCCATTCTTCACCTCCCACATGATCTCATTTCTCTCCAGTTCTATAATTCTCTAATGCAGGAGTTCCCAAACTTCTTAATGTCACAGACCAATACTATTAAGCAAGCGCTCTGTGGACCCCAGGTTGGGAACCCTGCTCTAAGGTCTCAGCTCTTCCAACCATATTCTCTTTAGGATCCTAAAGCTTAATGGACTTAGCCATTAGAGTCACAGATTCATAGAGATACACTGCATGGAAATAAGACCTTTGGCCCAACTCATCCATGTTGACCACGTTGTCTAACTGAGCTAGTTTCCACTTACCTGAACATCTCTCCTATCCATGTACCTGTCTAAGTGACGTTGAAACATCATGATGGAAACCACCTCCATCATTTCCTCTGGCAGCTCACTCCATATAGGTGCCACTTTGAAAACATTTGAACATAGAACATCAAACAGCATTGGAACAGGGTGCTCAACCCACGACGCCCATGCTGAACACAACGCCAAAGTAAACTAACTCTCTTCTGCCTGTACCTGATCCCTATCCTTCCATATTCAAGTGTTTCTCTAAAAGCCTCTTAAGCATATCTGTTTCCGACACTATCTATCCCATTATGATCTTGTACTTTATTGTTTACCTGCACTGTACTTTATGGTGGTTGCCCATGGGGTCCGACAACAACAGGAAACCCGTGTGGGAGAGCTTTGAAAGTGGAAAAGCCATTGCATTGGGGCAGAGCCACTCTCTCGATCTTAGAAGCAAGGGTCCAGTGGTACGAACGACCATCACAAACTGGTGTTCTTGGTTGCAGTGGATGACTACGACGTCTGTGCCTTGTCATGCCCTTCGCTGGTTGCAGTACCACCTTCTTGCCCACTAGATTTCATTGCAGATTGCCCAGTCCGCCAGAGCAGACTTTGCGCGCTAAGACAGGCACGTCCCTATCTCAGCGAGGTATGAGGCCCACTGGCTACCCTCACCTAGTTAGTCCACCTGTTGAAGCGGGTGTGGCTGCTGTCACTTGCTAACAGCTACTTGGAGCCACAGGTGACAGCTGAGTGTCCGGTGGGGGCCAAAGGCAAGTAAGCTGCCCCAGAATGGACACAACAAGCCCCTTCACCAGAGATGCTACCCCTCTATGGACACCTCATATACCCCATTATATACTTCATACTGCGTTGTTAATGTTCTACCTTCTTCTACCTCAATGCACGGTAAAATGGTTTTATCTGTATGAGTAATATGCAAGACAGGCATTATTAAATTTCCATAATTTTCTTGTCTACAACTTAGCCAGAACATTTTAAGTTAACCCTGCAACTACTGTAGTAGTAATAATGAGATCACCCCAAGTCAAGTGTGATGTTTTCCCAAGGGGTTGTTTATTGGTGAGTCCTCAGGTAGCTGCAGAGGCCAATCTAGGGTCCACATATTCTGACCTTAATGGAGAATACCTGTGCAAGACTTTGTTTAACGGTGGGAGGCTGATGCACGGGCAGACTCCATGCAGTCCTTGACAGATTGGGGCAGTGTCCAGTGGCATGAAATGCAAGACAACTGAGAACCTTTCACTGCTGCAGTCTTCTTCCACCTTCTCTGCCATTGTGATGTCTCATCACCTCCCCCCAACTCTACCATTGGAGCTCTCTTCCTCTGGACACCACCCTGCCCTACTAGGACTCGAACTCCAGACGTTATCATCCTTGGGATCTTAGGAACTCACAAGCCTCTCCACCATGACAAGGTAACAATCATCAGAGAAGCATCTAGTGTAGGGGCTTATGGTGGGCTGAAGCATTGTTCACTTCTCATTGGTCTGGACCCCTCTGGTCCCACGCGCCAAGCGCAGCTCAGCTAGCAAGATGTCACCTTTGACAGGTTTATTCATCTTAAAATAACTTGGTCACCTCATCCAGAGTCAATGGCTGGTCTGGACAATGAGTGACCATTTACTCAACACTTATAAAAGTACAGAGGAGATTTACAAGGATATTGCTGGGACTTGAGGACCTGCGTTATAGGGAAAGGTTGAATAGATTAGTATTTCATTCCCTAGAGCACAGATGAGTGGAAATTTGATGGAGGTATACGAAGCTATGAAGGATGTAAATAAGGTAAATGCATTCAGGCTTTTGTCCTTAGGTTGGGTGAGACTAGAACTAGAGATCAGAGGTTTAGGGTGAAAAGTGAAATATTTAACTGGAACCTGAGGGAAAACATCTTCCTCAGAGGGTGATGTGAGTGTGGAACAAGCTGCCAGTGGAAGTGGTAGATGCAGATTCAATTGCAACATTTAAGAGGAGTTTGGATAGGTACGTGATTGAGAGGGCTATAGAGGGCATGGTCCAGTTGCAAGTAAATGCAGGAGACCACATTGGCACAAGCTTCATGGGTTGAAGCTCCTGTTTCTGTGTTGTAAACCTATATGACTGGAACACTGCTGAAATAGAGGGCAGGAAGTTCCCTCTGGGCGAAGGGGTAATAACCACTGCGGCTTCAAGCTGCGGTCGGGTGCTTCCAATGGTGCTGCATCGGCAAGTTGGCGGCACTTGGAGGTTCATGGCAGGGAGAGTTTCTCCCTTCTGCCGCCTGTGTGTGATGATGAGTCTATCGGGACTTTGAGACTTTTTTTACCATGCCCATTGTCTGCTCTTTATCAAATTATGGAATTGCTTTTCACTGCTGTAACAATATGATATAATTATGTGGTTTTGTAAGTTTTAGTCTTGGTTTGTCCTGTGTTTTTCTTGTGATATCATTCTGGAGGAACGTTGTATCATTTTTTAATGCATGCATTTCTAAATGACAATAAACGAGGACTGAGTGTCCTCATAATCTAATCTAACCTAATCTGCAATAGCACTGGCCTGCCAGGCCAGAGAAACAGTTGCCATTGCCTCCTGACCAAATCGATTTGCTGTTGAGCCATCCCTGCGACCACTGCCGATAACAGCCGGGTATGACAAGCTGTGTGCCTCACGAAGATGCTTTGCTCCCAAGGTGCAAGGCATGGACGTCCTATGATCAGTTCATTTTGCCATCAACATCTGCCATTCAATGACACCATGCCAACTTCTATAACCAAAAATTGTACTTGGGAGGAACCCAAGGTAAAAATCAAAAAAAGGGAAACTGCAAACAGGTTTTCCCATTGAGGTTGGGTGATATTGCAGAGATGTTTGGATGGGCACATGGATGGGAGGGGCACAGAGACCATGGTCCAGGTACACGATGGTGGGACGAGGCAGATTAACTGTTTGACATGGACTAGATAGGCCTACTTCTGTGCTGTAGTGTTCTATGACTCTCTCGCCAAATTCCTGTTGAAAACCCTCAACGTTTCTCAAGTTAGCCTCCTTGCTTTGTCTTTTCAAGTTCATCTTCAAGCTCAAGCTTGTCACAGGTGTTAATACTCAGGGCATATAAGCCATGAAAGTTAGCATTATGCAACAGCACAGTACAGTAGAGACACGTCAAACATAAGTGAGCATGAACTGAAGTTAATATAAACTGCATGGAATTCACACAATAACATAAACATCACGGCACTATTGTAGGTTGAGGGTAAGAAAAAGAAAGATAGTCTGACAGAGTGTTAGGAGTTGTTAAGTAGGTTCAAGAACCTGATGGGAGTCAGGAAGGAGCTGTTGTTGAACTTTGGGTTGTGTACCTCCTGCCTGATGGCAGCATCAAGAAGAATAATGTCCCAGATGGTGGTGGTCCCTCATCATTGATATCATCTTCCTGAGATGTTGCTTGTTGTCGCTGAAGTATCGCCTACAGTTCTAGTCGCCCCACTATAGGAAGGATGTCGAGGTTTTGGACAGGGTGCAGAAGAGGTTTACCAGGATGCTGTCTGGATTAGAAGGTGTGTGCTATAACGAGAGGTTGGACCAAGTTAATGAGCTGCCAGCGCAAGTGGTGGATGTGATTTTAATTCCAACGTTTAAGAGCAGTTTCAATAGATACATGAATAGGAGGGGTATCGTTCTGCAGCAGATCAATAGGACCAGGCAGTTGAAATGGTCTGGCGTAGAGTTGAAGGGCCAAAGGGCATGCTTCTGTACTTTTCCATGACTCTAAACTTGGGATGTTTTCTCTCGAATGGTGGAAATCTGATAGATGTTTAAAGATTATGAGAGCCATAGATAGAGTTGACAGATAGTATCTTTTTCCCAGGGTTGAAATGTCTAATACCAGAGGGCATGCATTTAAAGTGAGGGGAAGGGGGTTTAAGTTCAAAGGAGATGTGAGGGGCAAGTTTTTTTTATACAGAAAGTGGTGGGTGTCTGGAATGCACTGCGTGGGATTGGTGGTAGAGGCAGAAACATTAGAGAATTTTAAGATATGTTTAGATAGTCACAAGAATATGAGGAAAATGAGAGGATATAGATACTGTGCAGGCAGTGTGAGTTAATTTAGTTGCCATTTGATTAGTAATTTAATTGGTTTGGCACAAGATTGTGGGCCAAAGGTCCTGTTCCTGTGTTGTACTGTTCTGTGTTCCTTGTCTCCTCCATGGGGAGGAGGGGGAAGATCTGTGCCCTTGATGGGACATTACCTCCTGTTGGCACTTGCAGTGACTCTTTGGAAAAATTCCCGAGGAAGAGAAAGCTAACAACTCATATTGCTATTCTGCCTTTAACATACACCAAAACTAATAATGGTGTACCGTCCACTGAGCTCAGACTGAACAGCAGCTACTGCCATGAGAGGCTAAGATTAGAATCTCTCTGCCATGTGCATTACTGCTCCAGAATGGATAATGTGACCTCTGGAAAATGACAGTCTCTCTCCTGTCAGGTAGGAGCTCTTGATGAAAGCAACTCAGATTCAGATTAATTTATCACAAGTACATCAAAATATACCGTGAATGTGTTATTTGCATTAACAACCAACACGTCCGAGGATGAGCTGGGGGCTGCCTGCAAGTGTCGCCACACATTCCGGTGCTAACATAGTGTGCTCACTGTGTTCAGCAGAACACAAGCAGCAGCAACGACAACAAAACAGGACAACAACAGCAAGACAAGCCTCTTTCCCAGGCCCATCCACCCACACACAGGCCTCCAACCCTGGGACTGGCTGCTTCCGGGTCTCCAGCCCTCAGCCCCAGACTCACAGATGTCAGATCTCCAACCGCCAGTGTCCGGCCTGGACTTACAGACATCTCCGGACAAGTCAGCCCAGTGGATTTGACCTCAGGTCTCTACCTCTGAACCCATCAGCTTCAGTCTTTGCCCTCCACACTTTGCTGACCTCTTGGGTACTGACATACCAATTACAGGTTTGACCTTTGGGCCTCAACCCCAGGACTCACCCGGACCTCTGACCTTAGTGACCTGGGTGTCACCTTTCCTCATAATGCCTGCAGGTCCAACCTAGGATATACAGGCCTGAGAAAAACCCAGGTCTCCCTTTGTTGTCTACATGCCAATGATGCAGCTGGAAGCGAGCTTGTGTGTACTTGTGCACATGACAATAAACTGGATTTGACCTAATTTATAACACTTACTTGATTGAATTACAATTTGTACAGGTGATATTTTCCACCAACTGTTTTAGAAAAGACAAACGCCCTTTTAACACCAAGTCAGAAGATCTTTGAGTTGAAACTTCAGCCTTGCCCTTGGCAAACGTGCTCTGAAATTGGAGTGGAGACGATTGCATCCCATTGACCGCGTGTCCTGTCTGTTGGCACACATCCCTCACTTCCAACTCTCTCTTTGCCCTGACACAAACGCTCCGGGTGACATTGTGCAATGTCAAAGTTAGGAGGACGGTAGACGACAACAGCACCTTGCTCCAGAGAGGGGGCTCGGGTTTATTTTTACTTGCGGTCAGAGATTGACCATTGCCCCTTTTTAAAAAAATGACTTGGAGCTCCGGCGCCGACCCCGCCCCGGCAGGTTGATTGGACGGAGCCGTCTGTAAACCCGAGCGGTGGGGAGGGTTTGATCAGGTGTTAAGACACTGCTTGAAGCCGCAGTGGTTATTACCCCTTCGCCCAGAGGGACGGCAGTCCAAGGAGTTTCTCCCTTTGAAAATTTCACTGCGGGACGCAATTGTCAGTATGCCTGGTGAGTATGCATTTTTATTTTAAACACCTGACTGTGCTACAAAAAGGCTCTGCAACTTGTTTGGAGCGTTCCGAACGAGAGGTAACTCCGGTCGTGGCAACAAGTGAACCCCGCGTCTTGCGTTCGTCTGTCTTGTCTGAGTGCGCACCGAGTCCCCAGCTGCAACACTAACTGACCCCTGCGTGAACAAGTGGGGGAAGTGACCGGCCCCAACGGCGAGAGATTCTCCAACCACCCCGTCTTCCACCCGGGCACTATCAGAATTGGAATGATTACTACGACAGAGCGTACAGATAACTGGCAGCCCAAATATGTTTTTGTTTCCTTCTTTAATCCCCCGTTTAACGTTAAAATTTAGACACGTGCTAATAATCTCATTTGCGCCTTCTCAATTTGTGAGGGAAAAATAAGGTTTTATTTTATCTTTCTGCCCCCCTCTGTATCTCTTCTTTGTCCCACGTAGCTTGCGAGCGGACTGTTGCTTAGATTCTTGAAAATATTCAGCGAGACGGGCCTCGTCCGTGGAGCGATGGAGACCGAGTTAACGTTTGGGTCAACGACCTTTCGTCAGACTATCAATGGCTCGGACGAAAGGCCATTGAGTTGACTCATTAACTCATTTGCTCTCGTCACATGTGCAGCCTGACCAATATTTCCAGCATATTTTGAATTCCACATCCGATGCTTCTGTCGTTCTGTGCTTTCATGTATGCGTAGAGTTTTCTATAGTTCCATATAGAACAACAGATAGGCCCTTCGGCCCATTTTGTGTGCTACACGTTGACCATACTTCTCCTTGGCATTTCAATTTGGAGGGCTCTGGTCCAGGTGCAAGTCAATGGGACTGGGAGAATAACAGTTCAGTACAGAGTAGATGGGCCAAAGGGCCTGTTTCTGGACGATGACTCTATAAGACATGGAGCAGAATTAGGTCATTCACCCATTGAGTCTGCTGTGCCATTCCATCATGGCTGATTTATTATTCCCCTCAACCCCATTCTCCTGCCTTCTCCCTGTATGATTAACTGTGTGACTCTAGTGCAGACCTAAGAGTCTCTGAAATACTCCAGTGCTATTTGCCTCTATTGCCACTCCTATGGAACAAAAAAAATCTTACCTTGCATATCCATAAACTTTCTTCCACTCATCTTAAATATATGCTAAATATTAGATATTTCAATCCTGGGATAAAGATACTGGCCGTCCATCTGTGCCTTGTGTAATTTTATAAATTTCTATCAGATCTCCTTCCAGCCTTTGCCACTGTAGGAAAAACAGCCCCGGCTCGTCCACCTTCTCATAGTCCTCCAAACCGGTCAGCATCCTGATAAACATTCACACACTCTCCAAAGTCATCCTGTCCTTAAGTAATGAGAATTTCATATATTGAATTGCATGCAGACTCCTTAAATACAGGAGATCCTGAAGATACTGGAAATCCAGAGCAAAACACACCCACAGTCTATGGTTTTTGGGCTGAGAGCCTTCGTCAGGACTTGAGCACCCTTACCTCTGGTCCTTCTGTTCCAGCACCTACTTTAGAGAGGAATTTTTCTTCTATATTATCTCTTTATTCTCTGCCTTGTATTTCTTCACATTATCTTCATCTGCCCCATATATCAATCTGCTTGTATTCTGCTTCAGTTTATAGAATATTGAACAGGTCTGCACAGAAGCAGGCCCCTTGGCCAACGTTGTTGTGCTGAACCAGTTAAATTAGTAATCAAATGGGCAACTAAACTCCTCCCTCCTGCCTGCATAACGTCCATATCCTTCCATTTCCCTCATGTTCGTGTGCTGGTCTAAATGTCTCTTGGAATTCCCTAATGTATCTGCCTCTACCACCACACCAGGCAGCATGTTCAAACATTCACAACCCTCTGTATGTTTTTAGAAAATTTGCTCATCTCAGTTCTTTTGGGCTTGCGTCCTCTCACCTTAAATGCATGCCCTCTGGTATTGGAGTCACTGGCATGTGTCATGAAATTTGTTGTTTGGTGACAGTAGTGCATTGCAATACATAGTAATTGCAAACACCATAAACACAATAAGAAAAAAGTAGTGGAAAAAGAGAGCAAAAAAAAAGTGAGGTAGTTTATATGGTTCATTGTCCATTCAGAAATCTGATGGCAGAGGGGAAGAATCTGTTCCTAAAATGTTGAGTCTTCAGGCTCCTGTACCACCTCCTTGATGGTTACAATGAGAAAAAAGCATGGACTGAGTGACGGGAGTCCTTAATAATGGATGCTGCCTTTTTGAGGCTTTGCCTTTTGAAGATGTCCTCAATGCTGGGGAGGCTGGTGCCCATGATGGAACTGGCTGAGTTTGCAACCTTCTGCAGCTTTTTCTGATCCGGTACAGTGGCCTTTCCGTACTAGATGGTGTTGCAACCAGTTAGAATGCTCTCCATGGTACATGGTTAGAAATTTTGTGAGGGTACTTGGTGACTGTACCAAACCTCCCCAAACTTCTAATGAAATTGCAGTATAGATGCTGCCATGCCTTTTTGGTAATTGCATCAGTATCTTGGGCCCAGGATGGATCTTCAGAGACTTCAAAAAAAAATTCATACACAGGATGTGGGGGTCGCCAGCTAAGCCAGCATCTATTGCCCACCCCTAGTTGCCCTTGAGAAGGTGGTGATGAGCTGCTTTCTTGAACGGCTGCAGTCCCTGAGGTGTAGGTACACCCACAGTGCTGTTAGGATTCCTTTCTTTTTAGCAGTGGGATAGAACTGAATGGCTTGCTAGGCTATTTCAGAGGGCATTTAAAAGTCAACCATATTGCTGTTGGTCTGAAGAGGTAAGGACAGCAGGATTCCTCCCCTAAAAGACATTAGTGAACTAGATGGATTTTTATGACGATCAACATGGTTTCATGGTCATCAGGTTTTTTTTATTGAATTCAAATTCACCAGCTGTCATGGTGGGATTCGAACTCTTGTCCCTAGCGTATAACTGGGTCTCTGAATTACTGATCCAGTGGCAATTACCACTATGCCAAATCTCTCCCAGGAACCTGGATGACACCCAGGAACTTGAAACTGCTCCCCCTTTGCACCACTAATCCCTCGATGATGACTGGTGTGTGTTCCCTCGACTTGCTCTTCTTGAAGTCTTACGATCCATTCCTTGGTCTTAAATTTGGTGCAAAGTTGTCACCATCTGAAATTCTGCCAACAGTAGTTGTGTCCACTGTTCCCTCTAAGCTGCACGGGTGCATGACCACACTGACTGAAAGTTATTTATTTATTGAGATACAGCACAGAGCAGGCCCTAGCGGTACCTGGCAGCTCATGACTTAACCCCAGCCTATTCATAGAACAATTTTGCAATGAGTAATCAACCTACCAACTGGTGCATCTGCAGACTGTGGGAGGAAACTGGAATACCTGGAGGAAACCCACGTGGTCAAACGGAGAATATAAAAACCCCTTACAGAGTGTCAGGAAATGCTCCTGTGCACATAGCCTTTGTTGCTGCACAGCAGGAATTTTCTTTTGCAGTAAAGTTATTATAAATTGCTGCCCAGTTTTCAGGCTGTGTAAAAAGTAAATAAATTAATTTATTTCCTGCTTAGAGCAATGCTCAGTCCCACACAGCTGTTTTCAAAAATAAAAATTAGGGTGAACGTTGGTTGTGTCATTGGGAAATTTATAGTTGATGGTTGAGCTGTGACTAGCCACACAGTCTTGGGTGCAGAGAGAGCAGAGCAGTGCTGAAGCACGCGTCCTTGAGATTGTCAGCGAGGGGGAGATGTTATTACCAACCCACACAGACTGTGGTCTCCCGATGAGAAAGTCAAGGAACCAGTTGCAGAGGGAGGTACAGGGGCCCAACATTTGGAGCTTGTTGATTAGTAGTGAGGGGATAATGGTATTATACAATCCATGATGATACAATCATCGTGTACTATCATGATTGGGGGGGTGGTGGAGAAGATACTATCTGTCGACTCTATCTATGCCTCTCATAATCTTACCTCGAACAGATCTCTCCTTGTCCTCGCTCCAGAGGAAAAAAAACTCAAATTTGTCCAACTTGATGTTATAGCATATGTCGTCTAATCCAGGTTCTGTTTGTAGTTGACAAAACTATCCAATTCTGTCCTCTACAAGTTTAGACTGTGGCTAGATCTAACTTATTTCTTTATAATAAAGATAAAACAGAATATTTAACATTGATCCCTCTATTACGGCTGTTCAATTTCCCCCTGGTCTAAGAAGCAACTATTTACCATTATCCTCTGTTGTAGAAATCTCAACAAGAGTGTGAACCGTAACAATTTCTCTCACTCTGATTCCAAGCTAGATGACATAAAATTTCATTGGCTGATGGGAGTAAAATCAGAACGAATTTCGGCACTGGCAAGAAGAAGTGATGGGTGCAGTTAACATGGATTGGGCTAGGTTATCTCTGAAAGTAGCCAGCTGTGATTTAGGCAAGTAATTTGAAATATTTTGGCAAAGTCAAGTTTATTGTTATTTGCATCATTGTACAGGTGCAATGGAAATCTTGCCTGCAGCTGCATCACAGGCACAGAGAGTTAGTACAGTGGTGTTCACAGGAAAAACATTAATTAAACATAGTATAGAAACATAGAAACATAGAAAATAGGTGCAGGAGTAGGCCATTCGGCCCTTCGAGCCTGCACCGCCATTTATTATGATCATGGCTGATCATCCAACTCAGAACCCAGCCTTCCCTCCATACCCCCTGACCCCTGTAGCCACAAGGGCCATATCTAACTTCCTTTTAAACATAGCTAATGAACTGGCCTCAACAGTTTGCTGTGGCAGAGAATTCCACAGATTCACCACTCTCTGTGTGAAGAAGTTTTTCCTAATCTCGGTCCTAAAAGGCTTCCCCTCTATCCTCAAACTGTGACCCCTCGTTCTGGACCTCCCCAACATCGGGAACAATCTTCCCGCATCTAGCCTGTCCAATCCCTTTAGGATCTTATACGTTTCAATCAGATCCCCCCTCAATCTTCTAAATTCCAACGAGTACAAGCCCAGTTCATCCAGTCTTTCTTCATATGAAAGACCTGCCATCCCAGGAATCAATCTGGTGAACCTTCTTTGTACTCCCTCTATGGCAAAGATGTCTTTCCTCAGATTAGGGGACCAAAACTGCACACAATACTCCAGGTGTGGTCTCACCAAGGCCTTGTACAACTGCAGTAGTACCTCCCTGCTCCTGTACTCGAATCCTCTCGCTATAAATGCCAGCATACCGTTCGCCTTTTTCACCGCCTGCTGTACCTGCATGCCCACTTTCAATGACTGGTGTATAATGACACCCAGGTCTCGTTGCACCTCCCCTTTTCCTAATCGGCCACCATTCAGATAATAATCTGTTTTCCTATTTTTGCCACCAAAGTGGATAACTTCACATTTATCCACATTAAATTGCATCTGCCATGAGTTTGCCCACTCACCCAACCTATCCAAGTCACCCTGCATCCTCTTAGCATCCTCCTCACTGCTAACACTGGTATAGGCTTTTCAGCCCATGATGTTATGCTGACATTTTAACCAACTCCTAAGAACAAACTAACCCAGCCCTCCCACATAACCCTCCAGTATTCTTTCGTCCATGAGTCTCTTTTATCGCCCTCATGCATTCACCTCTACCACCACCCCTGGCAGTGTGGTTCATGCACTTATGCACTGTGATTTAAAAAAAAACCCTACCTTTGACATCATCCCTAATACTTCAATCACTTTTTAAAATTATGCCCTCTTTTAAATTATGCCCTGTTTGTGTCCCGGGAAAAAGACGCCTGTTGTTCGCTCAATGACTCTTTATCAACTCCTACACCTCTGTGAAGTCACCCGTCATTGTCCTTAACTTCAAAGAGACAAACTCTAGCTTTTCAATCCAGACAGTATCCTGGTAAATCTCCTCTGCGCACTCTCTAAAGCTTCCACATCCTTACTATTGTGAGGCAACTAGAAGTGATCACAGTACTCCAAAGCTGTGTTCCAGAATTGAACATGATACTTTTAGTACAAAGTATTGTATTCCCAAACCCAGTGCAATACTGTTAGTGCAAAGTGATCCTAGTACTTTTATACTAAGGTAGTGATTAGGGTTGTGCCAATTGGTTCAAGAATTGAATGGTTAAAGAGAAGTTGCTGCTGTTGAACATGGGAGTGTGGGATTTAAAACTTCTTTACGTTTTGTCCTATGTGTGGTATGCCTGCAGAGGTGTTCTGACCCATTATCTTAGAATTACCTACCAAATATTGATGGGCCTGGATAGAGTGGATATGGAGAGGATGTTTCCTATATGTTAGGGTGTATTCTGGAGCTAGGGATACAGCAAATGTTAACCTTCAGCAACTAACTTTCAGACATGAACGTGGATTGCAGATTGTTATGAACCCATGGGTTTCGTTTACTGTGGACTGTCGCTTTAAGCACCTGAGTGAGGTGGGACTATGATGTCAGTCACAGGCTAAAGGAGTTTGCTGCAGATTTTTACACAGACAGAGAGGGAGAGAGACTGGGGAAGCCGGTAGCTTCAGCTTGTCGCAGCTGAGGCTTGGAACTCTCCTATGCCCACAAGGGTGGGTTGATCATCGGCACGCAGTGCACAACGAACGTGTGACCGTCACTTCGTAAAATCCATAGGAGTGGATTTTGGGATATCTTGTGGGACTACTTGTGTAGCCCTTGCCTGGGTATGTTGTGTGGTAACCACTAGAAGGCGATGTTCCTGTGACAGGTCACTTTTGGTCTTAATTTGTACGTAGACAGATTCTACAGACAAGATCTTCAGCATATTACCTTGCTTTACCTGACATGGAACTTGTGGAATACTTCGTACTCACCTTCTCTCTCCATTACAACGTGGATTACAAATATCTCTCCCCCATCATTTATTTTGTGGATTACTGAGCTTTTCTACTTTACCATCTCAAGACTCTTAAGCCTTGTTCCCCCAAGCTCAATAGTTTGGGAGTTATATTTACACACATATATACACATAACACTGTTAACTTTTGTTTATCTTGGTTGAGTTATTATATTATAAGTAGATACTAATAAAGATAGCGGTTTTAACATTAAAACCTGTCTCAGTGTGAGATCTCTTGCTGCTGGTTTGTTTCTAAAACGTTACAGTTGGTAACAAGATCGAATTTAAAATGCAGCCCTGAACCATAATTTTCCTGGAGTTTGAGGACTAGAGTTGATTGCAAACTAGACATTACTGATTAACATTCATTTTGGTTGTCTGGAGTATGGGTGCGAAGTAGGAGGTGTGTGAAAACTATATGCAATTCAAAGGAAGTGTTGTAGATACATTGTAACTATAGAATTGTCCTGCTGTTACCTTTAATCTTTAGCATGTAAAAATGTCATGTCATGTTGGGTCGGGAGACCTCTTCCTCCAAGAGCGTCCTTGTTTGTGTTGAACAAAACAATTCTATACCCGCTAGCTTCAGTGTCTCTCCGGTGAATTTGTTCATGTTACAACAGTCTAGGACCAGAGAGTGCAGCCTCAGAATTAAAAGGATCTCCCTTTAGAATAGAGATGAGAAAAAAATTCTTAGCCAGGGGGTGGTGAATCTGTGGAATAATTGCCATAGATAGCTATGCAGGTCATGTAATTGGGTATATTGAAAGTAAAGTTAGGTTCTTGATTAGTAAGGGCAACAAAGGTTATGGGGAGAAGGCAGAAGAATGGGGTTGAGAGGGGAAATAAATCTACCTCATTGGCCTACTGCATCCCATGTCTTTTGGACTTAACTACCAGGATTATCATCTTGGACACTTCCAATCTTGGAATGCTTCCAATCTAGTTTTGTGTGTTATGGTGTGGGTACCTTTGGCTTGCCCACAGGTGAGATAGGTGCAGAGCCCAGGTGAGTTGCTTGTGAGCTGGTCTTTGTGCAAGTTGAAGCATACAGTGAAGTGCATTGTTTGCATCAACCACCAACACTGTCCAAGAGAATTCACTAATAGGTACAAGTCCAAAGCTCTGGTGTGGAATTTTAAATGTAGAAGGTGGCGGTGTGATGCAGTGTGTGCGGCCGTTCTGAATGAATATCGATATGTGTAACTAGGGGTTCCATGCACAATCTGGATTTGATGGGGGACAGCTGTGAGAAGCGCAGAGGAACATCTGGAGTAACTTCTGAAATGCCTGCTTCGCTGCTGCTGCTACTGTGTGATCGAGAATCTCCGGAGAGGAAGGCTCCAAATCCTCGGCTTTGAGTATCGCCTGTTGCCGGGGCTGGGGTCGAAACGCTTGGCAGAGATGGAGCTCGGTGTCGAAGAGGTGGTCGGAGGCTCGGAGTTTTCGGACGGACTCGGGTCGGACTGTGTTCGGATGCTTCCGGGATGCTGCATCGGCAAGTTGGCGGCGCTGGAGGTTTACTGTCTGCATGAGATGATGGGACTTTTGAGAGACTTTGAGACTTTTACTGTGCCATGGTCTGTTCTTATCAAATTACGGTATTGCTTTGCACTGTTGTAACTATATGTTATAATTATGTGGTTTTTGTTAGTTTTGTCACGTGTTTTTGTGATATTCTGGAAAAACATTTTTTATCATTTCTTAATGCATGCATTACTAAATGACAATAAAAGGGGACTGCATGTCCTCATAATCATAAATTTTATTGATCTGAAATTGGAAGAAAACGTTAAGGATGTTGTTTTTATAAAAAAATATATATATTGAGATCATTAAAATCATTGAGGGGAGAACATATTTCAACATTGTCCGGTCTAGTCTGTATGTAACTCCAGGTCTTCCTTTGTGGTTCAATGGTTGGTTCGAGCACTGCTGGGTATGGGCCTCACCAATGACACTCAGATCTTGAGAAATGAATCATTACATGCTAATTAAACAGAAAACTGTCTTCTACACTTCATCCCTCCACAAAGATATGGACCACCCCTTACCTTAAAGCAATATTCAAATAAAAATTTTACTCTACAGTTGTAGGAAAAAAATGCAGACTCATGAGAGAGTTGAAACAAAAGCAGAGAAAAAGTGGGAAGACATGGCAGGTCAGGTAGCCTCCACAGTGAGAGAAACAGTCTGCCTTACTGCAACCTTCTCGGTTTTTATTTGGGGTTTCTTTCATCTGCATCTTTTTATTTTGTTTATCGATAATGGAAGGTGGTGTGTAGTTGAGTGGAAGATATCGGTGATGAATGGAGAATATTTGACTATAGGGTGTGCTACCTGCCTTGCGCAAGCATTTTACTAACGTGTGGGTGCATTAGGTGTTCATTTCAATATGTGGCAACTTTCTAAAATGACAGGAAATCACCTGAACAATGCTTTTCTTTTAGGTAAAGTGTTTTGCAAAGAGAACATCTTTTTCTTTGACCTCACAACTTGCTAAGTGGTATTGTTAATTGATTTTAGAAGTAAAAGAATGGGAATTGGTGTCAGGTTGACCCTGGAGTATATTTCCTCACAGCGAGTTGATGATAGAATGATGATAATGCATTACCAGATGAACATTATTATAAATGAGATTTGGATTCCAGTCATCAGCTTGTACAAGAGTATAAACCAAAAGTACACCAAATAAATACATAAATCCTTCTGTGTGGAATTAGCTGTGTAGATCCTACAATGCATAACTGGCCTCTGGAGATGCCTAGAGTCATGGAGCACCACAGCAGAGAAACAGGCCCTTTGCCCCATCTGGTCTGTGCCAAACTGTTCTTTTGCCTTGTCCCATTAAACTGCACTGAATTGTGACCCACCATACCCGTCCCCTCCATGTACGTATCCAAATTTCTCTTAAAATGTTGAAATTGAACTCACTTTCACTGGCAGCTCATTCCACACACACACACACACACACACACACACACACACACACACACACACACCACCCCCAAGTGGAAATGTTTCTCTTAAATGTTTCACCTTTCACCCTTAACCTATGACCTCTAGTCCTCGTGTCACCCAACCTTAGTGACCATGATTGTTCTTGGCAATTTTTTCCTGCAGTATTGGGTTGCCATTGCCACCTTCTGGGCAGTGTCTTTACAGGACAGGTGACCCCATTATTAATATTCTTTGGAGATTGTCTACCTAGCATCAGCGGTCACATAACCAGGACCTGTGATATGCATTAGTGCATCAGCGGCTCATACAGCCATCCACCACCTGCGCTTATAGCTTTATGCGGCCCTCATTTGTTGGGGGGGGGTTTCTAAGTTACGTTGCTCCTTGCATGAGAGTGACTTGCAGGCTAGCCCAGCGGTCCCCAACCACCAGGCCGCGGACCGGTACCGGCCCGCAAAGCATATGTGACCGGGCCACTGGCTGCGAGCCGCGAGGAAATGATATGATTTGGCGACATGAAATGATATGAGTCAGCTGCACCTTTCCTCATTCCCTGTCACACCCACTGTTGAACTTTAATGCACGCGAGGTCATCAGTGACCCAAGACGTGCAAAGGAATGGGTCCGTGACCTATTTGTGAATGTTTCCGGTGAATCTTCCATGTCAGCGTGGGAAGAAGATCAACTCCTCGAGCTTGCAAATGACAGCGGGCTGAAAAGAAAGTGACATAACATCTCTGCCGGCATTCTGGATCAAAGTCAAGGCTAAATATCCTGAGATAGCCACGAAAACACTGAAAACGTTGCTTCCATTTCCAACATCATATCTCTGCGAAGCAGGGTTTCTGTGATGAATGCAACGAAAACTAAATTGCAGAATAGACTGGACATAAGGAACCCCCTTCGAGTATCGCTGTCTCCCATCACCCCTCGATAGGACCATCTTGTTGCAGGAAATCAAGCCCAGGGCTCCCACTGATTCAGCAATATTGGTGTGTTGCAATGATTTTGTATGTTCATACAAGGAAAATATGCGCTGT
Source organism: Mobula hypostoma (assembly GCF_963921235.1). Classification (NCBI taxonomy): domain Eukaryota; kingdom Metazoa; phylum Chordata; class Chondrichthyes; order Myliobatiformes; family Myliobatidae; genus Mobula; species Mobula hypostoma. The sequence continues at coordinate 173,649,359 of NC_086103.1, forward strand.
GTTTAAAATCCAAACATTACTTAAAATATTATGATGCTATTGACTTATAGGTGACTTATAATTCTGTGGTCCCCAACCTCCGGGCTGCGAAGAATGCAGCGGTACAGCGGTGGCCGGAATGCACCCAGCACATCTTTAAGAAAAAAAATGCTGAAATAAACAAGCTAAATTAGTTAGGTGCTGCCCGGCACGTAAATGTCGGCCCAGATCAGAGGCAATTGCTGATTGCGTTGCCTCTTATCTGGGCTGGTACTTACGTGCCGGGCAGCACCTAATCAATTAGCTTGTTTATTTCGGCTTTTTTTTTAAAGACGTGCTGGGTGCATTCCGACTACCGCTGCTGTGAAGAATGCAGCGCTACAATGTATCAGCTCGCGGCCCGGAGGTTTGGGACCACTGTTACAATTGACTTATCACTATATTCATGCGAGGAAAATATGCGCTGTGTGTTTAATATTAAATTCGTTAGATAAACCCCTTTAGAAACGAAATTGAGTGTGTTAGCCACTTATAAGTGACTTATCACCTATATTCCAGTGGTGATTAACAGCCAACCCCCCTTCCCCCGATTGGCCGGTTTGCCAATCTGCAAGAATATTGTCAATATTAAACCGGTCCGCAGTGCAAAAAAGGTTGGGGACCCCTGGGCTAGCAGATGGAAGGAGCACCTTACAGCTCCTTTGGTAGAAACTTAACTCCACCCCACCACCCTCTCGTTATAGGTATACATCACATAAACTTTCTTTGGCTCCTTATCCAATCAGCAGAAATTCTACTCTTTCCTCCCTCTGTAATCTCTTTTGAAATACACATAAAATTCACTTCAAAAACTTGCTGTGAAGGTGAGTTTTGGTTTCTGGACTCAAAGATTTCTCCTACCTTTCTCATTAGCTACATTGTTGTATGGATATTTAAGTCAATCGGAACAATAACATTTATGACATTATTAGACTGGAGCTGGGTATGGGGAGGGGAGTTAATTGAGAGCAGCTGTTCTTGGTTGATTTGACATCTGACATGTGGAAAGTTTTTTTTTAAAAGACTAGTTGCTCAGAGCTCGAGACAGATTTGATCCAGTAAGGAGGAAGGGCAACTTGGCAGGGTAATGGAATCTTCGATGAGTAGAGAGGTTATGAACTTTGTCAAAACAAAAAGAAAGTGTACGTCTGGTTCAGAATTAGACAGGGCACTTTAAGAGTATAGAAATGGCAGGAACGAGGTCGAAGAGGGAATTAGAAGTTCAAAGAGGTCTTTAAGTATCATTGGCAAGTGGGTTTCAAGTGAATATCAGGGTATTTTATACCTGTATTAAAAATTAGAATAACTAGGGAGAGTAGGATCCCTCAAGGAAAAAGGGATCTTGAGGTCCAAGGCCAGTAACTCACTGGAAGGGGCCGCACAAGGAAGGAAAATGGTGTGTGGTTGCCTTCATTGTTTAGGGCACTGAGTAGAAGAGTCAGGAAATTGTGTTGCAGCTGTATAGAGCTGTTAGCATTGTATACTTCAAAACTTGGAGTTGACATCATCATCATGTGCCATGTTGTATGGTGTAGGCAATCATGGTCACATGACCATGGTTGTTTCTTGAAAAGTTTTTGACAGATGTGGTTGTCGTTGCCTTCTGGGGAGCGTCTTTTCAAGATGGTCTACCCCAGCCATTATCGATACTCTTCAGAGATTGTCTGCCTGGCTTCAGAGGTCGCATAACGAGGACCTGTGATATGCACCCGCGGCTCAAATAACCATCCACTTGCTCCCATGGCTTCAGGTGACCCTGATCAGTGGTGGTGGGGGGGGGGTGGGGGCTTAGCAAGTGCTGCACCTTTCCCAAGGGTGACCTGCAGGCTAGTGGAGGGAAGGAGCACCTTAAACCTCCTTTAGTAGAGACTTATCTCCATCCCACCATCCAAAACTTGGAGTATTGTGTGCAATTCTGCTTATCCCATTACAGGAACGATGTGCAGGCTTTGGAAAGGGTGGCAATAATATTCAGTGGATGTTGGCTGGATTAGCGGGTAGAAGCTTTAAGGGCAGGTTGGACAAACTTGGGTTGATTTCTCTTGGAGGCTGAAGGAAGATCTGATAGAAGCTAATAAGTTTGAGAGTCATAGAGTAGATAGTCAATCTTATTTCCAAAGTAGAAATGTCAAGAAAGAAGGTGTGCATTTAAGGTTAGAGGGTAAGAGTTCAAAAATAAAGATTTAACTACTAGTTTTGTCACATGATGGGTTGGAGATTGGTATTTGCCAACGGAGGTGTAAGGCGCTCCTTTCCTCTGCTAGCCTGCAGGTCACCCATGGGGCAAGGTGTAGCACCTGCTTAGCCTCCCAATCAGGATCAAGTGAAGCCACAGGAGCAGGTGGTGGGTGGTCATATGAACAGCTGGTGCATATCACAAGTATGTGACCACTGATACCAGGCAGACAATCTCTGAAGAATGCTAATAATGGCTGGGGTCACCTGTCCTGTAAAGACACTGGCCAGAAGAAGGCAATAGCAAACCAATTCAGTAGGAAAATTTGCCAAAAAACAATCAATCATGGTCATGGAAAGACCATGATCTCCTTCATCATACAGCATGACACATAATGAATGAACATTGAAACATAGGTAAGAGTATGTACTTTGTGACAATGACCAACACAGTTTGAGGGGGTGCTGGGGTGGGAGGGGGTGCAGCCCATAAGTGTCAACATGTTTCTGGTGCCAACACAGCATGTCCACAACTCACTAACCAGAATCCATGTGGCTTTAGAATGTGGGAGGAAACCAGAGCACCTGGAGGAGATCCATGGAGACATGAGAGAGATGTGTGCGGGGCAAGTTTCATTTACACAGAGTGTAAATGCTTGGAAAGGGCTACAGGGAGCAGAGGTGGGAGCAAGTGGAAGCAGATACTATAGTGGTGTTTCGCGGTTGTCAGATACAACATGCAGGGAATGCAAAGGTACGGATTATGCACAAGCAGAACAGAATTAGTTGAATTTCACATCGTGTTCGCTGCAGACATTGTGGGCTGCATTGTGTTCTGTTCTAAGGTTTCATGTAATTCAAGTGTCCTGTGATTGTTTTATGGTTGCAAATGGTGAGTGAAAATGGGATCTCCTGCAGCACCCTAGTGTATTTACTAATGCAGCCACTGGAGATAGTTAGATTGTCCTTTCATTTCTTTCCTTCCAACCATCAGTGACAGATGGTCCTTGCCACTGAAGTAGTGATACTTACATTTCTTCCAGCTTGACGCATTACATTGTGTTAATGATGTGGTTTTCTTGACATTGATGATAGATTTACTTTGAACTTTGATTTCTCCAAAGTACATATACGTTAGCCACGCAGGCAGGGGATTAGTGAGGGAGGCCACCAAGAGACCTATGACAACTCTAGAGGAGTTAGAAGCTTCAGTGGCTGAGATGTGAGAGACTGTGCATACAACAACTGTTGCCCAGGTGCTTCACCTGTCACAGCTTCATGGGAGAGTGGCAAAGAGAAAACCACTGTTATAACAAAAAAACTCACATGAAATCTCAGCTAGAGTTTGCCAGAATGTATGTGGGAGACTCTGAAGTCAGCTGGAAGAAGATTCTATCATCTGATGAAACCAAAATTGAGCTTTTTGGCCATTAGACAAAACACTATGTTTGGCATACCCCAAACACTGCACATAATCAAAAACACACCATCCCTACCATGAAGCATGGTGGTGGCTGCATCATGCTGTGGGGATGCTTCACTGCAGCAGGCCCTGGAAGGCTTGTGAAGGTAGAGGGCAAAATGAATGCAGCAAAATACAGGGAAATCCTGGAGGAAAACCTGATGCAGTCTGTAAGAGAACTGCGACTTGGGAGAAGATTTTTCCAGCAAGATGATGACCCCAAGCATAAAGCCAAAGCTACACAGGAATGGTTTAAAATCAACAAAGTTAATGTCCTGGAATGGCCAAGTCAGAATCCAGACCTCAATCCAATTGAGAATTTGTGGATGGACTTGGAAAAAGCCTGTTCACTCACGACCCCCATGCAATCTGACAGAGCTTGAGCAATTTTGTAAAGAAGAATGGGGAAAAAATTGCAGTGTCCAGATATGCAAAGCTGATGGAGACCTATCCACACAGACTCAAGGCTGTAATTGCTGCCAAGGGTGCAATAAAAATAAATAAATAAATAAATAAATCACTAAATACTGATTTGAAGGAGGTGAATACTTATGCAATCAATTATTTTGTGTTTCATATGTAATTAATTTATTGCACTTTGTAGGGATCAGTTTTCACTTTGACATGATAGTCTTTTTTTTCTGTTGATCAGTGTCAAAAAGCCAAATTAAGTCCACTGTGATTCAATGTTGTAAAAAAAAAACACATGAAAGCTTCCAAGAGGTCTGAGTACTTTTTGTAGGCACTGTATGTCACCATTTACAACCCTGAGATTCATTTTCCTGTGGGCATACTCAATGTCCAAGAACTGTGATCAAATCAACAAACAATTGCACCCTGTAGGGTGGACAAACAACCAATATGCAAAAGGCAACAAACTGTGCAAATACAAGAGAAAGAAAAATAATAAGTAAGTAATAATTATCGATAACATGAGATGAAGAGTCCTTGAAAGTGAGTCCATAGTTGTGGGAACAGTTGGGGCAAGTGAAGTTAACCCCTTTGTTTCAAGCATCTCTTGGTTGAGGAGTGATAACTGTTCCTGAACCTGGTGGTGTGGGCCTTGAGGCTTCTGCACTATATTCCTGGTGGCAGCAGCGAGAAGACAGCATGACCTGGGCGGAACGAGTCCCTGATGATGGATGCTCTTTTCCTGCCACAACGCTCTGCACAGATGTGCTCAGTGGTGGTGAGGGCTTTATCTGTGATGGACTGGGCTGTATCCACTACCTTTTATAGGGTTTTCCATTCCATTGGTGTTTGAATACCAGCCTGTGTTGCAGCCAGTGACTACACATCTATAGAAGTTTGTCACAGTTTTAGATGTCATGCCAAATCTTCACAAACTAAGGAAATAGAGGTGCTGCTATGCTTACCCAGGGCAGGTTCCCTGAAATGATAACACCGAGGAATTTAAAGCCACCTCATTTTCTGTCTGAGCACTCTACGCCCTTCTGGACTGTATATGAAATTCTACAACTTCAGTTAACTGACTGGCATCCCTCCATATGTCTCAGAACTAGCTATTTCTGCATTGATCAATTATTTTTGGCTTGTTTTCTATCTCCATTAGCGCAGACTGATCTGGGCATGTTCTGCAGCCATGCATTCTCCAGTGTTTTGCAGTCTTTCATTTGTATCATTACCCTATCAGTTTTTGTTGTTTTCTCTCTTTAACTGTCCCCATCAACCAGATGATTACTGTAATTTTTATCCCCATGGCAACCCCATTTTCACCTAATCAGATATTTGCCTTTATCTTGTCCACCCCTCCTATATATTCAAGAACTTTTATTAAAAAAAGAACCTGTTTTTCTCTCTTGAGCAACACATACAAAATGCTGGAGGAACAGCAGCTCAGGCTGCATCTATAGAGGGGAATAGAGAAGTGGCTAGTAGAACTACTTGCCGTACAAGTGGCCCGGGTTTATTCCCCGCCTATGCCTGTAAGGAGTTTGCACGTTTTCCCTGTAACCGCATGGGTTTCCTCTGGGTGCTCTGGTTTTCTCCCACCATCCAAAGGCGTACTGGTTGGTAGGTTAATTGGTCATTGTAAACTGTCCCGTGGTTTTAATTGGGGGATTGCTGGGTGGTGCAGGTCAAAGGGCCAGAAGGGCCGACTCGGTGTTGAATAGCAATAAATAAATATAGTCCATGTTTCGGGCCATAAGACCATTAGAGAGAGGAGTAGAATTAACCATTCAGCCCGTCCAGTCTGCTCTGCTATCCCTCAGGGCTGATTTATCATCTCTCTCAAACCCCACCCTCCTGCTTTCTCCCCATAACCTCTGGAGCTCTTACTAAAACGAGCCTTTCAGCCTCTGCTTTAATTATACCCAAGACCCTTCATCGGGACTGCTTATCTGTTGAGTTCCTCCAGCATTTTGTGTGTGTTGCTCAAGATTTCCATCATGTGCAGAATCTCTTGTGTTTGGTTTTCAGAATCGGAATCGGGTTTAATATCACCGGTGTATGTCGTGAAATTTGTTGTGTTTGCGGCAGCAGTGCAATGCAATTCATGATAATAGAGGGAAAAAAAGTTGTGATGTAGGGTCTTTGACTGGAAGCATACATACATACATAAATAAATAAAGCAATAAAAATTGAGAACATGAGATGGAAGAGCCCTTGGAAGCGAGTCCATAGGTTGCGGGAAATTTGAATAATGCGCCTTTCCGCCCATTAAATCAGCCATCACTAACTCATTCACATTAATAATCCGTAGATCATAGAACATTACAGCACTACGCTGACTCTTTGACCCATGCTGTTGTGCTGACCTTTAACCTGCTCTAGGATACAATACACTAATCCTATATTAATTCTGTTTTTAACTAACCCTACATTCTCATTCATTGCTAGAAAAACTAAGTGTAGGTTGTCAATGCCTTTCATTCGAGTCACACTTGCTGCATATGGATCTCAGATGTTCCCAAAAGTAGTGAGTCCAGGACCAGAGGGCACAGCCTCAGAATACAAGGACATCCCTTTAAAGCATAGGTGAGAAGGAACTTCTTTAACCAGAGGGTGGTGAATCTGTGGAATTCATCGCCACAGATGGCTGTGGAGGTCATAGTGGAGGTCAATAAAGTCATACTTTATTGATCCTGGGGGAAATTGGTTTTCGTTACAGTTGCACCATAAATAGTAATAACACCATAAATAGTTAAATAGTAATATGTAAATTATGCCAGTAAATTATGAAATAAGTCCAGGACCAGTCCATTGGCTCAGGGTGTCTGACCCTCCAAGGGAGGAGTTGTAAAGTTTGATGGCCACAGGCAGGAATGACTTCCTATGACGCTCTGTGTTGCATCTCGGTGGAATGAGTCTCTGGCTGAATGTATTCCTGTGCCCACCCAGTACATTATGTAGTGGATGGGAGACATTGTCCAAGATGCAACGCAACTTCGACAGCATCCTCTTTTCAGACACCACCGTCAGAGAGTCCAGTTCCATCCCCACAACATCACTGGCCTTACGAATGAGTTTGTTGATTCTGTTGGTGTCTGCTACCCTCAGCCTGCTGCCCCAGCACACAACAGCAAATATGATAGCACTGGCCACCACAGACTCGTAGAACATCCTCAGCATTGTCCGGCAGATGTTAAAGGACTTCAGTCTGCTCAGGAAATAGAGACGGCTCTGACCCTTCTTGTAGACAGCCTCAGTGTTCTTAGACCAATCCAGTTTATTGTCAATTCATATCCCCAGGTATTTGTAATCCTCCACCATGTCCATCCTGACCCCCTGGATGGAAACAGGGGTCACCGGTACCTTAGCTCTCCTCAGGTCTACCACCAGCTCATTAGTCTTTTTCACATTAAGCTGCAAGTCATTGGGCATATCTAAAGTGGAGGTTGATGGGTTTCTGATTAGTAAGGACATCATAAGTTGGAAGAGAGGACAGGAGAATGGGGTTGAGGGGAATAATAAATCAGCCATGGTGGAATAGTGGAGCAGACTCGATGGGCCAAATGGCCTAATTCTGCTCCTATATCTTATGGTCTTGTATCAGCCCAAGCCTGAATGATATTTTCGTGTTGCTGTGTGCAAGCACTGCCTTACATCTGAGGCATTGTGAATGTAATTAAGCAATGTATATTGTATTCGCTGCAGTCTGCAAAAAAAAAAGCAGTAAGTAGTTTTTTTTTCATTCTTTAGAGTTCTGTGATGGGAAAGAGAAATAATTAATGTTGGACAAAATCTAATTCACAAGGAAGAGTGCATTACTTGCTCATTGGTACATCAGGGAAAAAGATTAACAAGCATGTCTGTCAGGTCTGAGTGATAGTCACGGAAAAGAGCATGAATATCTGGAGATGTTTTAATTTTTGATAGAAAGGAGCAAATTAGTGGAAGTCTAGGCAGGATGAGCAGGGAGAACCCATTTCCTTGGCAGAGGAGTTATTTCGTGGGTACTGGCGTGGGCCAATTGGTGGAAGATCTGGAGGAGATTGGGCTGGTGTTATGGAACTTGCTGCCTGAGTGAGTGGTGGGAATGGAAGCCCTCATGTCTTAAGCATAGTACTTGTTACATATACGTGGAGTATATGCAGCAACAGAGCCTGTTTGAGTATCAGATGGGGCTGCTCCTCAAATTTTGGCTGCATTTCAGCCGTGTTCTCCTGATCTACAGTCACCCAGTACGGAAGGGGATGGGTCACTCGTGGGATATCCTGGTAGGCTTGCTCCTGGGCCTAGCCATTTTCACGTCCAGGCAGCGGTCAGACAAGGACTCTTTGGAGTAAAAGAGGATGAGAAGTGATTTGATAGAGGTGTGCAAGGTGATAAGAGGCATAGATTAAGTGGTAGACAGACTTTTCCCAGGGTGGAATGGATAATTCAAAGGGGCATAAATTTGAAGTGATGGTGGGGAGGAATATAGAGGTGATATCAAAAATAGGCCTTTTATGAGGAGTGGTAGACATGTGTAATGCCCTGCCAGCGTGGTGGTGGAAACAGATACGTAAGGGACATTTAAGAAACACTTAGGCACTTGAATGTTAGAAAAATGGAGAATTATGCAGGAGGGGAGGGTTTGATTGATCTTGGAGATAGGGTAAAGGGTTAGCAGAACATTGTGGGCCTAAAGGCCTGTACTGTGCTATTTTGTTCTAAGACTGTGTTACAAAGTGGGAATAATGTACATATTGGAAAGGAGCAGATATCTGGCATTTACAATCTGTGCACCCCCTAGTAATTGGCATTTCTTGATTAACTGGTCCTTTCAGTTAACTTGTATTCATGGCATCTATTGGAGTTTTTACTATAACCTTCCCCGTCCGCTCCGTCTCAATGCAGGGTCTTCACCCGAGGCGTTGACAATTCCCCTCTTCCCTCACAGATGCAGTTTGACCCGCTGAGTTCCACTAGCCGTTTGCTTTTCCACTACAATTCCGTCTTTAGTGAACATTGGTACCATGAGCTAAGCAGCTACCTCCTGGGCTTGGAATTGGCTTATTATTGTGGCAGGTACTGAGGTACAGTGAAAAGTTTGTTGTGCATGCTGGTCATTCAGATCAATTCATTACCCAGCGCGTTGAGGTCGACCAAGGAAAAGCAATAACAGAATGCAGAATGAAGTCTACAGAGAACGTGCAGTGCAGGTAGACAGGTTGATACAATACATTTCCAGTGTTGTGAATAAACTCTTTCAATTTATGATTGGTCCAACTGGATCTTGCAATGTGTCACATTATTTTAATAATCCAGTGGACCTTCACAGTAATCTAATCAACATTATTTTCCTGAATTTTTGACTATGCCCTCAGTGATTGAATTGAAGAACTTCTGGAAGTAGATGTTAACTGTAGAAAGCATCTTATCCACTGTGGCAGCTGCTCTGCCTGAGACAGTAATAAACTGCAGGGAGTTATGGGCACGGCTTAGCACGTCATGGAAATCAGTCTCCCTGAAATAGACTCTCTACACTTGTTGCCTTAGTAAAGCAGCCAAAATAACCAAACCTGGGCCAGTCTCTCTTACTCATCCTCCTATTAGGTAGGAAATACAAAAGCCTAAAAGCATGTACTACCAGATTCAAAGATGGCTGTTATCAGTCTCTTGAATGATAACATTAAGTTACAGCTACATGATTGGCTGTTTGTTTGAATTAACAACCAGGTGTACCTAATAAAGTGGTCTAGTATCATCAGGTAGATAGATAGATAGATACCTTATTGATGCCAAAGGAAATTACAGCGTCACAGCAGCATTACAAATGGATAGATATACGAATGTACAAATATTAGAAGAGAAGTAAGAAAGAATAAAAAGTAAATTACCTCAAACAGTCTAACAGGAGGGGATCATCACTTCCCTGGCTATAGGTTGACTTATTGTAGATCCTAATGGGCGAGGGTAAAAATGACCTCATATAGCACTGTTTGGAACAGCATAGTTGTCTTACTCTATTATTGAAAATATTCCTCTGTTCATCTGTTCAGCCAAGGTGGCATACAGAGAGTGAGAAACGTTGTCCAGATCTGCCAGAATTTACCATGGGGACCTTTGTTCTACAACAGCCTCCAGTGTGTCCAGTTTGACTCCTGTAACAGAGCCAGCCTTTCCAATTAGTTTAGTGTCTCTTGACCTCTCAATCTCCCTCAAGGCCTAGCATGTTATTGTTACCCGTACTGCGCTTTCTCTGCAAATGCAGCATTCTGTTAGTCCTTTTCCCTTGTACAGATGTGATGAAGTAGTCCAGATGGATGGCATGCACAGCAAAGATTTTCTTTCTACCTCGGTACATGTGACAATAATAATCTAATTTATTCATGAATTTAATTTCCTGTTGCAACCAGTGTGATGCATTAAGCTACGTGCATTGAACTGCTTACTTTAATAGAATCAGACAATTTCTGAAGTAGAGTTCATTGTGTGTTATTTTATTGATATTGTCCAGGTCAACTTGTTCTGTATTCACTAGAGTTTAGAAGACTGATGGGGGATTTCATTAAAACTTCTGACACGACTGCACAGATGGGGATGAGAGGTCACATTCTTATATGACAAGGGGTTGTAGTCTCTGGTACCAGAGCAAGAGAAGTTATTATTAAACAGTGCAGAAACAGACTCTTTAGCCCCTGTTTTCCTCCCCACCTATCCATGCTTCCATTATACTTACTACTTGTATTTCAAAATTCAAAGTAAATTCATTATCAAGGGACACAATACATAAGAACATAAGAAATAAGAGCAGGAGTAGGCCATCCGGCCCATTGAGCCTGCCCTGCCATTCAATAAGATCATGGTAAAGTCAGCTCCATCTACCTGCCTTTTCCCCATAACCCTTAATTCCCCTACTATGTAAAAACCTATCTAACTGTATCTTAAATATACTTAGTGAAGAAGCCTCAGTCGCTTCCCTGGGCAGAGAATTCCACAGATTCATCACTCTTTGGGAAAAACAGTTTCTCCTCATCTCCGTCCTAAACCTTCTCCCCTGAATCTTGAGGCAATGTCCCCTAGTTCTAGTCTCATCTATCAATGGAAACAACTTTCCTACTTCTATCTTATTTATCACTTTCAAAATGTTGTATGTTTCTATAAGATTCCCTCTCATTCTTCTGAACGCCAGAGAGTATAGTCCCAGGCGACTCAATCTCTCCTCATAGGTTAACCTCTTCATCCCCAGTATCAATCTGGTGAACCTCCACTGCACTGCCTCCAAAGCCACTATATCCTTCCTCAAGTATGGAGACCAGAACTGCACACAGTACTCCAGGTGCGGCCTCACCAGTACCCTGTATAGTTGCAGCATGACCTCCCTGCTCTTGAATTCAATCCCTCTAGCAATGAAGGCCAACATCCCGTTTGCCTTCTTAATAACCTGTTGTATAACAATGTGACACCTTGAGATTTTCTAGCAGGAATTCACAGTGGAATATAGAAATACAATAGAATCAATGAAAAACTACACACAAACAAACTTTGACAACCAACCAATGTGCAAAAGAAGACAAATTCTGCAAGGTTTTTTTTAAAAAAGCATAAGTAATACTGAGAATATGAGTTGTATTGTCCTTGAAAGTGATTCTATAGGTTGTGGAATCAGTTCAGTGTTGAGGTGAGTGAAGTTATCCATGGTGGTTCAGAAGCCTGATGTTTGAGAGGTAATAACTTCCTGAACCTGGTGGTGTGGGACTTAGGGCTCCTATACCTCCTTCTTGGTAACAGCAGTGAGAAGAGCAGTGGATGATGGATGGATTGGCATGTGTTAAGTCTGCAGTCTTCTGCGTCTTGGTGAGTTCAGGTGCTTGGCCTGATGCTGCGTAAACGTTGCGAGCATATCTTTCTTCACAGCTTCCCTCCTACCACCCAAGGTGTGTGTGTGTGTGTGTGGGAGATTGCCCTCTGAATCTCCTACCTTACACCATCAACCCATGTCCTCTTAGAGAATTCTGATAGTGACGTGGAGGCATTTCTTTATTTGGGTGGTAGTATCATTATGGATTTTTTTTTTGCTGCTGAGATCCATAGCTCAAACATTTGGAGCTGAATCAATACAACAGCCAAACAGGGCCTTTGGCCCAACTCGCCCATGCTAGGCTCATTTGGCTGTACTTGTCTCTGCAACAGTTGAGACAGATTATTGTACCAGCCTCAACCACTTTCTCAGCAGCTTTCCGCATATTCAGACTATCTTCTGCGTGATGAGGTTGCCCCTTGTGTTTCTTGTAAATTTCCCTCTCACCTTAAAACTGTGTCCTCTGTTTTTGGTTCCCTGTCCTTGGGTGGAAAAAAGTGATGTGCATTCACCCCATCTAACTTTCAGTTTACCATGCTGTGCCTAACATGATGCCAAATTAAACCAAATCCCTTTTGCCTGCATCTAATCCACATCTTTTTAATCCCTGCATATGCATGCCTCTTAAATGCCACTAGTGTATCTGATTCCACCGTTGCCTCTGGGAGTGATTTCAAGCCACCTACCACTGCCTGGGTGTAAAAAGAACTTGCTCTCGCACCATCATAGAATTATTGCAGCAAGGAAACAGAACTTGGGCCCGACTGATCCATATGCACCCAGGTGCCACTTGATTAGGGACCTCCTGTATCTAGTATCAGAATCAGATTTATTATCACCAGCATGTGACATGAAATTTGTTAGTTTAGCAGCAGCAGTTCAATGCAATACATAATATAGAAGAGAAAAAAATAAGTAAATCAATTGCAGTATACATATATTAAATAGATTAAAAATGTGCAAAAAACAAAATACTGTACAGTATATTTTTTAAAAAAGTGAGGTAGTGTCCAAAACTTCAATGTCCATTTAGGAATTGGATGGCAGAGGGGAAAAAGCTGTTCCTGAATCGCTGAGTGTGTGCCTTCAGGCTTCTGTATCTCCTACCTGATGGTAACAGTGAGAAAAGGGCATGCCCTGGGTGCTGGAGATGCTGCCTTTCTGAAACACTGCTCCCTAAAGATGTCCTGGGTACTTTGTAGGCTAGTACCCAAGATGGAGCGGACTAGATTTACAACCTTCTGCAGCTTCTTTCGGTCCTGTGCAGTAGCCCTCTTCCTCCTCACCCCCCCACCCCACACCCAGCCCTGCAACGTCAGACAGTGATGCAGCCTGTCAGAATGCTCTCCATGGTGCACCTGTAGAAGTTTATGAGTGTATTTGTTGATATACCAAATCTGTTCAAACTCCTAATGAAGTATAGCTGCTATCTTGCCTTCCTTATAACTGCATCAATATATTGGGACCAGGTTAGATCCTCAGATATCTTGACACCCAGGAATTTGAAGCTGCTCACTCTCTCCACTTCTGATCCCTCTATGAAGATTGGTATGTGTTCCTTCGTCTTACCCTTCCTGAAGTCCACAATCAGCTCTTTCGTCTTACTGACATTGAGTGCCAGGTTGTTGCTGCGACACCAATCTACTAGTTGGCATATCTCACTCCTGTACGCCCTCTCCTCACCACCTGAGATTCTACCAACAATAGTTGTATCATCAGCAAATTTGTAGATGGTATTTGAGCTATGCCTAGCCACACAGTCATGGGTATTGAGAGAGTAGAGCAGTGGGCTAAGCACACACCCCTGAGGTGCGCCAGTGTTGATTGTCAGCGAGGAGGAGATATTACCACTAATCCACACAGACTGTGGTCTTCCAGTTATGAAGTCAAGGATCCAATTGCAGAGGGTGGTACAGAGGCCCAGGTTCTGCAACTTCTCATCAGGATTGTGGGAATGATAGTATTAACTGCTGAGCTATAGTCGATGAACAGCATCCTGACGTAGGTGTTTGTGTTGTCCAGGTGGTCTAAAGCTGTGTGAAGAGCCATTGAGATTGCGTCTGCTGTTGACCTATTGTGGTGATCGGCAAATTGCAATGGGTCCAGGTCCTTGCTGAGGCAGGAGTTCAGTCTACTCATGACCAACCTCTCAAGGCATTTCATCACTGTCGATGTGAGTGCTACTGGGTGATTGTTGTTAAGGCAGCTCACATTATTCTTCTTCGGCACTGGTATAATTGTTGCCTTTTTGAAGCAAGTGAGAACTTCCGCCTGTAGCAGTGAGAGGTTGAAAATGTCCTTGAATACTCCCGCAGGTTGGTTGGGACAGATTTTGAGAGCCTTACCAGGTACTCCATTGGGACCTTCCACCTTGTGAGGGTTCACTCTCTTTAATGACAGCCTAACATCGGCCTCTGAGACAGAGATCACAGGGTCATCAGGTGCAGCAGGGATCTTCACAGCTGTAGTTGTGTTCTCCCTTTCAAAGCGTGCATAGAAGGTGTTGAGTTCATCTGGTAGTGAAGCATCACTGCCATTCATGCTATTGGGTTTCGCTTTGTGGAAAGAAATGTCTTGCAAACCCTGCCAGAGTTGCCATGCATCTGATTTATTTTTTTGTTTTATTTTTTTTTGTGTGAGTATTTTTGTGTATGTCTTTGGGTCTTCTGCTGCCGTAGCTCATTCAAAGTTTGATGTGCTGTGTGCTCAGAGATGCTCTTCTGCATACCACTGTTGTAATGTATGATTATCTGAGTTGCTTTTGTCTTCCTGTCTGCTTGAACTGGACTGTTCATTCTCTTCTGACCTCATTAATAAGGCATTTTTGCCCACAGAACTGCTGCTCACGATTTTTGTTTTTCCATACCTTTGTCTGCAAACTCTAGAACAGATGTTCCACGGACCCCTCAGTTAATGCTCGGGGTCCATGGCATAAAAAGGATTGGGAACCCCTGCTTTAGAGACTGAGCATGAAAATCCCCAGAGATCACCAGTTTCTGACACACTCAAACTTCCCTGTCTGGCACCAACAATCATTCCATGGTCAAAGTCAGTTAAATCACTTTTTTTTTCCCCATTCTGATGCTTGATCTGAAAAACAACTGAACCTCTTGACTATGTCTGCATGCTTTTATCCATTAAGTTACTGCTACATGATTGGTTGTTTAGATGTTTTAATTAATGACCAGGTGTACCTAATAAAGTGGCCACTGTATACGTAATGTACCACTTCGTGTTTTTAAAAATAAAAACAAAATAATATCTCTCAAGTCTGTTAAATTCTTCCCCTCTCAACTTAAGCCCTATACCCTCTAGACTTTAGTTCCCTGTCCCTGGGCTAGATGGAGTGGGCGTGGAGAGGATGTTTCTTATAAAGGGAGAGTCTAGCACTAGGGGACACATCCTTAGAATATAAGGATGTCTTTTTAAAACAGAGATGAGTAATTTTGTTAGCCTGTGGGTGGTGAATCTTTGGAATTCATTGCCACAGATGGTTGTGGAGGTTAAGTCATTGGGTATATTGAAAGTGGATGTTTAAAGGTGAGTGTGCTTTAAAAGGAGCGCGGAGTGGGGACTTGGGACAGTGTGATCGCGGGACCATCACAGCAGGAGGAGGAGCGAGGGGCTCGGGAGAGCGCTGGTTGCTGGGAAGCAGCTGAGGAGCTGATGGGAGTGTGCTTTAAAAGGAGCGTGGAGGACAACTGAAGGGTTAAACAGAGTTGATTAGAGGGAGTGAGTATTTGAGATAATTGGCAGGGACAGATAAAAGGAGGGGTAACTGAAGAGGAGCAGCCAGTGTGTGAGTGGCCCAGGGTAGGAGTGGAGCTTTGAGGCTTTGGCTCGAGAGGCTGAGGACGAGCCTGCTCCCAGTGAAATAAGGCCAGGTAAGTTCCTTTAATGAATTAAATTAACTCAGGAGTAGATAATGGAAGCAGCAGTTAGGGCTGTCAAGTGCTCCGTATGCAGGATGTGGGAAGTCAGGGCGAGCACAATCGCCCCTGATAACTACACCTGCGAAAGGTGCATCCAGCTGCAGCTCCTGACAAACCGAGTTAGGGAACTGGAGCTGGAGCTGGGTGAACCGGATCATTCGTGATGCAGAGGCAGAAATAGACCAGAGTTTCAGGGAGACAGTCACCCCTAAAAGTTAGGAGGCAGGTAGCTGGGTGACTGTCAGGAGAGGGAAGGGGAATAGACAGAATGAGCAGAGCACCCCTGTGGCCATTCCCACCAATAATAAGTATACCGTTTTGGATACTGTTGGTGGGGACGACCTACCAGGGACAAGTTGCAGTGGTCGTGCCTCTGGCAGCGAGACTGGACCCTCAACTCAGAAAGGAAGGAGGGAAAAGAGGAGAGCAGTAGTGATAGGGGATTCGATGGTTCGGGGGACAGATAAGAGATTCTGTGGGAGAGATCGAGAATCCCGGGTGGTCTGTTGCCTCCCTGGTGCCAAGGTCCACAATATCTCGGATCGAGTTCTCGGTATTCTCATGAGGGAGTGTGAGCAGCCGGATGTCATGGTCCATGTAGGGACCAATGACATGGATAGGAAGGAGGAGGAGGTCCTGCAAAGAGAGTTTAGGGGATTAGGTGCAAAGTTGAAGGACAAGACCAACAGGTTTGCAATCTCAGGATTGCTATCCATGCCATGTGCTCGTGAGGCTAGAAATGGGAAGATAATGCAGCTGAATACGTGGCTAAGGAGTTGGTGCAGGAGGGAGGGCTTTTGGGCTTTGTTCCAGGGAAGGTGGGACTTATTCCGATGGGATGGTTTGCACCTGAATTGGAGGAGGACTAACATCCTTGCAGGTACGTTTACTATTGCTGCTCCGAGGGGTTTAAACTAGATTTGCAGGGGGAGGGGAATCAGAGTGTTAGAGCAGATAGTGAGGTGGAGGAGGATAAAGGTCATGCGAGGACTGCATGTACAGACAGAAATCGAAGGATTGTACGTGATAGAAATGTTCTCAGGTGCATCTATTTCAAAGCAAGGAGTATTGTAGGTAAGGCAGATGAGTTTAGGGCGTGCATTGGCACGTGGGATTGCGACATTATTGCTATTGTTCCGTTGTTTCAGACGTTATAGAAGGGAAGGGATGAAAGAGGGAGGAGTGCATTACTAGTCAGGGAAAATGTCACAGCTGTGCGTAGGTAGGACAGCCCAGAGGGCTTGTCTACAGAGGCCATATGGGTGGAGCTGAGGAACGGGAAAGGTGTGACCACACTAATAGGGTTGTATTATAGACTGCCCAATAGTCAGAGAGAATTTGAGGAGCAACCCTGTAGAGAGAAAGCAGACCGATGTAAGAAACAGAAAGTTGTTATAGTAGGGGGTTTTAACTTTCCACATATTGACTGGGACTCCCACACTGTGAAAGGGCTAGGTGGATTGGAGTGTGTCAAATGTGTTCAGGAAAGTTTTTAAAATCAATATGTAGAGGTACCAACGAGAAAGGATGCAATACTTGATCTCCTATTAGGGAACCAGATAGGTCAGGTGGCAGAAGTATGTGTAGGCGAACATTTTGGGTCCAGTGACCATAATATCATTAGTTTCAGGTTAATTATGGATAAGGATAGGTCTGGTCCTCGAGTTGAGGTTCTAAATTGGAGAAGGGCCAATTTTGTGGAAATGAGAAAGGATTTAGGAAGACTGGATTGGGATAAGTTGTTTTCTGGTAAGGATGTGTTCAGTAAGTGGAAGGCCTTCAAAGGCGAAATTTTGAGAGCGCAGAGTTTGCATGTTCCTGCCAGGATTAAAGGCAAAGTCAACAGGCATAGGGAACCTTGGTATTCAAGGGATATTGGTGATCTGGTTAAGAAAAAGAGAGAGGTGTATAGCAGGTATAGACAACAAGGAACAAATGAGGTACTTGAAGAGTATAGAAAATGTAAGAAAATACTAAAGAAGGAAATCAGGAAGGCAAAAAGAAGACATGAGGTTGCTTTGGCAGATAATGTGAAGGTAAACCGGAAGGATTTCTACAAGTATATTAAGATTAAAAGGATAGTAAGGGACAAAATTCTTCCCCAAGAAGATCAGAGTGGTCGTCTATGTGTGGAGCCTCACGAGATGGGGGAGATCTTAAACAGTTTTTTTACATCAGTATTTACTCAGGAAACTAGCAGAGCGTATATGGAAGGAAGGGAAACGAGCAGTAATGTCATGGAACATACAGAGATTAAAGAGGAGGAGGTGCTTGCTGCCTTACAGCGAATAAAGGCAGATAAATCCCCGAGCCTGACATGATATTTCCTCAGACCTTGAGAGAGACTAGTGTAGAAATTGCAGGGGCCCTGGCAGAAATATTTAAAACATCCTTAGCCACCGGTGTGGCGCAGGAGGATTGGAGGGTAGTTCATGTTGTTCCGTTGTTTAAAAAAGGTTCCAAAAGTAAACCAGGTAATTACAGGCTGGTGAGCCTGACATCTGTAGTAGGTAAATTATTGGAAGGTGTTCTGAGAGATCAGATATACAGGTATTTGGACAGCCAAAGGGCTGATTAAGGATAGTCAGCATGGCTTTGTGTGTTGTAGATTGTGTTTAATGAATCTTGTAGAGTTTTTCGAGGAGGTTACCAAGAAAGTAGATGAAGGAAAGGCTGTGGATGTTGTCTACATGGACTTTAGTAAGGCCTATGACAAGGTCCCACATGGGAGGTTAGTTCAGAAGATTCAGACACTAGGTACCCATGGAGAGGTTGTAAACTGGATTTGAAATTGGCTGTGTGGGAGAAGACAGAGAGTGGTAGTAGATGATTACTTCTCAGACTAGAGGCCTGTGACTAATGGTGTGCCTCAAGGATCTGTGCTGGGACCATTGCTGTTTGTTGTCTATAGCAATGATCTAGATGATAATGTGGTAAATTGGATCAGCAAGTTTGCTGATGACACTAAGATTGGAGGTGTTGTGGACAGTGAGGAAGGCTTTCAAAGCTTGCAGAGGGATTTGGACCAACTGGAAAAATGGGACAGAAAATGGCAGATGGAAGTTAATGCAGACAAGTGTGAGGTGTTGCATTTTGGAAGGACAAATCAAGGTAGGACATACACAGTAAATGGTAGGGCACTGAGGAGTGCGGAGGAACAAAGGGATCTGGGAGTTCAGATACATAATTCCCTGAAAGTGGCGTCACAGGTAGACAGGGTTGTAAAGAAGGCTTTTGGCATCCTGGCATTCATAAATCGAAGTATTGAGTATAGGAGTTGGGATGTTATGGTGAGCTTGTATAAGACATTGGTGAGACCAAATTTGGAGTATTGTGTACAGTTCTGGTCACATAACTATAGGAAGGATATCGGTAAGATTGAAAGAGTGCAGAGAAGGTTTACTCGTATGTTGCCGGGTCTTTAGGAGTTGAATTACAGGGCAAGATTGAACTGGTTAGGACTTTATTCCTTGGCGCGTAGAAGAATGAGGGGAGATTTGGTAGAGGTTTACAAAATTATGAGGGGTATAGACAGAGTAAATGCAAATAGGCTCTTTCCACTTAGATTAGGAGAGATAAATACGAGAGGACATGGCTTTAGGGTGAAAGGGGAAAGGTTTAGGGGGAGCTTCTTCACTAGAGGGTGGTGGGAGTGTGGAACGAGCTGCCGTCTGACATGCTAAATGCGGACTCACTCTTAAGCTTTAAGAATAAGTTGGATAGATACATGGATGGGAGAGGTCTGGAGGGTTAAGGACAGGGTACAGGTCAATGGGACTAGCGGAATAAAGTTTCAGCGCGGATGAGAAGGGCCAAATGGCCTGTTTTCTATGCTGTAGTGTTCTGTGGTTCTTTGGTTAATAGGTTCTAGATTAGTCAGGATGTCAATGGTTACAAGGAGAAGGCAGCAGAATGTGGTTGAGGGGGATAATAAAGTAGCCATGATGGAATGGTGGATCAGACTCAATGGGCCGATTGGCCTAATTCTGCTCTGATGTCTTGTGGAAATTACCCGATATGTGTCTCATGATCTTTGTACATCTCTATAAGGACACCCCCGTCTCCTATGCCTTGAGGAATAAAGTCCTAGCTTGTCCAACTGCTGCCTATAACTCAGGCCTTGTGTCAAAGCTGCATCTTGTAAACGCTAAGAACTTGTGAGATGATGGTTCGAATTGTAGGTGGGAAAGGCATCAAGGTGAATGAGGACAGCAAGGATGGAGAGACGAGGTGGGCAGTCAGCCATGATTGTATTGAATGGCAGTGCAGGTTCAAAGGCTAAATAGTCCTGTTGTGTAGAGTGTGAGGTCAGCCTGCAACCCCTGATATTGCTCCCTTTAGAATAAAGTTCTTATTGAATTAGCTAATTCAACAGCACTTTTCAACTCTCCTGGGGCACAGGACAGTTTTATACAGCTCTAGTGTTATTATTTGAATTGCAGTTGCTGTCGGAATATAGAAAATGCAACGTCTTAGCAATGCAAGTTGTACAGTAATTGTCCAAAGTTGCAGTACCAGAATTGGGTTTATTATCCGTGACATATGTCGTGAAATCTGTTTTGTGCCTGCAGTGCAATACATAAACATGCTAAAAATTGTAGTAAATAGATTTATTTTAGTTTGGAGATGCAGCACGTTAACAGGTCCTTCTAGTTCAATGAGTCTGCACTGCCCAATTATACCCATGTGACCAATTAACCTACGAACTGATTTGTCTTTGGAATGTGGGAGGAAATTGGAGCACCCAGAGGAAACTCAGGAAGCACGTACGAACTCCTTACAGACGGCGCTGGGAACTGGACCCTGGTCACTGGTGTTGTAAAGTGATGTGTTAACTGCTACATTACAGTGACATTCAATGTGTTTATACAAATATTGTGTGTGTGTGTACAGTAGTGCAAAAAGTATTGAGGTAGTGTTCATGGTTCATTCAGAAATCTGATGGTGGAGGGGAAGAAGCTGTTCCTAAAACAGTGAGTGTATGTCTTTACACTCCCTGACCACCTCCCTGATGGTAACAATAAGAAGAGGGCATGTCCTGGATGGTAAGGGTCCTTAACGGTGGAGTTGGCTGAAAGACAATTAGAATGTTTGCTGTGGTGATTTTAGTTTATTCTTTCACAATGTATCAATTCTACTAGTATTTCAAACAACCTTTTCTGTGTCCGGTTGCAATGCATGCATTTATGCATGGGTTTATTGGATTTTAATTAATTAAACCTCTAAAGAATTGCTGGCTTTTGGCCCACTTCCAGTAACTGGGTGACTTGCTTGAAGTGAGCTTTACAACAGGGAGGCTGGTGAAGTAACGCACTACAAGCTTTGCTAATCCACTTCTGTCATCCTCTTTGCAACTCTCCAGTGGCTGATGATGGTTGAAATTAGGCAGTTGTTTCTGGCATATGTGGGGGCATCCCAAGTCGTGGTTGACCTTGGCTGTACAGAAGGGCCTCTTGGCTATTAGAATCGTAGAACACTGTAGCACAGAAATAGGCCCTTTGGTGCATCTAATCCAGCGGTCCCCAACCACCGGGCCGCAAAGCATACGCTACCGGGCCGCGAGGAAACGATATGATTTGGCGATAGGAGTCAGCTGCACCTTTCCTCATTCCCTGTCACGCCCACCGTTGAGCTTGAACTTACGTGAGGTTATTACGCACGCGTCATCCATGTCAGCGCGGGAAGGAGATCAACTCCTCGAGCTTGCAAATGATGGCGGGCTGAAAAGTATGTTTGATAATAACATCCCTGCCAGCATTCGGGATCAAAGTCAAGACTAAATATCCTGAGATAGACACGAAAGCACTGAAACGTTGCTTTCATTTCCAGCATTTTTCTGCGAAGCGAAGTTTTCTGCAATGAATGCAACGAAAACTAAACTGCGTAATAGACTGGACATAAGGAACCCCCTTCGAGTATCGCTGTCTCCCATCACCCCTCGATAGGACCGTCTTGTTGCAGGGAAACAAGCCCAGGGCTCCTACTGATTCAGCGATATCGTGTGTTACAATGATTTTATATGTTCATATGGAGAAAATATGCAGTGTGTGTTTAATACAAACATTACTTAAAATGCTTTGATACTATTGACTCACTTATATAACCATATAACAATTACAGGACGGAAACAGGCCATCTGGGACCTACTAGTCTGTGCCGAACGCTACTCTCACCTACTCCCACCGACCTGCACTCAGCCCATAACCCTCCATTCCTTTCCTGTCCATATACCTGTCCAATTTTTCTTTAAATGATAATATTGAACCTGCCTCTACCTCTTCTACTGGAAGTTCGTTCAACACTTATTTCAAGCTCCCCTGATAATTGACTTATCGCTATATTCATGTGAGGAAAATATACGCTGTGTGTTTAATATTAAATTTGTTAGATAAATCATTTTAGAAACGAAATTGAGTGTATTAGCCACTTATCACCTACATTCCGGTCATGATTAACCCTTCCCCCCGAACAGCATCGCCAAAAACAATTTGCAGAAAAAAAAAATCGGCTGGTACACGCATGCTCACTGGTGCCCGCGCAAGGCTTCATGGTCATTGTAGTCTTTTTGGGTAAACACAACGTATTTGACTGCCACTCTAGTCCGTTGGCAACCCTACCCCCCCTCCCCCTCCCCCCCGGGTCGGTCGGTCCGCAAGAATATTGTCAATATTAAACCGGTCCACAGTGCAAAAGAGGTTAGGGACCCCTGATCTAATCGGTGCTGGACTGGAACCCCAGCCCAGTCCCATTTCCCTGTACCTGGACCATAGCTCTCCCATCTATGCACCTCTCTAAACTTCTCTTAAATGTTACAAATTAAACTCACAACTGTCACTTCCATAGGCAGCTTGTTGTACACTCGCCCAACCCTCTGAGTGAAGAAGTTTCCCCTCAGATTCCCCTTAAATATCTCACTTTTCAACGTAAACCTGTGACCTCTAGATCTAGTCACACCCAACCTGAGGAAGGAAAAAGCCAGCAAGTATTTACCTATCATTGCCTCTCAATTACGTATACCTCTGTAAGATCTACTCTCATTCTCCTGAGCCCCAGGGAATATTCAGCCTATTCAACCTTTCCCTCTAACTCGTTCTTAAAGCCCGGCAATATTCTCTGTCCTCTTTAAACTTATTGATATTGCTCCTGTAGATAGATAAGACCATAAGGCATAGGAGTGGAATTAGGCCACTTGGCTCATTGAGCCTGTTCCACCATTCAAGCATGGCTGGGCTTTTTTTATCTCCCCTCCCCGACCCGGCCTTCTCCCCATAACCTTTGATGCCATAGCCAATCAAGAACCTATCAATCTCTTCTTTAAATGCACCTATTGACCTGGCCTCCACAGCTGCCTGTGGTAACAAATTCACCGCCCTCTACCTAAAGAAATTTCTTTGACTCTTTGTTTTAAATGGACGCCCCTCTTTCCTGAGGCCGTGCTTTCTTGTTCTAGACTCCCCTACCATGAGAAATATATCCTTTCCACATCTGCTCTATCTAGGCTGTTCAAAATTAGACCGTAAGACAAAGGAGCAGAAGCCGGCTATTTGGCCCTTTGAGTCTGCTCTGCCATTTTATCATGAGCTGATCCATTCTCCCATTTAGTCCCACTCTCCTGCCTTCTCACCATAACCTTTGATGCCCTGCCTACTCAGATACCTATCAATCTCTGCCTTAAATACACCCAATGACTTGACCTCCACTGCCGCCCGTGGCAACAAATTCCATAGATTCACCACCCTCTGACTAAAAAAATTTCTTCGCATCTCTGTTCTGAATGAGCGCCCTTCAATCCTTAAGTCATGCCCTCTTGTACTACACTCCCCCATCATGGGAAACAACTGTGCCACATCCTCTCTGTCCATGTCTTTCAACATTCGTAATGTTTCTATGAGGTCCCCCCTCATTCTTCTAAACTCCAATGAGTACAATCCAAGAGCAGTCAAACGTTCCTCATATGTTAACCCTCTGAATCCCGGAATCATTCTAGTGAATCTTCTCTGTACCCTCTCCAACGTCAGCACATCCTTTCTTAAATAAGGAGACCAAAACTGCACACAGTACTTCAAGTGAGGTCTTACCAGCGCCTTATAGAGCCTCAACATCAGATCCCTGCTCCTATACTCTATTCCTCTAGGAATGAATGCCAACATTGCATTCACCTTCTTCACCACTGACTCAACCTGGAGGTTAACCTTTAAGGGTATCCTGCACGAGGACTCCCAAATCCCGTTGCATCTCAGAACTTCGAATTTTCTCCCCATTTGAATAATAGTCTTCCCGTTTATTTTTTCTACCAAAGTGCATAACCATACACTTTCCAACATTGTATTTCATTTGCCACTTCTTTGCCCATTCTCCCAATCTGTCCAAGTCTCTCTGCAGACTCTCTGTTTCCTCAGCACCACCGACCCCTCCACCTATCTTCGTATCGTCAGCAAACTTAGCCACAAAGCCATCTATTCCATAAATTCTAAAGGTTTCAATGAGATTCCCCTCCCCCATCCTTCTAAACTCCAGTGGTTACAGACCCAGAGCCATCAAAGGTTCCTCGTATGATAATATTTTCATTCCTGGAATCATCCTTGTGAGCCTCCTCTGAACCCTCTCCAACGCCAGCACATCTTTTCTTAGCTGAGGAGCCCAAAACTGTTCACAATACTCAAGGTGAGGCCTCATCAGTGCCTTGTAAACCTCAGTATCACTTCCCTGCTCTTGTTTTCTGGACCACCTGAAATGAATCTAAATACTGCAATTGCCTTCCTCACCACTGACTCAACCTATAAGTTAATTTTTAAGGTGTTCTGCACAAGGACTCCCAAGTTTTGGATTTTCTCCCCATTTATAAAATAGTCTGCACATTTATTTCTTCTACCAAAGTGCATGACTATACATTTTCCAACATTGTATTGACTGAATTATAGGCAGATATTCTCTTTTACTTTTGTTTCACTTTTTGCACCCTTGAGCAACAATATTTACAGGAATTTAAATCTGACCAATGTTATTGGGACAATTTAATCATGTGTAATGCATGTACAGTACTGTGCAAAAGACTTGGGTACAATGCAAATGCACAGTACTATAGTAATTTTATGTATTGCATTTTGCTACAAAAAAAATCATGACATACATGAGTGATGATAAACCTGATTCTGATGTGTGTTTCTATTGTGGACTGACAGTGGGAGGCGAGAGGAGAAGACTTTTACACAGTACTGTATGTGGAAGGAAAGTGTTAGAATGGGGTTGGTTAAAGGTCAGAACAACAATCTTGGCCTGAGTACCTGTACTGTCAGGTTCTATGTTTTAAAGGGGGTTGGAGTAGAGCAGAGGTTCCCAACCTGGTGTCCATGGACCCCTTGGTTAATGGTAAGGCTCCATGGCTTAAAAAGGGTTGAAAACTGGAATAGAGTAAAAGGAGAAATCAAGCCAATGTCTGTATTCCAACCTGGAATGCTTTCATCAACGAGGAAATGATTGAAGACTCATTTATGGTCTCACTTCTGCATGCATGTGAACCAGAAACAATGATAACTTCAGTTCTATACTTAAGGAATGCTTGCAAAGACTATTAGGCCAATTCCTGCATTTAGCAGGTATTGATTTCCATCCATTGCTCTGAACACCTGCCAAAAAATGTTTCACTGCAAGCCATCCGGCATGTTTGAGTCTGCTGATAGGATCTACTTCATTGTCTCCCTAGGCAACCCTTACATTACCAACTTGCTGACTGAAGCACAGACATCAGCATCATACCTTTAGCTTCCGATCTGAAGCTACACCTTTTGTGTTGTGAGCTGGAAAGCATTTTGGTGCTTGTCTTTGTTGTACTACAGTAAGCTGCTGCTTGGGGTTTCCCTCAATCAGGTTGCCTCTCAGTTTGAGGCTGAGGATGAATAATCAATGTTCAGAATCAGGTTTAATATCACTGGCATACGTTGTGAAATGTGTTGTTTTTGCGGCAGGAGTAAATTGCAATGCATAATAATAAAGATGGTGAATTATATTAAATATGTATAGTGGTGCTAGAAAGTTTGAAACCCTGTAGATTTTTCTCTATTTCTACATAAATATGACCTAAAATGTGAGAAGACCATTAGGCCATAAGACATAGGAGCAGAATTAGGCCACTCATCCCATTGTGTCCGTTCCGCCATTCCATCACGGCTGATCCCCAATCCCAGTCAACCACATATACCTGCCTTCTCACCATCTCCTTTGGTGCCCTGACCGATCAGGAAACCGTTACCTTCCACCTGAAATATACCCATGGACTTGGGCTCCACTGTTTCTGTGGCAGAGGATTCCACAGATTTACCGCTCCCTTGTCTTTTTTATATAAAAAAAAATCCTCGCCTCTTTTAAGGGGTTACCCCTCAATTTTTGAGGCTGTGCCCTTTAGTTCTGGATAGTCCCACATGAGAAACATCCTCTCCACATCCACCCTACATAGTCCTTTCAACATTTGGTAGGTTTCAATGAGATTCCCCCCATGTTCTTCTAAATTCCAGTGAGTACAGGCCCAAAGCTGCCAAATGCTGCTCCTGTTAACCCCTTCATTCCAGGAATCATCTTTGTGAACCTCTTCTGGACTCTCTCCAATGAGAACACATCCTTTCTGAGATACAGGGCCCAAAACTGTTGACAATACTCCGTGCAGCCTGATCGGTGTCTTATAAAGGCTCCACATTATCTCCTTGCTTTTATATTCTATTCCCCTTGAAATAAATGCCAACATTGCATTTGCCTCCTTTACCACAGACTCAACTTGTAAAATTAACCTTCTGGGAATCTAGCATGAGGACTCGTCAGTCGCTCTGCACCTCTGATGTTTGAACCTTCTCCCCATTTTGATAATAGCCCACACAATTGTTCCTTTTACCAAAATTCAGTATCATACATTTCCCAACACTGTATTCCATCTGCCTGTTTTTGGCCCATTCTTCTACGT
Organism: Mobula hypostoma; assembly: GCF_963921235.1. NCBI lineage: Eukaryota > Metazoa > Chordata > Chondrichthyes > Myliobatiformes > Myliobatidae > Mobula > Mobula hypostoma. Next base: position 173,676,148 of record NC_086103.1, read on the forward strand.
GATCAGATCTTCATGCAAGTCTTAATACTAGAAATTGAGAACCCAATTAAATAAATAACACTAAAAGCATTATACTTGTTCATTTATTTATTGAGAAAAATGATCCAATATTACATGTGTTCGTGGAAAAAGTGTATGAACCTTTGCTTTCAATAACTGGTGTGACCCCCTTGTATAGCAATAACTTCAACCAAACATTTTCAGTAACTGTTGATCAGTCCTGCACATTGTCCTAAAATTCCTCCAAGCCATTCCTCCTGAAAAAACTGCTTCAACTCTGAGATGGTGATGGGCTTCCTTGCATGAACTGCTTGCTTTAGGTCCTTCCACAACATTTCTAAAGGATTAAGGTCAGGACATTGACAAAGCCATTCCAAAACACAAATTTTCTTCTTTTTAAACCGTTCTGTTGTTGATTTACTCTTGTGTTCTGGATAATTGACTCGTTGCATTATTCAACTCTTATTAAACTTCAGGACTGCTATCCTGACATTCTCTTGTAAAAATGTCTTGATACAATTTTGAGTTCATTGTTCCCTCAATGATTGCAAGCTGTCCAGCCCCTGAGGCAGTAAAGCAGCCCCAAACCATGATGCTCCTTCCACCATGCCTTCATAGTTGGGATGAGGTTTTTGTGTTTATGTGCAGTGCCCTTTTCCCTCCAAACTGCTTGGAAGTAGGTACAGAGGAGATGTCAGGGGTAAGTTTCTTAAGCAGAGAGTACTGAGTGTGTGGAATGGGCTGCCGGCGGCAGTGGTGGAGGCGGAAATGATAGGGTGTTTTAAGAGACACCTGGATGGGTACATGGAGCTTAGAACAATAGAGGGCTATGGGTAAAGCCTAGGTGGTTCTAAGGTAGGGACAGTTTTGTGGGCTGAGGGGCCTGTATTGTGCTGTATGTTTTCTATGTTTCTAAACATAGCAATGTGCATTTCTGCCAAAAAGTTCAACTTTAGTCTCACCTATCCACAGAACATTGTCTGAGAAGCATTGTAGAACATCCAGGTCTTCTGCAAACGTGAGATGTGCAGCAAATTTTTTTTTATTTTGGAGAGCAGTGGTTTCCTCCTTGGTGTCCTTCCATGAACACCATTCTTGTTCAATGTTTTTCTTATGGTGGACACATGAACAGAGACCTTAGCAAGTTCTAGAGATTTCTGCAGGTCCTTTGCTATTGTCCTTGGGTTCTTTTTCACCTCCTTCAGCATTGCATGTTGTGCTCTCGGTGTGATCTTTGCAGGATACTCCCACCTAGGGAGAGTAGCGACAGTACTGATTTTCCTCCATTTGTAGACAATTTCTTTGACTGTGGACTGATGAACACTCAGGTCTTTAAAAATGCTTTTGTAGCCTTTTCCAACTTCAAGCATCTCTACAATTCTAAGGTCATCTGAAAGATTTTTTGATTGATGCATGGTGCACATAAACAGATCTTTCTTGATAAGAGCAGGCTTTGTCAGTAAAATGTCTTTGTATGTCTTTTTTTTAATATAGGGCAGGGCAGCCTACAATGCACACCTCCAATCCCATCTCATTGATTGGGACACCTGACTTTGGATAACTTTTGTCGACGTCATTACCCCCGAGGTTCACATGCTTTTTCCAACAAATACATGAAAGATTGGATCATTTTTCTCAATCAATAAATGAACAAGTATAACATTTTTGTATTATTTATTTAATTCGGTTCTGTTTATCTAGTTGTAGGACTTGCATGAAGATCTGATCACATTTTAGGTCATTTATGCAGAAAAAGAGAAAATTCTACAGAGTTCACAAACTTTCTAGCACCGCTATTAGTTAAATTAAACAAGTAGTGTGAAAAAGGAGTGATATGGTAATGTTCGTGGGTTCAAGTGTTCAGTGTCCATTCATAAATCGAATGGCAGAGGGGAAGAAGCTGTTCCTGAATCATTGTGTGTGCCTTCAGGCTCCTGTACCTTCTTCCTCAGTGAGAAGAGGGCATGCCCTGGGTGATGGGAGTCCTTAATGACAGATGCCACCTTTTTGAGGCATCGCTCCATAAAAATGTCCTGGGGCAGACCCCGTTTGGAGGGTGAATATGATCGAAGAATAAATGTGATTGAGAATAAAATGCCGTACATTTTTTTTTGCATCAATTCAGTGGGTGAATTTTATTCCATATCTCAAATTTTTGGGGAGTGATCAGTGAATTCCGTAAGGGTAAATTTCTTTTACCCAAGATGTATTAATGCAGGTTTGCTGAAAATATAAAATCAGAAAAGGTATAGATAGGGGAGACAGTTCTTCCAGATTTTAATGGGACATACTCCTAAGAATAGGAGTGTGGGTACATGGCCAAGTGGTTAAGGCATTGGACTAGTGACCAGCCGAGGCAATGGGCTGTGTCCTTGAGCAAGGCACTTAATCACACATTGCTCTGCGACAACACTAGTGCCAAGCCGTATGGGTCCTAATGCCCTTCCCTTGGACAACATTGGTGTCATGGAGAGGGGAGACTTGCAGCTTGGGCAACTGCTGGTCTTCCATACAACCTTGCCCAGGAGAGTGAAGACTTTCCAGGCGCAGATCCATGGTCTCGCAAGACTAACGGATGCCTTCTTTCTACTCCTAAGAATGGGTTTAAGACGATGAGATTTACAAGATAAGTGTTTTGTTGTGTTTCTTTACACAGCCGTAGCTGCCCAGAACTACCTGATTTTCCAGGTGGAGGAATCAAATATGATAGCAATGTTTAAGTGGCACTTATTCCAACACAAACTGGTAAGGAGTGCAGAATATAGACCATGTGCAGACAGATATGATTGGTTTAGGTTGACACCATGCTCAGTGCAGACATGGGCTGAAGAGCCTGTTCTTGTGCTGTAAACTGCTATGTTCTATTTCCAGTTAAAACAATTTGGACAGTGGCATTTGCGATGCTGCTGCTGAAGCCTAGCAATGCCTTACTGGCAGCAAGCGGAACCATCAGCTACTTTATTACTCACACTTTTTCTCAAATGATCACTGCCATCAATAGCGTGCAACATCCATTTTGGAGTTCAGCTGTTGAACTGCCTGTACGACCTGGCATTTTTACAGTGCGAACTGATGTCTTAAAGGTGCAGGGCAGTTCCGACGTGGCGTGTACGGGCAGAAATGAGGTGGCGAGGTCTGGGACTGACACCGCAAGCCTTCCTTTGTAGTCTCTTTTTAATGTTCCAATGCTTTTATTTTCCTTCCTCTGGACCCTGAATGGGGGAAGAAAAGTACAAAATAATGTAAGTTGGAAAAGAGGTTATTTTGGATCAGTACTTGCTGAAAGAAGTCTAGCAGTGGGGATTATTGATACCGTACATCCAAAGCAAAGGCACAAAGCCTTTGTCCACTGGTGTTCAGTGATCGGCAGGTCCTGGGTCAATGCCAGGGGTCAGGCCCAAAGGTCGACTGGAAGTTGAGGCCCGATACTCTAAGTCTGGGGTATCTGAGGAGATTGAAGGCCCAATATCTGCAACTCAGAGTTCGCTGGAGGACAAGGACTGGAGCATTGTGAGTGGTTTTGGGCCACTTGCCTAGGAAAGGATGCGCTGGCATTGGAGAGGGTCCAGAGGAGGTTCACGAGAATAATCCCAGGAATTAAAGGGTTAATGTATGAGGAGCATTTGATGGCTCTGGGCCTGTACTCACTGGAGTTTAGAAGAATGGGGGGGGGGGGGAACTCATTGAAAGCTATCAAATATTGAAAGGCCTAAACAGAGTGGGCATGCACAGAATGTTTCCTGTAGTGGGTGAGTCTCGGACCAGAGAGTACAGTCTCAGAATAGAAGGATGTCACTTTAGAGCAGAGATGAAAAGGAATTTCTTTAGCTAGGGGAATGTGAGTTTGTGGAATTCATTGCCACAGCTGGCTATGGAGGCCACGTGATTGGGTATATTTAAAGCAGAGCTTGTTAGGTTTTTGATTAGTAAGAGTGTCAAAGGTTATGGTGAGAATTCAGGAGAATGGGGATGAGAGGGATAGTAAATCAGTCATGATGGAATGGTGGAACAGATTTGATGGACCAAATGGCCTAATTCTGCTCCTGTGCCCTATGGTCTAAGATGGGCTGTCGTGGGCTGGAGGACTGTGCATGTGTGTGGGTAGCTGGGAGGGAGGGGCAGGGCTTGTTTTGTTGCTGGTGGTGTTCTGTATTCTGCAGCACATGGTGGGCATGTTGTGCTGGTGCTGGAATGTGTGGCAACATTTGCAGCTGTCCCTAGCATATCCTTGGCTGTTGACACGAGATGCATTTCACTGCATGTTTCAATGTGCACGGGGTAAAACTGAATCTTAATGTTAACTCTGCCCCATTCTGACCTGCTCACTTTGTGTTAGATCATCGTTTCACAGCTCAATGTTAAACCCTGCTGCATTAATTCAAATGCTCGCAGTTGCCTCTGTGTCTAGTTTGTCACTTATTAAAACTATGGGTACTTTATGCATTCCAGATGTGTGGGGAATCGAGTCCAAGAGCCACAAGGTAATGTTGCAGCTCCATAAAACCCTGGTTGGAATCTTGTGTTCCGTTCTGGTTACCTCATTATAGGATGGATGGAGAGGGCACAGAGGAGGTTTATCAGGATGCTGCTTGGATTAGAAAGAGTGTGTCTTGTGAGGATAGGTTGGGCGAGCTAGGGCTTTGCTCCTTGGAGCGATGGAGGCTGTGAGGTGACTTGGCAGAGGTGTACAGGATGATAAGGGGCATAGATCAATTTACAGCTAATATGAAGTGGCATTGTTTTAAGATGATTGGAGGAAAGTATAGTGCATGATCCTCTCGTATCCCCTTTTGCCAATCACCTGTCCAGCTCTTGGCTCCATCCCTCCCCCTCCTGTCTTCTCCTATCATTTTGGATCTCCCCCTCCCCCTCCAACTTTCAAATCTCTTACTAGCTCTTCCTTCTGTTAGTCCTGACGAAGGGTCTCGGCCTGAAACGTCGACTGTACCTCTTCCTATAGATGCTGCCTGGCCTGCTGCGTTCACCAGCAACTTTGATGTGTGTTGCTTGAATTTCCAGCATCTGCAGAATTCCTGTTGTTTGCATGTCAAAGGTTGTTTTAAAAAAAACAGTGGTGAGTGAGTGGAACACTGGTAGTGGTAGAGGCATTTAAGACACTGTTAGATAAATGCATTGGATGATAGAAAAATGAAGGGCTATTTCCAAAGGAAGGGTTAGGATCTTGGAGCAGGTAAGGTTGGCACAACATTGTAGGTAAAATTACTGTGCTGTGGTGTTTTGTGTTCTATGTAGATATGGGTCTCACAGGCTGAGTTCACCTAGAACTGTCCTTGAGAAGGTGGTGATGAACTGTCTGGAATCACTGCAGTCCTTGAGGTGAGGGCATACTGCTGCTGGGGTGGGAATCCTGGGATTTTCACCTGGCAGCAGTGAAGGAATGGCAATTTATTTCCATACCAGCATGAAGTGTGGCTTAGAAGGCAACTTTCAGATGGCGGTGTTCCCTCTGTTCTGCTGCCCTTGTCCGTCTAGTGTACCATGGAGAGCATCCGAACTGGTTGCATCACTGTCTGGTACGGAGAGGCCACTGCACGGGATCAGAAAAAGCTGCAGAACATTCCAAGCTCTGCCAGCTTCATTCGCACTAGCCTCCCCGAATTCCCTCCCCAGAACTGGAATACCCTCAACTCAAGGACGGCAGGGATTCAGGGTGGCAGCTCATCACCATCTTCTCAAGGGCAGTTATGGATGAACTATTAAGCGCTCACTCAGCACCAAGTTCATCTTTAAAAGGCAATGCCTCAATAAAGGCGTCCATCATTAAGGACCCTCATCACCCAGGACATGCCCTCTTCTCATTACTGCCATCACAGGGAGGGGAGGTACAGGAGCTGGAAGTCATGCCCTCAATATTTTGGGAATAGTTTCTACCCCTCGACCACCACATTCCTGAATGGGCAATGAACTAACCCATAGCACTACCTTACTTTTTTTTAACATTCTTTTTGCACTACCTTTCTTACATGTTTCTTATTGTATTTTACAGTTTCTGTATATTGCACTCTACTGTTACTGCAAGGCAACAAATATACCAGTGATATTAAATCTGATTCTGTTAGGTGGTGGGTTTGGAAGGTGTTGTCTAAGGTGTCTTGGTGATTCTCCCAGTGTAACCTGTAGATTGTGCGCTGCTGAATGGGTATTGGAGTGGTAACTTGCATCAACAGTGTATTTTTATAATGTGGGGCCCCGCACACCCGTTACTGACTTGGCCACTACTTTGGTACCTTCCCAGTGACGGTGGTCCTCTCTTCTCCTTTCTCTCTGACAGCTGCAGCAAGGCGAGGGTTAAGATAGTGTGCAGAGATGGTGAACAGCTGAACGAGGTCCTTAGGAGCTTAGCTCCCATTTTACTGCATGGGCCCCAAGGATAGCAGGCGTACTGGAGCAAGATAAGGATGTTAATAATGGACTGGAAATTGCACTTTCCAATTGGCCAATACCTTGGTTTCAATGAGATCTGTAATCGAATCAATCGGGTCCTTTATCACTGAATTGAATTGACTTCATTTCTTACATCCTTCACGTACATGAGGAGTAAAAACTCTACATTATGTCTCCGTCTATATGTGCAATCATAGTAATTTATAATAAATGGAACAATGTAATATAGAGTATACTCAAGTCGGCGTGAGTTCATCACTCTGATGGCCTGGTTGAAGAAGCTGTCCCGGATCCTGTTGGTCCTGGCTTTTATGCTGCGGTACCATTTCCAGGATGGTAGCAGCTGGAATAGCTTGTGGTTGGGATGGCTTGGAATTTGTTTTTCACTGCAGTAAAGTGCAATATATAAAAACACTATCACTTAAAATAAGAGATGTAAAAACTAAATTAGTGCAAAATAGTGAGATGTTGTTCATGGGTTCACAAGCCGTTCAGAAATCTGACCACGGAGGGAAGAAGCTGTTCCTAGAAAGTTGAGTATGTCACTTCAGCTCCTGCACCATCTCCTGGATGGTAGTAATGAGAAGAGGGTGTTTCTTGGGCGATGGGGGTCCTTGATGGAGTGGCTGCTGTTGATGAGGTTAACTGCCAATGAAAGATTGAATTGTGTGTAGGTCTTGGACGCATAGAGCACTACAAGGCAGAAGCAGGCTCTTTGGCCCGTCTACACTGAGGCTGAACTATTATTCTGCCTAGTCCTATTGCTCTGCACCTGGACCATAATCCTCATCCCCCTCCCCTCGGTGCTTATCCAAACCTCTCCGAAATGTTGAAAGTGAACCCACATAGAGTCATAGAAAATTTACTGCACAGAAATGGGCACTTCAGTCCATCTGGTTTGAGACGAACCATTTAAGCTGCCTACTCCCTTCGATCTGTACTGGGACCATAGTCCTACCACCCATGTCCCTAACTAAATTTCTCTTAAACATTGAAATGATGCTGGCACCCACCATTTCTGGCAGTTTATTCCACATTTGTGCCACCATCTGGGTGAAGAAGTTCCTGCTCAGGATCCCCATGAACAGTTTCTTTTCACCCTAATGTGTCTTTTTATGGATTTTGTACTTGTGGTTAATCTCTGTGAATTATATTTGGCAGTGTTTCATTGTTCAATACAAACTTGGCATCAAGTTTTGTTGTGTACTGCTCCTGTGAATGTGTAACATTGGGCCGTGTAAGGGGTCCTGAGTCAGTTAGTCTAGCCGTCATTGATCAGAATAGATTTCTCGGAAGGATAAATACGGTCAGGATACAGTCTATTAAAATGATGGCCAAATAACATAATGGGATGATAAGTTTTTCCTTTGTAAAGAGGAGGTAGAATGGGAGTTAACAGAACTTGCGAAGTCAAGTGTTTTGGTTTTGGTGTTTAAAATGTTTCTGTATGTTTACTTTTCAACCATTTCCAAAGAGAGCATGCAATGTGACAAAGCAAAATCAGGATTTTTTTTATCACGGACGTGTCATGAAATTTGTATTGTGGCAGCAAAACACAAAATAATTACTACAAGTTACAGAAGTGAATGGTGCAGAAGATGAATAATGCAGTTGGGTTCATGGACCATTTGGAAATCTGACGGCGGAGGGGATAAAGCTGTTCCTGAATCGTTGAGTGTGCATCTTTAGGTTCCTGTACCTCCTCACTGGTAGTAATGCGAAAAGGGCATGTCACAGATGGTGAGGGTCTTTAATGATGGATGGCATCTTCTTGAGGTACTGCCTGTTGAAGATGTTCTTGATGGTGAGGAGGGTTGTGCCTGTGAAGGAGCTGGGTGAGTCTACAAACTTCCTCGGCTCTCCCAATCCTGTGCATAATGTTTGTGTGGAAAGGAAGGTCTCCCTCTGTGAAAAGATCACAAATGTTACAAGTGAATAGACACACCATGCTATAATTGTTTTATTGGTTTTTGAGAGTAATCATCATAGAATGGGATTCATGGCCATCTGGTAAACATGCTTAAAGAATACTTCCGCAGTCCCCCCCCCCGCCCCACTTTCACTGAAGTAGGGCAAAAGGTGAGGTTTCTTCTAAGGAGCTTGAGAAAGAAGAGTTTTGTGTAGGGGCAGTACTCCTATGTGGCCCTAAAACCTGGAGAACAAGGAGGACTCTACAGAAATTGCAGGCTTTCATCAACCAATGCCTGAGAAAGATCTGAAACATTAGGTGGACTGACAAACTAGCCAACCAGACACTGTGGTGGAGGCGGGGGGACACCAACAAAGATTCCCCAGAGATACAAGTACACAAACGAGGTGGATTGGCCACAACTCGAGGAAGCCCAACCAGCAATGTCACCAGGCAGGCATTAAAAATGGAATCCCCCAAGGAAAGAGGAAAAAGTAATGTCCAAGGAACACACATAGGAGAGACGTCAAGGACGAAATTAGACAATGGGGTCACTCTTGGTCTACCCTCAAGAAACTGGCTCAGAACAGAGAGCAATAGAGATGGGAGGTCATCGATGGCCTATGCTCAACTGAGACCTAAAGGTCCAAGAAGAAGTGGTTTTATATAATTACACCCTCTGAGCTGTTAGCCTTCTATTTAAACCTGAGCTGCTGTTTGTGCTCACCAAGCCGATGGAAATGCCTAGCTTTAGTGTATTGTGAGATTGACTACCCTATGAGATTTATTAGTCACATGTACATCGAAACATACAGTGAAATGGGTTGTTCTACATCAACAACCAACTGAGTCCGAGGATTGTGCTGGGGGAAGCTCACGTGTGTGGCTTCCAGCACCTACATCGCATGCCCATGAGTACATTTCTGATTATGTGGGAGGAAACCCATGTGGTCACAGAGAGAACGTACGATAGAACAGGGATTTCCAATTTGGGATCCATGGACCTCTCAGTTAATGGCAGGGGTCCATGGCATTAAAAATAAAAGGTGGGAGATCCCTGTTATAGAGAGCAGTGGGTTCTGAACTCCAGCCAAAGACTGCTAGCACTGTCAACCAATTGCACTAACCACTATGCAAATGTGATGCCATTTTACATAGGTTTTAACTAACTTGATGCAATACCACTCTTCTATATCATTCATTCCTTGTCCTGCTATTTCTTTTCCCCATGATTTGCAGTCATCTATTTTGTGACCTGTCTGAAATTGTAGATTGGGATTTCAAATTGATTTTAATTATCATCAACCTTACATGGCTACGGCTGAGCGAAACAAGTGTTCCTTTGGGGCCCAGGTGAAAACGTACACAGCACATTCAAAATAGCAAGGGAGGAGGGGGGAAAAATGTCATACAGAAAAAAAACACATCTAGTCCAAGACCCTGAGCGACAAGTCCCGCAAGCTGATGGCACAGTCTCCAGGCAGTGCGCAGACGCGCACAATCCAGCCTGTCATTCCACCGATTGAACACTGGAGGGCAACGATGGGTGAGGCCAGCCCCACCGCTCTTCAGAACAAAAGGTGATTTAGATTTTTTTTCTTAAGAACCAATGAGCCCGTAATGTACTGTAATCTGAAATAGAAACATAGCGCAATACAGGCCCTTCAGCCCACAATGCTGTGCCGAAACTGGACGTACTTTTGAAATTACCTAGGGTTACCCATGGCCTCTATTTTCCATGCCTTCATTAGAATATTTGTTTCTAGTGATAGATTTGTAGGATACACCCTCAGACATGACTTCAGTACATCCTAATGGAAAGAGGGATTGCTCTGTTGACACTAAGCCATTTTGTGCTTCACTGAGCAGTCCCCAGATGTGTTAACTATATTGCATTTCATCCAGCTTAATAGGTGATTAGCTGTTTCAAAGGCTTCAAGAGTTGTTATCCCTTGAACATTGTCAGTGCCTAATAATATCCCATTGAGTATTTGTAATGTAATCCTGACAAGTGATTTTTATAACTTAATTTATTTTTTTCTCTATTGTTCTTGTGTTGTCAATCTGATTATAAGAAAAATTGGTGTTAAATATTTTCCATCGGTCATTTAAAAATAGCAATTCTTCCTTTCTGCTTCAAATGGCAACTGGTCCAGTGCCAAGCTAGACTGAAGTGTGTTTCTGCTGTTTCTATGGTGGTTTGCCCTGTTTGTGAGGGCAAAGTGAGACAAGGTGATTTCCTGTGTGTGGTAGTCTCCAGAGCTGTAGCTGGGGTAACTCTCCAAACTCCTCGTCTCTAAGTGTCTTTCTCCCTGCCCGACACATTGCCAAGGGACATGTTGTGCATGCCTGCAATTATGTTAGGCCGGCTGGTTTCAGTGTGTGGTTTTGGAGTCACAGCAGTTATGCTAGTTTTAATATGTCTGGTTAAGATGGTGCTGAGTTGTGGCCTCTGTCAAGATCATTGATCAGACTTAGTTGTTTTAAAAGTTGAAAGTGCATTCATTATCAGTGTATATTATATACAACCTTGGGAATATTCTCCCTATAAGCAGCCACAAAACAAAGAAACCCAATAGACCCCACTTTAAAAAGAATGAAACCACCAATGTATAAAAACACAGAAAACCTATAGCACAATACAGAGTTGTGCCGAACATGTCCCTACCTTAGAAATTACTAGGCCTCTATTTTTCTGAGCTCCATGTACCTATCCAAACGTCTCTTAAAAGACCCTATTGTATCCGCCTCCACCACCGTCGCCGGCAGCCCATTCCACGCACTCACCACTGTCCGCGTCGTACAACAACAACAGCTACTTACTGGTGACATCTGCTCTGTACCTACTCCCCAGCACCTTAAACCTGTGTCCTCTTGTGGCAACCATTTCAGCCCTGGAGAAAAAGCCTCTGACTATTCTCATCATCTTATACACCTAGAAAAAAAACAAATTGTGCTAACAATCAAAATAAGCAGATAACATTCATAACTGAAGTTGACGAAGGTGAGTCCACGGCCATCACTGCAGTCGACCCAGGAGTCCGTTAGTTGCAGGCCACCGCCTCAGTTCAGCATAGAGATGGGTAAAATTTGTAAGGACAGTTTTGGGGATGGAGGAGTGTTGGGGGTCAGTTTAGGGTTTATGGACGGGGATGTGTGGGAATTAGAGGACAGGCCATGAGCATGCATCCAGTGGTCACTTTATTAGGTACGGGACGGGAGGCACCTTCACAACTTTTTTTTCTGCACTGGCCTGATATGCTGTCCATGGGTCAAGTGCAGGATATTGGGTAAATTCCCTGGCATAAGTCTTGAGGCATTGGAATGAGAAGGTAAATATTAGCTCTATTTCAAATTCAAGGTACATTTATTATCGAAGTATGTATGCAGTGTGCAACCCAGAGGTTCATCTGAGATTTGTCACACGTGCATCGAAACATGCAGTGAAATGTGTCGTTGGTGTGAAGGACGTGCTGGAGGTAGCTCGCAAGTGTCGGCGTGCTTTTGGTGCCAACATTGCATGCCCGAAACTTGCTAACCTTGACTCAACATCTTGGAATGTGGGAGGAAGCTGGAGCATCCGGAGAAAACCTACGCGATCCCGGGGAGAACATATAAACGCCTCACAGATAGTGGTAGGAGTTGAACCCTGATCTTACGCTGTAAAGCGTAATGCTAACTTGTCACCCCACATTGATGCACTGATCAACAAAAGCTGATGAAGTGTAGGAGGCAAGTACTGATGATTCCAGCTCACAGCTACTCCCCTTATTGTCTTACCTAGACCTATTGCATGCCATTTGAGAAGGAAAAGTACTTAGTTTGTCTTTGGTCTTTCTGTTTCTTTATTCCAGTAGTAACAGACCAGGCCTTTGTGACTCTGGCTACCAATGATGCTTACGCCAAGGGTGCTCTTGTGCTCTGTCAGTCTCTGAAACGACACAACACTACCAGGCAGGTTGTGGTTCTATTTACACCACAGGTATCCAGTAAGATGAGGTAAGAATCCATCTTGTTTCTTGGAAATGTTCAGAAACTGGTTTAATATCACTGACCTACAGTTGTGAAATTTCTTTTGTGGCAACATTAAAGTGGAAGGAGTAAAAAATGACACCAGTCTTCACCTCTTGACCATTTTCGCTTTTGCCCGATGAGGTGCCCTTGTCTTCGAAGTGACATTGTTGTACTTTGGGCTGTCCTCTTGATTGCGATCGCTATTTCAATATAAATATTGCAGGTAGGTGGAGACTACAGATGCTGAAAAAATGATCTGCTGAAGGAACTAATCTGTGGTGGGAAATAAAGACTCAATATTTCGGGTTGAGATCTGCTCTGAATGAATAGAGGGAAGATGACTAGGATCAAGGAGTGAAGGGGTGGGCAATTAGTGGTTTCTGGGGAGGAGTGTGGATTGAAGATGGTGATGGGTGAGGACTATAAGTTTTGTAGTCAGCTGTCTGTCTCCTTTGATAGTCTTTAATTTATGAATCCATCTTAATGGGGTAAAACATTTAAGTCTCACAAAATAGAGCAGCTGAATGCTTATTGCACATACAAACACTCTACAAACTTGCTATTCACTTTAAGGTGGCTAGTGCTATCATGTTTGCTGTTGTGTGCTGGAGCAGCAGGCTGAGGGTAGCAGACACCAACAGAATCAACAAACTCATTCGTAAGGCCAGTGATGTTGTGGGGATGGAACTGGACTCTCTCACGGTGGTGTCTGAAAAGAGGATGCTGTCTAAGTTGCATGCCATCTTGGTCAATGTCTCCCATCCACTACATAATGTACTGGGTGGGCACAGGAGTACATTCAGCCAGAGACTCATTCCTCTGAGATGCAGCACTGAGTGTCGTAGGAAGTTATTCCTGCCTGTGGCCATCAAACTTTACAACTCCTCCCTTGGAGGGTCAGATACCCTGAACCAATAGGCTGGTCCTGGACTTATTTCATAATTTACTGGCATAATTTACATATTACTATTTAACTAATTATAGTTCTATTACTATTTATTATTTATGGTGCAAATGTAATGAAAACCAATTTCCCCCGGGATCAATAAAGTATGACTATGACTAATACACCCTTCCCATTAACTTTAACATGGAGTCACAAGCAATTGCAGATGCTGGAACATGGAGCAATGCACAAAACACCAGAGAAACTCCACAGGTCAAGCAACAGCTACAGAGTGAAATGGACGGCTGATGTTTTCAGATTGAGAATATTTGGAGCGCTTTCTTTCTTGAAAGCCCAGATGAAGGGGCTTGACCTGAAACATTAACTGTCCATAGATGTTGCCAGTTTACCCCAGCATTTTGTGTGTTGCTGCATTAACATTAAACACTATGCAGAGTCATTTACCTTGTCTTTGATTCCATACACCACTCGCCCCAGCATTTGGTTGGAGTATAGGCGTCTGCATTTTCCCCCAAGTTGTTAAGGTTTTCCCCACAGCTCCTTGCTCACTTCATTCTTTATATTGGATTAGATTAGATTAGATTCAACTTTATTGTCATTATGCCAAGTACAGATACAAACCCAATGAAATGCATTTAGCATCTGACCAGAAATGCAAAGAATAGTTATTTACAAAATAACTGTGAATTTAAAAAAAAGTGCTACAGCACACAAATATAAAAGTACTGAGACAGTACAATATGGATGCAATACTGCATAGCGCTGCGATGTGAGGTTCAGCAGGGTCACAGCCTCAGGGAAGAAGCTCTTCCTGTGCCTGCTGGTGTGGGAGCGGAGACTCCTGTAGTGCCTACTGGATGGGAGGAGAGTACAAAGTCCATGGTTAGGGTGAGATGCATCCCTGATAATGCTTTTCGCCCTACCCAGGCAGCGTTTATGGTAGATGTCCTCAATGGTGGGCAATTGGGTGCCGATAATCCGCTGGGCAGTTTGTATAAGATACAAGTAATCACAGTGGTAATGATTGATTGATATAAACTCCCCCTACCTCAGCCCCTTGATTGCATCAAAGATTAATGCTGTTCACCATATAGGCTTGCATGTATTTGCTCTGAAGTGGTGTTGGTGTGACTTGCAACCGAAGATCAAAGGACATTTATTATTAAAATATATATACAACATTGTTTTGTGGCTGTCTGCAAGAAGATGAATCTTAAAGAAACACCACAGACCTGTTTAAAGAAAATCCCTACACGTGACCATCAGACATGCAAAATTAAAGAACAAATTGAACAAACAGCAGAAAGTGAACAAACAACACACAAAACATTAAGAACGTTAAACATCAAACTGTAAAGTCCCCAAAAGTGAGTCCACAGCCACAAGCTGCCAAGACGAGTAAAGCCAGTCCAGGAGCTGATGTCTGCGGCCGCAGCCGCTCAGTCGGTCAGTTCAGCGCTGTGGCGGTGGCTTCAGACCACAGGCGCAGATCCAGTTCCGTGCTGAAGTGCCTCGATCAAATCGCACAAATAGCAAAGCACGTTCCACACAGAGCACAGTAAACATCAAACAGCAGCCGAAAGTAAGCTGATTTACAGTGGCATGCAAAAGTTTGGGCACCCCTGCACAAAATTTCTGTTACTGTGAATAACTAAGCAAGTAAAAGATGACCTGATTTCCAAAAGGTCTAAAGTTAAAGATGACACATTTCTGTAATATTTTAAGCAAAATTACTTTTTTATTTCCATCTTTTACAGTTTCAAAATAACAAAAAAAGAAAAGGGCCCGAAACAAAAGTTTGGGAACCCTGCATGGTCAGTACTTAGTAACACCCCCTTTGGCAAGTATCACAGCTTGTAAACGCTTTCTGTAGCCAGCTAAGAGTCTTTCAATTCTTATTTGGGGGACTTTCGCCCATTCATCCTTGCAAAAGGCTTCAAGTTCTGTGAGATTCTTGGGCCGTCTTGCAAGCACTGCTCTTTTGAGGTCTATCCACAGATTCTCGATGATGTTTAGGTTCGGGGACTGTGAGGGCCATGGCAAAACCTTCAGCTTGCACCTCTTGAGGTAGAACATTGTGGATTTTGAGGTGTGTTTAGGATCATTAGCTTGTTGAAGAAGCCATCCTCTTTTCATCTTCAGCTTTTTTACAGATGGTGTGATGTTTGCTTCCAGAATTTGCTGGTATTTAATTGAATTCATTTTTCCCTCTACCAGTGAAATGTTCCCTGTGCCACTGGCTGCAACACAAGCCCAAAGCATGATCGATCCACCCCTGTGCTTAATAGTTGGAGAGGTGTTCTTTTCATGAAATTCTGCACCCTTTTTTCTTCAAACATGCCTTTACTCATTGCGGCCAAAAAGTTCTATTTTAACTTCATCAGTCCACACATTTCCAAAATGCATCAGGCTTGTTTAGATGTTCCTTTGCAAACTTCTGACGCTGAATTTTGTGGTGAGGACGCAGGAAAGGTTTTCTTCTGATGACTCTTCCATGAAGGTCATATTTGTGCAGGTGTCGTTGCACAGTAGAACAGTGCACCACCACTCCAGAGTCTGCTAAGTCTTCCTGAAGGTCTTTTGCAGTCAAACGGGGGTTTTGATTTGCCTTTCTAGCAATCCTACGAGCAGTTCTCTCGGAAAGTTTTCTTGGTCTTCCAGACCTCAACTTGACCTCCACCATTCCTGTTAACTGCCATTTCTTAATTACATTACAAACTGAGGAAACGGCTGCCTGAAAACACTTTGCTATCTTATAGCCTTCTGCTGCTTTGTGGGCATCATTTATTTTAACTTTCTGAGTGCTAGGCAGCTGCTTAAAGGGGCCCATGGCTGTTGATTGTTGGGACAAGGTTTGAGGAGTCAGGATATTTATAAAGCTTTGAAATTTGCATCTTCTGTCCTTTCCTAACGATGACTGTGAACAAGCCATAGCCCTAACAAACTAATTAAGATCTGAGACCTTGGTAAAAGTTAAACGTGAGCTCAAATCTCTTGGGGTGCCCAAACTTTTGCATGGTGCTCCTTGCATTTTTTTTCACTCTAAAATTGTACAAAACAAAAATAATACTTCAATCTTGCTTAAAATGTTGAAAAGAATGTTTCATCTTTAACTTAATGTCTTTTGGAGATCAGTTCATCTTTTACTTAGCTGTTCTCAATAACAGAAATTTTGACCAGGGGTGCCCAAACTTTTGCATGCCACTGTATATATTTAAGAACTTCAACAATTATGAAGAATAAAGAATTATATAAGCAATAAAGTTAGAGGTTTAAAGTACAGATATGGAATAAAATGTGCAGAAATACATAAATATCAGCATATGTTTACAATGTAAACAACTTTATAAAAAGTGGTTTAAAGTGTTGACAGTGCGGTGATGTGACGGGCAATAAATAGAGGGGTTTGGAGGGAGCCAGCCTGAACAGTAGATCAAATTAAACTTTTAAGATGTTGTGAAGATTTTGTTTTTATAGCCCTGTAGCACTTTCCAGAAGGGAGCTTTTGGAAAAGGCAGTTTGCTGGGTGAGTAGTGTTTGCCATGATTTTTCCTACCCACTTCATTGTCCTGGACACATACAAGTCCTGCAGTGATGGTAGACTGCAGCCAGTGAGCTTTGCTGCTGAACTGACAGTTCGCTGTAGTTTTTATATATTGTGAGCAGATGCTGCACCAGACCAGACATAATGGCTTATCCCTGTCTTCCCTGTTTGCTGTATTTCTGAGAAAGGATAGCCAACCATCCTTAGTCTAACCTAGTTGTTGGTTTGGCCAATGTCAGACATAAGGATCCCACCAGCATTTTGAAAAGGCTAGTGGATGGATTTCGGTCCAATACAGATTTTAACACTTCTGAAGACTCTGGGAATAATTTGAGACCGGGGATGTCACATGCATTTTAAACTCTTGTGGGTAATGACGAAGAAGCCAAGCAGTTTAAATAAATGCATGCTGTGTGGTTTCATTGCTCTGTTTAGTTTCTTGGAACATAGAACACTGCAGTACAGTACAGGCCCTTCGGCCCACAATGTGCTGCCTTTTAACCTACTCTAAGATCAATCTAACCCTTCGCTCCTGTGTAGCCTATGTATCACGCGCAAAACACTGGAGGAACTCAGTCAGCATCAATGGAAAGGAATGTACAGGATGTTACCAGCATACATCGGTGACTCTCCGCAGGCTGCAGAAAGTTGCACCAGTTTTCCTCTTAAATATACTCCTTTTCAACTGCTTTGCCTGCAGTCTGCAGCGTGTAAACTTCCTCTCAACAACGGACTACGAAATTACAAGAGTGACCTTCAGGTCTCATCACCGACGATCGAATGTGGAGCTCCAGCAGAGCAGTAAAGCGCAGCGCCTTTGAGGATCGATGGCATGGCCGGAAGCGCGGCCGGAGAGGCGGAATTCAAACCAGGCTGAAGCACAGGGGGATGAGGTCTGCTCTATCCAGCATCTTGTTGGCAAACGTGCAGTCACTGGAAAATAAGGTTGACAATCTCAGGGCAAGGCTCCTACATTGGAGACAGATAAGGCAGATCTCAATTGTGGTTCACTAAAACTTGATTAAATGTGGACTCTGGATGCAGTGATGTGGCCAGAAGGTTTTACAATTTTCAGAATAGATAGAACTGCAAACTTCGGTAAGGAAAATGGTGGTGGTGTGTGCTTCTCAGTCAGTCCTCATTGGCACACGAGCATTAGGGTTATGTCCATTTCTTGCTCCCCTGACTTTTAATGATGAAATGTCGACCATTTAATTTACCCTGGGAGTTCTCATCTGTGATCCCGACCACAGTTTACATACCACCAACAGCCGATTATTAGCAAGCACTCGCGAAACTGCGTGAGGTTATCTGTAAACGAGCAACAGCCTATCCTGACTCATTTCAAATTGTAGTCGCCAATTTTAACTAGGCCGCTCTGAAGAAGGCCCTGCCCATTTATCACCAGCACACAACCTGTTGCACCAGAGGTCCTAATTCGGCCCACAGTTACACTACGATAAAGAATGCCTATTGTTCCTTCCCAGGACTGCAGTTTGGCAAGTCGGAAC
Source organism: Mobula hypostoma (assembly GCF_963921235.1). Taxonomy (NCBI): domain Eukaryota; kingdom Metazoa; phylum Chordata; class Chondrichthyes; order Myliobatiformes; family Myliobatidae; genus Mobula; species Mobula hypostoma. The sequence continues at coordinate 173,694,438 of NC_086103.1, forward strand.
ATTGGGCTGTACTCCTACTACCTGCATACAGACGGAGTCTAAGCAGCAAGCCTCCAGAGATCAAAACAACGTAGGAATTCGCGGGGGGCAGGGGAACAGTTACGGGGTTGCCTTGAGTTAGTGGACTGGGCCGTGTGCAAGAACTCATCTCTGGACCAGAATGACCTCACCTGGATCGTAATAGACTTTATTAAAACAGCTGTGGATGAGTGTTTTCCCACGAAAATGTTCTGGGTTTTCCCTAATCAGAAGCCCGGATGAACAATAAAATCCGGAATTTGCTGAGAGCCAGATCAGAGATTCAAGTGTCGTGATCAAGAATGCTGCAAGAGATGCAGGTACGATCTCCTGAAAGCCATCTCTTGGACGAAGTGGAGATTCCGGACTGGACTGCAATCAACAAGGGATGCTCAACAGCTGTGGCAGGGTTTGAAAGCCATAACCTCTGACAAAGCTAAATCTTGTGACATGGGGGACAGCGGAGCTTCACTTCCAGATGAGCTCAGTGCCTTTTACGCTGACTTTGACCATCATGGGAGGAACCGTTGAGTATCGCCATGTCTCCCAATGATCCTGTGGTCTCAGTATCTAAAGACGACGTGTGGACTGCCTTCAAAAGAGAGAATCCAAGGAAAGCGTCCGGCCTGGATCGAGCACTGAAGACCTGTGCTGACCAACTGGCTGGCGTATTCACGGATATCTTCAACCTTTCACTCCAGCAGCGTATGGTACCCATCTGCTTCAAGCAGGCTTCAGTCGTGCCGGTGCCCAAGAAGAGTGTGGTAACTTGTCTCAGTGACTGCTGCCTATTGGCATTTGCATCCACAGTGAAGAAGTGTTGAGAGAGGCTGATGTTGAAGCATATCAGCTCCTGTCTTGGATCCTCTTTAATTCGCCTGCTGAAGCAACAGCAAGTGTACACTTATGACTATGGCTAAGTACAACCCCAACATCGTATACAAGTTTGCTGATGACACTACCATTGTGGGCTGTATCAAAGGTGGTGATGAATCAGCTTGCAGGAGGGAGATTGAAGATTTGGCTGAATGGTGTAATAATAACAACAACTTCTCACTCAATTGTCAATAAGACCAAGGAACTGATTGTAGACTTTAGGAGAGGGAAGCCAGAGGTCCATGAGCCAGAAATTATTGGATGATCTGAGGTGGAGAGGGTCAGTAACTTTAAATTCCTGGGTTTCACTATCTCAGAGAACCTGTCCTGGACCCATCATATATCATTGCAAAGAAAACACGACAGTGCCTCTATTTCTTCAGGAGTCTGCAGCGATTCAGCGTGTCATCAAATACCTTGGCAAACTTCTACTGGTGTGTGGTGGAAAGTGTGCTGACTTGCTGTATCACGGCCTGGTATTGGAAGACCAGTGCCTTGGAGCGAAAAATCCTACAAAAGGTGGTGGGTTTGGCCCAGTACATCATGGGTAAAACCCTTCAAACTATTGACGTGAATGTAGCAGCAGAAAAGCAGCATCCATCATCAAAGATCCTCACCACCCAGGCCGTGCTCTTTTCTCACTGCTGCCATCAGGTAGAAGGTACAGGTGCCTCAGGACTTGCACCACCAGGTTCAAGAACAGTTACTGCCCCTCAACCATCAGGCTTTTGAATAAACGAGGATAACTGCACTCCTCTATTGAGATATTCCCACAACCAATGATCTCTTGTTATTTCATGCTCTTGTATATTTCTATTGGTTTATATCTGCATTTGCACAATTTGTTATCCATTGATCCTGTTCTATACATTGCCTGTAGGAAAAATAATCTCGGGGTTGTGTGTGCTGACATGTATGTACTCTGATAATAAATTTTACTTTGAACTTTAAAGGGTCGATGTTTCAGGCTGCAACCCTTCATTAGGACTAGAATGAATGGGGGAAGAGACCAGAACAAGAAGGTTGTTGGGGGGGGGGGGAGGGGGAATGGAGTACAAGCCTTCTATTTTTCTATCATCCATGTGCCTACCTGAGAGTTTCATAAATGTCCCTCTACCAGAAACCCTGGCAGCACGTTCCACGCGTCCACCGCTCTCTTGTGAAGAAAACCTACGTCTGTCTTCCTATACTTCTAATCACCTTAAAATTATGCCCCCTTGCATTAGCCATTTCTGTTCTCAGGAAAATTCTCTGGCTGTCCACTCATCCTGTGCGTTTTATCTTGTAAGTTCAAGGTAAATTTGTTATCAGAGGACATGTATATCACCATTTGCTACCCTGAAATTAATTTTCTTGCAGGCACTCACAGTAGAACAAAGTAGTACAATATGATCAGAAACTACACACAAGGACTGACAAACTGTGTAAATACAAAAAGAAACAAGTGACAATAATAAAGAAGTAATACTGAGAACATGAGATGGCACTACTGAGATGGCATGACTGAAGTCTGGTGACAGCCTCCTGGTTGTTCAAAAGGCAGGAAATACAACTAAAAACGTTATTGATAATACTTTATCTGAGGTAAGCTTTGGTAAACTATCACCACAAACGGTGCAGAGGCGCACAAAGACCATGTTGATGTGTTGCAAAGTCAAAGCATAATGAGTTTGAGTTGGTGTCTGAGTTGGAGCGAGCAATTTGGAGAAGAGTTGAGGTGGAGGAGTTCTGGTGCCTGTTCAACTAAACCGGGAGTGAGGTTAGATCGCTCTGAGCCAATTTGGAAAGGTCAAGGATGGCTTCAGGCTGGATGGCAAGGCATAGGCCCAGAGTGTATTGCCCGGGCCTAGTACGCGGCACTATCCGGTGTTTGGATGACTTAAACACTGGCTAGATAGACTGGAAAGACAGGGTGTCAGTGTATAATGTATACGTACTTCGATAATAAATGTACTTTGAACTTGCAGAGTCCCTGAAAGTTAGTGCATAGACTGTGGTGATTAGTTTAGTGTTGAGGTGAGTGAAGTTGTTATCAGTGGGACTCACCTCAACTCGTTTATATGTACAATCCATTTCAACATCAATTCATGGTAATGTTATCCACAAGTCTGTACCTTTTTAAAAAAAAATAAGCTTGGGTGGCTGACAATGAACACTCAGTTGCCACTTTATTAGGTACAACTGTCTCTAGAGTTTACAGAGAATGGTGTGAAAAACTGAAAAAAATCCAGTGAACGGTATTTCTGTGGACGAAAATGCTTTGTTAATGAGAGAGGTGTGAGGAGAATGGCCAGACTGGTTCAAACTGACGGGAAGGGGACAGTAACCCAAACTGACAGGAAGGGGACAGTAACCCAAACAGGAAGGGGACAGTAACCCACTGACATGTTACAACAGTGGTGTGCAGAAGAGCATCTCTGAATGCACAACATATCGAACCTTGAAGTGGATGGGCTACAGCAGCAGAAGACCATGAACAAGTAGCCTCTTTATTAGGTCCAGGAGGTTCCCTAGTTATGTAGCCACTGAGTGTATAATTAACATTTTTAATTGCACACTTATTCATGAAGGAAGGATAGCATCACTGGCCAGATCATCATTCATTGTCCTTGAGAAAGTCATGGTCAACTGTCATCTTGTGTAAGGCTACCACTGTTGGACCAGTAAGCTTAAGCATTTTGAGGATTAAAGAGTGCCACTATATGTCTAAGACTGGTTAAAAATTTGACATGCATGTGTTCCAGTTCTTCTGGATGGAATTCTTTGGTTTGGGAGATGCGAAGACTTCTTTGGTAGCAAGTTGTGATGTTTTTGAACACATAGAAGAGATATATTAACAAATAAATTCACGTAACACACACCCACACCACACCCCTGAGAAGTTCAACATATCAGGAAGCATCTATGCAGGGAAATTTATTTGTTGACTTTTTAGGCTGGGACCTTTCAGGACTAGAAGATTTGGGTAGAAGCCAGAATAAGAAGGTGGGGGGGGGGCGGGGGAGGTGGAAGAGTACAATCTGCCAGGTGAGGGGGAATGGGTATGAAGTAAGAGCTAGGAGGTGATGTGGAAGAGCTAAAGGACTGAAGAAGAAGGAATCTAAAAGGAGAGGATGGTGGGCCATGGAAGAAAGGGAAGGAGGAGGAGCACCAGAAGGAGGTGATGGACAGGTGTGGATGAAAGGAATGAGATGGTAACTAGAAAACAAAAAGAGAAGTGGGGGGGGGGGGGGAGAGTGTTACCTGAATTTAGAAATATTGATGTTGTAGGCTATTCGGATGGTAAATGAGGTGTTGCTCCTTCAACCTGAGTTTGGCCTCGTCATGACAACAGAAGAGGCCTTGGACTGATATGTCAGCACGGCAATGGAAAGTCAAGTTGAAATGGGCAGCCACTGGGAGATCTTGCCTCTTGTGGCAGCCAAAATGAAGTTGCTTGCCGAAGCAGTCCCCTGTTCTGCATCAGGTCTCACTGATCATGCTGTTAGATAGCACAGAAGTAGACATGTCGAGCAGTAACACAAATGCTTTGTGATGGACCATTTATCTTCAATGTGGAAGGCTCCCAGTTCAATTCTATTCTGGTTTTAAGTGATATAAACAGCCACTTCTATTTGTACACACAAACTAGATTTTTAAAATATCCCCATGGAACAGCCCCAGAGTCAGGAACCCTGAACTCTTGGCCTCACTCTTTACCTCATTAAGGCCTTGCACCTTATTTTCTACCTGCAGTGCACTTTCTTTGTAATTCTTAACACGATAATCTTCACGCTGTTATTGCTTTTCCCATGTGCTACCTCAGTGTGCTGTGTTCTGAAGTGATATAAACATAGAAAATCTACACGTTACAGGCCCTTCGACCCACAATATTGTGACGACCATGTAACCTACCGTAGAAGCGGTCTAGATTTTCCTACTGCATAGCCCTCTTTTTCTAAGCTCCATGTACCTATCTAAGAGCCTCTTAAAAGACCCTCTTGTATCTGGCTCTACCACCATCACTGGCAGTGCATTCCACACACCCCTCACTCTCTGTGTGGAAAAACTCCCCCTTGTACCTACTTCCAAGCACCTTAAAACTGTGGCCCCTTGTGTTAGCCAACAGAATCAACAAACTCATTCGTAAGGCCAGTGATGTTGTGGGGATGGAACTGGACTCTCTCACGGTGGTGTCTGAAAAGAGGATGCTGTCCAAGTTGCATGCCATCTTGGTCAATGTCTCCCATCCACTACATAATGTACTGGGTGGGCACAGGAGTACATTCAGCCAGAGACTCATTCCTCTGAGATGCAGCACTGAGTGTCGTAGGAAGTTATTCCTGCCTGTGGCCATCAAACTTTACAACTCCTCCCTTGGAGGGTCAGACACGCTGAGCCAATAGGCTGGTCCTGGACATTTCATAATTTACTGGCATAATTTACATATTATTTAATTATTTATGATTTTATTTTGCTATATTTATACTCTATCCTTGGTTGGTGCAACTGTAACGAAACCCAATTTCCCTCGGAATTAATAAAGTATGTCTGTCTGTCTATCTATCTAGCCATTTCAGCGCTGGGAAAAAGCCTCTGACTATCCACACGATTAATGCCCCTCATCATCTTATACACCTCTAGTAGGTCTCCTCTCATCCTCAGTTGCTCTAAAGTGAAAAGGCCAAGTTCACTCAACCTATTCTCATAAGGTATGCCCTCCAATCCTTGCAACATCCTTGTTAATCTCTTCTGCTCTGTCTCTATAGTGTCCACATCCTTCCTGTAGTGAGGTGAGCAGAACTGATCTGACAGGATGTTGTTCAAAACCACTTGGTGGTAGGATAGCGTAGCAGTTAGTGTAAAGATATTGCAGTTGCAGTGATCATGATTCACTTCACACCTCCACCTCTGAGGAGTTTGTGTGTTCTTCCTGTGCCCGTGTGGGTTTCCTCTGGGTTGTCCACTTTCCGCCCACGTTTCAAAGACATGGGTTAACTGGCTACGTCGTTGTAATTGGGTGGCGTGGCCTCATTAGGGCCTGTTACTGTGCTGTATCTCTAAATAAAAATAATTATGTTTACACTGCACTCTGGTACATGTGACAACAATAGATTCAAAGATTTGATTAGATTAGATTCAACTTTATTGTCATTGTGCCGACTGAAAAGAGGGTGCTGTCCAAGTTGCATGCCATCTTGGACAATGTCTCCCATCCACTACATAATGTACCAGGTGGGCACAGGAGTACATTCAGCCAGAGACTCATTCCACCGAGATGCAACACAGAGCGTCATAGGAAGTCATTCCTGCCTGTGGCCATCAATACAAAGCCAATGAAATGCAGTTAGCATCTAACCAGAAATGCAAACGATAGTGTTATTTACAAAACAACTGCAAATAAAAAGTAAGTGCTATAGCACACAAATATAAAAGTACTGAGACAGTACAATATGGGTGCAATACTGCTTAGCGCTGTGATGTGAGGTTCAGCAGGGTCACAGCCTCGGGGAAGAAGCTCTTCCTGTGTCTGCTGGTGCGGGAGCGGAGGCTCCTGTAGCGCCTAACGGATGGGAGGAGAGTAAAAAGTCCATAGTTAGGGTGAGATGCATCCTTGATAATGCTTCTTGCCCTGCCCAGGCAGCGTTAATGGTAGATGTTCCCAATGGTGGGCAATTGGGTGCCGATAATCCGCTGGGCAGTTTTCACCACACGCTGGAGTGCTTTGCGGTCCGATACGGGACAATTGCCATACCACACTGAGATGCAGTTGGTGAGTATGCTCTCAATGGTACAGCAGTAAAAGTCTATCAGAATCCTGGGACAGAGGTGAACTTTCTTGATACTCCACAGGAAATAAAGGCGCTGTTGCCTTTACAAAGTACATTATTATTATCAAATTATGTATGTAATATACAACCCTGAGATTAGTCTTCTCCACAGACAGTAAACATGCCAATCAAATTTACCAATTGTAATGATCAAATTTTTTTTATTTTCCAAGTGTAACGGCCTGGTTAAGATTTCTTCTGCTATGCTGTGAAGTATTTTTACTTTAGCAGTTTTCTGCAGAAGCAGTGAGTCCTGCTAGTAGTGGTGTTTTGGCTTTGGCTAAAGATAAGGAGCCATGTTGTCCAACTTAGGGAAGTTGTGTCAGCCAGTTGGGGTTGTCTTGGTACATGTTACAACTTTCTACCCGGTCGGATGCCTTGGAACATTCGGGAGAGCTGGGTGGGAGCACATTTCTGCAGGACAGTAGTCTGGTTTAGGGTCATTTTTTGGGGGGAGAGGGGGTAGTACTGAGAGAAGAGCACTAAGGAAGATGCCTGAATGATTCCACCTGAAGGCGAGATTGGAAGGGGAACCTGATCAGAAATCAGCACTGTGAGTAAAGCGATATGCCCAGCTATTATAGAGACAAGCCCCAACATTTATATGCACATTTAGACTGGTTTAACTGTAATGGGCCCTTTTTTTAAATCTATCTTTTCTTTTCCTATTAACTGTTTGATAAGCTGAGAATTGGTAGATATATCTATTTTCTTTCTTTATAAATCTACTTTTTTTATTATCTGTTGGTGTATGATCTGTAGTTTCTTGGCGATCAATAACTGTGTATGGGGCAGTATTTACACAGCATTCGCTGCGATCAGCGTTCCTCCATCAGAACATCCCAGTGTTCATATTTGGTTGAATCTCCAAATCATACTGACCCTAGATGCATATTGCTTATGAAAGGTGGCCTCCTGACAGCTGGGCCACATGGCTGTTAGCAGAGTCAGCTAAAGAGAGAAATTGGTATACGAGCCCCAGTGAGAGTGTTGAACAAGTAAGAGATTTATTTCAAGCAAGTCAGTGATGTTGCTAATGTAAAGGACTGATCTCCTAGTTGAAAGAGATGTTGCATTGTGTTAGAGAGATTGCCTTGCACCAGTTATGCACTGTAGTTACTCTAGATTGCCTTTTCATTCCTGCTCCTGTAACGCTCAGCTATATTGGCTCGTGTATATCTAGGGGAAATCCCGTCCGGCGCCTGCCTGGATGCTCCCGCTGGGTCGGTTGCTGTACCACTGCCACTGAAATCAGCTTCAAACATCAATCATCAGCCAGCACACACAGTACGTTTTACCAAGTACACTTTATAGGTATTACTAAGTCTATGAAATTAATATAAGTTCAATACAGAAAAAGGGAATGGAAAAGGCGCCAGATTTATCAAAGTTCAAGTTCTTCGTGCACACGTTGGAGCTCAGGAATTTCTTTGGGACCACCTTGACCCCGGCGAGTCACGGCTTGGGATCACCTGGAGTGATCGACTGAGCCTTCCTGCTCCTGGTCCGACTCCCCGCCAAAAGCCCCTGGTTCCCAGTCACATGAGACAGCGTATCACCCCAAGAGAATAACATGGACACCCATTGGCTAGTAGTACCTCTGCTGTCTGTATTAACCCAAGCAAATTTCTAGCTAGAGACTTACTCAGCATTTAACATAACATAGAAACCATTTTAATCCACATATGCAGCAGTTTAAAAGATTATGCTGGTATTCATATGCTGGCATTTATAGCGAGAGGATTCGAGTACAGGAGCAGGGAGGTACTACTGCAGTTGTACAAGGCCTTGGTGAGACCACACCTGGAGTATTGTGTGCAGTTTTGGTCCCCTAATCTGAGGAAAGACATCCTTGCCATAGAGGGAGTACAAAGAAGGTTCGCCAGATTGATTCCTGGGATGGCAGGACTTTCATATGATGAAAGACTGGATCGACTAGGCTTATACTCTCTGGAATTTGGAAGATTGAGGAGGGATCTGATTGAAATGTATAAAATTCTAAAGGGATTGGACAGGCTAGATGCAGGAAGATTGTCCCCGATGTTGGGGAAGTCCAGAACGAGGGATCACAGTTTGAAGATAAAGGGGAAGCCTTTTAGGACCAAGATGAGAAAAAACTTCTTCACACAGAGAGTGGTGAATCTGTGGAATTCTCTGCCACAGGAAACAGTTGAGGCCAGTTCATTGGCTATATTTAAGAGGGAGTTAGATATGGCCCTTGTGGCTAAAGGGATCAGGGGTATGGAGAGAAGGCAGGTATAGGGTTCTGAGTGGGATGATCAGCCATGATCGTAATGAATGGCAGTGCAGGCTCGAAGGGCCGAAAGGCCTACTCCTGCACCTATTTTCTATGTTTCTATTAACATAGCAAAGAAGAAACCCTGTACGCTCCTACAGTTTCCAAGTTAACATCTACTTCTTTTGGTCTACTGGCACAGCGTTCACTGACTCGGTCTGCTTTATTCTTGCACAAAACTTAGGCATGCCCTCCAGTGTCTGTTTGATGAGGCCAGAGAAGTCAACATACTGGACAGTGGGGACTCGGCTCACCTGGCCCTCTTATCGAGGCCGGAGCTTGGGATCACCTTCACCAAAATACACTGCTGGTGCCTCGTGCAGTACTCGAAGTGCGTCTTTATGGACGCTGATACTCTGGTGAGTTTGGCACTCTCTTGACATCAAGTTCTTCCTCACTGAATGTGAGGCGAGAATGAATTCATGTCCTTGGGTAAGGGGAAAGAGATTTGTTTCCTGCTGGGTCTGAAATGCGCAACTGGAGTACTGCGTACAGTTCTGGTTAGTCCATTATAGGAATGATGTTGAAGCTTTGGAGATGATGCAGAAGAGGTTTACCAGGATGTTGCCCTGGATTAGAGAGCAAGAGGTAGACAAATTTGTCTGGAGCGGCAGAGGCTGAGGGGAGATCAGATAGAGGTTTATGACATTATGAAAGGCATAGATAGAGTAGATAGTATCTTTTTCCCATGGTTGAAATGTCTAATACCAGAAGACATGCATTTAAGAGGAGAGGGGGGTAATTTCAAAGGAGTTGAGGGGCAAGTGTTTCCAGAGTGGTGGGTGCCTGGAATGCAATGCCTGGGGTGGTGATAGTGGTAGATACATTAAAGACTTTTAAGGGGCATTTTTATGGCCTCCATCTGCTTTACCCTTGTACAAAACCTAGGTGTGTCCCTGAGCGTCTGTTTGATGAGACCAGAGTCGATGTATGTCGCTGGTGCATTATCACAAGTCCTGGTTATGTGACCACCGACACCAGGCAGACAGTCCCTGACGAGCATTGATAATGGCAGAGTCATCTGCCTTGCAAAGACACTGCCCAGAAGGCGGCAATGGCAAGCTATTGCTGTAGAGAAATTTTCCACGAAATTTGTGGGTAAGACCATGATCGCCCACGTCATATGGCACGCTACATGATGATGATGAGGATGAAGGGATGTTTAGATAGGCAAATGAATGTGAGCGAAATGGAAGAATAGAGACGTTGTATCAGCAGAAGGGATTAGTTTAGTTGGCCATTTGATTATTTAGTTCAGCGCAAGACTGGGTAGAGGGGCCTGTTCCTGAACCATACTTTTCTATGTTCCAAATTGAGAAGTCACGGTGAAATGTTAAGGGCTACAATGTGGCTATTGAAAGTGTTGTCCAGAGAAGGAAAAATTTCCCATTGAATAAAGAAGCAGCATATGGTATGAAACACATACAAAATGTTGGAGGAACGTGGCAAGTCAAGCAGCATTTTAGTCCCCTCCAGAGATGCTGCCTGACTTGCTGAGTTCCTCCGGCAATTTTGTGAGTGTTGCTCAAGATTTCTAGTACTCACAGAATGTCTAGTGTCTGAATGATATGAAATCTGCATCAAATTCTGTAATTCCGTCTGCCTTTTGAGGCATCTATTCCAATGGCATTTTTCAGGTTTGTCAAAACATAGATGAACTCTTTGAACGAGAAGAACTCTCTGCTGCTCCAGATCCCGGCTGGCCCGACTGCTTCAACACTGGGGTATTCGTCTACGTACCTTCCATCGAAACCTACAACCGATTACTACAATTTGCAGTAGAGAATGGTAGTTTTGATGGTGGGTGCAGTTCAGTTTCACTTGTTGCTGGCTCTTATTTAGCTTTGTAGCAGCTTTTATGTCTGTTTTGTTTGCTTTGGATGTTAGGGGGAGATCAAGGCCTGTTGAATAGTTTCTTCAGTAATTGGTCTACAACGGATATCCATAAACACCTGCCATTCATTTACAATCTGGCCAGCATTGCCTTGTACAGCTACCTCCCTGCCTTCAAACAGTAAGTATCTTTTTCTTTAACCAACCGTTCCATTAAATGAAATATTTTTACCAACATTCCTTGTGTGGTCTTCTGCAGCTTCATAATGTACTCAATGGCTGCTTTATCAGGAACCCAGCTGGTGGTGTAGTGGCATTAGTGCCGGACTTCGGGACAAAAGGTCCTGGGTTCGAATCCAAGCAGCTGGCTCCCTTGCACGCTTTCCATCCATTGCTGGGTTACGAGCTGGTGATCTCTTTGGAAACTCACCCGGCAGAAGGCAGTTCCCCACTACGTCAGAGAGGTGTGGAGGGAAATCGTCCGCTAACCGGAGAAACTCCGGATGCGACGTACCTTTCCTTTTCCTGTACCTTTGAGTGTATATTTGTGGCCTACTGCTACAGCAACCCATCCACTTCAAGGTTCGACATGTTGTGTGTCCAGCGATGCTCTTCTGCACACCACTGTTGTAACATCTGGTTAATTGAATTATTGTCGCCTTTCTGTCAGCTTGAACCAGTCTGGCCATTCTCCTCTGACTTCTCTCATTAACAAGTTTTCACCCACAGAACTGCCACTCACAAGATGTGTTTTTTTTTGTTTTTTAGCAACATTCTATGTAAACTTTAGAGTCCGTTGTGAGTGAAAATCCTAGGAGATTAGCAGTTTCTGAGATACTTATGCTCCCCCACCTGCCACCCACAATCATTCCCCAGTCTAAAATCACATTCTTTCCCCATTCTCTCATGTTTGGTCTGAACAACAACTGAATCTCTTGACCATGTCTGCAGGCTTTTGTGCATTGAGTTGCTGCCACATGATTCATCTTCATCATTAGGTGACGTGTCATATGACATGGGTGATCATGGTCTATGACCATGATTGTTCTTGACAAATTCTACAGAAGTGGTTTGCCATTTCTGCGCTCTGGGCAGTGTCTTTACAAGACAAGGTACCCCAGCCATTATCAATACTCTTCAATGATTGTCTGCCTGGTGTGAGTGGACACAGAACTGGGACTTGTGATGTGCACCGGTTGCTCACACAGACACCCACCACCTGCTCTCATGGCTTCACGTGACCCTGATCCGGTGGGGGGTGGGCGGGGGAGCTAAGCAGGTGCTCCACCTTGCCCAAGGGTGACCTGTGAAATGAAGGAGTGCCTTACGCCTCCTTTGGTAGAGACGTATCTCCACCCCACCACCCACATGATTGGCCGGTTAAATATTTGTGTTAATATGCAGGTGTACCTCATAAAATGGCCACTGAGTATTTTTGTAGTTGCAAACATTCGTGCTAGCCTGATGGTGCAGATTCTTATGTACTCTAGTGTGAAGTATGCTGACTTGGTTATGGAGCATAGAACAGCACAGGAACAGTCTCTGTGGGCCATGATGTCTGCACCAAGCATGTTGACAAACTAATCCTCTGTCTCCTTATCACCAATATCCCTCTCTTCCTGCATATTCATCAGTTTGCCTGAATGCCTCTTACAATCATAGATACAATCGTCGTGTTTATCTTCCTCCACCATCAGCCCTGGCTGTACTCTTCAGGCACTCACTGCTCTCTGTAATAAAACAAATTCTTTGTCCCAAATCTTCTTTAAACTTCTTCAGCACCCACAAAATGCTGGAGGAACTCAATAAGTCCTACTGGATTCAGGGCTGCGATGAAGAATGCTACAAAGTGCTATCACTCATGGTAGGGTTACTCCGTTAGAATAAAGTATTAACAAAATCCTTTGTTTGGCATAATTGAAGGGTCTCAGCCCGAAATGTCGACTGTTTACTCTTTTCCGTAGATGCTGCCTGACCTCAGTTCCTTCAGCATTTTGTGTGTTTTGCTTTGGATTTCCAGCATCTGTAGAATTTCTTGTCTTTGTTAGACATATCTCCCTCGGCAACATTGTTGGACTCTTTTGTCCCTCAATCTCCTTGACCCCCTACCATCAGGCGGGAGGCATTAGCATTAGGCATAGACTGTTCAGAAGGGAAACAGTTTCTTCCCCCAGGCCATGAGACCACTGAACTCCCTGCCATCACCCAGGTCTCGCCACGTATGTAGCGCCAGTCACGTTTTACTGTTTACTTTTTAACTTGTGACATAAATTAGTAAATAATAGTGTGCATTTATTTGTGGTAATATTACTTCAAAGTTCAAAGTAAATTTATTAAAGTATATATGTCAGCAAATATAACCCTGTGATTTATTTTCTTGCAGGCATACCCAATAAATCCATACTAGGATAATAACCATAATAGAGTCAGTGAAAGATTTCACCAACTTGGGCATTCATCTAGTATGCAAAAGATGACAAACTGTGCAAATACAAAAATAAATGATAATAAATAAGTAAATATGCAATAAATATTGAGAATATGAGATGAAGAGTCCTTGAAAGTGAGTTTGTAGGTTGTGGGAGCATCTCAATGATGGAGCAAGTGAAGTTGAGTGAGGTTATCCCTTTTCGTTCAAGAGCCCGATGGCTGAGGGGTAGTAGTTGTTCCTGAACCTCGTAGCGTGAGTCTTGAGGCCTCTGTACGTTCTTCCTGATGAGGGCAGTAAGAAGAGAGCTTGACCTGGGAGGTGGGGGTCCCTGATGATGGATGCTGCTTTCCTGCAATAGCGTTCCATGTAGATGTGCTCAATGGTGGGGACCCATGATGGACTGAGCTGTATCCTTTTTGTAGGATTTGCCATTCGAGAGCAGTGTAACGTTTCCATACCAGTCTGTGATGCAGCCAGTGAATATACTCTCCTCCACCCATCTGCAGAAGTTTGTCAACATTGAAGATGTCATGTCAAATCTTTGCAGACTCCTAAGGAAGTAGAGGAACTGCTGTGCTTCCTTCGTAATTGCACCTGCATGCTAGGCCCAGGACAGCTCCACTGAAGTGATAGCACTGAGGAATTTAAAGTTGCTGACTCTTTCCACCTCTGATCCTCTGATGACTGGCTCATGGACCTCTAGTTTCCTCCTCCTGAATTCAATAATCAGCTCCTTAGTCTTGCTGACATTGAGTGAGAGGTGGTTGTTGTGACACCACTCAGACAGACTTTCAATCTGCCTTCTTTTTGTTGATTCGTTGCTATCTTTGATTTAGCCTAACACAGTAGTGTTGTCACAAAGTTGAATATGGGATTGAAGCTGTGCTTAGCCACACAGTCGTAAGTGTAAAGGGAATACAGCAGGGGGCTAAACACACAGCCTTGTGGTGCGCCAGTGCCAATCTAGATTGTGGAGGCCATGTTGCCAATCTAAACTGACTGGAATTTGTTTGCAGGTGAGGAAATTGAGGGTCCAATTGCACTTATGGATTAGTATTGAACAGGTGATGACACTGAATGCTGAGCTGTTGTCAATATAGAGCATCCTGATGTATGCATCTCTTTACTCAACCCTGGAACATCTGGACAGCAAAGAGATGTCACCTGCCGTGGACCTATTGCCGCATTAGGCAAATTGGAGCAGATCTAAGTTGCCTCTCAGGCAGTAGATGATGTTTCATCACCAACCTCTCAAAACACTTCATCACAGTGTACGTAAGTGCTACTGGATGATAACCATTGAGGCAAACTGTTTTCTTTGTCATCAGTATAATAGAAGCCTGTTTGAAGCAGTTGGGTACCTCAGGTGGCCAAAGTGAGAGGTTAAAGATCCCAGTGATCACTCCAACGAGTGGATCAGCATAGGTCTTTAGTACTTGGGCACGTACCCCAACTGGACTGGATGATTTTCATGGATGTGTTGTCTTGAAGGCTGCTCACACGTCGGCCTCAGATGCTGAAATCAGAGGGTCGCCGGGGGCCGTGGAAGTTCATGATGTTTCGTCCGTGTTCTTATGGCCAAATCAAGCATAGAAGGCATTGAGCTCATCTGAAAGCGAAGCCCTTTTGTCACCTGTGTCGCTTGATTTTACTTTATAAAAGACGATAGCATTGAAGCCCTGCCTGAACTGTTGAGCATCCTTCATCGATTCGTTTAGTCCGGAATCGTCATTTTGCCTGTGAGTTAGGTTTCCAGAGATCCTACCTGACCCTCATAGAATTTTTTTGGTCATCAGACTTGAATACCCCTGACCTAGCCCTCAGCAGATTATGGATCTCAAGGTTCATCCAGGCTTCTGTTTGGGAAAGACCCTGAATGATTTTGTGGGGACACTCTCATCTACACTTATTTTTATGAAGTCTGTGACAACCATGGTATATTTATTAAGATCCTCTAAGTTCTTGTACATGGCCTAGTCCATCGACTTGACTAATGTCGTAGCCACTTCTCTGCCTCCTGCGACCACCTCTTATTTGTCCCAATCTCTGGAGCCTTGTTCTTCAGCAATCTGCCTGTATGCAGGTTGGAGAAGGATAGCCAAGTGATCAGATAACTTGAAATGCAGTCTAGGCATGGAACTGTAGGCATTCCTTATTTTAACATACTGTGGCATTGCTCCAGGGTGTTGGGTCCTTTGGTGCTCCAGGTTATATGCTGATTGTGATTGGGCAGGGATTTCTTCAGACAAGCCTGATTGAAATCAACAACCATGATGTGAAAATGCGTCAGGATGGACAGCTTCTTGTTTGGAGACGGCATCGTGCAATATCTCAAGCACTTGTTTTATAGTCAGCTGCTGGTGGTATGCAAACTCCAGTGAGGATTACGGATGAGAACTCCCTTGCTAAATAGAATGGATGGCGTTTGACTGTTAGGTGTTCAGGGTCGGGGCAATGTGAGTTTGACAAAACTGCCTCATTGGAGCATCACCGAGAGTTTATCGTGAAACACACGCCTCCACCTTTTTTTCCTTTTCCAAATCATGTACTGTGTTGTGCACCTTGGTCTGGAGGAACATTGTTTTATCTGAATGACAATAAACTTGAGCTTGTTAAACAGACCGACAAACCATTTGCATCCTTTCCATTCCTTTCCTTGTGGTTCTGCAACAATGGACACTGTAGATGTAAACTGTCACTGCCCTCGTTAGGTCTAGCATGTTGGGCATTAATTGCTCAATTACTCAATTACTTTGAGTAATAAAACATTCAGAGTGGGTCAATGAATGTAGACTCTGAACCAGAGATACATATTTAAATCTGATCACAGCAACTGGGGAACTTCAATTCAATTTCTGCTCCAATGTCTTGGGGTCGTACAGTCTCAATTAATTGAACAAGCCTGGAATTAAAAAAGTCATAGTCATACTTTATTGATCCTGGGGGAAATTGGTTTTTGTTACAGTTGCACCATAAATAATACATAGTAATAGAAATAGTAACAGTAATATTACTATTAGTAAATAGTAATAGTCATAGAAATAATAAATAGTAATAGAATAGTAGTAGAAAATAGTAATAGTAAATAGTTAAATAGTAAAAAGACAAAAAACCTGGCCTCACTAATATCTGTGGTACTACCATATTGTTGTAAAATACATGATTTCATTACTCTTTATGAAAGGTCATCTGCCATCCTTGCCTGGTCTGGTCCATATCTGACTCCAGACCTATCAAAGTGGTTGACTCTTAACTGTCTCTTCAGGTCAATGTGACATGGTTTTAGGGAGATTGGAGAGAAGTATGGGGGGGATGTCAGAGGTAAGATCTTTACCCAGGGACGGTTGGTGTGTGGAACACCCTGCCAGGGGTGTTTAAGAAGCTGTTAGATGGGCACATGGATGGTAAAGAAAAATGGGGGGTGATGCAGGAGGGAGTGGTTAGATTGATCTTAGAGTGGATTAAAAGGTCAGCACAGCATTGTCGGCTGAAGGGCCGGTACAGTTCTGTAATGTTTCATCAGAGATCATTGGGGTTGGTGTAATTCCTTGACAGCAATATCCACTTGAACAAATATTTGGAAAAACGCCTGTACCCTTATGGCCTCCTATTCGGGGTGAAGCATTGACATCTGAACAGCGCTTCGTGACAGAGAGGAACAGAATGAAATGGGTCCATTGGTCCATTGAATCAGAGCTGCCTGTCACATTTGCCCCAATCCTAAGCTAATTCTAATTTTTATCTTCCCATGTTCTCAATGACTCTCCCCAAAGTTCACCATTCACCTGCACACTACTAGGCCAATTAACCTACCAAACCACGTGTCATTGGGATGTGGGAGGAAGCTGGAAGCACTGGGAAGAAATATTTGCAGTCACAGAGAGAATGTACAAACTCCATATTGTTAGCATGAGAAATTCTGCAGATACTGTACTGGAAATCCAAAGCAACACACACAAAATTCTGGAGAACATAACGAGTCAGGCAGCATCTAGGGAAATGAATAAACAATCGACATTTTGGGTAGAGACCTTTTTATCAGGACTGGAAAGGAAGGGGAAAGATGCCAAAATAAAAAGGTGGGGGAAGGGGACAAAGAATGGCTAGAAGGTGATAGGTGAAGCCAAGTGGGTGGGTGGGAAAGATAAAGTGCTGGAAAGGAAGGAATCTGATAGAAGAGCAGGGTAGACCAATAGGAGAAAGGGAATGAGAAGGGGACCCAGGGGGAAGTGATAGACAGGTGAGAAGCGGTAAGAGGCCAGAATGGGGAATAGAAGAAGATGGGTGGGGGAGGGAAACTTTTATTTAACTGGAAGGAGAAATCGATATTTATGCCATCAGGTTGGAAGCTACCCACATGTAATATAAGGTGTTGCCCCTCCATCCTGAGGGGGCCATGGACCCACATGTCAGAAAGGGAATGGAAATTAGAATGTTTGGCCACTGGGAAGTTCTACGTGTTTTGGATGGAGCAGAGGTACTTGACGAAGCAGTCCCCCAACTTACAGCGGGTCTCTCCAATGTAGAGGAGGCTGCATTATTAGCATCTGAGATCAAAATTGAAGCCTGCTCTCTGGCAGTGAGAGACGCAGACTCTATTAGCTGTGCCACTGAATTAAATATTAGCACCTTGTCAACGAGCTGTGTTCTATATGACATACATAATTCTGATCATTTAGAGTCCATCATGATCTCCTGTGTTGCTTTATGTAAATGTAAGATACTTTTAATCTTCTTGTTTCCTCAACTGCCTTTAGGTTTGGTACATCTGTAAAAGTGGTTCACTTTTTGGGACCGACGAAACCTTGGCATCACGTGTACAGTGGGGAGACGAGGAGTGTTGTACAGGAGAATATGTCGCCCACAGACTCCATGTTTATAAACTTCTTGAACATGTGGTGGGACATTTATACCACTTCCATTTTGCCCCTATTGACGCAGGAGAATGGAGAGAAAAGGGAAACTCAGAAATTGGTAAGCTGGAAAAACTATTTGCCACCTTGGTAAATTCCAAATCCAAATTAAGGGCTTTGCCTTTCAGAGATTTTCAAAGCTCTGATAATAGAATTTACTTTAAGTACATGTATGTCACCATATACATCCCTGAGATTGATATTCTTGTGGGCAAACTCAGCAAATCTATAGAATAGTAACTATAATGGAATCAATGAAAGATCAAGTAGAGTGCAGGGGACATGGTAAATAAATGACAAGAACATGAGATAAAGAGTCCTTAAAGTGATATCATTGGTTGTGGGAACATCTCAATGGACGGCCAAGTGAGGGTTGTTATCCTCTGTTGTTCAAGAGCTTGATGGTTGAGGGGGAGTAATTGTTCTTGAACCTGCTGGTGCGAGTCCTGAAGCTCTTGTTCCTTCTACTTCATGGCAGCAGTGAGAAGAGAGCATGGCCTGGTTGGTGGGGATCTCTGATGATGGATGATCTCTGACATGGATAGGGTTGAAAGAGGGCTTTTAGCACATTCGCCTTCATAAATCTGGGTATTGAGTATAGGAGTTTGGATGTTAATGCCAAAGTTGTACAAGACATCGGTGAGGTTGAATTTGGAGTACTGTGTACAGTTCTGGTCACCTTCCTACAGGAAAGATGTCTATAAGATTGAAACAGTACAGACAAAATTTTCAGGAGTTTTGCTGGGAATTGAGCTGTAGGGAAAGCTTGAATAAGCTAGAACTTTATTTCCTGGAGTGTAGGAGAAGGAAGGGAAACCTTATAAAGGTGTACAGAATAATAAGGGTTTAGAATGGGGGCGGGGGGGGGAAGCAGAGCCTGAATGCATATGCCCCGAGATGGGTCAGACCGGAAGCAGAAGTTGTAGGTTTAGTCTGGAAGGTGAAATATTTAAGGGGCACCTGAAGGGGAACATCTTCAGTCGAGGGTGATGTTGGTGTGGAATGAGCTGCCAGCGGAAGTAGTAGTTGCAGATTTGGTTGTAACATTGAAGAGACGTTTGGTAAGTAAGTGGATAGGGGAGTTAGAAGGGCTATGTTCTGGGTGTAGGTAGAGGGGGACTTGGCTAGCATTGAGTAGATGGGCCAGAAGGACTGTTTCTGTACTGTAGTGCTCTATTCAATAGGCTTTTCCCAGATCTGTATTTTGAATGTGTTCTTGGCATGTGTATTTGTTCAGTCACAATGCTTTTGTTAAAGTTGATAATTTTTTTTATTAGAGATAAAGCATAGGCCCTTCTGGCCTCTTGAGCCAGTGCAGTCCAATTACACCCATGCAACCAATTAACCTACTAACCCCTCCCAAACATAGAGCACATAGACATGAAACGCTGTTGTAGAAAAGCAGCATCCATCATCTGGGATCCTCACCACCCAGGCCGTGCTCTTTTCTCACTGCTGCCACCAGGTGGAAGAAACAAGCCTCAGCATTTGCACCACCAAGTTCAAGAACAGTTAATACCCCTCAACCATCAGGCCTTGAAAAAAAGAGGGTAACTACACTCATCTATTGAGCTGTTCCCACAGCCAAAGATCTCACTTTAAGGACTCTTTATTTATGCTCTTTTTATTTATTGCTAATCAATTATATTTGCATTTGCACAGTTTGTTGTCTGCTATGCTCTTTCATTGATCCTGTTTGGTTACTATTCCATTGATGTGCCGAGTTTCCCCACAGGAAAAAGAATCTCAGGTTTGTATGTAGTAACATGTATGTACTCTGATAATAAATTTTATGTTGAACTTTGAACCCATACGTTTTTTGGAATATGGGAGGAAACTGAAGCACCTGGAGGGAACGCATATGATCACAGGGATAGTGTACAGACTCCTTGCAGAAAGCGGTGGGATTTGAACTCTGGATGTTGGTGCTGTAATATCGTTAGACTAACTGCCATGCTGCTGTGTCATCCAGTTCTTGCTCAGAAGCTCATTCTGATTGGCAGTGCCATTTCATAGTGTCAGTGCATTGTGGTTGGGAATTTATTCCATTGAAATTGCTTAGGAGGTAGGAGGCAGGAGACAGACTGCTAAGCAATGGTATGACTTGTATCATGTTTTTCATTCTCATTAACCTCCTCTGCACCCACTCCAATGCCAGCACATCTCTTCTTAGATAAGGAGCCCAAAATTGCTTACAATACTCCAAGTGTGGTCTGATCATTGCCTCAGCATTGCATTGCTCTTGTATCCTAGTCCTCTTCAGATGAATGTTAATGTTGCATTTACCTTCCTTACCAATGATTCAACCTGCAAATTAACCTTCAGGGAATCCTGCACAAGGACTCCCAAGTCCTTTTGCACTCTTGATTTTTGAATTTTCTCCCCCTTTAGAAAATAGTCTGAGCTTTTGTTCCTTCTGTCAACATGCATGACCATACACTTGCCTGCTCTATATTCCAGCTCCCACTTCTTTGCCCATTCTCCCAATCTGTCCAAGTCCTGCTGCTTCTCTGCTTCCTCAATACTACCTGCCCTTCCACCAAATTTGCTCACGAAGTATTAATTCCGTCATCCTAATCGTTCACATATAACATGAAAAGAAGCGGTCTCAGTACGGAGCCCTGCGGAATATCACTTGTCACCGGCAGTCAATCAGAATAGGCCCCCCTTATTTGGAATCTTTGCCTCCTATCAATCAGCCAATCTTCTATCCATGCTCGTATCTTTCCTGTAATGCCATCGGCTCTTGTTAAGCAGCCTCATATGTGGCTCCTTAACATTGGCCTTTTGAAAATCCATTAAAACTTCCACTGATTCTCCTTTGTCTATCCTGCTTGTTATTTCCTCAAAGAACTCCAACAGATTTGTCAGGCAAGATTTTCCCTTCAGGAAACTGCTTCCTTTGGTCTGTTTTATGATGAGCCTCCAAGTACCCTGAAATCTCATCCTTAATAATGGACTCCAACATCTTCCCACCACTGAAGTCAGCCTATCTTGCCCTTCTTGAAGAGTGGAATGTTATCTACCTTCAGACCTTTCAGCTTCCCAAACACCTTCTTCTTGGTAATAGGAACTACACTCATTTCTGCCCCTGACACTCTCAAATTTCTGGCATATTGCTAATGTCTTCACAGTGAAGAATGACTCAAAATACTTAAGTTCATCTGCAATTTCTTTGTCCTCCATTACTACCTCTCCAGCATGGTCCAATATCCACTCTTGCCTTTCTTTTACTCTATACATCTGAAAAAAAAATTAGTATCCCCTTTGATATTTTTTAGTTAGCTTACCTTCATATTTGATTTTTTTCTCTCCTTGTTTTTTTAAAGTTGCCTTTTATTGGTTTTTAAAAGCTTTCCATCCTCTAACTTCCAACTAATATTTCCTATATTATATGTCTTCTCTTTTGCTTTTAAGTTGTCTTTGACTTCCCTTGTCACCCACAGTTGCTTCATCCCCCGCTTTAGAATGTTACTTTATCTTTGGGATGTATCTATCCTGTGCCTTCCGATTTGCCCCCAGAAACTGCAGGCATTGCTGTTCTGCTCTCACCCTGCTAGGGTCCCCTTCTAATCAACCTTGGCCAGCTCCTCTCTCATGCTTCTACAAACTCCTTGGCTCCACTGCAATATGGATACATTTGACTTTATCTTCTCCCTCTCAAATTGCGGGGTGAATTGGATCATGATCACAGCCTCCTTTAGGTTCCTTTACCTTGAGCTCCCTAATCAAATCTGGTTTATTACACAACACCTAATGCAGAATTTCCTCTCCTCTAGTGAGCTCAACCACAAGTTTCTCTAAAAAGCTATTTTGTAGGCATTCTACAAATCCCCCCTCTTGGGATCCAGCACCAGCCTGATTTTCCTGATCTACCTTCATAGTGAAATCCCCCATGACTATCATGACATTGCCATTTTATATGCCTTTTAAATTTCCTGTTTAAATTTTTCCATTAAAACATTGAGTGTTTTTGTTTAAAAAAAAAAGTACATTTAAACAATATATTGGGGTAAAAATAAAATTTGATGGTTTGGGAAATCTGTTGGTTTAGTACCGGCATTCCAGAATGTCCAAGTTTCTCAGCGCCCTACAATTTTTGGGTTCAGCAGTGGTTATTTACAGGGTTGTTTTCGAGGCAGAAGGGAACTAAACCTGCCAAGGTTAGTGGAGCTGGGAGCTGGAGTTTAGGTGGGCTGGGAGACCAGCTGCTGACCTCTTGCACGAAAGAGCAACTAGCCTGGTGAGAGGGACCTTCTGCACCCCCCCCCCACCCCCGCAACCCGGCCTGGGGCCAATGGGTGGTGTTTTAAACCTCCGGTGTCTCATGATTCCTAGGAGATGTGCTGTGGTTCCTGTTCTTTGTCATCGGATTCTAACCTCTTTTAGCCACACAAACACTCAAATGTATGTTTAATTTTCCTGTACTTCACCTTGTTAAGTTTTAGATTTAACAGTCAAAACACAAATACATGCGGTCTGAGGGTCTGAGTGCCTGCGTGTCCAATCACTGCTCCTACTCCAAGTTTCCATTGCTAGGAAGTTTATGAATGAATTCAGGTTGCAGTTGGAGATGTGTAGAGTAGCTATGCTCAAACCACAATTGGAATATTGTGAGTAGCTTTGCGTCCCTTCTCTAATAAAAGGATGTGCTGGCATTGGAGAGGGTCCAGAGGAGATTCAAGAGAATGATACTGGAAATGAAAGGATTAATACACGAGGAGCATTTGATGGCTCTGGGCCTGTACTCACTGGAATTTAGAAGAATGAGGTTGAAACCTATTGAATATTGAAAAGCTGAGATGGAGTGGTTGGGGAGATGATGTTTCCTATAGTGGGAATCTATGACCAGAGGGAACTGCTTCAGTATAGAAAGATGTCTCTTTAGAACAGAGATGAGGAATTTCTTGGCCAGGGAGTGGTGGATCTCAGGAATTCATTGCCATAAACAGTATATTTAAATCAGAGGTTGATGGTTTTCTTGATTAGTAAAGATTATGGGGAGAAGGCAGGAGAATGGGGTCAAGAGGCATAATATGTCAGCCATGATGAAACAGTGGAGGAGACTTGACGGGCTGTATGGCCAAATTCTTCTTTGTAATATGGTCTTATTACCTCATGTTGGGACTGCAATGCAGGAGTAATTTAGGGTGAAGTTGTCTCTGGGCAAGGGTGAGCTCCCACCATTCCTGCAGATCAGGTGGAACATTTTGGGTTGGCTCTGACTTGGACTTGGTCTTGGGGTCAGGGGTCCATGCAGGCAGAAGTTATGAGGGGCAGTGACTGGCATGGTTGGTGGGTCCGTGGGTCGACTTGCATCAGTAAGACGAAAGAGCTGATTGTGGACTTCAGGAAGGATAAGACGAAGGAACATATACCAATCCTCATAGAGGGATCAGAAGTGGAGAGAGTGAGCAGTTTCAAGTCCCTGGGTGTCAAGATCTCTGAGGACCTAACCTGATCCCAACATATCGATGTAGTTATAAAGAAGGCAAGGCAGCGACTATACTTCATTAGGAGTTTGAAGAGATTTGGTATATTAACAAATACACTCATAAACTTCTATAGATGTACCGTGGAGAGCATTCTGACAGGCTGCATCACTGTCTGGTATGGAGGGGCTACTGCACAGGACTGAAAGAAGCTGCAGAAGGTTGTAAATTTAATCAGCTCCATCTTGAGTACTAGCCTACAAAGTACCCAGGACATCTTTAGGGAGCGGTGTCTCAGAAAGGCAGCGCATATTATTAAGGACCTCCAGCACCCAGGACATGCCCTTTTCTCACTGTTACCATCAGGTAGGAGGTACAGAAGCCTGAAGGCGCACACTCAGTGATTCACGAACAGCTTCTTCCCCTCTGCCATCCGATTCCTAAATGGACAATGAACCCTTGAACACTACCTCACTTTTTAATGTACATTATTTCTTTTTTTTGCACTATTTTTTTTATCTATTCAATATACGTATACTGTATTTAATTTACTTATTACTGTTTTATTTATTTTTACTTCTATATTGTATACTGCATTGAACTGCTGCTGCTAAATTAACAAATTTCACGACACGTACCAGTGATAATAAACCTGATTTTGGTTCTGATACTGGAGGTCAAAGACCGAAGTCTGCAAATCCGGAGGTCGAGGGTTGAAGCCCTTGGGTTGTCATGTCCAGAGGATGGAAGCCCAGTGTCTGCAAATCTGAGAGTTGGGTGCGAAGGACTGGAGGTTGGAAAGTTGAGCGGGGTGTGTGGGTGCAGGGTGGGAGAGGGGCTCTGTGTGTGTGTGTGTGTGTGTGTGTGTGTGTGTGTGTGTGTGTGTGTGTGCATGGCTTATTTTGCTGGGATTTTTTGTTGCTTTGTTGTTGCTTGTACTTTGCTGAGCACTGTGGACGTGCTATCTTGGTACCAAAATGAATGGAACATCCTTAGATTGTGTTGGTTGTTCATGTAAATGACACATTTCACTGTCCGTGTGATAGATGAATGGATCTGGATCTGGGGTGGAGAATGCTGTGTTGGAACATGTGGAAGAAGGTTCCAATGGGCACAACTGGACAGAGTCGTGGGATGAAACCTGGTTGGGCGGGCATCCAAGACACTTCAGTGATCTCTGACAAGGAACATTCTTGTACCAGATGCATCCTTAGAAGAGATGTTGTGGAGTTGAAATGCAAGGAAATACTGAGCATGGGAATAGAACTGCTGGCCTTGGGAGGTGGCATGAATTTGATGGACCGAGTGGCCTCTTATTATAAGCTATATCTCTGGAGTGGGATTTGTAGCCAAGCCTTGGAGTGTTAGTACAAGCGGTGGTCATTGAAGTTCTTTTACAGGTCTGCTTGCTGCGTTTTTTTTTTGAAAATGTGCTTGCTCATTTACTGTGTTGTATCTTGAAATAAAACAATAAATAGAAATATGCTTTTGCTCTGATATTTTTGTTAGCCTCAAGTAAGCACGTGGCAGGTCAGCACGAGAGGGCAAAAAGAGACTGATACGAATGAAAAGACACCTCTGGAGCCTCGAAAGTCTGGGGTAAGTGTCAGTTGCTTTGCAATTTTGCACCCCTGCATTGTAGGATTCATGTTTCTTCCCTTATTCATTTGGGAAAATCTTCCTGATGTCTGGAAATGTAGAATCCTGAATAAAGGATACCTTGTTCTTTTTTGAGTGGAAATTCCAACTTGGGAGAAAAATTGTATGCTTTGGGGTGAGTGAGGGTGAGGGCCTCCGTTGGTCAGAGTCAACCATGGATGTTGTGTTCTGGCTGTCTAGATGCACAAGCCAGTGCTCTCTACGGCAGTGGTCCCCAACCTCCGGGCCGCGATGTTGGCCCAGATCAGAGGTGACGCAATCGGCAATCGCCTCTGATCTGGGCCGACAATTACGTGCCGGGTGGTACCTAATTAATTAGCTTGTTCATTTCGGCTTTTTTCTTCAAGATGTGCTGGGTGCTTTCCGGCTACCGCTGCATTCTTTGCGGCCTGGTATCGGTCCGTGGCCCGGAGGTTGGGGACCACTGCTCTACGATATGGAGGGCAAGCTGCTGCCCATGTAGCAAACTCCCCCTCTCCATGCATCTGTTGAACCCAAGGAATGGCAGAGGTCAATGCAGTTTGGCATCAGCGGCATCACAGGAGTTGCCAGTCAACATTGAACTCAATGTGGGACTGCTTTAGGGCCTCTAGCTCTGGATTTTTCTCTCAGGATTTACTCCCAAAGCCTTCTCCATAAGTGAGTATAACCACAAGACAGTGAATGTTTGAGATTAGAGTCTTCCTTCTCCTAGGTGAATTGCCAACCATGACTGAAAAGGCACATCTATCCGAAGTGAATTGTTTTAAGGCGCCAGTAGCCCGCCTTTTGCCCTTTCTCCTGTCAGTAGAAACAGTTCCACTGGGCTTAGTCGTGAAGCCACACATGAAAGCCAGGAGCTGGACTTGGTTGTCAGAGGCTGTGTGAGCTGCACCTGTATAAAATCTATCTAATTAATGATCAACACACAAAGCGCTGGAGGAGCTCAGCAGATCAGGCAGCATTTATGGAGGGGAATAAGCAGTCAATATTTCAGGCCAAGATCTTTCATCAGGACCTGATGCTGCCTGACCTGCTGAGTTCCTTCAGCATTTTGTGTATGTTGTTCAAGTTCTCCAGCATTTGCAACATCTCTTGAACGTAGTTAAAGATGTGGTCTTTACATTTGTATTTGTATTGAAGCAAGTTTGTTCCTTGGAGGTTTGCTTTTGATTCCCAGACTTGGGCCCTGGTAAAACTCAGTCAGCTCTATTGGACAGGCAATGTTGCCTGCATGCCTAATGCCACTTTATGGTTCAATTTAATATCAGAGATTGTATACAGTATACAACCTGAAATCCTTACTCTTGGCGGACATCCACGAAACACCCAAAAAAAATGAATGACAGAAAATGTTGGAACCTCAACGTCCCTTCCCCCCCCCATCCCTCTTCCCACGCACAAGTAGCAGCAAAGCATAAACTCCCACCACCCATCAGGCAAGCAATAGCAATGCGCTCAGAGACCGAAGTCTAGAGCACATCAAAAACTACTGTCCATCCCAACACTTTGACATCTCAGACAGTCCCTCCATCTCCCATCTCCGTCATTTACATCACAAAATTTTTGCAAGGTTTCGTTTTTGCATGAACTGGAGTCAAGTGTTGTTGCTAGAAGGGTTTCCAAAATGGATTGATAGACAAAATAGTTTGCGAAAATGTGAACCAGGATGTGAGTCTTTCTCAAAGGGAAATTACAGGCTGCAGACTGCAGCAATTACAGTTCAGAAGGTTTAACTCTTGTAGCTTTGTGAATTGTCCACTAGACGCCACTGTATATTGCCAGCAGCACCTTGATCAATTGGGCTGATAATCCCTTTCTTTCTTTTTTTCACAGCCGGAAATGGATAGCGAGGTTCAATCTGCCCATGTCCAGCCACCTCAACCTCCAGAGTCGACTGGCCTTTCAGAACCGGTATATCTGCTTTTCTCTGCATTTGTTGAATAGACAAAAGTTGAGAATGTGATGATTTTTGGTTTAACTAAATCAGTGTTCTAATTATAGTGCATAGGGGAGACACAGTGCATGCTTGGTGTTGTGATAATTATGTTACTGGTTCAGTAATCAGTAGTTTAGGCTAAAAGCAGTTTGAATCCAACCATAGTAGTTAGAATCGTTTGGCACCGAGGTGGAAAAGGTATCACTTGCCGGATTGTGGCAATGTGGTGGAAATGTTTATCTGTCTTTTATGGGAACTCGAATAAACCAATGCCGCTGCTGGCAACCAAGAATGGGGAGTTATTTGTATAATGTGCCCTCTAATCAATCCAAGAATAATGTCCCAGAAAGTCAAAGAAATGTATTCCGTCCTTGATTAGCAACTGGCAAAACATATAATCTTAAAGCAATGAAACTAAAAATAGCGATACTAAACAGACTTAAACGGAGTTAAGCGGGAAACAAAAGATATGATATCCAACACTAATCTAACCAGAACAAATTAAGAATACATAGCTAAACCCTTTGCCTTTACCACACCCCCACCAATGTGACTAGCTACCTTAATAAACACACAACACAGAATACAGTGCAGATAAAAGACAGATGCATGGCTCCTACAGTGGTCAATGCACCCAAATTCAATAGAAACACAAAGTAAACCTGCTGGCCATAATACCATAGTTGACTCTTGATGGGGTCAGCTAGCTATTTGTCATATTCCACTATCATAAAGAGTAAGTACACCACTAGGTTCTATGAACATAAAACATTAAAGGACAATGCAGCCCACTATGTTGTGCCGACCTTTTAAGTTCATCTAAGACCAATCTAACCCTTTTCTCCAACGTAGCCACGCACAAAAAAATGCTGGAGGAACTCAGCAGACCTGCGTTTCTCCAGCATTTTTTGTGTGTTACTTGGATTTCCAGCAGCTGCAGATTTTCTCTTGTTCGTGATCCTCCTACATAGCCCTCCCTTTTTCTATCATTTGCAATTGTGCTACGGCTCGTATATCAAGTGTTCTAAAAGTGATGATCAGTAAATACCTGCAGTGTCACAGCACCCAAGAGTGCGTTTATACATCTATCCTAAGACCTTTGCGTAGTCTTGTAGTAATTTTATTAATTGCACTGTAATGTGGCCACAAAAAAAAAACAAATTTTGTGACGTGTCAGTGATGATAAACCTGATTCTGATATGGATCTCTATTGTGGACTGAGAGTGGGAAGTGTGCCGGGAGATGGGAAGGAGTGGGAAGCACCAGAAAGAAATTCTGACATGATCAATAAACCAATTGTTTGGAATCAAATGACTTTGCCTAGTGTCTCAGGCCTGGGTGTGTCTGCACCTGCACCACACCCCACCCCTGGCTCTCCTTGTCTATCTCCTGTCCCCTGTCCCACACCCCTCCCACAGCGCTCCACTCTCGCCATTCCCAACATCCTTTACTCCCATCAGATTTACAAACTCACTCTCCACTCCACTTTGACAAATACAGTACTGTGCAGAAGTTTTGGACACCTTAGCTATATACATGTGCCTAAGACTTTTGCACTGCTGTATGTTGTGAGATTAAAAAACGATTACGAAAAAAGCCTTTGTTTTTCTGCTGGGTGTTTTATGAATTTAAGTGGTTAAAACTAATGTCCTTTTTGTACAAGTTGCTTTTAAACCTTGTGTTGCTGGCTAATCATTTTGACTTCATTAACCACCTATAAATTGGACCTTTGGTACAAGCTACAGTACAGATGGTATTGTTACTTTTTGGTACAGTTAAGAGCTTAGATAAAAGGAGTCTGCCCTTGCAGGATTCATAAATCATTTCCAAAAAGTTTGAGCCAAGGAATAAAATTTGCTGTCCTAGAATTTGTGCTGGATGGGGGGTGGGGGGGGTGTGGTGGAGGATAATTAAATCAACACAGGAACGTAACTTCTCCCTGTAACGCAGGGCTTGCCTGTAATGTGGTATGTGTACCCTTGACAAACATCTCGCTTTTGGCACATGCAGATCCCTTTACACTGTTATCAGATTGCACATATTTATTGTGTGTATACTTAAACTTCTGCCCCTGGTGCACATCCACGTACATACCATTCTGTGTGTTGGGAAAAAAAGACTACTTCTGACGTCCCCCATACTCTCCTCAAATCACCTTAAATTATGTTCTCTTGTATCAGTTATTGCCACCGTGAGTAAAGGTGCATTCTATCTATGCATCTTCTGCACATCTTATCAATTCACCCATCTTCCCCCTTTGCTCCAAACAAAAAAACCCGAGCTCATTAATCTCTCCTCCATAAGACCTTCTCTAATCCAGGCAGCATTCTGCTAAATCTCTTCTGCACCCTATAAAACCATAAGATATAGGAGCAGAATTAGTCCATTCTGCCCATCGAGTCTGCTCCGCCTTTCAATCATGGGCTAATCCAATTCTTCCAGTCATCCCCACTCCCCTGCCTTCTCCCCATACCCTTTGATGCCTTTGCTAATCGAGAACCTATCTATCTCTGCCTTAAATGCACCCAATGACTTGGCCTCCACAGCCGCTTGTGCCAACAAATTCAACAGATTTACCACTCTCTGACTAAAGTAATTTCTCTGCATCTCCATTCTAAATAGACATCCTTCAATCCTGAAGTCATGCTCTCTTGTCCCGGACTCCCCTACCATGGGAAATAACCCTCTCTAATGCTGTACATCCTTCCTGTAATGAAGTGACCAGAAATGAAAATATAATAAATTATAAGTTTTTAAATGGGCTGAAATCCAGACATCTGGATTAGTGACCTGGACACTTTTTTTCTCCACAATGTTGGAAGCCATTCTCCAAGTCTATACTAGCTTTGTGGATTCACAATCACTCTATCCCATACCTTATTCCCTCTGAAATGTCCACCAGCTTCCCCAAACTCTCCTGCCACCCATCCATGCACACTAGGGCTAATTTGCTGCGGGCGTTGAACCCACGTCCTCCAGATGTGGGAGGAAACTGAAGCACTTGGATCACAGAGGGGATGTGGAGACTTCAAACATACACTCAGGGTCATAGCTGAGGAATCAGGGAGTCTGCAGAAGGAGCTGGACAGATTAGGAGAATGTGGCAGATGGAATACAGTGTAGGGAAGTATATGGTCATGCACTTTGGCAGAAGGGATAAAGTTGAGGACTGTTTTCTATATGGGGAGCAAATTTAGTAATTGAAGGTGCAAAGGGACTTGGGAATCCTTGAGTAGATTCCTGAAATGTTAACTTACAGGTTGAACCTACTGGGAAGGAGAGCAAATGCAATGTCATTTCAAGAGGACTAAAATTAAAGTTAAATGTTGCAATGATGAAAATTTTTACGGCTTTGGTTGGATTGCAGTTTTGGGCCCCATATCTAAGAAAGGAGGTGCTGCATTGGAGAGGGTGCAGAGGAGGTTTACAAGAATGACCCTGGGAACAATGGACCAAATGGGCTAATGATCTAGCCCAACCCAAACCACTGAAGCTGTGTGGTGGGACTGTGCTGCTCATGATTTTAAATCAGTTTAAAAAGTTAGCGACCAATCAGAATGTATTTTTATTTTTAAAAACTTATTTGCCTATCCTTATGGAAGAAAAATCCATCATTGCTACTTGGTCTTCCCTGCATTTAACTATAAAGCAACCATTGTGGTTAATATTTTTAATTCTCTGAAATAGCAATTACAGATCAACAGTAAATGGCTTAAACATGATCTGCTGGAGGAACTGGGCAACTGGACTGTGTCCAGGGGTGAGGGAAAGGAATTGCCAATGTGTTGTGTTGAAACCCAGCATCGGTTCTATTGTTTTTCTAAGTTATTCGATTCCAGTGTGTTTTTAGTACATGGTGTCTTAGTAGCAAACTAATAAAATAAACCATGCTTACATTAAGACTTAAGTTTTCCTCACGTGCAGTATTGTATTTAGATGGTGTAGAAAATTTAGAGTTTAATTTAAGTGTATTGTTAATACTTTGAGGAACAGATAGTGTTTTATTATGTACTGCAGTATTGAGAGAGACTCCTGTTTGAAGAATTGTTATTTACAGATTATTTTGCTTACTTTTAACAGAGAACCAATATTCCACAAGCTAAGTTCAGGCAGCAGGTCGTGTCAATACTCAAAACACCCAGAAAGCCAGCCTTGAAGATGGTACATGACAATAAGAGACCGCGGCTAGCCTTGTAAATCAAACCTCTCAACTACCTGTCTGTGCTTAAAATTAAATGATAATCGAGTTTACAGTCTAATTCTTAGGAATGTTAGCATTGCCAGTTATACAGATTTTAGTATAGTTGCCAAGAGGGCTCATTGTTTCACCAGAGTTTGCTTTGCAATCTTGTTTAGTGCCATAGAACCAAAGTACATTTACTATTGAAGTATCTATACTACTGTTTATACAACCCAGAGATTGGTCTTCCTACAGGCCGTCACCAAACAAAGAAACCCAAAAGAACCCACTTAAAAGAAAGACCTCAAACACCAAAATGTGCAGAGAAAAAACAAATTCTGCAAACAATTCAAGTAAGCAAATAACATTCAGAACTAAAGTGAGTTCATAGCCACAAAGTCAGTCACCACTGCAGCTGATTCAGGAACCCGTTAGCTGTATTGACCACAGCCTCAGTTCACCACGAAGCACAGGCTGAACTGGCTCCGACACCCTGACCTTTTTAATCTGGCCCGGTGCTTAAATCTCCCAAACCTAGCGAAGTTCCTTGCTCTTGGACTCAGGCCTGCCATTTCCATATGCCAGGTTGCACAGACAGTTCTACAGCTCGGCTCTGAAAGGAAAGTTGCAGGCTATTGATTGCAGTGATCGTATCTGACAAGGAGTGTGGCTAATACGGTAATAGAACCATACAGCACAGTTCAGGCCCTCCAGCCAACAGTGTTCTGCTGACCCCTAATGTACTCCAAGATCAATTTAACCCTTTCCTTCTACAGAGCCCTCCATTTTTTTTCATTATCCATATACCACTTTGTCCCACATTATTCTACTGAGAGAGCAAGGTGCAGCGCAATGGGAGGGGTCCACACCTTGCCAGTCTATATATAGCCTCTGCAGGCTTCCTGCACACATTCAGGCAATCCGAACTCTCCATTGGCTCATGTTTTCCTGTTTATAATCTCCAGTCCTGCAAATCTCTCAATTCCCAGTTTTGCTCCTGGAGTAATAAGGCATGGAAATGGATTCCTCATCCCAACTTGTGCATGCCAACCATGGCGTCCACCAGTCGCATTCTATTTGCCCACATTTGGCCTATAGCACTCTAGATCACTCCCATTCAAATACTGAGGGGTCTTTTTAAAATTGTGCTTGCTTCCACACTCCCTTTTGGCAGCTCATTCCATATACAAACCATCCTCTGTGTGATGATGGATCCTTTTAAATTTTTCACCTCTAACCTTAAACCTATGGCGTCTAGTTTCCGGTTCCCCTTCTCTGGGGAAAAAGACCTGTGCGTTCATTCTATTTATGCCCTAATGATGATATACTGTATGTCTAAGGTCACTTTACAGTCTTCTACACTCTAAGTCCTAGCTTCCCAATCTCTCCATGTAGCACAGGTCCTCGTAAACACAAAATAATCTGCAGATGCTGGGGTCAAAGCAACACTCACAACACGCTGGAGGAACTTAGCAGGTCAGGCAGCATCCGTGGAAATGATTAGTCAGCGTTTCAGGCCGGAACCCTTCGTCAGGACTGTGGAGGGAAGGGGCAGAGGCCCTATAAAGAAGGTGGGGGGAGTGGTGGGAGAAGGAGAAGGCTGGTAAGTTCCAGGTGAAAAACCAGTTAGGGGAAAGATAAAGGTGTGGGGGAGGGGAAGCAGGGAGGTGATAGGCAGGAAAGCTGAAGAAGGAATAGGTGAAAACACAATGGGTAGTAGAAGGAGGCGGAACCATGAGGGAGGTGATAGGCAGCTGGGAGAGGGGGCAGAGTGACATAGGGATAGAGGAAGGGAGGGGAAGGGAATTACAGGCAGTTGGAGAATTCTATGTTCATACCAAGGGGCTGGAGACTTCCTAGACGGTATATGAGGTGTTGCTCCTCCAACCTGAGTTTAGCCTCATCATGGAAGTAGAGGAGGCCATGTATGGACATATCTGAATGGGAATGAGAAGCAGAGTTGAAGTGGGTGGCTACTGGAAGATCCTGTCTGTTGTGGCGGACGGAGTGGAGGTGCTCGACGAAGCGGTCCCCCAATCTGCGTCGGGTTTCACCGATGTAGAGGAGGCCGCACCGGGAGCACCAGATGCAATAGATGACCCCAACAGACTCACAAGTGAAGTGTTGCCTCACCTGGAAGTACTGTTTGGGGCCCTGAATGGTGGCAAGAGAGGAGGTGTAGGGACAGGTGTAGCACTTGCACTTACAGGGATAAGTGCTGGGTAGGTGATCCGTGGGGAGGGATGTGTGGATCAGGGAGTCGTGGAGGGACTGATCCCTGCGGAGGGGTGGAGAGGGAAAGATGTGCTTCGTGGTGGGGTCCTATTGAAGGTGGCAGAAGTTGCGGAGGATAATGTGCTGGATCCAGAGGCTGGTGGGGTGGTAGGTGAGGACAAGGGGAACTCTGTCCCTGTTGTGGTGGGGGGAGGATGGGGTGAAGGCCGAAGTGCGGGAAATGGAGGAGATGCGGGTGAGGGCATCATTGATGAAAGCAGAAGGGAAACCACGATCCTTAAAGAAAGAGGACATTTGAGATGTCCTGAAATGGAAAACCTCATCCTCGGAGCAAATGCAGCGGAGACGGAGGAAGTGGGAATAGGGAATGGCATTTTTCCATATGGCGGGGTGGGAAGAGATATAGTTGAGGTAGTTATGAGAGTCAGTGGGCTTGTAGAAGATGTCAGTGGACAGTCTGTCTCCAGAGATGGAGACCGAGAGATCGAGAAAGGGGAGAGAAGTGTCCGAGATAGACCAAGTGAATTTGAGGGCTGGGTGGAAGTTAGAAGTAAAGTCGATGAAATTGACGAGCTCAGCATGGGTGCAGGAAGCAGCACCAATGTAGCCATCAATGTACTGAAAGAAAAGTTAGGGAGCAGTACCAGAATAGGTTTGGAGCACAGACTGTTCCACATAACCAACGAAGAGGCAGGCATAGCACAGATCCTCGAGTCCTGGTAGCATCCTTGTAAATCTTCCTCAGTTTTATGTGCCCCATCTGGGTGCTGATGCCTTCAGCTGCCTGGCTGTTTGTTCTCAAGTTGCCTCTGTACCTTTTGAACTTTGGAATGCTAAGGAATTTTTTTTTAGAAACGAGCGCATTTTTATCTTCATGTGTTGCTAATATCAAAATCTCTTAGATAACTGTTTTAAAAATACTACTTAAATAGTTGTTCTCTCCCTAATCTCCTTGGAGTTCTCTCCCCTTGAATTTAGAGCAGTTTCTCTTTCCTTGAAATTGGAGCAATGACGGTTTTGGAGCCAATTTGGCCACTGGACTGGTGCACTTTCTTGCGTGCGATTTAGTTGTACGTCTAAAACTATTTCAGGTACACGTTCAGTGGTGATGTTCCCATGCAGGGATTGCTTTTGGGAGCCTGTGAGGGGAAAGCGATGATTGTGGATAAGCACTCCCCGGATGACTGATGGGTCTTGGATTTGTAATTGCTTTATTGTTGTCACATGCGCCGAGATAGCTCAAAGCTTGTCTTGCATACTGTTCGTACAGATCAATTCACAGCCTTGGTTAACTTGCCACAGGTGGCTGTGGAGGCCAAGTCATTTGGCATATCTAAAGCGGAGGATGATAAGTTGTTGATTAGTATGGGTGTCAAAGGTAATTGGAAAAAGGCTGTGTTGGAATGGTGGAGCAGACTCAATGGGCTGAATGGGTTAATTCTACTCCCGTGTCTGTGAATGTGTCAGGTGGCGTTCAACATGTGCAACAACAGTGGAGCTCTTCTTGCCTGGTTACAATTGTCAATATGTTACTTGGAAAACTGATGTATCAATACGTTTTTACCTTTCTACTAGTCTTTTCTCCAAATCAAAGGTTCACCTTGCCTAGCTCACCAGTGTTTCATCAGAAAGCTCCCGGGAGGGGGGAGAAGATGGCGGCACAACGGCAGCGCGCGTGGCCACTTTGGTGATGATGTCTATTATCTGTCAAGTAGGGGACCGTGCACAATTCTGATTTGATGGAGACGGACGTGAGAGCACGGAGGAACACCTGGAAAAGTTCTGAAATGCCCGCTTCGCTGCCGCTGCTACTGTGTGGTAACCGGAATCTCCGGAGCTGAAGGCCCCGAAATTCTTGGCTTTGCGTGTTTCAGCAGCTGGGGCGAGGTTGAAGACGCTCGGCAGAGGATAGCATTCGGGAGGCTGTATCGGAGAGGCTGGTCGGAATTTCGAAGTTTTTGGATGGATGGACTCAGCATTGGCTGTGGTCGGCTGCTTCCAATGCATCGGCAAGTTGACGGTGCCTGGAGGTTTATGGCAGGGAGTTTCTCCCTTTTGACGCCTGCTATCGGGGACTCAAGAGTCAATTGACTTTGGACTTTGAGACTTTTTTTTACTGTGCCCATGGTTTGTTCTTCATCAAATTATGGTATTGCTTTGCACTGCTGTAACTATATGTTATAATTATGTGGTTCTGTCAGTGTTAGTCTTTGGTCTGTCTTGTTTTCTGTGATATCACTCCATAGAAACACTATCATTTCTTAATGTATGTATGCGTTTCTAAATGACAATAAAAGAGGACTGAGTGTTCTCATAATCTTAAAAAAAAAGTAAGCACTTGTTTGGCAGAAAGTGGCAGAGATGCATTTTAATGCTTGTTCTCTGGGAGTGATGGTGCTTTGTGGCAGCTATGGCGATCTGAGGAGCTTATGGCTCTTGAGCAAGGTGTCTTCTAAGGGAAATGATCAGTGAGCTTTGCTCAAAAGAGAATAACACTCAAAATGCAGAAGAAACTCAGCAAGACAGGCAACATTCATGGAGAAGAATAAATATTTGAAGTTTTAGCCTGAGAACCTCTTTTCAGTACCGGAAAGGAAGTGGGCAGAAGCCAGGAAAAGATGGGGATGGGGGGAGGGAGTATAAGCTGGCAGATGGGTGAAACTGGGTGGGTGGGGAAGGGGATGAAGTAAGATGCTGAGAGGTGATAGCTGGTCTAGAGGTCATTTTCAGCCCTTTATCTCCTCCAGCAATCATCTGCCAGCTTGTACTCTATCCCCCACCCCTACTCCACTTCACCCATCTCTGGCCTCTGCCCCCTTCCTTTCCAGTCCTGTTGAAGGGCCTTGGTCCAAAACCTTCAAGGAATGTTAAGGAAGGTGGTACTACTATGGAAAGGCAGGTGATTAAGCATCGTATTCCCACATAGAAACCCAGGATCTGGCTGGCTTTTACTTTCAATATGGACTTTACAGGGAGGTATTGCAGTGCCAGCAACCCCTGTTCAATTCTGCTGCTGTCTAGGAGTTTCTGTGTTCTTCCCATGACTGCAGGCATTTCCTCCAGATCCTCCGGTTTCCACCCACATTCCAATGACATACAGGTTAGTAGGTTAATTGGTCACATGGGCTTGGGGTCATTGGGCAGAGAGGGGTCTGTTGTCGTGCTGTACCTTTACATAAATAAAAGGTGATGTTATATTTCTACACAGAACTACTCTTTTGGCACTTGCTGTGAAACGCCCCCTATTGGTTAAATAAGGAATTCCATAATGTTGAGCCTGTGATAATCAAGGAATGACAATATACTTCCAAGATGGTATGATGTGCAAGAGAGGGAACCTCTGAATAGCATGGAAGTATTTTTATTTATATGATGTAAGTCGTGCTGGCAAAGCCAGTATACATTACCCATCTCTCATTGTCTCCTCACCCTGATGAGCCACTTCACAAGATAGTAAAGATCCCACTCCACTGAAAGTTCTGGTGTGATCAGACTGAGAAGGTCTTCCTTCCCAAATGGCTATCAGTGAGCCAGAATAGTTTAATCAGCAACCTGATGGTCTTCTGATTGTAATTTGATATGAATTTGCAGAACTGCCCTGGGACTCTAGATATTTATAGAAGGCTTTTAGGAATATGTGGTACGAGTTGGAGGTTCCTTTGCTTTATTATTTATAGATTCCTTCAACACTGTTATGTTGAAGCCAGACATACAGTATAGAAAAGTGAAGCCATTATCTTGGGATCTGAAAAGTTGTTTTAATGTGGCAAATATGAATTTTAGTAAGGCAAAGAGACCTAAATATCCAAGAAAAGTTTATCTTGACACCCAGCATTTAGTTTTCTGAGCTCTTTTCATTGGAATTGGAAAGCAAGCGTAAGAGGGGAAGAAAGTACAGGCTAGTAACACTACATTTCATATGGCATTGTTGTAACGTGGTCATTTGAGTTACTGTTGCCTTCCTGTCAGCTTGAGCCAGTCTGGTCTTTCTCCTCTGACCTCTGTCTGATTTCATTTTCACCCACAGAACTGCTGCTCACTGGATTTTTTTTTTGTTTTTCACACCATTCTCTGTAAACCCTGGAGACCGTTGTGCCGAAAAATCCCTGGAGATCAGGAGTTTTTATTTGTAAAATAGTCAAACCACCCCATCTGGCATCAACAATCATTCCGTGGTCAAGGTCGCTTAGGTCAAATTTCTTCCCCATTCTGATGTTATGTCTGAACAACAACTAAGCCTCTTGACCATGTCAGCATGCTCTAATGCCTTGAGTTGCTGCCACACAATTGGCTGCTTAGATATTTGCATTAACGAGCAGGCATATAAAAAGTGGCCACTAAGTGTGCATATGACTCAAATTTGAATCAACTTAGTTAACAGTAGAAGGCTGAGCAAAGCACATCTTTAAATGAAAGGCTTGTTGTGAGTTCAACTACGCATGCTCATCTTATTTTGTTACCATTCGTGTGGGGGTTGCTAGCATCATTATTGCATGCTGCTCAAGGCTAATTGCACTTGAGTTGGTTGTGGTGAAGTACCATTGTGAACTTCTCCTGTTCTTCTGGTGAAGCTGCTCCCACTGTGCCTGTTGAGAGTTCCAGGATTTGCATCCTGAAGCAGTAAAGAAATGACAACCTATCAACTCAGGGTGGTCCACAGCTTGGAGGGGAACCTGTCGGTGGTGGTGGTGGTCCCGTGCCTTTGTTGCTGTTGTCCTCTGTGTTTGAAGTGCCCTCAGAGTACTCTGGGCAAATAATTAGTGTGTTTGAGCTCAAGAGGTTCTGTTGATGCTGGAAATACAGAGTAACGTGTACACAATTCTGGAGGAACTCAACAGGTCAGGCAGCATCTATGGAAAGGAATAAATGGTTGCCATTTTGGGCTAAGATCCTTCATGTGGACTGGAGAGGAAGTGGGAAGTAGGCTGGGGGAGTAAAGTTCTGTGATTATATCAGTTCAGGATGATTTGCAGGGCTAGTTGATATTATGCTTGTCAATGTCTTTGTCCACAAGAACTTCTGACCTTCGTAAGTTTTGCATTTCTTTTTAATGTACAAGAAGAGTGTTTTGCTCATTGTGTACATACCCGTTCCTCAAGCAATTCTTCCATATATCTTTGAACTCCTGTTCACTTACCAGCTAGTACTCAATGAGGAAATTACAGGAGCCAATGAAATTACTCAGCAGCACGTCTTTGGGGTGTGGAAGGAAACCCGAGCATCGGGGGAAATCTCACTGGATTATGGGGCGAACGTGCAAACTATGTGGAGTACCCATGGTCGGGATGAAGCTCAGCACTGAAGCTGTAAGGTGGTATCGCTACCTTCTGCATCACTTGCTGCCCTCGGCTGCGCTTTGGACACCTTGGTACCAGTGACTGGTTTATCAAGCCAGTGGACTTGGTGTATTATTGTCACATTTACCAGGAGACAGTGAAGAGCTTGTCTTGCATACTGATCAGATCATCATTGCACTGAGGCAGAATTAGGCAACACAATAACAATGCAGAATAAAGTGTGAAAGCCACAGGAAAAAAGGCCGTGCAGGTAAACAATAAAATGCAGGATCATGCAATAGACTGAGGTCAAGTGTCCATCTTGCTGTACAAGAAGTCCACTCCAGAATCTGTAACAGTGGCTTAGAAGCTGTTCTTCAGCCTAGTGTCTCCTGCAGCACTGTGCTACCCTGGGCTGTTCTTGGGGTACCCTAGCAGCACCGACACCAGATTGCAGCCAATTCCGTTGCGTTGGCAGAAAACAGCCTGAATTGGTGAATTAAAAATAATCAGTGTTTGATTTGTCCGATTCACGTCCTTCAAGCAAGGACAGATGTTAATATAAACTATTTTTTTTACACTAGAGAACAAAGAGAACCTTGGAGTGGTCAACATCACAAGAGGAAGTAAGTATCTAATAGTATAGTGGAACTAAGGTAATTTAGTTTTCTGTTATAAGTTATGTTATTTTGGGGTTCATTATTCTCAAGGAAGTTTGTTTTTACTTGGTCTCCATTCACCAGCCCTTTGGCAGGGATGCCAGTTGTGGTTGATATTATTACTGGTAGCTTCATTCCATGTCTGCTCCATGCAGACCTCCACCAGCGGACCACCTAGCTGACTGTATTTATTAAGGTAGACAGAGAACTAGCCTTTTGCTGTCCAGAGGCACAAGGGACCGCAGATGTGGAGGAACACGCACAAATCTGGAGGAATTCAGCAGTTCAGGCAGCTTCTATGGAAGGATGTGGACCCCAGTCAAGACCCTTCATCAGGGCTGGACAGAATGAGGGGAGATAGTTTGAATATATAAAAAAAACATCCCTCTAAACTCAGGCCCAGGGCTGTCAAACAGAAGCGGGGAAGGGTTCCTTTTTTTCTCTTTTCAGCCTATTTATTTCATAACAGCTCTTGGAGCTGCCCTTCCATCTCTCTGGACCTCTAGTTTATTCACTACTTGTAGTAAATTCAAACTACTAACGAGCATGTTTTTGGGATGAGGATAGGAGGAGGCAGAGCATCTAGAAGAATCCATATGTTCACGGGGAAATAGTGTAAACTGTGCACACAGCACCCTTGGTCATGATCGAACTCAGTCGCTGGAGCTACAGGGTGGCTGTATTGCCTTCTATATCACTGTGCTGCCCTACATCGTGCTTTGGGTACCTTAGCACCAGCAACACCAGGTTAGAAGCAGATCGCTCCCTCCGCGCACTGTCCACAGGATGAACGTAGGGAGAAGGAGACAGGAGCTCGCCTCTTTGTGGACTCTGGGTTTACGAAGAGGTTGTGGGGAAAGGCACAAAGGCCTGTGTCGCGGTTCATTCCAAGCAGCTGCCTGGCAGGAGACTGTACCTAGGGACACACACGGGGGTGGACATGAAGTGCTGCAGGCAGACCATCAGCACAGTGAAGGAATCCCTTTGGTCTGCCCAGAGGTTGGTGGTTGGCCAGCGCGCCGAGAGGTCCATGGAGGAATGCTGCCGACTGGCACATTCCAGGCTGCAGGAGTACTGAAGCTTGGTGCAGCCACCACAAGGGTTTGGTGGGGAAGCACCCCAGTGTGGGGTTCTGCTACTGGAGAGGGAGGGGCTGGGCTGAGGGAGGAAACCCCTCAATTACTGTAGAGGTATACCACCCCAGAGGGCAGCAGTGTTATAGACTGGTATGTGGGAATGTAATAGAACACTACCGAAAACATTGATTTAGAATGCAAAGAATGAAAAGGCATGGCACGGTTTATTCTTGTAATTATTTTTTTATTAGGAATAACATTTATTTTCATTTTAAGATAATCATTTTAGGTAAAGGATTGGCAGAAAACTGATTGAATCTGTGAATGAAAATAATCAATATTAAACTTGTTTTATTCATGTGCTGTGAGAAGAGGTGTTCATAGAACTTCTTATGTTTTCACTTTAGAGAAAAGAAATATCCTCAGAGTTATCAACAGCACAAGAGGAAGTAAGTAACTAAGTTGTACAGAGCAGGTATATAGAGAAATTTAAGGTGGGGGGGGGTTATATGGGAGGCAAGGTTTGAGGGTCGGCACAACATTGTGGGCCGAAGGGCCTGTAATGTGCTGTACTATTCTATGGCTTTCTTTTTCTATGGTTCTATGTAACCAATCTCCCTCAAAAGAAAATTAGCCACTCAGTTTTTTTTAAACTATGCTCCTAAACTATGGAACTCAATACCTGAAACCACAAGGGATGCAGTACCATTTCAAAACCTATTTATTTAGCCTTGCATTTAACTAACATAATTTTGTCTTATGTTTGCACATTATCCCATTGTAAAGTATTTTGAACTATATCATTTGTATGAGAAGTGCTTCATAAATAAGTTGTTATTATTCCTCTTGGGGAATGGGGCAGGATAAGTGATTGAAGGGTCAGTGGGAACAGACTATGGGACCAGTTACCATAGTACAGATAATTTCAAATTAGTTGTGCAAATGGATAGATGTGGTCCATTAAATTAAGTTTTAAATCAGGGCAAGGCAAAATGTAATGGTACATGACAGAAACTAGAAAAAGTTGAGGAGTAGGTTGTTTACAGGCAGAGACTTTTACGAAGTGGGAGTCTTTTACAAGTAATGACAGAGTTTAAGGTCTACCTGTTTCATTTAGATTGAAGGGCAAGACTGGCAACCTCCTGATGAAGGATATGGAGGCTCTGTTGAGAAGTTAAAAAAGGAGGCATGGATCAGATACGGGCAATTGGGATCAAGTGAATCTCTGCAGGGGTATAGGGGATGCAGGAATACATTTGCGTAGGAGATCAGAAGGGCAAAAAGGGGGCTTGAGATTGCTTTCGTAAAGAAAATTAAGGAGCATCCAAGATTTTACATCAAGTGAGTAAGAGACTTGGGGCCTCTCAAAGACCAAAATGGACATCACCGTGTGGAGCCAGAGGAGGTGGGTGAGGCCTCAACGGATATTTCTTTGTTTCTTACAGTACACTGGAGAAAGCCATGATGAGTTTGGAACTAGAGATTGTAAAGGGCATGTCCTGGAGATGGTCTGCGTTGCAGCAGAAGAGTTGCTGGGTGTCTTAAAGGCAGATCCATCTCTGGGGCCTAATCAGGTATGTCCAAGGACACTGGGGGTACATTAAAAAATTGTGAGAGCTGTAGCTGTGATAACTATTTTTGTCATTAATGATGGGTAAGTGACAGAGGACTGAAGGGCGGCTAATGTTGTTCCTTATTTAAGTAGGGCTGAAAAGAAAAACTGGGAACTGGGAACCACTGAACATAAGTTATGAGAGGAGATTCCGAAGGACAGGATATGCATGTACCTGGAAAGACAAGTTGATTGGGGGTAATCAGTATAACTTTGGTTGATCAGGCCTTGGAATTTTTTTTTTGAGTTTTTTGAAGAGGTAATCAAGCAGATCAAAGAGGGCAGGACAATAGACATAGTAAGGCCTTTGAGATTCTGCTGTGGAAAGTTGGATCGAGTGGGATCCAGGCAGAGCAAGCTAAATGGATGCACATTGGCTTGATAGTAGGAAGCAGAGCGTTGAAGGTTATTGTTTTGGACTGCAGGCCCTTAACTCCAGTTCCCCAGGGGTTGGTGCTAGGCCTATTACTGTTCGGCATCTGTATTGATGATTTGAATAAGCATCTACAAGGCATAATTGCTAAGTTTGCAGGTGACACTTATAGTAGGTGGTATTGATTGTGACAATGGTTATCAGGATATTCAGAGTGACCTTGATCAGCTGAGTAAATGGTTGAGGAAAAGCAAATGGAGTTTAATTTTGGATAAATGAGAGATATTGCATTTTGGAAGTCAAATGAGGGTATGATTTCTCAATAACAGTAAGATCTGGGGCATGTTGCAGAGCGGGAGGACCTTGGCATATAAGTATGTGTTTCTCTGAAAGTGGCATTGCAGGTAGAAAAGATGGAGAAGGCAGCATAAATACGAGATTCTGCAGCTGCTGGAATCCAAAGCAACACACACACAGCTCAGCAGGCCAGGCGGCATCTATGGAAATGAATAAACAGTCGACGTTTGGGGCTGAGACCCTTCATCAGGACTGGAAAGGAAGTGTGAAGAAGTGGAATAAGAAGGTGGTGAGGGGGAAGGGGTACGGCTTTTGGCGTGTTGGCCTTCATCAGTCAGGGCATTGAGTGTAGAAGTTGGGATGTTATGTTCCAGTTATACACGACCAGTCACGGGGAGAACACCTTTCTGACTCCTCCCCTGCGCACATCGTCCAGTGCAGAACAAAACTCAGTGGGTCAGGCAAGTTGGGCAATGGACAACGCCGCCTAACCTACCAAGTTTGCAGTTTGTTTTCTTGTTCAGATTCCAGCATCTACACAGCTTCCATACCATCCAGCTCCTGACCAAATCTTCCTTCCTCTCCTCCCATTTGCCATGTCTGTGTCCTCCATTGAATAGAATTGGTAAAAATATTGTATTTTTATACTAAGTCTTAGTCATACTGGGGGAAATTGGTTTTCGTTACAGTTGC
Organism: Mobula hypostoma; assembly: GCF_963921235.1. Taxonomy (NCBI): domain Eukaryota; kingdom Metazoa; phylum Chordata; class Chondrichthyes; order Myliobatiformes; family Myliobatidae; genus Mobula; species Mobula hypostoma. Next base: position 173,738,025 of record NC_086103.1, read on the forward strand.
ACCATAAATAATTAAATAGTAATAAAACCATAAATAGTTAAATAGTAATATGTAAATTATGCCAGTAAATTATGAAATAAGTCCAGGACCAGCCTATTGGCTCAGGGTGTCTGACCCTCCAAGGGAGGAGTTGTAAATTTCGATGGCCACAGGCAGGAATGACTTCCTATGACGCTCAGTGCTACATCTCGGTGGAATGAGTCTCTGGCTGAATGTACTCCTGTGCCCAACCAGTACATTATGTAGTGGATGGGAGACATTGTCCAAGATGGCATGCATCCTCTCTTCAGACACCACCGTGAGAGAGTCCAGTTCCATCCTCACAACATCACTGGCCGTACAAATGAGTTTGTTGATTCTGTTAGTGTCTGCTACCCTCAGCCTGCTGCCCCAGCACACAACAGCAAACATGATCGCACTGGCCACCACAGACTCGTAGAACATCCTCAGCATCGTCCGACAGATGTTAAAGGACCTCAGTCTCCTCAGGAAATAGAGATGGCTCTGACCCTTCTTGTAGACAGCCTCAGTGTTCTTTGACCAGTCCAGTTTATTGTCAATTTGTATCCTCAGGTATTTGTAATCCTCCACCATGTCCACACTGACCCCCTGGATGGAAACAGGGGTCACCGGTGCCTTAGCTCTCCTCAGGTCTACCACCAGCTCCTTAGTCTTTTTCACATTAAGCTGCAGATAATTCTGCTCACACCATGTGACAAAGTTTCCTACTGTAGCCCTGTACTCAGCCTCATCTCCCTTGCTGATGCATCCAACTTGGCAGAGTCATCAGAAAACTTCTGAAGATGACAAGATTCTGTGCAGTAGTTGAAGTCCTAGGTGTAAATGGTGAAGAGAAAGGGAGACAAGACAGTCCCCTGTGGAGCCGCAGTGCTGCTGATCACTCTGTCGGACACACAGTGTTGCAAGCACATGTACTGTGGTCTGCCAATCAGATAATCAAGAATCCATGACACCAGGGAAGCATCCACCTGCATCGCTGTCAGCTTCTCCCCCAGCAGAGCAGGGCGGATGGTGTTGAACGCACTGGAGAAGTCAAAAAACATGATCCTCACAGTGCTCGCTGGCTTGTCCAGGTGGGCGTAGACACTGTTCAGCAGGTAGACAATGGCATCCTCAACTCCTAGTCGGGGCTGGTAGGCGAACTGGAGGGGATCTAAGTGTGACCTAACCATAGGCCGGAGCAGCTCCAGAACAAGTCTCTCCAGGGTCTTCATGATGTGGGAGGTCAATGCCACCGGTCTGTAGTCACTGAGGCCGCTGGGGCGCGGCGTCTTCAGCACAGGGACGAGGCAGGACGTCTTCCACAGCACAGGAACCCTCCGGAGCCTCAGGCACAGGTTGAGGACATGGCGAAGTACTCCACACAGCTGAGGGGCACCGGTGTATACCCTGCTCATTGTGGAAATAGACTGCATTAACAACCTTTCCACAAAAGGTCATTAAGTATGATTACAGAGAGCTGTTAAAAGAACGTACTAAAAATCTGCCACTTAAAACTTCATACCTGGATGGTTAGATTAAAAGTGCTACAGAACAACTTAGCAGCACAGTAGCATAGTGGCTAGTGTAATGCTTTACAGCACTAGTGACCGGGGTTCGATTCCCACTACCGTCTGGAAAGAGTTTGTATGTTTTTCCCCATGACCACGTGGGTTTCGTCTGGGTCCTCTGGCTTCTCTTTGCATTCCAAAGACATACGGCTTAGGGTTAATAAGTCGTGGGCATGCTGTGTTGGTGTTGGAAGCATGGCAACGCTTGCGGACTGTGCCAGTATAATCCTTGGACTGTGTTGGTTGTTGACACAAACGGTGCATTTTAAGCAGCCCGGATGGATGGTCTCAGCCCAAAATGTTGACTCTTTACTCCTTTAAATAGATGCTGCTTGACTTGCTGAGCTCTTGCTTGGATTTCCAGCATCTGCAGATTTTCTGGTGTTTGTGAATGCATTTTACTGTACGTTTCAGTGTACGTGTGGCGAGTAAAGCTAATCTCCTGGGAGCAACTCGCTATCATGGGTCGTATCTGTCTCTGAAATGCATTACATTGCGAAGTACTTGGGCTGCTTTAACCCGGCCCTGGATGAATTCCTAAGTTTTAATAAACAGTAACTGTATCTATATGGCTCCAAACCTGGTCTGAACATTGTTATGATTCATTTCCCTTCTTTTCAACAGCCAGTATTTACAAATAAAGTAGAACAGAAGAGTGTCCAGTTCGTAATAGAACCCAGATCACCGTCTCCAGAGATGGTACAGGTGAATATCAAACTGCAACTACCATCGTAAACCAGAACAGCTCATCTGGATGGTTACTCTTTAAGATAAAATCCACTTATGTGGGAAGGAAGTACTACCTGGCTACCTACCCTCAGTGCCACTTTATTGGGTACTTTCTTACCTAATGTAGCCCATCCACCTCAGATATTTGACATGTGTGTTCAGAGATGCTCTTCTGCACACCGCTGTTGTAACACATGTTTATATGAGTTAATGTCTCCTTCCTGTCAGTTTGAACCAGTTATTCTCTGACCTCTCTCATTAACAAGGCACTTTCGCTCGCAGGACTGCTGCTCACTGGATATTTGTTGGTTTTTTGGCACCATTCTCTCTAAACTTTAGAAACTGTGTTGTGTGTGAAAATCCCAGGAGATCAGCAGTTTCTGAGATGCTCAACCCAACTCGTCTGCCACCAACAATCATTCCATGGTCAAAGGCACTTTGATAACATTTCTTTCCCTGATCTGATGCTTGTTTGGAACAATTGAATCTCATGACCATGCTTTTATGCTTTGGGTTGCTGCCACATGATTGGCTGATAACAAGCAGGTGTACAAGTGTACCTAATAAAGTGGCCACTGAGAGTATGTTATACCCAGAGTTTAACAGATTATGCCAGGGGTGATTGTTTAGAGGAAATCATGTCACGCTGTTTTGTCAGGTAAATATGGGGGACCTCAACAAATGACCTGTGGTGTATTACATTCCTGTGCCACACAAACTCTGCCTTTTTGGCTCGCACCACAAATCTTTGCATTGCTGTGGGAGTTGTTTTGTGAAAATTGAGTTCTGTTCTGGTCACCTCATTATAGAAAGGATATGAAAACTTTAGAGAGGGTGCAGAGGAGATTTACCAACCCGCTGCCTGGATTAGAGATGATGTCTTATGGGGCAAGGTTGAGTGAGCTAGGGCTTTCCCTTTGGTAGCGAAGGAAAATGAGAGGAGAATTGATAAAATTTACGAGATGAGAGGTATAGATCAAGTGGACGGTAAGAGCTTTTTTTCCCTCTGGGGTGAAAACGGCTAATATGAGAAGACATACTTTCCTCCAATCACATTAAAATTATCGGGTGTTTTTTTTTTACGCAGAGTGAGCAGTGCATGGAATGCAGGAGTGGTGGTAGGCACTGATACATTAGGGATATTTAAGAATTCAGGCACATGAGTGACAGAAAAATGGAGGGCTGTGTGGGAAGGAAGAGTTAGCTTGATCTTGGAATGGGTTAAAAGGTTGGCACAACATTGTGGGTCTTCGGAGGAGAATGGCTAGAGTTTTCATAGCACAGAGCCCTCTATTTTTCTCAGCTCAATGTACCTATCTAAGAGGCTCTTAAAAGACCCTATTGTATCTGCTTCCACCACCGCTGCTGGCAGTTCATTCCATGCACCCACTGCTCTCTGTGTGGAAAAACTTACCCCTGGCAACCCCTATTTCAAAGCACCTTAAAACTGTGCCCTCTTGTGTTAGCCATTTTAGCCCTGGGAAAAAGTCTCTGACCATCCACACAATCAATACCGCTCATCATCTTATACACCTCTATCAGGTCACCTCTCATCCTCCGTCACTCCAAGGAGAAAAGGCCAAGTTCACTCAACCTATTCTCATAAGCTACGCTCTCCAATCCTGGCAACATCCTTGTGTAATTTGACAGAAACCTACACATGGTGTTGGTGGAACTCAGCAGGCCAGGTAGCATCTATGTAGAGGAATTCATGCAAACTGACCCCCGTATTGATCTGCTCTTGTTTGGGATGGTGCATTCTTTCAGTAAACCCTTTGTCCAGGAACCTTTCTGAATGCTCTGCTTGAACCAGATTGACAATGGACATCCTGTAGTTAAAAACATTCACAGACCAAGGTTGAGACCACCTCTAGTTTTAAAGGGAACAATGAGCATTTATGAAACACATTAAAATAATACAGGATTTTCAGTTGTTTACTCAATCATCTAGAAAGTTTGTTTGTTAATATATTACATTTGAATAATCTTTCCTTCAGGTAAAGGAAATATCTCCTGCCACATCTGAACAGACTGTAAAAGTAAGTGCATATTTTCAAGGTAAAAGCACATCCAATTTAGATTTTTTTGGTTCTTGTAGCTCAGTATTTTTTCTAATAAACAGTGTACAGTAATGGATGGATCTGCAGGCAAATTTACCGTGTAATGAGATTGTGCTGTCTATGCATTTGACTGTCTGTTGTTCCAGCTGGCCCTTCAGGACAGCAATATTTCCTAGAGATTACACAATACGTGTGAGATGGGTTGGGGCAGGGTGAGGTAGTAATGGATCCAATTGATGGATACAGCTCAGTCAATCACAGGCAAAGCCCTTCCCACCACTGAGCATGTTTGTAAGGATCATTGTCACAAGAAAGCAGCATCCATTATCAAGGATCCCCACCATCCAGGCCATGGTGTCTTCTTGCCACTAACAGCGGGTAGGAGGTAGAAGAGCCTTAGCTTCCACATCACCAGGTTCGGGAACAATTATTGCCCTTCAACTATCAGGCTCCTGGGTAACTTCACTTGACTCAATGCTGGGCTCACTTTCAAGGATTCTGCAATTTATGTTCTTAGTTCCCTCCTTCCCCCCCCCCCACTTTCGTTCCATCCCTCCTTCCTTCCCTCCCAGTTTGTCGTCTTTTGCCCATTGGTTGTCTGTCAGTCTTCATATGTAGTTTTTCATTGATTCTATGTAATTTGTTCAACTGTGAATGTCCATCAACTTATTTTCAAGGGCTCTATAACTTGCGTTCTCTGTATAATTGTTTTATTTGCACAATTTGCTTTTACATTTTGGTTGTTTCACAGTCCACTGAGTGTATGTTCATGATCTTCTGTTGCTGTAGCCCATCTACTTCAAGGTTTGATGTGTTGTGTGTTCAGAGATGCTCTTCTGCACACCACTGTTGTAACACGTGGTTACTTGAGTTACTGTCACCTTCCTGTCAGCTTGAACCAGTCTGGTCATTCTCTTCTGACCTCTCGCAAGGCAATACTGCTCACTGGATGTCTCTTTTTATTTTTTTGCACCATTCCCTGTAAACTCTGGAGACTGTTGTGAGTGAAAATCTCAGGAGATCAGCTGTTTCTGTGATACTCATACAACCCCATCTGGCAACAACAATCATTCCACGGTCAAAGTTACTTGGATCACATTTTTTCCTTGTTCAGATGTTTGGTCTGAACAACAACTGAACCTCCTTGACCATGTCTGCATGCTTTTATGCATTGAGTTGCTGACACATGATTGGCTGATTAGATATTTATATTAACAAGCAGATGTGCAAGTGTACCTAATAAAGTGGCCACTGAGTGTATATGGTGAGATATAGGTACTTTGATAATGTATTTAATTTTGACTTGACCAAAACCACCAATGTTGGGGAATAATTTTGGTATTGTATTATTATCACAAGATACAGTGAAAAGCTTGTCTTGCATGCTGTACTTGCAGGTCAGATCATGACACAGTGCATTGAGGTAGTACAAGGTAAAACAATTAACAATGCAGAATATTGTATATAAGCTACAGCGTTTAAGAAAAGTGTAGTGCAAGTACAGTACATAGAAAAAGTATTCACCCCCCCCCAGAAGTTTTCATGCTTTATTGTTTTACAACATTGAGTCACAGTGGATTTAATTTGGCGTTGACACTGATCAACAGAAAAAAACTTTTGTGTCAAAGTGAAAATAGATCTCTGCAAAGTGATATAAATTAATTACAAATATAAAACAAAATAATTCATTGCATAAGTATCCACCCCTTCAAGTCAGTATTTAGTAGATGTACCTTTGGCAGCAGTTACAGCCTTGAGTCTGTGTGGATAGGTCTCTATCAGCTTTTCACATCTGAACACATTTTCCCCATTCTTCTTTACAACACTGCTCGAGCGCTGTCAGATTGCATGGGGATTGTGAGCGAACAGTCCTTTTCAAGTCCGGCCACAAATTCTCACTTGGATTGAGGTCTGGACTCTGACATGACCACTCCAGGTCATTAACTTTGTTGTTTTTGAGCCATTCCTGTGTGACTTAGGCTTTATGCTTGGAGGTCATTGTCTTGCTGGAAAACAAATCTTCTCCCAAGTCGCAGTTCTCTTGCAGGCTGCATCAGGATTTCCCTGTATTTTGCTGCATTCATTTTGCCCTTTACCTTCACAGGCCTTCCAGGGCCTGCTACAGTTAAGCATTGCCACGGCATGATGCAGCCACCACCATGTTTCATGGTAGGGTTGGTGTGTTTTTGATGATGTGTGGTATTTGGCTTACGCCGAACATAGCATATAGACCAGGAGTCGGCAACCTTTTTGCCTCTGTGGGCCAGATCGTGTATTAATGAGCAGACAGTGGGCCAGATAAATGCCATAAAAAACTTGAAATATGGGAATTATCCATTTAAATACATCTAGTTATGTTTTGCCTCAAATTAATGAATAACGCATGCTAGAAAATCATTTGTGCTTAACCAAGGATGCCAATTACTAATCAAAGAACTCAGTTTAGTTGCAATTTATCTCAATCCAGGCATCTTTTGAACCTATTAAAAGGACACAAAGAATCTTTAAACGTAAAATGTATGAACATGATGCATTGAATGGTGGTAAATTAAGTATAATAAAAAAGAAAATTTTAATGCAAACAGTCGATAAATCAATGTGAAACTTGATGTTGTTCGTTGCTTGAAAGCTTCTCAATATTGGGTGTCAGACTTGTTGATGCCAAGAGCAAGACATTATCCAGATGGGCATCAGTCAATCTTGTTCTCAAATGGTTCATGGTGTGCTTCATTTTTGAAAATAATTGCTCACACAGATAACTGCTGCTAAACAATGATGCCATCTTTTTTGCATGGTCCACTAAGTTAGGATACTTTCCACTTGGATAAATATATTTCCTATAGAAATCAAGCACTGACACATCTTCAGAATGAAATTTCGATCTCAATATGTCGTCACACTGCATCTCAATCAATTCCATTTGAAAAATTTCTGATGCAGTGTCCACTTCCACATCAAATGGAGTAGCAAACAGCATGAACTCATTTGCATGCAGGTGAAAATCAGCAAAACAAGATGAAAACACTTTTCTCAATTCTTGGACCATATTCACAAAAGTGCCTGGACCTTGTGCTTTAATTTTTGAAAAGTGGGAAAATGTGCACAATTTCCTTTTTGAAGCTGGTACTCCCACAATTGCAGCTTTCTTTCAAAGGCCACAATATGACCATACATCTCATGTATCAGCAGATTTTTTTTTTCCCTTGGAAGTTGTAAATTCAAGTTATTTAAATGGGATGTAATGTCTACAAGAAATGCCAAGGTTGCAAAGCCAATCAGGATCACGAAAATGTGAAGCATCCTCATTTTTGCTTTCAAAGGATATTGCCACCTCTTCATGCAATGCAAATACTCTTTCCAGCATTGACCCTTGGCTAAGCCAGCGTACATGGCAGAAATAAGCCAGGTCCCCATATACAATATCCACCACTGCCAGTAAACATACTTTGACAAATTCTTCATCTGTAAAAGGCTTCATCTTTTCTGCAATAGGTTTTGAGACTTCGTAACTGGCATGGGTACTTCCTTCATTTCCACTGCTTTACTTGGCAAAAAATGACGTTTGTTAGCCTTCATTCACTTAACTTCATCTTTGCTTGCTTGCCCGGTAAACTTGTTAAAATTTCCACTATGGTGGGTCTCGTAATGTCACCTTATATTTGCCACCTTCTTCACAGAAACATTTTCTAGGCAAATGAGAATCAGAATAAGGAAAAATCGCTCATGGGCCGAATAAGCATAGTATCCCAATATTTGCTTGCGGGCCGGTCAAAATAGCTTCACGGGCCGGATCTGGCCTATTCCTGATTTAGACTGATGGCCAAAAAGCTCAATTTTGGTCTCATCAGACCATAGGATCTTCTACCAACTGACTTGAGTCTCCCAAAAGCCCTCTGGCAAACTCTAGCCAAGATTTCATGTGAGTTATTTTTTTCAACAGTGGCTTTCTCTTTGCTAGTCTCACATAAAGCTATGACTGGTGAAGCACTTGGGCAACAGTTGGATGCACAGTCTCTCCCATCTCAGTCACTGAAGCTTGTAACTCCTCCAGAGTCGTCATAGGTTCTTGGTGGCCTCCCTCACTAGTCCTCTTCTTGCAGGATCACTCAGTTTTTGAGAACGGCCTGCTCTAGGCAGATTTACAGCTATGTCATATTTTTTCTTTTTCTTGATGATTGACTTAACTATTCCAAGGGACATTTCGTGACTTGGAAAGTTTCTTACATCCCTCTCCTGACTTGTGCTTTTCAATAATGTTTTTTGCGAAGTTACTTGGAGTGTTCTTTTGTCTTCATGGTGTAGTTTTTGCCAGGATACTGACTCACCAACAGTTGGACCTTCCACATACAGGTGTCTTTTTACTACAATCAATTGAAACACCTTGAGTGCACATAGATCTCAAAAAACAGGTCTCAATTTAACTAATCTTGTGATTTCTAAAACCAACTGGTTGCACCAGTGATGATTTGATTTGTCATATTAAAGGGTGAATACTTATGCAATCAATTATTTTGTGTTTTATATTTGTAATTAATTTAGATCACTTTGTAGAGATCTGTTTTTACTTTGACATGAAAGAGTATTTTTCCGTTGATCAGTGTAAAAAATGTCACAATAAATCCACTGTGATTCAATAAAGAATAAAACATAAAAACTTCTGGGGGGGGGTAGTGAATACTTTTTATAGGCACCATAAATGATAAAGCACAAGATCCTCATGAGGTAGATTGTGAGGAAATACTTAAGAGATCTGAACACTGGCCAGTTATTGCATTTGTAATTTGATCTTTGTCATTTATCTTCTGATTGACCAAGGAGGATTTCTAATTTCCCATTTTTGGTTATATTTTAATGTTAACCATATTTGAAAAGGGATATTCAATAAGGTATAATCATAAACTTGAGAAAGTCTGCAGATGCTGGAAATCCTAAGCAACACACACAAAATGCTGAAGGAACTCAGCATGTCACACAGCATCTATGGAAATGAATAAACAGACAAAGTTTTGGGCCAAGACCCTTCATGAGGACTCCTTATTGTATTCAATAAAATGATTTAGTTTTTAGATCAAGCACACTTGTCTGCTGTCTGTTCAATTTTTTGTATACATGTGTGATTCTGTAGCACCCCCCCCCACACCCCATGTCATTTCTCTTTGCTCCCCACAACGTCCTGCTCTCATTTGTATTTGTGCCTTTTCTGTTTTACATGGGTAGAATGTTCTCACACCTTCTCTTTCCTCCTCCCCAGGAAGAGATAACGGACTCGTTCTCGGTGCTCTCGCTGGGCTCGGCGCCTGTGGACCCTGACCAAGCTCAGGACCGGCGCAGGTGGGAGGAAGGAAACGTGGACTACATGGGAAAGGATGCTTTTGCAAACATTCAGAAAAAGTTGGACAAGTTTCTGAAGTAGTGTGTTGGACGTCTTCAGCAAAAGTGGTTTTTTTTGCTTATATATATTAATGTGGATGGCAGCTTATTTGTGGCATATTTAATATTGCCGATTTACTATTACACTGTAAATAGAATTTTGTTCTGGATGAATTTTTTTTACATTTATTAGTGGTATTAAAAATTCTTTACAAAGCAGTTGATTGTATTAGTACAAGGAAATTCCCAGGACACAGATGCAAGTGATTCTGTAGATGCTGGAAATCCAGTTAGCTGCTTTATTGTCATTGCTGAGGACAACAAGATTGCAGTGCTACTCCAGTCAGTGTAAAACAGCACACTGGCAATTCAGATACCAAAAACACAATCACTAAACTTAAAATAACATCTGAGCTACTTAGAGTGACATTTTCGTTACGACTGAATTAAAAACAAACAACTCTAAAATTAAAAGAACAGTATTGCACATATCGATGTTATAAGGTAGAATAATTAAACATAAAAATAGCACGAAGCATTATCTCCACGTAATGCACTTATAGATTGTCCATTGTGCCTATGGACTATGGGTAGGAGGGTGGTGGGTCATTGTTCAGTTGCATAACAGCCCTGGGGGAGAAAATGCTGTTTTTTTTTAACTCTAGATGTCCATGCAGAGAGGTTTCTGTATCTCCTGCTGGATGGTAGGAGATTGAACAGGTGACTACTGGGGTGGGATGAGTCCATCACGATGTTGTGAGCCTGTTGCTGACATCTTGACTTATAGATGGTTTCCATATCTGGTAGTTGCTTCTCAATGATGTTCTGTGCAGTCCTGATCACTCGATGGATGTGCCTTTTGGTCGAACACACAAAGACAGATGCATATACACACACACACATGCGTACATAGATATACATACACAACCACTCCGTTTTACATAGGACATAGAATAGTACAGCAGAGTACAGGCCCTTCGGCCCACAATGTTGTGCCCACCCTCAAACCCTGCCTCCCATATAAGCCCCCACCTTAAATTCCTCCATATACCTGTCTAGTAGTCTCTTAAACTTCACGAGTGTATCTGCCTCCACCACTGACTCAGGCAGTGCATTCCACGTACCAACCACTCTCTGAGTAAAAAAAATACTTTCCTCTAATATCCCCCTTGAACTTCCCACCCCTTACCTTAAAGCCATGTCCTCTCGTATTGAGCAGTGGTGCCCTGGGGAACAGGCGCTGGGATGAAACCCTCCACCAGGATTGGAATGGAAGGGGAAGAGCCAGCATAAGGGGATGGGGGGGGGGGGAAGAAGACAAGCCAGCAGATGATTAGTGAAGCCAGATGATTGATAAGGTCGGTGAGTGGGGGAGAGGAGGGATGGAGTGAGAAGCCAGGAAGTGATTGATGGAAGAGGTAAAGAGCTGAAGAAGAAATCTGGTTGAAGGGGACAATGGACCATGAGAGAAAGGGAAGGAGGAGCAACACTATCTCATATCTTCCCAAGACATGATGCTTCTTCAGTGGAACTATAGGAGTTTCAAGGTAATAACTATAATAGTTTTATTACTAAAGATACTTGAGTTTCTCTCCACAAGCTTGCCATTTCTTTAGCATTTGTCTGTTTTTTACGAGGCTGAGGTGCTAGCTCAGGGGTGGCCAACCTTTTACATTCCATGCATCAATTTTTTCCACGTATGAGTTCTAAATTAACATTTTTACAAGAATTGAATGGGGGTACATGAGTTGTATGGCGGATCTGAACTCGTGAGTGAAAAAATTGACGCATGGAATGTAAAAGATTGGCCACCCCTGTGCTAGCTAGACGCTCAACCCAGCACGGAGAAGGCATGCAAGGATCCAGCTGGTTTCGAACCAAGGATCCGACGTGGATGCCACTACACCACCAGCTGGCTAAAGATACTTGGCTTAAGATAAAATGAAAATTGTTTTAAAAAAAAAAAATCTGCACATTTAAGGATGCCTTCATTGTGGAATTAGTTGTGCATAGGCTATTGCCCTTTTGATCATTGTAACTATGTAAATCAAATAGCTAGAAGTTACTAGTTTGGAAGGGAACCTCTTTGATTTTGTTCTTCACTCCAAACTACTGCAATCTAAATCATGAGATTTCATTATTATGTCCAGTTTTGCAAATATTTTCAGCAGCTGGAAATCAAAATGTTGCAGATGCTCAATCTTTTTTCAGCAGTTTGTCGGTGCTTGTGCCTGCACAGATCAGTCCTGCAATCTTTGTCTCCAGGCTTGCGGAGATGCTGTGGTCTTCTCTATGCAGGGTCTCATCACCACACATTGGCATCAATATCTCTGTTTTGAATTGATAATTACCCATTTTAACCAGGATCACATTTGAAGGGCACTTAACCATGACGACAAATGTTAGGGAAACATTTTTATTTATCATCATCTCAAGATTTGACTATTATGGCTCATAGGAGGGGCATATTTTTAAGATGTTTGGAGGTAAGTCTAGGGGAGATGTCAGAGTTGAGGTTTTACACAGGTAATGGTGGGTGTGCGGAACAAGCTGCTAGGTGTGGTGGTAGAAGCAGATACATTACGGGCACTTACATTTAAGAGACTCTTGGATAGGCACATGGGTGAAAGAAAAATGGGGGGGGGGGTTAGATTGATCTTAGAGTAGTTTAAAAGGACAGAACCAAAGGGCCTGTACTATGCTAAAACGTTCTATGTTCTAAAGGAAGCCATTCAGCCCATCTGGAGCCAATTATGTTTCCAAAACAATAACTAATTGAAAGGAAAACAAGGGCGCCTGGAGATAAACTTGTGTACATTCATTTTTACTTTTAAGTGAGCATGTATCATGTAGCAGTGTCATAATGTATACAATCAACTTAAGTTTTTCATATAACCTGTAATGAATTATTTAAACTGACAAGAATGCTGAATGAAGCAATATATTTACAACATTACACAAACACTACTGAAATATTAAATATACAACACCAACATGATCAGTTCACACTTTTCCATAGTCTGGCAAGTTTTTCTGATTCCTCATTTGTAATTATTTTTGCTTTGTGGGAGTCCCCGTTGGCTTTCAGCCTGCTTTGACCAGTACCATTTTAGAACTGCCAAAATCTATTATTCTCATGTTCCAGTTTCTTTCCAACACTCACCTAGGGACGAGGGACAATAGACAGTGTTTAATTAACCCTCCAACTTGCACATCTTTTTGGGTTGTGGGAGGGAACCATGAGTTTCACTCCTTTTGATGGGGAATACCCAGAGTCGAGTCAAATCATTGTTTTTTATGTGAGTGCGTGGGATCTGCAAAGAATAATCATTGTGAACAGGTAAAGGGAGGCAAAGAAATGGCATCAGACTTCCTAGTGAATGTCACAGCAAAGAACCTTAAGGAAGTGGAAATTCAGGGAACATACACCACCTTCGAGGGATTAGCAGTGGAAAGGGTGAGCAGTTTCAACTTTCTGGGTGTTACTATCTCTGAATATCCATCCTGGGCCCAACATATTAATGTAATTACAAAGAAGGCACATCAGTAGCTATATTTCATTAGGAGTTTCTGGAGCCTTGATATGTCACCAAAGACTCTTGCAAGAGCATTCTAACTGGTTGCATCATTGTCTGGAGGGGCCGCTGCACAGGATATTAAAAAAAAGCTGCAGGAAGTTACAAATTCCGCCTGTTCCATCGTGGGCAGCAGCATCGGGAGTACCTTCAAAGAGTGGTGCTTCAAAAAGGCAGCATCTATCATTAAGGACCCCCCATCACCCAGGATGTGTCCTATTTTCATTGCTACCATCCCAGAAGAGGTATAGGAGCCTAAAGACACACATCAATGTTTTAGGAACAGTTTGTTTCCCACTGCCATCAGAATTCTGAATGGACAATGAACCCATGTATACTACCTCAGTATTTCTTTTTGTATTAAACAAAGTGTATATGCACACACTTATTTATGATTATGAAGACGTGCAGTCCTCTTTTATTGTCATTTAGTAATGCATGCATTAAGAAATGATACATTAATTCCTCCGGTGTGATATCACAAAACACAGAACAAAACAAGACTGAAAAAAACTGACAAAACCACATAATTATAACATATAGTTACAAACAGTGTAACAATACCATAACTTGATGAAGAAGTCTGTGAGCACAGTAAAGTTCAAAGTTTCTCAAATGTCCCACATCTCATGCAGACGGGAGAAGGAAGAATAACTCTCCCTGCCACGCCGACCACAATCCGACTCCAAGCCATCTGAAAACTTCGAGCTCTGATCAGCTCTCCGACACCGAGTACTGAGCGCCATCTCTGTCCGAATGATTCGACCGCCTTCTCGGTCGCCAAAAGCCGGCAAGGCCGGGGACTTTGAGGCCTACCCTCAAATAAATATATCTTAATTGTAATCTATAATTTAAGAAATTGCAATGCATTACTGCTGCAAAACATTTCACACCATACGCCAGTGATACTAAACCTGATTCTGATTCTGATGTGATGGACATATTTGAACCACAGTGGGCGAGCCTGTCCTTTGCTATAGAGACGGTTTTGGTTACTTATCTACAGGGACGATGTCAAGAAGATTTACACGGATGTTGCTTGAGGACCTGAGTTATAGGATTTAATAGATTGGGACTTTATTCCCCAGAGCATAGGAAATAAGGGAAGATGATGATGATGATACAAAATGATGAGGGATATACACAGTGTAAAGGTTTGCAGATTTTTTTTCACTGAAATTGAGTGAGATTAGAAATGAGACCATGCAGTAATGGGGGAAAGGTGAAACATTTAAGGGGAATATGAGGGGAAACTTCTTCAGAGGGTGGTGAGTGTGAAACGAGGAAGTGGTGGATATGGGTTCAATTTCAAAGAGAAATTTGGATAGGTACATGAGTCTGTGGTGACCAGTGCGATCATGTTTGCTGTTGTGTGCTGGGGCAGCAGGCTGAGGGTAGCAGACACCAACAGAATCAACAAACTCATTCGTAAGGCCAGTGAATGTTGTGGGGATGGAACTGGACTCTCTGATGGGGGTGTCTGAAAAGAGGATGCTGTCCAAATTGCATGCCATCTTGGACAATGTCTCCCATCCGCTACATAATGTACTGGTTGGGCACAGGAGTACATTCAGCCAGAGACTCATTCCACCGAGATGCAACACAGAGCGTCATAGGAAGTCATTCCTGCCTGTGGCCATCAAACTTTACAACTCCTCCCTTGGAGGGTCAGACACCCTGAGCCAATAGGCTGGTCCTAGACTTAATTCCTGGCATAATTTACATATTACTATTTAACTATTTATGGTTTTATTACTATTTATTATTTATGGAGCAACTGTAACGAAAACCAATTTCCCCCGGGATCAATAAAGTACGACTATGACTATAATGCAGACAGAGCAAAGAGTTAAATCGTACCATGGAGGCAAAATTCAAAAGGGCGAAGAATGCAGGACTGAAGGTGCTGTATTTAAATGAGCGTAGTATTCGGAATAAGGTGGCCGAACTCGGCACAGTTAGAGATTGGTCAGTACGACGTGGGCATCACTGAGTCATGGTTGAAAGAAGGCCATAGTTAGGAGCTTAACATCAAAGGATATACTTTGTTTCAAAAGGACAGGCAGGAAGGCATAGGTGGTGGTGTTGCTCTGGTGGTAAGAGATGGAATTACACCTTTAAAAAGAGGAGACATGGAGTCAGAGAATATTGAATCTTTGTAGGTAAAATTAAGAAACTGCACGGGTTAAAAAAACAATTATGTAAATCATATATAGGCTTCTAAATAGTAGCCGAGATGTGGGGTTGTGATTGCAAAGGGAGCTGGAAAAGGCATGTAATAAAGTTACTCACATAAAAGTTGCTGGTGAACGCAGTAGGCCAAGCAGCATCTCTAGGAAGAGGTAAACGTCGACTGTACCTCTTCCTAGAGATGCTGCCTGGCCTGCTGCGCTCACCAGCAACTTTTATGTGTGTTGCTTGAAATTCCAGCATCTGCAGCTTTCCTCGTGTTTGCCTAATAAGGTTACTGACGCAATTGTACTGGGGTTCATCAATATGCAAGGGGATGGGGAAAATCAGATTGGTGTCGGATCGCAAGAGATAAAATTGTTGAGTACCTACGAGATGGCTTTTTAGAGCAGCTTGTGCTTGAGCCTACTCGGGGAAAGCCAATCTTAGATTGGGTGTTGTGTAATAGTGCAGATTTTAATAGGAAGCTTAATGTAAAGGAAACCTTAGGAGGCAGTGATCATACTGCAGTTTGAGAGGGAGAAGCATAAGTCACATGTATCAGTATCACAATGGAATAAAGGGAATTACAGAGGCATGAGAGAGGAGCTTGCCCAGGTGGATTGGAGGAGGAGACTGGTGGGGATGATGGCAGAACAGAGATGGCTGAAGTTTCTGAGAATAGTTCACAAGGCGCAGGATAGATATGTCCCACAGAGGAAGTAGTTCTCATTGGCGGGGGTAGGCAACCGTGGCTGACAAGGGAAGTTAAGGACTGCATAAAAGCCAAGGAAAGAGCATCTTATTGAAACCTACTTAATGTTGAAAGGATTAGACAGGGCGGATGTGGAGAGGATGCTCCCTATCCAGAACTAGTGAGGGCACAGCCTCAAAATTGAGGGATGACCTTTTAGAACAGAGATAAGGAGGGATTTTTTTAGCCAGAGAATAGTGAATCTGTGGAATACTCTGTCACAGACTGTAGTGGTGGCCAAGTCTATGGGTATATTTAAGGTGAAAGTTGATAGTTTCCTGATCAGTCAGAGCATAAAAGGATATGGTGAGAAGGCAGGTGTATGGGGGTTGGGTGGGATCTGGGATCAGCCGCGATGGAATGGCAGAGCAGACTTGATAGGCTGAATGGCCTAATTCTGCTCCTATGTCTTATGGTCTTATGAGAGAGCTATGGAAGGCTATGGTCCATGGGTCCAGATGGGACCAGACAGATTAACAGTTTGGCATGGATTAGATGGGCCAGTGAGCTTGATTCTGTGCTGATAGTGCTCTATGGCTGAAGGACAAAGCAGAGTGAAAGGTATCCAGGTGTAATGTTGAGATGAAAGTAGGTGGAAGGGCAGGTTATCATTAAGATATTCGACTCTGCAAACGGTAGTCAAAGTTGAATTTATTGTCATCTGCATAAATGTTGAGATGTAATGAAAAATGCATGCTGTGCCATTAAAGGAACAAAACGGTCATATTGTGGCTAAGCACAGATCCAACACGAGATACAAGTTTGCTGATGACACCACTACTGGGGGCTGCGTCAAAGGAGGTGATGAATCGGCATATAGGAGGGAGACCGAAATTTTGGCTGAATGGTGCCACAACAACAATGCCAATAAGACCAAGGAACTGGTCTTGTAGACTTCGGGAGAGGGAAACCAGCATTCCATGAGTCAGTAATCATCGAAGGATCAGAACTGGAGAGGGTCAGTAACCCTAAATTCCTGGGTGTCACTATCTCAGAGGGACCTGTCCTGGACCCATCATATAAATATAATTCTGAAGATAGTATGACAGCATCTCTACTTCCTCTGGACTCAATGGAGATTTGACATGCCATCAAAAACCTTGGCAAACTTCCATAGATGTGTGGTGGAAAGTGTGCTGACTGGCTGCATTACGGCCTGGTATGGGAACACCAATGCCTTTGAATGGAAAATCATACAAAGGTAGTGGATTTGGCCCAGTACGTCATGGGTAAAAACCCTTCTATCCATTGAGCACATCTACAAGAAACGATGCCATAGAAAAGCAGCATTCATCTTCAAAGATCCTCATCACCCAGGCCATGATCTTTCCTTGCTGTTGCCATTGGGTGAAAGACTCGCACCACCAGGTTCAAGAACGGTTACTATCCCTCAGACATCAGGCTCTTGAACAAAGGAAGATAGCTACACTCATTTAAGGACTCTTGTTATTTCATGCTGATTATTTATTACTATTTATTTATATCTGCATTTGCAGTTTGTTGTCCATTGTTTACAGTTACTGTTCTGATTACGCCTGCAGAAAAAGAGTGGTTACGTGTATGTACACTGATAATAAATTTACTTTGAATAAGTAGGAAAGTTATGTCCTCTCATACTAACCTTTTCTGCCCTGGGAAAATTTTCAGGTTCAAGTTTAATTATCATTCAACCATGTATGAATACAGCCAAAAAAAATAGCACTCCTCTGGGGCCAAGATGCAAAGCACACACAGCACAAAGCACATACAGCACATATAAGATAGCAAGTAAATATACCATCACACTAAAATATATATATATAAGCCCAAATTCCTGAGTGACATGTCCTGTAAATTGATGGTGCATGGGTGCTATTGGCAAGAAAAAGCAGTTTTCAGCAGTCTCTAGCTGACTCGTGGAGGCATAGCAGTCTCTATGCCTCTTACCATCTTGTACTGCTCTATCAAGTTACCTCTCATCCTCCTTCACTCCCAAGACAAAAGCAAGAGTTTATTCCCAAGTAAACAAATAATAATGCAGAATAAAATTCTGTCCCTTCGTATTAGCCATTAGCTGCAGCAACAGTTACAGTGCAGGCAACCAAATTGCAAGGTGCAAGATTATAACAAGGTCGACTGTGAGGTCTAGAGTCCATCTTATCGTACCAGGGAACTATTTATTTGTCTTACGACAGTGGGGTCGAAGCTGTCCTTGAGCCTGGAGAGTTAGCAGGTGGATGGAGCAAGTGTATCTCAAGGATCCCCACATCCTGGCCATGCTGTCTTCTTACTGCTGCCATCAGGAAGGAGTTTTAGGAGCCTTGGGTCCCACACCACCAGCTTCAGGGACAGTTATTACACTTTAACCAGCGTAGATAACTTCACTCACCTCAAATCTGTACTGATTCCACAACCTATGGGCTCATTTCAGGGACTTTACAACTCATGTTCTCAGTTCCCTCCTTCCTTCCTTTCCCTCCTTCCCTCTGTTTGTTGTCTTTTGCCTATTGGCTTTAGTGTGTAGTTTTTTGATTAATTGTTCTACTGAGAATGCCTACGTGAAAATGAATCTCAAGTTTGTATACGATTACATATACATACTTCGATAATGAATTTGCTTTGAACTTTTTGAGCTTTATTGCAAGAGGGACGGAGTATTGTGTCAGCAATGATATACGGGCAGTGAAGGCAGTACAAAAAAGATTTTGGTGAGGCCTAATTTACAATATTGTGTGCAGTTCTGGGTCACCCTCTTACTAAGAGGAAAAATATTAATAAAATTGAGAGTGCAGAGAAAATTCACAGAGATGTTGTCAGGGCTCGAGTTACTTAATTTGGATAGGTACATGGAAGGGAGTGGTATGGAGGGCTATGGTCTGCATGCAGATTGAAGAGATTAGGGAGATTAATAGTTTACTTTTACTTTATACTTCATTGTCACCAAACAATTGATACTAGAGCGTACAATCAGTACAGTGATATTAGATTCTGCTCTTCGTGCTCCCTGGAGTACAAATCGATAGTAAATATTAAAAATTTAAATTATAAATCATAAATAGAAAATAGAAAAGGGAAAGTAAGGTAGTCCAAAAAAACCAAGAGGCAGGTCCAGATATTTGGAGGGTATGGCCCAGATCTGGGTCAGGATGCGTTCAGCAGTCTTATGGTCATAGTCATACTTTATTGATCCCGGGGGAAATTGGTTTTCGTTACAGTTGCACCATAAATAATTAAATAGTAATATGTAAATTATGTCAGGAAATAAGTCCAGGACCAGCCTATTGGCTCAGGGTGTCTGACCCTCCAAGGGAGGTATTGTAAAGTTTGATGGCCACAGGCAGGAATGACTTCCTATGACGCTCTGTGCTGCATCTCGGTGGAATGAGTCTCTGGCTGAATGTACTCCTGTGCCCAACCAGTACATTATGTAGTGGATAGGAGACATTGTCCAAGATGGCATGCAACTTAGACAGCATCCTCTTTTCAGACACCACCGTGAGGGAGTCCAGTTCCATCCCCACAACATCGCTGGCCTTACGAATGAGTTTGTTGATTCTGTTGGTGTCTGCTACCCTCAGCCTGCTGCCCCAGCACACAACAGCAAACATGATCGCACTGGCCACCACAGACTCGTAGAACATCCTCAGTATCGTCCGACAGATGTTAAAGGATTTTGTTTCCTCAGGAAATGGAGACAGCTCTGACCCTTCTTGTAGACAGCCTCAGAGTTCTTTGACCAGTCCAGTTTATTGTCAATTCATATCCCCAGGTATTTGTAATCCTGCACTATGTCCACACTGACACCCTGGATGGAAACAGGGGTCACCGGTGCCTTAGCTCTCCTCAGGTCTACCACCAGCTCCTTAGTCTTTTTCACAGTTGGAAAGAAGCTGTTCCCAAATATAGCAGAGACTAGATGGACCCAAGGGCCTGTTTCTGTGCTGTAGTGTTCTATGACTATGTTTGCACTAATGGGAGAGTCTTAAACAATTTGATAGTCACAAATGTAATGCTCAGGTCTATCGGCTCGTGTTTATCTAGGGGAAACCCCGTCTGCCCAGCAAACAGTGTCTCACATTTGTGTAGTTGCTGTGTAATGCCACCTGGCACAAACTCACAGATCAAATATCAGACAGCAGACAATGTACAATTTATAGATTACACTTTATAGATCTTACTGGAACTATGTAATTAATAGAGATACAATATAAAAGGAAAGTAAAAGGCGCTAAACTTATCAGAGTTCAACCACTTCGTGTACAACTGTTGGAGCTCAATTAGCGGGGTCTTCGTTCCACCCCCCGATCCCCACCGACCACCTCGACCCGCCGCCTGGGACCAACCACGGTGGTTGACCAGAGCGCGTCCAGCACGTCCTTCCCCTTCGGTTCTCCTCCCGAAAAACCCGCCAAACCACACAGTTCCCAGCAATATGAGACAGAATATCACCTACAAAAAGAAGGACATGGGCACTCATTGGTTCATTTTCTCCCTTATCAATAATATAACCCAAACAGGCAGGGAGAGAGAGAGCTTCTTACATCACAGTTATTATTACAGAAAAGCCATTTTATATATCATACAATGAAGCCATTTTAGACACCTCAGCAGCCAGTGTAACCAAGATCCAGTTACACAAGTGTAGGGAATAGGCATTTAAAACTGAGGTGTAGGAAATTCTCACAGAGAATAGCATATCTCTGGAATTCTCTACCCCAGAGGGTTGGAGGTACTAAAAAAGGAAGCTGATACACTTTCCTATAATCAGCAATTGAGGACTATGGGAACTGGCACAGGCGGGGGGAATGAGACTTGGAGCATGCTGTCTTCTAGCTGCTGCCTCAGGAAGGAGGTACGGGAGCCTCAGGACCCACACCATCAGGTTCAGGAACAGTTATTACCCCTCAACCATCAGGCTCTTGAACCAGAGGGCAGAACTTCACTCGCCCCATCATTTAAATGTTTTTTTTTCTTTTTGTATTTGCACAGTTTGTTATCTTTTCTATTGGCTGTTTGTCTGTCTTTGTTGTGTGCAGTTTTTCATTGATTCTTTTGTGTTTCTTTGTATTAGCTATGAATCCCCACAAGAAAATGCATCTCAAGGTAGTATATGGTGACATGGTACATAAGTGAAAATGCTTTCAATAACAATGAAATGAAAAGTTCCTAAATATCAAAAAATTACTATTAAAAGCAGTAAACAGTAAGAAAAAATCATATCAACATTTGGTGCGAACACTCTTTGCCTTTAAAACTGCATCAATTCTCTTAGGTACACTGCCATACAGTTTTATAAGACAATCAGTTGTTAGGTTGATCCAAGCATCTTGGTGAACTTGTCCCAGTTCTTCTGAAGACGTTGAGTGTCTTGCTTGCTTCTGTCTCTCCAGGTAGTCCTAAACAGCCTCAAAGATGTTGAGATCAGGCTCTGACGAGGCCATATCACTGCAACCATATAAAAAAATCTAGGGTGCCTAAGACTTTTGCACATACTGTATGCACTTTGATAATACCCCTTATCCAAAATTCCAAATCAAATTATCTACAAAATCCAATTTTTTGAGTGCTGACATGATGTCACAAATGGCAAGTTCCACAAGACGCTGGGAAGGTGTCAGTGACCTCATATGTAACGAACAGAAGTTAATGAAAAATAGAAAAAACACTGCATAAAGTGAAAAAAGATCTTGACCGTGTATTTAAAGAGTGGATTCGTCAACGTTGGAGTGAACATATGCCACTTAACTGTATCCTGATCGTGAAACAAGCAAAGATCTATCATGATGAACTGAAAATTGAAGGTAATCGTGAATATCAATCAGGCTGGTTGCAGAAATTTAAGAAAAGGTATAACATTTTTTTATATATGTAAGGGGGTTTCGTCTCTTATGTTACTGTGTAGGTGAATTAAAATGGCTTCTTTGTTATGTTATACTTGGGAATGCTTCTTTGTTATGTTAAACACTGAGAAAGTCCTTCCCGCTAGCAGTTTGTTTTGTATTATCTATTGATATGAGGACGAATGAACCAATTTCGATAGTTGTTAGCTTTTGGTGTGTCTGAAGATATTGTATGCACGGGGCTTTGGGGCAGAAGGCAGGAGAGAGAGACAGAGAATGGGACCAGGTGCTGTGAAGTCCGCTAACGGGGTTGGACCCCGAGGAGGGCGTTCGGCGAGGAGAGGAGACAGAGACGGACTCGTGTGGAGCGTCTGGTTGACAACCGTTGTTGGTCCTGGGGGCCGGTCGAGGTGGTCCGAGGGGTTGCAGGGTGAAGAAGGGTCCTGAGCTCCAGCTGTCTGTGCACAAAGAGATTGAACTTTGATAAGCGTGGCGCTTTTTCTTTTCCTTTTATATTTTATTCTCTATTAATTATATAGTTCCGGTAATATCTATAAACTGTAAATCAGTTAATCGTATCTGGTGTATTGTCTGTTATTTGGGCGGGGTGGGGTACATCACACAGCATCCACACAAACTAATTACCCACTTTGGCGGGGCCGAGGGCTGTTTCCCTAGACGACAGCGAGCCGAGCGACCCTGAGAGTGGCTAGGGGAGCTACATATAAATAAAGAGTCTGCTGATCATGAAGCAGCAAACAAATTCATTGATGAGTTTGCGAGGATCGTCGCTGATGAAAATCTAACACCAGAAAAAGTCTCCAATGCAGATTGTTTTTATACCTTGCATAAAACCTAAATACAGTGTACTGTAACCTTTTAATCAAAACATGGCGTCGTAGGTGGAGACTGAAAGCCTGCTGTTGTTTGTTGTTCAGCAGCTGATTCAGGTATTCTCCCGATGCTGCTGTGCTGCTTCTGCTACCCAGCACACATTATATTTTCATGCCACCGTATAATACCCTGAGATTTATTTTCTTGTGGGCTTTCAAAGGAAATAGAAAGAGGGACAATAGAATCAATGAAAAATGTGCACAAAGACGAACAACCAATATGCAAAATAGAACAAACTCTGCAAATACAACAAAGAGAAATGATAATAAATAAATAACTAATAAATATTGAGAACAGAAGTTGTAGAGTTCTTGCAAGTGAGCCCATAGGTTGTGGAATCAGTTCAGAACTGGGGTAGAATCACTCTGGTTCAGGAGCCTGATGGCTGAGAAGTAATAATTGTTCCTGAACCAAGTACTGTGAGAGCTGGTGTTCCTATACTTCCTTCCTGATGTCAGCAGCGAGAAGAGAGCATGACCCGGACGGTGGGAGTTCTTGATGATGCTGACCTTTATGTGCTGAGACCATTCATTGGGACTGGAAAGAAAGGGGGAAGAAGCCATAATAAAGTGGGGGAGGGGAAGGAGTACAAGCGACAGAAGATACGTTTGTAGCTGAAGCTAAATGAAAGGTATGAAAAGAGAAAATGAGAAGCAGTTGGCCAACAATTTTGATTCTACTCACCATTCCCATTCTGCCATATTGGTCCATAGCCTCCTCTACAGCCACAATGAGGCCACTCTCAGGTTGGAGGAGCAACACCTCATACTCTCTCTGGGTAGCTTCCAACGCGATGGCATGAACATTGATTACTTTAACTTATAATAATTTCTCCCCTTTTCCCCATCACTCCATTCTCATTCCCTATTCTGGCTCCTCTCTTTTCATCTGCCAATCGCCTCCCTCTGGTGCCTCTCCTCCTTCACTTTCTCCCATGTTCCACTGTCCTCTCCTATCAGGTTCTTCCTTCTTCAGTCCTTCAGCTCATCCACCCAACATCTTCCAGCTTCTCACTTCATCCCCCTCCTCTACCTACCTTCCTGCTCACCTGGCTTCACCTATCACCTGCCAGCTTGTACTCTTTCCCGCTTCCCCCCACCTTCTAATTTTGACATCTTCCTCCCTTCCTTTCCAGTCCTAGAGAAGGGTCTCGGCCCAATATGTCGGTTCTTAATTCACCTCCCTGGGTGCTTCTTGGTGTGTATTGGTCTAGATTTCCAACATCTGCAATTAATTTACAATTGCTCTGTTGCCGCCGGTAAAGCTACAAGAAAAAGCACCAGTAACTCTGAGTCATCCCCTAGCCGGCTATAGACAGATAACGCAGGACAGCACATCACAGGAACAGCCCTTTCGAATCACTTTAATGCCAGTAAGTGAAATATACCAGAATTGATTGAGTTGGTGCCAAGCATAAAACAAAGGACAATGCCATAAAAGACAACGTAATAGCAACCAACAATTTACAAAACAATCGTGCAAACCCTGAGCAATCAACAGTTAGCAGAATGGCCACATGCGCAAAGTCAATAATCAAATTTAAATTTATGTGAACATATGAACCGACTCCATAATTATCAACAGAACAAGGAGCGCATGAATGACCACTGAACGTATGTTGTGCAGGGACAGTTAAGGGCAGTACACCTGTCCCAGTTAATATTGAGAAGCTGGATAGTTACAGGAAAGAAACTTCGGAGATGACGTGGATATCTGGTGGTCATGGACTTGCAGAGTCTCCCTGATGGCAATTGGCCCACGGTGTCTGCGCCGAACATCAAGCCAAATTAAACTAAATCTCTTCCGCCTGTCTCTGATCCGCATCGCCCCACTCTCGGCATATTCCTGTGTCTAAAAGCATCTTAAACAACACTGGCCTTTCAGTCACTTCCAGTTGGGCCACAGAATAAGATGCCAGCCCGTCTCAGTCACTGCCAGTGGGCTAAAGGTGGGAGGTGCCTGCATGTCTCGGTCGGGGAGGCGGTGTATCCTCCCTGTACCGGTACCCTCCCCCGTGGGCTGAACCTTCTCTGTGTTCGCCAGCGCCAGACATTGCCCTCCCTAACCCCGATCACTTTATTCTTCGATAGTCGCCTCACGGCTCACGCTTCAGACGAGATTTCCGGATCCCGGAGGCGGAGACGCTGCCTACAGCCGGTGAGTTTGTGTTCGGTAGGAAACGGGGCAGCGAATGGGGCCGCACTGCCACAGGGCACCGGGCGAAGTCTGCGGCTCCGAAATTTGCTGCTGCCGACAGTTGCACGTTCACAAAATAGTAATTTAACAGAGAAGCGAAGAAGTATGCGAGGTGCTTCCTCCAGGCGTCACTGGGTCAGCGGGTGGCTCTGTGAAGTAGTAGAGCTGGTAACAGCGGCGGAGGTCGTTCTCTGTGCGACGCTGCTCTGGCCTCAGTCATGTCTTTGTAAAACGTGCAAGTGTTTGATTCTGTCCTGATGTTCAGGCGCGCGTTTTGTGTGTGTGTGTGCGCACATGAGCCTGTCTGCTTGTGTGTAGTGCATATGAACCCGTACGCTTGTGTGTGTGTGTTTGTGTGCGCGCTTGTAGTGAGTCTAGCTATGTATGTGCTTCTCCACGTCGACATGCATGATTTCTCAGTGTGGTGTCGAGCTTCTCAGGGGTTGATAGGGAAGAAACTAGCTGGGAGGGAAGGTTTGGGATTTGGTTCCAGTAACATGGAAGACATGTGGTCCTGTGTTCATACACCTTTGTTCTTGGAGGAATTTGGAATGGGGTGAGGTGAACTCCGCCATGGGCAGCCCCAAGCCCGGCTGTGAAAGGAGGGTAGGGCATGGGGCTGGCATTCCCATCCCTTAAAAAAACTAGTGCTGCAGAGACACCAACAGAAGTTCCAAAGATCTCTTGGGGAAAAATTGAAAGACTGGTCCAGGACAGAGATACTGTCGGTGGCCTATGGCCCAGTAGGGATGATCAGAAGAAGAAGAAAGTGAGGGGGGTGCTTCTCATGTGCAGAAGTCATCTTGCTGCTTTAAGGTACTTTAGGTTGGGTTCCTTTCTCGCTGCCTCTGACCTGCACACATTAACAATTATGCACACCCATACATGTGGAAAGGCATGTGTACTGTATTAATAATATAGACACATATACACCTTTGCACACAGCTGCATACACAGACTGGCATACAGTACACACAATCACACCAGCATTCAATGGCATGGACACTAACAAAGAAACCACACATGTAGTTATGGAGAAACACATATCTGGGGGGGGTATGGGACAGGGGGCAGCGGGAGTGCGAGGAGTGTGGTGGGACTTGGCGTGGATGCAGATGCACCTGGCCCTGAGACACTAGGCAAGGTAATTTGCTTCCAAACAATTGGTTTATTGATCATTGCAGAACGTCTCTCTAGTGCTTCCCACTCCCTCCTCTCTCCCTTCCTCTTTTCCCAGCCATGGTTCCCCTCTCCCTGCCCCCTTCCCACTCTCAGTCCACAATGGAGACCCATATCAGAATCGGGTTTAACCGCACACAGATATGTCATGAATTTTTTTCGTGGCAGCAGTACAGTGCAATTCATAAAATTATTACAGTCCTGTGCAAAAGTCTTAGGCATCCTAGTTATATATATGTGCTGAAGACTTTTGTACAGTTCTGTGTATGTGTGTGCGCACGCGCACACACACACAGCCGTATACACACATACACAAGCAGATAGATGGTTTGCTTAGGAGCTGAACTCTCTCCCAGAGAATACATTTGGGAGTTTACAGATTCCTCTGGTTCAAGCTGACAGAAGTGATGTCAGACCATATCGGAATACACCAATTCGAGTTCCATTTCCTTAATGGGAATCCACCATGGCAGCCATGAAAGTTCTATAAAAAGTGGCAGAAAATGCAGAGGAAGGGGGGATATGATGATCTGCTGTATGAGTGACCTTAACTGTCCGCAACTCCTATGCCAGTGATTAGCTTTATTTATTTGTTAAATGTACATCAAAAGATACGGTGAAATACATTGTTCTGCGCCAAATCAAATCAGCGAGGATTGTGCAGGGGGAAGCCCACAAGCATCACCATGCTTCAAGTGGCAACATAGCATGCCCACAACTTACTAACCCTAATTATATGTCTTTTATGCGTGGGAAGGAACCGAAGCACCCGGGGGAACCCCACGTAGTAATGGGGAGAACATACAAACTCCTTAAGTCAGTGGTGGAAATGGAACCCCAATCTTACAGCTGGCACTTTAAAGCATTGCTCTAACCACTGCGCTACCACATCGCCCTGATTTCTCTGACGGACTCCTTATCCTGAGTGTGACTGTTGCAATTGTGAGGTGTGGGATCAACATACCCTCCAATTTTCTTTTACAGCTGCATGAACCAACCGTTACTCTGAGCAGGAAATTTTTACATGGCCTGAAAACTACGTGGCACTGTACATTTTTTTTGTAATATGCATTCTATGAATATTTAAAATGAGAATTGAAAAAAAAAATCACATTTTTATTTTATTTATTAATTGAAGGGTACAATGAAATGCAGTACAACTAACAAACTCTTTCACGTTTCTGAGGCATTTTCTAGCTGTGTCCAATTCCAGCTGCATGGCACAAAGGCTACGTGCATGGGAGCATTTCAGTTATTGCACGGCTGTGCTCCCACACAGCTTAGAGGGAACATTGTGTAGGATATTTCAACAGAAAAACTTTGCTGTGCATAAAATAGAAGGCTGCAATCGGTGGTGGAACAATTCTTAAAAGGTTTCGTATGCCTGACTTTGAGATCTAAGGCTTTATGCAAGGCATTGATTTTAAAAGAGAGACTGTTTAATTGATATCTCAGCGTGATGTGGTTTTTATGACTGCTCAACAAGTGTCATTAGTCAAACCAGGAATCTGTTATTAAAGAGGCAGCATAGTCAGCAAAATCCAGGTGGTTTTAAGAAATTAAATTGTGTTTGACATCTTAGAGTTCTTTGAGAAAAAGGAAATTAGGTGTAGTTTATTTGGATTTCTAAAAGACATTCAGTAAGATGTTACAGAAAGTGTTCTCAGTTGGAAATATTGACTGTTTAATCTCTTCCATAGATGCTGCCTGACTAGCTGAGTTCCTCCAGCATTTTGTCTGTTTTGCTTTAAATTTCCAATATCCACAGAATACACTCAATTGCTGCCTCCTGTACCTAATAAAGTGACCACAGAATGTATGTTTGTAGAGTTCTGCTGCTTCAGCCGATCCACTTCAAGGTTCGATGTCTTGTGCGTTCTGAGATGCTCTTCTGCACAACACTTTGGTAACATGTGGTTATTTGAGTTACTTGGGTTATTGGTGTCCTGTCAGCTTGAACCAGTCTGGCCATTTTCCCCGACCTCTCTCATTAACAAGGTATTTGCCTACAGAACTGCCGCTCACTGGATGTTTTTTGTTTTTGGCACCATTCTCTGTAAACACTAGGTCTGTTGTGCATGAAAATTCCAAGAGATCAGCAGTTTCTGAGATGCTCAATCCACCCATCTGGCACCAACAATTATTCCATGGTCAAAGTCACTTTAGATCACATTTCTTCCCCATTCGGATATTTGGCCTGAACAACATCTGAACCTCTTGACCACGTCTACGTGCTTTTATGCATTCATTGGCTGCCACGTGATTGGCCAATTAGATATTTGCATTAACAACTAGGTGTACAGGTGTAACTAATAAAGTGGCCAGTGAGTATAAAATATGTATTATATGAATATATATTGAAATGAATATGAATATATAAACTTAAAATTAAATGTTGTATATAATTACATCATAATAATTATATACAACATTTAATTTTTAATTTTATATATTCATATTCATTTAAGGATGTGGGCTTTGCAATCTAAGCAAGCAATTAATGATCACTAATTGCTGTTGAGGTGGAGGTGAAATGCCTTTTTGCCTCATTGCAATGCTGAAGATACAGGTTAGTCCACAGTTCAAAGTTCAAAGTAGATTTATTATCAAAGGGCAGCTATGTCAACATGTACAACCCTGAGATTCATTTTCTTGTGGGCATTCACAGTAAGTCTAAGAAACACAATAGAATCAATGAAAGACAGCAGCCAACAGGAAGGACAAACAACCAATGTTCAAATACAAAAGAGAAATAATAATAATAAATTAATAAACAATAAACATGGATAACATGAGATGAAGAGTTCTTGAAAGTGATTCTATAGGATTGGGACCAATTCAGTGATGGGCCAAGTGAAGTTATCCGCTCTGGTTCAAGAGTCTGATGGCTAATGGTTCCTGAACTTGTTTGTGTGGGTCCTGAGGCTCCGGTACCTTCTTCCTGATGGCAGCAACGAGAAGAGAGCATGACCTGGGATGGTGAGAGTCCTTGCTGATGGATGCTGCTTTCTTCCAACGGCACCCACTTAATTGTGCTCAGTGGTGGGGAGGGCTTTTCCTGTGATGGAGTAGGGTGTATCTATTACTTTTTGTAGAATTTTCCATACAAGGCATTTGTGTTTCCATCCCAGGCCATGTACTCTCCACCACATATCTTTAGAAGTCTGTCAAAGTTTTAGATCTCATATGCTCCAAAGGGAGTGAGATACTGCAGTGCTTTCTCCGTAGTTTCACTTGCGTTCTGGGCCCAGGACAAGTTGGCTGAAATGATAACACTGAGGAATTTGAGGTTGCTAACCCTCTCTACCTCTGATCCCCCGATGAGGACGGGCTTATGGACCTTCGGTTTCCTCCTCCTGAGGTCAATAATCAGCTCCTTGGTCTTGCTGACGTCGAGTAAGAGATTGCCAATCTCCCTCCTATATGTTAATTTGTCACCATCTTTGATTCGGTCTATGACAGTAGTGTCATTAGCAAACTTAAATATGGCATTGGAGCTGTGCTTAGCCTCACGGTCATAAGCATAAAGCAAGTAGAGCAGGGGCTAAGCACACAGCCTTAAGATACACCTGTAGTTATGGAGGTTAAAACAGCTGCGGATGAGTGTGTCCCCACAAAATTGTCCAGGGTTTTCCCCAATCAAGAGACCTGGACGAACAATGAATTCTGGAATCTGCTGAGAGGCAGATCGGAAGCATTCAGGACTGGAGATCGAGAATACTACAAGTGCAAGTATGATCTCCAGAAATCCATCTCTCGGACGAAGTGGAGATTCTGGACTAGACTGGAATCAACAAGGAATGCTCAACAGTTGTGGCAAGGTTTGAATGCCATAACCTCTGACAAAGCTAAATCTTGTGACATAGGGAACAGCAGAGCTTCATTTCCAGATGAGCTCAATGTCTTCTATGCTAGCTTTGATCACCAGAACAGGGAGGAACCCTCATGTCTCCTGATGACTCTTCAGTCTCAGTATCTGAAGATGATGTGTGGGCTGCCTTCAAGAGAGTGAATCCAAGGAAAGCATCGAGTCCGGACAAGTACTGAAGACCTGTGCCGACCAACTGGCTGATATATTCAACACTCACAACATGCTGGAGGAACTCAGCAGGTCGGGCAGCATCTGTGGAAAAGATCGTTGACGTTTCGGGCCGGAACCCTTCGTCAGGACTGTCACTCCAGCAGTGTGTGGTACCTACCTGCTTCAAGTAGGCTTCATTCGTACCAATGCCCAAGAAGAGTTTGATAATCGTTCTCAATGACTGTCACCCAGCGGCACTTACATCCACAGTGATGAAATGTTTTGAGAGGCTGGCGTTGAAGCATATCACCTCCAATCTGAGTGGTGACTTGGGTCCACTCCAATTCACCTACCAAAGCAACAGGTCTGCAGCAGATGTATCTTCTTGATGCTTCCCACAGCCCTGGAACACCTGGACAGCAAAGCTGCATACATCAGGACCCTCTTTATCGATTGCAGCTCGGCATTTAATACGATCATCACCTCTAATCTCATCAGACCTGGGCCTCAATATCCCCTTGTGCAATTGGATCCTGGATTTCCTTACTTATAGATCCCAGTCAGTTCGTATTGCTAAAAACATCTCCTCCACAATCGCCATCAACACAGAAGCATCCCAGGGATGTGCACTAAGCCCCCTGCTGTGCTCACTTTACCCCTATGACTGTTTGGTTGAATACAGCTCCAACACCATTTACAAGTTTGCTGATGACACCACTGTTGTGGGCTGAATCAAAGGTGGAGTTGAATCAGCGTACAGGAGGGAGATTGAAAATTTGGCCCAAGTAGTGTAGTAACAACAACCTCTCACTCAATGTCAATGAGACCAAGAGACTGATAGCAGACATCAGGAGAGGGAAACCAGAGGTCCATAAGCCAGTAATCATCGGAGGATCAGAGGTGGAGAGGGTCAGTAACTTCAAATCCCTGGGTGTCACTACCTCAGAGGACCTGTCATGGACCCATCATATAAATGTTATTGCAAAGGAAACACAACAGTCCCTCTACTTCCTCAGGAGTCAGCAGAGATTTGGCATGCATCAAGAACTTTGGCAAACTTCTATAGATGTGTGGTGGAAAGTGTGCTTACTGACTGCATTGTGGCCCAGTACGGGAACACCAATGCCTTTGAGCAGAAAATCCTACAAAAGGTAGTGGATTCGGCCCAGTATATCATGAGTAAAACCCTCCCAGCCATTGAACACATCTACATGAAACGTTGCCATCGAAAAGCAGCATCCATCATCAAAGATCCTCACCATCCAGGCCATGTTCTTTTCTCACTGCTGTCATCAGGCAGAAGGTACAGGTGCCTCAGGACTTGTGCCACCAGATTCAAGAACAGTTATGACCCCTCAACGATCAGGCTCTTACTCAAAAGGGGATAACTACACTCATTTAAGGACTCTGTTATATTGTTATTTCATGCTTGTTATTTATTGCTATTTATTTATATGGTATCTGCATTTGCAGTTTGTTCACAGTTAACAGTTCCTAATGTTTACAATTTGCGGTTACTGTTCTATAGACTTGCTAAGTATGTCCGCAAAGAAAGAACCTCAGGGTTGTATGTGCTGACTTGTATGTACTCTGATAATAAATTTTACTTTGAACTTTGAATTTTGAGATGCTGTTGCCAATCTGAACTGACTGGCATCTGGAAGTGAGGAAATTGAGGATCCAATTGAACAATAAGGTAATGAGGCTATAGTCTTAGTTTTGAGGGGATGATAGTATTGAATGTCGAGCTGTAATTGATAAGGAACATCATGATGCATGCATTTTCGATGTCCAAATGTTCCAGGCTTGATTGAAGAGCCAATCAAATGGCATCTGTGTGGTCCTGTTGCACCGGTAGACAAATTGGAATGGATCCAAGTTGCTTCACAGGCAGTAGTTGATATGCTTCATTACCAACATCTCAAATCACTTCATCACAGTGATTGTAAGTGTTACTGGATGATAGTCATTGGGACAGGTTACTACATTTTCCTTAGGCACCAGTATCATTGAAGCCTGCTTGAAGTAAGTGGGTACCTCAGACTGCTGAAGTGAGAGGTTAAATGTATCAGTGAACACTCCAGCCAGTTGATCAGTGCAGGTGTTTAGTACTTAGCCAGGTACACCATTGGGGCCGGATGCTTTCTGTGGGTTCACCCTCCTGAAGGATGTTCTCACATCGGCCTCAGAGATTGAAATCACAGGGTCATCGGCGGCTGTGAGAGTTTGTGAAGGTTCCTCTATGTTTTTACAGTCAAAGTGAGCATAGAAGGTGTTGAGCTCAACTGGGAGTGAAACTCTGTTGTCACCTAAGTTGCTTGGTTTTACTTTGTAAGATGTAATAGCATTCAAACCCTGCCACAGCTATCGAACATCCTTAGCTTAGTCTGGAATTGCCACTTCCCCTGTGAGATGGCTTTCCAAAGATCATACCAGGCCCTCTTGTATCCTACTCCAGACCCGGCCCTCTTGTATCTTACTCCAGACCCGAATGCCACTAATCTGGCCCTCAGCAGGTTGCTGATTTCATAGTTCATCCCGTACTTTTGACTGGGGAAGACTCCGAATGATTTTTTGGGGCACACTCATTATGACTGTTTCAATGAAGCCCGTGACAACTTTGGTGTATTCCTATAGAACCTCTGAGTCCTTGAGCACGGCCTAGTCCACCGACTCGAAGCAATCCTGTAGCTGTTCTTCTCCCTCCAGTGACCACCTCTTTGTTGTCCCTATCTCTGGAGCCTTGCTGTTTAGCCTTTGGCTATATGCAGGTAAGAGCAGGACAATCAAGTGATCAGATTTACTGAACTGTGGTCTAGGCATGGAATGGCAGACCTTCCTAATCATAGTATAGCAGTGGTCGAGTGTGTTGGCACTCCTGGTTCTGCAGGTTATATGCTGATGATAACTGGGCAGAGATTACTTCAAACAAGCCCCTGACTATGAATGTAATGCTTTGGAGTGGACTGTTTCTTGTTTGATGATGTCAGAATTCAATATCTCGAGTGCCTGATAACTGTTGTCTTTTGGTGGTATATAAACTGCGATCAGGACTCTTTTGGTAAATAGAATGGTTGGCACTTAATCATTGGATGTTCTAGGTAGGGGAAACAAAACTCTATAGCCTTGTACTTCGTTAAAGTGTTTTTGGTGATTAAACACAAGATTCTGCAGATGCTGGAAATTCTAAGCAATGCACACAAAATGCTGGGGTAACTCAGCAGGTCAGGCAGCACCTATGGAAAGGAATAAGCAGTCGACATTTCAGGCCAAGACCCTTGAATTCTTGGGAAGAACATTACTCAAAAGAATCACAAATCCTAGTTCATCTGCACTTTGTCTTTGCTAAATTACTCTTGTGCCTTATTTGTTTCCAGAACCTAATAACTGTACTGCACTTTTTGGTGGCTTTTGCCCTTTATTCTGCATTGTTACTGTTTTACCTTATTCTAGCTCAATACAGTGTGTAATCTGATCTGTATGAACAGTGTGCAAGGCAGGCTTTTCACTGTACCTTGGTGCATGTGACAATGATAAGCCAATACCAATAACATTGAGGTACATTGCTGTTGATGCTGAACTGCAAATTAAATATCATCAACCTGAAATCTTATCTCTGCTTCTGTCTTCTCAGATCCTGACTGATCTGCTGAGTATTTCCATAATTACTTCTTCAATATCAGAATGAGATTTATTATCACCGACGTATGCCATGAAATTTGTTGTTTTGGGGCAGCTGCTCTCTGAAAGACATAAAAATTATTGTAAATTTCAAAAATTGGGTGGCTGGTTGGAGATATGTCTCTACCAAAGGAGGTGTAAGGCACTCCTCCTC
The DNA here is from genome assembly GCF_963921235.1 of Mobula hypostoma. Lineage (NCBI taxonomy): Eukaryota > Metazoa > Chordata > Chondrichthyes > Myliobatiformes > Myliobatidae > Mobula > Mobula hypostoma. The sequence continues at coordinate 173,772,197 of NC_086103.1, forward strand.
TCTGCTAGCCTGCGGGTCACCCTTGGTCAAGGTGTAGCACTTCCTTAGCTCCCCAAATCATGGTCACGTGAAGCCATAAGAGCAGGTGGTGGTTGGTTGTAGGAGCAGCTGGTACACATCACAAGTCCTGGTTATGTGACCATTGATGCCAGGCAGATGATCTCTGAAGAGTATGGATAATGGCTGGGGTCACCCGTTTTTTAAAGACACTGCCCAGAAGGTGGCAATGGCAAACCACTCTGTAGAAAAATTTGCTAAGGGCAATCACGGTCACCGTGATCATCCATCCACATCGTGCAACAAGGCACATAACAAACAAACAAAATTACAAAAATAAATAAATTGAGCAGAGGGTGAATAATGAGCTAGTGTTCATGGGTGTAGGGACCATTCAGAAATCTATTGTCCAAGGATAGAAAAGACTACAGAAAGTGGTGGACACAACCCAGTCCAATGCAGGCTAAGCCCTCACCACCATTAAATATACTTGTGTGGAGTGCTGCCACAAGAAAACAGGATCCATCATCAAAGACCCCCATCATCCAGGCCATGCCATCTTCCCACTACTACCATTGGGCAGGAAGTACTTGGGTCCCACACCTCCAGGTTCAAGAACAGTTATTACTATACAACTATCAGGCTCGTGAACCAGAGGTTAATTCACCACAACTCTGAACTGATTCTATGACTTACAGACTCACCATCAAGGACACTTTTACAACTCATATTTTCATTTTTTTAAATTTGCACTGTTTGTCTTCATTTGCACATTGTTTTTTGTCAGTCGTTTACGGTATTTATGTTTTTGTAGATTATACTGTATTTCTTTAATTTTCTTGTGAAAGCCTGAGGAAACTGAATCTCAAGATCATATACATGGTAACATATATGTACTTTGATTATAAATTTACTTTGAAATAAGCTGAATATGGATCTTGCGCTTTCCTGGTGTATATGATGTATATACTCTTCTTGGGTTATAATTGATACCTTTACCTGGCTGGAAGCCTGAGAAGAGTTATTCATTTAAAATAAGAACTTTTAACATCAGAGGAAGAGGTGTTCTCAAATGAAATGCAAATTGCCGGATTGATAAGATAGGCAAGGAGCAACTTGTTGAAACTAAACTAATAAACTGTTGTGTGAATGCTAGATTTCATGCCCTTTCACTTGTGTGTTTTGCTCAACTTTTCCATGGCTTCTATGAACAACTCATTGTTTATAGAACAATACGTTTTCTCAGTGGTAGCCTTGTATTTTTGGGTTTCTTTGTTTTGTAGCTGCCTGTAAGGAGATGAATCTGGAGGTTGTATATAGTTTACATCTTTAATAATAAATGTACATTGAATGTCACCATATACTACTCCGAGATTAATTTTCTTGCAGGCATCCATAGCAGAACAAAGAAGTACAACAGTATCAATGAAAACCACACACGAAGACTGACAATGTGCAAAAGAAGATAAACTGTGGAAATACCAAAAAAACATATAAATAATAAAAATTCAAAGTGCATTTATTATCAAAGTATGTATGCAGTATACAGCCTTGATTAAATTTGCCACAGATAGCCTCAAAACAAAGAACCCGTTCAAAAAAAATCAATCTAACACCCATCACTCGGATAAAAGAACGAATTACACAAATGACAAAAAAAAGAGTGAAAAACACAGAATATAAAACATCAAACTACAGAGTCAGTGAAACAGTTTAAGAACCTTCAGTTCAGTTCAATTTGGCGTTGTTGTTCATTGACCGGAGGCCACAGAGTCTGTCCTCCCTGATCGAAATAGCAATAAAAAAGGAGTAACCAGAAACCAGGAACACATAACACGAACTACAGAGTCCAATTTACAAACCGTATTGATTAAACCCTGCCCAAGAGAACAAGAGATTGAACATGAGTTGACAAGTCCTTGAAAGGGAGCCAGTCCATAGTTTGTGTAATCAGTTCGGTGTTGGGGTGAGTAAAGTTATCCATGCTGGTTCATAGTCATAGTCATACTTTATTGATCCCGGGGGAAATTGGTTTTCGTTACAGTTGCACCATAAATAATTAAATAGTAATAAAACCATAAATAATTAAATAGTAATATGTAAATTACACCGAGTTGCAGCTCCTCAGAGACCGTGTTAGGGATCTGCAGCTGCAGCTTGATGACCTAGTGCTTATCAGGGAAAGTGAAGAGGTGATAGACAGGAGCTACAGGGAAGTAGTCATCCCTAGGCTGCAGGAGTCAGTAGTCATCCCTAGGCTACAGGAATCAGAACACTGGGTCACTGTCAAGAGAGGGAAGGGAAATGTCCGGATAGCGGAGAGCACCCCTGTGGCTGTCCCCCTCAGCAACAAATATCTTGTTCTGGATGCTGTTGAGGGGGATGACCTGACCGGGGACGCCCACGGTGACCGGGTCTCTGGCACTGAGCCTGGCGCTGTTGTGCAGGAGAAAAGGAGGGAGAAGAGAAATGCGGTAGTCGTGGGGGATTCCATAGTCAGGGGAACAGACAGGAGATTCTGTGAGCCTGACAGAGATACCCGCATGGTGTGTTGCCTCCCAGGTGCCAGGGTACGGGATGTCTCGGATCGGGTCCTGAATATTCTAAAGGGGGAGGGTGAGCAGCCAGTTGTCTTGGTACATGTTGGTACCAATGACATAGATAGGACAAAGGAGGAGGTCCTGAAGAGAGATTTCCAGGAGTTAGGAAGGAAGCTGAGAAGCAGGACCTCCAGGGTAGTAATCTTGGGATTGCTACCTGTGCCACGTGCTAGCGAGGGCAAGAGTTGTCGGATCAGGCAGATGAATGCCTGGCTGAGAGACTGGTGTAGGGGGCAGGGCTTCAGATTCTTGGATAATTAGGATCTCTTCTGGGGAAAGTATGACCTGTTCAAAAAGGACAGGTTACACCTGAACCCGAAGGGGACCAATATCCTGGCGGGAAAGTTTAATAGAGCTGTTAGGGAGGGTTTAAACTAATTTGGCAGGGGGATGGGAACCGGAATGATAGAGTGGAGGAAAGGGAAAACAGAAATAAATCTAAGATAGTGAGCAGTAAAGATGTCAGGAAAGACAGGCAGGTGATGGGGCAAATGTGTAGCCATTGGGATGAGTTGCAGTGCAATAAAGTTGCAGTGAAATCAAAGCAAAAAGTATCAAATACTGGTCTTAAGGTGTTGTACTTAAATGTACGCAGCATAAGGAATAAGGTGGATGATCTTGTTGTACAGATACAGATTGGCAGATATGCTATTGTGGCCATCACTGAGACCTGGCTAAAGGATGCATGTCTCTGGGAGCTGAATGTCCAAGGATACATGGTGTATCAGAAGGATAGGAAGGTAGGCAGAGGGGGAGGCTAATGATTTAATGATATTAAATCATTAGAAGGAGGTGATATAGGATCGGAAGGTGCAGAATCTTTATGGGTTGAGCTAAGGAATAGCAGGGGTAAAAAGACCCTGATGGCAGTTATTTATAGGCCTCCAAACAGCTGCAGGGATGTGGACTACAAATTACAACTGGAAATAGAAAAGGCTTGTCAGAAGGGCAGTGTTATGATAATTGTGGGGGATTTTAACATGCAAGTAGATTGGAAAAATCAGGTCGGCACTGGATCTCAAGAGAGAGAATTTGTAGAATGTCTTCGAGATGGCTTTATAGAACAGCTTGTTGTTGAGTCCACTAGGGGATCGGCTGTACTGGATTGGGTATTGTGTAATGAACCGGAGGTGATTGGAGAGATTGAGGTGAAGGAACCCTTAGGAGGCAGTGATCATAACATGATTGAGTTCACTGTGAAATTAGAAAAAGAGAAGCCGAAATCTGATGTGTCGGTGTTTCAGTGGAGTAAAGGAAATTACAGTGGCATGAGACTGGCCAAAGTTGACTGGAAAGAGACACTGGCGGGAAAGACGGCAGAGCAGCAGTGGCTGGAGTTTATGCGAGAAATGAGGAATGTGCAAGACAGGTATATTCCAAAAAAGAAGAAATTTTCGAGTGGAAAAAGGATGCAACCGTGGTTGACAAGAGAAGTCAAAGCCAAAGTTAAAGCAAAGGAGAGGGCATACAAGGAAGCAAAAATTAGTGGGAAGACAGAGGATTGGGAAGTTTTTAAAACTTTACAAAAGGAAACCAAGAAGGTCATTAAGAGAGAAAAGATTAACTATAAAAGGAAACTAGCAAATAATATCAAAGAGGATACTTTATTCAAGTATTAAATTCAAGTATTTAAAGAGTAAAAGACAGGTGAGAGTAGATATAGGACCGATAGAAAATGATACTGGAGAAATTGTAATGGGAGATGAGGAGATGGCAGAGGAACTGAACAAGTATTTTGCATCAGTCTTCACTGAGGAAGACAGCCGGATACTGGACACTCAAGGATGGCAGGGAAGAGAAGTGTGCGCAGTCACAATTACAACAGAGAAAGTACTCGGGAAGCTGAATAGGCTGAAGGTCGATAAATCTCCTGGATCAGATGGAATGCACCCTCGTGTTCTGAAGGAAGTAGCTGTGGAGATTGCGGAGGCATTAGCGATGATCTTTCAAAAGTCGATAGATTCTGGCATGGTTCCGGAAGACTGGAAGATTGCAAATGTCACTCCTCTATTTAAGAAGGGGGCAAGGAAGCAAAAAGGAAATTATAGACCTGTTAGCTTGACGTCAGTGGTTGGGAATTTGTTGGAGTCGATTGTCAAGGATGAGGTTACAGAGTACCTGGAGGCATATGACAAGATAGGCAGAACTCAGCATGGATTCCTTAAAGGAAAATCCTGCCTGACAAACCTATTACAATTTTTTGAGGAAATTACCAGTAGGCTAGACAAGGGAGATGCAGTGGATGTTGTATATTTGGATTTTCAGAAGGCCTTTGACAAGGTGCCACACATGAGGCTACTTAACAAGATAAGAGCCCATGGAATTACAAGAAAGTTACATACGTGGATAGAGCGTTGGCTGATTGGCAGGAAACAGAGAGTGGGAATAAAGGGATCCTATTCTGGTTGGCTGCCGGTTACCAGTGGTGTTCCACAGGGATCAGTGTTGGGGCCGCTTCTTTTTACATTGTACATCAACGATTTGGATTATGGAATAGATGGCTTTGTGGCTAAATTTGCTGACGATACGAAGATAGGTGGAGGGGCCGGTAGTGCTGAGGAAACGGAGAGTCTGCAGAGAGACTTGGATAGATTGGAAGAATGGGCAGAGAAGTGGCAAATGAAGTACAATGTTGGAAAGTGTATGGTTATGCACTTTGGCAGAAAAAATAAATGGGCAGACTATTATTTAAATGGGGAAAGAATTCAAAGTTCTGAGATGCAACTGGACTTGGGAGTCCTCGTACAGGATTCCCTTAAAGTTAACCTCCAGGTTGAGTCAGTAGTGAAGAAGGCGAATGTAATGTTGGCATTCATTTCTGGAGGAATAGAGTATAGGAGCAGGGATGTGATGTTGAGGCTCTATAAGGCGCTGGTGAGACCTTACTTGGAGTACTGTGGGCAGTTTTGGTCTCCTTATTTAAGAAAGGATGTGCTGACGTTGGAGAGGGTACAGAGAAGATTCACTAGAATGATTCCGGGAATGAGAGGGTTAACATATGAGAAACGTTTGTCCGCTCTTGGACTGTATTCCTTGGAGTTTAGAAGAATGAGGGGAGACCTCATAGAAACATTTCGAATGTTAAAAGGCATGGACAGAGTGGATGTGGCAAAGTTGTTTCCCATGATGGGGGAGTCTAGTACGGGAGGGCATGACTTCAGGATTGAAGGGCGCCCTTTCAGAACAGAAATGCGAAAAAATTTTTTTAGTCAGAGGGTGGTGAATCTATGGAATTTGTTGCCACGAGTAGCAGTGGAGGCCAAGTCATTGGGTGTATTTAAGGCAGAGATTGATAGGTATCTGAGTAGCCAGGGCATCAAAGGTTATGGTGAGAAGGCGGGGCAGTGGGACTAAATAGGAGAAAATGGATCAGCTCATGATAAAATGGCGGAGCAGACTTGATGGGCCGAATGGCCTACTTCTGTTCCTTTGTCTTATGGTCTTATGGTCTAAATTATGCCAGGAAATAAGTCCAGGACCAGCCTATTGGCTCAGGGAGTCTGACCCTCCAAAGGAGGAGTTGTAAAGTTTGATGGCCACAGGCAGGAATGACTTCCTATGACGCTCTGTGCTGCATCTCGGTGGAATGAGTCTCTGGCTGAATGTACTCCTATGCCCAACCAGTACATTATGCAGTGGATGGGAGACATTGTCCAGGATGGCATGCAACTTGGAAAGCATCCTCTTTTCAGACACCACTGTCAGAGACTGATGGTTGAAGGATAATAAATGTTCCTGAATCTGGTGGTGTGGGACCTAAAACTCCTGTACATCCTTCCTGTAGGCCTGAATGGTGGGGGATCCTTAATGACAGATGCTGCTTTCTTGTGGCAGCAATCCTTGTAGGGTGTGCTCAATGGTGGAATAGACTGGGTCCTAGCCACTATTTTTTGTCGACTTTTCAGTTCTTGGGCATTCGTATTTCTATACCAGGCCATGAGACAACCAGTCTGTATACTGTGCATCTATGGAAACTTGTTAAAGTTTTGATGAAATGTCAGATCTACACAAACCTCTAAGAAAGTAGAGGTACTGCCATGCCAAATAATGGTGCATTACGGTAGCATCAAAATGCTTTACAGCCCCAGCGATCCGGGTTCAATTCCTGCCACTGACTGTAAGGAATTACGTACTCCCATGACCACATGGGTTTCCTCTGGGTGCTCCGGTCTCCTCCCACATTCCAGAGAGCTGTGGTTAGTGTTAGTGAGCTGTGGGTCTGCTGTGCTGGCTTTAGAACTATACTGGCCTCCAGCTCAATTCCTCGCTGATTCGATGCATTTCACTGCAAGTTTCGCTGCTTAGAAGTACATATAATGAATGAAGCCAGTCTTTATCTGTCAAGACAGCAGTGGAAACATAGAAACATAGAAAATAGGTGCAGGAGTAGGCCATTCAGCCCTTCGAGCCTGCACCGCCATTCAGTATGATCATGGCTGATCATCCAACTCAGAACCCTGTACCAGCCTTCCCTCCATACCCCCTGATCCCTTTAGCCACAAGGGCCATATTTAACTCCCTCTTAAATATAGCCAATGAACTGGCCCCAACTGTTTCCTGTGGCAGAGAATTCCACAGATTCACCACTCTCTGTGTGACGAAGTTTTCCCTAATCTTGGTCCTAAAAGGCTTCCCCTTTATCCTCAAACTGTGACCTCTCATCTGGACTTCCCCAACATCGGGAACAATCTTCCTGCATCTCACCTGTCCAATCCCTTTAGGATTTTGTACGTTTCAATCAGATCCCCCCTCAATCTTCTAAATTCCAAAAAGTATAAGCCTAGTTCATCCAGTCTTTCATCATATGAAAGTCCTGCCATCCCAGGAATCAATCTGGTGAACCTTCTTTGTACTCCCTTCAGGATCACAACACTCCTCCTTTGTTATCGATTATGGATTATTGATCCCGTAGGTGCCACTGTTGGACCCTTAGGAACAGAGCAAAAATTTTGTTCATTTATTGAGACACAGCACGGAATAGGCCCTCCGAGCCAGGCTGTCCAGCAATCCCCTGATTGAATCGGAGCCCAATCACGAGACAATTTACAATGACCAATTGACCCATCAACCAGTGCACCTTTAGGCTGTGGGAGGAAATCGGAGCACGCAGAGGAAAGCCACGTGCGGGGAGAATGTACAAAGTCCTTACAGACAGTGGCAACAATTGAACCTGGGTCACCCGTACTGTAAAGCGTTGTGTGAACCACTGTGCTACTGTGCTACCCCATGTAAAAATTACATACATAGACGCATATGCTTTGCCTATACCCTGGACAGATTTTAATTACAGTTGAGCATTCTTGAAGCTGCGTAGCAGTTAACAGGAGGACATAACCTTCAAGTTGATTGGAGTAAGGATTGGAGGGTTAATGATGAAAAATAAACATTTCACTCAATGAGGGGCGAGTGTCTGGAATTCAGTAAGGAACTCTTACCTTTACCAATAAACAACCTGCTGTCAAGCAGCATCTGCGGGAGGAAAGGAACTGCGTCAGGACTGAGAATGGAGAGGTGTAGCCAGTGTAAAGAGGAAGGAGTGGAGGGGTGAGACAGGAGTCCACGGTGATTGGTGGACTGAGCAGTGGCATAAGATGATGGGCAGTTAGTGCTAGGGAGGGTGGAGGGGCGCAAGGCTGGAGCTGGAAGACCATGGCAGGTGAATCATAGATGGAGGTGGACAAAAGGAAGCAGAAAAATAAACAAGAGGCTCTCGTGTCTCCATTGCCTTCAGGGCTAATGGACAAACATAGGAAATAGGACTAACTTAACGTTCATGTTTTTGATGACTACAAGCATACTTTGTTGATGTGCTTTAAATATTTATAAACCTTGATGTCTTGCACAAAGTTAATTATCCTCTACTCTGTGTTAAGTGCTTCACTGAAGCGTAGAGGTCGTTAAGGAGATTTACAGAACCAGTGACCCGGTTTCAATCCCCGACACTCTCTGTAAGGAGTTTGTAAGTTCTCTGTGTGACTGTGGGTGGTTTTCCTCTAGTAGGTGCTCCGGTTTCGTCTCACATTCCAAAGATGTACGGGTAAGTAGGTTAATTGGTCTCATGGGTGTAATTGGGCAATACAGGCTTGTTGGGCTGAAAGGGCCTATTACTCTACTGTATCTCGAAATAAATAACTAAATGGAAGTAATATCAACTCAAATACTTTTTGCAGTGCAGTTATTAACATTTTGTCTTTACTAGTTACTCATGACTCTGTTCTTGCCTCTCTGTTTATACGTACATTTCTTTCAAAGGGCCTTCAATGATTAAAAATAAAATTCTTCCTTTTTACTCCAGAAAACTTGAATGAGACGAAGGAGGGACAAATCAATGGAGTTACATATAAAACTTGCGTAAGTTTCACAAACCACAATCAGTTTGAAGAATGCTGTGTCTGCAACATTTCCAAGACTGGAATTTATTTAACTTTCTTTGATTAAAACAGTGGCTGCCAAAGGTAGCTCCATCCACCACAAGTGGAAGTTCCCAGTGGTCAGACATTTTAATTCCGATTCCCCTTCCCGTTCCGACGTGTGTTAGTCCATGGCCTCCTCTTGTGTTATGATGAGGCCACTCTCAGGGCATCGAGATAGCCTCCAACCTGGTGGCATGAATATCGATTTCTCCTTTCAGTAAATAAAAAGTAAAACTCCACATCCTCCCCTCTTCTTCCATTCCCCACTCTGGCGTCTTATCTCTTTTCACCTGCCTATCACCTCCCCCTGGGTCCCCTCTTCCTATGGTTCACTCTCCTGTCCACTTAGATTCCTTCCTCTCCAGCCCTTTACCTTTCCTACCCACCTGGCTTCACCTATCACCTTCTAGCTAGCCTCCTTCTCCTTCCCCTCCCCCCCACCTTCTTATTCTGGCGTCTTCCCCCTTCCTTTCCTGTCCTGAAGAAGGGTCTCGGCCCAAAACTTCGAGTGTTTATTCATTTCCGTAGATGCTGCCCGAGCTGCTGAGTTCCTCCAGCATTTTGTGTGTTTTGTTGCTTTAAACATGTTTAAAATGTCCAGTATAGTGGTGCCACGTTGTAAGACCTCTTGCAGTGAGACTTTGAAGCAGTCCCTCGGTAATCAGCCAGCCATGATCAACTGGCAGAGCTGAATCAATAGACCGTATGACCTAATTCTGCTCCCGTCTAATGGTCCTATTGACCTTCCTATGAGGAACTGCATTTAATAGCACACAAGGTGCGGTCTGAAGATTAATCCCGATGTAATTTATTAGTAAATTGTGACAAAGCCATTGTATTATATTCACACCCTCTCCTCCATGTGCAGGAACGTTGTGGCCGTTATTTTGTGGTTCAATTCTATGCTAATGATCTGTATAAACTGCACCGAGATCGACTATCAGCCTAACATTGTACTCATAATGGCAGATGACCTCGGCATTGGCGACGTTGGCTGCTATGGAAATAATACCATAAGGTAATGACTTTTGACCTCTGACCCTTTGCCTGCCTGGCTGATTGTGGAGCTGGAGGAGGTGGAGCATGTTGAGTGGGAAGGCATTGGCTTCTCTTGGTAAATTACTGAGTCAATTTTTGTATAAGTGTCTCATTAATGCCTTGGAAACACAATTATCACCCAAGTTCAAAGTAAATTTATTATCAAAGTACGTATATGTTACCATATACCACCCTATATTCACAGTAGAACAAAGCAACACAAAAGAATAAATGAAAAACTACACACAAATACTGACAAACAACCAATGTACAAAAGAAGATAAACAAGGCAATAAATACAACAATAATAAAAATGATAATAAATAACAATATTGAGAACATGATTGTAGAGTCCTTAAAAGGGAGTCCACAGCTGGTGGAGTCAGTTCAGTGTTGTGAGTAAATTTATCCATGCTGGTTCAGGAGCCTGATGGTTGAGTGTTCTTGAAGAAGAGACTACACACAGGCCAGAGCGAGAGATTTAAAAAGGAGCATTCGCAGGCTTTTGACTTTATCCAGTGGCCCAATCGAATTGCAATTCATCAGGAAGGCAAATAAGTAACGTAGGGACAAGCGGAGCGGGCATTGTGTTGGTGGACCAGTGTTAGAGTGGGGTAGCTTTGTCTCAACAGTCTTGGGTGAAGTAAGTTTCTTCTTCATTCTTTGTCTGTTTGTGCATTGCTAATGCAGAGAGAATGGCTCCAGGGGCTGGGTTGAGTTCTCTGTGTGAGACGTAGGAATTCTGGGAGACCTCCACCACCCAAGTAACTAGGCTGAGGGTAGCAGACACCAACAGAATCAACAAACTCATTCGTAAGGCCAGTGATGTTGTGGGGATGGAACTGGACTCTCTGACGGTGGTGTCTGAAAAGAGGATGCTGTCGAAGTTGCGTTGCATCTTGGACAATGTCTCCCATCCACTACATAATGTACTGGGTGGGCACAAGAGTACATTCAGCCAGAGACTCATTCCACCGAGATGCAACACAGAGTGTCATAGGAGGTCATTCCCGCCTGTGGCTATCAAAACTTTACAACTCCTCCCTTGGAGGGTCAGACACCCTGAGCCAATAGGCTGGTCCTGGACTTACTTCCTGGCATAATTTACAGATTACTATTTAATTATTTATGGTTTATCACTATTTAATTATTTAAGGTGCAACTGTAAAGAAAACCAACTTCCCTCGGGATCAATAAAGTATGACTATGACTATTTGCACCATTTGAACTGAGCTGCAGCTCCTCAGAAAACGTGTTACGGAAATGGAGCTGAAACTCAACGACCTTCGGCTCATACAGGAAACTAAGGTGGTGATAGATTGGAGCTGCAGAGAGGTAGTCACCCCTAGGTTGCAGGAGGCAGGTACCTGAGTGACTGGAGAGGGAAACGAAGTGGGCAGTCAGTGCAGAGTACTCCTGTAACCATTCCCTTTAATAATAAGTATACTATTTTGGATATTGTTGGGGGGGGGGGTGTGTGCAACCAACTGGGGGGGAGGGGATCTGCAGCAACTGGGTCCTGGCACTGTGGCTCAGGAGGGAATGGGGAGAAGAGGACTGCAGTAGTCCATAGCTAGAGAAGTAGACACGAGATTCTGTGGACATGAAAGAGGCACCTGGATGTTATGTTACCTCCCAAATGCCAGGCCACCCAGAGGTCTTGGTACATATAGGATGATAGGATGCAGAAGTGGGCTGAGAAGTGGCAGATGGAGTTCAACCCGGAGAAGTCTGAGGTGGTACACTGAGGTGGTACAGATCCCTGAAAGTTGCCTCACAGGTGGATAGGGTAGTTAAGAAAGCTTATGGGGTGTTAGCTTTCATAAGTCGAGGAATAGAGTTTAAGAGTCGCGATGTAATGATACAGCTCTATAAAACTGTGGTTAAGCCACACTTGGAGTACTGTGTCCATTTCTGGTTGCCTCACTATAGGAAGGATGTGGAAGCATTGGAAAAGGTACGGAGGAGATTTACCAGGATGCTGCCTGGTTTAGAGAGTATGCATTGTGATCAGAGATTAAGGGAGCTAGGGCTTTACTCTTTGGAGAGAAGGAGGATGAGAGGAGACATGATAGAGGTGTATAAGATAATAAGAGGAATAGATAGAGTGAATAGCCAAAGCCTCTTCCCCAGGGCACCACTGCTCAATACAAGAGGACATGGCTTTAAGGTAAGGGGTGGGAAGTTCAAGGGGGATATTAGAGGAAGGTTTTTTACTCAGAGAGTGGTTGGTGCGTGGAATGCACTGCCTGAGTCAGTGGTGGAGGCAGATACACTAGTGAAGTTTAAGAGACTACTAGACAGGTATATGGAGGAATTTAAGGTGGGGGGTTATATGGGAGGCAGGGTTTGAGGGTCAGCATAACATTGTGGGCCAAAGGGCCTGTACTGTTCTATGTTCTATATTGGCACCAATGACATAGGGAGGAGGCATTGAAGAGAGAATTTAAGGAGCTAAGTAGAAAGCTGAAAAGCAGGACCTCATGCTTGCCAGTGAGGGTAAGATTAGGGTGATTTGGCAAATGGCCATTGGAGAAGGTGAGAACTGTACAAAAGGGAAGGTTTTCACCTGAACCCAAAGGGGTCCCATATCCTTGCAGACAGGTTTGGTAGATCTTTTGGGGAGGATTTAAACTAAATTGGCAAGGGGATGGGAACAAGGCTGTTGGAGCTGAGGATGGTGCAGTTGGTGCACCACTAGATGTAGTGTGATATGAAACTGAGGAAGGACAGGCAGATGATAAGACAAAATTGCATTAGGTGGGATGAGTTCAAGTATAACATGGGGGCAAAATCGAAAAGAGTGATGAATACAAGGTGCAAGATGTATATTTGAATGCACACAGCATACAGAGTAAAGTAGATTATGGGTTATTGGGTGAGTGCAGGTTGGTGGAACTAGGTGAGAGTAAGAGTTCGGCACGGACTAGAAGGGCCGAGATGGCCTGTTTCCGTGCTGAAATTGTTATATGGTTATATGATTATATAGATGATTTTGTAGTGTAGTTAGACATTGACATTGTGAGCGTCACTGAGCAGTGGCTGAAAGAACAACATAGTTCGGAGCTTAACATCCAAGGCTACACATTATATCAAATGGACAGACAGGTAGGCAGAGAGTATGGGGTGGCTCTTTTGGTTTAAAAAAAAAGAAATCAAATCCTTAGTAAGAGGTGACATAGGATCAGAAGATGTATAATACGGTGGATAGAGCTAAGTAACTGCAAGGGTAAAAAGACCCTGATGGGAGTTATATACAGGCCTCCTAACAATAGCCAGGATATGGGCTACAAATTACAATGGGAAATAGAAAACGCATGTCAAAAGGGCAATGTTAAGATAGTCAGGAGGAATTCCAATAAGCAGATAGATTGGGAAAATCATGTTGGTGCTGGAATCTGAGAGAGAGTTTGTGGGATGCCTACAAGGTGACTTTTTAGAGCAACTTGTAGTTGAAACCACCTGGGGAAAGACGATTCTGGATTGGGTGTTGTGTAATGAACCAGATTTGATTAGGGAGCTTAAGATAAAGGCACCTTTAGGAGACAGTGATCATAATATGATAGAATTCACCCTGCAATTTGAGAGGGAGAAGCTAAAGTCAGATGTATTGGTATTACAGTGGAGCAAAGGGAATTACAGAGGCACGGGAGAGGAGCTGGCCAAAGTTGATTGAAAGGGGACACAAGCAGGGATGATGGCAGAACAGCAGTGGCTGTAGTTTCTGGGAGAAATTCAAAGGTGCAGGACATTGGTTATCTGTTCTGTTCTAATAAGTGTGGTGTGGCCACTGAATTGAGGAGTAGCATTGCTGTGTGAGGAGTCAATACTGTGCAGGGATGGTTCAATATTATAGGCGCTGCCTTTTCACCCAGCACTGCCTTTGCCACCAAGCTTGTAGGCAGCCAGCAGACTATGCACTGCAGGTGGTAATTGTGCAAAAATATGCCACTGCTCTTTTCAAGCCACTGTGTTCCTGAGCCAGCACGGTGCTCGCAAATCCCTCCTTCTCTTTTGTATATAACTGGAAGGATTTAGAGTAGTCAGGTATGCCCAAGGCTGGTTCCTTCTTCAGAGTCTCATGCCTGTTTCATACCTGGGCTCCAGTGGATCTGCGGAACATAGCCCAAATAGGTGACAGTAGTTTGGCAGAACAGTTACAGGTAATGGGGCTGGATGTCCGTGGACTGCCAAGTAGTTTAACAGCACTACAGGGTCCTTCTGGCAATCTGCCAGTGTCTTGTAAAATTACACTAGTCAATTGTAAAATGACACTAATGCGAGGCAACAGTAATGTATTCAAATTGCCTCTTACAGCAACTGCATATACTGTTAGCCTCTCAGTGTAACGCTGAGGCAACCTCATCCAGGAATATTGTTGTCCATCATACATAAAGGCAAACAGGTATTGACTGTCTTTGTGCAGAGCGACTGAGAAGAAGGCAGAGCAGAAGTTAATCACCATGTACCACCGAGATGCAGATGGTATAGAAGCCAAAATGACATTTGTGTCCGGTACAGCTAGGAAAACAGTCTGTACTGTCTGGTTGGGCAGTCCGTGAGTCTTATACATCTGCCCTGCCCTGTTTTGGGATTGGCAATATTGTGCAATGCCCACAAGGACGGGTTCACTTCTTTGAGTCGAAGTGGAGGGTCTTACTGAGGAGAAGCGGACGGGCTTTTCTGTCTAAAAATGACAAGGGATCCTAATAGGGAGAGTCTTAAAAGGATTTGTCACTATCACTCCAGGATCGGGACCAAAGTAGGTCACGCCAATCAGAAGGGTGCCCTGAATTAGCTCTTTTAACCGTTTTACCCTTGGACTCAGATCTTTGGGTTTGTTTGGGGGGTGAGGTACAGGAATACATGAGGTACAGAGTGCTCTCATTCCAGGAAATAATTTATCTGAGAAAGTTATGGCTCTATTTTGGCGGCTATCCCTTCAGGACTAAAAAATATTTGGCTCTTAAAGCACAGATTATAATGCCGTCTGTCATGAGCCACGACTTTTCTGACTTCCATCAGCAATTTGAGTGACTGTGCTACTTTGGGCCACAAATAATTTAAGAGGTTTGCACTATAAAAGGGCCATTCTGTTCCAATTGTACTCCCGCACTATTTTCCCGTGCATCTTTAAACCGGGCGATGAACTATATTACGGGCTCAACCATTTTCTGTTGGCATCTTGTGACCTTCCCAAGATCACCCTGCTAGGATTGTCCCTTTGGCTAACCATGTTCTAACCATGTCTGTCAGCATACTGTTGCCTTCACCTCCATCTGCATTCAGGACCCAATCACCATATGTTCCCGTGGGTACAGTGTGTTATTGTTTGAGGGTTGTCCTGGCGCTGCCTGAGGCGACCAGCAGGAGACACAGCACACTTCCGGGTAAAGGGTTAAAAAATTCACAAGTGTGTATTAACTAGCCGTGGAATGCAATAGGTTTCCTAATAGAGTTAGGGGCATCTCTGATCACATTCCTAATATCTGCAGGGGTCCGGGGTTTGAGGATCAATATTTCTCCTACCATTATTTGGGGTACCTGCCTATGAGTGGTATTATCACTTTCCCTAAGGCTATCGCTAGGTCCTGCTACCTGCTCCAAAGACTGTACTCTCCCGGTCTGAGACCATGTTTGCATCCCTACACCCGCGCAATGTCCACAGATGATGACTATTCCCATTCCATGGAACCAGAAGGATCCCCTGCGCTCGACGCACAGGATGGGGAAGCCTGTTCATATGAGGGAAGCTGGTTCCCGGAATAGGACTGAGACAATCATATTTGTCGTCGCAGCTGCTGGGCTCTATGTGATGCAGTGGCTGTGTCAAACGTTGCTATTTCCACAATGGGATCTTCTGGCAGCCCATCATCTAGAATTTCAGGGGAGAGGGGGGAGAAAGAATGGGATGGTGAGGAGGATCTATTTCCATTCTTGTATTTTGCCTCCTCCATCTTAGGTTTAGGTTTTGGTTTGGTGCATTTTGGCCCCTTCTTCCCATTTACTGAAACACCACATCCCAGTTCAGTTCTCCATCCCCTCCTTTGGCCTCACCTTTACAGTAACAAATTTTGTTTGATGAAAAGAGCCTTCATATGGCCAGTCTCTCTGGCTCAACCATATAAATTAATAGGAAAAGTAATCACACACCTCCCATCTCCTGTTTCCGGCCATACCTTGTCCACAGGGGAGCCCAGAGGCACTGGGACTCACCCAGAAGTTGCTTAGACTTCTTGCACTGCTTTACCCTTTTCTCAGTATGTGTATTAATCGGAGCCTCTGTTGATCGATTGAATGGCGGATGAACTTAATGGGTACTTTGCACCTGTCTTCACTATGGAAGACACTAGCAGTGTGCCAGAGATCCGTGAGTGTCAGGGAGCAGCAGTGAGTGCCATTGGTATTACAAAGAAAAGAAATGCTAGGCAAACTGAAAGGTCTTAAGGTGGATAAGTCACCTGCGCCAGATAGACTACATCCCAGAGTCCTGAGAGAGGTTGCTGAAGAGATAATGGATGCATTGGCCATGATCTTTCAAGAATCACTTGATTATGCATGGTCCCGGAGGAATTGAAGAATGCAAATGTCGCTCCACTCTAAGAAGGGAGGAAGGCAAAGGAAAGGAAATTATAGGCCGGTTAGCCTAACCTCAGTGGTTGGGGAAGTGTTGGAGTCTATTATTAAGGATGAGGTTTCAAGGTACATGGAAACTAATGATAAAATAAGTCAAAGTCAGCATGGTTTCTGAAAAGGGTAATCTTGTCTGACAAATTTGTTTGAGTTCGAGGAAGTAACAAGCAGGGTGGACAAAGGACAAGCAGTGGATGTCAGTTACTTGGATTTTCAGAAGGTGTTAGATAAGGTGCCACACATGAGGCTGCTTAACAAAATAAAATCCGTTGGCATTACAGGAAAGAAATTGGCATGGAAAGCGGAATGGCTGACAGGCTGGAGGCAGCTAGTGGGAATGAAAAGGGCCTTTTCTGGTTGGCTGCCATTGAGTGGTTGTGTTCCTCAGGGGTCAGTATTGGGACTGCTACTTTTCACATTGTTTGTCAGTGATCTGGATAATGGAATTGATGGCTTTGTGGCAAAGTTTGCGGACGATACAAAGATAGGTGGAGGGGTAGGTAGTGCTGAGGAAGCAATGCAATTGCAGCAGAACTTATGCAAATTGTAAGAATGGGCAGAAAAGTTGCAGATGGAATACAGCATTGGGAAATGTATAATAATGCATTTTGGTAAAAGAAACAATAGTGCAGACTGTTATTTAAATGGGGAGAAGAATCAAACATCAAAGGTGCAGAGGGACTTAGGAATCCTTGTGCAAGACCCCCTGAAGGTTAATTTACAGGTTGCGTCTGTGGTTAAGAAAGGCAACACAACTTTGGCATTTATTTCAAGTAGAATAGAATATAAAAGCAAGGAGATAATGCTGAGCCTTTAAAAGACACTAGTCAGGTCACACTTGGAGTATTGTCAACAGTTTTGGGCCCCATATCTCAGAAAGTATGTGTTGTCATTGGAGAGGGTTCAGAGGAGGCTCATGAGGATGATTCTGGGAAAGAAGGGGTTAACGTATTAGGAGCGTTTGACAGCTCCGGGCCTGTACTCACTGGAATTTAGAAGAATGTGTGAGTGATCTCATTGAAACCTACTGAAAGTTGAAAGCACTGAATAGGGTAGATGTGGAGAGGATGTTTCCTATGGTGGTGTATCCAGAACTAGAGCGCACAGCCTCAGTATTGAGGGGTGACCCTTTAGAACAGAGGTAAGGAGGAATTTTTTTTTAGCCAGAGAGTAGTAAATCTGTGGAATGCTCTACTACAGACTGCAGTGGAGGCCAAGTTTGCATGTACGTTTAAGACAGAAATTGATTCCTGATTGGTCATCAAAGGTTGTGGCGAGAAGGCAGGTGTATGGGGTTGAGTGGGATCCGGGATTAGCCGTGATGGAATGGCTGAGCAGACTCAATGGGCGAACTGGCCTAATTCTGCTCCTATGTCTTAAGGTCTCGGACCCAGTCTTCCATCTACAGTCTTGCCCCTTTCCAGGAGCTCAGAGATGGTCACTGGCCGGGTGGGACCCAGCCCCTTGTCTGCACTGGTTTTGTCCTACTGGTGTTGTTTCACACCCCTCCCCCCACTCCTCTCTGGAGACTCACAGCAGCTCATGGTGAAACATTACACATGAAACCTTCCCAAGCGTAACTCACAAATCTCCTTGTCTCTGGATCTTGTTCACTGATCCCACTTCTCAAGCTCACGGTAACTCACAGTGTAACAGGTTGCTGGATCTCGTATAGAAGGGGTCCCTGTTCAGGCACCAAATTGTTAGGAAAATTCAATTAAAGTTGATCACAAGTAAATTAGACGTGGACTTCAAAGTAAAGAGAGCTTTAGTCATGATATTGTGGGGAGTGGAACTGCTAACAATGGGTTTCGAACTCCAAATAATAGAGAGCACAGCTCCTTTTATGCAGGTACAAATCGATCAAAGAGCAAAGGCTGTTGGATTCCCTTGTGAATTACAGAAGATAAACTCGATTCACATGCAGTTCTCTAAAGATAAGCCACACCCACAGCAACAGCCAAAAATTTAAAATTCAGTCCTATGCACAACTTTCTATTAGTAGACAGTTTATCTCATATCCTTAAGGCTAATTCTTACAAGATAAGCAACTGCAAGTGTTTATTCTAAGACTTGTCTCTGCTAAAAATCAAGGTCATGTCTCTCACAAACTAAATTACGAACTGGTTTCCATATTCAAAACCCGATATTAACCCTTTGTCCATCAAAATCTTTAACTCACATGCTTTCCTCCGCAGGATGAGTTCTCTGGGTGCTTTGAGGCATGTGGTAAAATAGGCTTCCTTAAGGGAAAATCTTGCCTGACAAATCTATTGGAATTCTTTGAAGAAATAATGAATAGGATAGACAAAGGAGAATTGGTTGATGTTGTGTACTTGGATTTTCAGAAGGCCTTTGACAAGGTGCCACACATGAGGCTGCTTAACAAGTTAAGAGCCCATGGTATTACAGGAAAGATGCTAGCATGGATGAAGCAATGGATAATTGGTGGGAGGCAAAGAGTGGGAATAAAAGGAGCCTTTTCTGGTTGGCTGCCAGTGACTAGTGGTGTAACGCAGGGGTCAGTGTTGGGACCACTTCTTTTTATGTTATATGTCAATGCTTTGAATGTTGGAATTGATGGCTTTGTGGCCAACTTTGCAGATGATAGTGATGCAGCTATAAAGAAGACAAGACATTGGTTCTCTTTCTTTCGGAGTTTGAGGAGATTTGGTTCATCAACTAAAATGCTCAAAAAAGAGGGCTAGAGTTGGAATAGGTTTAATTTTGTCACATTTACAAGGTACAGTGAAAAACTTCTCTTGCAGGATTCGAGAGTCAAGAGTTATGTTAATTTATCATGTGTACATAGAAACATACACTCAGCAATCACTTCATTAAGTACTCCTGCTCATTAATACAAATGTCTAATCAGCTAATCATGTGGCAGCACCTCAGTGCAAAATCACACACAGACATGGTCAAGAGGTTCAGTTGTTGCTCAGACTAAAGTTCAAAGTACATTTATTATCAAAGAATGTATACATTATCCAACCTTGAGGTTGGTCTCCCAACAGCAGACATCCCACCCTGCAAAAACTCATTTCAGGGAGGTAGCACCCCTGCCCCCTACAACCCTATATTCCCCCCCCCCTCCCCCGGTTGACCTCCAAGGGTGTAGGTAATACTTTGCTTAGTGATTTTGTCTGATCTGTAAACCAAGTTGGGTATATGCAGAAAATGTGACATTGAAATATGTACTTATATTATCATGTTTATTCTATTACAACTTTACAGGGAGTTTAGCCTCATCACGTAGGACATCAATAGAGTAACTCCTTAGCAGCTAGCCAGCTAGTTTAAATAATGTTAGCTATGCTAATGAATGAGTGACACCTGTTAAACTCATCACAATATGTCTTTTACATTTTAACCCACTATGGGCAATAGAAAAGTCACTGTTGCAAACAGTGCAGCGAGCAACACTCCCATTATTTTTGAGGTCGACTGTAAAGCCCGCCCACAGAGAAAACTGATAGGTCTACTTAGCAGGGGTCCCCAACCTTTTCTGCACCGCAGACCGGTTAAATATTGACAATATTCTTGCGGACCGGCTGACCGGGGGTGGGGGTGTTAATCACAACTGGAATATTGGTGTTAAGTCACTTATACACTCAATTTCGTTTCTAAAAGAGTTTACCTAATGAATCTAATATTAAACACTCAGCACGTATTTTCCTCACATGAATATAGTGATAATTCAATTATAAGTCAATAGCATCATAACATTTTAAGTAACGTTTGGATGTTAAACACACAGCGCATATTTTCCTCGTATGAACATATAAAATCTTTGCAAAACACCAATATCGCTGAATCAGTGGGAGTCCTGGGTTTGTTTCCCTGCAACAAGACGGTCCTATCGAGGGGTGATGGGAGACAGCGATACTCGAAGGGGGTTCCTTATGTCCAGTCTATTCCGCAGTTTAGTTTTCGTTGCATTCATTGCAGAATACACTGCTTCGCAGAGATATGTTGGAAATGGAAGCAATGTTTTCAGTGCTTTCGTGGCTATCTCAGGATATTCAGCCTTGACTTTGATCCAGAATGCCAGCAGAGATGTTATGTCAAACATACTTTTCAGCCCACCGTCATTTGTAAGCTTGAGGAGTTGATCTTCTTTCAGCATTGACAAGGATGACCTCGCGTGCATTCAAGTTCAACGGTGGGCATGACAGGGAATGAGGAAAGGTGCAGCTGACTCACATCGTTTCATATAGCCATATCATATCATTTCCTCGCGGCCCGGTGGTTGGGGACCACGCTTAGCACGAAGAGAGAGCAATCAAGATGCTCGCTCTCCCTCTCCCTCTCTTTCTCAAAAAAATCAAATTCCGGGATATTGTATATAATTTGCGGGCGTCAGGAAGCCACTATCGATATGCGGGAGACTCCTGGAACTTCCGGGAGAGGTGAGATGTCTGTAACAGGCAGCCAAAGAAGAAAGAAACCCAAAAGAACCATTTAAAAAAAAAACTGTCAAACACCCAATGTGCAGATGGAAAAAAAATCACGCAAGCAATAACCACAAGCAAATGGTGTTCTGAAATGAAGTCTACAAAGAGAGTCCCATAGTACAGCACAGAGTCAGTGGTGTCCAGAAGGTCATCTCTGAACAAACAAGATGTTGAACTTTGAAGCGCATGATTGACAGCAGAAGAAAACCACACCATGTTCCACTCCTGTACCTAATAATGTGGCCACTGAGTGTATAGTGAAATGCTCCTGAGTCAACGACCAACACACCCGAGGACGTGCTGGAGGCAGTCCGCAAGTGGCGGCGCACATTTCGGCGTCAGCATTGCATGCGCACCGTGCTCGGCAGAACAAAACAGAACACAATAAGCAATGAAACAACAACAACAAAACAAGCTCACTCACAGCACGCTGGAGGAACTCAGCAGGTCGGGCAGCATCAGTGGAAATGATGAGTCGACGTTTCGGGCCGGAACCCTTTGTCAGGACTGAATAAAGAATGAGGGGGAAGGATTTGAAGAATGCTAGTACGTTCAGTTGAAAAACCAGTAATTTGAAAGACAAAGGGGTGGGGGAGGGGAAGCAGGGATGTCATAGGCAGGAAAACAATGGGTAGTAGAAGAAGAAGGAGGAGGCGGAACCTTGAGGGAGGTGATAGGTAGCTGGGGGAGGGGGCAGAGTGACATAGGGATAGAGAAAGGGAGGGGGAGGGAATTACCGGAAGTTGGAGAATTCTATGTTCATACCAAGGGGCTGGAGACTACCTAGACGGTATATGAGGTGTTGCTCCTCCAACCTGAGTTTAGCCTCATCATGGCAGTAGAGGAGGCCATGTATGGACATATCTGAATGGGAGTGGGAAGCAGAGTTGAAGTGGGTGGTTACCAGGAGATCCTGTCTGTTGTGGCGGACGGAGCGGAGGTGATCGACGAAGCGGTCCCCCAATCTGCGTCGGGTTTCACCAATGTAGAGGAGGCCGCACCGGGAGCACCGGATGCAATAGATGACCCCAACAGACTCACAAGTGAAGTGTTGCCTCACCTGGAAGGACTGTTTGGGGCCCTGAATGGTGGCAAGAGGGGAGGTGTAGGGATAGGTGTAGCACTTACGCTTACAGGGATAAGTGCCGAGTGGGAGATCCATGGGGATGGTCGTGCAGATAAGGGAGTCGCGGAGGGACCGCTCCCTGCGGAAAACGGAGAGGGGTGGAGAGGGAAAGATGTGCTTAGTGGTGGGGTCCCGTTGAAGGTGGCGGAAGTTGCGGAGGATAATGTGCTGGATTCGGGGGCTGGTGGGGTGGTAGGTGAGGACAAGGGGACTCTGTCCCTGTTGTGGTGGCGGGAGGATGGGGTGAGGGACGAAGTGCGGGAAATGGAGGAGATGCAGGTGAGGGCATCATTGATGACGGTAGAAGGGAAACCATGATCCTTAAAGAAAGAGGACATTTGAGATGTCCTGGAACGGAAAGCCTCATCCTGGGAGCGGATGCGGTGGAGACGGAGAAACTGGGAATAGGGAATGGCATTTTTGCATCTGGCAGGGTGGGAAGAGGTTTTTCCGCCTCCTTCTTCTTCTACTACCCATTGTTTTCCTGCCTATGACGTCCCTGCTTCCCCTCCACCACCCCTTTGTCTTTCGAATTACTGGTTTTTCAACTGAACGTACTAGCATTCTTCAAATCCTTCCCCCTCCTTCTTTCTTCAGTCCTGACGGAGGGTTCCGGCCCAAAACATCGACTCATCGTTTCCACTGATGCTGCCCGACCTGCTGAGTTCCTCCAGTGTGCTGTGAGTGTTGCTTTGATCCCAGCATCTGCAGATTATTTTGTGTTTAGCAGAACAAGCTCTCTGTTCCTCCCTCCCTATCACGCACAGACACTGTCCTTTAACTGCAGGACTGGCCTCCAGTAGACTCGGACTTGGAGCTGTATGCATACTGTTCATATAGATCAAATCTTTACACAGTGCATTGAGGACGTACAAGGTAAAACAATAAAAGAATGCTAAATAAAGTGCAACAGTTACAGAGAAAGTGCAGTGCAGGTAGACAATCACGTGCAAGATTATAACGAGGAAGCTTAGGAGATCAAGAATCCATTGTATCTTACCAGGGAGCCTCTCAATAGTCTTGTAACAGCAGGAGAGAAGCTGTTCTTCAGACTGATTGGTATCTTTGGCAGAGGATGGAAGAGAGAATGTCTGGGACAGCTGGGGTCTTTGATTACCTCTGCTGCTTTACTGAGGCAGTGGAAGGTACAGACAGAGTCCATAGAGGGGAGACTGGTTCCCATGATGTGCTGAGCTGTGTCCACAATTCGCTACAGAATGTGGAGGGAGGAGTTTTCATGCAGTTGGAAATGCAATTGTCAGCCTGCAAATTCCTGTTAAGTTTTGTAACATTAAAAATTTAAATGAATTGCAAGAAAAAGATGGAGCCGAGAATATGAGTCTAACTATGTGTTTTGCTTTCAGCAAGGTTTGCACGTATCATGTGGTGACATAATGATGGATGCTATTCAAGGATGTTTTACATATAACCCATAGTAAATGAACAAGATTACCTAATCAACAACATACTTACAAGACCACTCAAATGTTACTGAAATGTTAAATACGCAACAAGCAAAATCAATGTTGCAAAGCTCAGTTATTGTGTTCTTAACATTTACATATTTTTTAAAGATTAGCTTTATTTGTCACATGTATAACAAAACATACAAAGAAATATATTGTTTGTGTCAAATCAAATCAGCAAGCCTTGTGCTGGGCAGCCCACGAGTGTTCTCACGCATCTCAGTTAGTTAGTTAAAGTCTGTCCCGAGCCTTATAGGTTCATCAGGCCAGTGCTTATGCCGGTTTTCATGGCGTGAAGCAACTGAGAGTACGAGACTCCCCCCCCCCCCCCCCCCGGATAGGACATTAGCATTATCGCGAAGTTAACCCCCAGCATTTTGCCAGTACCCATTTTCATCTGGGTGGACTGGAGCATTGTGTGGTTAAGTGCCTTGCTCAAGGACATAACACGCTGGCTCGGCTGGGGCTCGAACTCACGACCTTCAGATTGCTAGTCCAGCGCCTTAACCACTTGGCCACGCACCACGTAGTTGTCACGCATCTGATGCCAATATAATATGTCTGCAACTCACTAACCCTAACCATACATCTTTGGAAAGTAGGGGGAAACTGGAGCACCCAGAGGAAACCCACGCAATCTTGGGGAGAATGTACAATCTCTTTACAGGCAGACGTGGGAATTGAACCCTGATTGGTGGTCTTTATCGCTGTAAAATAATGCGTTAACCACTTCACAGCCATGCTGTCCTTTAATTTACCTTGATTCTTCCATGTATAGAGGGAAGGCACTGAATAGCGCTATCTAGAAGCAGCCCCCCACAAAAGAAAATAATCTTCAAAGCACTGCACAATTGGGAAGAACCATGTCAACTGTGCTCCTGGGCCCTCGGAGGCTCCATCTTCCTCTCACCCCAACCCTCCCCTCTCCATTGACACACCCAGCCTCCCCCCTCCCCCCTCTGATCCCACTTCTCATCCGTGCCGGGTCTTTACCATCCCCTCTGACCTTCAATTGTCGTTGGCAGAACGCTCTGTTCTCAGTAAGGGCCTCATGTTTGTCCCCCTTCGCCCACACCTCAACGAGTTCCGTGTTCGCCATGATGCGGAACTTTTCTTCCGCCGTCTCCGTCTCCGAGCCTACTTCTTCGGCAAGGACTCTTCCACCCCCACCGATGACCCCTTCTCCCGCCTTCAACCCTCCACTTCTTCATGGACACCCCGCTCTGGTCTTCTGCCTGCTCTGGATCTCTTTATCGTTAATTGCCGACAGGACATCAACCGTCTCGACTTCACCGCACCATGTTCCAATTCCAACCTCATTCCTTCGGAATGCTCTGCTCTCCACTCCCTCCGCACTAATCCTAACCTTATTATTAAATCCGCCGATAAGGGGGGTGCTGTTGTAGTCTGGCATACTGACCTCTACCTTGCCGAGGCACAGCGACAACTCGCGGATACCTCCTCTTATTTACCCCTCGATCGTGACCCCACTAAGGAGCACCAGGCCATTGTCTCCCACACCATCACCGACTTTATCTGCTCAGGTGATCTCCCTCCACTGCTACCAACCTTATAGTTCCCACACCCCGCACTTCCCGTTTCTACCTCCTACCCAAGATCCACAAACCTGCCTGTCCTGGCCGACCTATTGTCTCAGCTTGCTCCTGCCCCACCGAACTCGTTTCTGCATACCTCGACACTGTTTTATCACCCCTTGTTCAATCCCTTCCGACCTATGTTCGTGACACTTCTCACGCTCTTAAACTTTTCGATGATTTTAAGTTCCCTGGCCCCCACTGCTTTATTTTCACCATGGATGTCCAGTCCTTATATACTTCCATCCCCCATCAGGAAGGTCTCAAAGCTCTACGCTTCTTTTTGGATTCCAGACCTAATCAGTTCCCCTCTACCACCACTCTGCTCCCTCTAGTGGAATTAGTCCTTACTCTTAATAATTTCTCCTTTGGCTCCTCCCACTTCCTCCAAACTAAAGTTGTAGCTATGGGCACCCTTATGGGTCCTAGCTATGCCTGCCCTTTTGTTGGGTTTGTGGAACAATCTATGTTCCGTGCCTATTCTGGTATCTGTCCCCCACTTTTCCTTCGCCACATCGATGACTGCATTGGCGCTGCTTCCTGCACGCCTGCAGAACTCATTGACTTTATTAACTTTGCCTGCAACTTTCACCCTGCCTTCAAGTTTACCTGGTCCATTTCCGACACCTCCCTCCCCTTTCTAGATCTTTCTGTCTCTGTCTCTGGAGACAGCTTATCCACTGATGTCTACTATAAGTCTACTGACTCTCACAGCTATCTGGACTATTCCTCTTCTCACCCTGTCTCTTGCAAAAACGCCATCCCCTTCTCGCAATTCCTCCGTCTCCGCCGCATCTGCTCTCAGGATGAGGCTTTTCATTCTAGGACGAGGGAGATGTCTTCCTTTTTTAAAGAAAGGGGCTTCCCTTCCTCCACTATCAACTCTGCTCTTAAACGCATCTCCCCCATTTCACGTACATCTGCTCTCACTCCATCCTCCCACCACCCCACTAGGAATAGGGTTCCCCTGGTCCTCACCTACCACCCCACCAGCCTCCGGGTCCAACATATTATTCTCCGTAACTTCCGCCATCTCCAACGGGATCCCACCACTAAGCACATCTTTCCCTCCCCCCCCCCTGCATTCCGCAGGGATTGCTCCCTACGCAACTCCCTTGTCCATTCGTCCCCCCCATCCCTCCCCACTGATCTCCCTCCTGGCACTTATCCGTGTAAGCGGAACAAGTGCTACACATGCCCTTACACTTCCTCCCTTACCACCATTCAGGGCCCCAAACAATCCTTCCAGGTGAGGCAACACTTCACCTGTGTGTCGACTGGGGTGATATACTGCGTCCGGTGCTCCCGATTGGCCTTTTATATATTGGCGAGACCCGACGCAGACTGGGAGACCGCTTTGCTGAACATCTACGCTCTGTCCGCTAGAGAAAGCAGGATCTCCCAGTGGCCACACATTTTAATTCCACATCCCATTCCCATTCTGACATGTCTATCCGTGGCCTCCTCTACTGTAAAATGAAGCCACACTCAGGCTGGAGGAACAACACCTTATATTCCGTCTGGGTAGCCTCCAACCTGATGGCATGAACATTGACTTCTCTAACTTCCGCTAAGGTCCCACCTCCCCATCGTACCCCATCTGTTACTTATTTTTATGCACACATTCTTTCTCTCACTCTCCTTTTTCTCCCACTGTCCCTCTGAATCTACCTCTTGCCCATCCTCTGGGTCCGCCCCCCCCACTTTCTTCCCGGACCTCCTGTCCCATGATCCTCTCGTATCCCCTTTTGCCTATCACCTGTCCAGCTCTTGGCTCTATCCCTCCCCCTCCTGTCTTCCCCTATCATTTTGGATCTCCTCCTCCCCCTCCAACTTTCAAATCCCTTACTCACTCTTCCTTCAGTTAGTCCTGACGAAGGGTCTCGGCCTGAAACGTCGACTGCGCCTCTTCCTACAGATGCTGCCTGGCCTGTTGCGTTCACCAGCAACTTTGATGTGTGTTGCTTGAATTTCCAGCATCTGCAGAATTCCTGTTGTTTGATGTCAACTGTGATGTTGTGTTCCTCCATCCCAATAACAACTGGTTTCTCTCCAATAGAACTCCCAATATTGATCGCCTGGCTGAGGAAGGGGTAATGCTGACCCATCATATAGCGGCTGCTCCATTGTGCACACCCAGTAGGGCTGCCTTTATGACAGGCCGGTACCCTATTCGCTCAGGTAAGGTTGTGTGTACAGGAATATTTCTGCTTATCACTCTGTCGCAGTTACTTGAGAAAACAAACCGAAACTGCTGAGAGACTGAGACAGTATGACGCACTTCCAAGTAACTGAGTTCCAAGTCCAAGAAAGTAGTACTTTCGATCATTTATTAAGAAACCAGTAAAGACTAACGGTCTTACATAGTGATTTAAAAATGAACAAGACTAGCTTAGCAACAGTGAAATGAGCGGAATAAGCAAAGTTAAATTAACCAAATGAGCAATATATTAGTTAAGTTATATAAAAAAAACCCACCCTAATCCCAACCCCTGACCCTAATGCTGGCCCACATCCCCCACACCTGAGCACTCATTCCCTACAGTCCAACATCAACCCCTCCCACACAGAACATAAGTAATAACCTTAACATATTCATAACCCTAAACTTAAAATGGATGTAAGGAGCAGGAAGTTCTCAATAAAGGCAGGCGTTGGGCCAGGTTAATGAAGGTGTGGGCCAAATCAAAGTCACTGGGTCGTGTGACACTGAATCCCCAGTAATGAGATCAAGAACCATAGAGGGATCATTTTTCCACTGCCCGCATAATTACACCTGCCTCACTTACTTCTAGCACCCCCCAACACACGTGACAAATTACCATAATAAATGTGCAACATAAAATACGATACAGACAGACAGAAAATAGATACATGGCTCCTATGTGTATTTTTTACACGTGAATTATATTAATGAATTGAAGAGCTTCCCTCGAACGCAGATGAGCCAAGCCGATTGATTTTAAAACTGATGGTGACCACTTCAATGCAAGCGATTGTTTCCTTTAACCAAGATTATACATGGAAGTTCATCAAATTTTATAGCACAGAATTAGACCATTTGGCACAACTGCTCATACAGCATAGAGCAAAGAACAGTGTAATGTCTGTATTGAATATGATGCAGGATTAAATGAAGCCCCTTTTGCCTGTAAGCTGGCCGGTGGTATAGTGACATCTGAGGCGAGTGGTCCCGGGTTCGAATCCAGCTGCTTTTTGCACGCTTCCCATCCGTGCTGGGTTGAGCTTTGAGCTGGCAAATCAGCTTCATATAAACAGACACATGCTAAAGAAACTGCAAGGTCATCACCTGATGCGCAACAAGGCATGGAGAAGCTCAATAATCATCTGCCTGTACATGATCCGTATCTTTCTGTGTGTTACAGCCTCTTGAACACCACTGTCATATCCAGAGAGTTTTACAGCACTGGATTCAAAATTTTGCAGCACAGAATTAGGCAATATGGCCCAAGTGTTAATAAGGCACACAAGAAAGAGCACAGAACGGTAATGTACAGGGAAAGACCAAACAACGTCTGTGCCAAACATGATACTGAATCAAACATAATCTCCTGTCCACGTATGATCCATATCCCTTTACCCCTGTATATTCTTCTGTCCACCAAACAGCCTCTCAAGTTATTATGTGTAATTTATTTGTGGCAATATTACTTTGCATTGTGAACCTTAGTCCAGTGGAAAAATGTTTCATTTGGCAGTATACATGTATCCGGTCGAATGACAATATATTGAACTTAAACTTAAAACTCCACTCTCATATCCTGGCAGCCTATTCCAAGCGCCTTCCACTCTCTGTATTTAAAACACAAGAAAATCTACAGATGCTGGAATTCTAGAGTAACACACAAAACGCTGGAGGAATTCTACAGATCAGGCAGCTTCTATGGAAATGAATACTGTGTGTGTGTGTGTATTCGTCTCAAAGTGAAAACAGATTTCTTCAAATTGGTCTAATTTTATTAAAATTATTAAGCACAAAATAATTGCATAATTACTCACCTCCTTCAAGTCAGTATTTAGTAGATGCACCTTTGGCAGCAATTACAGTTTTGAGTCTATGTGGTTATGTCTCTATCAATTTTGCACATCTGAACACTGCAATTTTTCCCCATTCTTCTTTACAAGACTGCTCAAACTCTCTCAGAATGCTTGGAGTCATGAGTGAACAGCCCTTTTCAAGTCCAGCCACAAATTCTCAATTGAATTGAGATCTGGACTCTGACTTGACTGCTCCAGGACATTAAATTTGTTGTTCTTAAGTCATTACAGTGTAGCTTTGGCTTTATGCTTCGGGTCATTGTCTTGCTGGATACATTCACTTTGCCCTCTACCTTCACAAGCCTTCCAGGGCCTGCTGCAGTGAAGCATCCCCACAGCATGATGCAGCCACCACCATGCTTCATGGTCAGAATGCTGTGTTTTTGATGATGTGTGGTGTTTAGCTTATGCCAAACGTAGCATTTAGTCTGGTGGTCCAAAAGCTCAATTTCGGTTTCATCAGACAATAGAACCTTCTTCCAGCTGACTTCAGGTTCTCCCATGTGCCTTCTGGGAAACTCTAGCCGAGATTTCATGTGAATTTTTTTTTCCAAACAGTGGCTTTCCCTTTACCGTTCTCCCATAAAGCTGCAAATGGTGAAGCACTTGGGCAACAGTTGTTGTACGCACAGTCTCGCCCATCTCAGCCACTGAAGCTTGTAACTCCTCCAGAGTTGTCATAGGTCTCTTGGTGGCCTCCCTCACTAGTCCCCTACTTGCACGTTCACTCACTTTTTGAGGATGACCTGCTGTAGGCAGATTTGTAGCTACTATGCGATATTCTTTCCATTTCTTGATGATTGACTGTACTCCATGGGTTATTCAGTGACTTGGAAACTTTCTTGTATCCATCTCCTGACTTGTGCTTTTCAATAACCTTTTCGAAGAGTTGCTTAGAGTATTCTTTTGTCTTCATGGTGTAGTATTTGCCAGGATCCTGACTCACCAGCAGTTGGACCTTCCAGATGCAGGTGTATTTTTACTACAATCAATAGAAACAGACAGTGATCACTAATTATGTAACTTCTAAAACCAATTGGCTGCAGCAGTGATGATTTGGTGTGCCATATTAAAGGGAGTGAATACTTATGCAATCAATTATTTTGTGTTTTATATTTGTAATTAATTAATTTGTAAGTCTGGGTTGTAGCAAAGGATGCATCCAGCCTGCTTGATGAGTTTATTTAGTCTTTTTGCATCACCAGCACCAATGCTGCTTCCCCAACATAAAGCCGTAACATTGTGGCCCAAAGGGCCTGTATTGTGCTGTAGCTTGTCTATGTTGCTAAGATTGCACTCGCTGTAGCAGACTGGTAAAAGATCTCCAACATCCTGCTACACATATTGAAGGATCTCAGCTTCCTTAGAAAATAGAGTCCACTCATCCCCTTCTTTTAAACAGCCTTGGTGTTGGTTTTCCAGTCAAATCTGTCGTCATGGTGAACACCCAAGTACTTGCACTCCTCCAGCATCGCAACTTCTTCTCCCAGAACGTATACAGGACTCATCACAGTCCCTTTCCTCCTAAAATCAATTACCATCTCCCTGGTTTTGGCCACATTCAGAAGAGGGTGATTCCTCCCGCACCCCTCCACAAACTTATCTACCGGTCCTCTGTACTCTGACTCCTGCCCACCTCTGATGAACCCAACCACCCGCAGACTCATCAGAGAACTTCTGCAAGTGAACAAAACGCGGATTTGTACCGGAAGTCTGAGGTGTACAGTGTGAACAGAAATGGAGACAGGAAAAGGAGCCAGGAGACAAGAAGTAGAGCCTCTATCACCATCCCGTGTACTCACCACTCTCTGTGGCTCAAGAAAAAATCTTACCACTGACATCCTCCCTGTACTTTCCTCCAATCACCTTAAAATGATGTCCCCTCACGTTAGCCAGTTTCACCCTGGGAAAGAGTCTCTGGCTGTCCACTCGATTGATGCCACATTGTTTTGTACACCTCTATCGAGTCATCTCATATCCTCCTCCTTTCCAAAGAGAAAGACCCTAGCTCACTTAACCTTCCATGATAAGACATAGAAACATAGAAAACCTACAGCACAATGTAGGCCCTTCGGCCCACAAAGTTGCGCCGAGCATGTCCCTACCTTAGAAATTACTAGGCTTATCCATAGCCCTCTATTTTACTAAGCTCCATGTACCTGTCCAAGAGTCTCTTAAAAGACCCTATCATATCCGCCTCCACCACCGTCACCGGCAGCCCATTCCACGTACTCGCCACTCTCTGCGTAAAAAAAAAAAACTTACCCCTGACATCTCTGTACCTACTCCCAAGCACCTTAAACCTGTGCCCTCTCGTGGCAGCCATTTCAGCCCTGGGAAAAAGCCTCTGACTATCCACACAATCAATGCCTCTCATCATCTTATACACCTCTATCAGGTCACCTCTCATCCTCCGTCGCTCTAAGGAGAAAAGGCCTAGTTTACTCAACCTTCCTTCATAAGGCATGCTCCCCAATCCAGGCAACATCCTTGTAAATCTCCTCTGCACCCTTTCTATGGTTTCCACATCCTTTCTGTAGTGAGGCGACCAGAACTGAGCACAGTTCTCCAAGTGGGGTCTGACCAGGGTCCTATATAGCTGCAACATTACCTCTCGGCTTCTAAATTCAATTCCACGATCAATGAAGGCCAATACACCGTATGCCTTCTTAACCACAGTCAACCTGCACAGCTGCTTTGAGTGTCCTATGGACTCGGGCTCCCTCTGATCCCCCACACGGCCAAGAGTCTTACCATTAATACTATATTCTGCCATCATATTTGACCTAACAAAACGAACCACTTCACACTTATCTGGGTTGAACTCATGCTCTCTAATTCAGGCAACGTTTGGGTAGATCTCCTCTCCACCCTCTTTCATCTGATTCCAGACAGATCATTACATACGTACTGTAAGAGCATCAAGATGATAGGAAAGGAAAAGCAATAGCAGGATGGAGAATATAGTGTTACATTTACAGAGAAAGTGGCGAGCAGGTTAGCAATGTAGTGTAAGTGCCACAGGGAGGTAGACTGAGAGATAAAGAGGTCAAGTTTCTGCTGTGTGAAGTCCTTGCATTAGCTGATATGCAACAGCTACCCTACTCTAACAGAAACGATTCAACTCTGTTCGGTGATGTGAAGTTCAGGACCTTCATGAATAACCCCAATAGGGAATGGGATGACAGCAACTCCACAGGAGGATGTCTGAAGAAAAAGGGAGGAGAGTGGCGGTTGAGGAATAAACATTGACTCACACCCACCAGGAAAATTCATCTGCAGATACAGGAACAATTTAACTGCTTCTTCATTTAGGGTTATCAAATCCTTTGTGTTCACAGCTTGTGACATTTACCAGGAGTATTGTAGATGAAGGGCCCAAAGTATTGTTGAGGATCCCTGTCACCCATCCCACAATCTCCTTGACCCACTACCGTCAGGAGGAAGGTGCAGGAGTTTCAGGAGTAAGACTGACAGACTGGGTGACAGCTTCTTCGCTCAGGCTGTGAGACAAATGAATACTTTGCCACCACCGAGGCCTCATCACCAGGACACCGAGCTGTTTACTGTTTACACATGCATTTTACATTATATTTTATTAACTTATTTGTGCTAATATTTTGTTTTTTCTGCTCTGTGTGATATATGTATTGTGGGTACACCGTGGTCTGGAGGAACGTTGTTTCATTTGGTTTGTATGTATGTTCAGTCAGATGACAATAGATTTGAACTTGAATTATATATTGTTGATCCTCAAAGCAAAGCAAGCAATATAACTTTGGCTGTCAGTGAAAAATCCTGCCTTCTTCATATTCTGTTCCATTGAAGTCAAGGGACCTAGAGCTCAGGAAGAGAGGATGACAAGGGACCAAAACCATTGCTGGCTTTTAATCTCAAACAATAAAACAACTCTACATTGGTGAGACCTGCTGTAAATTGAAGAACTGCTTCATCGAGCACCTCCTCACCATCTGCCACATATGGTACTTCCTGGTGGCCAAAAGTTTTAAATCTGATTCCCATTCCTATTCTGACATGTTGATCCATGGCCTTCTCTTGTACTAAGATGAGGTCACCTTCAGGGTGAAGGGACAACCCCCTTATATTCCATCTGAGTACCCTCCAACCTGATAGTATGAATATTGATTACTCCTTTCGATGAACAAAATTCCACCCCTCCTCTATTCCCCACTCTAACTTTTTTTATATCTCACCTGCCTGTTAGGTTAGATTAGATTAGATTAGATTATGAGGACACACAGTCCTCTTTTATTGTCATTTAGTAATGCATGCATTATGAATTGATACAATATTCCTCCGGTGTGATATCGCAGAAACACAGGACAGACCAAGACTGAAAAACGAACAAAAACCACATAATTATAACATAGTTACAACAGTGCAACGATACCATAACTTGATGAAGAACAGGCCATGGGCACAGTAAAAAAGTTCAAAGTCTCTCGAAAGTCCCACATCTCACGCAGATGGGAGAAGGAAGAAAACTCTCCCTGCCATGCCCGACCACAGTCTGACTCTGAGTCGTCCGAAAACTCCGAGCTCCGATCAGCCCTCCAACACTGAGCACCGAGCACCATCTCTGCCGAACGTTTCGACCTCAGCAGCAGGCAAAGCCGGGGATTTTGGTGCCTTCCCTTCGGCGATTCTCGATCGCACAGTAGCAGTGGCAGTGAACCGGGCATTTCAGAATTTTCTCCAGATGTTCCTCTGCTTCTCACATCTGTTTCCATCAAATCAGAATTGTGCACGACATCCTACTTTCAAATACAATTTCATTTCACCGGAGAGCTGCGCGCGCTGCGTCGCGTCGCCATCTTCTCCTCCCGCCTATTACTTACCCCTGGGTCCCCTTCTGCTTCCCTTTCTCCTGTTGTCCTCTCTCCTCTCCTATTCGTTTCTTTCTTCTCCAGCCCTTGACCTTTCTCACCCACCCAGTTTCACCTATAACCTTCTAGCTAGCCTCCTTCCCCTTCCCCCCACCTTTTTATTCTGGCATCTTCACCCTTCCTCCTCAGTCACTGCCCGAAACATCGACTGTTTACTCTTTTCCATAGGTGCTGCCTGATATGCTGAGTACCTCCTGCATTTTGTGTGTGTTGCCCTGGATTTCCAGCATCTATGGATTTTGTTGTCTTTCCAATAAATCAGCTAATTGTTTGCACTTTGATTCAAGGTATGGACAATGGTTACAGAGTCCGCGTCCTTATTTTCACTGGCAGCTCTGGTGGACTTCCGAGAAATGAGACAACGTTTGCAGCAATATTACAGAAACAAGGATATGCTACAGGCATTATAGGTACGCCCCAACAGAATATCAACATTGGTTTTCATTTACTTATTCACGGGATGCAGCTGCTGCAGTCAATCCCAGTATATTAATACCTTGTTATTCCTTGTTTTGCACTCTACACTCAGTGGCTACTTTATTAGGGTAATCTGTACACCTGCTGTTAATGCAAATATCTATTCAGCCAATCATGTGACAGCAAATCAATCCATAAAAGCATGAGGACTTGCTCAAGAGGTTCAATTGTTTCTCTGACCAAACATCAGAATGGCAGGGGGCGGGGAAGAAGTGTGATCTAAGTGACTTTGACCATGGAATGATTGTTGGTGCCAGATGGGGTGATTTGCGTATCAAAGAAACTGCTGATCTCTTGGGATTTTCACTCACAACAGTTTCCAGAGTTTACAGGGAATGGTGCGAGAAACAAGAAGCATCCGGTGAGTAGCAGTGCTGTGGGGGGATAAAATGAGGTTGGAGGAGAATAGCCAGATCAGTCCAAGCTGACAGGAAGGTGATATTTGCTGAAGTAACCATTACAACAGTGGTGTGCGGAAGAGTGTCTCTGAATGCACAAGACTTCAAACCTTGAAGTGGATGGGCTACAGCAGCAGAAGACCATGAACATGAACTGATTGGTCTCCTTATTAGGTACAGGAAGTATCTAATAAAGTGGACTCTGAGTATATATTTATTTTCCTAATTTATAAGTTTCTTATATCTTTGCATTGTTGTCATAAATTGACACATTTCATCTCATATGTTGGTTATAATGAATCTGATTCTTGTTCAGGGGTTGTTAAGAATGAGTGAGTGAGTTTGGGTTTCCAAGGGTGTAAGGTCACCAGGAGGAAGTGGGATGTGGTGTTGAGCAAGATCAGTTTCAATATGAGGATCTGTGTAGACTGGACTAGGTTGATCGGCAGGTACCCTCCCCTAGAAGGATGTTAACGTATCACAGTTTGTTATAGGTACAAGCTTTAAAATTCCAGAATTAATTTAGTGATGATGGATGTTCACAGGGTAAATGCGAGCAGGCTTTTATCCCCACTTAGGTTTGTTGTTAGAAGGTCATAGGTTAAGAGTGAAAGGTGACATGTTTAAGGGGAAATGAGGGAAACCTTTTCACTCTGCGAGTGTAGAGCGAGCTGCCAGTGGAGGTGGTGGATGTGGGTTTGATTTCAACAATTAAGAGATGTGCATGGGTATGGAGGGGTATGGTCTGTGTGTGGGTTGATGGAAGTCGGCAGAAGAACAGTTCATCATGGAATAGATGGGCCAAAGGTGCTACTTCTGTGCTGTAGTGCTCTGTGGCTCTACTGGAATTTAAACTCCCCTATCTGAAGCAGTGGTATTTGAGTCCAGGGCCCAGGCTTCTGAATGCTGTTAAGACATTCGAAGCTGGCCAATTAAAGGAATAAATAATGAAACCTTTGGAAAAAAATAAGGAAGCTCTTCTTGGCTATTACTATAATGCCCATACTGCAAACTTTATAGAAGTACAGCTGAATGAAAGGTAAAATTATCATCTCCGGGAGGGGGGCGGGTAGGAGAGGGAGGGAATAAAAGCAGAGAAACTGTTTTGGGACAGATTACATTGGTTCAGGGAAATATCATCAGGGTTGGCTTCAATTTTAAATGACATAGTTGAGCTCCCTGATGTAAAGCTGATAGCCAGGTATTAAGTGCAGCAACAGCCCCTCTCCTCAGTCAGCCACTGAGCCACCACTGGGCTCAGTGTCTAGACACAGGATGGCTGGTCAGATGTAGGTACATTGTATTCTGCTTTGCGCCTCAGGAGTGTGGGTTTCTGGGGCTTTCTGAATCACAGAAGAACCAGCTATCAGCCAGCCAATATGACCTGTTGGTTATGGTTCTATTTAGTGGGTCAAAGTCATATTTTTCCCAATGCAATGCTTTTTGATTGATACTATAAACTTACCGTGCCCTTTATATCCCTCTCCCCAGGGAAGGGAATTTGAGGTGAAGATCATAGAACATAGAATACCACAGAACAGTACAGACCCTTCAGCCTACAATGTTGTGCTGACTTTTTAATCTACTCTAAGATCAATCTAACCCTACATGGCCCTCTATTTTCTGTCACCCATGTGCCTAAGAGTTTCATAAATGTCCTTAATGTGTCTGCCCCCACTGCTACCCTGGCAGGGAATTCCACACACCCACCACTCTATGCCAAAAAAAACCCACTTGCCTCGGACTTCCAAGGTGTGTAGGATTACATTAGAAAAGTTTACCTTGAAAGATTAATTCAGAAACTTTTCTTTTTCAACAGGCAAATGGCACCTGGGTGTAAACTGTGAAACCAGGATTGATAACTGTCATCACCCACTCAGTCATGGCTTTGATTACTTCTATGGCATGCCATTCACCAATTTGTATGATTGCAAGCCGGGAGCTCAAAGCATCATTTTAGCAGATGTACAAACCATTGTCTATCTGATCACCGAAGTGGTCTTTGCTGGATTTTTGACCCTGCTGGCTTTAAGATGGACCGGCTATGTATGCGTTGGTTGGAAGTGGATTGTATGGCCTGCGGTGTTTTATTCCCTGCTCTTTGGATCTTGGTACAGCATCTTTGGATTCCTGAGACTCTGGAACTGTCTGGTCATGAGGAACCACCAAGTCGTCCAACAGCCATCAGATTCAGAAACCCTCTCAACAAGAATGATCGAGGAAGCTCTGACATTCATTGAAAGGTAAAACTATCTTAAAAACTGGAAAAGATTGCAGAGGCATTAACAATGATCTTTCAAGAAACGATAGATTCTGGCATTGTACTAGCATTGTACTGGATGACTGGAAAATTGCAAATGTTACTCTGCTATTTAAGAAGGGTGGGAGGCAGCAGAAAGGAAACTACAGACCTGTTAGCCTGATGTCAGTGGTTGGAAAGTTGTTGGAATCGATTGTTAGGGATGAGATTACGGAGTACCTGGAGGCACATGATAAGATGGGCCAAAGCCAGCGTGGTTTCTTGAAAGAAAAATCCTGCCTGACTAACCTACTTCAATTTTTTGAGGAAATTACAAGCAGGGTAGGCAAAGGAGATGCAGTAGATGTGGTGAATTTGGATTTTCAGAAGGCCTTTGAGAAGGTGCTATACATGAGGCTGCTTATCAAGATAAGAGCCCATGGAATCACAGGGGAGTTACTAGCATTGGTGGAGCATTGGCGGATTGGCAGGAAACAGAGAATGGGAATAAAGAGATCCTCTTCTGGCTGGCTGCCAGTTACCAGTGGTGTTCCACAGGGTTCCATGTTGGGACCGCTGTTTTTTGCAATGATTTGGACTATGGGATTAGTGGATTTGTGGCTAAATTTGCTGATGATACAAAGATAGGTGGAGGAGCGGGCAGTGTTGAGGAAACAGAGAGCCTGCAGAGAGACTTAGATAGTTTAGGGGAATGGGCAAAATGGCAAATGAAATACAATGTTGGAAATTATATGTTCATGCACTTTGGTGGAAGAAGTAAACGGGCAGACTATTATTTAGATGGGGAGAGAATTTAAAATGCAGAGATGCAAAGGGACTTGGGAGTCCTTGTGCAGGATACCCTAAAGGTTAACCTCCAGGTTGAGTTGATGGTGAAGAAGGCAAATGCAATGTTGGCATTATTTTCTGGAGGTATAGAATATAAGGGCAGGGATGTGATGTTGAGGCTCCACAAGGCACTCGTGAGACCATGCTTGAGTATTGTGTGCAGTTCCTTTATTTTATTTTAGAAAGGATATACTGACATTGGAGAGGGTTCAGACAAGATTCACGAGGATGATTCCAGGAATGAAAGGGTTACTGTATGAGGAACATCTGGCAGCTCTTGGGCTGTATTCCCTGGAGTTCAGGAGAGTGAGGGGGGAATCTCATAGAAATATTCCAAATGTTAAAAGGCCTGAACAGATTAGATATGGCAAAGTTGTTTCCCATGGTAGGGGATTCTAGGACAAGAGGGCACGACTTCAGGATTGAAGGACGTCCATTTATAACAGAGATGTGGAGAAATTACTTTAGTCAGAGGGTGGTAAATCTGTGGAATTTGTTGCCACGAGCAGCTGTGGAGGCCAAGTCATTGGGTGCATTTAACACACGGATAGATAGGTTCTTGATTAGCCAGGGTATCAAAGGGTATGGGGAGAAGACAGGGAAGTGGGGATGACTGGAAGAATTGGATCAGCCCATGATTGAATGGCGGAGCAGATTCGATGGGCCGAATGGCCTGAGATACAACCCTGAGATTCATTTTCTTGCGAGCATTCTCAACAAATCCATCATAGAACAAAAACCATAATGGAATCACTGAAAGACCATTTGTCTTTTGTTCACCCAGTGTGCAAAAGACAATAAACTGTGCAAATACAAAAAGAAAGAAATACTAATAATAAATAAATACCTCGAACATGAGATGAAGAGTCCTTAAAAGTGAGTCCAAAGGTTGTAGGAAAATTTCTGTGATGGGGCAAGTGAAGTTGGGTGAAGTTGTCCCTTTAGTTCAAAGCCTAATGGTTGAGGGGGTAATAATTATTTCTTAACCTGGTAGTGTGAGTCCTGAGGCTCCTGTACCCCCTTCCTGATGATAGCAGTGAGAAGAGACCATGGCGTGGGTGGTGGGGATCCCTGATAATAGATGCGGCTTTCCTATGAAAACACTCGTTGGAAAGAGTTTTACCTGTGGTGGACTGAGCCATATCCATTACTTTTTGTAGGATTTTCCATTCAAGAGCATTGCTGTTTTCATTCCAGGCTGTGATGCAGCCAGTCAATATATTCTCTGCCACACATCTACAGAAGTTTGTCAAAGTTTTAAATGTTATGGTGAATCATTACAAACTCCTAAGGAAGTAGAGCTTTGCCGTGCCTTCTTTGTAATTGCACTTGCGTGCTGGGTCCAGTACGTGTCCTCTGAAATGATTCCATTGGGGAATTTAAAGCTGTTGACCCTGTGCACCTCTGAGGCCTAGCTCATCAACATCTGATTTCATCCTTGTTAAGTCAACAATCAGCTTCTTGGTCTTGTTCATTGAGTAAGAGGTTGTTGATGCACCACTCAGCCAGATTTTTAGTCTCCTTCCTATATGCTGATTTATCCGTAAGACCATAAGAGATAGGAGCAGAATTAGGCTATTTAGCCCATCGAGTCTGCTCCACCATTCAATCATGGTAGACTTTTTTTTTTCTCCTCCTCATTTCTCCCCATTTCCTGGTCTCCCTGGAACCTTTGGTGCCATGTCCAATCAAGAACCTATCGATATCTGCCTTAAATACACCCAATGACCTGGCCTCCACAGCTGCACTTGGCAACAAATTCCACAAATTCACCACCGTCTGGCTAGCAAAATTTCTTTGTATCTCAGTTTTGAATAGACACCCCTCTATCCTGAGGCTGTGCCCTCTTGTCCTAGACTCTCCCACCATGGGAAACATCCTTTCCACATCTACTCTGTCTAGGCCTTTCAATATTCAAAAGGTTTCAATGAGATTCCGCCCCCCCCCCCATCCTTCTGAACTCCAGCGAGTACAGACCCAGAGTCATCAGTCCTCATATGATAACCCTTTCATTCCTGGAATCATCCTTGTGAACCTCCTCTGGACCCTCTCCGGTGCCAGCACATCTTTTCTAAGATGAGGAGCCCAAAACTGTTCACTATACTCAAGGTGAGGCCTCACCAATGCCTTATAAAGCCTCAGCATCACACCCTTGCTCTTGTATTCTAGAAATGCTCTTGAAATGAGTGTTAACATTGCATTTGCCTTTCTCACCACCATCTCAACCTGCAAGTTAACCTTCAGGGTGTTTTGCACAAGGACCCAGATTTTTGGATTTTCTCCCTATTTAGAAAATAGTCCGCACATTTATTTCTACTACCAAAGTGCGTGGCCACGCATTTTCCAACATTGTATTTCATTTGCCACTTTCTTGTCCATTCTCCTGACCTGTCTAAGTCCTTCCGCATCCTACCTGTTTCCTCAACACTATCTGCCAATCCACCAATCTTTGTACCATCTGCAAACTTGGCAACAAAGCCATCCATTTCGTCATCTAAATTTTTTATATACAATATAAAAAGTAGTGGTCCCAACACTGACCCCTGCGGAACACCACTAGTCACTGGCAGCCAACCAGACAGGGATCCTTTTATTTGCAGTTGCTGCCTTCTTCCAATCAGCCAATGCTCTAACCATCTTAGTAACTTTCCTGTAATACCACGGGCTCTTAACTTGGTAAGCAGCCTCATGTGGCACCTTGTCAAAGGCCTTCTGAAAGTCCAAATATACAACATCCACTGCATTCCCTTTATCTATCCTACTTGTACTCTCCTCAAAGAATTTAAACAGGTTTGTCAGGCAAGATTTTCCCTGAAGGAAACCATGCTGACTTTGTCCTATCTTGACCTGTGTCACCAAGGACTCCATCACCTCGTCCTTAACAATTGACTCTAACATCTTCCTAACCACTGAATTTGATTTGCACCACTCTAACATCTTCCCAACCACTGAGATGTAAAATTAGTCAGCTCCATCACGAGTACTAACCTCTGTAGTATCTAAGATGTCTTCAAGGAACGAAGCCTTGGGAAGGCAGCGTCCGTGATCAAGGACCCCCACCACCCAGGACATGCCCTCTTCTCATTGTTACCATCAGGGAGGAGGTACAGGTGGCAGAAGGCACACACTCAGATTCAAGATCGGCTTCTTCCTTTCCGCCATATGATTTCTAAATGGACATTGAACCCATGAACACTACCTCTCTACTTTTTAAAAAATTTATTTCTGTTTTTGCATCATTTATTTTAGCATAACTATTTTATAAATATTTACAGAATGTCTCTCTGGTGCTTCCCCACTCTCCCTTCCCCTTTTCCCAAACATGATTCCCCTTCCCACTCTCAGTCCACAATAGAGACCCATATCAGAATCACGTTGATCGTTACTCACATATATTATATTTATTATAGCTAGGGTGTCTAATACTTTTGCACAGTACTGTATATCTGGCAGGAACAAAGGATTTGTGGAATGGAGAGAGCAGAGTGCCCTGTGATGGGGTCTGGAACTGGTGGCAGAGGAATGCCTGGGGTGGGGGTGGTATGGGTGCAGACACAACCAGCCCTGTGACACCAAAGAAGGTCATTTAATTCCAAACAATTAAATTATTGATCATTGCAGAATGTCTCTCTGGTGCTTCCTGCTCCCTCCTCTTTCCCTTCCCCCATTCTCAGTCATGATTCCCCTCTCCCTGCCCCCTTCCCATTCTCAGTCCGCAATACAGACCCATATCTGAATCAGGTTTATCATCACTCACATATGTCATGAAATTTTTTATTTTTTTGTCACAGTAGTACAATGCAATACATAAAGAACTTCAGTACTGTGCAAAAAGGCATATATATATCCAAGACTTTTACACAGTGCTGTATATTTATGATTATTGTTTGGAATGTAATATGTAATGCCTGTACAGTACTTTAGTAATTTTATGTATTACACTGCACTACTCCTGACACATGAGTGATGATAAGAGGATGCTGTCCAAGTTGCATGCCATCTTGGACAATGTCTCCCATCCACTACATAACGTACTGGTTGGGCACAGGAGTACATTCAGCCAGAGACTCATTCCACCGAGATGCAACACAGAGCGTCATAGGAAGTCATTCCTGCCTGTGGCCGTCAAACTTTACAACTCCTCTCTTGGAGGGTCAGACACCCTGAGCCAATAGGCTGGTCCTGGACTTACTTCCTGGCATAATTTACTTATTACTATTTAACTATTTATGGTTTATTACTATTTAATTATTTATGGTGCAACTGTAACGAAAACCAATTTCCCCCGGGATCAGTAAAGTATGACTATGACTATGACTAAACTTAGGTCACTATTAGGTTCCCACAACCATCCCACAGCGCTCCACTTTTGCTATTCCCAACATCCTTTGATCTCACCAGATTTACAAACTCATTCTCAGTTCCACACTGACAAATACAGTACCCTGCAAGTCTTAGGCACCCTAGCTACTGGGTGTGTATATACAGTGGCATGCAAAAGTTTGGGCACCCCGGTCAAAATTTCTGTTACTGTGAATAGCTAAGCAAGTAAAAGTTGAACTGATTTCCAAAAGGCATAAAGTTAAAGATGACATATTTCTTTAATATTTTAAGCAAGAAAACTTTTTTATTTCCATCTTTTACAGTTTAAGAACAAGGAAAAGGGCCCGAAGCAAAGGTTTGGGCACCCCGTATGGCAGTACTTAGTAACACCCCCTTTGGCAAGTATCACAACTTGTAAACGCTTTCCGTTGCCAGCTAAGAGTTTTTCAATTCTTGTTTGGGGGATTTTCGCCCATTCTTCCTTGCAAAAGGCTTCTAGTTCTGTGAGATTCTTGGGCCGTCTTGCATGCACTGCTCTTTTGAGGTCTATCCACAGATTCTCGATGTTTAGGTCGGGGACCGTGAGGGCTATGGCAAAACCTTTAGCTTGCGCCTCTTGAGGTAGTCCATTGTGGATTTTGAGGTGTGTTTAGGATCATTATCCTATTGTAGAAGCCATCCTCAGCTTTTTTACAGATGGTGTGATGTTTGCTTCCAGAATTTGCTGGTATTTAATTGTACTCATTCTTCCCTCTACCAGTAAACATTCCCCGTGCCACTGGCTGCAACACAAGGAACATCTAAACAAGCCTGATGCATTTTGGAAACAAGTCCTGTGGACTGATGAAGTTAAAGTAGAACTTTTTGGCTGCAGTGAGCAAAGGTATGTTGGAGAGAAAAGGTTGCAGAATTTCATGAAAAGAACCCCTCTCCAACTGTTAAGCACGGGGGTGGATCGATCATGCTTTGAGCTTGTGTTGCAGCCAGTGGCACGGGGAACATTTCACTGGTAGAGGGAAGAATGAATTCAATTAAATACCAGCAAATTCTGGAAGCAAACATCACACCGTCTGTTTAAAAAAAAGCTGAAGACGAAGAGAGGTTGGCTTCTCCAACAGGATAATGAACCTAAACACACCTCAAAGTCCACAATGGACTACCTCAAGAAGAGCAAGCTGAAGGTTTTGCCATGGTCCTCACAGTCCCCCGACCTCAACATCATCGAGAATCTGTGGATAGACCTCAAAAGAGCAGTGCTTGCAAGACAGCCCAGGAATCTCACAGAACTAGAAGCCTTTTGCAAGGGAGAATGGGTGAAAATCCAAGCTGGTTTTTGGCTCTTGTTGAGCCAATATAGCCAAAAAGATAATTGTCGAATATTAGCAGCCCAATAATACAATCTTAAATTAGGTAGTGCAAGTCCACCATCTTTTTTTAGATTTTTGTAAATGATAGTTATTAATTCTTGTTTTTTTTATTATCCAAATAAAGGACGAAATAATAGAATCAATTTGATCAAACAGATTTTAGTTAAGAAGATGGGTATATTTTGAAAGATATATAAAAATCTTGGTAAAATCATCATTTTCATGGCATGAATACAACCTATTAAAGTGTAAGTGGGTTCCATCTAGAAAATAATTGTTTCATAGAGTCCATTAAAGGAACTACATTAGCTTTATAAAGATCTTTACATTTTTTAGTAATGATAATACCTAAATATTTAAAAGAATTCACAATTCTAAATGGAATATCGTTATATATAAAAACAGTAGTATTTAATAGGAACAATTCACTTTTATTTAAGTTAAGTTTATATCCTGAAAATTTTCCAAAATCATTTAATATTTCCAAAAGATTAGGAATAGATTCTTCAGGGTTTGAAATATAA
This sequence comes from Mobula hypostoma, assembly GCF_963921235.1. Classification (NCBI taxonomy): domain Eukaryota; kingdom Metazoa; phylum Chordata; class Chondrichthyes; order Myliobatiformes; family Myliobatidae; genus Mobula; species Mobula hypostoma. The sequence goes on from NC_086103.1 coordinate 173,816,665, forward strand.
ACCAAAAGATCATCTACGTAAAGAGAAATCTTATGTATGGTCCCATTTATAGAGATACCATGAATGTTTTTAGTTTCACGGAGTATTATAGCCAAAGGCTCCAGTACAAGATTAAATAATAAAGGACTTAATGGACATCTCTGTCTAGTACCTCATGAAAGTGGAAAAAAAGGGGACCTAAAATTATTAGTAATAACAGCAGCAATAGGATTCTTATGGATCATTTGAATCCACTTATTAAAATTATTACCAAAGCCAAATTTTTCTAATACATTAAACAGATATATCCATTCAACTCTATCAAAAGCCTTTTCTGTGTCAAGAGAAATAACACATTGGGGTAACAAGAATTGAAAGACTCTTAGCTGGCTACAAAAAGCATTTACAAGCTGTGATACTTGCCAAAGGCGGTGTTACTAAGTACTGCCATGCAGGGTGCCCAAACTTTTGCTTTGGGCCCTTTTCCATTTTTGTTATTTTGAAACTGTAAAAGATGGAAATAAAAGTTTTCTTGCTTAAAATATTAAAGAAATATGTCATCTTTAACTTTATGCCTTCTGGAAATCAGGTTATCTTTTACTTGTCTATTCGCAGTTACAGAAATTTTGACTGGGGTGCTCAAACTTTTGCATGCCACTGTATACACATTATATTGTCAGGTCACTGGTCTGAGTGCTACTGGTACCATGTAACCCAGTACTACCTGTCGCATGGTCGGGTGGTCGGCGACTAAACCGGCTCCCCCACCAGGCTTGCCTGGTGAAGAGGGTGGCTAGATACCCTGCAGGACGAAAAACAAGACCTGTCAAAGGGCGGATGAACCCTCTCGTAGGGTCAATGGCCATCAAGCAAACACGTGCCGTGGAGCGCGAAAGGGACATCCCTTGCATCGAAGCTTGGTCTGGCCATTCACGGCAACAAAACTTCCCCCAGCTGTCTTGGACCCCACCATGCCGCTGGATCCGGGAGGGGATGTCGAGAGGGTGGGTCTGGACCTGTGCAACCCCCTACTCACCTAAAATCCACTCACGCATACATTGTTCCTTTCTGAGGAACTGAAAGGAACCATCATCATCCTATGGGATGGATAGCCAGAGAGAGAGAGAGAGTGTGTGTATATATGTGTGTCTGTAAATATATATATATATATACACACCTTAGAGTTTTGCACAGAACTGTAGATGCACCATGACCTCCTTCTTCAATAGTGTCTTTCAGTGAAATACAAATCTGGTCCCCAAGATCTCTTTGTATCTTAATGTTACTAGGGGGTTTACCATTAACTATATATTTTCGTCTTTCATTTGACCTCTCAAAGTGCAACACCTCACACCTGTTGGATTAAATTCTATCAGCCACTTCTCTGCCCATATCTATAACGGATCTATACTCTGTTGGCATTGTATTAGGTACACCTGTACACCTGCTCGTTAATGCACATATCTCATCAGCCAATCATGTGGCAGCAACTCAATGCATAAAAGCATGCAGACATGGTCAACAGCCTCAGTTGTTGTTCAGACCAAACATCAGAGTGGGGAAGAAATGTGATCTAAGTGACTTTGACCATGAAATGAATGTTGATGCCAGATGGGGTGGTTTGAGTATCTCAGAAACTGCTGGTCTCCTGGGATTTTCATGCACAGCAGTCTCTAGAGTTAGAGAAAGTGGTGTGAAAAACACAAAATCATCCATTGAGCAGCAGTTCTGTGGGTGAAAATGCATTGGTTAATGAGAGAGGTCAGAAGAGAATGGCCAGACTGGTTCGAGTGATGGTAACTCAGTTAACCACAGGATACTTTTACAAACTTTTTATTTTTTTCTTACAAACTTTTTATTTTTTTTCTTACAAACTTGCTCTTCACTACACGTTGACAAATACAGTGCCGTGCAGAAGTCTTAGGCATGTATAGTATATATAGTTAGGGTGCCAAGTCCATCTGAGTGAGGATGGGTTTGCAATAAATGAATAATGGAAAGGAAATAATTATGCTCAGGAAATTGGAAACTCTAGATCCTACCACTAAGCACATTTTCCCTCCAGTCACCTCTCCCCACTGATCTTCCTTGTGGCAATTAGTACTGCAGGTGGAGCAAGTGTCACACCTGCTGCCACACTTCCTCCCTCTCCACCACTCAGGGCCCCAAAGACCTCTTCTACGTGAGGTTAAATTGGGCTCTTCTAATGTATCTGGTACTCCTGGTGCAGCCTCCTCGACATTGGTGCAGATTGAGGGACCACTTTGTTGAGCACCTTCGCTCTGTCTGTCGCAAAAGGCAGGATTTTCATGTGGCACCCACTTCAATTTGACTTCTCATTCCTCTTCTGCCACGATGAGTCCACCCTCAGATAGGAGGAGCAGCACCTTGTATTCAGTCTGGGTAGCCTCCAACTTGATAGTATGAGCATCAATTTCTCTAACCTCTGGTAATTTCTACCTCTTCCCTCTTTCTGTCTTTTTTCCCTTCCCATTCTGGTTCCCCTCTCACCTCTTCTCCTCTTGGCCTGACCATCACCAGCCTCTGGTTCCCACCTCATTCCCTTTATTCCTAGGTCCAGTCTCCTCCCCTTCTTCTTCAAGCCCTTTACCTCCTCCACTCATCACCTCCAGCTTCTTACTTCATCCACCTCATCTCCCCACCCAGACACCTTCTCCTTCACCTGGTCTCAACAATCACCTACCAGCTTGTTCTCCTCCTCCACTCCCTCCCTCTTATTCTGGCTTCTGCCCCCTTCCTTTCCAGTCCCGATGAAGAGCCTCAGCAAAAGACATGTTCATTCCCCTCTGTAGATGCTGCCTGCTGAGTTTCTCCAGGTGTGTATGAGCGTGTGCTGTCATAAGTGCCATGGATGTAGGTGGGAAAATCTTAAAATTGCAAGGAAATGGGGGAGAAAATAAATGTTATTTCTGGTGAACAAACTAAACAGGTACTGTAGTTGTGTATCTGAGGAAGGAGGCAGAAACGGATTGTTTGGGTGAGCTCGTTATATGACAGGCTAGTCCGACAATTCCTTCTGTATTTAGGCTGACGCAAGCTGTTCTAACACAATGTTTCATATTTTAGAAACCAGAAGAAACCATTTCTACTTTTCCTATCACTACTACATGTTCATTCTCCCTTCTTTACCACCGAGCCATTCATTGGGAAAAGTAATCACGGTTCTTACGGAGATAATGTGGAGGAGATGGATTGGCATGTGGGTAAGTTCTCCCAAGAATAATGAGAAGGGTACAACTGGTAATGAAGTCAAGTTTATGGTCGAATGCACAAGTACAGTGGAAAACTTACTTGCATCAGCATCACAGGCAGAGCATCAGAGACACAATGCATAAGTACTTTATACTTTATTGTCGCCAAACAATTAGTACTAGAACGTACAGTCACATTTGTGATATTGACCCCGAGGAACTTAAAGTTTTTGACCTGTTCCACTTGCGCACCACCGATGTAAATGGGGTCGCGCGGTCCACTACTCCTTCTGAAGTCAACAACCAATTCCTTCGTCTTGCTGACGTTGAGGGATAGGTTATTGTCTTCGCACCATGCCACCAGGTTCTTAATTTCCTCTCTGTACTCAACCTCATCATTACCCGAGATACGGCCTATAATTGTTGTGTCATCAGCAAACTTATATATTGAGTTTGATGGAAACTTGGCTACACAATCATGGGTGTACAGTGAGTACAGCAGGGGGCTGAGTACACAGCCTTGTGGGGAACTGGTGCTGAGAGGGATTGTAGAGGAGAGCTTGTCCCTTATTTTTACAGTCTGGGTCCTGTCTGTGAGGAAGTTGAAAATCCAGCTGCAGAACTGAGTGCCAAGGCCCAGGTTCCGGAGCTTAGGAATCAGTTTATCTGGAATGATGGTATTAAAGGCAGAGCTGTAGTCAATGCTAACAAGGATAACATAATCTATACAAAATTATACAAGAAAGAACACAATTACAACCAAAAAAGAAGTCCATTGTAGTGCAAGTAATCCAAGTCATAGAACAATGCAGCACAGAAACAGGCCCTTCAGCCCATCTAGTCCATGCCAACTATTATTCTGCCTAATCCCATTGATCTGCACCATGTACTAATTCAAATTTCTGTTTGTTGTCGAAATCGAACCCGCATCCACCGCTTCCAGTTGAAGCTTGTTCCACACTCTCACCGAGTTCTGAATGAAGAAGTTCCCCCCATGTTCCCCTTATAAACATTTTGCCTTCCACCCATTGCACATGACCTCTAGTTGTAGTCTCACCCAACCTCAGTGAAAAGAGCTTGTTTGCATTGACCCTCATAATTTTGTATACCTAGTAGTCATAGTCTTACTGAGGTATTGATAAGGGTTGTGCCAGTTGGCTCCAGAACCGAATACTTGAAGGGAAGTAGCTGTTCCTGTATTTGCTGGTGTGGGACTTCAGGTTTCTGTACCTCTTACCCAATGATAACTGCGAGAAGGTAGCATGGCCTGGATGGCAGGGACTTTTGATAATGCACACTGCCTTTTTGAGGCAGCACCTCATAGATACTTCTGATGGTGAGGGGAGGGGAAGACAGTTTTGGATATTCTAGTGATATACCAGACGGAGTCCACCACACATTGAAACTTTATACACTCCTGTACATTTGAATTGCTGAATTTCAGTAGCAGAGTTACCAGGTTCCTGTACCAATACAGAGGCTCTGACTATTGATATGGTGACTTAAAACCACATCCATCACAGTAACTGGGAACTAAGTTCAAGTCAATAAATAAAGCTAAAATAAAAAGCTGTAACCATAGAATTGAAAGATAGTTGTAAAACCAATTTGATTCATTAATCCTCTTCAGATCTGGCCAATATTTGATTCCACAGGTAATGTGGTTGCCAACTGAAACTGCCCAGCAACTAAAAATGTATTTGGGATGGGCAATAAAGTAAGGGTCCAATCACACAGGTTGGATCATCTCAGGACCTTCATACTAATGATTATAGAAGACATTTACTTAAGCCCATCACCCCTACTGGAGCATAAGCTGTTGACTGTAGCTTGCCAGAGTTCTCTATCCTGGGCCAGTCTTTCATGTTGTTTCCAGGTGTAGCCCTATCCTTCCTCTCCCAGGGATGAGGTCTTTGGAGCTTCTGTTGGTGTTTCTGTAGAATTGTTTTTTTGACCAGATGGGGTTGCTAGCCCCATGCCCAACCCTCCTTCTTTCACAGCTGGACTTGGGACTCTCCATGGCGAATTAGAGAAGACACTATCATTTAATTTCATGGTCTTCAGACTTTCTCTAAACAATGTTTTCTTATCACTATTTAGGACACGTGTTGACATGTGGCCAAGTGGTTAAGGCGTTCGACTAGCAATCTGAAGGTCGTGAGTTCGAGGCCCAGTCGAGGCAGCGTGTTGTGTCCTTGAGCAAGGCACTTAATCACACATTGCTCTGTGTCGTCACAGAGCAATGTGATTAAGTGCCTTGCTCTGTGACGACACTGGTGCCAAGCTGTATGGGTCCTAATGCCCTTCCCTTGGACAACATCGGTGTCGTGGACAGGGGAGACTTGCAGCATGGGCGACTGCCAGTCTTCCATACAACCTTGCCCAGGCCTGCGCCCTGGAGAGTGAAGACTTTCCAGGTGCAGATCCAAGGTCTCACAAGACTAACGGATGAAGACTAACGGATGCCTTTACTTTATTTAGGGTTTCATTTTTTTTGCAGAGCTACAAAAGTTTATTCATTCACAAAACACACAAAATCCCCACATCAGGGAATTGCAAGAGTGTTCAAAATAAAATCCAGTTGCTACTATCTACAAAATACTCAGTTCCCTTAGGGGAATACTGCTCTCAGAAACCCCCCACTTCACCCATAGTGACCATATGCTCCCGCTCTAAGGACACTTGGGCACAAACATAACTCCGGAAGAGGTGCAGGCAGTCTGCTTGGGCAGAGCCCTCAACTCCCGCTGCCTGGACCCGTGAGTGACCATCCTGGCCAGACCCAGGAGCAAGCCCACCAGTAGATCCCCCGAGCAATCCACCCCTCTCAGTGCTGGCTGACCATATGTCAAGAGTGTGGGGCTAATTTGCAACCAGAACTTGAGGAACAGCCCCTTCAGATACACAAACAAGGACTGCAACCTCTCAATTAGGACTCTCTTTGTTACATATTGTTTAATTAAATTTAGTCTCATCGAAATTCCTGGAAACATGCGTTACCCCCTCCCCCAGGAACTTTCTTGGAAATAATGAACCAAGCTTTTGTTCAAGTCATATCATCAAACAAAACAACGTTTCTCCAGACCAAGGTGCACAATGCAGTACATGTAACTCACACACAACACATAGAGTAATGTTACCACAAATGTATTAACAAATACCAAGGTGCATTTACGTCGCAAGTCTAGAGTTGTGGTGGTGGTTGGGCCAGGCGAAAGTTGCAGGAATGTATGGATGAATGGAATCACGTGGATGATGGGAAAAGTCGGGTTGGGTACTCCTATCCTCATTTCGACTTTGAAATCACAGTTGGAGCTGGTACTGTTTATAGGAATATATGTACACGTACATATACAGTACTGTATTTATTATAAATTATATATTTTACATATTTCACTGCACTGCTGCTGCAAAACTACAGACTTCACAATTGTCAGTGTTAATAAACCAGAATCTGGTTCTGATTCTGAGCCGGGCTCCCAGCACCAACCTGTGAAAACCAGTGAAGCTTACAAAAGCAAGGTTCCATCACAAGCCTGGATCCACCACATGGAGGACCCTGAGTGAAAATCGTAGCAACGTGTCCAGTCCCCAGCTTGCAGCCGAGACACAATGGCGCGGCAATCCGACTTCTAACCGCAGAATCGTCCACAGAACTCTTCCACTCTTAATCTTATTTTCGTGTTGATTCCAGGTCAGATTGTGAATTCCATCAACAATTTTGGCCTTGCAAATAAAACTCTCATCTATTTTGCCTCGGATCATGGAGGTAACAGAGGCTCTGTTGGAGTGAACGGAGAGATTGATGGAGGTTGGAATGGAATATACAGAGGTAACTGCTTTATGAAACACGTAAGACCTGGTTAACTATTATTGTTTCTGAATTCAAATCTTGCATGTAACTATTCCACCAAATCATTTTCTGTTTTGGAAAGTTTCTTTAGAATAGTCTTAGTTCCCTTACCCCGTACTGTTTGCTTCTACTTCCCACCCAAGATCCACAAACCAGGTTGTCCGGGCACGCATATTGTAACTGCCTGCTCTTGTCCCTCTGAAGTTGTGTCCTTATACCTCGATTCCATTCTATCCCCCTTGTTCAGTCCCTTTCCACCAACATACGTGATGTTTTTTCAAGCTCTCGATCTCTTCACTAACTTTCAATTCCCTGGCCCTGACCACCTCACTTTCACCATGGAAGTTCAGTTCCTACACCATAAGACCATAAGATATAGGAGCATAATTAGACCATTTTGCCCATCAAGTCTGCTCCGCTATTTCATCATGGCTGATCAAATTTTCCTCTCAGCCCCAATCTCCTGCCTTCTGTCCATATCCTGACCAATCAAGAATCTATCAACACACAGGAGAAAATTTGCAGATGCTGCAGCTCCAAGCAACACACACAAAATGCTGGAGGAACTCAGCAGGCCAGGCAGCATCTATGGAAAAGAATACAGTTGATGTTTCGGGCTGGAGCCTCTGCCTTAAATATACATAAGGACTTGGCCTCCACAGCTGCCTGTGGCAAAGAATTCCACAAGCTCACCACTCTCTAGCTAAAGAAGTTCCTCCTCATCTCTGTTCTAAAAGATGCCCCTCTATTCTGAGGCTGTGTCCTCTGGTCGTAGACTCTCCCACCATAGGAAACTTCCTCGCCACATCCACTCTACCAAGGCCTCTCATCATTCGATAGGTTTCAATGAGGGCATCCCTTGTTCTTCTGAATTCTAGTGAATACAGGCCCAGAGCCATCAAATGTTCCTCATATGACAAGCCATTCAATCCTGAAATTATTTTCATGGATCTTCTTTGAACCCTGTCCAGTTACAACACATCCTAAGATAACACTTAGATAAGGGGCCCAAACTTCTCTCAATACTCCCAGGGAGGCCTCACCAGTGCTTTATAAAGTCTCAACATTACATCCTTGTTTTTATATTCTAGTCCTCTTGAAATGAATGCTAACATTGTATTTGCCTTGCTCACCACAGACTCAACCTGGAAATTAACCTTTAGGAATCTTGGACAGGGACTGCCAAGTCCCTTTGCATCTCAGTTTTTTTTTTGTATTTTCTCTCCATTTTGAAAATAGTCAACCCTTTCCTTTCTTCTACCAAAGTGCATGACCGTACACTTCCTGACACTGCATTCCTTCTGACATTTCTTTGCCCATTCTCCTAATCTGTCTAAGTCTTTCTGTAGCCTCTGTACTTCCTCAAAACTACCTGCCCCTCCACCTATATTAATATTGGCTGCATAATTTGCAACAATGCCATCAATTCCATCATCCAAATCATTGACGTATGACTTAAAAGGAATTGGTCCCAGCACAGACCCCTGTTGAACATCCCTAGTCACTGGCAGCCAACCAGAAAAGGCTTCCTTTATTCCCACTCTTTGCCTCCAGCCAATCAGCCACTGCTTTATCCATGCTAGTATCTTTCCTTTAATACCACGTGCTCGTGGCTGAGTAGGCAGCCTCATGTGCAGCATCTTGTCAAAGGCCTGCTGAAAATCCAAGTACATATCATCAAACAATTCTTTGTCTATCTTGCTTGTGATTCCTTCAAAGAATTTCAACAAATTTGTCAAACAAGATTTTCCCTTGAGGAAACCATGCTGACTGCAGTATATTTTCTCATGTGCCTCCAAGTACTCTGAGACCTAACCCTTAATCATCGACTCCAACATCTTCCAACCACTGAGGTCAGACTGAAACAACAGGAAACGTTGACTGTACCTCTTCCTAAAGATGCTGCCTGGCCTGCTGCGTTCACCAGCAACTTTGATGTGTGTTGACTGAGATCAGACTTATAGTTTCCTTTCTTCTGCCTCTCTTTCCCTCTTGAAGAGTGGAGTTACATTTGCAATTTTCCAGTCTTCCAGAACCATTCCAGAATCTAGTGATTTTTGAAAGATCATTACTATAGGAAGGATGTGGAAGCATTAGAAAGGGTACAGAGGAGATTTACCAGGATGCTGCCTGGTTTAGAAAGTATGCATTATGATCAGAGATTAAGGGAACTAGGGCTTTACTCTTTGGAGAGAAGGAGGATGAGAGGAGACATGATGGAGGTGTACAAGATAATGCGAGGAATAGATAGAGTGGATAGCCAGCGCCTCTTCCCCAAGGCACCACTGCTCAATACAATAGGACATGGCTTTAAGGTAAGGGGTGGGAAGTTCAAGGGGGATATTAGAGGAAAGTTTTTTACTCAGAGAGTGGTTGGTGCGTGGAATGCACTGCCTGAGTCAGTGGTGGAGGCAGATACACTAGTGAAGTTTAAGAGAGTACTAGACAGGTATATGGAGGAATCTAAGGTGGGGGCTTATATGGGAGGCAGGGTTTGAGGGTTGGCATAACATTGTGGGCCGAAGGGCCTGTACTGTGCTGTACTATTCTATGTTCTATGTATTACTAATGCCTCCATAATCTCTTCAGCCACCTCACTCAGAACTCTGAGGCATACACTATCTGGTCCAGGCCACCTTCAGACCTTTCAGTTTCTCAAGAACCTTCTCTCTAGTAATGGCAACTTCACACACTTCATGACCCCTGACACCTGGAACTTCCACCATACTGCAAGTGTTTTCCACAGTGAAGACTGATGAAAAATACTTAGTCAGTTTGTCCGCCATTTCATTGTCCCCCATTACTACCTATCCAGCATGGTTTTGCAGTGGTCCGATATCCAGTCTCGCCTCTCTTTTACACTTTATGTATCTGAAGAAACTTTCAGTATCTTTTTAAGATTATTGGCTAGCTTACTTACATATTGCCCGACGCCGGCCCCCTAGGCCTGAGTTGACATAATAGTAGTACTTACATATTCAATCTTTATTTTCTTACACAGTTCTATCTGCCACTAAGAAGGCCTTAAAGCTTCATTCTCTGTAAAACAAACATCCATTTCCCCTCCACACCCTCCATCTGGCAGAACCGATCCTCACACTCAAAGTTTTCCTTTCGCTCCTCCCATTTTCTCCAGACTCAGGGTAGCCATGGAAACCTGCATGGGCCCAGCTACGCCTGCCTCTTCATTGGCTGTGTAGAACAGTCCATGTGTCAAGCCATCCCTGATAATGCTACCCAGCTCTTCCATTTCTGACACCCCCTCCCCTTTTTCTATCTCAGGAGACAAGCTGTTGACCACCATCTTTTATAAACCTACATCTTCCCACTCTGTCTCCTGTAAAAATGCTATTCCCTTTTCTCAGTTCCTTCATCCCCGCTACACCTGCTTCCAGGATGCAGCTTTCCTTTCCAGAACGTCAGAGATATGCTCCTTCTTTAAAGAACAGGACTTCCCTTCCTCCACCGTTGATGCTGCCCTCACCCTCATCTCCTCCATTTCCTGAACGTTCATGCTCACCCCATCTTTCCGCCACCTTAACAGGGATAGAGTTCCCCTTGTCCTTGCCTACCACCCTATGAGCCTCTGTGTCCAATGTATCATCCTTTTGCAACTTCTGCCATCTCCAAATGGATCATACTGTTGTGTTCGTTATTGAGGGATAGTGCAGAGCACACCAGGAAGCTAGCATGCAACTGAACTATATTGGTAACCCTGCTTGTACAGTATGTGAACTCCCCCCATGTGGGAGTGGCATAGGAATAACGCTATTGACTACCACTACACATACCACCAAATATATCTTTACTTTCACCTCCCCCCTTCCACTTTCACAAGGATTGTTCCCTGTGTGATTCCCTTGTCCACTTGTCCCTCTCTACTAATCTCCATCCCGGCACTTATCCCTGAAAGCAGCCAAAGTGCTACACCTGCCCATTCACCTTCTCCCTCACCTCCATTCAGGGCCCCAAACAGTCCTTCCAGCTGAGGCGACGCTTCGCCTGCTGGTGTTGTCTATTGCGTCGCGTGCTCGTGAGGCAGCCTCCTCTACATTGGTGAGACCCATCGCAAATTGGGGGACTGCTTCGTTGAGCACCTCCTCTCCATCCGCCAAAAGTGGAAATCCCAGTAGCCAAACATTTTAATTCCAATTCCAGTTCCTACATGTTGATCCATGGCTCCTCTTGTCCCAACCTAAGGCCAGCCTCAGGGTGGAGGAGCAACACCTTGTATTCCAGCTGGGTAGCCTCCAACCTGATGGTATGAATATATGTTTCTCCTTCCGGTAAATTAATTCCCCTCCTCTTCCCCTTTTTCTTCTATTCCCCACTCTGACTTCTTGCCTCTTCTCACCTGCTTGTCACCTCCCCCTAGATCCCCTTCTCTTCCTTTTTCCTATGATCCGCTCTCCTCTCCTGTCAGATACCTTCTTCTCCAGTCCTTCATTGTTCCCACCCACCTGGCTTCACCTATCGCCTTCTAGATATTCTCTTTCCTCTTCCCTCTTCCAACTTTTTAATCTGGCACCCTGTTCCCTTCCTTTCCAGTCCTTAAGAAGGATCTTGGCCCAAGACGTCAGCTGTTCATTTATTTCCATAGATGCTGTCTGATCTGCAGAGTTCCTCCTGCATTTTGTGTGTGTGTGATACACTGAATTTCCAGCATCTGCGGACTTTATCGTGTTTAGATTAGTTTACTGTAATATGTTGTTAATGCTTTCTTCATGTGAAGTTCAGAGTAAATAGTGTATGTGGCCACTGAGTATGTTTGTGGACTTCCACATCACGGTTCAATGTGTTGTGCATTCAGAGATTCTCTCCTGCACACCACTATTATAACAGGCGGTTATTTGACTTACTGCCGCCTTCCTGTCAGCCAATAACTGTCTGGCCATTCCCCTCCGACCTCTCTCATTAACAAGGCAGCTTCATCCACAGAACTGCTGCTCACTGGATGCTTTTTGTTTCTCGCACCGTCTTCTGTCAACTCCAGAGATTATCGTGCATGAAATTTGCAGCAGATCAGCAGTTCATTTCTTCCCCTTTCTGATGTTTAACAACTGAATCTCCTGACCATGTCTGCCTACTTTTATGTACTGAGTTGCTGCCGCATGATTGGCTGATTAGATACTTGCATTAACGAGCAGGTGTACCTTATAAAGTGGCCACTGAGTTTAAATACAACAAAAAACACAGAGACAAACACAGTAACAACAGAATAATGCAATGGTTGGAGTGTAATCTGAACATAGAATGGAACGGGACCGTACAGGTCCTTCGGCCCACGATGCAGTGGGGCAGAAAGTATTGTTAATGTGACAATAATGGAAGAGGAAGAACAAAGAATCTGAGAAGGTGGTAGCACCACCAGGAAGGGGATGTGAAAGGGGTGATGAGCTCTAAGGTCTGATAGAAGAAAGCTGTTCCTGTGTCTGGTGGTCCAACACTTCAAGCTCCTATTGAAAGGTAGCAGTGGGAAAAGGGAATGTCAGGGTGGTATTTGACCCCATGAACACTACCTCACTAGTCCCCTTTGCGCTCTTAATTATTTTTGTAACTTAATTGTAATTTTTATGTTTGTACTGTACACTTGCCACAAAGAAACTAATTTCACGACAATGTCGGAGATGATAAACCTGATTCTGCCACTGATTTCTGTACCTCCTGCTTGATGGTAGTAACGGGAAGAGAGCCTGGCCTGAATACTGGGAGTCCTTGATGAGGAATGCTGCTTTCTCGTGGCAACACTTCATGTAAATGTACTCAGTGGTACTTTGCCTGTGATAGACTGGGCTATATCCACCACATTCTGTAGTCCTTTCTATTCCTGGGTATTAATGTTTCCATAACAGGCTGTGATGCATCCAGTTAGGACACTGTCCATGGTGCATTGATAGAAGTTTGTTAAAGTTTTTGCTGACATACTGAATCTACACAAACTATAGACACTATTGTGCTTTTTTTTAATGAAGGCACTGTGTCCTGGTCCTAGGTTATACCCTCTATAATGATAACGCCAACATATTTAAAACTATTGACCCTTTCCACCCCTCTTCCCCTAATGAGGACGGGCTCATGGACCTCCGGCATTTTCGTCCTGTCGTCAATAGTCAGGTCTTTGGTTCTGTAAGTTTTGAAATTCTGTTTGAAACTCATGACCCTCTTCACCTCTGATCACCTGGTGGGAACGGGGTTTGTGGACCCCTGGCCTCTTTTTCCTGTAGTTGATATCCAGCTCTTTAGAAATTCAGTTTGATTGAGACATAGAGTCACACAGCGTTGAAACACGTCCTGCAGAGTATGGGCAATGGACCGCGTCCTGGATGATATTCCCTCACAGTGTATTTGTACGCTGTCCTTGGAGTCAATTGTGAGTCCAAAAGGGTGGGAGGTCAGATGTTCTGGGAACTATCCTCAATCTCATTTTAACTTTGATGTAGCTATTCACAGTGGTGACACAGTGACCCAGGCATCGCAGATAATCCACAATTCCCGGTGGAATAGAGGACGTGGCTGAGGGTGCACCTGGAGTATTGTGTACAGTTCTGGTTACAGGGAGATATCATTGAGATGGAGAGAGTCCAAAGAACACTTAAGACCATAAGACCATGAGACAAAGGAGCAGAAGTTGGCCATTCGGCCCATCGAGTTTGCTCCGCCATTTTATCATGAGCTGATCCATTCTCCCATTTAGTCCCACTCCCCCGCCTTCTCACCATGACCTTTGATGCCCTGGCTACTCAGATACATATCAATCTCTGCCTTAAATACACCCAATGACTTGGCCTCCACTGCTGCCCGTGGCAACAAATTCCATAGATTCACCACCCTCTGGCTAAAAAAATTTCTTCACACCTCTGTTCTGAATGTTGCTAGAATTGTGGGCCTGAGTTACAGGGAGAAGTCAGGCAGGCTAGGACTTTGTTTATTGGAGAGTAGTGGACTGAGGGGTGACCTTATAGAGTTGCATACATTCTTAAGGAGTGTAGATAGATTGCATCAGTCCTTAAGAAGGGTCTCAGCCCAAAACATTGACTATTTACTCATTTCTATTGATGCTGCCTGACCTGCTGAGTTCCTCCAGCATTATTTATTTATTTATTTATTTGTGTGTTTATTTGTCTATATATTAGGCTAGAAATTTTTAAAATATATATACACACACACACACACACACACACACCTTGGATTGTGGGAGGAAACCGGAGCACCTAGAGGAAACCCACATGATCATAGGGAGAACGTACAAACTCCTTACAGGCAGTGGCGGGAATTGAACCCAGGTTGCCTGTACTGTAAATTGTTGTGCTAACCACTATGCTGCCATTTTGTGTGTGTTGCTTTGGATATCCAGCATCCACAAACTTTCCTGAGTGAATCGACACTTTTGTATCCAGGATTAGGAAATTAAGAATTACACGACATAAGTTTAAGGGGAAAAGGAGGAGATTTAATAGGAATCTGAGGGGCACACTTATAACCCAGATATGGTCAATATATGAACTGATTGGGGAAGGTACCTTAACATTTAAAAGACATTTGGATAGGTAAATTTGCCCGTGTTTGGTACATACTCCCTTAAACTTCATCTTGAAAAGGTTTAGAGCAAGGGTTCCAAACCTGGGATACACGGAGCCCTTGGTTAATGGTAGGGGTCCATGGCATAAAAAACCTTGGGAACTCCTGGTTTAGATCGCGGTGATTTTCTGATCTCTGGGTTCTTTTAGAAGTTCAAGAACAGATGGAAATTTGGCTTCATAGTCATTTATTTTAAAGTCTAAACAAAGGAACAGGTAGAGAGCATATAAAACTAAGTGAGGAGCTGAGGAACAAAAGAACAAAGAACAGCTAAAATGGCATTTTTGCAAAAGCTGGCAGTTATATATTACAGATAACATCTCATTCTTGAGATAAGAAGAAACCAATTAAAACACACATAGCATGTGTTTTATATGCTAATATTTAAAAAAATAAAAAATGAAGAATGTGACAACCACTCCTCTGTCAGTAAATGGAGACAAAACACAGCATATTGTGAAAATATACAAGTTTAAAAACAATAGTAAACTACAATTTTAGTCTTGTGTTAATATTTTATCAAAAGCATGACAAATAATCAATTCCAACAGAGGGATATGGGCCAAATGTAAGCAAATGGGACTAGCTTAGATGGGAATCTTGGTCAGCATGGACTAGTTGGGCAGAAGGGCCTGTTTCTATGCTGTATGTTCTGAAGACTATGAAACGCATGCATGTGGTAGCATATTTAGACCCAATGTCACATGACATGGAAGGTGGGAAAGAATGGTAAGAAAGTAGCTGAAAGGAAATTGTTTTTTTTTTCTAAATATTAACTCCAAAAGAAATAACCACAGATGCCTTTTTGTTTTTCAGGTAAAAAGGGACTTGCTGGATGGGAAGGTGGGATACGTGTCCCTGGAATATTCAGATGGCCGGGCCAGTTGCCTTCTGGTAGGAAAATTGATGAGCCCACCAGCCTGATGGACATTTACCCAACTGTTATCAACCTGGCTGGGGCATCCTTGCCACAGGATAGGTGAACAATTCAAAATATAAATTTCCTTCAGTGTAAAGTATTCCCATCTGGACAAACTTACAAGCATTTTTAGTCTTTGTATTCCCAATTACCTCCCCCCAGCATCGGTCTCCTACCTTCACTCTCCCTTGACCTCACCTCGCTGCATCTGCCTGTTCTTCCTATCCCCTTCCCTCCTCCGTCTCTCTTTATCTCTATCTCCCTCTATTTATCTTTATTTCTATCTCCCTTTATCTCGATCTCCCTTTATTTCACTCAAATACCTGACACTTACTCCCTACACCCCTCCCCTCCCTGGCACTACCTGCCCGTCACCTTTCACCCCTCCTCAGTCAACCAGTCACCTTGGACCCCTGCCATCTAACCTCTCCACTCGTAGTCCTGATCCTGAGTTTCGATCTGAAATGTGAACAATGCCTTTCTTCAAACAGACACCTTGACTGTGCTAAGTTCCTCCAGCAAACAGTTGACAAACACTCTTCCCGCTCTCATCTCTTTGCATCACAGGTCAATTTTCCTGTTCTAAATTCCCTGCATGAACATACAGAATGAAAACTTTATATGCAAGAATTTTGTCATTGTACTTTTTTCTTGAGACTGATAGAGATTTAGATATATTGCATGGATCCACAAGCTCTTGCTTAATGGTATAGGTCCATGGCATTAAAAAAAGGTTGGGAACTCCGATCTACTGGAACACAGAAACATGAACTTTGTCTCTCAACCCTATTCTGCAGTTCAATGAAATTATCCTCAACCTAGTTTTTAGTAACTCTGGTTGCTTGAAAACAAACAGCTTTAAAATTGACACTTGGTTCAAACTCTAATACTACTTGCTGAAGAGAATTCCTAATTCTCATTGAAGTTGCCTATCTTTACTTGGAGTCAGAGTCATAGAACTATACAAGTGAGAAACAATC
This sequence comes from Mobula hypostoma, assembly GCF_963921235.1. NCBI lineage: Eukaryota > Metazoa > Chordata > Chondrichthyes > Myliobatiformes > Myliobatidae > Mobula > Mobula hypostoma. Next base: position 173,833,186 of record NC_086103.1, read on the forward strand.
CCTTCAGCTCAACCTCTCTGTGCTGACCAAACTGACTCACAGAGCAAGTCCACTTACCTGCACTTGGCCTTCATCCCTTAACCTTTCCTAGTCATGTAATTGTCCAAGTACCCCTTTGATGTGGTAATTGTACCCTCAATTGGCCTCTTGCTGACATTGCTTCAATCGCTCAGCTTGACTACTTCGCGCCCAAAATAGCCGGTAGTTGGCTGCCTCGTCCCTCACTGTGAGAGCCGTGAGCAGTGCCCAAAGCTGTGTGGGGAATCCCCATTGGATTTCAAGTCAAACGCTTTAACTACTTGGCCATATTTTCATACTCTATGGGTTTGAGTCTCGGCATAGCTGCAAATTACGTGACTTTAGTGGGGCCAAAGCTGGAATATGGCGAGCAGTTCTGGAGACTACTGTTCATGAACAAAACGGCAATTGTGGAGAAGTTACTTGTGGATTTACTAGAATGATGCCTGATTCAAATTACCGTGTAAGATTAATGGAGCTAAGCTCACATTTCCTGCTTAGACAATGATAAACGCTCAATCGTTAGTTTATTAGGCACCTCCTATACCTAATAACATAGCCACTGAGTGTATGTTCATGGTCTTCTGCTGCTGTAGCCCATCCACTTCAACTTTCGATGTTCTTCTGCACACCACTGTTATAACATTTGGTTATTTGAGTTAGTGTTGTCTTCTTGTCAGCTTGAACTAATCTGGCCATTCTCCTTGACCACTCCCATTAACAAGGTGTTTTCACCCACAGAACTGCTGCTCACTGGCTGTTTTTTATTCACCATACTCGGCAAACTCTAGAGACAGCTGTGTGCAAAAATCCCAGGAGGTCAGCAGTTTCTGAGATACACAAACCACCCTGTCTGGCACCAACAATCATTCCATCATCAAAGTCACTTAAATCGCATTTCTTCCCCATTCTGATGTTTGCTTCGTACCACAACTAAATCCCTTGGCCAATGCCTGCTTGTATTACCCTGCTGCCACATGATTGGCTATTTAGATATTTACAACTGTACCTAATAAAGTGGCTACTGAATGTGTACGTAAATGCATAGTGAATATTGTTCTCTTCTCAGTGATCTTGAAATATAAAGCCTGTCCTTGTACCTTTCTAGGGTAATTGATGGACGTAACCTGATGGGACTACTGAGGGGCGAGGTGCAGAGGTCAGAGCATGAGTTTCTGTTTCATTACTGCGGAAGTGCTTTGCATGCAGTGCGATGGCATCCAAAAGACTGTAAGTGTTCACCACCTAACATTTCTTCATACTCTGTAGGTGTGAGTCTCAGTATAGCTACAGGTATGCCTGACTTCATTGGGGCCACGTCTGGCCGACTGAGCAGTTCGGCCTTCCAGAGGTAGAGGCCCGAACGTTGAAGCTCCTAGGCCAGCTTCTCTGGAGGTTGGAGGCCCACTGCCTGCAAGTCTCTTGAGTCTGGACGAGGAATTGGAGATTGGAAGCCCAGTGTCTGTGAGTCCAGGCCAGGGATTGGAGGTTGGAGGCCGAGTGTCTGTGAGTCCAGGCCAGGGATTGGAAGTTGGATGCCTGATCTCTGAGAGTCTGGGCCACGTTTTGGAGGTTGGAGACCTGATATCTGAGAGTTCTGTGCTGAGGACTGGAGACCCAACGTGAGTGTGAGAGTTAGGACTGAGGACTGGGGGCCCAGAAGCAGCCTGTCCTGAAGTAGAAGGCCTGTCTGTGTATACTAATGGGCAGAGGAGGGTGGGAAAGGGGATTGTGGTGCCGTTGTTGTCTCATTTTGCTGTTGTTGTTATTGTTGCTGCTGCTTGTATTGCTATGTTAGCGCCAGAATGTGTCGGGACACCTGCAGGCTGCCCACATCCCCACACTTCCTTAGGTTGTGTTGGTTGTTAACACAAACGACACATTTCATTCTATTTTGATGTACATGTGATAAATAAATGAATCCAATCTGGTAAAATCAAAGGAGACTCACAGACTCACATCACCAGCTCGTTGATGTTTTCTCTCTTGAAGGTCCAGTTTTAAGCTTAATTAATGGAGGCATAGGTAAGGCAGGGTTCCTCCAGGTTGCTTTCGCCATGTGGTAGTGGGAATCAGCTCCCACTACTTACTAAATGCTCCCAATGGCGTGTGTCTCAAATAGGCTCTGACAACCAAGTCCTTGGCCTACACGTGTGGTCTAGCCACTAAGCCTGGTGCAACCATTCCACTGACAGGAGAAGGAGCAAAGATGGGTTACCGGCACCTTAAGACCAGTTGCTTCAGGCAGAAGGGGCTCATCAGCTGCGGTCAGCAGCTCATCTAAGAAAAGGAAAACTCTGATCTCAAATCTCTGCTGCCTTGCAGCTATACATGTTCGAGGGCAAGGGTTCAGGAGTAAGTTCCAAGAAAAAATCCAGAGCTGAAGTCCCTAAGGCAGTCCTACCTTGAGTTCAATGCTGAATGGCAATTTCCGCGGCGCTGTTGGTGCCTAACTGTATCAGTGTCGGACCTGCACCAGGACCGTAGCCCTCTGTATCACTCCCATCCATGTACTTAACCAAACTTCGCTAAAATGTTGAAATTGAACCCGCATCCACTTCTTCCGCTGGCATCTCGTTCTGCGCTGTCACCACCGTCTGAGTGAAGTAGATCCCCCTCATGTTCCCCTTAAACATCCCACTTTTCATCCTTAACCTCTGAGAAGCTGCGGTCATGCATGGAAATTAAAATCCTTTTGTCAGCTGCGTGAGGTAACCTTACCTTGCTGCATTTTTGAGAATTTATTTCCTTCCTTCACAATTTTTTTTTCCTCCCTTTCAGCTGACTCTGTGTGGAAGGCTCACTTGTTTACACCTAGATCCGAAGATAAAAGCTGCTACCAAACTGAAGCAGGGGGATGCCATGGTGAGTTTAACACCTACCATGACCCACCTTTGCTCTTTGACCTCTTAAAAGACCCCTCAGAGGCAAACCCATTGTCGCCTGCCACAGAGCCTCTTTTCCATGAAATCCAGGACCAAATCCGATTGGGTGTGGAACAACATCGGAAGACCTTGTCTCCAGTGCCTCTTCAGCTGTCTTGGAGTAATGTTCTCTGGAAGCCCTGGCTTCAGCCCTGTTGTGGTACATTTCCATTCTGTGGCTGCAGTGAAGATCCCATTCAGCCCAGTAAAACACTCAAACCTGGCAAATGATTCTAATGACTGCTTCATTATTAAATTATTGACATTCCATGATTTCGCTTGGGAATAAAAAGCAGAAGTGAAATCTGACCATAAGATACAGGAACAGAATTAGGCTATTTGACCCATCAAGTCTGCTTTGCCATTTCATCATGGCTGATCCAATTTTTCTCTTGGCCCCAATCTCCTGCCTTCTCCCCGTGGCCCCAATCTCCTGCCTTCTCCCCGTATCCCTTCATGCCCTAAACAATCAAGAATCTATCAAACTCTGAACATCCGTAGGGATGTTTGAATGGGAATTAGAACAACTTTATTATTGGTGTGTGTACTGATATATAGTGAAACACTTAGATTTGCGTGCCATTCATACAGATCATTTCAAAACATAACTACATCAAGATAGTGCGAGGGAAAAGATACAACATCATGTTACATATCGTGTTACAGTTACAGAGAAGGTGCGGTGCAGGTAGACAATAAGGTGCAGGGCTGCGATGATATAAATTGTGCGGACAAGATTTCATCCTAAATGTACAAGAGGTCCATTCAAGGGTCGAGGTAGAAGCTGTCCTTGAGCCTGCTGGTGTGTTTTTTCAAATTTTTGTATATTCTGGAGGAGGGAAGAAGAGAGAATTTTCTGAGTGATAGGTGCCTTTGATTATGCTGCTTTGTCAGAGGCAGCAAGAAATGGATTTTATTTTATTTATTGAGATAGATCAGAGAACAGGCCCTTCTGGCCCTCCAAGCTAGGTCCTAAGCAATCCACCAATTTAACCTAGCCTGATCACAGGACAACTTACAATGACCAATTATCCTACCAACCAGTACGTCTTTGGATTGTGATAGGAAACTGGAGCGCCCGGAAGAAACCCACATTGTTACGGGGAGAACATACAATCCCCTTACAGGCAGTGTTGGGAACTGACGCCCGGTCACTCGTACTGTGAAAACGTTCTGCTGACCACTATGCTATCGTGATGCCCCATCTTGTCAGGCTCCTATCTTCATCTGCTGGGGCTTTAATCTTTGCAGTTTGCCTTCCTGACTCTCTCCATCTCTCTAACTCTGTTTCCCAACTCTTTTTAGCCCAACGCTCCCCCCCCCCACCCCCAAAGCACCTTCATACTTGTCAACGCCTTTCTTAGGCATAATACATTATCTGGTGCCCCCATAGTGTAAAAACTTATCTACCATATGCTAACATTATAAAAATGAGTCTGCTTTAAATAATTATTTGTCATTAAACCTAGCTGACACGGTATCTGTGCATTGTACAGCAGCTTTGATATCAATGTGAGCCTTGAGCTTGATGATCTATAGCAAGTGTTGAAATATCTGGTTCAAGATGTGACAGCAAAAGCCTCAAGTCCCCACGTGTAACAATGTCCAAGCGGTTTCTGTTTTTTGTGAGTACATGGTTCACTGCACTGAAGCCTCTTTCAACAAGGTAGGAGGATCGAAATGTAATGAAAAGCAGTTTGGCTCTTCTCCAAAGACCTGGAAACTTTGCATGACAGTGTAGCCACATACCACAAAAGCTGACATTTTTGAAAAGTATTTTTGATTTTTCATCATTCTGAATTTCGATAATTTCTTCTTGCAAGCTCTCTTCCTGTTCTTCCACCTTGAAAAGGAATGGGTTAATTAATTACCCAGTAAGGAATTTCCAGATCCTTCAAATCCTTGAATCAATGCTGAAAATCCTTCTTCAGTGACTGCAGGTGTAAGCAGTACTCTTGCAAATCAGCAGCTGTGAAAGAGAGTGCCATACTTTCCATGCAGGGAAACTAAGAACATTCTGCTCCCAATGTTTTGCTTTTCCAATTTTCTGATAAAAATGGACACTGCAGTTTTTGCCTAGATTAAATTAAAATGCTCACCCTGCAGTTTCATATTTAGAATGTGCATTTTGTTATACAGATTGGCTAGGTATGTCATTTCTTGGCAAATGACTCGAGTGTACAACGCTTTTCAAATGCTTTTTCCATCCTCTGGAATTGAGTAATACCATAATTAGCCTTTTCAGGGTATCTTTTATCAAGTGTTCCTGCAATTTTAATGGTTTCATGGCTTCATTAGGCAGTGCAATGTAACAGATAAGGCATCGCTGATTTGATGGGAACAGAATAAAACCATACTCCTAGTATGTTAACTTGTATTGACACACTTTGTTTCTGAATAGGATTAGAATTCAAGGCTCCACTGCCTTCAGACTCATAGAGATCGCACTATATGTACTTATCCATCATTAACAGGGCTAAATTAAAACAAAAGATTAACACAAACTGGAAATGCCTGTCAGATGTTGACGATGACAGCGAGTTGACACGGTCAGTCAGGTCTCGTGCCTCAAGTTAGGGTGCCGCTTAAACCCCCCCCCCCCCCCAGAATCTTGAATGCCCCCCGATGACTTCTATTACCCCTACCGCCCCTTTAGGACTCCTAACGGCCCCCTTGAGGGGGTGGTACTGCCCCCGTTGGGAATCACTGCTCTAACTCTTTCTTGCTCCTTTGCAATGCTTCATTCCTCTTTGTCCCCTACTGTCATGATGAAGCCACTCACAGTTTGGAGAAGCAACCCCTCATATTCCGTCTGGAAAGCCACCAGCCTGATGGCATAAACATCAATTTCTCTGACTTTCAGTAATTTTTCTCTCTCCGCCCTCCCCCCTTCCTATTCTTCCATCCCCGCTTTGGCTCTCCAGTTTTCTCTTGTCACGTCCCATGGTGCTTCTCCACCTTGCCTTTCCCCCATGTTCCACTCTCCTCTCCTATCAGATTCCTTCTTCGGCCTTTAGCCTTTCCACATATCACCTTCCGGTGCTCTGGTTTCCTCCCACGTTCCAAAGGGTGTTAGTAGGTTAATTGTAAGTTATCATGTGATTAGACTCAGGTTAAATAGGCTTGTTGCTCCAGTAGGGCCTGATCCATGCTGTATCTCTAAATAAAAAGAAAATTCTTGTTCCAGTAATGTCTTGGACCCTTTGCTGCATTAAAGGTGCTACAGAGATGAAACCTTTTAGTCCATAGGACCATTAGGTCTAGGAGCAGAACTGGGCCATCGAGTCTGCTCTGCCATTTCGTCATGGCCGATCCAGTTTTCCTTCTTATCCTCAATCTCCTGCCTTCTCTTCATATCCCTTCGTGCCCTGGCCAACCAGGAATCTATCAACCTCTGCCGTAAATATACTTAAAGACTTGGCTTCCACAGCTGCCAGTGGCAATGAATTCCACAGTTTCACCAATCTCTGGCTGCAGAAGTTCTTCCTCATCTCCGTTCTAAAAGCACACACCTCTATTCCAAGGCTGTGTCCTCTGGTCTTGGACTCTCCCACCATATGAAATACCCTTTGGTATCCTCTTTAATATTATTGGCTAGCTTACTTTCATATTCCCTCTTAACCTTCTTAATGATTTTATGTTGTCTTCTGTTGCTCTAGAAAAGCTTTCCAATCCTTTAATTTCCCACTAATTTTTGCTCCATTATATGCCCTCTCTTTGGCTTTATGTTGCTTTTGACTTGTTAGCCACGGTTGTGTCGTCTTGCCTTCAGAATACTACTTTCTCTTTGGGATGTATGTATCCTGTGCCTTCTGAACTGGTTCCAGAAATTCCAGCCATTGCTAATCTGCTGTCATCGCTGCCAGTGTTCTTTTCCAATCAATTCTGGCCAACAGCAGCAGAAGATCTCAAGCTTACCTGCAGTGACCATTTAATTAAGTACAAGAGCTAACTAATAGTCATAGTCATACTTTATTGATCCCGGGGGAAATTGGTTTTTATTACAGTTGCACCATAAATAAATAACTAGTAATAAAACCATAAATAATTAAATGGTAATATGTAAATTACACCAGGAAATAAGTCCAGGACCAGTCCATTGGCTCAGGGTGTCTGACCCTCCAAGGGAGGAGTTGTAAAGTTTGATGGCCACAGGCAGGAAAGACTTCCTATGACGCTCTGTGCTGCATCTCAGTGGAATGAGTCTCTGGCTGAATGTACTCCTGTGCCCAACCAGTACATTATGTACTGGATGGGAGACATTATCCAAGATGGTATGCAACTTGGACAGCATCCTCTTTTCAGACACCACCGTCAGAGAGTTCAATTCCATCCCCACAACATCACTGGCCTTACGAATGAGTTTGTTGATTCTGTTGGTGTCTGCTGCCCCAGCAAATAAATAAATTGGAAACTGAGAGTACCAGGCAAGATCATGAGTGGTTTAAATGTTATAGATAGAAATGAATGGTGTAAGAGCCAGAGATGACAAAAGGTTGGACAAAAGATAGACTGAGGATGTGAGGAAAGTTACTTTTGCAAAGAAAATGAGTCTAACTTGAAGCAACATATACAAAATGCTGGAGGAACTCAGCAGGCTGGGCAGCATCTATGGAAAAGAGTGAACAGTTGACGTTTCAGGTGACACCTTTCATCTGATCCTGATGAAGGATCTGGGCCCAAAATATCAACTGTTTACTCTTTTCCATAGATGGTGTCTGGCCTGCCGAGTTCCTCCAGCATTTTGTTTGCGTTGCTTTGGATTTCCAGCACCTGCAGATTTTCTCGTGTTTGTGAGTCTGACCTGAATTTCAGCATCTGTATGAATGGCAGAAACGGAATAAAGCCTTCTGAATGGAGGGAATATTGTACAGAGCTTTGTGAAAGGAACAGCTGAACATGTCTGACACATTTGCTTTACTAGTTCGATGGGCTAAATTGTCTTCAGGCCTAAGTTCAAAGTCAATTTATTATCAAAGTACGTATAAGTCACCATATTGTGAGGAGATCCTGGAGTACTCCTATTAACTGTGCTTTTGAAGAGAGAGAGAGAGTTATTTACCACCAATATGTTGCTTTTGAAGAGAGAGAGAGGGAGAGAGAGAGAGACACGAAGAGTAACGGTTGGACTGTCACTTTAAGGCATTGGAAGTAACTTTGGATTTCTACTGAGTTGGGTTTGGAGACAGCGTCGAGCAGCTTGAATGTTGCTATGGTGACTGAAGGCAGGTTGTTGGTGTTACTTTCAAGGACTTGTTGCCTGCTTGCATTTCTTTGCAGACAAAGGAAGGAGGGACTCTGAGTGACAATTGATGCTCAGCATGGGAAGATAAAATAGGAGGTCAGATGATACTGACCTCAGACACAAGACCTGGACACTGAAGGAGATTTGTTGTGCCCGCAGAGAAAGTGGGTTTTGGAGCATTGATCAGGCGGGTCGATCCAAATTGCTATTCCAGTGAAGGAGAAGGGGTTGACCAACGGGGGGGGAGTTGTCGATGTGTCCACCCTTGCCGGGGTGATAGCTCCACCACAGGAAAACTGGTCCCCCGGTTAAACTCAGTCGGTGACTTGTGAAGGATTTCAGAGGACGACGAGAAGATCGACGGCAACAGCTCACCTGAAGACTCAACTCACTCTCTCTCTCTCTCTCTTTCTCTTTTTTTAAAATATAATTTTTATTGAGTTTTCGAAGTGATTACATAGAATGATAATATCTACCCACCCCTCTCCCCTTAACCCTTCCCCCCGATATATACCCCTACCTGAAAAAAAAGAAAAAGAAAGAAGAACTGCCTGGATATTGGAAGGTTTCCACATGCTCCATGGGATTCAAAATAAATTTAGTATATTTATTTATTACTTTCCCCAAGGGACCAACTTCTTTGTCATCGGAGCAACTAAATATGCCATCCTATCTGTTGTAAATATGGGTGCCAAATATTCAAAAATGTATCATATTTATCTCTTAAATTATAATTAATTTTTTCAAGTGGAATACAACTGGAAATTTCATTATTCCAATAATTCATACTTAAATACGAATCCGATTTCCAAGTAACTGCTATAGCCTTCTTGGCTACTGCCAATGCAATTTTTATAAATTCTTTCAGATATTTATTCAGTTTAAGTTTCGGTTTTATCCCTTCAATATCACCTAATAGAAATAATATAGGGTTGTGTGGAAGTTGAGTTCCAGTAATTTCTCTCTCTCTCTCTCCATCACTATTCAACTAAATACCATGAACTGAACTGAACTGAACTTTACTCAACATCGTAACACTGTATCTTTTACCCCTAGACTTAAAGAAGCTTGGTTTTTCATACATATATATTCCACACTTACTTTTATATATAATCATTGCAAACCTGTTTGATTTATCTACATATATATTAATGTATTGCATTGTTACTAATAAATATTAGTAGTTTATAGCAATGCTGGACTCCAAAGTGGTTTCTACTTCAGCTGGTTTCTTTATCCCCGTCACGGGGTACATGACAATATTTAGTGCCTATAAAAAGTATTCACTCCTCCCCGCTTGGAAGTTTTTCTGTTTTATTGTTTTACAACACTGAATCACATTGGATTTAATGTGTTTTATATGCTGATCAACAGAAATAGACTTTTTTGTGTCAAAGTGAAAATAGATCTCTGCAAAGTGATCTAAATTAATCACAAATATAAATAATTGATTGCAAAAATATTCACCCCCCTCTTTAATATGACACACCAAATCATCACCAGTGTAGCCAATTGGTTTCAGATGTCACATAATTAGCTAAATGGAGATCACCTGTGTGCAGTCAAGGTGTTTCTAGTCATTGTAGTAAAAATACACCTGGATCTGGATGGTCCAACTGCTGAGTGACAGGGTTTGGGGTGGCTATACCACCAAAGGATAGTGGAATCAGCAGAAGAACATCTAATAAGTTAGGGGTATATACAGTGAGGATGCTGGCGGTGTTGGTTGCGTTGCGATGGGTGGAGAAAGCTAGACAAGTCAAAGTGTTGATATGCTCAGATTCATCCTCAGTTCTAGCAAGTTTGAGGTCTTTTCACTCAAACAGTTAGCAAGATGTAATTTATGAAGTCCTTCAGTTAGTCACAAGAATTGCAAAGCAGGGAGGTCAGGTAAAATTTCTATGGTTTCCAGCACATGTAGGGGTGAGGGGGAATGAGAGGGTGGATGAGTTGGCAAAGAGGGCGTTAAAGAAAGAAAATATAGAAATGCACATTAGTATCAAAAAAGCAGAAGTTAAGTGTGTAATCTGGGAAAAAAAAATCATCCAAATGTGGCAAGAAAGAAGGGACAGAGAGGGGAAAGTGAGGCATTTATATCAAATACGAAAGAGTGTTGCAGTTACTAGGGTAGGTAGTGGATACAGAAGAGAGGAGACTGTGTGGACTAGGTTAAGGCTGGGGCACTGTGTATTAAACAAAACATTGAAAATGATAGGGAAACACCAGATAGGATTGTGTGAGGAATGTCGGGAAGAGGAGTCAGTAGAACATGTAGTTCTGAGTTGCAGGAAGTATGGGATACAGAGAGAGATGATGAGAATTAATCTAAGGGAATTGGGGGTGCAGGAATTCACATTAACAGGGTTGCTGGGCATAGCTGAGAAAGCACAGGTTAGGGTACTTTGAGCTTTCTTAAGGGATACAGGGGTGTTTTATAGGATATGATGGATAAGCAGGAATAGGGTACTAGGATGGGCAAAGATGGGAGGGTAAAGTGTAGGTTAGGGTGTGTGTGTGTGTGTGAGAGAGAGATTGGGTGAAGGGATTTAGAATGTAAGTCTATCATACACTCCGGAGCAGAAGGTGGCGGTAATGCACCATTAAGCTGGGTGCCAACCGCCGTAAAACAAGACGAAGAAGAAGAGAAGAAGGTCCAACTGCTGGTGAGTCATTATCCTGGCAAAAACTACGTCATGAAGACAAAAGAACACTCCAAGCAACTCTGCGAAAAGGTTATTGAAAAGCACAAGTCAGGAGATGGATACAAGAAAATTTCCAAGTCCCTGAATATCCCTTGGAATACAGTTAAGTCAATCATCAAGAAATGGAAGGAATATGGCCCAGCTGTAAATCTGACTAGAGCAGGCCAGCCTCAAAAGCTGAGTGACCGTGCAAGAAGGGGTCAAGTGAAAGAGGTCACCAAGAAACCTGACAACTCTCGAGGAGTTTCAAGCTTCAGTGGCTGAGAAGGGAGAGACTGCATATACTACTGTTGCCCAGGTGCTTCAGCAGTCACAGCTTTATGGGAGAATGACAAAGAGATGGCCACTGTTGGAAAAAAAACTCACATGAAATCTTGGTTAGATTTTGTCAGAAGGCTTGTGGAAGCTCTAAAGTCAGCTGGAAGAAGGTTCTATGGTCTGATGAAAGCAAAATTGAGCTTTTTGGCCATCAGACTAAACGTTATGTTTGGCTTAAGCCAAACACCACACATAATCAAAAACACACTAACCCTACCGTGAAGCATGGCATACTGTGAGGATGTTTCAGTGCAGCAGGTCCGGGAAGACTTGTGAGGGTAGAGAATAAAATGAATGCAGCAAATTACAGAAATCCCAGAGGAAACTCTGATGCAGTCTGCAAGAGAACTGCAACTTTTGAGAAGATTTATTTTCCAGCAAGACAATGACCCCAAGCATAAAGCCAAAGCTACATAGGAATGGCTAAAAAACAACGACGTTAATGTCCTGGAGTGGCCAAGTCAGAGTCCAGACCTCAATCGAATTGAGAATTCGTGGCTAGTTTTGAAAAGAGCTGTTCACTCACAATCTCCATGCAATCTGACGGAACTTGAGCAATGTTGTAAAGAAGAATGGGGAACAATTGCAGTGTCCAGCTATGCAAAGCTGATAGAGCAGACACAGACTCAAGGCTGTAATTGCTGCCAAAGGTGCCTCTACTAACTACTGATTTGAAGGGGGTGGGTAATTATGTAATCAGTTGTTTTGTGTTTGATAATTGTAATAAATGTAGACTGATTTGTAGAAATTAGTTTTCACTTTGACCTGAAAGATTCTTTTCCGTTGGTCAGTGTCAAAAAAGCCAAAAAACTTAGCCCTGACATCTCCTCTGTACCTACTTCCAAGCACCTTGAAACTGTGCCCTCTTGTGCTAGCCATTTCAGCTCTGGGAAAAAGCCACACAATCAATGCCTCTCATCATCTTGTACACCTCTATCAGGTCACCACTCATCCTCCTTCGCTCTAGGAAAGGCAGAGTTCACTCAATCTATTCTCATAAGGCATGCTCCCCAATCCAGGCAACATCCTTGTAAATCTCCTCTGCACCCTTTCTATGGTTTCCACATCCTTCCTGTAGTGAGGCGACCAGAACTGAGCACAGTACTCCAAATGGGATCTGACCAGAGTCCTATATAGCTGCCACATTACCTCTCGGATCTTAGACTCAATCCCACGATTAATGAAGTCCAATGCTTTGTATGCCTTCTTAACCTGCACAGCAGCTTTGAGTGTCCTATGGACTCAGAACCCAAGATCACAGAAGAATCATGGAGTGATGTCTTTGATCCTTCAGACCTTTGGTTGACAAACAATTTGTTGGAGGGAAGCAAGGGGTCAAACCACATCTTTGTGTGGAAGGCAACCGTCAATATTTTGGGTGGAAATCCTGCATCAGGATGTATTGAGCTGTAATTCAGCATTCTTCCCCGAAAACTGCTATGATGAGTGTATGATGTCTCTGGATCTGTACTTGATGGAGTTCAGTAAGATGTGGGGAGATCTCATTGAAACCCATTGGCTACTGAAAGAGCTAGATAGAGTGGACGTGGAGAGAATGCGTTCATTAGAAGAGTCTAGGATCTGAACACACAGCCTCAGAATATAGGGACATCCCTTTAAAACGGAGATGAAAAGGAGTTTTGCACACAGAGGTGGTAAATCTTGGGAATTCATTGCCACAGATGTGGAGGCCAAACCATTGAGTGTATGTTTAAAGCAGAGATTGTTACGGGGGTTACGAGTTAAGAAAGAAGGCAAGAGAATGGGGTTGAAATAAAATCAACCATAACTAAATGCAGGAGCAGATAGACTGGATTGGGCTGACAAAATTCTGCTCCTTTTTCTTATGATCTAATACTGCTCAGCCTGCTGAGTTCCTCCAACTCAGTGTTTGTTGCTACAGATACCAGCATTTGCCATCTCTTGTGTCTCCATACCTTTAATAAACTTTCTTTCATTGACACCTAAAGTTTTACTTCCCCAAGTTTATCAAGAAACTTGTTTTTTGCAATGATTTTTTTTTAAAGTTTCACGTCTTCTGTCACTAGGGCTGAACTTCCTGTTCCCTGCTCATACCAGTCAACTAGGTCACTTTAAGTCCATCAATTGTAACAACAGCTAATGTTGGTTTTCCGGGTTACATTGGTCCTGACTCCACTGGCTAGCCTGAGTCTATTTTTGTTGGCTACAGGAGACCTCAATGCTCTTCTCCCAAATAAGGACTTGCCCCTGTTTTAATTCCCTTGCTTTACTGTGAATAAGGCATTTTAAAACCAGATTGAGCCAGTTCAAGTCAGACACTAGGCTCAATTTACTTCATTTCTGTAATTCCATAAACCTGCAGCAGGTTATCAATAGGGGCTTTGTTATGTTCATTTTCAATCACTAATCCAGCCAGAATTAGCTCAGGAAACAGTTCACAAAATGCTGGTCACAAGAACAATTTCACAAAACAGTGGTGGTCTTCTCTGCCAGCAACGAAGACTTTGGGTTTGTCTGCTTGGTTTTGGAATGAGGATTAATTCATTATTGTCACATGTACCAAGAAACAGTGAAAAGCTTGTCTTGCACATCGTTCATATTGATCAAATCATTACACAATACCTTGAGGTAGAAAAGGTAAAACAATAATAATGCAGAATAAAGTGTAAAAGCTCCAGAGAAAGTGCAGTGCAGATAAATGATAAAGTGCAAGGTCATGTAAGGAGGTACATTGTGAGATTGAAGGCTGATTTATACTTGTGTGTCAAATGTACGTCGTAGGTACTATGTACCCTACGCCAAACCCTACACCGTAGGGTGACATGCACCTCCCTAAAAATGTAACTCATGCTTTCACAGCGACGCAGACCACAGCAACTGTGATTGGCCCGCTTGGTAGCATCGCATTTCCGGTTGCTTTTCTCCGCCGTGTCCGTACACTGATGCGAAATAAATGGTTGGAGATGATGAACCAAATCGTCAAATCTACCTGACGACATCTCAAAATATTTGAAATGAAGTTCCTCGTCCATGTCTCTCACGAAGAAACTCAACACAGTGGCATAGAAACCCCATCGCCAACTAGCGTTTTGGTGGGGAATTGCAGAGCGACGCAGACACAACTACACATGCTCGCTACGGCGTAGGGCTACGCAGAAGTATAAATCAAGCCTATGGCGTAGCCCTACGCACAAGTATAAATGAGCATTAAGTGTCCATTTTCACATACTGCAAAAGGTCAGTACAACAGTCGGCTAATAGTGGGGATAGATGCTGTCCTTGAGCCTGGTGATACATGATTTTAGGCTTTTGTATCTTCTGCCTGTCAGGAGAGGGGAGAAGAGAGAATTTCAAGGGTGATTATTCTGGCTGCTTTACTGAGGTGGTGAGTAGTATAGGCAGGATCCATGGAGTGGTGGTGGGGGGGGGCTGGTTTCCGTGACGTACTGAGCTGTCTCCACACCTCTGCAGTTTCTTGTGGTTGCCTGCAGAGCAGATGCCATGCCAAGGTAGAATGCTTTCTATGGTGTATTTATAAAACTTCCACTGTTCTTGACTCATTCCGGCTGTTTTGCAGATTTTAAGTTCCTTCATGGCTTGTAATTGCTTCTCACCTGGATCCACCTACTGCCTTGTCCTTTTGCTTCTCCCTTCCTTCAATCTGTCTCCCCTTTGTCTCCCCTGTGTAGTGCAGGACAAGGGCATCATTATGAACCCTCGACTGTTCATTTCCCACTATAGATACTGTCCATCCCACTGAATTCCTTCAGCAGCTTGTTTCTGTCTCCACATCTGAGCATCTACAGCCTCTTGTGTTTCCCCTTTGGGGTGATATTGAGCTTTTCAAGTGTTGTTTGAACTGTACACATCCAGGTAAGTGGGATGTATTCCATCACATTCCTTAAGGGGATGCAGACACTAGTCCAGTGGGGTAGAAGCTGGCAGAAATGATGGGTCTACTGGTACAGTTACGTTTGTGGACCTTGGGTGGGAGGTAGAGACGAGCTGTGTGGGGTATGGGAGCTGAGGTTCGTGACAGTGGATGGGAGATCATGAGAGGCGATGATGTTGCTGATAGTGTGGGAGAAGTGTCCATCATTACTTCTGTTTTATACCCCAGAATCAGGCCTTTTTAATTCTGATGCAGTCAGTTGAACACTGGGCTCAGCTTACTTAATTTCAGTAATTCCATAAATCTGCAGCGGGCCCTGGAGACTTTATTTTATTTAGAGATGCAGCACGGCCGTGCCGCCCAATTACACTCACGTGACCAGCTAACCCACATACATCTTTGGAATTTGGGAGGAAACCGGAGCACCTGGAGGAAACCCACGTGGTCACAGGGAGAACTTCCAGACTCCCTTGCAGACAGCAGCAGGAACTGTACCCGGATCACTGGTGCTGGAATAGAGTTACACCTCTAAAGGTGAGATGGTGGATAGATTTTAGGTAGTCAGGGATGACTTACTCATTTGAGGAAAACCCGCTTAGTCCTGTAGCCACTGTGTTTACACTCAATGGCTACTTTATTAAGTACCTCCTGTATCTAATGAAGTGGTCACTGAGTGAATGCTCATGGTTTTCTGCTGCTATAGCTCATCTATTTCATGATTCGGTGTGTTGTGTATTCAGGCATTTTCTTCTGCACACCGATGTTGTATCATTTAGTTGCTAAAGAGAAAGGTTCTAGAGATAAGGACAACAAGGAGGTGGTCACTTGGAGGGTGTCGTGTGGCTACGGGATTGTTTCGAGTCAATGTCAGTTGTGATTCACATCTTTGGAACTTAGAAGCCAAAGTGATATTCCCAGTGCAGTGTAGAGGGACACACACTCAGTCGCCACTGATTGTACGTCTGTGGTCTTCTCCTGTAGTCCATCTGCTTCAAGGTTTGATGTGTTCTCCATTCAGAGACGCTCTTCTGCACACCACTGTTGTCGCACGTGATTACTTGAGTTACTGTGACTGCCCCTCTCCCCCACCCCCCGTCAGCTTGAACCAGTCTGGCCATTCTCCTCTGACCTCCCTCATTAACAAGGTGTTCTCACCCACAGAACTGCCACTTACTAGATGCTTTTTTTGTTTTTCCCTGTAAACTCTAGAGCTTGTTGTGCGTGAAAAATCCCAGGAGGTCAGCAGTTTCTGAGATACTCAAACCATCCCGTCTGGCAGCCATAATCATCCCACCATCAAAGTCACTTAGATCACATTTCTTCCCCGTTCTGCTATCTGCTCTGAACAACAAATGAACTTCTTGACCATGTCTGCATGCTCCTGTGCATTGAGTTGCTGCCACGTGATTGGCTGATTAGATATTTGTGTTAAAGAGCAGGTGTACAGGTGCACCTCATATAGTGGCCACTGAGTGTGTGTGACCTTTTAAAACACAAAGGGGCCTCCCGTGCTTGTTTCTTTTTCACCTCATTATCCCTTCCAATATCCAACCTTTTTGTTCTCCGCTCTGCTTCAGCTTTAACCCGTTAACTCAGAGTTCTTAATGCTAAAAAGAAACATAAGTCTGGCAGAACTGTTCAGAATTATTTAGAAAGACTTCTGAAGTAGGTCTGAGATTAATTTTTTTCACATATAAACATTCCAACAAATGAATTAAAATGAACTGAAAATGAAACCATCTCCTTCATGATTTTTTTTTCAATTGGAATTTTATGATTTGCTTTGGTTTTCTTTAACATTTTTTTTTCATCTGGATAGAATTTAATTGGATTGAAACTCTTCTCATAATTATTTTGTGGTGTAGACTGTTTATATATTCCTGAGACCTTTGCAGACAGGATAAGACTTGATAGGCAAGTGAGTTGTTTTTTTTTTATTTTGAGTTGGCACTAAGACGGTGATGAGGAATCGAGAAAGGTCAACCAGAAGTTCAGGTATGCTTGCAGATTGACTGCCAGCTTGGCACATTGCCTTTTTAAATTAATGTAATGAATGCTGAAATCTGGGTTTTTTATGTGACAGTTTATTAAATGCCATCTGGGAATCCAAATGTACTCCTCCTACTGATCCCTCCTTATCCACTCTGTATGTTAGAATATACAACAGTACAGACCACTCAGCCCATGATATAGTGCCAACGCTTAAATCTACTCCAAGGTCAATCTAACTCTTTCCTCCCTGTAGCCCTCATCCACTCATCCATGTGCCTATCTTAGAGTCTCTTAAAAGTCCCAAATGTATCAGCCTCTACCAACTCCCCGGTAGTGTGTTCCATGTGCCTACGACACTCTGACAACCTTCCTCTGACATTCCCCACTGTACTTTCCACCAAATCACCTTAAAGTTATCGTTCGTTCGTTCGTTCATTATGTGCAATGCAGTATGACATGACTGATCATGGTCTTTCCATGACCATAATTGTTCTTGGCAAATTTTTCTACAGAAGTGGTTTTCCATTGCCTTCTTCTGGGCAGTGTCTTTATAAGAAGGGTGACCCCAGCCATTATCAATATCCTTCAAGAGATTGTCTGCCTGGCGATAGTGGTCGCATAACCAGGACTTGAGATATGCACCAGCTGCTCGTACGACCATCCACCACCTGCTACCATGGCTTCATGTGACACTGATCGGTTGGGGGGTGGGAGGGGCGGCTAAGTAGGTGTTACTCCATGCAGGCTAGTGGAGGGTGGGAGCATCTTAAACCTCCTTTGGTAGAGATGTATCTCCACCCATTGCATAAGCCATCAATAAACTACATCCTCAATGATCTCGATAATTTGTCAAGTATGAATTGCCTTCCATGAAACTATATTGAAATACTTTGATGTTCTAAATGTCCTATTATTGCCTTGTTGTTTATAGATTTCAGCATTTTACAGATGATAGATGTTATGCTTACTGGCTCATAGTACTCAACATAAATTTAGACTGGGAGACTACTTCGCTGAGCACCTACGCTCCACCCACCAGAAAAAGCGGGATCTCCCAGTAGCCACCCATTTTAATTCCACTTCCCATTCCCATTCTGATATGTCAGTCCATGGCCTCCTCTTCCATGGTGATGAGGCCACACTCAGGTTGGAGGAGCACCATTCTATATTCCATCTGGGTAGCCTCCAACCTGATGGCACGAACATCAATTTCTTGAACTTCCAGTAATACCCCCCCCCCTTCACCATTTCCCTCTCTCACCTTGTCTCCTTAGCTGCCCATCACCTCCCTCGGGTGCTCACCCCTCTTTTCTTTGTTCCATGGCCTTCTGCCTTCTCCTAGCAGATTTCCCCTTCTCCTGCCCGGTATCTCTTTCATGAATCAACTTCCCAGCTCTTTACTTCACCCCTCCCCCCTTTCACCTATCACCTTGTGTTTCTTCTTCCCCTCTCTCCCACCTTCTTAGTCTATCTTCTCATCTTTTTTTTCTGCAGTCCTGATGAAGGATCTCAGTCCGAAATGTCAATTGTACTCTTTTCCATAGATGCTGCCTGACTGCTGAGCTCCTCCTGCATTTTGTGTGCGTTATGTTTGATGTACGCCATTTCAATTCTTCTGACTGCATTTGCAGTAGGAATTTTGGCAGATTACATCAGCTATCTCTGTGGCCACTTCATAAGAGTCTAAAATGTAGGCCAACATCATTGTGTATTTAATATTTCATTGGTGGTTGTCCATCATGTCCGACGATGACAGGAAACCTGTGCGGGAGAATTTTTTTTTAAGTGGAAAAGCCATTACACTGCGGCAGTTCCACTCCCTTGCCCTCAGAAGTCTGAGTCTAGTGGTGCAAATTAGCGACACGCACTGGGGTCTTGGATGCAATGGATCACCATGATGTTTTCTGTGCCTTGTCATGCCCGTCGCTCTCCATGGAGCGTTGCAGCACCACCTTCCTGGCTTTTGGATCTCATTGTAGATCTCATCCAACCTGAATTCTCATGCTAGGACAGGCATGTCCCTATCTCTCCATGGAATGAGGCTGCCAACTACCCTCACCCGGTTTAGCCTGCTTGTCGAAGCGGTGTACTGGGGTGTGGTCACCATCACATGCAAACAGCTACTTGGAGTTACAGGTGAGAGCTGAATATGAGAACACTCAGTCCTCTTTTATTGTCATTTAGAAATGCATACATGCATAAAGAAATGATACAATGTTTCTCCGGAGTGATATCACAGAAAACAGGACAAACCAAAGACTAACACTGACAGGACCACATAATTATAACATATAGTTACAGCAGTGCAAAGCAATACCATAATTTGATAAAGAACAGACCATGGGCACTGTAAAAAAAAAGTCTCAAAGTCCCTGAGTCGATCGACTCCCGAGTCTCCGATAGCGGCGGCAAAAGGGAGAAACTCCCTGCCATAAACCTCCAGGCACCGTCAGCTTGCCGATGCCTTGGAAGCAGCCAACCACAGCTGGCATTGAGTTCGTCCGATGGAAACTTCGAGCCTCCAACCAGCCCCTCCGATACAGCCTCCCAAGCGCTATCCTCTGCCGAGCGCCTTCGACCCCGTCTCGGCCGCTGAAACACGCAAAGCTGAGGATTCGGGGCCTTCTGCTCCGGAGATTCCGGTTACCACACAGTAGCAGCGGCAGTGAAGCCGGCATTTCAGAAGTTTTCCAGATGTTCCTCCGTGCTCTCACGTCTGTTTCCATCAAATCAGAATTTTGCACGGTCCCCTACTTGTCAGATTGCAGATATAATTCACCAGAGAGGCCACGTGCGCTGCCGTCGCGCCACCATCATCTCCTCCCCACACCATATCCAGTGGGGACCAAAGGTGAGTGAGCTACCCCAGATTTGACACAACAAGCCCCCTTCACCAGAGGTGCTACCTCTCCCTGCACACCCAATACACTCCACTATTTCAGTAATATTTGAGTAATATTGTAAATATATTGTTTGATTAAGCATTATTGGATGTTTTCGTAAATCATTACAGGTTATATGTACAAAGTACGGAAATGACTTGTGTCATTATACCACCACATCATTTGTGCTTGCCTTGCTAAAGTAAAACTAACCAAACAGACACGAGCTTTCCACAGCTGGTTCCCTTGTTTCTCTTTCAATTAGTTTTATGTTTTAGAGTTATACATTAAAACAAACATGTCCAGGAAATTTGTTGAACTCAGATCAGATTAGATTCTGATTAGTTGATTAGGATGGAATGAAGTTCCTTGCTTGCAAGCAGCTTGCAGAGTAAACAGTATACTTGATAATAAATACAGCATCGAGCTTGAAGCGATGGAATGGTGCAAAGACAGATTTATGAAGCCCAGAAACAAATGCTAAAATGATAATGATCGAATAACTGAGAGACGCAAACGCGAGGAAATCTGCAGATGCTGGAAATCCAAGCAATACACACAAAATGCTGATGAACGCAGCAGGCCAGGCAGCATCTCTAGGAAGAGGTACAGTCGATGTTTCGGGCCGAGACCCTTCGTCAGGACTAACTGAATGAAGAGCTAGTAAGAGAGTTGAAAGTGGGAGGGGGAGGGGGAGGGGGAGATCTGAAATGATAGGAGAAGACAGGAGGGGGAGGGTAGAGCCAAGAGCTGGACAGGTGATTGGCAAAAGGGATATGAGAGGATCATGGGACAGGAGGCCCAGGGAGAAACAAGGGGGAGGGGAGCCCAGAGGAAGATGGAGATCAGGCAAGGAGTTATAGAGAGAGGGACAGAGGGAGAGAAAAGAGAGAGAGGGAAAAAAGGGAAAAAATAAAAAGTAGTAAATAAATAAATAAGGGATGGGGTGAGAAGGGGAGGTGGGGCATTAACATAAGTTAGAGAAGTCAAACATTTCACTGGTAGAGGGAAGAATGAATTCAATTAAATACCAGCAAATTCTGGAAGCAAACAACACACCATCTGTAAAAAAAGGCTGAAAAGATGAAAAGAGGATGGCTTCTACAATAACCTAAACACACCTCAAAATCCACAATGGACTACCTCAAGAGGTGCAAGCTGAAGGTTTTGTCATGACCCTCACAGTCCCTCGACCTAAACATCATCGAAAATCTGTGGATAGACCTCAAAAGGGCAGTGCATGCAAGATGGCCCAAGAATCTCACAGAACTAGAAGCCTTTTGCAAGGAAGAATGGGCAAAAATCCCCCAAACAAGAATTGAAAGACACTTAGCTGGCTACAAATAGTGTTTACAAGCTGTGATACTTGCCAAAGGGGGTGTCACTAAGTACTGCCATGCAGGGTGCCCGAGCTTTTGCTTCGGGCCCTTTTCCTTTTTGGTTATTTTGAAACTGTAAAAGATGGAAATAAAGAAGTTTTCTTGCTTACAATATTAAAGAAATGTGTCATCTTTAACTTTATGCCTTTTGAAAATCAGTTCATCTTTTACTTGCTTAGCTATTCACAGTAACAGAAATTTTGACTGGGGTGCCCAAACTTTTGCATACCACTGTGTGTGTATGTATATATATATATATATATATATATAGAGAGAGAGAGAGAGAGAGAGAGGTGAAATAAATAAATAAATAAATAACAGATGGGGTACGAGGGGGAGGTGGGGAATTAACGGAAGTTTGAGAAGTCAATTTTCACGCCATCAGGTTGGAGGCTACCCACACGGAATATAAGGTGTTGTTCCTCCAACCTGAGTGTGGCTTCATCTTGACAGTAGAGGAGGCCGTGGATAGACATATCAGAATGGGAATGGGACATGGAATTAAAATATGTGGCCACTGGGAGATCCTGCTTTCTCTGGCAGACAGAGCGTAGGTGTTCAGTGAAATGATCTCCCAGTCTGCGTCGGGTCTCGCCAATATATAGAAGGCCACATCGGGAGCACTGGACGCAGTATATCACCCAGCCGGCTCACAGGTGAAGTGTTGCCTCACCTGGAAGGACTATCTGGGGCCCTGAATGGTAGTGAGGGAGGAAGTGTAAAGGCATGTGTAGTACTTGTTCTGCTTACAAGGATAAGTGCCGGGAGGGAGATTGGGGGGGAAGGATGGGGGGGACGAATGGACAAGGGAGTCGCGTAGAGAGCGATCCCTGCGGAAAGCAGAGGTGTAGACACAGCTCAGTCCATCTTGAAAATCATCCTCCCCTCATGTCTACACTTCTCACTGCCTCAGAAAAGCACCCAACATAATCTAAGAACCTCCTACCTTGGACATTATCTCTTCTCTCCCCCTTCCTTCAGGCAGAAGATACAAAACCTTGAAAGTATGCACTACCAGACTCAAGGAGAGCTTCAATCCCACTGATATGAGAATCTTAAATGGACCTGTTGTACAAAAGATGGACCCGACCTCACAATTTACCTTGCTCATGGTCTTCCTGCACTATATTTTCTCAGTAAGTGTGTTACTTTATTGTGTATTTTGTTGTTTGCAAAACTAAGTTTTCCTTGGCACAATAAATATTGTGGATCTGGAAATCTTGGGAAAACATAGACTGCAGGAATGCTCATGGAACTCAGAAAGACAGGCACCATCGATGGAGAGGAATGCAGATGGTGTTTCAGGCCAAGACCCTTCCTCAGGACTGGAAAGGAAGTGGGAAGATGCCAGAATAAGAAAGTGGAGGTAGGGGAAGGAGTACGAGCTGGCAGGTGATCGGCGAGACCAGGTGAGGAAGAAGGTAGGTGAGTGAGGAAAGAGATGCAAAGTAAGAAGCTGGGAGGTGATACGTGGAAGAAGCAAAAGGGTGAAGAAGGAATCTGATAGCAGAGGCGTGTGGACCATGGGAGAAACGGATGGAGGACTGTCATTATCATGTCTGCCCAAGACGTGATGTTTCATCAGTGGGGCTGCAGGAATTTCAAAGTAATAACTAATGTAAGGGTCTTTGCCCCACTGACCCCCCCCCCCGTTGCCTAGGGTGAATAGCTGTCAACCCCGCCAACAGATCAATTGCTTTGGTGCGGATAAAGTGTGAGTCGCCCAACGATCAGCCACAACACAAATATGAAACAATATATAAAGTGCGAGTAAAGAATTATACTTTATAGCAAATTTTTGGTGTTGGGTTAGTAGAAACAACTACAAGAAAAGGCGCCACGTAAGTAACTTATCAGTCTTGTGCACATAATATTTTAATACGTTGGAGCTCACGCCTCTGATTCCATCCACAACGTCCTTCCGAGACTCCGGCCACCCTCCGAACCCCCAAGGTTCGGTGTCTGCTGCCCGGGAACCCCATCTGTTCCTCACACGTCCGCCCTCTCTGCTCGGCTCCTGAAAAAGCCCGCACTCCTCAACTCAGGACACATATACAAGATAACAGAACATGACTTCCATTGGCTAACAAATAAATACAATTTCCATTATCTCCCTGTATAACCCAAACATTGCAGTTACAGAGAACCCCTTGCTCAGCAGTTAGCATTACGAGAAGCCATTTTAATATAACACTTCAGAGAAGCCATTTTGGTAATAAGTGATCAACAGTTAACAGTCCACCTAGTATACTGAGAGCCCTACACTAAGTAGGTTGGGCAGCATCTATAGAGAGGAATAAAGAGTTGATTTTTCATCAGGATCCGGGTGGAAGTTCTGATGAAGGGTCTCAGCCCAAAATGTTGACTCTTTATTATAAAACCACAAGATACGGGAGCAGAATTAGGCCATTTGGCCCATTGAGTCTGCTCCACCATTTCATCATGCCTGATATATTTTTCTCTCATCTCCAATCTCCTGCCTCTCCCATATCCCTTTGTGCCCTAACTAATCAAGAATCTATCAACCTCTGCCTTAAATATACGTATAAAGACTTGGCTTCTGTAGCTGCCCGTGGCAAAGAATTCCACAGAATCATCGCTCTCTGGCTAAAGAAATTCCCCTTCATCTCTGTTCTAGAAGGACACCCCTCTATTCTGAGGCTGTATGCTCTGGTCTTAGACTCTCCCACCAAAGGAAATATCCTCTCCACCTCCACTCTATCAAGACCTTTCAACTAAGGCATTGTTGTACTATAAGGAGATACTCATTTAGGACTGAGATAATTTTCCGTGGCTGTACGATCCTATTACTGCCATTTTTTAAATGAATTCTTGTGTTCTAAGTTACACTGAGTGCAAAGACCTTATTTAGCCACTTGGTGGTGCTATCATACAGTGATCCGGCAGTTCCAAATAATTAGTTAGCAACTGCAGACTATATGTATTCTACGCAATCAATAAGGACTTGGGTTTACCTTTGGGAACATACCTTCTCAAATAGGGAAAGTAATCGATTCCTTATAATAACAACTTATTAAAGTTAGCAAATGTGTTTTTAATGAGTATATGAAACCCAATGGTTGAGGTATTTCCCAAGTTGCTTATTGATTTCTATTCATACACTGGTATCCTTGCTTAGTGGCAGCAATATACATTCAGTGGCCACTTTATTAGATACCTCTTGGCCACTAACTGTATGTTCACGGTCTCCTGCTGCTGTCGCCCATCCACTTCAAGGTTCGATGACACCTCCATGTCAGCTTGAGCTAGTCTGGTCATTCTCCTCTGACCTTTCTCTTTAACAAGATGTTTTTCACCCACAGAACTGCCACTCACTGCATGTTTTTTTTCCACTATTCTCTGTAAACCTTAGAGACTGTTGTACATGAAAATCCCAGGAAAGCAGCAGTTTCTGGGATACTTAAACCACCCTGAATGGCACCAACAATCATTCTAAAGTCAAAGTCTTTAGATCACATTTCTTCCCAATTCTGAACAATAACTGAACCTCTTGACCACGTCTGCAGGCTTTTATGCGTTGAATTGCTGCCATATGATTGGTTGATTAGATATTTAGATTAGTATGTATACCTAAGTAAAGTAGCATATATAAAGTTCTTCATCAAGTTATGGTATTGTTGCACTGTTGTAACTATATGTTATAATTATGTGGTTTTGTTAGTTTTTCAGTCTTGGTCTGTCCTGTGTTTCTGTGATATCACACCGGAGGAATATTGTATCATTTCTTAATGTATGCATTACTAAATGACAATAAAAGAGGACTGCGTGTCCTCATAATCTAATCTAATATAGGGGATTATGCTAAATAAAAGAGGTTCTGGTAGGCTAGTTGCATCTCACGTTTCTCATTAATGATGCAGTTTCTACTTAATTGTCCATCTTCGGCTTCTTAGTTATGAGGTGCTGGTACCTCGGTGTTAGTCTCATTTTTTTTTCTCTTGTGTTGGCACATCCACATTGCAAGGCCTTTTGGTTTTTGTCTCTCTCCTCTAGCCTCTGACAGGGAAGCGGTGGGAGCAACTACATTGCTCGTCTTGATCTTGAAGATCATAAACCTGTTGAATCTTTTCATTTGTTCTACAGAATGAGTGCAGGTAGAAGAGGTTGGTGGGATGGAGGTTGCTGGCATGGGGAGGTGAGGCTTCAAAGAGACATCTGGTTCAGGATACTGAGGATGTTCTGATGCGAAGTGGAGTGGACAACTCCAAACTGATTCTATGAACTACTGACTCACTTTCAAGGACTCTTTGTAAATCATGGTTTCATAGACCATAGATCAGCATAGCACAGAAGTAGGCCCCTTGTACTTCTTCTCCTCCTCTTGCTTTCTGGTTTCTTGTCACTTCCTTTCCAGTCCTGATGAAGGGTCTCAGCCTGAAATGTGGGCTCTTTCATTTCCCTAGATGCTGACTGACAAGCTGAGTTCCTCCAACATTTTGTGTGTGTTCCTCTGGATTTGAGGCATCTGCAGACTCTCTAGTGTGTAGATGAGATGATTGCTAATGAAACCATAAGTAACAGTATTAATATATCTCTTATTCATACAAGGGCATCGTATGGTAGACAAAAATGTCTTATCTATCCTTAACAGGCCACTTCAGAGGGCAGCTAACAGTAAGCCCCATTGTTGAGGGCACAGGGTCACATACAGGACAGTTTGATAAAGACTGGGGATCTTCCCCAATGAACATGGGTTTTTAACAACAGTTAGTTAGCTTCATGGTTCCAATTACTGACACTAGTTTATTTTGGTAGCAGATTTATTTAATTAGCCAGATTTAAACCTTCCAGCTGTTTTTGAAGATTCAAGATTCCAAATTGTTTATTGTCATTCTTTAGTACACGAGTGTAACGGGGAATGAAATGATTTAGTCCAGATCCGATGCAGCATGGAAAAAAACACATAAGCATAAAGAGCACAATAATTAAAAGCAGTAAGTACAAAATATATAAATATAAGAACAATCCTATAAAATAAAATCTACCAGTAAATGTTTGGTTGTGGCCATATGTACAATATCTACAAAGATCAGCTCACTTACATAGACTGATTTTATGCACATGAAGTGACACTAGGTGCAGGAGTATTTGAACATAAGGTGACTTTGACAGGAAATGATAAAGTGACAAAGTGACTCCTGGCATGAGGAACATTTCTATTGTAGTTAGCAGGACATATGGAAACACAGTAGGACGGTAACTGTGTAGACAGTGACTATGTCAAACAGCCATTTTCCTACTGTGTTTTCATATGCCCTGCTGCTCGCTAGAAGAGTTCCCCTTGCCAAGAGTCATTTGAACTGATGTCTCTGCATCAATACTCCAAAGCCAGGGTCACCACTTGACACCTTGGTCATCTTCAAAGAGAGATCAGAAGTGGAGAGCGTGAGCAATTTTAAGTTCCTAGGTGTCAATATCTCTGAGGATCTAACCTGGTCCCATCATACTATGCAGCTACAAAGAAGGCATGACAGCAGCCATATTTCATGAGTTTGAGGAGATTTGGTTTGTCACCTAAAACACTTAAATTTCAACAGATGTACCGTGCTGAGCATTTTAACTGGCTGCATCAGCTTCTGGTATAGGGGGTGCTACTATACAGGACAGAAGTAAGCTGTAGAAAGTTGTAAAATTAGTCAGCTCCATCATGGGTACTAGTTTGTGTAGTATCCAAGACATTTTCAAGAAGCGGTGGCTCAGAAAGGTGGCATCCATCATTAAGGACCTCATTTCTTAATGCATGTATGCATTTCTAAATGACAATAAAAGAGGACTGAGTGTTCTCATAATCTAATCACCCAGGACATGCCCTCTTCTTATTGTTACTGTTAGGAAGGAGGTACAGAAGCCTGAAGGCACATGGACAATGATTCAAGAAAAGCTTCCTCCTCTCTGCCATCGAATTTCTGAATGGACATTGAACCCATAAACACTACCTCACTACGCTTTTTAAAAATTTCCATTTTGCACTACTTTTCTTAATTCAACCATTTAATATATACTTACTGTAATTCAGTTTTTTTTTTCTATTTTATCATGTATTGCATTGTACTGCTGCTGCAAACTTAACAAATTTTACAACTTAATGCCGGTGATATTAAACCATACTCTGATTCTGATTCTGATCCAGCAAGACTGCCAGGGTGGCTTTGAGGCAAGGAGCGAGGCTATAGTGGGGTTACGGAGATGAGATGCTCAGAGAAGTAGTGTATGTGTGAAAATAAGGAGAGAGGTTGGTAGTAGAGTTATAGCACGGAAGGAGGCCCTCGTGTCCCAACTCATCCACTCTGACTCAGATGCCCTTCAAGATAGTCCCATTTGCCTGCGTTTGACCCATATCCCCCTTAATCCCTCCTGTCCAAGCACTTATCCAGATGTTTTTTGAAAGTTATTATTGCATCTGCCTCAATTACTTTCTCTGGCAGCTCATCCCATACATACACCGCCTTAGGCAAAGCAGACTAAAAATCTAAAGTTGGGCTTTATTTGTCACATGAATATTGAAACATCAAGATTCAAGATTGTTCAATGTCATTTCCAGTACACAAGTGCAAAGTAGAACAAAGTAACTGCTACGGTGGATCTGACTTACCGTCTCTAAGGGGTTTTATACCTTCTCCCTGTGACCGCGTGGGTTTCCTCCAGGTGTTCCGGTTTCCTCCCACAGTCCAAAGACGTACTGGTCGGCAGGTCAATCGGTCATTGTAAATTGTCCCGTGATTGGGCTAGGATTAAATTGGGCAGAGCAGCTCGAAGGGCCTGCTCCTCGCTGTATCTCAAGTTTAAAAAATGTACAGCGGAGTGCATCATTTTGCGTCAAATCAAATCACTGGAGATTGTGCTGGGCAGCCCACAGGTGTTGTAACACTTCTGGTGCCAACATAGCGGGCCGACAGCTCACTAACCTAGCCTATCTTTGGAATGTGGGAGGAAACTGGAGCACCCACGAGGTCATGAGCAGAATGTACGAGGTCCTTACAGACAGCTGTGAGAATTGAAACCTGACCTTACAGGTGTTGCTGAAAAGCCTTGCACTAACCTCTGTGCAAAGTCACCACATTGTGCCGACCTTTTAACCAAACTCTCGCCTTCGACATATCCTTCAATTTTTCAATCGTCCATCTCCCTATCTAAGAGTTTCTTAAATGCTCTTTAACGTATCTGCCTCTACCACCACCCTGGTAGAGTGTTCCACACACCCACCACCCTCTGCGTAAAGGACTTGCCTCTGACATCCCCCCTCCCCATACTTTCCTCCAATTACCTTACAATTATGCCCCCTCATATTAGTCATTTCCACCCTGGGGAAAAATAATCCCTGTCTATCCATTTTTATCTCCTTACCTGCCCATCACCTCCTTCTTCCCTTTCTTCTATGGTCTTCTATCCACTCCCATCAGATTCCCCCCTCCACTAGCCCTTTATCTCTTTCACCAATCCACTTCCCAACCCTTTACTTCATCCCCTCCCCCTTCTCAGGTTTCACCCATCACCTACCACCTTGTACTTCTTCCTCCCCTCCCCCCACATACTTATTCCGACTTCTTGCCTTCCTTTCCAGTCCTGATGAAGGGTCTCAGCATGAATCGTCAACTATTAATTCTTTTTTTTAAGATTATGAGAACACTCAGTCCTCTTTTATTGTCATTTAGAAATGCATACATGCATTAAGAAATGATACAATGTTTCTCCGGAGTGATATCACAGAAAACAGGACAGACCAAAGACTAACACTGACAGAACCACATAATTATAACATATAGTTTCAGCAGTGCAAAACAATACCATAATTTGATGAAGAACAGACCATGGGTACAGTTAAAAAAAAGTCTCAAAGTTCCGAGTCGATCGACTCCCGAGTCCCTGATAGCAGGCAGCAAAAGGGAGAAACTCCCTGCCATAGATCTCCAGACACCATTAACTTGCCGATACCTTGGAAGCAGCCGACCACAGCCGACACTGAGTCCATCCGTCTGAAAACTTCGAGCTTCCGACCAGCCTCTCCGATACAGCCTCCCGAGCTCCATCCTCTGCCGAGCGCCTTTGACCTCTCCCCGGCCGCTGAAACAAGCAAAGCCGAGGATTTCGGGGCCTTCAGCTCCGGAGATTCTGGTTACCACACAGTAGGAGCGGCAGCGAAGCAGGCATTTCAGAAGTTTTCCAGATGTTCCTCCGTACTCTCACGTCTGTCTCCATCAAATCAGAATTGTGCACGGTCCCCTACTTGACAGATAACAGATATCTTTTCCATAGATGTTGCCTGACCTGCTGAGTTCCTCCAGCATTTTGTGTGTGTGGCTTTGGATTTCCAGCATGGGCAGATTTTCTCATGTATGTCACCCTGTCTGCATCTTATCATCTTGTACACCTCTATCAAGTCACCTCTCATTCTCCTTCACTCCAATAGTCTCATCTGAAGTACTAACAAATTGGATTATTAGCTAGTAAAACAAAAGGAATAATTTTGCTTCAGGACAATTGTCACTAAAGAGCTTTCAATGGATTCTGATCCTTCTTATACAGAGTAGCTTCATTTGTACTGATTAATTTTTACTTTTAGTTTACATCCAGCTGTGATGCAATTATTGCTAATTTGATTTTCCTTTTAAAAGACTTTAAAATGACATTTATAATGTCATTTTTAGATATGTGTTTCAAATGGCTGACATGAGTTAAATTTAATTTGCCCCTGGTGAGATGATGGTTTCATTAATTGTGGGTATTTTTCCAAACATGTGCTGGAAGTGAGGGACATCTGCAGACAGTAACTTGCAGAAGGTTCCCTGCTGAGGACTTGTCTTCATACAATTGCCCCAGAGGACTTCCTTCCTCAAACGAAAGAAACAACACATAAACACATCCCTGCTATTGGTTCTGCAGGGGGACATTGACTCCTGCCTGGGATGTGATTGCAGAGGTGTACTTCAGAGCATCAACATACAACTAAAGTTCGTGTTTCAACCATGCCTGCAATGCGCACCAGATTTAATCAAAGTCCCTTTGCACCTCTGATGTTTAAACCTTCTCCCCGTTTACATAGTAGTCGGACTATTGTTCCCCTTACCAAAGTGCATTATCATACATTTCCCAACGCTGTATTCCATCTGCCACTTTTTGCCCATTCCTCCAATTTTTCTAAGTCCTGCTGCAATCACATTCCTTCCTCAGCACTACCTACCCCTCTACCTATTTTGTATTATCTGCAAACTTTGCCACAAAGCCGTCAACTTGCACTATCTAAATAATTGAAAATCAATGTGAAAAGTAGAAGTCCCAATGCTGACCCCTGAGGACCACCACTAGTCACTGGCAGCCAACCAGAAAAGATCCCCTTTATTCCCAATCACTGCCTCCTGCCTGTCAGCCATTCCTCCATCTATGCCAGTCCCTTTCCTGTAGCATCATAGGATTTTATCTTGTTAAGCCGCCTTACGTGAGGCATCTTATCAAATACCTTCTGAAAATCTAAGTAAACGACATCCACTACCTTTCCTTTGTCCACTCTGCTTGTTACTTCCTCAAAGAATTCCAACAAATCTGTCAGGCGAGGTTTCCCTTTACAAAAAACATGCTGACTTTGACATTTTATAATTATTGTTCAAGTACCCTGAAACCTCATCCTTAGTAATGGACTTCAACATGTTCCCAACCACTGAGGTTAGGCTAACTGGCCTAAAATTTCCTCTCTTTTGTCTTGCTCCTTTCTTAAAGAGTGGAGTGACATTTGCAATTTTCCAGTCCTCCGGGACCATGTCAGGATCAAGTCATTTTTGAAAGATCATGAGTGCCACATCCGTTATCTCTTCAGCAACCTCTCTCCGGACTCTGGGATGTAGTCCATCTGGTCCAGGTGACAACCACCTTAAGATCTTTCAGTTTGCCTTGCACATTTTCCTTTGTAATAGCAATGGCACTCACTCCTGCTCCCTGACACTCATGGACCTCTGGGATACAGTTAGTGTCTTCCACATCAAAGACTGAAGCTAAGTACTTACTAGTACTTATTAGGTTCATCTGCCATTTATTTGTCCCCCATTATTACCTCACCAACATCATTTTTCAATGGTGTCACCTCTGATTTAGCCCTTATATTACTGAAAAAACTTCTAGTATCCTACTTTATATTATCGGCTAGTTTGCCCTCATATTTTATCTTTCCCCTTCTTATAGCTTTTTAGTTGCATTTTGTTGGATTTTTAAAGCTTCCCGATCATCCAACTTCCCACTCACTTTTGCTACCTTAAATGATCTTTCCTTGTCTTTTATGCAGTTCTTAACTTCCTTCATCAGCCACTGATGCCTAACCCTGCCATTTGAGAACAACTTCTGTGAGATATATCTATGTGATATCTTGTGAACTATTCCCAGAAAATTCAACCACCTCTGTTCTGCTGTCATCTCCACCAGTATCCTCCTCCAGTCCTCTTGGGCAAGCTCCTCTCTCATGCCTCTGTAATTCCCTTTATTCCATTGTGATACTGCTACATGGGACTTACGCTACTTCCTCTCAAATTGCAGTACGAATTCAATCACATTATGATCACTGCCTCCGAAGGGTTCCTTTATGTTAAGCTCCCTAATAAGATCTGGGTTATTACACAACACCCAATTTAAGACAGCCTTTCGCTGACTAGGCTCAAGCAAAATCTGCTGTAAAAAGACATCTTGAAGGCATTCAACAAATTTCCCCTTTTACGATCCGAAACTAACCTGATTTTCACAATCCCCTTGCATATTGAAGTCCACCATTACAATTGTGACATTACCTTTATTACCTGCCCTTTCCAGCTCCCGTTGCAATCTCAACCCCACTTCCTGACGAAGGGTCTCGGCCTGAAACGTCGACTGCGCCTCTTCCTATAGATGCTGCCTGGCCTGCTGCGTTCACCAGCAACTTTGATGTGTGTTGCCCACTTCTTGGCTACTATTTGGAGGCCTATATATAATTTCCATAATGGTTTACTTTTACCCTTGCAGATTCTTAACTCCACCCACAAAGATGCAACATTCTCTGACTCTGTGTCAAGAAGTTTCTAAGGTACATTTAATGTCAGAGAAATGTATACAATATATATCCTGAAATGCTTTTTCTTCACAACCATCCACGAAAACAGAGGAGTGCCCCAAAGAATGAATGACAGTTAAATGTTAGAACCCCAAAGTACCCCCCCAGCTCCCCTCCCTCCCATGCGTAAGTGGCAGCAAGCAACAATCCTCCCTCCCCACACCAGCAAAAAAAGCAACAGCACCCCCCATCGAGCACTCAAACGTGCAGCAAAACAACAGCAAAGACACAGACTTGCAATATCCCAATTACTACTCGTTCACCCAGTATTTGACATACCACAGGCTCTCCCTCTCCCTAATAAGGGAGAAAGAGGTGTCTCCGTTTCACAGCGAGACGGGAGACATAACAAACAACTCGCTGGCTTACGATGTTAAAAGTCCATTGCGTTGCTTTTTCTGAGCTCTGTGCCCAAGGTCTCAGGTCTCTGGGCACACAGCCATAGATCTTCTGACTCCTACGACACACCAATCTCCTACTGGGACATCAACCTTCAATCTGCCCGTCTCCAAAGCCACGAGATCTCAGCCCCTCGAAAGGTGAGCTGAGCTCTTAGGCTGCGCCCTTGGCTTGTCGAATATCGGCCAGTCGTGAAACCCCGAGAGTGGGTCCCATTCCCACAAAGAACCAAAATCAGCATGTAACTCCAGATCAGGGTCTTCAAAAGAATGTTGAAGGGGAAAAATAGAGATTAAAGATGGAAATAGAGCTGTTTCCGAAGATGCAAGCGAAGGTGTCGCTGTTAGGTGCCATTGTCTCCTCAGTGACAACAATATGAGGTCATGCTCTCTTTTCTCTGGTGTTGCCAGGGAGATGGTACAGGAGCCTCAGACTCACACCAGCAGATTCATGAAGAATTATTACCCCTCAACAATCAGACTCCTGAACCAAATGGGATAATTTCACTCAACTTCTCTTGCCCCATCATTGAAATGTTCCCACAATCTATAGTTTCACTCTCAGTGTCTCACCATTTCATGTTCTTGATATTTATTGCTTATTTATTTGTTATTATTGTTTCTTTCTTTTTGTATTTGCACAGTTTATTGTCTTTTGCATTGTAGTCAATCGCCCCAAGTTGGATGGTCTTTCATTGATTTTGTTATGGTTATTATTCAATAGACTTATTGAGTATGTCCACAAGAAAATGAAGTGTTTAACTGTATAAGGTGACTTTAGATTAAATTAGATTAAACTTTATTGTCATTGTGCCAAGTACAGACACAAAGCCAATGAAATGCAGTGAGCATCTGACCAGAAATGCAAAGGATAGTGTTATTTACAGAATAACTGCGAATAAAAAGCAAGTGCTACAGCACACAAATATAATAGTACTGAGACAGTACAATACGGATGCAATACTGCTTAGCGCTGTGATGTGAGGTTCAGCAGGGTCACAGCCTCAGGGAAGAAGCTCTTCCTGTGCCTGCTGGTGTGGGAACGGAGGCTCCTGTAGCACCTACCAGATGGGAGGAGAGTAAAAAGTCCATGGTTAGGGTGAGATGCATCCTTGATGATGCTTTTCGCCCTGCCCAAGCAGCGCCAGAGAATTTTTCTTGCTGTTGCTACAGTGGGGCTGAAGTATTCAGTGATGGTGCTGAGGGATGTACTGCATGGTAATATGTATTCGCAAGGCCAGACGCGTGGTGATCAAAAGTCAATTTCAAGCATTATGTGCCTACTAAATGCCTCTGTTGATTCACAAGCAACAGCATTGATAGATCTAATATAGAAGTGAACTGTGACAGTGTCAACGGCTTAGGAGACAACCCGGGCTACACAGAGCATAAACAAACAAACCAACAGAGCATCCGACCCACAGTGCACAACGTGAATCACACACCAATCCCGCAATCAGCGTCAAATGCGTGCTTTTCAACTGAAAAACACACTAACCCACAATGTCCACTGTTATTCACATTACATAGACAGACAATGCCAAAGGATACACTGTTATTAAAGTCAAATAAGGCAAACAACAGATGCAAGGCTTTAGCAGGAGTTGGACAAATCATACTCTGATCATGCAATACCTCAATTAATTCGGCTACTGAATTTAAAACAAAAATCAACAGAATCACCGTTTGGAAGTCTAAGCAAAACCAGTAGTCTTAATAGCAGTAAATGTAATATTTTAGGATTTGCAGGAAACATAAGGACTATGGGGTATCCACCACAAAATAATAATTATAATCAGCATTGGTCTAGGCCCAAATTTTTAAAAAAATCACCATTGATGTTTTCAGAGAAGCACAATTCATCTGTTGTTGTGATTGGTGGTGAAAGCATCAATGATTTTCTGGATGTCAAGTGCTTTGGACCTCCGGCTGTTTATGGCCAACAGGGCCAAGTTGCTGTTCCGAGCATCGCCGCTGCTATTCCTTAGGTAGTTTTTGAGGTGTCTGAGGCAAGAGAAACTCCGTTCGCATGAGGCAGATGTCACAGGCAGAGTCAGTGATATGCAGATCAGTTTGTATAAATCTATAAATGAATCGCGGTAGGGTCTCATTAGAGCTAGAAATTCCACTGTGTCATTCACTGTCTGTCCTTGCTTTTGTTCTGTTTCCAGCAGACGCCGAACCTGATGTAGCTCTGCAGTCAGGTTCACTTCAGTCACTCCATAGTATTGGGCCATTGGCCAAAGACAATTCTTGTCTAGGAAGAACTTGTGTTTGGGACTCAGTGCTGAGACTCCAGTCAGAACACCCCCAGTCTCAATTGAGAACCGTCTTTTCATTTCAGTCAGAAATCTGTCTATAACCGGATAGAAACAGTGGTTGCGAAGGTCATCAGAGGATGTGACAGGTATGTGTTCAGTTTGGGCCTCAACAACAAAATCATGTAGGCGGTGGGGTGGCTGGGCCTGTCTCCTTTCATGTTGTCTGCTCTGTATACCGGCCTTGACGCACAGGTCCCTAGCTCTTGCCTGAATTTCACTCCATGATTTCTCTCCCCGTTTTGCATCGCTAACAGACTGAGCCAAGTCCACAGCGGATGAAAGCTCCAAACTGGGAGATTGTAGCTGGTCTGACATAAACTTGGTGACTCAGAATAAATCCTCAAACAGAGTGAGAAGTAAAGCAAACTGCTCGTCAATCAGTCCAGTTACAGCTCTGGCCTCCGTTTTCCTCCGTGCATTTGGCTGACCCATAATATCCTGTAGTGTAGCTAGAATGGCAGGGAGTGATTTCCTTATAGCTCACAAAGCTGTATACAGCCATGCCCAGCGTGTATCTGACAATTTCTTCAACTCCACAGGCTGTGCAGTTGGTTCCAGTTCTCTCTGTTTCTTCATGAAAAGATCATGGGCAACAGAGTTTGAAAAGAAGTTGTAAAGCAGCTGCACAGTTTCGAAAATCTCACCCGCTTGTTGTACATTGCTCACAACATCCACTAAAGCAAAGTTAAGTCTGTGAGCATGGCAGTGTATATATAATGCCTGCGGGACCTCTTTCCTGAACCTCTCTTGTACCCCGTTATTGCACCCAGACATCACTGCTGCCCCATCATAACACTGACCTATATACACGCATTCTTATCAATAACACACTGGGCAAGTGTCTGTTCAATGCTTTTAAGAAGCGACTCTGCGTCCAACCCTTCTGCTGGAGTGAAGTGCAAGAATTCTTCAAGCACTGTTTCGTTATTCAAATACCGCACCACCACTGATATTTGCTCCTTTTTACTCAAGTCTTTACTTTCATCCACCATGATGGCAAAATATCCAGCCCCCTTGATTTCTGCACTTATTTGACGTCTGACCATATCTGCCATAATACCCATAATTTCATTTTGGATATCGTGATGGGTGTTTTTTTGCATTTTCAGGATTATCCTCTATTTTTTTAGCTACAGGCTTATCAAACTTCCCAATTACACTGAGCAACTCAACAAAGTTTCCCCTATTGCCAGATCCACCATCCTCCCGATGTCCTCGCTAGGCAATGCTTTGGCACGCAGTATAGCGTAGAGACTCAACCACTGCTCTCATATACTCATGATTTTCTCCGACAATCTTTGCACGTCCTTTATCAAGCATATTTCCCAATCTTGAACTGTCTTGTTTTCTCAATCTGAATTTGGCCCATGCCTCCATAGCAAACTTATGAGCTGCATTTACATGGTGGGTTTTGAAAACTGTTGTAGCTTTCTGCCAGTTGTGGTAACCGGTGACAGTGAAGGTAGACTCAGAATGGAACCCATGTCCTCCAAACAGGAAATGCCTGCATGCTAAGCAGAACGTAGTATCTTTCATGATCGAATATTCCAACCAGGAGTACAGGTCAAACTAGCCATGAATAAAACTCCTTTGCTGATTGCCAAACTGTTGTGAAGGGTACATTTTTGATGCTGGCCAACGGGGTCCTTCCTCAGGCTGCTGGCTAACATCGCTAACAGTATTCCCACTCGCACTAAGAGCAGCTTCATCCACGTTCTCTTCTGAATCCTGCTCCATTTCTTGTTCCTCTACTTTGCCCTCACACTCCTTCAATGAACTGCTGTCGTCCTCATCCCCACTTACTTCTTTCTGCATGTCACTTTCAATTAAGACAGGCTCAGGCTGAGACACCACTGATTCCTCTGGATGAGGTCATTTTCTCACTAAAAATCGATCCATTTTTCATGCTGGCCGAAATAATGCACATGCCAGGCCCCCGCTTGCTTGTAAAAGCACAATGTGCTCGTGTGGCATCCGTTAGTCTCGCGAGACCATGGATCTGCGCCTGGATGTATACTATCAATCTCTCGCGTGAGTGAGAGTGAGTGACATCACCACCTAAAGTGATCTTAGATCAGCTTAACTGATCTGAGGACAGCAACGGCAAGATATTGACAACGAACGCATAAGCAGAAGTGTAGAGTGGATCTGACCTTAGACCAGCACAGAGTTTATAACTTTATTGCTGCGTGGGTGCTATGGTAATTGGGGGTGCTGTTTCACTAGATCAACTAGAGAAACAAGCTGTATTCAAAACTATACAGAGAAAGCAAAGCAGCTGCAATTTGTATGTGAAATTTCAGTTAATTTCTTGGTGGTGCTATTGTAATTTCTGCTGGTGCTATAGCACCATTAAGCACCACCTCAGCACCGCCACTACGCCCTGCTCAGGCAGCGTTTATGGTAGATGTTCTCAATGGTGGGCAATTGGGTGCCAATAATCTGCGGGGCAGTTTTCACCACCCCCTGGAGTGCTTTGCGGTCTGATACGGGACAATTGCCATACCACACTGAGATGCAGTTGGTGAGTATGCTCTCAATGGTACAGCGGTAAAAGTCCGTCAGTATCCTGAGACAGAGGTGAGCTTTCTTTATATGTTAAGGCATCCGTTAGTCTTGCGAGACCATGGATCTGCGCCTGGAAAGTCTTTACTCTCCAGGGCGCAGGCCTGGGCAAGGTTGTATGGAAGACCGGCAGCTGTCCATGCTGCAAGTCTCTCCACTCCATGACACCGATGTTGTCCAAGGGAAGGGCATTAGGACCCACACAGCTTGGCACTAGTGTTGTCACAGAGCAATGTGTGATTAAGTGCCTTGCTGAAGGACACAACACGTTGCCTCAGCTGGGGCTCGAACTCACAACCTTCAGATCGCTAGTACAGTGCCTTAATCACTTGGCCACATGCCCACTCTTTACATGTACTCAGATAATAAATTTACTTTGAACACACAAAGAAACTGGAGGAGCTTGGTGAATCAATCAGCACCTATGGAGGGAAATGGATGTCAGGATGTCAGCATTTCAAGTTGGGACCCCCCGCCCCCGGTCAGAACTGGAGAGAGAGGGGTGGTAGCCTGTATAAAAGGGTGGGAAGAAGGAATTCAACAGGAGCTAGTGGGTGATGGGTGGATCCAGGTGAAAGGAGATGCATCACTGTCTGGTATGGAGGTGCCACTACACTGGTTCAGAAAAAGCTGCAGCCTGCTCGATCACGGGCAATAGCTTCCCCAGCATGGAGGACATTTTCAAAAGGCTATGCCTCAAAAAGGTGGCATCCATCATTAATGACCCACATCTGCCATCTGCTCGTAACTACCATCAGAGAGGAGGTACACACCAGGGAAGTGCTGGGGGCCAAAGCAAAGAACCCTCTGGACGTGAGACTGTGTGGACACCTTCAGCTTTCTTAGCTTTCGGGCTAATCCTTCCCCAATAGTGTTCCATGAAAACGTCTAACACACTATTCTTCTCTGCCTTCCTGGACTGGAAGGGTTAATGTATGAGAAGTGTTTGATGACTTTGGGTCTGTACTCGCTGGCGTTTAAAAGAATGGTTGGGAGGGGGGTGGATCTCACTGAAATCTATCGAATACTGAAAAGCCTAGATAAAGTGGACATGAAGAGGTGTTTCCTATTGTGGGGGGGGGGGAGGCTAAAACCTGAGGGCACAGCCTCAGAATAGAGGAACATCCCTTTAGAACAGAGATGAGAAGGGATTTCTTTAGCCAGAGGGTGGTGAATCTGTGGAATTCACTGCCACCGAGGACTGTGGAGGCCAAGTCATTGGGTGTATTTAAAGCAGAGGATGGTAGGTTTTTGATGAGCAAGGGCATCAAGGTTATAGGGAGAAGGCAGTAGAATGGAGTTGAGAGGGATAATAAATCAGCCAGGATGGAATGGCAGAACAGACTCAATGGGCCAAATGGTCTAATTCTGCTCCTATGTCTTATGGAAAAAGTCAGTTCAGACTGGCAACAACATCTCCTCTTCAATCTGCATCAGCACAGGTGCACCACAAGGCTGTGTGCTTAGCCCCGTGCTCTACTCCCTTTACACTTATGACTGTGTGGTTAAGCAATACTCCATTGCCATTTTTAAGTTTGCTGATGACACCACTATCATAGGCCAAATCAAAGGTAGTGACAAATCAGCATATA
Source organism: Mobula hypostoma (assembly GCF_963921235.1). NCBI lineage: Eukaryota > Metazoa > Chordata > Chondrichthyes > Myliobatiformes > Myliobatidae > Mobula > Mobula hypostoma. Next base: position 173,872,482 of record NC_086103.1, read on the forward strand.
AGAGGGAGATTGGAAGTCTGGCTGAGTGGTGCCATAACAACAACCTCTTACTCAGTGTCAGCAAGACCAAGGAGCTGATTATTGACTTCAGGAGGAGGAAATCAGAGGTCCATGAGCCAGTCTTCATCAGGGATCAGAGATGGAGATGGTCAGCAACTTTAAAATCCTCATTGTTATCATTTCAGAGCATCTGTCCTAGGCCCAACACCAAAGTGCAATTAAAAAGAAAATGCAACAGCACCTCTAATTCCTTAGGAGCTTGTGAAGATTCAGCATGACATCTAAAACTTTGACAACCTTCTAAAGATGTGTAATGGAAAGTATATTGTCTGGTTGCATCACAGCCTGATAAGGAAATACCAATGCCCTTCAATGAAAAATGCTACTAAAAGTAATGGATACGGCCCAGTCCACCATGGGTAAAGCCCAGCTCATCATTCAGCACATATACATGAAGGTTGTCGCAGGAAAGCAGCACCCATTATTCGGGATCTCCACCACTCAGTTCGAGCTCTCTTCTTGCTGCTGCATCGGGAAGAAGGTACAAAAGCCGCAGGTTCAGGAGCAGTTACTACCCCTCAGTCATCAGGCTCTTGAACCAAAGGGGATAACTTCACTCAACTTCCCTTGCCCCATCATTGAAATGTTCCCACAACCTATGGACTTACTTTCAAGGACTTTTCATCTCATGTTCTCAATATTTATTGCTTATTTATTTATTATTATTTCTTTACTTTTCTATTTGCACAGTTTGTTGTCTTTTGCACACTGGGTGAACACCCAGATGATACAGTCTTTCATTGATTCTATTATGATTATTATGGTAAGATAGACTTATTGAGTATGCCTGCAAGAAAACAAATCTCAGGCTTGTATATGATGACATATATGCACTTTGATAATAAACTTACTTTGAATTTTGAAGAAGCACTATAATAAAGAAAGGGAAAAAAACTGTCATCAGTGTGCTGCTCCTCAGGGCTCATCTCAATAGGTTGATAGATTCTCCACTAACATAGAACATAGAACCTAGAATAGTACAGCACCATACAGGCCCTTCGGCCCACAATGTTGTGCCAACCCTCAAACCCTACCTCCCATATAACCGCCCACCTTAAATTCCTCCACATACCTGTCTAGTTGTCTCTTCAACTTCACTAGTGTATCTGCCTCCACCACTGACTCAGGCAGTGCATTCCACGTACCAACCACTCTCTGAGTAAAAAAAAACTTTCCTCTAATATCCCCCTTGAACTTCCCACCCCTTACCTTAAAGCCATGTCCTCTTGTATTGAGCAGTGGTGCCCTAGGGAAGAGGCGCTGGCTATCCACTCTATCTATTCCTCTTAATATCTTGTACACCTCTATCATGTCTCCTCTCATCCTCCTTCTCTCCAAAGAGTAAAGCCCTAGCTCCCTTAATCTCTGATCATAATGCATACTCTCTAAACCAGGCGGCATCCTGGTAAATCTCCTAGCAAGTTGTGTCCAGAAGACACAAAGCTGCCGAATGAAATAAAATGTAAAGGATGAAAAGGGACCTTCTAGGCACCATTATAACTGCCCATCTTGATACTGGTAGGGTTGACCCCTGCAAGATTATTTTGGAGTCAAAACCTATATGATACATCAGCTGAAATTGGAGCAGTGTTCATGTGTGTAGGTGGTTTGGAGGGAGGAGAAGGACTTGTCTTGCTGTTGTTGTCTTGTTGCTTGTTGCGGTTCTGCTGAACATTGTGGGCATGTTATGTTGGCTCTGGACTGCATGGCGACACTTGCAGGCTGCCACCTGCACGCCCCTCGAGTGTGTTGGCTGCTAATGTAAATGGCACATTTATGTTTTGAAATACTCTGCATGTGTCAAGAAAATCTGAATCTGAATGTGGTCACATCTCCGCCCGCGTCTTGTCTATAATCAACAGACTGTATTCCAGACGAGAATGGAACTGTAGATATTCGTACAGTGCATTGGTGGGTTGGTGCAGGGGATAAAGAAGCAAACATTAACCTTATTGAATAAAGCCTGAGGAAAATCCATCACTGAAAACTGTACTATTGTCAGATTTAATTTCCTTTCAAAATGATGATGTCTGACACTTCTTTGTCAAAGTGAAGTTAATACCATTCACCATGATTGATGTAGCAGGAACTTCCATCAAGGGTCCGATTTCTGATTAAACAAGAAAATCCCAAAGTTGCAATTTGACACATGTTCCTCCAGCATTTTGTGTGTGTTGCTTGGATTTCCAACATTTGCAGATTTTCTCTTGTTCATGTTCCTCCGCACACAGTTTTGCAAAATTAGCTCGCCTGTCTCCATTAGCACTGGGTCAGTGAGGGGTGTGGGATTTGTCAATGGGTGTCATATATACCAACCAACTGAACTCATTGCAAAGATGCCTCATGCATTTCATTGTACAAACCTTTTAAAAAAATGACAATTGTTAATTAGCCAGTCTTCCCTGGTTCCTTAAGGTTGTTTTAGCCAGGGGGTGGTAGTGGGGATAAGCTTCCAATACCTTTTAAATGCTCCCAATGGTCTCAAATAACCTCCAACAACCGAGTCCAGCTCCTGGCCTTCACATGTGACTTAGCTTCTAAGTCCGGTGGAACCATTTCTATATGACAGGAGAAGGAGCAAAGGTGGGTTACTGGCGACTTAAAACCAGTTGATGGGGCTCATCAGCTAGGGTTGGCAATTCATCCAGGAGAAGCAAAACCCTGATCTCAAAACCTCCGCTGCCTTAGAAACATAGAAAATAGGTGCAGGAGTAGGCCATTCGGCCCTTTGAGCCTGCACCGCCATTTATTATGATCATGGCTGATATTCCAACTCATAACCCTGCACCAGCCTTTCCTCCATACCCCCTGATCCCCGTAGCCACAAGGGCCATATCTAACTTCCTCTTAAATATAGCCAATGAACTGGCCTCAACTGTTTCCTGTGGCAGAGAATTCCACAGATTCACCACTCTCTGTGTAAAGAAGTTTTTCCGAATCTCAGTCCTAAAAGGCTTCCCCCTTATCCTCAAACTGTGACCCCTCGTTCTGGACTTCCCCAACAGCCGGAACAATCTTCCTGTATCTAGCCTGTCCAATCCTTTTAGGATTTTATATGTTTCAATCAGATCCCCCCTCAATCTTCTAAATTCCAACGAGTACAAGCCTAGTTCATCCAGTCTTTCTTCATATGAAAGTCCTGCCATCCCAGGAATCAATCTGGCGAACCTTCTTTGTACTCCCTCTATGGCAAGGATGTCTTTCCTCAGATTAGGGGACCAAAACTGCACACAATACTCCAGGTGTGGTCTCACCAAGGCCTTGTACAACTGCAGTAGTACCTCCCTGCTCCTGTACTTGAATCCTCTCGCTATAAATGCCAGCATACCATTCGCCTTTTTCACCGCCTGCTGTACCTGCATGCCCACTTTCAATGACTGGTGTATAATGACACCCAGGTCTTGTTGCACCTCCCCTTTTCCTAATCGGCCACCATTCAGATAATAATCTGTTTTCCTATTTTTGCCACCAAAGTGGATAACTTTACATTTATCCACATTAAATTGCATCTGCCATGAATTTGCCCACTCACCCAACCTATCCAAGTCACCCTGCATCCTCTTAGCATCCTCCTCACTGCTAACACTGCCACCCAGCTTCGTGTCATCCGCAAACTTGGAGATGCTGCATTTAATTCCCTCATCCAAGTCATTAATATATATTGTAAACAACTGGGGTCCCAGCACTGAGCCTTGCGGCTAAACCCACTCTTGGGGAAGGCTTCGTGTGTAAACTCTGAGGGACAAATCCGGAGCTGGAGTCCCTAAGGCAATCCTATGTTGTGTTCATTGCTGACTGGCAAGTCCTGCGATGCCACTGGTGTCAAATGGTACTCATCTCCGCTGTTCCTTTGGATTCATCAGTTCCACAGAGAGGGTGAGCCTACTGCATGGGTGACAACACACTCCAAAGTTGCTGGTGATCGCAGCAGGCCAGGCAGCATCTCTAGGAAGAGGTACAGTCGACGTTTCAGGCCGAGACCCCCACAAAGGTGGTAGTGAGAATAGGGCATGGCCTGGATGGTGGGGGTCTTTGATGATGGATGCTGCATTCTAATTTGCTGCTTTTAATTCAAACAGGAGAGGGCAGTGGACTGTGGGAGAAAAGAAGGAGAAGGGACGCCAGAGGGAGGCGCCAGGGAGCAGAGGAGAACAGAAGAGATAAGAGTGGAACCAGAATGGGGAATGGAACAAGAGAAAGCGGGAAGGGGGAGATATTACCAGATGTTAGAGAATTGATGTTCATGCTCTCAAGTTGGATGCCTTGATTGAATTGGCCAAACTATCTGCAAGTATCTGAGCTTTCTACCGACTCACGTTGAAAGAATCTTCACAACTCATCCTCACAATTATTTATTTTGTACAACTTGAATTCTTCTGCACATTGCTTATTTCTCAGTCTTTGTGCATAGCTTTTGATAATTTCTGTTGTATTTCTTTATTCTCCTGTTAAGTGCAAAAAATGAATCTCAAGATAGTATATGGTAACACATCAATAGGTACATTTAATGTCAGAGAAATGTATACAATATACATCCCGAAATTCTTTTTGTTCGCAGACATCCACGTGCCCTAAATTGCAGATGAATGTTAGAACCCTAAAGCCCCCTACAGCTCCCCTCCCACACACAAGCAGCAGGAAAGCAACGACACCCGCCCCCCACCAGCAAAAAAATGCATTGCTGCCTCCCACTGAGCACTCAGGTGTGCAGCAAAGCAACAAATAAAACAGACTTGCAGTACTCCACTTGTTCACCTGGTACTTAGCATACCACAGGCGCTCTCTCTCTCTCTCTCCCTAATAAGGGAAAAAGAGATGTCCCCATTTCACAGTGAGAGGGGAGACATAACAAGCAACTCACTGGTTTATGGTGTTAAAAGTCTGTTGCGTCGCTTTTTCTGAGCCCTGTGCCCAAGGAACTCAGGTCTCTGGGCACATAGCCAGCAGTAAGCCCCCTGCTTCTGATCTCCCATGTTCTTCCACAATGCATCAGGCAGCGGCACCAGGCTTGAATCAGCCTGTCTCCAGAGCCACGAAAATCTGGAAACCTGAAGACGCGCTCGCCTTCCAGACTGCGTCCTTGGGATATTGAAAAGCGGCCAGTCATGAGGCCCTGAGAGCAGGTCCCATTCCCACAAAGAACCAAAGTCAGAGTGTAACTCTAGGTCAGGGTCTTCAAAAGAAACTTGAAAGGGAAAAACAAAGAGATATCAAAGATAGAAATAGAAATGTAGCTAGGGTGACTGAGACTTTAGCACAATACTGTATTTGTGAATGTGGAGTGGAGAGCGAGTTTGTAAATCTGGTGGGAGCAAAGGATGTTGGGAGTGGCAAGGATGGAACATCGGGGGAGAAAGATGTCAGACAGATGGCATAGAAGGTCTTCCAGGGGTAGGAGTTGGCATGGGTTCAGATACACCCAGGCCTGAGGCACCAGGCAAGGTAATTTGATTCCAAACAATTGGTTTATTGATCATTACAGAATGTCCCTCTAATGCTTCCCTCCCCTCTCCCTTCCCCTTTTCCCAACCATGATTCCCCTCTCCCTGCCCCCTTCCCGCTCTCAGTCTACAACAGAGATCTACATCGGAATCAGGTTTATCATCACTGACAAATGTTGCTCTTCTGTGGCAGCAGTAGTGCAATACATAAAATTACTACAGTACTGTGCAAAAGACTTAGGCACCCTAGCTATATAAACAGTGTCTATAAAAAGTATTCAACCCCGTCTTGAAAGTTTTCATGTTTTATTGTTTTACAACATTGAATCACAATGGATTTACTTTGGTATTTTTGACACTGATCAACAGGAAAGACTCATGTCAAAGTGAAAAGAAATTACTACATATTGCTCTAAATGTATTACAATTATTAAACACAAAATAAATGATTGCATAATCATTCTCCCCTTCAAGTCAGTATTTAATAGATGCACCTTTGGCAGCATATACGACCTTGTGTCTGTGTGGATAGGTCTCTATCAACTTTGAAAATCTGGAGACTACAATTCTCCCCTATTCTTCTTCACAAAAATGCTCAGGCTTTGTCTGATTGCATGGGGATCATGAGTGAACAGCCCTTTTCAAGTCCAGCCACAAATTCTCAAGACATTAATTTAGTTGTTTTTAAGCCATTCTTGTGTAAGTAAGTAAAGTAAGTAAAGGCATCCGTTAGCCTTGCGAGACCATGGATCTGCGCCTGGAAAGTCTTCACGCTCCAGGGCGCAGGCCTGGGCAATGTTGTATGGAAGACCAGCAGTTGCCCATGCTGCAAGTCTCCCCTCTCCATGACACCAATTTTGTCCAAGGGAAGGGCATTAGGACGAATACAGCTTGGCACCAGTGTCATCGCAGAGCAATGTGTGATTAAGTACCTTGCTCAAGGACACAACGCGTTGCCTTGGCTGGAGCTCAAACTCACAACCTTCAGGTCGCTAGTCCAATGCCTTAACCACTTGACGACGTGCCCCCATAAAGCTTGTGTAGCTTTGGCTTTATGCTTGGGGTTATTGTCTTGCTGAAAAACAAAATTCACAGTTTTCTTGCAGACTGTATCAGGTTTTCTTCCAGGATTCCCCTGTATTCATTTTACCCTCTACCTTCACAAGCCTTCTCAGGCCTGCTGCAGTTACATAACCATCTCCACAGAGTGATGCAGCCACCATTATGCTTCATGGCAGGGATGATGTGTTTTTGATGTGCAGTGCTTGACTTACACTAAACATAGCGTTTAGTCTGATGGCCAAAATGCTCAATTTTGGTTTCATCAGACAATTAAACCATCTTCCAGCTGACTTCAGAGTCTCTCATATGGTTTCTAGCAAACTCCAGCCAAGCTGTCATGTGAAATTTTTCCAATAGTGGCTTTCTCTTTGCCACTTTCCTATAAAGCCACGATAGGTGTAGCACCCATACAACAGCTGTTGTATGCGCAGTCTCTCCCATCTCAGCCACTAAAGCTTGTAGCTCATCCAGAGATGTCATAGGTCTCTTGGTGTCCTCCTTCACTCATCTCCTTCTTACATGGTCACTCCGTTTTTGAGAACAGTCTGCTCTAGTCAGATTTACAGCTGTGCCATCTTCTTTCTGTTTCTTGATGATTGACTTAACTGTCCTCCAAGGGATATTCAGTGACTTGGAAATTTTCTTGTATCGATCTCCTCGCTTGTGTTTTTCAATAACCTTTTCATGGAGTTGTTTAGAGTGTTCTTTTGTCATCATGGTGTAGTTTTTGCTAGGATACTGCCTCACCAGCTGTTGGACCTTCCAGATACAGCTGTATTTTTACTACAATCAATTGAAACAGCTTGACTGCACAGAGGTGATCTCTATTACCTAATTATGTGATTTCTAAAATCAATTGGCTGAACCAGTGATGATTTGGTTTGTCATATTAAAGGGGGTGAATACTTATGCAATCAATTATTTTGAGTTTTATATTTGTAATTAATTTAGATCACTTTGTAGATACCTGTTTTCATTTTGACAAGAGTCCTTTTCTGTTGATCACTGTCAAAAAAGCCAAATTAAATCCACTGTGATTCAATATTGTAAAACAATGAAACATGAAAACTTCTAAGGAGGGTGAATACTTTTTACTGGTACTTTATTTGTAAAAATACATTAATTGCTACCATGTGATACGTGCACACCTTGCTTAAAGTACGGATGAAGTTACATCTGAACTTTCGGACTCTTGTATCTTCATTTGAATTAATTTAATGTTTTGAAGTACAAAACATAACACCTACGTTTCCCACCTCCAGGTGGGGGTGAATACTTCTTATAGGCACTGTATATGTGTATGTGTATATATATCAGTGGCAGACACTATCGTAAGCAGAGTCCAATAAATATTAAAAAGCCATTTGGTTCTAAATGGAGAATTACAGGTTGCAGAGCAAAACAGTAGTTCGCAGTCAACTAACACGAAATGCCGCAGATGCTGGAAATCCACTCAAAATGCCAGAAGACCATAAGACATAGGAGCCACTCAGCCCATCAAGTCTTCCTGGAATGGCCTGCTTCTGCTCCCATGCCTTATTGTCTAATGAAACCACACTATCTTTCCAGGCGAAGTGATTCACTTACACTCCTTTCAAACAGTGTACAGGTACTACAATCCGTGCCCATGTTGTGCTCTCCTCCACTTTGGAGAAATCAAGCACACATCGGGCAACTGCTTTGTGGCGCTGCTTTTGGTCTGGAGTAACAGCCCAGAGCCAGGTAGCTAGAAGATGAAGCCAGGTGAGTAGGAAAGGTCAAGGGCGAGAGAGGAAGGAAGCTGATGGAATAAGACAGTGGAAGTTGTAAGAAAGGGAAGGAGGAAGAGCACCAGGGAGAGGTGATAGGCAGGTAAGAAGAGGTAAGAGGCCAGAGCAGAGAATAGAAGAGGGAAGGGGAAGAGAAGACAGATATTTACCAGAAGGAGATATCGATATTCATGCTATCAGGTTGGAGGCTACCCAGATGGAATATAAGGTGTTGCTTCCCCACCCTAAGGGTGGCTTCATCTTGGTACAAGAGGAAGCCATAGATCAACATGTTGGTACAGGAATGGAATTTGGAATTAAATTGTTTGGCCACCATGAGGTTCCGCATTTGGTGGATGGAGCAGAGGTGCTTGATGAAGCGGTCCCCCAATTTACGATGGGTTTCATCACGTTGGGAGCTCCAAATTAGGCCAAGCCAATGTCTTATACAATTTCAACATAACATCCCAACTCCTGTACTCATCACATTGATTTATGAAGGCCAATGTCAAAAAAGCTTTCTTTATGACCACGTCTACCTGTGATATCACTTTAAAGGGATTATGGATCTGTATTCCCAGATCTCTCTCTTCTACCACACACCATAGTGCCCTAACACTCACCCTGTGAAACCATAAGACCATAAGACATAGGAGCATAATTAGGCCATTCAGCCCATCGGGTATTCTCCGCCATTCCATCACAGCTGATCTCGGACCCTACTCAACCCCATACACCCGCCTTCTTGCCATATTCTTTGTTGCCCTGACTGATCAGGAAACAATCAACTTTCACCTTAAATATACCCACAGCCTTAGCCTCCACCACAGTCTGTGGCATAGCATTCCACAGATTTACTACTCTGTGGCTAAAAAATTCCTTCTTACCGCTGTTCCAAGGGGTTATACCATATCCCGAGTAAATACTAAGGCAAAAAAATCCATTTAAGCAATCCCCATCTCTCTTGGCTCCAGGCATAGAAGACCACTCTGAACTTCCAGAGGACCAAGTTTGTCCCTTGCTATCCCCTTTGCTTTATATATATCGGTAGAAACCCTTAGGATTCTCCCTCACTTTGTCTGGTAGAGACCTCGTGCCTTCTTTTTGCCCTCCTGGTTTCTTTCTTGAGTGTTCTCTTGCATTTATCATGCACCTCAAGTCCCTCACTTGTTCTTATCTGCCTTTGCCTGCTGTGTACCTCCCACCTAAATATATCTTAAAACAAAGGTTCCCTAAATCTGTTATCCTTGCCATTCATTCTGACAAAACCATATACACTGTTCTCTCAAAATGTCACTTCTGATGGCCTCCCACTTACCAAGTTTGCCAGAAAACAACTAGTCTAAAGACTGATTTATACTTCTGTGTCAAATCGGTGCTGTAGGTATGGCGTAGCCGCCAACCCTACGCAGTGCCTACGCGGATCCCTACACCGTGGCCTGACACACACCTCTCCCAAAATGTAACTACGTGTCGTGGCAATGCAGACCGCAACAACTGTGATTGGTCCGCTTGGTAGCATCGCATTTCCTCCTACGCTGCAATGGGTTCCCATTGGGCGACTGAAGGGCAGGGAAGGAACTCTGGCTGCAATGCTTTCCACAAAGCTTTACAGACCTCCGAAATTATGGAGGACACGTTTCGCTTTTACGAGAAAAGACGCTTGCTTTAAACTTGTTTACCCCGAGAAAGACTACCATGACCATGAAGCCTTGCACGGGCAGGTGTGTGTGCATGCGCGATGTGCCCGAATTGCAGAGCGACACAGACATACCAACGCACAAGTGTAAATGCTCACAACGCACGTAGGCCACTTGCATAGGTTACAGCGTCCATTTGACGCAGAAGTATAAATCGGCCTTAAGCCTGTAACATCTGGTAACTTTAGTGACTTTCTCACTGTAGGTAACACCCTCTCCATGTCCATTCTATTTTCACCATCATTATGTGCTATGTTGTATGATGATGGGTGACTATGGTCTTTCCATGACCATGATTGTTCTTGGCAAATTTTTCTACAGAAGTGGTTTGCCATTGTCTTCTTCTGGGCAGTGTCTTTACAAAATGGATGACCCCGGCCATTATTAATGCTCTTCAGAGGTTGTCCGCATGACATCAGTGGTCACATAACCAGGACTTGTGATATGCACCCGTTGCTCATGCAACCACCCACCACCTGCTCCCCATAGGTTCACGTGACCCTGATCAGGGGGCTAAGCAGGTTCTACACTTTGCCCAAGGGTGACCTGCAGATTAGCAGAGGGAAGGAGTGTCTTGTTAGAGATGTATCTCCTCCCTGCCACCCACAACTCTATTTAGACCTTTCAATGTTCAATAGGTTTCAATGAGATCTCCTCTCATTGCTTAGCTGTGTACATTAGGGTCCGTGACCTGAAGAGCTATAGGCATAGTGGTGAAGGCTGAGGTTCGGTTGGGTGAGCCTTTTGTGGCCCAGCTCATTAATTTTCTGCAGTGCATTGAACTAGGGCTCCATGTTTATCCACTCATAATGCACTCATGCTTCTTTCAAGTCAATGTTGCATTTGTGAAGCTAAATGGACGAAAATGTAAATCCTGCTTGATTGACATTTATTGCAATAAAGTGCTTAACTGATGGGAAAAAAATAGTAACAAAGAGACATTTTCTTTTCTGAGGGGCTTTTAAGAGATTGTGAAACTTTCAAAACTTAACCACTTCATCAATAGGCCTGTGGAGCTGTCGCAGAGACGAAGAACCTTCGAACTGTGGGCGGCACGGTAGCGTAGTGGTTATCACAACGCTTTACAGTCCCAGTCATCTGGGTTCAATTCCTGTTGCTGTCTGTACGAAGTTTGTACGTTCTCCACGTGGCCACGTGGCTTTCCTCCGGGTGCTCTGGTTTCTTCCCACAGTTTAAAGACGTACCGGTTGCTCAGTTTATTGGTCATTTTAAATTCTCCCATGACAGGACCAGGATCAAATTGGGGGATTGCTGGGTGGCGCAGCTCACAGGGATGGAAGGGCCTGTTCTACATTCTACCACAATAAATAAATAAATATCCAGGTTTGATTGAGTTTAACTTTGGAAATCTACTATTGGGGATTTGAGTTAAGCAGATGTGAGTGAAACAGTAAAGTATGTCAAGGAATCCGTATGTTCAAATCGGTATTTAACCATGAAAGTAAAGAGAGAGCCCAAGAGAGAAAGTAAGAGACGTCTCCACAGGTCAACTTACTTGCCAGGGATGAGGCTGCGATTAACATGTGTAGATTTAATTTCCATCCTCTTGCCACGTCTGGAATCTTTTCATTCACAGAATATAGGTATCACTGGCAGGAGCAATATTTATTCCAAACCTTGGGGCCCTTGAGAATGTGGTGTAGAGCCAAGTTAAGTTCATTGTCATCTGCTCAAGTTCATGTGTGCACAGGTGCAATGAAAAACTGACTTGAGCAGCGTCATAGGTGCATACTATAACGTAATCATCATTCGCAAGAAAAACATGAATTAAACATAGCTTATCAGAATCAGAATCAGGTTAAAATCACTGGAATATGTCACGAAATTTGTTGTCTCTGCAACAGCAGTACAATGCAATACATAATAGGAAAAAAACTGTAAATTACAGTAGGACCATAAGACAATGGAGCAGAATTAGGCCATTTGGCTGATCCTTTTCTCCCCCTCCTCAACTCCACTCCCCTGCCTTCTCCCCTTAACCTTTGATGCTCTGGCTAATCAAGAACCTATCAATCTCTGCCTTAAATACATCCAACAACCTGGCCTCCACAGCTGCCTGTGGTAACAAATTCCACAAATGCACCACCTGCTGTCTGAAGAAATTTCTCTGCATCTCTGTTTTAAAATGGACACCCCTCTATCTTGAGTTGTGCCCACTTGTCCTAGGCTCCCCCACCTTTCCACATCAACTCTGTCTGGACCTTTCAAGATTTGAAAGGTTTCAATGAGATCCCCCCTCATCCTTCTAAGTTCCAGTGAGTACAGACCCAGAGCCATCAAATGTTCCTCGTATGACAACCCTTTCGTTCCCAGAATCATCCTTGTGAACCGCCTCTGGACCCACTCCAGTGTCAGCACATCTTTTTTAAGATGAGGAGCTACACCCCACTGGCCAGAAATGAACATGGCTCGAAAGGGTCTTGCTAGTGTCGATAACGTGAAAACAACGCCCCACTCGTCCCAGTGGGGCACCTGTATAGAAGCTGCAAGGCTTGCTGAGTCCGTCCAGCATTTTGTGTGGTGGTGGTGGGTATATGGAACAAGTTGCCAGAGGAAGCTGGCCAATCAGGTATAATTACAATGTTTATACACAGTTTGGAATCACCGGCATGTGACGTGAACTTTGTTAACTTAGCAGCAGCAGTACAATGCAATACATAATATAGAAGGAAAAAAACAAAACAAAATAATAATAAATAAATAAATAAATTACAGCATATGTGTATTGAATAGATTTTAAAAATGTGCAAAAATACCCAGAAATACTGTATATTAAAAAAGCGAAGTATTGTCCATTTAGGAATTGGATGGCAGAGGGGAAGAAGCTGTTCCTGAATCGCTGAGTGTGTGCCTTCAGGCTTCTGTACCTCCTACCCGATGGCAATAGCAAGAAAAGGGCATGCCCTGGGTTCTGGAGGTCCTTAATAATGGACGCTGCCTTTCTGAGACACTGCTCCTTGAAGATGTCCTGTGTACTTTGTAGGCTAATACCCAAGATAGAGCTGACTAAATTTACAATCCTCTGCAGCTTCATTTGGTCCTGTGCAGTAGCCCCTCCATACCAGACAGGGATGCAGCCTGTCAGAATGCTCCCTGTAGAAGTTTTTGAGTGTACTTGTTGACCTATCAAATCTCTTCAAACTCCGAAAGAAGTATAGCCATTGTCTTGCCTTCTTTATAACTGCGCAAGTGCGTGGAGGTTGGCCAGTGAGAACAGCGGGAAGAGTTTAAAAGCAAACAGAGTTGAAAAGGTGACTGTTATTCCTTCAGCAGTTTGAATAGGGCATGACTCCACAAGCACGTGGAGGTCGGCCAGTGAGAACAGCGGGAAGAGTTTAAAAAGAAGACAACTTTACGGAGTAGAGGGAGACAGAGTAGGAAGGCTTTGGCTCAACGGGGCTTCGGCGATAAAGGGTCGAGGCCAGGTAGGTTATCTGTTTAGAATACAAACAGAAAGCATGTGTGTGAGGCTTGTTTTCTGTGCTTGGTGTCAGATGTGGGAGGTCCTGGAGACTCCCAGCCTCCCAGGTGGCCACAGCTGCACCAGGTATATTGAGCTGCAGCTCCTTAGGGACCGCGTTAGGGAACTGGAGATGCCCCTCGATGACCTTCGTCTCGTCAGTGAGAGCGAGGAGGTGATAGAGAAGAGCTATAGGCTGGTAGTCACTCCGGGGACTCGGGAGACAGATAAGTGGGTAACAGTCAGGAGAGGGAAGGGCAAGAGTCAGATACTAGAGAGCACCCCTGTGGCTGTCCCCCTTGACAATAAATACTCCTGCTTGAGTACTGCTGGGGGAGATGGCCTACATGGGGGAAGCAACAGTGGTCGTGCCTCTGGCACAGAGTCTGGCCCTGTGGCTCAGAAGGGTAGGGAAAGGAAGAAGATGGCAGCAGTGATAGGGGACTTTATAGTTAGGAGACCAGATAGGCGATTCTGTGGATGCATGAAAGAAACGCAGGTGGTAGTTTGCCTCCCAGGTGCCAAGGTCCGGGATGTTTCTGATTGTGTCCACGATATCTTGAAGTGGGAAGGAGAACAGACAGAGGTCGTGGTACATATTGGTACCAACGTCGTAGGTAGGAAAAGGGAGAAGGTCCTGAAAACAGACTACAGGGAGTTAGGAAGGAAGTTGAGAAGCAGGTCCTCAAAGGTAGTAATCACAGGATTACTGGCTGTGCCACACCACAGTGACCATAGGAATAGAGTGAGATGGAGGATAAATGCATGGCTGAGGGATTGGAGTAGGGGGCAGGGATTCAGATTTCTGGATCATTGGGACTTCTCCTGGGGCAGGTGTGACCTGTACAAAAAGGACGGGTTGCACATGAATCTGAGGGAGACCAATATCCTGGTGGGGAGGTTTGCAAAGGCTATTGGGAGGAGTTTAAACTAGAATTGCTGGGGGGTGGGAACTGAACTGAAGTGACGGAGGAAAGGGAGGTTGTCTCACAAATAGAGAAAGCTTACAGACAGTGCAAAAGGGAGAATAGGCAGGTGATAGAGAAGGGACGCACTCAGACCGATGGTTTGAGATGAGTCTATTTTAATATGAGGAGTATTATGAATAAAGCAGACAAGTTTAGAGCGTGAATCAGCACTTGGAGCTCTGATATTGTGGCCATTACAGAGACTTGGATGGTGCAGGGGCAGGAATGGCTACTTCAAGTGCCAGGTTTTAGATGTTTCAGAAAGGACAGGGAGGGAGGCAAAAGAGGTGGAGGTGTGGCACTGTTGATCAGAGATAGTGTCACGGCTGCAGAAAAGGAATAAGTCATGGAGGGAACACACATAAAAGTTGCTGGTGAATGCAGCAGGCCAGGCAGCATCTCTTACTAGCTCTTCTTTCAGTTAGTTCTGACGAAGGGTCTCGGCCCGAAACGTCAACTGTACCTCTTCCTAGAGATGCTGCCTGGCCTGCTGCGTTCATGAGCAACTTTTATGTGTGTTGTTTGAAATTCCAACATCTGCAGATTTCCTCGTGTTTGCAAAGTCATGGAGGGGTTGTCTATGGAGTCTCTGTGGGTGGAAGTTAGGAATAGGAACGGGTCAATAACTCTACTGGGTGTTTTTTATAGACCACCCAATAGTAACATGGACATTGAGGAGCAGATAGGGAAACAGATTCTGGAAAGGAGTAATAATAACAGGGTCGTTGTGGTGGGAGATTTTAATTTTCCCAAATATTGATTGACCTCCCTAGAGTGAGGGGTTTAGATGGGGTGGAGTTTGCTAAGTGTGTTCAGGAAGGTTTCTTGACATAATATGTAGATAAGCCTACAAGAGGAGAGGCTGTATTTGATCTGGTATTGGGAAATGAACCTGGTCAGGTGTCAGGTCTCTCAGTGGGAAAGCATTTTGGAGATAGTGATCACAATTTTATCTCCTTTACCACAGCGTTAGAGAGGGATAGGAACAGACAAGTTAGAAAAATGTTTGATTAGAGTAAGGAGAAATATGAGGTTATCAAGCAGGAACTTGGAAGTATAAATTGGCAACAGATGTTCTCAGGGAAATGTATGGAAGAAACGTGGCAAATATTCAGGGGATATTTGCGTGAAATTCTGCATAGGTACATTCCAATCAGACAGGGAGAAGATGGCAGGGTACAGGAACCATGGTGTACAAAGGTTGTTGTAAATCTAGTCAAGAATAGTAGTTGTAGATGGGTCATATTCTGCATGGAGGTCGGTGACCAGTGGTGTGCCTCAGAGATCTGTTCTGGGACCCCTACTCTTCATGATTTTTATAAATGACCTGGATGAGGAAGTGGAGGGATGGGTTGGAAAATTTGCTGATGACACAAAGGTTGGAGGCATTGTGGATAGTGTGGAGGGCTGTCAGAGGTTACAGAGGGACATTGATAGGATGCAAAACTGGGCTGAGAAGTGACAGATGGAGTTCAACCTAGATAAGTGTGACGTGGTTCATTTTGGTACGTCAAATATGATGGCAGAATATAGTATTTAATAGCAAGACTCTTGGCAGTGTGGAGATCAGCGGGATCTTGGGGTCTGAGTCCATAGGACACTCAAAGCTGCTGTGCAGGTTGACTATGTGGTTAAGAAGGCATATGATGCATTGGCCTTCATCAATCGTGGGACTGAATTTAGGAGTCGAGAAGTAATGTTGCAGCTATATAAGACTCTGGTCAGACCCCACTTGGAGTACTGTGCTCAATTCTGGTTGCCTCACTATAGGAAGGATGTGAAAACCATAGAAAGAGTGCAGAGGAGATTTACAAGGATGTTGCCTGGACTGGGGAGCATGCCTTATGAGAATAGGTTGAGTGAACTTGGCCTTTTCTCCTTGGAGCGACGGAGGATGAGAGGTGACCTGATAGAGGTGTACAAGATAATGAGAGGCATTGATTGTGTGGACAGTTGGAGGCCTTTCACCAGGGCTGAAATGGCTAGCACAAGAGGGCAGAGTTTTAAGGTGCTTGGAAGTAGGTACAGAGGAGATGTCAGGGGTAAGTTTTTTACACAGAGAGTGGTGAGTGTGTGGAATGGGCTGCCGGCAGCCGTAGTGGAGGCAGAAACAACAGTGTTTTTAAGAGACTCCTGGATGGCTACATGGAGCTTAGAAAAATAGACGGCTATGGGTAAGCCGAGGTAGTTCTAAGATAAGGACATGTTCGGCACAGCTTTGTGGGCTGAAGGTCCTGTATTGTGCTGTAGTTTTCTATGTTTCTATGTTTCCTTGCATTGATATGTTGGGACCAGGTTACATCCTCAGAGATCTTGACACCCAGGAACTTGAAACTGCTCACTCTCTCCACTTCTGATCCCTCTATGAGGATTGGTATGTGTTCCTTCGTCTTACCCTTCCGGAAGTCCACGATCAGCTCTTTCGTCTTACTGATATTGAGTGCCAGGTTGTTGTTGCGACACCACTCCACTGGTTGACATAAATCACTCCTGTACGCCTTCTCGTCACCACCTGAGATTCTACCAATAATGGTTGTATCGTCAGCAAATTTATAGATGGTATTTGAGCTATGCCTAGCCACATACTCATGGGTATATAGAGAGTAGAGCAGTGGGCTCAGCACACACCCCTGCAGTACACAAGTATTGATCATCAGCGAGCAGGAGATGTTATCACCAATCCGCACAGATTGTGGTCTTTCGGTTAAGAAGTTGAGGATCCAATTGCAGAGGGAGGTACAGAGGCCCAGGTTCTGCAACTTCTCAATCGGGATTGTGGGAATGATGGTATTAAATGCTGAGCTATAGTCAATGAAAAGCATCCTGAAATAGGTGTTTGTGTTGTCCAGGTGGTCTAAAGCTGTGTGAAGAGCCATTTGTGGTGATAGTCAAATTGCAATGGGTCCAGGTCCTTGCTGAGGCAGGATTTCAGTCTAGTCATGACCAACTTCTCGAAGCATTTCATCACTGTAGATGTGAGTGCTACCAGGTGATAGTCGTTTAGACAGGTACATGGATAGGAAAGAGTTAGGGGCATATGGGCCAAACACAAGCAGGTTGACTAGCTCAGATACAAAGACATAGACACAAGAGGTTCTGCAGATGCTGGAAGTCCAGAGCAACACGCACAAAATGCTGGAAGAACTTAGCAGATCAGGCAGAATCTATGGAGGAGAATAAACAGTCGACGTTTTGGGTCGAGACCCTTCATCAGGACTGGAAAGGAAGGGGACAGAAGCCTGAATAAGAAGGTGAGTGGGAGTGAGGTACTTTGGCAGATGAGACTCGGGGAGAGGAAAGTTGGGTAGATGCGGAGGAAGGGTGCAGTATGAAGCTGAGAGGTGTTGGATAGAAGAAGTGAAGGACTGAAGAAGAAGGAATCTGATAGGAGAGGAGAATGGACCATGGCGTAAAGGAAGGAGCAGGGGACCCGGAGAGACAGTTGAAGGGAAAACGTGTGAGAAGGTAACCAGAATAATGAATGGAGAAAGGGAGAAGGGGAGGGGTTAGGAATTACCAGAAGTTTAACAAATTGATGTCATCAGATTGGAGACTACCTGGATGGAATATAATGTCTTCCTCCTCCAACATGAGTGTGGCCTCACTTGGCAGTAGAGAAGACTGTGGACTGACATATCAGAATGAGAATGGGAAGTAGAATTGAAATGGGCGGCCACTTGCATTACATTCCATCCTTGCATTTTCTGCACTTCACTGTAGACATTTTGCCAATGAATTTCCTCAAAACATAAAGGAAAATGGTCCAAAACTCCAGCTGGATTAAGGGAGTCAGCCCATCCCTGTGAAAGCTGAGAGCTGGAAAAAATTGCTCCTCCAAACTAGACATCATGAAAACAGTTTAGGAAAGAGCAACAAAGGAATATCCATTACATGTACAGAATTAGCACGGAAATGTTTCAGACTGCTGTCCCGTCCCTCGCCTGCAAGTCTCTTCCCACAAAAGGTCTTGTTAAAGTGCCTCTTGCTCCGTCGAATGCAACCATTCAGTAGTTTCAGCACTTGTTTGGTAGCTATGCAAAACATTTTGTAATGGGTTGGAATTCAGAGAGGCATAATTGGCCTGAGAGATTCTTTATCAGCTGTGAATTTCAGAGCCGTTTGTCTTTTAAATCAATAGTCGTGAGACCATTCTATGCAACATCCTATTCTCAAATTCCCTGCAGCTCACAGAGTCTGTGATAGTTCCTTTTAACTCTGTACATTTAAGGCCATTATCTGATTCACAATAACTATTAGATTGCTTCAACTAATCATCTGCTACGCCCATAATTGAACTCTTGGAAACTTTTGTCATTTATTCTCCAGCAACCTCTTCTTTGATATCTTGGCTTGTTTACTGTTAACTTTAATCTTTCAATCTTTCTCAAGAGCAGAACAAGTCTCTGCTTGTCAGACCTTTTATTCTGTGGTCTATTTGTGAGAGAGTTTCAAATTATCCAATTCCAGGGTGTCATGCTGAAATATATTTTTTAAAAATCCCACAATTTAAGCCATTCTGTATGAACTTGTGAACTGGTAAGATTTCTTCCTGATCAAGGACTATTACTGTCATTAAATACAATTCTGTTAATTTATATTTTTATATTGGATTGACTTCAAAGCCTTCAGATAGAATTACTTTACTTTACTTTATTGTCGCCAAACAATTGATAATAGAGCGTACAATCATCACAGCGATATTTGATTCTGCGCTTTGCACTCCCGGGATTACAAATCGATAGTAAATATTAAAAATTGAAATTATAAATCATAAATAGAAAATAGAAAAGGGAAAGTAAGGTAGTGAAAAAAAAACCGAGAGGCAGGTCCGGATATTTGGAGGGTACGGCCCAGATCCGGGTCAGGATCCATTCAGCAGTCTTATCACAGTTGGAAGGAAGCTGTTCCCAAATCTGGCCGTACGAGTCTTCAAGCTCCTGAGCCTTCTCCACGAGGGAAGAGGGACGAAAAGTGTGTTGGCTGGGTGGGTCGTGTCCTTGATTATCCTGGCAGCACTGCTCCAACAGCGTGCAGTGTAAAGTGAGTCCAAGGATGGAAGATTTGTTTGTGTGATGTGCTGCTCTGTGTTCACGCCTTTGACATGGCATTGAAGGGATTTCTCTGGCTTTCATTTTGGTGGGCATGATCCACCTCGTAGTATAACTGTGTCTGAGTCAGTAACTAATGTTATTTATTTGAGAGGACTAGAATACAAAAGCAAGGGTGTAATGTTGAGGCTTTATAAGGCACTGTTAAGACCTCACTTGTAGCATTTTGAGCAGTTTCAGGCATTCTATCTAAGAAAGGATATGCTAACATTGGAGAGGGTTCAATGGAGGTTCACTAAAACGATTCCAGGATTGAAAGACTTCTCATATGAGGAGCTTTCGATGGCTCTGGGCCTGTACTCTCTGGAGTTCAGAAGAATGGGGCTTAGGGGATCTCATTGAAACCTACTGAATGTTAATTGTCCTCTTTAGAGTGGATGTGGCGAGGATGTTTCCTATGGTGGAGGAGTCTAACACCAGAGGACACAGCTTCAGAATAGAGGGACGTCCATTTAGAATGGAGATGAGGAGGAATTTCTTTTGTCAGAGAGTGGTGAATCTGTGCGATTTGTTACCATAAGCAGCTGTGGAGGCCAAGTCATTGGGTATATTTTAAGGCAGGGGATGAAAGATTCTTGATTAGTCAGAGCATATAGAGATATGGGGAGAAGGCAGGAGATTGGGCCTGAGAGGGAAATGGATCAGCCATGATGAAATGCTGGAGCATACTTGATGGGCTAAATGGCCTAATTCTGCTCCTATATCTTATGGGTCTTAACAATGTTGCAGACAAAATGAGGATATTCAGCCATCATGTCCATGTTTGCCCAAAGACAATTATCCAGGCCAATTATCAAGATCCACTACAATACAAAATATTCAGTGTAGTGCTGAAGGGTTGCCCTCTCAGAAGTGCTGACTTGCCTCTTAGAACTGTGGACTAAATTCCTTTGGGATAACCCCTCCTGCGATGATATTAGTTAGAGCTTTATTGCTATCGCTGAACGTAATGAGATCCCAGTGCTACTCCAGTCAGTGCAGAACAGCATACTGGGAATTCAGTTACCAAAACACAACGACTAAGGCTACATCCATACTATACTAGATAAATCCATAACTGAAGCTTTTACTCTTCGTTTTGACCCTCCATCCACACTGAAATGGTGTTTTCCTCCCCCGAAAATGGAGCTTTTCTAAAACGCTCTCCAGATTGTGTAAATCTGAAAACGCCGGTTGAGTGGTGTAGTGTGTACGGGGTAACCGGAGCTTTCTAAAAACGCTGTCATGACATTGTATTTGGTTTGGCACGACTCCCAGTCCACGTTCTCCACTGCTTTGCTGACTTTGTAGTTGTTTGTAACTCACAGAAGCAGCTCGACTTCATCGTCTGCCCAAACGAAGAAGTCCGGTCTGCTTTTTCCATTGGAGGTTTTCTTTGTATTCCTCAAAGACAGTGTGGAAAACTTTCTTTTGCTGTTGTTCTGGGTACTCTAGTTTTTGACCAATGGAAGTAGCACAATGCCGCTGCAGAAATGGAAATAGTATACCATTTCCTCTTGGCTTGTTTTCTGTAGATGCGTCCTGCACATGCCCAGTAGGAGGAGATTCACCCAAATACCTGTTTTAATGTGGACGGAGGTATTTTCAAAAATGCCTGGTGTGGACACCTATCATTTTTACGTGAAACCGGCGTTTTCAAAATTATCCAGTCTAGTGTGGACAGGTTTGTTGAGTACTGTGTTGTCGACTGCTGCAGCCAACCAAGGAAGAAGGCATTGATGATGGTGCACGGTCCAACCAATGGTACAAATGACTGTCTTGGATGCATTTCTTGTGACTGCAATACCAGTTGGCTATTGGTATTGTAAGACGTGTCTTTCCTAGCATGTGAAATCGGCTCTGGTGGACTGGGTAGATGAGATCCACAGTGAGATCCAATGGCTAGAAAAGTGGTACTGGATGCTCCATGAAGAGCGAAGGCACAGAAGGCATCATGGTCATCTACTGCAACCAAGGAAGTCCTCAATTTGTGACACTCATATGTATCAGTGCGCGCGGACTTCTGAGGTTGAGAGAGAGGAACGGCCCCAGTGCAACAGGTTTTCTACTTCAAAAACTCTGCTGCACAGGTTTCTTGACATCATCAGACATGAAGAACGACCACCAATGCAAGTCTGGTTCATTGGTTCATTAGAAAGCCTGATGGCAGGGGAGATGCGTGGCCTTGGTTGCTGCATGGACCAGGCCCTCATGCTGTGTTGTCATCTGTTGCAGCCACCCAGGGGAAGAAGTGTGGGAGAGAGCAGAAATGTGGCAGGAGCCCTGGGGTCTATGCTGGGTTGGTGGCTGATGGTTTCTGTCGGTGCTGCCCTCTAGTGCTGGCTCTGAGGAAGATAAGTTGGATTACTTCTGCAGCTGACCCAGTATGTGATGAGAAACCATGGCATGCTTGTTGTCTTCCAGGACAACATCCCATGCACCATCAATCTTCTGGCCATGCCACTTAGGAACTTGGGCTAATATTATTTTGTGACTGTATTTGCTATCAAAACTACATGTGTTGTGTGTGAGTGTATGTACTGTGGTTAGTAACTTGGCCCCAGAGGAATGCCGTTTCATTTAGCTGTACACATATGTATGGTTGAATGACAATTAAACTTGAGCTAGAACTTGAAGTTCTCAATGTGACCCTATATCTTAGAAAGGGTGTGCTGGCATTGGAGAGGGTCCAGTGGAGGTTTATGAGAATGATCCCAACGATGAAAAGTTTAACATATGAGGAATTTTTAATGGCTTTGGGACTGTACTTGCTGGAGTTTAAAAGAATGGGGGGGCGGTGGGTTCTCATTGAAACATCAAATATTGAAATGCCTAGATAGGGTGTTCATGGAGAAGACATTTCCAGTAGTAAAAAAGGCTAGTACTAGAGGTAACAGCCTCATAATACAAGAATGTCCCTTTAGAACAGAGATAAGGAGCAATTTCTTTAGCCAGAAGATGGTGAATCTGTGGAAGTCAAGTGACTGGGTGTATTTAAAAAAGAGGATGATATGGATGTCAAAAGTTATGGGGAGAAGGCAGGAGAATGGGGTTGAGAAGGAAAAATAAATCAGCCATTATTGACTAGTGGAACTGAAGTGATGGGCCAGAAGTCCTAATTCTGCTCCTATGTCTTATTGCTCATATGGCCTATATTTTACTCAAAATTTCAAAGCACATTTATTATCAAAGTATGTACAGCAGGGTTAGAATGTTTGTGAACCCTGTAGAATTTTCTCTGTTCTGCATAAATATAACCAACCTAAAATGTGATCAAATCTTCACATAAGTCCTAAATCTAGATAAAGAGAACCCAATTAAATAAATAACACAAAATACATTATACTTGTTCATTTATTCACTGAGAAAAATGATCCAGTATTGCACGTATTTGTTGGAAAAGTTATGTCTACGTCTGGGGTAATGCCTCCTACACAGGCATTTGAATACATGCGTTCCAATCAATGAGATGATATTGGAGCTGTGGGTTGTAGAGATGCCCTGTCCTATAAAAATGACACACAAAGTCAGGTTACTGACAGAGCCTGCTCTTCCCAAGGAAGATCTATTTATGTACACCATGCCTTGTTCAAAACAACTTTCAGAGGAGAGATGCATATAGCTGGAAAAGGCTACAAAAGCATTTCTAAAGTCCTGAGAGTTCATCAGTCCACAGTAAGAGAGATTGTCTATAAATGGAAGAAAATTAGTATTGTTACTACTCTTTCTAGGAGAGGGTGTCCTGCAAAGATCACACCAAGAGCACAATGTACTTTGTACAATGCTGAAGGAGGTTAAAAAGAACACAAGGGTAACAGCAAAAGACCTGCAGAAATCTCTAGAACTTTCTAAAGTATCTGTTCATGTGTCCACTATAAGAAAAACAATGAATAAGAATGGTGTTCATGGAAGGACACCACAGAGGAAACTACTGCTCAGCAAAAAATAACATTGCTGCACACCTGAAGTTTGCAAAAGACCATCCGGATGTTCTACAACGCTTCTGGGACAATGTTCTGTGGACAGATGAGATGAAAGTTGAACTTTTTTGGCACAAATGTACATTGCTATGTTTGGAGGAAAAAGTGCACTGCACACCAACACCAAAAACTCATCCTAACTGTGATGCATGGTGGAAGGAGTATCATAATTTGGGGCTGCTTTGCTCCTTCAGGGCCTGGACAGCTTGCAATCATTGAGGGAACAATGAATTCAAAAATGTCAGGGTAGCAGTCCATCACCTGAAGCTTAATAGAAGTTGGATAATGCAACAAGACAAATTTCCAAAATCAACAACAGAATGGTTTAAAAAGAAGAACATTTGTATTTTGGAATGGCCGAATCAAAGTCTTGACCTTAATCCTATAGAAATGCAAGGAAGCCCACCAACATCCCAGAGCTGAAGGAGTTTTGTAAGGAGGAATGGCCTAAAATTCCTCCACCTGATATGCAGGACTGCTCAACAGTTAATGGAAACTTTGGTTGAAGTTATTGTTGTACAAGAGGGCCACACCATTTACTGAAAGCAAAGGTTCACATACTTTTTCCAATAAATACATCTACTATTGGATCATTTTTCTCAATAAATAAATGAACAAGTATAATGTTTTTGAGTTATTTAGGTTCTCTATCTAGTTTTAGGACTTGCGTGAAAATCTGGTCACATTTTGGATTATGTTTATGTTTATGCAGAAACAGAGAAAATTCTACAGGGTTCACAAACTTTCTAGCACTGCTGTATACAGTATACAACCGTGAGATTCACCCTCCGACAGGCAGCCACAAGAAACCACATGGAACCTATTTAAGGAAGACCTTTAACACACAATGCGTGAAAAAAAGAACAAATTCTGCAAACTGCAAAAAGTGAGCAAATGACAGACACACAGAACATTAAACAGCAAACCACAGAGTCCCTAAAACAGTCCAGGAGCCACAGGCACTAAGTCAGTTCAGTTTAGCACTGTGTCAATAACTGCAGGCCTCAGCTACAAAACCAGTTCCAAACCAAAGTGCCTCGATCAAATCGCGCAAATAGCAAAAATAGAGTAACTGGAAGCACATGGAAAAAGAACAATGCTGTCCTCCAAAAATGAGTCCATAACTGCAGTATTATTTTTCCAGCTAGTTTATGATCTGAGTTATTCCGAAGAATTTTCCTCTCTGGCTGGATAATGCTAAACGAGGACATAGAATACACTCTGAAAGATTTGGTCATTTCCCACGGTGAGATAAAAACATCTAAAAGTTTATTGTACTAGTCCTCTGTTTGCTTGGAGAAGCTGTGTTAAGAAATCCTTATTGCCTTTATCTTCTGAACAAAATGTTTCCTATCGTGGCTCTAGCTAAAACAATACCATTTATTCTTGTGTGGTCTTTTGATACCAATGTGGTATGTAGGTTAAAAACTTGGTTTCTCATTATGGCAGGAGAGGGGGAGGTGTACTTTGACAAATTGAGAGACAGAGTCACTGTGAGAAATAAGTTTTGTACTTGAAGCATTCTGCCCTACAACTCTCAATGCCTGTGTTGTGCTTGTAGCATCGTCAAAGCACCATCCCATCCTGGACACTGTCTGTTCAATCTCCTGCCATCTGGTAGGAGATGCAGAAACATCTTAGCCAAGACAACAAGACTGAAAAACTACTTCTTGCTGAGGGCTGTTATGCGGCCGAATAATGCTACACCTTGGCTTTGGATTATTGAAGTCACTAGTTGCATGTAAATACGGGATTTAAAAAAAAATTAAACCGTACTGTGTGCATTGTAACTTTCTGTTTTGCACTCTATGGAGTAGCACCACAGTCTCCTTGTCTTGAGCAATTCTATCCTTACAGCAAGGGGATTCTTGACCTCCCGTGTACAGCACTATTTTTAGAAAAATGGTTCAGATGAGCATACACATGAATACGAGACTGCGAATCTCTGCCAGTCCGCTGGGGAAGTCAAAAGCCCAATGTCCGTGAATGCGGGTCCGCTGAAGACTAAAGGATGAAGAAGACTGCCTGCCCTGGGGTTAGAAAACTATATATGTGCATGGGTGGGTGGGAAGGAGGAGTGTGACTTGTTTTACTGTTGTCGCTTTGTTGTTTGGCATATGCGGTTTTGTGTTCTCTGTTGTTCTGGAAGGCATGCAGTGTTGGTGTTGGCATATGTGGTGACACATGCCCCGCACATTGTTGGCTGTGTTGGTTGTTAACCCAAACAGTGTATTTCACTGTAAGTTTTAATGTACAAATGATAAATAAGTCTGAATCTGCTACTGATTAGCATGGTTCTGCACCGTGACACAACTAATAGTGCTGCTGCTTCCTAACTCCACCAGCCTGTGTTCAATCCTGACCTCTGGTGCTGCCTCTCTGGGGTTTATGTTCTCTCCTTTGACCGTGTGGGAATCCTGGATGTTTCAGTTTCCTCCCACGTCCCAAAGAATTGGTGCGGACCGTGTCGCTGCTGATGACAGAGAGGCGTCAGAGTCGGTGCGCGAAGGCGCTGTGCCGTCTAACAGCGAATGATTGTCTTAGTCACTTTTCTTGTGGTCGCAAGACTCTGTTGGACTTTGGTAATGTGGAATGCTGCAAGTCTGTTTCACTGGTGTGCCGCCGAATGCCGGGCGGCGGGGGAGCTGCGTGGCCTCGGTCATAGTCTGGAGTGGGCCACAAGCTGTGGTGTTGCCTGTTTGCAGCCGTCCGGGAGAGAGGTGTTAGAGTTGGCGATGGAGGCAGAGGTCCATGCTGGTAGCGTCAGTACTGCCCACAGTGTTCACACGGCAGAAGACAAGCTCTATTGTGTTCAACTGCAGACTACTACAACATTCATGGATTCAGGGACTTGGACTATACTTTTGTGTGACTGCATTTTACCACTATCTTTAATGTGCCGTAAGTGCTTTGTTCTGTGTATGACTGTTGGTACTTCATTTTGTACCTTGTCCCCAGAGTAATGATGTTCCTTTCGGCTGTATTCATGTTTGGTTGAATGATAATGAAACTTGAACTTGCAACCAACACGCGCGCGCGCGCGCACGCACACACACACACACACACACACACACACACACAAAATCTTGGAGGAACTGAGCAGATCAGGCAGCATCTAAAATGAGATATAGGAGCAGAATTAGGCCATTTGGCCCTTTGAGTCTGCTCCACCATATCATCATGGCTGATCCAATTTTCCTCTCAGCCCCGATCTCCTGCCTTCTCTTCATATCTCTTCGTGCCCTGGCCATCCAGGAATCCTTCAGCCTCTGACTTTAATATACATAAAGTCTTGGCCTCCACAGCCTCCTGTGGCAAAGAATTCCACAGATTCACCACTCTATGGCTAAAGAAATTCCTCCTCATCTTGTTCTAAAAGGACGGTTCTCTATTCTGAGGTTGTGTCCTCTGGTGTTAGACTCTCCCACCATAGGAAACATCTCCACATCCTCTCTATCAATACCTTTCACCATTTAATAGGTTTCAATGAAATCACTCCTCATTCTTCTGAAATCTAGTGAATACAGGCCTAGGGCCATCAAACGCTCTTCATATGACAAGTTTATACATAGAAATTCCAACAGAACATCGGTGGCACAACAAATGACACCGCGAGACGAATCATTCTCAACACAAGGACCCCGCCATGAGTGCAAATCGGGAGTCCGCTTTAAGTATTCACAGCCTGTGGAAAACCTGTTCCAGTCACAATTAACTTAGATTAAATAGAAAGCAAAAGGATTAATGGCTCTAGTTAAGCAACAATTAGTAAATACAGGTGCTCAAGAAACCTAGAAGCCTACTGCTCTCTGGCTTTTGCAGAGGCCCGCAGGGCTCATGACAGGGACAGATGTAATACCTGGTGTGGTTGCAGGGATAAGTGTCAGGAAGGTATCAGTGAGAGGGATTAGTGGACAAGAGAGTCTAGTTTCTGTAATTCCCAGCTCATCAAGCAACTTCCAAAGACATGCAAGTTAGTTGGTTAATTGGCCACTGTAAATTGCCTTAAATGTGTGTCAGTGAGTCATGGGATTGGGAAAAAGGGGAAACTAAATCCTGGAAATATTTATCTTTGCACTATTTTCGGCTAATGTAACAGGTTAACCAAAACTGTACACAATAATCCAGGTGTGGCAAGTGGCCGACAATCATGCAAGTAGCTTGCAGTTATAGCACTTGGACCATAGCCCACAATACTCCTCCCATCCATGTACCTATCTAAATTTCTCCTAAACCTTGAAATCATACTCACATCCACCACTTCCGCTGACAGCTCATTTTACACTCTCACCACCCTCTGAGTGAAGACATTCCCTCTCAAGTTCCCCTAAAATATTTCACCTTTCACCCTTAGTTCATGACCTCTAGTTGTGGTGTCTCACCCAACCTCAGTGGAAAATGCCCACTTGCATTTACCCTATCTATACCCCTCATAATTTTATATACCTCATCAAATCTTCTCTCTTCCTCCTATACCCTTAAGAATAAAGTCCTAACCTATTTAACCTTTCTCTTTAAGAAAGGTTAATGTGGATGTGGATGTGGCAAAGTTGTTTCCCATGATGGGGGAGTCTAGTACGAGAGGGCATAACTTAAGGATTGAGGGGCACCCTTTCAGAACAGAAATGCAAAGAAATTTTTTTAGTCAGAGGGTGGTGAATCTATGGAATTTGTTGCCAAGTCATTGGGTGTATTTAAGGCAGAGATTGATGGGTATCTGAGTAGCCAGGGCATCAAAGGTTATGGTGAGAAGGCGGGGGAGTGGGACTAAATAGGAGAAAATGGATCAGCTCATGATAAAATGGCGGAGCAGACTCAATGGGCCGAATAGCCTACTTCTGCTCCTTTGTCTTGTGGTCTTATGGTCTTAACTCAGATGCTCAAGTCCAAATGTTGTGGACAGATGGAAGAAAAGACTTCTTTTACACAAGAACTGCTGATGACTTGGAGCCCACTGTCTGTAAAGGTGGTTGAACAAAGTGTCAGAAGTGAACTGGTAGTTCACTTTTGGATAGAGATTGAGAAAGAGTAGCTTAAGAGCAGGGATAGACAGAGACAGGTCTGTGGAACAAACTGCCAGGGGTGGTGGGCAAATACATTGGAGACTGTTGGACAGGCACAGCTACCTGGTACGGTCAACACCCTTATACCCATCACCTCTTGTTTGACACACTCCTCGCAGGGAAAGGAGTCTTTATCATCCACTCTAACTCCCTATAGCTTCTATCTAGCCATTGTAAGATGTGTGAATGGCTCCTAGTCTAAGGTAGAACCTTGACCTCACAGTCTACCTGTATTCTAAACATCATTACCAGAATGGACACTGGATGAAAGAAAATGTTATTTTATTTATTTAGAGATGCAATGTGGAACAGATCCTTCCAGCCCTTTGAGCCATGCTACCCTGCGAACTAGCTATTTAACCCTAGCTAATCACGGGATAACTTAGACCGTAAGACCATAAGATATAGGAGCAGAATTAGGCCATTTGGCCCATCCAGTCTGCTCTGCCGTTTCATCATGGCTGATCCAATTTTCCTCTCAGCCCCACCCAATCTCCTGCCTTCTCCCTGTATTCCTTCATGCCCTGACCATCAAGCCTGTATCAACTTCTGTTTTAAATATACCCAAAGACTTGGCTTCCGCAGCTGCCTGTGGCAAAGAATTCCACAGATTCTCCACCCTCTGGCTAAAGAAATTCCTCCTCAACTCCATTCTAAAAGGATGCGCCTCTATCCTGAGGCTGTGTCCTCTGGTCTTAGGCTCTCCCATCATAGGAAACATCCTCTTAATGACCAATTCCCCTAGTAACTGATACGTCTTCGGACTGTGGGAGGAAATCGGAGCACCCAGAAGAAACCTCTGCGCACATGGGAAGGAACGTACAAACTTGCTTACAGACCATGCCAGAATCGAACTCTGAACTGCGATGCCCCGAACTGTAATAGTGTTGCTCTAACCGCTACGCTCCTGTGGCGCCCCATGGAATGCTCTATTGGAGGGAAGGTTTTGTTTGACCATAGGGTAGGTTAAAGGGTTGGCAGAAAATTGTGGGCCGAAGGGCCTGTACTGTGCTGCACTGCTCTATGTTCTATGTTGTATGAGATGGGACTGATGTTGTTGCTCCCTTAGGACCAGCACAAATTCGATGGGCTGTAAAGCCTCCTTGTGTGGGTTAGCAATTGAAGGATTTCTATGAACTGTACGTCTGTGATTTTGGCTGTTCATGGAATGCTGCACAAGGCAATGGAGTTTCCAGGACCTTTTCCTTCCATTGATGTAGGAATAAGAGAAGTCAGCCAAGAATCAGCTCGAGTCCACCGCCTGTAGAGAACTTGCTTGCAGCCCGGGTTCATGGACAATTCCCGCAGTGTGATGGCCATTCCAGCTGTTACTGACTCAGCTCCAGGAGACAGATGTTCCCACAGGAATCAACTGACCTTATGTTTTTGGATCATCTCTGTCTGAAAGAATTAATGAATTTAATCTTTGCAGTAAGTGGATCTGAAGGACTCACGTTCTATTATATTTGTTGCTGTGATGCGACATTTGGGAAAACAATGACCAATTTCCATTGTGGATTCTCCATCAACTGCTCCTCACTTCCTATTTGCTCCCAAGATGCAGAATTCCCAGCCCATATGTTCTGCTTATTTATTTGTTAATTTATTTAGAGATACAGCGTGTGACAGGCCCTTCCAGCCCAATGAGTCACACCATCCAGCAATCCACCAATTTAACCCTAGCCTAATCACAGGAAAATTTACCATGATGAATTTACAATAACCTACTGTACTAACGGGTACAGTAGGAAACTTTGTCACATGGTGTGAGCAGAATTATCTGCAGCTTAATGTGAAAAAGACTAAGGAGCTGGGGGTAGACCTGAGGAGAGCTAAGGTACCGGTGACACACATCAAAGTTGCTGGTGAACGCAGCAGGCCAGGCAGCATCTCTAGGAAGAGGTACAGTCGACGTTTCAGGCCAAGACCCTTCGTCAGGACGAAGGTCTAAGGTACCGGTGACTCCTGTTTCCATCCAGGGGGTCAGTGTGGACATGGTGGAGGATTACAAATACCTGGGGATACGAATTGACAATAAACTGGACTGGTCAAAGAACACTGAGGCTGTCTACAAGAAGAATCAGACCCGTCTCTATTTCCTGAGGAGACTGAGGTCCTTTAACATCTGCTGGACAATGCTGAGGATGTTCTACGAGTCTGTGGTGGCCAGTGCGATCATGTTTGCTGTTGTGTGCTGGGGCAGCAGGCTGAGGGTAGCAGACACCAACAGAATCAACAAACTCATTCGTAAGGCCGGTGATGTTGAGGGGATGGAACTGGACTCTCTGACGGTGGTGTCTGAAAAGAGGATGCTGTCTAAGTTGCATGCCATCTTGGACAATGTCTCCCATCCACTACATAATGTACTGGTAGGGCACAGGAGTACATTCAGCCAGAGACTCATTCCACCGAGATGCAGCACAGAGCGTCATAGGAAGTCATTCCTGCCTGTGGCCATCAAACTTTACAACTCCTCCCTTGGAGGGTCAGACACCCTGAGCCAATAGGCTGGTCCTGGACTTATTTCCTGGCATAATTTACATATTACTATTTAACTATTTATGGTTTTATTACTATTTATTATTTATGGTGCAACTGTAACGAAAACCAATTTCCCCCGGGATGAATAAAGTATGACTATGACTATGTAAGCCTTTGGACTGTGGGGTGAAACCGAAGTACCCAGAGGAAACCCATGTGCTCATGAGAAGTACACTCTGTATAAACCACTCACATATGGCATCAGAACTGAACTGCGAGTGCTGGCTCCTCCGAGCGGTAGTTGTGTTGTGCTAACCCCCATGCTACTATCGTGCCCCACCATCATTAACCCCTCCAGCACCAACGTGCTCTGTTGACACCAGCAACACAATCCTTGCCAATTTGTTTTTATGCTAATTTTATGAGGAGGAGGAAAAGATGGCAGTGCGGTGCAGCGCATGCGGCCACTCCAGAATGATATCTGTAATCTGTCAAGTAGAGGACCGTGCACAATTCTGATTCGATGGAGACAGACGTGGGAGCGCGGAGGAACATCGGGAGAAACTTCTGAAATGCCCGCTTCGCTGCCGCTGCTACTGGGTGGACTGGAATCTCCGGAGGAGCAGGCCTCTGAGTCCTCGGCTTTGCTTGTTTGGCCGGCCGGGACGAGGTTGAAGGCGCTCGGCAGAGGATGGCGCTCGGGAGGCTGTATTGGAGGGGCTGGTCGGAAGCTCGAAGTTTTCAGATGGATTCAGTCGGCTGTGGTCAGGTGCTTCCAATGCATTGGCAGTTGTCAGTTGTCGGTGCCTGGAGGTTTATGACAGGGAGTTTCTCCCTTTTTGCCGCCTACTATCGGGGACTATAGGAGTCGATCGGGACTTGACACTTTTTTTTTACCATGCCCATGGTTTGTTCTTTATCAAATTATGGTATTGTTTTGCACTGCTGTAACTATATGTTATAATTATGTGGTTTTCTTAGTGTTAGTCTTTGGTTTGTCCTGCTTTTGTGTGATATCGCTCTGGAGAAATATTGTATCATTTCTTAATGCATGCATTTCTAAATGACAATAAACGAGGACTGAGTGTCCTCGTAATCTAATAATCTAATCTATGCTTCGATGTTTCGGTGTACTTATGACAAATAGAGATAATCACCAAATCTACAGTACTGTGCAAAAGTCTTAGGCACACATATATAGCTAGGGTGCCTAAGACTTTTGCACAGTAGTGTAGTAATTTTATGTATTGCTCTGTATTGCTGCTGTGTAAAAAAAAACAAATTTCATGACATATGTGAGTGCTGATAGACCTGATTCTGATGTGGGTCTCTATTGTGGACTGAGAGTGAAAAGGGGTTAGGGAGAGGAGAATCATGGTTGGGAAAATGGGAGGGAGCGGGATTGACCAGAGAGACATTGTTTGGAATCAAATGACCTTGCCTAGTGTCTCAGGGCTGGGTTTATCTGCACCAATGCCACCTCCATTCTTGGAGCTCTTTCTTTGCCAGCTGTTCCACACCCCTCCCATGCCACTCCCCCCTTGCCATTCCCAGCATCCTTTGCTCCTGTCAGGTTTACAAACGTGCTCTCTGCTCCAGCTTGACAAATACAGTGCTGTGCAAAAGTCTTAGGCATCCGAGCTATATACAGGTACATTGGGTCAAACTTCTGCACAGTACCATATCTTTAAGGTGGAATGGGACCAAACAACTGTGGTTTCAACAAGTCAGTATGGACATATAGGGCCAGAGGTTTTACTGTACAATTCCATGATGTCTTATTTTCTTTATTTGGCCTATGAACAACCATGGTAGAAACCGTCCTGTGCTCTATGACTGTAAAAGAAGTTAATCAAAAAAAAAACATTAATTCTCAATCTTTTTTTTGCACGATAATTTCCCTGAAGTGAAATTAAGATGTTCCTTTGGAATTGAAAAGCGGAAATGTTTGTAACTACAGTCAAATGCATGTGCTATTACTGTCCTGTTATTATATTTGCGTTTCCTGAATGATTGTCAGCTGGTGATGGAGTTTGATGAGGTAAGCACCTTAAAAGCAAATACCACAGACTCATACATAGGAGGTCCAAGGCAACACATACATTGACCTTTGGTTTCTCTCTCCTGAAGTCTACAATCAGTTATAGAGTGCATAGAGTAAAGCCAGATCTATCATATAGAGAGGCTTTGAGGGAAGAGAAGTCCTTACGGTGTAAAGACAGTAAGGTAGAAGAGCTGAAGTGTGTGTACTTCAATGCAAGAAGCATCAGGAACAAAGGTGACGAACTGAGAGCTTGGATATAAACATGGAATTATGATGCCATTACAGAGACTTGGCTGGCATCAGGGCAGGAATAGATTCTCAATATTCCTGGATTTCAGTGCTTCAAAAGGGATAGAGAGGGCAGAAAAAGGGGTGGAGGGGTGGCATTACTGGTCAGGGGTACTATTACAGCTACGGAAAGGGTGGGTAATGTAGCAGGATCCTCTTTTGAGTCAGTATGGGTGGAAGTCAGGAACAGGAAGGGAGCAGTTACTCTATTGGGGGTATTCTATAGGCCCCCTGGTAGCAGCAGAGATACAGAGGAGCAGATTGGGAGGCAGATTTTGGAAAGGTGCAAAAATAACAGGGTTGTTATCATGGGTGACTTTAACTTCCCTAATATTGATTGGCAACTGATTAGTTCCAAGGGCTTAGGTGGGACAGAGTTTGTTAAATGTGTCCAGGATGGATTCCTATCACAGTAAGTTGACAAGCCGACGAGGGGAAATGCCATACTAGATCTAGTACTAGGTACGAACCTGGTCAGGTCACAGATCTCTCAGTGGGTGAGCATCTGGGGGACAGTGACCACCGCTCCCTGGCCTTTAGCATTATCATGGAAAAGGATAGAATCAGAGAGGACAGGAAAATTTTTAATTGGGGAAGGGCAAATTATGAGGCTATAAGGCTAGAACTTGCGGGTGTGAATTGGGATGATGTTTTTGCAGGGAAATGTACTATGGACATGTGGTCAATGTTTAGAGATCTCTTGCAGGATGTTAGGGATAAATTTGTCCCGGTGAGGAAGATAAAGAATGGTAGGGTGAAGGAACCATGGGTGACAAGTGAGGTGGAAAATCTAGTCAGGTGGAAGAAGGCAGCATACATGAGGTTTAGGAAGCAAGGATCAGATGGGTCTATTGAGGAATATAGGGAAGCAAGAAAGGAGCTTAAGAAGGGGCTGAGAAGAGCAAGAAGGGGGCATGAGAAGGCCTTGGCGAGTAGGGTAAAGGAAAACCCCAAGGCATTCTTCAATTATGTGAAGAACAAAAGGATGACAGGAGTGAAGGTAGGACCGATTAGAGATAAAAGTAGGAAGATGTGCCTGGAGGCTGTGAAAGTGAGCGAGGTCCTCAATGAATACTTCTCTTCAGTTTTCACCAATGAGAGGGAACTTGATGATGGTGAGGATAATATGAGTGAGGTTGATGTTCTGGAGCATTTTGATATTAAGGGAGAGGAGGTGCTGGAGTTCTTCAAATACATTAGGACGGATAGGTCCCTGGGACCTGATAGAATATTCCCAAGGCTGCTCCACGAGGCGAGGGAAGAGATTGCTGAGCCTCTGGCTAGGATCTTTATGTCCTCGTTGTCCATGGGAATGGTACCGGAGGATTGGAGGGAGGCGAATATTGTCCCCTTGTTCAAAAAAGTTAGTAGGGATAGTCCGGGTAATTATAGACCAGTGAGCCTTACGTCTGTAGTGGGAAAGCTGTTGGAAAAGATTCTTAGAGATAGAATCTATGGGCATTTAGAGAATCATGGTCTGATCAGGGGCAGTCAGCATGGCTTTGTGAAGGGCAGATCGTGTCTAACAAGCCTGATAGAGTTCTTTGAGGAGGAAGTTTGGCCAGATGGATGCAGAATTGGCTTGCCTGTAGAAGGCAGAGGGTCGTGGTGGAGGGAGTACATCCAGATTAGAGGGTTGTGACTAGTGATGTCCCATAAGGATCTGTTCTGGGACCTCTACTTTTCATGATTTTTATTAACGACCTGGATGTGTGGTTAGAATGGTGGGTTGTCAAGTTTGCAGATTACACAAAGGTTGGTGGTGTTGTAGATAGTGTAGAGGATTGTCAAAGATTGCAGAGAGACATTGATAGGATGCGGAAGTGGGCTGAGAAGTGGCAGATGGAGTTGAACCCGGAGAAGTGTGAGGTGGTACACTTTGGAAGGTCAAATTCCAAGGCAGAGTACAAAGTAAATGGTAGGATACTTGGTAGTGTGGAGGAACAGAGGGATCTGGGGGTACATGTCCACAGATCCCTGAAAGTTGCCTCACATGTGGATAGGGTAGTTAAAAAAGCTTATGGGGTGTTAGCTTTCATAATTCGAGGGACAGAGTTTAAGAGTCGCGATGTAATGATGCAGCTCTATAAAACTCTGGTTAGGCCACACTATGAGTATTGTGTCCAGTTCTGGTCTTCTCACTATAGGAAGGATGTGGAAGCATTGGAAAGGGTACAGAGGAGATTTACCAGGATGCTGCCTGGTTTAGAGAGTATGCATTATGATCAGAGATTAAGGGAGCTAGGGCTTTAGTCTTTGGAGAGAAGGAGGATGAGAGGAGACATGATAGAGGTGTACAAGATAATAAGAGGAATAGATAGAGTGGATAGCCAGTGCCTCTTCCCCAGGGCACCACTGCTCAATACAAGAGGACATGGCTTTAAGGTAAGGGGTGGGAAGTTGAAGGGGGATATTAGAGGAAGGTTTTTTACTCAGAGAGTGGTTGGTGCGTGGAATGCACTGCCTGAGTCAGTGGTGGAGGCAGATACACTAGTGAAGTTTAAGAGACT
Organism: Mobula hypostoma; assembly: GCF_963921235.1. Taxonomy (NCBI): domain Eukaryota; kingdom Metazoa; phylum Chordata; class Chondrichthyes; order Myliobatiformes; family Myliobatidae; genus Mobula; species Mobula hypostoma. Next base: position 173,908,395 of record NC_086103.1, read on the forward strand.
ACTAGACAGGTATATGGAGGAATTTAAGGTGGGGGCTTATATGGGAGGCAGGGTTTGAGGGGCGGCACAACATCGTGGGCTGAAGGGCCTGTACTGTGCTGTACTATTCTATGTTCTATGTTACCTGGCCTGAGTGAGAGGTTGTTGTTATTACACCACTCAGCCAAATCTTCAATCTCCCTCCTGTACGCTGATTCATCACCACTTTTGATACAGCCCAGAACAGTGGTGTCATCAGCAAACTTGTATATGGTGTTGGAGGTGTACTCAACCACACAGCCTTATAAAGTTCAGCTTTATATGAATTTTATTTATACTTTATATTACTTGGAGTACTGTAGACCACACTTGGAGTACTGTGCTCTGTTCTGGTTGCCTCACTACAGGAAGGATGTGGATACGATAGAAATGGTGCAGAGGAGATTTACAAGGATGTTGCCTGGATTGGGGAGAATGCCTTATGAAAACAGATTGAGTGAACTTGGCCTTTTCTCCTTGGAGTGATGGAGGATGAGAGGTGACCTGATAAAGGTGTATAAGATGATGAGAGGCATTGATCATGTGGATAGTCAGAGGCTTTTTCCCAGGTCTGAAATGGTTGCCACAAGAGGGCACAGGTTTAAGGTGCTGGGGAGTAGGAACAGAGGAGATATCAGGGGTAAGTTTTTTACGCAGAGAGTGGTGAGTGCGTGGAATGGGCTGCTGGCAATAGTGGTGGAGGCGGATATGATAGGGTCTTTGAAGAGACTTTTGGATAGGTACATGGAGCTTAGAAAAATAGAGGGCTAATGGTAACCCTAGTAATTTCTAAGGTAGGGACATGTTCAGCACCACTTTGTGGGCCAAAGGGCCTTTATTGTGCTGTAGGTTTTCTATGTTTCTACTTTGAACTTTGAACATTAAACTTACACTACCTTGAGATTTATTTTCTTGCAGGCGTTAGATAGTTATGGGTATCATCACTAAAGGGAGGTTATATTGTAGCTACCTAATCTTCCCTGTTTATTCTTCACAGTGACTTTAGCTGTCAAACTCACTATTTGAGCAGTGGGTGCCCTCTCCATAGCAAGGAAGAGATACTTCCAGCTAACAAGGCGATTTAAACACAGCTTGTTTATTTTCAGTGATACACATTTAAGTACAAGTAACATTCTTAAAACATTCCCAGCTACCCACAATTATTGACGTGAATCTGGCTCTTTCAAGTATTTAAACCTTCCAAATATTAATACATCAACTTTAGACATACTAAGAGATAATATCAATCATATCTGCAAGCTTCCTTGAGCTAAACAACTTAACCAGTGTTGTCTGGTTCGATGCAGACTCAATTAACATACCCCATTGTTTTACACTGCACCTCATAAGCAATAAGCCCAGCTGTTGAGTGGACAGCAGTTTGTGGTTCTATAGACAGTACTTCTATTTGTAAAGCTGTCTTTTTCTGATTACTGCTTGCAATTTACATTAATAATCGAAGACTGGCTCCTGTTTACAGCCAGAAGCTAAATAAAGAGTAATAGCTGGAATTTTAACTTATTCAAAAATAACACGTTTATCTTCGTAAAAGGCATCTGCAGGATGGAGTACAAACTGATGTTTGGCTCCAGCAGTCCGATATCCATTCTCTATGGAAAGTTTAATTAAGATTAACTTGCCTCTCTTTTACATCTTATGTATCTGAAGAAACATTTGGCATTCTCTTTAACTTCCCTGAAGACTAAAGACTTCCCTTTAACTAAGAAGATAGTGATAGAAAAGGCATGTTAGAAAGGCAATGTTATGATAATCGTTGGGGATTTTAACATCAAAGTGGATTGGGAAAGCCAGGTCAGTACTGGACCTCAAGAGAGAGAATTTGTAGAATGTTTAAGGGATGGTTTTTTAGAACAGCTTGTTGCTGAGCCCAGTAGGAGATCGGCTGTGCTGGATTAGGTGTTGTGCAATGATCCGGAGGTGATAAGTGAGCTTAAAGTTAAAGAACCCTTAGGGAACAGTGATCACAATATGATCGACTTCACATTGAAATTTGAGAGGCAAAAAATAAAATCCAATGTGTCGGTATTTCAGTAGAATAAAGGAAATTACAATAGCATGAGAGGGGAACTGGCCGAAGTTGACTGGAAAGCGTCGTTTGGGGGAAGGACAGCAGAGCAGAAATGGCTGGAGTTTCTGCGAAAAATGAGGGAAGTGCAAAACAGCTATATTCCAAATAAGAAGAAATTTTCAAAGGGAAGAAGGACACAAATATGGCTGACAAGTGAAGTCAGAGCCAAAGTAAAAGCAAAAGAGAGGGCATACAAGGAAGCCAGAGCTAATGGGAAGATAGAGGACTGGGAAGCTTTTAAAAACTTGCAGAAGGAAACTAAGAAGGTCATTAGGAAGGAAAAGATGAATTATGAAAGGAAGCTGGCGACTAATATCAAGGAAGATACTAAAAGCTTTTTTAAGTATATAAAGGGTAAGAGAGAGTTGAGTGTAGACTATAGGACCAATACAAAATGACGCTGGAGATATTGTAATGAGAGATGCAGAGATGGCAGAGGAACTGAATGCATATTTTGCATCAGTCTTAATCTTCACAGTGGAAGATGTCTGCAGTATACCAGAGATTCACGACTTTCAGGGAAGTGAAGTTTGTGCAGTGAAAATTATGACTGAGAAGGTGCTCAGGAAGCTTAATGATCTGAGGGTGGATAAATCTCCTGGACCTGATGGAATGCACCCTCGGGTTCTGAAGGAAGTAGCTGGAGAGATTGCGGAGGCGTTAACGATGATCTTTAAAGAATCGATGGATTCTGGTATTGTACCGGACGACTGGAAAATTGCAAATGTTACTTCACTATTTAAGAAGGGTGGGAGGCAGCAGAAAGGAAACTATAGACCTGTTAGCCAGACGTCAGTGGTTGGGAAGTTGTTGGAATCGAATTTTAGGGATGAGTTTACGGAGTACCTGGAGGCACATGACAAGATAGGCCAAAACCAGCATGGTTTCCTGAAAGGAAAATCCCTCCTGACAAACCTACTGCAATTCTTTGAGGAAATTCCAACAGGGTAGACAAAGGAGATGCAGTAGACATGGTGTTCTTGGATTTTCAGAAGACCTTTGACAAGATGCCGCACACGAAGCTTCTTAGCAAGACAAGCCCATGGAATTACAGGGGAGTTACTAGCATGGGTGCAGTGTTGGCTGATTGGCAGAAAACAGAGAGTGGGAATAAAGGGATCCTATTCTGGCTGGCTGCCGGGTCGGTGTTGGGACTGCTGCTTTTTACAATGTATGTCAATGATTTGGACTACGGTATTAATGGATTTGTGGCTAAAGTTGGAAGGCGGGAGGAGAAAATGGCGGTGCAATGCAGCGCGCGTGGCCTCTCTGGTGAACTGATATCGTATTTGTTAAATAGGGGGCTGTGCACAATTCTGATTTGATGGAGACAGATGTGAGAAGCACGGAGGAACATCTGGAGAAATTTCTGAAATGCCCGCTTCGCTGCCGCTGCTACTGTGCGATTGAGAATCTCCGGAGGGCAGTCCCCAAATCCTCAGCAGAGATGGTGCTCGGTGCTCAGAGTTGGAGGGCTGGTCGGAGGCTCGAAGTTTTCGGACGACTGTGGTTGGGTGCTTCCAGGATGCTGCATCGGCAAGTTTGTGGTGCTGGAAGCATGGCAGGGAGAGTTTTCTTCCTTCTCCCATCTGCGTGAGATCATGGGACTTTCAAGAGACTTTGAACTTTTTTTACTGTGCCCATGGCCTGTTCTTCATCAAGTTATGGTATTGTTGCACTGTTGTAACTATATGTTATAATTATGTGGTTTTTGTTAATTTTTCAGTCTTGGTCTGTCTTGCGTTTCTGTGATATCACACCGGAGGAACATTGCATCATTTCTTAATGCATGCATTACTGAATGACAATAAAAGAGGACTGTGTGTCTTCATAATCTAAAAAAAAATAATTTGCGGATGGTACAAAGATAGGTGAGGAGCCGGTAGTGTTGAGGAAACAGAGAGCCTGAAGAGAGACTTAGATAGTTTAGGGGAATGGGCAAAGAAGTGGCAAATGAAATACAATGTTGGAAAGTGTATGGTCATACTTTAGCCAGAGGGTGGTAAATCTGTGGAATTTGTTGCCACGAGTGGCTGTGGAGGCCAAGTCATTAGGTGTATTTAAGGCAGAGATAGATAGGTTCTTGATTAGCCAGGGCATCAAAGGGTATGGGGTGAAGGCAGGGGAGTGGGGATGACTGGAAGAATTGGATCAGCCCATGATTGAATGGCGGAGCAGACATGATGGGCTAAATGGCCTACTTCTGCTCCTATATCTTATGGTCTTATGGTATTTAATATTATTGGCTAGCTTACTTTCATATTCAATCTTTACCTTCTTAATTGCTTTCTGCTGGTTTTTAAAAGCTTCCTGATCCTCAAATTTCCCACTAATTTTTGCTCTATCATATGCCCTCTCTTTGCCTTACTTGCTAATTCCTCCAGCATGCTCCATGCATTGCTCTACATTTCCAGCATCAGCAGTCTGTTTTGTGACTCCAATATTTAATAAACTCTTAATATGATGTCCCAGCTCTTATTAGTCTAACTGGAACCTATCATTGGATCATAGAGTGATAAAAAAGAACAGCACAAAAATAGGCCCTTTGGCCCATTTAAACTGGGTACTCCCATGGACCTGCACATGGGACCATAGGCCTCCATGCCCCCAGAATCCATGTACCTATCCAAATTTCTCTTAAACGTTGAAATCGATCTCGCATGCACCACTTGTGGTGGCAACTTGTTCCACACTCTCACGGCCCTCGTAGCAAAGATGCTTTCCCTCATATTCCCCTTTAACTTTTCACCTTTCACCCTTAGCCCATGACCAGTCATCTGATTGGTCTCAGGATCATTCAAAAGCAAAATTTCCTAGATATTCTGCTGGGATGTTAACTTGAGCACTGATTCTCCCTGGGCTTCTTTTGTATTATTTCATGACTGCTGCCATTCATTGACAGAAACATTTTTCCGTGCCTATTAAGCTAATGTGTACCTAATTTGTTTGGCACAGTAGTGTAATGGTCAGCGTGGTGCTGTAACAGTGCTAGTGATCTGGGTTCAGTTCCTGCCACTACCTGTAAGGAATTTGTACGTTCTCCCTGTGAACGTGTGGGTTTCCACTGGGCGCTCCAGTTTCCTCCCACAGTTCAAAGATGTACGTGTTAGTAGGTTAATTGATCACATAGGTGTAATTGGGTTAGAATTGAACCCATATTGCTGACACTGTAAAGGGTTATGTTAACCATTACGTTAACACAAAATAATCTGCAGATGCTGTTGTCAAAGGAACACTCACAATGCGCTGGAGGAACTCAGCAGGTCAGTGGGCATCAGTTGAAAAGATTAGTCGACGTTTCAGGCCGAAACCCTTCGTCAGGACTGAAGGAAGAACTTTGGGGAGGGTTTGAAGAAGCTGGTAGTTGAAAAAAACAGTAATTTGAAAGACAAAGAGGTGGAGGAGGGGAAGCAGGGAGGTGATTGGCAGGAGAACAATGCGCAGTAGTAGAAGGAGGCGGAACTATGAGGGAGGTGATGTAAAATAGGGATAGAGGAAGGGAGGGGGAGGGAATTACCGGAAGTTGGAGAATTCTATGTTCATACCAAGGGGCTGGAGACTACCTAGACGGTATATGAGATGTTGCTCCTCCAACCTGAGTTTAGCCTCATCATGACAGTAGAGGAAGCCATGTATGGACATATTTGAATGGGAATGGGAAGCAGAGTTGAAGTGGGTGGCTACCGGGAGATCCTGTCTCTTGTGGCGGACGGAGTGGAGGTGCTCGACGAAGCAATCTGCGTCGGGTTTCACCGATGTAGAGGAGGCCGCACTGGATTGTGAGCGCATTGTGAGTGTTCCTTAACCATTATGCTTCTGTGCCACCTCCTACGCAGCTACCATGTCACAAAAACTGCAGTTCATCTACTCTCTGTGAGCTATCACCGAGCCAATTTTGGCTTCTAACTCGTCTTTTCCTCGAAGATCTCCTTAACAAGTGCATGCTGATATCTATGCTTAACCTGTGCCTTTCTAGATAAGGATTTATACTGCTTCTCAGGGTTGATTACAATAATTTGCCCACCATTGAAGTGGTCTATAATCACTGAGCTTATCCTGTCTTCACTCCTGAAAGAGTGGTACAAGATTCCAACACCACTGATGTAGCCAGAAATGCTTGCAAAATGATAGTGAGAACCTCTTCTGCAATTTCCTTCCCTGCTTCTTTAACTCCCTGAGCTATAATTCATCAGGGGCTGGTCTAATTTTAAAGATGTTAAACCCATTAATAGTAAAGGAGGTTTCACTGTGCTTATCCTGTCCAGTATTTCACCCTCATTTTTCTTTATCAATGTCATCCTTGTCTATTGTATAGACAGCTGCAAAGAAAGATCCATTTATAATGCCCGCCCACATCCTCTGCCTCCACACACACAGGACGACCAGAGCCAAGAACGGCTTCTTCCCAACTGAACCACTCTGATGTTTCACCCTCTTCCAGTGGTGCTGCCATGTTCTTGACCCCTTAACTCTACCTCTTCCATTATTGTTCTTTTACCACAGGGATTCACCCTGGGTCCTGTTAATGGTAGGAGCCCATGGCATAAAAAAGGTTGGGAATTCCTTCTTCAGCATTTTTTTTTTGCAATACCTTAAATTACTGCATTTTGCAACATTCTCTCATGATGTTTGTGCTCGTCATTTTATTTATTGCTGCCTTTACTGTTACCATTTATACTGTTTACTCTGCGAATTTCACATGAGCAGGGAAATACGGCACCGCCTCACAGCACCAGTGATGAGGGCCCAATTCCAGCGGAGGTCTGTAAGGAGTTTGTACATTCCCCCTGTGACTGCATGGGATTTCTCCACGTGCTCTGGTTTCCTCCCACATTCCAAAGGTTAGTGGGTTGTGGACATGCCATAATGGTGCCAAAGCATCGTGACACTGGCGGGCTGCTACGCCCTTGGACTGTGTTGGTCATTGATACAAACAATGCATTTTGCTGTATGTTTCAATGTGCATACATGTGATAAATAAAGCTAATCTTTAATCTCTTGTTTGGCTTTCCTTTCCTTAGCTTTGTTTTGCTCTCTATATAAAAAGACTCTGGAGTTTTGAATTTATCTGTATTTTTTCATGTCCTCTCCTTGCTAGCTAAATTTCTCCCCGCACTATTCATATTTTGGGGCAACACAGTAGTGTAGGGGTCAGCACATTGCTTTTTAGTACCAGCGACACGGGTTCGATTCCTGCCACTGCCTATAAGGAGTCTTTATGTTCTCTCCATGACTGTGTGGGTTTCCTCTGCGTGCTCTGGTTTCCTCTCACAGTTCAAAGATGCAGCAGTTAACAGGCTGATTAGTCATTGTAAATTGTCCTGTGATTGGGTGAGGTTAAACTGAGGGATTGCTGGGCAGCACGTCTCAAAGGGCCAGAAGGGCCTGTTCCCGACTGTATCTCAATAAACAGATATTTACATTTTTGGTTTTCTTTTCTATGAAGTTCTTCCTTTCTGAAATACTGCCCCTTTATTACATTACCCTACCCATGCATTGGGATTGGAGAGGAGTGTTGCTTGCTGCATTGTGACATTTGATCACTTTTTGTTCTGAATGCTGTTTGCCTGCTTTTATTGTCTACACATTTTGTTCCCTCTCCCTCGGCACATGGGGTTTACGTTAGTCTTCTTTTAATGGGTTCTTTTTGGGTTTCTCGTTATGTGGCTGCCTGTATGGAGATGAATCTCAAGGTTGTATAATGAATACATATTTTGATAATAAATGTACTTTGAACTTTGAACTTTACCAGTGTGGGAGCTCTAGATGTGGCAGTCCCATTCCTTGTATTTATGCAAAATATTTACCCTCAGCTCTTGAATCTCCTCCCTGGGTTCCTCCCATTGCTCTGGGATTCATTCAGCTGCCCCAGTACCCCTGTGCTAAATCATTCTCAGCGCACTTAAACTGGCCTTAACTCAGTTCCAAGGAAGCAAGAAGCACTACAGCAAATCTTTGGCCCTTTGGCCCACCTCGTCCCTGGTCTTCTGCCTAGTCCCATCTATCTGCACCGAGACTATTACTGTCTCATGTATGCAGTATTTCGACATTATCTCTGTCTTTTTTCATCATTATGTTAAAACTAAGTGTAGCCTGAAGACACACACTCAGTGATTCAGGAATAGCTTCTTCCCTTCTGCCATCCAATTTCTAAATAGACATTGATCCCTTGAACACTAACTCACTACTTTTTTTATTTCTGTTATTTTGCACCACCGATTTTAACAATTTAATTGAAATATATGTATGCTTAATGAAACAGTTATTTTTCTCTATATTTATTTATCATAGTCATAGTCATAGTCATGCTTTCTTGATCCCGGGGGAAATTGGTTTTCGTTACAGTTGCACCATAAATAATTAAATAGTAATAAAACCATAAATAGTTAATAGTAATATGTAAATTATGCCAGCAAATAAGTCCAGGACCAGCCTATTGGCTCAGGGTGTCTGACCCTCCAAGGGAGGAGTTGTAAAGTTTGATGGCCACAGGCAGGAATGACTTCCTATGACGCTCTGTGTTGCATCTCGGTGGAATGAGTCTCTGGCTGAATGTACTCCTGTGCCCACCCAGTACATTATGTAGTGGATGGGAGACATTGTCCAAGATGGCATGCAACTTGGACAGCATCCTGTTTTTAGGCACCACCATCAGAGAATCCAGTTTCATCCCCACAACATCACTGGCCCTACCAATGAGTTTGTTGATTCTGTTGGTGTCTGTACCCTCAGCCTGCTGCCCCAGCACACAACAGCAAACGTGATCGCACTGGCCACCACAGACTCGTAGAACATCCTCAGCATGGTCTGGCAGATGCTGAAGGACCTCAGTCTCCTCAGGAAATAGAGACAGCTTTGACCCTTCTTGTAGACAGCCTCAGTGTTCTTTGACCAGTCCAATTTATTGTCAATTCATATCCCCAGATATTTGTAATCCTCCACCATGTCCACACTGACCCCCTGGATAGAAACGGGGGTTACCAGTACCTTAGCTATCCTCAGGTCTACCACCAGCTCCTTAGTATTTTTCACATTATGTTGCAGATAATTAGGCCGACCAGGGGGAATGCCATACCAGATCTAGTACTAGGTAATGAACTGGGTCAGGTCACAGATCTCTCAGTGGGTGAGCAGCTGGGGGACAGTGACCACCGCTCCCTGGCCTTTATAATTATCATGGAAAAGGATAGAATCAAAGAGGACAGGAAAATTTTAATTGGGGAAAGGCAAATTATGAGGCTATAAGGCTAGAACTTGCGGGTGTGAATTGGGATGATGTTTTTTCAGGGAAATGTACTATGGACATGTGGTCGATGTTTAGAGATCTCTTGCGGAATGTAAGGGATAAATTTGTCCGGGTGAGGAAGATAAAGAATGGTAGAGTGAAGGAACCATGGGTGACAAGTGAGGTGGAAAATCTAGTCAGGAGGAAGAAGGCAGCATACATGAGGTTTAGGAAGCAAGGATCAGATGGGTCTATTGAGGATTATAGGGAAGCAAGAAAGGAGCTTAAGAAGGGGCTGAGAAGAGCAAGAAGGGAGCATGAGAAGACCTTGGCGAGTAGGGTAAAGGAAAACCCCAAGGCATTCTTCAATTATGTAAAGAACAAAAGGATGACAGGAGTGAAGGTAGGACTGATTAGAGATAAAGGTGGGAAGATGTACCTGGAGGCTGTGGAAGTGAGCGAGGTCCTCAATGAATACTTCTCTTCGGTATTCACCAATGAGAGGGAACTTGATGATGGTGAGGACAATATGCGTGAGGTTGATGTTCTGGAGCATGTTGATATTAAGGGAGAGGAGGTGTTGGAGTTGTTAAAATACATTAGGACAGATAAGTCACCGGGGCCTGACGGAATATTCCCCAGGCTGCTCCACGAGGTGAGAGAAGAGATTGCTGAGCCTCTGGCTAGGATCTTTATGTCCTTGTTGTCCACGGGAATGGTACCGGAGGATTGGAGGGAGGCGAATGTTGTTCCCTTGTTCAAAAAAGGTAGTAGGGATAGTCCAGGTAATTATAGACCAGTGAGCCTTACGTCTGTGGTGGGAAAGCTGTTGGAAAAGATTCTTAGAGATAGGATCTATGAGCATTTAGAGAATCATGGTCTGATCAGGGACAGTCAGCATGGCTTTGTGAAGGGCAGATCGTGTCTAACAAGCCTGATAGAGTTCTTTGAGGAGGTGACCAGACCTATAGATGAGGGTAGTGCAGTGGATGTGATCTATATGGATTTTAGTAAGGCATTTGACAAGGTTCCACACGGTAGGCTTATTCAGAAAGTTAGAAGGCATGGGATCCAGGGAAGTTTGGCCAGGTGGATTCAGAATTGGCTTGCCTGCAGAAGGCAGAGGGTGGTGGTGGAGCAAGTGCATTCAGATTGGAGGATTGTGACTAGTGGTGTCCCACAAGGATCTGTTCTGGGACCTCTACTTTTCGTGATTTTTATTAACGACCTGGATGTGGGGGTAGAAGGGTGGGTTGGCAAGTTTGCAGACGACACAAAGGTTGGTGGTGTTGTAGATAGTGTAGAGGATTGTCAAAGATTGCAGAGAGACATTGATAGGATGCAGAAGTGGGCTGAGAAGTGGCAGATGGAGTTCAACCCAGAGAAGTGTGAGGTGGTACACTTTGGAAGGACAAACTCCAAGGCAGAGTACAAAGTAAATGGCAGGATACTTGGTAGTGTGGAGGAGCAGAGGGATCTCGGAGTACACGTCCACAGATCCCTGAAAGTTGCCTCACACGTGGGTAGGGTAGTTAAGAAAGCTTATGGGGTGTTAGCTTTCATAAGTCGAGGGATAGAGTTTAGAGTCGCGATGTAATGATGCAGCTCTATAAAACTCTGGTTAGGCCACACTTGGAGTATTATGTCCAGTTCTGGTCACCTCACTATAGGAAGGATGTGGAAGCATTGGAAAGGGTACAGAGGAGATTTACCAGGACCTGGTTTAGAAAGTATGCATTATGATCAGAGATTAAGGGAGCTAGGGCTTTACTCTTTGGAGAGAAGGAGGATGAGAGGAGACATGATAGGGGTGTACAAGATAATAAGAGGAATAGGTAGAGTGGATAGCCAGCACCTCTTCCCCAGGGCACCACTACTCAATACAAGAGGACATGGCTTTAAGGTAAGGGGTGGGAAGTTGAAGGGGGATATTAGAGGAAGGTTTTTTACTCAGAGAGTGGTTGGTGTGTGGAATGCACTGCCTGAGTCAGTGGTGGAGGCAGATACACTAGTGAAGTTTAAGAGACTACTAGACAGGTATATGGAGGAATTTAAGGTGGGGGCTTATATGGGAGGCAGGGTTTGAGGTTCGGCACAACATTGTGGGCCGAAGGGCCTGTACTGTGCTGTACTATTCTATGTTCTATGTTCTATGTTCACAAAGTTTCCTACCGTAGCCCTGTACTCAGCCTCATCTCTGTTGCTGATGCATCCAACTATGGCAGAGTCATCAGAAAGCTTCTGAAGATGACAAGACTCTGTGCAGTAGTTGAAGTCCGAGGTGTAAATGGTGAAGAGAAAGGGAGACAAGACAGTCCCCTGTGGAGCCCCAGTGCTGCTGATCACTCTGTCGGACACACAGTGTTGCAAGCACACGTACTGTGGTCATGTATTTCATTGTACTGCTGGATCTTTTGTCCAGTGAGAGGAAGCAAAACAAGGAATATTTTGTGAAAGAGAATGATATATATATATATATATATATATATATGTAAGAATGAGAATGTGAGAATTTTGGTCTCAGCCTCAAACATTGCCTAATCATTCCCACCGTAGATGCTGCCTGATCTGCTGAGTTCCTCCAGCATTTTGAGTGTGTTTCTTTGTATTTCCAGCATCTGCAGAAACTCTTGTGTTATAGACAATAGACAATAGACAATAGGTGCAGGAGTAGGCCATTCGGCCCTTTGAGCCAGCACCGCCATTGATTCCGCTATCTTTAAGAGCTCTATCCGTCTCTTTTTTGAAAGCATCCAGAGACTTGGCCTCCACAGCCTTCTGGGGCAGAGCATTCCATATATCCACCACTCTCTGGGTGAAAAAAATTTTCCTCAACTCCGTTCTAAATGGCCTACCCCTAATTCTTAAACTGTGGCCTCTGGTTCTTGACTCACTCATCAGCGGGAACATGCTTCCTGCCTGCAGCGTGTCCAATCCCTGAATAATCTTATATGTTTCAATCAGATCCCCTCTCAGCCTTCTAAATTCCAGTGTATACAAGCCCAGTCGCTGCAATCTTTCGACATATGACAGTCCCGCCATCCCGGGAATTAACCTTGTGAACCTACACTACACTCCCTCAATAGTGAGAATGTCCTTCCTTAAATTTGGAGACCAGAACTGCACACAGTACTCCAGGTGTGGTCTCACCAGGGCCCTGTACAACTGCAGAAGGACCTCTTTGCTCTTATACTCAATTCCCCTTGTTATGAAGGCCTGCATGTCATTAGCTTTCTTCACTGCCTGCTGTACTTGCATGCTTGCTTTCAGTGACTGATGTACAAGAACACCTAGATCTTGTGTTTCGGAATAGTGACTGAGTTTAAAATTACAAGAGCATTTAAGTGAATTTAGAGAAAGTGACAACGAGTGAAGAGAGGTACGAAAGGAGAAGAGAGACGAAGAAGGAGAGAGACTGTACAAGAGCAGAGAAAGAAATGAATGAAAGAGTATAAGAGTGTGCTGCAAGGAAAAGGAGATGCATTTTTTATTAAAATAATTTCTACAGAAGGTATGGTTGGGATAAAGGATGTCTTAATGCAGTAGAGCTTCCTTTGTTTGAGTTTGGATTCTCTTAGACCCTATAATCTGCAAAAGGTGGTGGATACAGCCCAGTCCGTCACAGGAAAGCCATCCACACCATCGAGCACATCCATCATCAAAGACCCCCGCCATCACGTCCTGCTCTCTTTTTGCTGCTGCCATTGAGAAGGAGCTACCGGAGCTGCAGGTCTCACACCTTCAACCATCAGACTGCTGAAACTGAGGTGGGTAATATCATTCACCTCAACCCTGAACTAATTCCACAACCTATGGACTCACTTTAAAGAACTCCGCAACTCATCTTCTCAGGATTATTTATTAATCTGTTTATTTGTTTCTTTTTGTATTTTCAGAGTTTGTCTTTTTTGCACATTGGTTGTTTGTTGGTCTTTGGTTGTGTGTCGGTTTTCACTCATTCTGTTGTATTTCTTTCTTCTACTGCGAATGCCAGCAAGAAAATGAATCTCCTGGTAGTATATGGTGACACATAAGTACTTCGGTAATAAATTTACTTTTAACTTTGAACCTTTGAACTTTATAGCATCCAGCTGTATGTAGTTCATCCCCAGTGTCCTCAATTCAACCCCCACACCTGGTAGATTATCTGCTGCTTTTAAGATAATGATACTGTTTTAACATATGTTTTAAATTTACTTTTATACTGAATTAAATTTATGTCCGATGATCTAATTTGAAGGAGTGTTTTGGTTCAATAAGTCTGGACTATAATCATGTTCCTTAAACATGGTAGATGCTGTTTTTCCCTCCTCCTGTCTGCCTGCTTGTTTTATGATCCTATTGGACAGGAGAATCATGTATTAACTCATGATTGGGGGGGGCACAGTAGTGTAGCGGCTAGCATAACGCTATTACTGTAATAGCGTTAAGCTAGCCGCTACACTGCTGTGCCAGTGTAAGACTGGGGATCAATTCCCAGTGCCATCAGTAAGGAAACTGTTTGTTCTTCCTGTGAAAGGCCAGTGATGTTGTGGGGATGGAACTGGACTCTCTCACGGTGGTGTCTGAAAAGAGGATGCTGTCTAAGTTGTACTGGGTGGGCACAGGAGTACATTCAGCCAGAGACTCATTCCACTGAGATGCAGCATAGACCGTCATAGGAAGTCATTCCTGCCTGTGGCCATCAAACTTTACAACTCCTCCCTTGGAGGGTCAGACACCCTGAGCCAATAGGCTGGTCCTGGACTTTTCATAATTTACTGGCATAATTTACATATTACTATTTAACTATTTATGGTTCTATTACTATTTATTATTCATGGTGCAACTGTAACGAAAACCAATTATTCCCCCGGGATCAATAAAGTATGACTATGACTATGAAAACATTGGTTCCTCTAGGTGTTGCCATTTCCTCCCACATTCCAAAAATGTACCGGTTAGGTTCAGTGAGTTGTGGGCATGTTATGTTGGTACCAAAAGCAAGGAGACACTTGCAGACTGCAATCAGCACAACCCTTGCTGATTTGATTTTACGCAAATAGCATACCTTTCTGTATGCTTCAATGTACAAGTGACGAATAAAGCTTTTCTTCAATCTTTAACTCTGATTCTCATGCAATGCAATAGATATACAAGTAAACTGAGACAGTTTTCAGCAAGAAGTTAGAGACTCAACAATAAGATGAGCTCTTGACCTCAAGGCCTTGCGCCTCTTTGTCTACCTGCATGGCAAATGCAACACTATATTCTTAATTACTTACTTGGGCCGACCTCCTGTCTCCATTGTCCTCTGAAGTTAATGGTATGTTCGGTGTTCATCAACGCTTTTGCAATCCATTGCATTAATCGTAGAGGGGATTAGCATCTACAGCTTCGCCAGAGCCCTGCTGGCTGGCCTTACATGAGAAATGCTCCTCACTGGATGTTCTTTTTGTTTTCACTCCATTCTCTGTAATCTCTAGAGACTGCTGTGCATGAAAATCCCTGGAGATCAGCAGTTTTTGAGATACTCAAATCACCCTGACTGGCACCAACAATCATTCTACACTCAAAGTATCTTAGATCACATTTTTTTTCACATTCTAATGAATTGGTCATAATGGAATAGCAGAGAAGACTCGATGGGCCAACTAGCGTAATCTGCTAACAACAGGAATTCTGCAGATGCTGGAAATTCAAGCAACACACATCAAAGTTGCTGGTGAATGCAGCAGGCCAGGTAGCATCTCTAGGAAGAGGTGCAGTCGACGTTTCAGGCCGAGACCCTTCGTCAGGACTAACTGAAGGAAGAGTGAGTAAGGGATTTGAAAGTTGGAGGGGGAGGGGGAGATGCAAAATGATAGGAGAAGACAGGAGGGGGAGGGATGGAGCCAAGAGCTGGACAGGTGATTGGCAAAAGGGATACGAGAGGATCATGGGACAGGAGGTCCGGGAAGAAAGACAAGGAGGTGGAGGGGACCCAGAGGATGGGCAAGAGGTATATTCAGAGGGACAGAGGGAGAAAAAGGAGAGTGAGAGAAAGAATGTGTGCATAAAAATAAGTAACAGATGGGGTACGAGGGGGAGGTGGGGCCTTAGCGGAAGTTAGAGAAGTCGATGTTCATGCCATCAGGTTGGAGGCTACCCAGACGGAATATAAGGTGTTGTTCCTCCAACCTGAGTGTGGCTTCATCTTTACAATAGAGGAGGCCATGGATAGACATGTCAGAATGGGAATGGGATGTGGAATTAAAATGTGTGGCCACTGGGAGATTCTGCTTTCTCTGGCGGACAGAGCGTAGATGTTCAGCAAAGCGGTCTCCCAGTCTGCGTCGGGTCTTGCCAATATATAAAAGGCCACATCGGGAGCACCGGACGCAGTATATCACCCCAGTCGACTCACAGGTGACGTGTTGCCTCACCTGGAAGGACTGTTTGGGTCCCTGAATGGTGGTAAGGGAGGAAGTGTAAGGGCATGTGTAGCACTTGTTCCGCTTACACTGATAAGTGCCAGGAGGGAGATCAGTGGGGAGAGATGGGGGGGACGAATGGACAAGGGAGTTGCGTAGGGAGTGATCCCTGCGGAATGCAGAGAGAGGGGGAAGGGAAAGACGTGCTTAGTGGTGGGATCCCGTTGGAGGTGGCGGAAGTTACGGAGAATAATATGTTGGACCCGGAGGCTGGTGGGGTGGTAGGTGAGGACCAGGGGAACCCTATTCCTAGTGGGGTGGCGGGAGGATGGAGTGAGAGCAGATGTACGTGAAATGGGGGAGATGCGTTTAAGAGCAGAGTTGATAGTGGAGGAAGGGAAGCCCCTTTCTTTAAAAAAGGAAGACATCTCCCTCGTCCTAGAATGAAAAGCCTCATCCTGAGAGCAGATGCGGCGGAGACAGAGGAATTGCGAGAAGGGGATGGCGTTTTTTCAAGAGACAGGGTGAGAAGAGGAATAGTCCAGATAGCTGTGAGAGTCAGTAGGCTTATAGTAGACATCAGTGGATAAGCTGTCTCCAGAGACAGAGACAGAAAGATCTAGAAAGGGGAGGGAGGTGTCGGAAATGGACCAGGTAAACTTGAGGGCAGGGTGAAAGTTGGAGACAACGTTAATAATGTCAACGAGTTCTGCATGCGTGCAGGAAGCAGCGCCAATGCAGTCGTCGATGTAGCGAAGGAAAAGTGGGGTACAGATACCAGAATAGGCACGGAACATAGATTGTTCCACAAACCCAACAAAAAGGCAGGCATAGCTAGGACCCATACGGGTGCCCATAGCTACACCTTTAGTTTGGAGGAAGTGGGAGGAGCCAAAGGAGAAGACGGAGCAGAGTGGTGGTAGAGGGGAACTGATTAGGTCTGGAATCCAAAAAGAAGCGTAGAGCTTTGAGACTATCCTGATGGGGGATGGAAGTATATAAGGACTGGACATCCATGGTGAAAATAAAGTGGTGGGGGTCAGGGAACTTAAAATCATCGAAAAGTTTAAGAGCGTGAGAAGTGTCACGAACATAGGTCGGAAGGGATTGAACAAGGGGTGATAAAACCATGTCGAGGTATATATTGGCGAGACCCGACACAGACTGGGAGACCGCTTTGCTGAACATCTACGCTCTGTCCGCCAGAGAAAGCAGGATCTCCCAGTGGCCACACATTTTAATTCCGCATCCCATTCCCATTCTGACATGTCTATCCACGGCCTCCTCTACTGTAAAGATGAAGCCACACTCAGGTTGGAGGAACAACACCTTATATTCCGTCTGGGTAGCCTCCAACCTGATGGCATGAACATCGACTTCTCTAACTTCCGCTAAGGCCCCACCTCCCCCTCGTACCCCATCTGTTACTTATTTTTATGCACACATTCTTTCTCTCACTCTCCTTTTTCTCCCTCTGTCCCTCTGAATATACCTCTTGCCCATCCTCCGGGTCCCCCCCCCCCACCTTGTCTTTCTTCCCGGACCTCCTGTCCCATGATCCTCTCGGATCCCCTTTTGCCTGTCACCTGTCCAGCTCTTGGCTCTATCCCTCCCCCTCCTGTCTTCTCCTATCATCTTGGATCTCCCCCTCCCCCTCCAACTTTCAAATCCCTTACTCACTTTTCCTTCAGTTAGTCCTGACGAAGGGTCTCGGCCTGAAACGTCGACTGCACCTCTTCCTAGAGATGCTGCCTGGCCTGCTGCGTTCACCAGCAACTTTGATGTGTGGCCTAATCTGCTGCTATGTCTTACGGTCTTAAGTCTATGGTTATTAATAAGGTGCTGTTCTTCTAGGAACACACACAAAATGCTGGAGGAACTCAAGCTGGGCAGCATCTATGGAGAGGAACAAATCGTCAACATTCTGCGACCCTTCATCAAGGCTATTCTTCCAGTTTGTGCTTGGCCAAGGACAGACAGATTAGTGTGGGTATGGGGAGCTGAGTTGAAAAGACATACAGCCAGTCTGAGCGCTAAGTTTTGCACAGGAAGATTGGTTAATATATGGACTGCACTGGCCAAGGAGGTGGTGAAATCAGATTAAGCCAATATGTGTAAGAGTAATCTAATAGGCAAGGATATAGTCCTAATGCAGGCAAATGGGATTAGTGTAGGTGGGCAAAAATGTTAGCATTGACCTGATAGGCCAGAGATATAGTTCTGTGATGCACAATTCCATGACTATTTTGGGAATGATGTGAGGCAAATGGAAGGAACATTGGGGGAAGAGCACTTTTCATGTATTAATCATGGTCAGAATCACTGGCATATGTCATGAAATTTGTGCACTTTGAAAAATCCATTACCTGAAATTTCTTTTGATTAAATTCCATTTGCCCTTTCTAAAAATCTGTCTCATTCAGCAGATCAGATGCCCTGAGGAAATCTGTTTTCACCTGGAGGGTAAAGAGTACCTGCATGAGTGAGTGGCAGAAGGAAATCTCCTCCTCTCTTATAATCAATGCAAGTGAACCTCAATGATGTGTGCTTCGCCCTCTGTTCTAATCTCTCTACATTTCTAGGCTGAGAAGTGGTAGATGAAGTTCAACCCAGAAAAATGTGAAGTGATTCACTTTAGAATGTCAAACTTGAAGGCAGAATGGTAGGGTTCTTAACAGTGTGGAAAGACAGAGAGATCTTTGGGTTCACATCCATTGATCCTTCAAAGTTGATAGAGTATTTAAAAAGGTATATGGTGTATTGGCCTTCATTAGTTTGTGTAATAACGTCTAGAACTGCAAGGTAATGTTACAGCTCTATAAAACTCTAGTTAGCCCATATTTGGAGAATTCTGCTCAGTTCTGATTACCTCATGGTGTAGGAAGGATATGGGAGCTTCAGAGAGGATGCAGAGGATATTTACTAGGATGCTGCTTGGAATAGAGAATACGTCTTACGAGGAAATTTTGAGCAAACTCGGGCTTTTCTTTCTGGAGTGAAGGACAATGAGAGGTGACTTGATAGAGGTGTTCAAGACGATAAGAGGCATAGATCGAGTGGAGAGCCAGAGACTTTCTCCTAGGGTGGAAATAACTAACACAAGGGGACTTTAAGGTGTTTGGAGGAATGTTGGCGATAGAGAGCTACAAGTGAATTTTAAAGAATGAAAGAAGAAAGAGAGAGTGAGAGGAAATGCAAGAAAAGAAAAACACATGTAGTGAGTTCTTTGAGCCCGTGCCAGAGAGCATTGGGCTCCAAAGTGTTTGGAGCACCTGAACCAGTTAATTTTTGTTTAATGAGCATCATTAATCATTTAGAGTTCCCTGTGTTTCTCTCAAGCGACTCACTCTTTATAATGAGGTCTCCTGGTTCTTTATGTATAAACTTGTGAAGTTTATTTTGATAGGCTTGGGGATTCCATGTTACTTAAGTGGATGCCCAATTGGCACTAATCGTGGGATCCTAGTTTCGAGAATATTACTTTTCACAGTGTAGCTCAGCCGAGTCACCGATGTGCTTCTGGAATTATTATGAGTAAATTCTCGTCGCCATCTCTGCCCCAGAGTCTGTCTTTCCTATGCACTTGGGTTCCAATATTGCCAGCACATGCCATGACAACGTTCTCAGTTAGATATGAATAAACCTGATGTAAGATTCACGGTTCAAGACTGTTTAATGTCTAGCTTAAATGAGAATGAAGTAATTATTACTTTGGATCTGACGTAGCATGGAAAAGTACAATAAGATAAAGAACACAATAATAAAGAAAACCCAATAAATATAAACACAATTGTATACATAGATTGCTTATATGTCCATAAAGTGGTGCTAGGCACTGGAGTGTCTGTACATAAGGTGATGATAGGGAAATGGGAAATGATAGACACCAGTATTACAACACAACTTCTAATCAACTCCAGTCAGTAGATGAGTGTTGGTGTTGAGCAGGTTTGGACAGCATGGTGGTGTAGTGGTTAGTGTAATACAATTACAGTGTCAGCGACCTCAGTTCAATCCTGACGCTGTCTGTAAGTTTGTTCATTTTCCCAGCGATAGGGTGGGTTTCCTACAGGTGTCCTGGTTTCCTCCTACATTCCAAGACATACGGGTTAGTAGGCTAATTGGTCATAAGGGTGTAATTGGGAGGTACAGGTTCGTGGACTGGAAGGTCCTGTTACCATGCTGTACCTCTAAATAAAATAAAATAAAGCAGAGGTTTGAAATGTTTACAATTTTTGACAGCATCTCCTTCCTGGAAGACCATGAAAATGTGTATCAGCTTTGCAGTGTGGGTGCTCCTGCCATCTTGCGCCCTCCCTGGGCTCGATATTGAATCTATATTAAATCAGAAAACCATAAGATTATGGAGCAGCACTGGACTATTCATCTCAAAGGAACATAGAAACATAGAAAAACTACAGCACAATACAGGCCCTTTGGCCCATAAAGTTGTGCCAAACGTGTCCCTACCTTAGAAATGATTAGGCTTACCCATAGCCCTCTATTTTTCTAAGCTCCATGTACCTATCCAAAAATCTCTTAAAAGACCCTATCATATCCGCCTCCACCACCATTGCTGGCAGCCTGTCCCATGCACTCACCACTCTCTGCATAAAAAACTTACCCCTGACAGCTCCACTGTACCTACTCCCAGCAACTTAAACCTGTGTCCTCTTGTTGCAGCCATTTCAGCCCTGGGAAAAAACCTCTGACTATCCACACAATCAATGCCTCTCATCATCTTATACACCTCTATCAGGTCACTTCTCATCCTCTGTCGCTCCAAGGAGAAAAGGTCGAGTTCACTCAACCTATTCTCATAAGGCATGCTCCCCAATCCAGGCAACATCCTTGTAAATCTCCTCTGCACCCTTTCTATGGTTTCCACATCCTTCCTGTAGTGAGGCGACCAGAACTGAGCTCAGTACTCCAAGTGGGGTCGGACCAGGGTCCTATATAGCCACAACATTACCTCTCGGCTCCTAAATTCAATTCCACGGTTAATGAAGGCTAATAGACCATACGCCTTCTTAACCACAGAGTCAACCTGCGTAGCTGCTTTGAGCGTCCTATGGACTCGGACCCCAAGATCCCTCTGATCCTCCACACTGCCAAGAGTCTAACCATGTTAGTCTAACTATAATCTGCCATCATATTTCACCTACCAAAATGAACCACTTCACACTTATCTGGGTGGAACTCCATCTACCACTTCTCAGCCCAGTTTTGCATCCTATCAATGTCCAGCTGTAACCTCTGACAGCCCACCACACTATCCACACACCCCCAACCTTTGTGTCATCAGCAAACTTACTAACCCATCCCTCCACTTCCTCATCCGGGCCATTTATAAAAATCATGAAGAGTAGGGGTCCCAGAACAGATCCCTGAGGCACGCCACTGGTCATCGGCCTCCATGCAGAATATCACTCATCTACAACCACTCTTTGCCTTCTGTGGGCAAGCCAGTTCTGGATCCACAAAGCAATGTCCTCTTGGATTCCATGCCTCCTTACTTTCTCAATAATCATTCAATGGGGTACTTTATCAAATACCTTGCTGAAATCCATATACACTACATCTACTGCTCCTCCTTCATCAATGTGTTTAGTCACATCCTCAAAAAATTCAATCAGGCTCATAAGGCACGACCTGCCCTTGACAAAGCCATGCTGACTATTCCTAATCATATTATACTTCTCCAGATGTTCATAAATCCTGCCTCTCAGGATCTTCTCCATCAACTTACCAACCACTGAACTCACTGGTCTATAATTTCCTGGGCTATCTCTACTCCTTTTCTTGAATAAAGGAACAACATCCGCAACCCTCCAATCCTCCGGAACCTCTCCTGTCCCCGTTGATGATTCAAAGATCATCACCAGAGGCTCAGCAATCTCCTCCCTCACCTCCCTCAGTAGCCTGGGGTACATCTCATCCTGTCCCGGCGACTTATCCAACTTGCTACTTTCCAAAAGCTCCAGCACATCCTCTTTCTTAATATTTACATGCTCAATCTTTTCAGTCTGCTACAAGTCATCACTACAATTCCCAAGGTCCTTTTCCATAGTAAATACTGAAGTAAAGTATTCATTAAGTACCCCTGCTATTTTCTCCAGTTCCATACATACTTTCCCACTGTCACAATTGGTAGTTCCTATTCTTTCATGTCTTATCCTCTTTCTCTTCAATTGCTTGTAGAATGCCTTGGGGTTTTCCTTAATCCTGCCCACCAAGGCTTTCTCATGATCCCTTCTGGCTCTCCTAATTTCCTTTTTAAGCTCCTTCCTGTTAGCCTTATAATCTTCTAGATCTCTAACAGTACCTAGCTCTCTGAACCTTTTGTAAGCTTTTCTTTTCTTCTTGACTAGATTTATTACAGCCTTTGTACCCCACGGTTCCTGTACCCTACCATAACTTCCCTGTCTCATTGGAACATACCTATGCAGAACTCCACACAAATATCCCCCGAACATTTGCCACATTTCCTCCGCACTTTTCCCTGAGAACATCTGTTCCCAATTTAAGCTTCCAATTTCCTGCCTGATAGCCTCATAATTCCCCTTACTCCAATTAAACGCTTTTCTAACTTGTCTGTTCATATCCCTCTCCAATGTTATTGTAAAGGATGATCACTATCTCCAAAATGCTCTCCCACTGAGAGATCTGACACCTGACCGGATCATATTTTTTTCACAGCAGCTCTCATTAAAGGCCCTCACTATCCACGATGTCCCCTCTTCTCATTACTATCAGGGAGTGGGTGGGAGGAGACATAGGAACCTGAAGACACACATTCAATATTTTATGACTGGCTTCTTCCCCTCCACCATCAGATTTATGAATGGTCCATGAACCTATGAACACTACCTCAGTATCTTGCTCTCTTTTCACACTATCCATTCATTCATTCATCCATCTATTTATGTATGTATGTATCTAACTACCTATTAATTTATCTGGTTATCTATTAATTAATTTATCTATGTATCCATCTAGAGCAACAAACCACAAAATGCTGGAGGAAATCAGTGGGTCAGGCAGCATCTGTGGAAAAGAGTAAACATTTGATGTTTCGGGCTGAAACAATTCATTAGAACTGAAGAAGGGTCTCAGCCTGAAAGCCTGAATCTACAGTATCTATCTCTTTATTTATGTATGTACTGTATATATGTATTTGGGTACGTGGCCAAGGGGTTAAGGCATTCGACTAGCGACGTGAAGGCTGTGAATTTGAGCCCCAGCAGAGGCAGCGTGTTGTGTCCTTGAGCAAGGCACTTAACCACACAGTGCTCTACGACGACACTGGTGCCAAGCTGTATCGGCTCTTGCCCTTCCCTTGGACAACATTGATGTCGTGGAGAGGGGAGTCTTGCAGTATGGGCAACTACCGGTCTTCCATACCACCTTGCCCAGGCCTGCGCCCTGGAGAGTGAAGACTTTCCAGGCACAGATCCATGGTCTCGCAAGACTAACGGATGCTTTAAATTTTATATATGTATGTAGTTATTGATTATAACCTGCAGTATTTTTTAATTCTTACACTGTGCTGTTGCTGCTGAACAACCAATGTCACAATATATGTCGGTGATAATAAACCTGATTCTGATTCTGATTAAAGAATATCTGAAGGATAAGCAGAAAATAATGCTCTTGGCAGTTTAGTTTGATTATGTAATTATTGCAATTTAATGTGGATAAATGTGAAGTTATCCACTTTGGTGGCAAAAATAGGAAAACAGATTATTATCTGAATGGTGGCCGATTAGGAAAAGGGGAGGTGCAACGAGACCTGGGTGTCATTATACACCAGTCATTGAAAGTGGGCATGCAGGTACAGCAGGCGGTGAAAAAGGCGAACGGTATGCTGGCATTTATAGCGAGAGGATTCGAGTACAGGAGCAGGGAGGTACTACTGCAGTTGTACAAGGCCTTGGTGAGACCACACCTGGAGTATTGTGTGCAGTTTTGGTCTCCTAATCTGAGGAAAGACATCTTTGCCATAGAGGGAGTACAAAGAAGGTTCACCAGATTGATTCCTGGGATGGCAGGTCTTTCATATGATGAAAGACTGGATGAACTGGGCTTGTACTCGTTGGAATTTAGAAGATTGAGGGGGGATCTGATTGAAACGTATAAGATCCTAAAGGGATTGGACAGGCTAGATGCGGGAAGATTGTTCCCGATGTTGGGGAGGTCCAGAACGAGGGGTCACAGTTTGAGGATAGAGGGGAAGCCTTTTAGGACCGAGATTAGGAAAAACTTCTTCACACAGAGAGTGGTGAATCTGTGGAATTCTCTGCCACAGGAAACAGTTGAGGCCAGTTCATTGGCTATGTTTAAGAGGGAGTTAGATATGGCCCTTGTGGCTACAGGGGTCAGGGGGTATGGAGGGAAGGCTGGGTTCTGAGTTGGATGATCAGCCATGATCATAATAAATGGTGGTGCAGGCTCGAAGGGCCGAATGGCCTACTCCTGCACCTATTTTCTATGTTTCTATGTTTCTATGTAGAAAGAAAACAGTGTTCATGCTCCAGGTGAAAGATCCTTCATTAGAGAATCCATTTCTGTCGGAGTCTTTGACCTGAAATACTAACTCTGTTTCTTTCTCCACAGATGCTGATTCACCTGTTGTGTATTTCCAACTTCTATAGGTTTCTAACATCTGTAGTTTTTTTTCTTTTGGGTTTCATCTTCTAAGAACTTTATTGGATGCAAAACATGTTTGAAATTACTAAAGTCATGAAAGATGCTCTCTAAGTGCATATCATTTATGAAGTTTATTTCTTTATCTCTTGGTCTCACATACCATTGTAAACCTACACTCAGTGGTCACTTTATTAGGTATAGCTGTACACCTGATCATTAATGCAAATACCTAATCAGCCAATTATGTGGCAGAAACTTAATGCATAAAGGCATAAATTCACGATCAACAATTTCAGTTGTTCTTCACACCCAACTTCAGAATGGGGAAGAAAGTAATCTAGCTGACATGGTGGAATGATTGTTGGTGCCAGATAGGATGGTTTGAGTACCTCAGAAACTGCTGATCTCCTGGGATTTTCACGCACAGCAGTCTCCAGAGTTTATGGAGAACGGTACAAAAAAAAACAACTAGCATCCAGTGAGCAGTAGTTCTGTGCGTGAAAATGCTTTGTTAATGAGAGAAGTAAGAGGAGAATGGTCAGACTGGGTCAGGTTGACAGGTATGTGACAGGTACTCAAATAACCACATTTTACAACAGCGATGTGCAGAAAAGCATCTCTAATCACACAACACATCAAACCTTGAAGTTGCTGGGCTACAGCAGCAGAAGACCAGGAACATACACTCAGTTGCCACTTTATTAGGTACAGTGAGTGCAGTTCTGAGTCATGTAAACTCAGAACTAATTGCTGGATTAATTACAGAAAGTTATGTGACCTTCCTATTATAAGCACAATTACAATATCTTCCAGGTCATTAAAATCTATTACATTGCAATTGACTGGTTATTCCTACTAAGGAAACTGGTAAACGTTTTAAATCTTTGACTAATCTGACCATATCACAGGGGTGCCTGAATGGCTAAATCAGATGGCTTTTGGAACTCCAAGCTGGTCTGACTGCATGATAAAAAGCTGACTTGCCAGAATTCTCTGGAGCTTAAAATGTACTTTATCTTAAAAAATCTCCCATTTCCTACATATAAATAGCCCTGGAGAGATTTCAATAGGTTTAACTGTGATCCAATCTGGAGTCCCACTTGATGGATACAGAGCTACTCTCACATAACATCTGTGTTTCATTTTGTTGCAGCTCCACTTTACTGGATTACTCTTTTCTAAGTCTGCTTATATCTTCTACGTATTGCACACACAATATGTCTATTTAAATCTTGTTTCTTTTTTCCTTATCTGTAGTATTGGCCGGTGTACGGGGTGGTTAGGTCCTGCTAAATATCAGGAAATGCCAATAGTCATTATATAGCTTCTCCCACCCAAGATAACTCCACTTTCACGTAGGACTTAGGTCCGGGTGCGCCCTGTCTCGCTGAAGGAGCTCTGTCTATGGTGAGTGTTTGGTGCCAAAAAAATAACCAGACCAATGGTGGTGGTGTCACCTAAAATCACTGAAGTCTTCGGCAGCAGGGAGATGGATTCCAAGCTTTGGTGGAGGATTGTCTTTGTACAACAGCAGCAAAGGTTGGGTGACATCTAGTGTATGGTTCCCAACTGGGAACGCCGGTAGAGGTCAAATGCTCTAGACAGACAAGGACTGTGGCAAGAGAAGGCAACAGCAAACCACTGCTGAAATTTCTGCCTAGCCAATCATGGAAAGAAACAAAAGAAGGAAACCACAACAGCGTGAACGGGGTTGATTCTAATCAACAGAACAACAGCTCGCTCGGTAGGGGTAGTCATGTGCTGCAGGTGACACCAGACTGTCATCCAGAGACTGTAAGCAATAAGGAAAGGCTAAGGGTAGCAACATGGAACATCCACACACGTTACCGAAACAGAAAGTTGGACAACACATTAAATGAAATGAGAAGGTTGGAAGTTGATATCTTAGGCCTGTCAGAAATTAGATGGACTGACAGTGGCAAATTCACTTAGAATAGTTCTCTGATAATGTATTCTGGAGGTCAACAGCATATGTATGGAGTTGTAATTACTTTAGACAAACAAGTATCAAAATGTCTTATGGAATTTTGGGCGATATCCAACTGGCTGCTTTTAGTTAAATTAAGGGGTAACCCTTTTAACATTAGTATAATCCAAGCCTATCTGCCAACAAATGATGCGGATGAAGAGGATACCAACAAGTTTTATGAAGATCTTGACAGTGCTTATGAGCAATGTAAATCTCAGGATATAAAACTAGTCATGGGAGATTTTAACTCCGAAGTTGGACAGGAAAGGGTTCATAACATCGTAGGACCTTTTGGATTAGGAAAGAAAAATGAAAATGGAGAAAGGTTTACTGATTGGTGTGTCAGAAACAACCAAGTGATCACCAATACTTGGTATAAAAACCACCCATGTAGATTGTGTACTTGGACTAGCCCTGGAGATAGAACTAGGAATCAAATAGATTTCATTGCCATCAATGAACGCTTTAGAAATACGTTTGTAATATCACAAATTCTAAAGCCTACCCAGGAGCAGACTGTGGTTCAGATCACCATCCAGTAGTAGCTACCATCAAAACAAAATTAAAGAAACTGAAATATGGAAAGAAGAGAAAGAAGTGTATGTTGGGAGAACTTAAAAAAGGTAGCATATTTAAGCAACAATTCAAGACAGCTGTAGAAGAATACCTCAACGAAAACGTAACAACACCTATTTGGGACAGATTTAAATATGCTATGGAGCAATCAGCAGAAGAGATAATCCCAGTACAAGAAATCCAATGCACCAACAAGGTGTGAGTATCCAAGAAATTCTAGATCTGATGGAACAAAGAAGGTTAGTGAAGAATAATGAAATGCAATACAGAGAGCTAGACAGACGGACCAGACAATTGTGCAATATTGCAAAGGAAGAATGGCTGAATCAAGAATGAAATGAAGTAGAAGGCCATATTAACAACAGCAAAGAAATGCACAAGAAAATTAAGGAAATTACGGGAATTACGAAAACCTCCTCTACAGGATGCATAAGACCAGCAGACGGATCCGTACTAACAGATTCAGATAAAGTATGTGAGAGGTGGATTCAGTATATAGAGCAGATGTTTGAGAATAATAGAGGGTAACCCCCAGATATTAAACACCCTAATTCTGGCCCACCTATTACCAAAGAAGAAATAACTAAAGCAATGAAAAGCATGAAACATGGTAAAGCCACTGGACCTGACGACATTTCAGTGGAAATGATACAAGCCCTAGAAGATCTGGGCATAGAGATTCTTTTTGAACTGTTTAATGGCATATACAAGTCTGGCGTATTGCCTGACGATCTCTTGAAATCAGTATTTATTTTGTCGAGAATTGTTCTGAGTTGAATTAAAAACAAGTTAAGACCAGAAACTTCTAAACTGCAATATGGGTTTATTGAGGACAGAGGAACTAGGAACGCAATTTTCATACTACAAATGCTTTCAGAGAAGGCAATTGAAACTCAAAATGTGGTCTTTTTATGTTTTATTGATTTTACTAAAGCATTCGACAAAGTGCAACATGAAAAATTATTTCAAATTCTCGCTAATCTAAACATTGACAGAAGGGACCAACAACTGCTTCAAAATTTATATTGGAACCAAACAGTGGCAGTAAAAATTGATGATAATATAAACAGTTGGATTAAAATTCAAAGAGGAGTTAGACAGGGATGCGTTGCCTCACTGGAATTATTTACTATCTATAGTGAAATGATTCCCAGAGAAATAGAAGACCTAGATGGGATAAAAATTGGAGGTGTTAGCATCAACAATATTAGATATACAGACGATACCACCCTAATAGCAAATGCTGCAGAAGACCTACAAATCCTCCTAGACAAAGTAGTACAAACAAGTGCAGATTTTGGTCTAACCGTCAACTGTAAAAAAATGAAATGCATGGTAATATCAAAACCGCAGGATACTCCCAACTGCTAATTGTACATCGGTAACCAAGAGACTGAACAAAAGACCAGCTTTAATTACCTTGGTAGCTTTATATCACAAGATGCTAGAAGTAAAGTAGAAATAAAAAGAAGAATTGCCATTGCCAAAACCAACTTCCAAAAAATGAAACCCATTTTTACCAACAGACACATTTCTATGACAACAAGGCTTAGGCCACTAAAATGTCACATCTGGTCAATCTTGCTGTATGCTTCCGAAACATGGACTAAAACACCAGAACTCCAAAGAAACCTAGAAGCAACAGAAATATGGTTTCTTAGAAGAATGCTGAAAATATCATATAGAGATAGGGTAACTAATGAGACAGTAGTCCAACGTGCCCATACAAAAAGATCTTTAATGAGAACATTAAATGAGAGGAAACTTAAATTCCTGGGCCATGTCATCAGAAAGGGAGAAATAGAATGCCTTACATTACAAGGCCGTATGCCTGGGAAACATGGAAGAGGAAGGTAAAGAAGAAAGTATATGGACACTGTGAAAGAACTAACAGATCTAAGTGTGCGAGATATCATTGACGCTGCATGGGATCATTCGATGTGGAGAGCCATGATCGCCCAAGCATGTAACGTGCAAGGCACATGAAGAAGGAGTAGTATTGCATCAATGATTGAACTAATCAACTCTTTCACATTCTCTTCCCAGTTGTTTTGCCTTGCTCTGTTATTGCTAATTCCAACTCCATTCTTGCCACTGGGCATTTCTCTTGTCAGGACTTAAGATCGCACTGTTACGATACTCACCAAACAGCGCCATCTTTTGGAATTTCGATGCTCTAACACTCCACACTCCAGAGTAAGGGTCGCTGGCATGGCCGCTTTAAGGATTCAGGACTGCCCGACTAATCAGTCACCCATGTTTCGGCACCAGGATTTCTATACTTAAAAGAGCACCTCAACGGAAGTTTAGTGCTCAATCGTAAGCTCAATTCAGATATTGCCTAGTGTCTTCTTTAGTGCTCAGTTCTCATTTCAGTCTCATACCGTCTCTCAATCCTAGCCTTAAATGTTCCTGCACTTGGGCCCTAGACATCCTCATCAAGAAATCGCCACAGCACAGCTACACTTGGCACCATTCTGTTGCTTTTGCACTTGTCACTGTATTTAATGTGGTATTTATTGTTCTTTTATGTTGCGTTACAGAGTGTATGATGGCTTTGGGCCTCTACTCACAGGAATTCAGAAGAATGAGGGGTGACCTCATTAAAACCCATTGAATGTTGAAAGGTCTCGATATGTGCAGAGGATGCTTCCTGTGGTGGGGGAGTCTAAGACCAGAGAACCCAGCCTCTGAACAGAGGGTCGTCCATTTAGAATGGAGTTGAGTAGGAATTTCTTTTCCCAGAGAGGGGTGAATCTGTGGAATTCGTTGCCACAGGTGGCTGTGGAGGCCAAGTCATTGGGTATATTTAAGGCAGGAGTTGATAGATTCTTGGTTAGGCAGGGCAGGAAGGGATACAGAAAGAAAGCAGGAGATTGGGCTGAGAGGGAAATGGATCAGCCATGATGAAACAGTGGAGCAGACTTGATGGGCTGAATGGCCTAATTCTGCTCTTATATCTTATGGTCTTACACCAAAAGGTTCACAGAAGCAGCTTGGTATGGCAGAAAGACACAAGCTCCAATTATCTACTTAGAACTACAGAAGTTCATTTATTAGGACAGAATATCAAGTATTAAAACATTTAACTAGGTATGCACGGGGCCCTCTCACTGCAGCACACCTCGGACTCTATCTGATCCATGGTGCTGTTCACTTTCCAGCCTGCAGTAAAGCCCTGAAAAGAAAGCTACCCTCAAGCCCCTGATCATTTTACTTTTATACTCTTTCCACTGATACGATCTACTGAAGTAAGAGGACCAATATATTAGCACCAGCTCAAACTACCAAAACAGACCAATTATCACTTGTCACCACTGTTCACGAATCTCATCCCTGTGTTCACCTGACCTTCATGTTCTCACAGTTGTATACCCACCGTATATCACATTCCCAAGATCGCTGTATTATATTTCCAAAGCTGTAGTCAAAGCTATTGCCGCCAGTTCACGGATACTCAAGGCCACAGTGGTGAGTCGTTCAAAAAGCACAAAGATCAAACACTTACCATACCTGTTCCCATTCCCATGTAGAAGTTTGTTGGTAAACTGTCCTCACTGGGACTCAGCATCCCTCTCTGTAACTGAGTGTTGGTCTTCTTGATGGAAAGACCCCAGTAAATCTGAATTGGCCCACCGTGCTGAGTACTGGTGGCTCCCCCACCCTACCCCCACAGGGCCGTGTGCTCAGTCCGCTGCGTTTACTCTGCTGACTCACGACTGCACAGCCATATTGAATGCAAGCCGCATCATCGCGCTCACTAATGATACGACAGTGGCTGGCCTCATCAGCAACAACGATGAGTCCGCATGCGGAGAAGAGGGTGAATGGTTTGGCAAATGGTACAAGAACAACAATCTGAGTCTCGACGTGGACAAGACAATGGAGATGATTGTGGTCTTCAGGAAGACACAGGTTGACCACTGGCCATTGCACATTAATGGCTCTGCCGTGGAAAGAGTGAAGAGCACAAGGTTCTTTGGTGTGTACATAACAGACAATCTGACCTGGATGCATATCACCTCCTCACTAGTCAAGAAGGCACAGCAGTGTTGACACCTCCTGAAAACATTCAGATGTGTAAGGCTCCCCAGCCCATTCTAACTTTCTACAGGAGCAACATGGAGAGTGTCCTGTCTGACTGCATCATTGTGTGGAGTGGAAACTGCAAGGCATTGGATCACAAGGCTTTACAGAGGACAGTAAAAATTGCCAAGAGGATCATTAGGGTCTCCTTCCCCCTTATTTGTGATATTTATGGGAGTTTTTGCAGACAAACAGCCCAAAGCGTTTGTTGAGGATCCCTGCCACCCACCCAGGAACTATTTGATCATTACCATTAGGAAGGAGGTACAGAAGTATCAGGACCAGGGCTGCCCGACTGGGTAACAGCTTCTTTCCTCAGGTTCTGAGACTAATGAACACCCTGCCACCACTGAGGTCTCATCACCAGGACAGTGAGCTGTTTACTGTTTATTACTGCATGGATTTTGAATTATATTTTATTAACTTAATTATAGTTGGGTTCTGAGTTGGATGATCAGCCATGATCATAATAAATGGCGGTGCAGGCTCGAAGGGCCGAATGGCCTACTCCTGCACCTATTTTCTATGTTTCTATGTTTCTATAATTGTTTGTGTTTATGTGCTGTGTATGATATATGTTGTGTGAGTCTACCATAGTCCAGAAGAATAACTTCAAGTTCCATGCCCCCGACGGTCTCATTGTCACCATGACTCACAACACGCTGGAGGAACTCAGCAGGTCGGGCAGCATCCATGGAAACGATCAGTCAACGTTTCGGTCCGGAACCCTTCGTCAGGGCTGTAGGGGAAAGGGGCAGAGGCCCTATAAAGAAGTTGGGGGGATGGTGGGAAGGAGGAGGCTGGTAGGTTCCAGTTGAAAAACCAGTAAGGGGAAAGATCAAGGGGTGGGGGAGGCACCATGGACGTCCAGTCCCTATACACTTCTATACCCAATCAGGAGGACCTTAAAAATTTCCACTTCTTTCTAGTTAACACACCCAAGCTGTTCCCCTCCACTATCACTCTCGTCTGTCTGGCAGAAATGATCCTGACTCTCAATAATTTCTCCTTCGGCTCCTCCCATTTCCTCCAAAGCAAAGGTGTGGCTGTGGTACTCGCATGGGGCCCAGCTATACCTGCCTTTTTGTCAGCTGTGTGGAACAGTCCATGTTCCAAACCTACACCGCTTTCACTCCCCAACTTTTCCTATGCTACATCAACGACTGCATATTGGCTGCTTCCTGCACCCATGCTAAGGTCATTGACTTCATCAACTTTGTCTCCAACTTCCACCCTGCCCACAAACTTACCTGGTCCATTTCTGACACCTTCCTCCCCTTTCTCAATCTCTCTGTCTCTATCTCTGGAGACAGTTTATCTACTGATATCTTTTACAGACCCATTGATTCTTACAGCTACCTGGACTATACCTCTTCCCACCACATCACTTGTAAGAATGCCACTACTTCCTCTCAGTTCCTCCATCTCCATCACATCTGTTCTCAGAATGAAGCTTTTCACTCCAAAACGAAGGAGATATCTTCCTTCAAAGAAAGGGGCATTTCTTCCTCTACCAGCAACACTGCCCTCACCCATGTTTCTTTCATTTCACTCAGGTATGACCTCAACCCATCCTCCCGTCACGGCATAGGGTTCCTCTTGTCCTAACCTAACACCCCAATAGCCTCCGCGTTGATCACAGAGTTCTCTGTAACTTCCACCATCTCTGTCGAGGTCCCACCACAAAGCACATCTATCCCTCTGCCCACCCCCCCACTTTTGGATTTCCACAAGGATCGCTCCTTATGTGACTCCCTTGTCCATTCATCCCTTCCCATGGATTCCCTCCTGGTATCCTTGCAACTGGAGCAAGTGGTACATCTGCCCCTACACCCTCTCCCACTCATATTCAGGGCCCCAAGCAGTCCGTCCAGGTGAGATGACTTTTCACCTGTGAGTCTGTTGGGGTCATCTACTGTATCTGGTGCTCCAGGTGTGACCTCCTGTATATCAGTGAGACATGATGTAGATGGTCCGCCTGAAAAAGCAGGATCTCCCGGTAGCCACCCATTTCAATTCTATTTCCCATTCCCATTCCGACACGTCAGTCCATGGCCTCCTCGATGAGGCCACACTCAGGTTGGAGGAGCAACACATATTCCATCTGGGTAGCCTCCAACCTGATGGCATGAACATCGATTTCTCAAACTTTTGGTAATTGCAGCCCACCCCCCCCCCCACCTTCAGTATTCCCCAGTTCCATTTCCCTCTCTCACCTTATTTTCTTACCAGTCCATCACCTCCCTCTGGTGTTCCTCCCCCTTCTCTATCTTTCATGGTCTTCTACCTTCCATTATCAGATTCCCCCTTCTCTTTCGCCTATCAAGCTCCCAGCTCTGCACTTCACCTTTTCCCCCCTCTCCCGGTTTCACCTATCACCTACCACCTAATGCTTCTTCCTCCCCTCCCCCACTTTCCTACTCTGACTTTTCATCTCTTCTTTTCCAGTCCTGATGAAGGGTTTCGGCCTGAAACGTCGACTGTTTACTCTGTGAGGAATGTTATTGTACTCTTGTCTACAGGACAAAAAAGTTAACAAACTAATAAACAGAGCTGTCTAACTCATCAACTCCGGAAGTCTGGAAGTCATTGTCCAGTAGCAGAAACCTACAGACTGGAGGGCCAGAGGCTTGTCATGTAGTTGGATGACTGTCTGTGTCTGTGGGGAGGAAGAAAGCTGAGAGAGAGAGGAAAGGGGTTTGCTTTGATGTTTTGTTGTGTTTTGTCCCGCTGAGTTTCATGGGAATGCTACGTTGGCAACACACCTAAAAATACGGGAGGAACTCAGCAGGTCAGGCTGCATCTATGGAAGTGAATAAACTGTCGACATTTTGAGCTGAGACGCTTCCTCAGGACTGGAAAGGAAGGGGGAAGATGCCAGAATGAAAAGGTAGGGGTAGGGGAAGGCAGATCGCTCGCAGTGATAGGCGAAGCCAGGTGGGTGGGAAAGGTAAAGAGTTGGAGAGGAAGGAATCTGATAGGAGAGGAGAGTGGACCATGGGAGAAA
Organism: Mobula hypostoma; assembly: GCF_963921235.1. Taxonomy (NCBI): domain Eukaryota; kingdom Metazoa; phylum Chordata; class Chondrichthyes; order Myliobatiformes; family Myliobatidae; genus Mobula; species Mobula hypostoma. The sequence continues at coordinate 173,942,427 of NC_086103.1, forward strand.
GGAGAGGGCCCAGGGGGAGTTGATGGGCAGGTGAGAAGAGGTAGGAGGCCAGAGTGGGGAATAGAAGAGGGGAGGGGGCTGAGAAAATATATTTTACTGGAAGGAGAAATCCATACTCATGCCATCAGGTCGAAGGCTACTCACATGGAATGTAAGGTGTTGCTCCTCCACCCTGAGGGTGGCCTCATCTTGGCACACGAGGGGGCCATGAACCAATATGTCAGAATAGGAATGGGAATCGGAATTAAAATGTTTGGCCAGCGGGGGGGGGGTTCTGCTTTAGGCGGATGGAGCTGAGGTGCTCGATGAAACAGTTTGCCCCAATTTATGACGGGTCTCACCAACGTAGATTCTCTTCCATAGACGCTGCCTGACCTGCTGAGTTCCTCCAGCATGTTGTATGTGTTGTTTTGGATTTTCCGTATCTGCAGCCTTTCTCGTGTTTATGCTATGCAGGTGCCGGAATGTGTGGTAACACTTGGGGGCTGCCCCCAGCAAATCCTTAGGTGTACCAGTTGTTCATGCAAACAACACATTTCACTGTATGTTTCAATGTTTATGTGATAAATAAATCTGAATCTGATTCTGAGATAACAAATTTTTACGTTGGTTTACTTTTAGGGTAAGGTTAGATGTATGGAGGAATTTTTTCCAATAATCTTATATTTATCTGCATAGAACCTCTGTTGGAGTCTTTTGTATAGGAAGTGGAAGGGAGTGGGTTAATATAGGAAACTCCAAACTGCATTCCCAAGTGATTTTCCTATATACTGCTGAAGGGGCATTGAATATTTATATAAGTCATTGGAATTCTGGGTATTCCTGTCTTGAGAGAGATGTGTCGGGGTGAGAGGTCAGGGCCAAGGGGATAACCAATGCATGACAGGACTTTGCAAAATATCTTAGGATCATATATTAAATGATATCTTAATGTTTGAAAGATGTCAGTTAATTCTTTATTCAGCAATTCCTACCTACCACGGTTATTTTATTTACTAATTATTATCCTTATGTTTTAAACCCACTTATGTAGAGGGAAGTGGAAGGTTTGACAATGAGACGTACTCTCATTGGCCATATCCTGGACCAATAACAAAGAAAGCACAGCAACGCTTTTACTTCCTTTGGAGTTTGCAAAGATCTGGCATCACATCCAAGACTTTGACAGACTTTTATAAATGTGTAATGGAGATTATATTAACTGGCTGTATTATAAAATGGTATGGAAACATCAATGCCCTTGAACGGAAAATTCCACGAAAAGTAATGGATATGGCCCAGTCCATCACGGGTAAACCCCTTCCCACCATCGAGCACATCTACATGGAGCGCTGTCGCAGGAAAGCAGATCCCCTATCAGGGTCCCCTGTCACCCAGGCCTTGCTTTCTTCTCACTGCTGCAATCAGGAAGAAGGTACAGGAGCCTCAGGACTCACACCACCAGGTTTAGGAACAGTTACTATCCTTCAACCATTAAGCTCTCGAACCAATGGGAATAATGTCCTTCAACTTCACTTGCCCCATAATTGAAATGTCCCTACAACCAATGGATTCACTTTCAAGGACTTTTCATCTCATGTTCTCAATATTTATTCCTTATTTGTTTAATATTATTATTTCTTTATTTTTGTATTTGCGCAGTTTGTTTCCTTTTGCATACTGGTTAAACGCCTAAATTGGTGTGGTTTTCCATTGATTCTGATATGGTTATTATTCTATAGACTTATTGAGTATGCCTGCAAGAAAATTAATCTCAGAGTTGCAAATAGGTGACATATATGTACTTTGATAATAAATTGGCTTTTGAACCTTGAACTTAACTTCTTTCAGTTCTGCAACTGTTTGACATCTGCCCACCTTCAGTTCTGGTGCCTTGCATACCATTGCTTTCAGTTGCTCCTCAATTGCCAACAGCTGTCGAGTTTCCTAACAAAAATTCTCTCCAGGCCCTCTCTCCCCTAAAATCTACCCCCTGGCTGAAGTTTTCTGAACATCTTAGGATATTACAGTAGCATAGTGATAGGTTTAATGCTATTAACAGTGCGGCAACACAGGTTCAGTTCCCGCTGTTCTCACGGTAACCATGTGAGTGTTCCCCGGATACTCCAGTTTCCTTCCTTAATCTAAAGACGTATGGGTTAGGGTTGGTAAGTTGCAGGCATACTATATTGCACAGGAAGCATGGTGATGCTTGGGGACTGCCCCCAACATTTTAATTAATTTATTGATTGAGATACAGTGCAGATTAGGCACTTCCAGCCCTTCGAGCTGCACCACCCAGCAAACTAAGCCTAATCATGAGAGAATTTACAGTGACCAATCAACCAGTATGTCTTTGGACAGTGGGAGGAAACTGGAGCACCCAGAGGGAGGAAAACTTGGACTTTGTTGGTCGTTGACACAAACAACACATTTCTCTGTATGTTTCAATGGTTCGCTGTATTTGTGACAAATAAAACTACTTATCTGATCTGAAAATGATTGCTAACAAAGCTTCCATGAAGCACCTTGGATTATTTATATTCTGTTGAGGTTGCTATGTGTGGGCACGTGGCCAAGTGGTTAAGGCATTGGACTAGCGACCTGAAGGTCGTGAGTTCGAGCCCTAGCCGAGGCAGCATGTTGTGTCCTTGAGCAAGGCACTTAATCACACACTGCTCTCTGACGACACTGGTGCCAAGCTGTATGGGTCCTAATGCCCTTCCCTTGGACAACATTGGTGTCGTAGAGAGGGGAGACTTGCAGCATGGGCAACTGCTGGTCTTCCATACAACCTTGCCCAGGCCTGCGCCCTGGAGCGTGAAGACTTTCCAGGCGCAGATCCATGGTCTCGCAAGACTAACGGATGCCTTTATATGAGGTTGCTATACTAATGTAAGCTATTGAAAGTTAATATAAGCATATAGCTCAAATGATTTATTGGCCTATGGCTTCACGAAATACACATGACTAAATCCAATGCTGGAATCCATCCTACTGAAAGGTCGGGTCCAAATTTCAAAAAGTTTAAAGTTCAAAGTGAACTTATTATCAAAGTACATACATGTCACCAGATACAATCCTGAAATTAATTTTCTTGCAGGCATTCAGAGAAAATCAAAGCTCAAATCACACTTATTATCGAAGTATGTATACATTATACAACCTTGAGATTCATCTTCTTACAGGCTGCCACAAAACAAAGAACCCATTAAAAAAAAGACCATCATACACCCAATATGCAGGGAGAAAAATATCACGCAAACAATAGAAGTAAGCAGATAGCATTCATAACTGAAGTTTTATGAAAGACACGAAGCCAGGCCTCACTGCAGGTGGAGCAGGCCACAGCCGCAGTTCAGTGCCGAGCCGAGTAAGCATCACAGCGGGACAAGCAGAACCAGGCAGAACCGGCCGGTTCCCCAACTCCCCGACCTTTTCAATCTGGCCTGATGCTTAAATCGTCCAACTATTAGGTCATTCCCGCTCTCAGGCAGCTCTGGGGCCCTCGGCACAGCCTGTACCTGACATTTCCAATTCGGCTCGGCGCTTAAATTGATCAGACACCGGGATTTTCCTCGCTCCTGCCTCCACTTCCACCTCTGCTTGCCTCCTCCATGTTGAGCCTTCTGCCTCCGCCTGCGCTGGTCTATCCTCACCTTTGCACACCTTTTCATTGTTAATTGTGATTGTAATTAGTAAAGTGTTATTAATGAGGTGTTTAGTAGTTTGTTTTGTACTTTGTCACCAGTATGTGGTCACTGAGCATCACCAGCGCCACCTTAATTGCCAGAAATACAAAGAAACACAACAGAATCAATAAAAAACTGCACACAAGACATGGAAAAGACAACAAACTGCGAAGATACAAAATAAAAAAAATAGAAATAATAATTAAGTGTAACGCTCAGCTATATTGGCTCGTGTATATCTAGGGGAAACCCCATCTGCAGCCCGCCTGAATGCTCCCGCTGGGTCGGTTGCTGTACAACTGCCACCGAAATCAGCTTCAAACATCAATCATCAGCCAGCACACACAGTACGTTTTACCAAGTACATTTATAGATATTACTAAGTCTATGAAATTAATATAAGTTCAATACAAAAAAAAGGAATGGAAAAGGCGCCAGACTTACCAAAGTTCAAGTTCTTTGTGCACACGTTGGAGCTCGGGAATTTCTTTGGGACCACCCGGACCCCATCGACTCACGGCTCGGGATCACCCGGAGTGATCAACCTGAGCCTTCCCACACGTCCGTCGTCCTCACGGTCTCTCCTCCGACTCCCCGCCAAAAGCCCCTGGTTCCCAGTCATATGAGACAGCATGTCAACCCAAGAAAGAATAACATGGACACCCCTTGGCGATAGTACCTCTGCTGTCTGTATTAACCCAAGCAAATTTCTAGCTACAGACTTACTCAGCATTTAACATAACATAGAAACCATTTAAAATTTAACATAACAAAGAAGAAACCCCGTACATAAGCAATAACTATCGAGAACATGAGATGAAGAGTCCTTGAATGTGAGTTGTGGGTCCAGGTGGATGTTTTACACAAGATGTTTGGACTTAGAATGAAAAGTTAAGTATTTAACTATGGAGCAGTATGAATCTTCTGTCTCAAAGAATAAGATATATTGAAGGTCTGACAGGCATTCTGCTCTTACAGAAACTCCCAAGTTATGTTTCTGTTTCGTGTCAAGTCCCAATTTGTCATGGACCAAATAAATCATTTTAGGGCAGCAAAGAGGAATATGTGTTAATGAAAATTTTGCTGGTTCTATCAAACATCTCACTCTGCGCTGTTGTTTTCCTTTATATTGAGAGCAGAGGGAGGGTGAAACATAAACTGCAGGCACATAGCCAGTTTTCCTATCACAAGAGGGGAATATTTATGGTTGTAGTACTAGTGACTGTTAACAGCTTTATGATGACAGTCTTGGCCCGTATGCAGCTTGTCAAGTGAAAAGGCACTGATAAATGTCAGAATGATTATGAAAAATGCTTAAGACAGTTTCCAGCACGCATGGATGCAGCCAGGGTAATTTGCTGTCAGACTGACCAGCTGCTGATGCTGCTTGGGTTGAGGTGATCTATCTCCTAGGAGTATGATAGCACAGCAATAAATTCACTTGCAAGTAATAATTCAGTGAATGAAAAGATAGTCACAGACTTTCTCCAAGAACCGAGTAGTCTGTATCAGTAGGGCAATCACTTGAGCTGAGTTCAATGTCTTCTTAAGGGGTCCTCAGGTGGCCGTAGAGGCCGATCCAGGATCCACATTTTCTGGGGCAGTGTGGACAAGAGTAAGTGGTGGTGGTGGTTAAGGTTTTCCTTTAATGGAGGATGCCTATGTGTGACTTTGTTTAGTGTCGTGAGGCTGCTGCATGGGCAGCCACCACACGGTCACTGACAGATCGGGGTCAGGCTCCAGTGGAATGGAATAAGACCATAAGAGAAAGGAGCAGAAGTCAGCTATTCGGCCCATTGAGTCTGCTCCGCCATTTTATCATGAGCTGATCCATTCTCCCATTTAGTCCCACTTCCCCGCCTTCTCACCATAACCTTCGATGCCCTGGCTACACATATACCTATCAACCTCTGCCTTAAATATACCCAATGACTTGGCCTCCACTGCTGCCCGTGGCAACAAGTTCCATAGATTCACCACCCTCTGGCTAAAAAAATTTCTTCATATCTCTGTTCTGAATGGGCACCCTTCAATCCTTAAGTCATGCCCTCTCGTACTAGACTCCCCCATCATGGGAAGCAACTTTGCCACATCCACTCTGTCCATGCCTTTCAACATTATAAATGTTTCTATGAGGTCCCCCCTCATTCTTCTAAACTCCAAGGAATACAGTCCAAGAGTGGACAAACGTTCCTCATATGATAACCCTCTGATCCCCGGAATCATTCTACTGAATCTTCTCTCATACCCTCTCCAACGTCAGCACATCCTTCCTTAAATAAGGAGACCAAAACTGCCCACAGTACTCCAAGTGAGGTCTCACCAGCGCCTTATAGAGCCTCAACATCACATCCCTGCTCCTACACTCTATTCCTCTAGAAATGAATGCCAACATTGCATTCGCCTTCTTCACCACCAACTCAACCGGGAGGTTAACTTTAAGGGTATCTTGCACGAGGACTCCCAAGTCCCGTTGCATCTCAGAACTTTGAATTCTCTCCCAATTTAAGTAATAGTCCGCCGGTTTATTTCTTCTGCCAAAGTGCATAACCATACATTTTCCAACATTGTATTTCATTTGCTACTTCTTTGCCCATTCTTCCAATTTATCCAAGTCTCTCTGCAGACTCTGTGTTTCTTCAGCACTACCGGCCCCTCCACCTATCTTTGTATCATCAGCAAACTTAGCCACAAAGCCATCTATTCCATAATCCAAATCGTTGATGTACGGGCCCCAACACAGACCCCTATGGAAAACCACTGGTAACCAGCAGCCAACCAGAATAGGATCCCTTCATTCCCACTCTCTGTTTCCTGCCAATCAGCCAATGCCCTATCCACGTATGTACTTTCCCGTAATTCCATGGGCTCTCATCTTGTTAAGTAGCCTCGTGTGGCACCTTGTCAAAGGCCTTCTGAAAATCCAAATATACAATGTCCACTGCATCTCCCTTGTCTAGCCTACTTGTAATTTCTTCAAAAAATTGTAATGGGTTTGTCAGGCAGGATTTTCCTTTAAGGAAACAATGCTGAGTTCTGCCTATCTTGTCATATGCCTCCAGGTACTCTGTAACCTCATCCTTGACAATCGACTCCAACAAATTCCCAACCACCGACGTCAAGCTAACAGGTCTATAATTTCCTTTTTGCTTCCTTGCCCCCTTCTTAAATAGAGGAGTGACATTTGCAATCTTCCAGTCTTCCGGAACCATGCCAGAATCTATCGACTTTTGAAAGATCATCGCTAATGCCTCCGCAATCTCCACAGTTACTTCCTTCAGAACACGAGGGTGCATTCCATCTGGTCTGGGAGATTTATCTACCCTTAGCCTATTCAGCTTCCTGAGTACTTCCCCTGTCGTAGTTGTACTGCGCACACTTCTCTTCCCTGCCACCGTTGAGTGTCCGGTATTCTGCTGATGTCTTCCTCAGTGAAGACTGATGCAAAATACTCATTCAGTTCCTCCGCCATCTCCTTATCTCCCATTACAATTTCTCCAGCATCATTTTCTATCGGTCCTATATCTACTCTCACCTGTCTTTTACTCTTTATATACTTGAAAAAGCTTTTAGTATCCTCTTTGATATTATTTGCTAGCTTCCTTTCATAGTTCATCTTTTCCCTCTTAATGACCTTCTTAGTTTCCTTTTGTAAGCTTTTAAAAACTTCCCAATCCTCTGTCTTCCCACTAATTTTTGCTTCCTTGTATGCCCTCTCCTTTGCTTTAACTTTGGCTTTGACTTCTCTTGTCAGCCATGGTTGCATCCTTTTTCCATTCGAAAATTTCTTCTTTTTTGGAATATATCTGTCTTGCACCTTCCTCACTTCTCGCATAAACTCCAGCTACTTCTGCTCTGCCGTCTTTCCTGCTAGTGTCCCTCTCCAGTCAACTTTGGCCAGTTCCTCTCTCATGCCACTGTAATTTCCTTTCCTCCACTGAAATACCGACACATCGGATTTCAGCTTCTCTTTTTCAAATTTCACAGTGAACTCAATCATGTTATGATCACTTCCTCCTAAGGTTCCTTCACCTCAATCTCTCTAATCACCTCCGGTTCATTACACAATACCCAATCCAGTACAGCCGATCCCCTAGTGGGCTCAACAACAAGCTGTTCTAAAAAGCCATCTCGCAGACATTCTACAAATTCTCTCTCTTGAGATCCAGTGCCGAGCTGATTTTTCCAATCCACTCGCATGTTAAAATCCCGCACAATTATCATAACACTGCCCATCTGACAAGCCTTTTCTATTTCCTGTTGTAAATTGTAGTCCACATCACTGCAGCTGTTTGGAGGCCTGTATATAACTGCCATTAGGGCCCTTTTACCCCTGCGATTTCTTAGCTCAACCCATAAAGATTCTGCACCTTCTGATCCTATGTCACCTCTTTCTAATGATTTAATATAATTTCTTACCAATAAAGCCACACCTCCCCCTCTGCCTACCTGCCTATCCTTCCGTGTATCCTGGGACGTTCAGCTCCCAGAGACATGCATCCTTTAGACACATCTCAGTGATTGCCACAATATTATACCTGCCAATCTGTAGCTGTACGACAAGATCATCCACCTTATTCCTTATGCTGCGTGCATTTAAGTATAACACCTTAAGACCAGAATGCAAGATAACTCGGGACTGTTCACTGCTGCAGCCTTCCTGCACCTTCACAGCCATTGTGATATGTCCATCATCAGTCTAAAACAAAAGGGTATTGGCTAAGGAGAGAGGAGGAAGGTTTAAAAGTGATTTTAAAGGCTCATTTTTCACACAGGGCTGATGGATATATGGAATGAGCTGTCAGAGGGACTGTTAGAGGCAGATATATTCACAATGTTTAAAAAGACAGGTACATGGATCAGAGAGATTTATAGTGACATAGGTCAAATGCAGACAAATTGGATTAACATACTTAGGTATTCTGGTCAGAGTTAGATTGATAGGTTAGTCAAAATGAAAGTTAGTTTATTATCGAACTACGTGCTGTGTACTTCATCATGTATTATCTTGAGATTCTTTGTCTTGCAGGCATTTACAGAAAACCAAGTGATACAATAAAATTTATGAAAACTCTGCATAAGCAAAGACTAACAAGCAACCAATGTGCAAAAGAAGACAAACAGTGCAAATAGAGCACTGTGCAAAACTCTTAGGCACATCTACACGTTTGTATATATATAGCCAGGGTGCCTAAGACTTTTACACAGTACTGTAGTAATTTTATTTATTGCACTCTACTTCTGCTGCAAAAAAAACCAAATTCCATGACGTATGTGAGTGATGATAAACCTGATTCTAATATGGGTCTTTGTTGAGGATTGAGAGTGGGAAGGGGCAGGGAGAGGAGAGTCACAGTTGGGAAAAGGGAAGGAGAGGGTAGGGAGTGGGAAGCACCAGAGAGACATTTTGTAATGATTAATAAAGCAATTGTTTAGTATGAAATGACCTTTCCTTGTGTCTCAGGGATGGGTGTGTCTGCACCCCTGCCCCCTCAACTCTTTCTCTGTCCCACACCCTCCTGCAGCGCTCCACCTTCACCAATCCCAACACCCTTTGCTCCCACCAGATTTACAAGCTTGCTCTCTGCTCTACAGTGACAAATACAGTACATTGCAAAAGTCTGAGGCACTCTAGCTATACTGTATATATGTTCTTAAGATTTTTGCACAATGCTGTATAATAAATAGATAATAGAATAGTACAGCACAGTACAGGCCCTTCGGCCCACAATGTTGTGCCGACCCTCAAACCCTGCCTCCCATATAACCCCCCACATTAAATTCCTCCATATACCTGTCTAGTAGTCTCTTAAATTTCACTAGTGTATCTGCCTCCACCACTGACTCAGGAAGTGCATTCCACGCACCAACCACTCTGAGTAAAAAACCTTCCTCTAATATCCCCCTTGAACTTCCCACCCCTTACCTTAAAGCCATGTCCTCTTGTATTGAGCAGTGGTGCCCTGGGGAAGAGGCGCTGGCTATCCACTCTATCTATTCCTCTTATTATCTTGTACACCTCTATCATGTCTCCTCTCATCCTCCTTCTCTCCAAAGAGTAAAGCCCTGGCTCCCTTAATCTCTGATACTCTTCATACTCTCTAAATAGAAATAAACAGAAAAATAATACAGAACACATTAGTTGTAAAGTCCTTGAAAGCGAGACTGTAGATTGTGGAATCAGTGCATCTGTAAGCTGTTAACATGCTGTGTGACTCTATGAATTCGAATTCTATGTTATAAGACAATCAATGTCTCTCTGTTGTAATAGGATCACCATCTATCTCATTTAGATTTTGCAATTATTGTCTAGCTGCACTGCACTTTCTCTGTATCTGTTACACTTTATTCTGCATTTTGTAATTGTTTTACTTTGTACTACCTCAATGATTTGATCTGTATGGACGGTATGCGAGACAAGCTTTTCACTGTACCTAAATCAATGCCATTTCATTGTAGTGGGGGCATTAAAATTCAGTTATCTTAATAAGTGAATGTGGAGAGGATATTTCTTATAGTCGGGGAGTTTAGGGCAAGAGAGCATAGCCTCAGAATCCAAGGATGTCCCTTTAGAACAGAGAAGGGGTGGAATTTCTTTAGTCTTTGGGTGCGAATCTGTGGAATTTATTGCCACAGACAGCCGTAGAGGACAAGTCATTGGGTATATTTAAAGTGTAGGATGATAGGTTCTTGATTAGTCAGGGCATCAGAGGTTATAGGGAGAAGGCAGGAGGATGGAGTTGAGGGGGATAATAAATCAGCTATGATGGTGGAGCAGATTCGATGGGCTGAATGGCCTAATTCTGCTCTTATGTCATATGATCTGATAAATCTGGAATTGATAGCACTGATAATGGTGAATGTGGGTCTAGTTAGAGTTGGATCCTGATGGAGGGTTTCAGCCTGAAATATAGTCATTTTCTTTTCCCATCAGACTCTGTTTATCCTTCCGAGATTGTCCAACAGATATTACATTCTGGCATCTGTAGTCTCTGACGTCTCTCATACAAACTTAACTGATTCACTTATAACCTTTAGAGAAGGGAAATATTCTTATGTTCTTTGACCTTTATGCAACTTTAGACATCAAGGTTGATGTGATCCAATAAGCGAACTATGAGAAGTAAAGATTTAAGGATGAAACGGTGTATCGAAGCATATAGTGCAATGCGCTGTTTGCTTCAAATCATGTCAGCAAGGTTGTGCTGCAAGTATGGCCCACAACTTACTAACCTTCACCGTACTGTGTATCTTTTGAATGTCAGAGGAAACTAGAGCAGCCAGAGGTCAAGGGAAAACGTACAAACTCCTTACTGGCAGTGGTGGGAATTGAACACTGATTGCTGATCACTGGTGCTGTGTGCTAGCCACTATGGTCCACATCCTCTGATTGTATCATTACTAAGGAATTTCTGCCCTCTAATTTAACAATAGTCAGAAAGTGATTCACTACTAAAACCAGGTACAGTGAAATTTTCAAGTTAATGAAGGACCTAGGATGAATACTTACAGGCAATAGAAGTCAGAACTTTGAAGTTAGGAAAGATTTTTGTGTGCCGGGGTATTATCACCAATTATATGTAGCTGGTGGCAGGAAAGGCTGAACTATTGCAGTAACCACTGCCTTAAATTTAGAAGGTTGAGAGGTAATTTGATCAAGTTGTCCATGTATAATGGGGGACTACTGGGTAGATAGAGAGGAAATGGTATGGATACTTGGGGTTTCTGTGATTGAGGGCAGAGTCTAACAATTCGAGGCAGTCATAAAGCGTGATATGAAAAATCAGTTTATCACCCAGGTCAAAGTAAAAACAAGATTCGAATTCCAGTTTATTTTTGTATGCACAAGTACACGAATGCACAGGAGTAATGAAAAATGTATACTCAGTGGTCACTTTATCAGATACACCTGTACGGCTGCTAATCAATACAAATATCTAAATCAACCCTATGCATAAAAGCATGCAGGCATGATCAGGAGGTTCGGTTGATGGTCAGACCAAATGTCAGAATGAGGAAAAAATCAAAGTGACTTTGTCCGTGAAATGATTGTTGATGCCAGACGGAGTGGTTTGAGTATCTCAGAGACTGATGGTCTCCTGGGATTTTCATGCACAACAGTTTCTAGAGTTTACAGAGAATGGTGCAAAAAACCCCAAAATAAGCATTTAGTGTGCGGCAGTTCTTTGGGCTGTTACGTACCCCGTAACTGGGTTGCCAAACCAGCAGAAATGGATCACTCAGTTGGAGTCTGGAGTACTAGAACAACACAGTAATCGAAAGGATAATAAATGCAACAATTCAACAATGATAACCACACATGTGCACAGAATTAAGATAACAGCATCAATCAAGCTCTATCGTTGTCTAGGGGTAAATGACCAATTTCAAAATGACTCAAAGTTCAGTCCAGTTTAGTAGTTCAGTTCGCAGTAATCGTTGTCATGGCGATGGACAAGGTGGGGAAGAGAGACATAGAATAGGAACAACTCATCATTCAGCACAGCTTCACTCACAGACCAGCGAGATGGCTCACAAACAGCATTTGGGCGGGTCCTTGGTGATGTCACCTGAGGTCACCGACTGTGACCCCTCCTCCAGATGCGGTCGATCCTCTGCAGTGAACCCGGCACCCAGGCAAGGGCGGACACACACCGGGTTCCCGCTGATCGTACCTTTCCACCCTTGTCGTTGTCTGGCACTTCTCACCCACTCGTGAGAAGCGCACCGCTTCCAGGGTCTCGTTACCTCGGGTGGCGTGTGTGTCTGTCTTAGCGAACCTGTCCCTTTTTATCCCCCTGCTGGGGTATCGCCTGTCCATCACTTCAAACAGTTCAGGGCTCAAAGGGGGGGAGCCGCTCCAGACAGCTCTTCCTCCCACATCCCTTCATTACACATCTCCAGACGCTGCTCCATTGTTCCTTATCTCTCCTTCCCCTGAGGGCAGGTGGCAGACCAACTGCTGATGCCACTGATGCTAGCCCAGGCCAGCAAACATCTTAATTTTATGTGTATTCTCGTAACAGGGCAAATAAAAAACCTGGTTAATGAGAGAAGGCCAGACTGGTTCAAAATGACAGGAAGGAGACAGTAACTCAAACAACCACATGTTACAACAGTGGTGTGCAGAAGTTCACCTCTGAGCGTACAACATGAGAACCTCGAAGTGGATGGGCTACAGCAGCAGAAGACCATGAAAATACACTCAGTGGCCACTTTATTAGGTACAGGAGGTACCTGAGTGTAATTGTAGCAGCACCATAAGCACATCGCATCAAGGACACAACATTTACAAGAAAAGCATAAACTAAACATAAATTATACAAAATTATACAGAAAAAACATAATTAGAACAAAAACGCCCATTGTAGTGCAAATGGTTCATGGTGTGCTATACTGAGGTAGGGATTAACGCTGTGCAGGTTGTTTCAAGAGCTGGATGGTTGAAAGGAAGTTGCTGTTCTTGAATCTGATAGTGTGGAACGTCCGGCTTCTGTACCTCCTTCCCAATGGTAGCTGAGAGAAGATGGCGTGGCCTGGATAGTGGGGATTTTTGATGATACACAGTCAAATTTTGGAACTGTTTAGTTTGCAAGTGGCAAAGGATTCAAGCCCAATTTAAAGATTAGCTTTATTTGTCACATATATTTCAAAACAGTGAAAGATACAGTGAAACGTGTCATTTCGAATCAACAACCAACGCATTCCAAGGATCGTTCTGGGGACAGGCCGTAAGTGCCACCACACTTCCATGCCCACAACTCATTCACACTAACTGTACATCCTTGGAATGTGGGAGAGAGTCATCGACTTTAAATTCCTCGATCTTTGGAGAGGGTCAGCTTCTCAGAGGAACTGTCTTGGGCCCAGCACGTAAGTGAAATTAAGAAGAAAGCACAACAGTGCCTCTGCTTCCTTAGGAGTTTGCGAAGATTCGACATGACATCTAAAACTTCAACAAATTTCTATAGATGTGTGGAGGAGAGTAGATTGACCGGCTGTATCACAGCTTGGTGTAGAAACACTACAAGATATAGTGGATACGGCCTAATCCATCAAAAGCAAAGCCCCCGCACCCCCCCACCACTGAGCACACCTACAAGGAATACTGTCGCAGGAAGGCAGCGTCCATCATCTGGGACCCCCACCATCCAGGTCACTGCTACCATCAGGAAGAAGGTACAGGAGCTTCAGAACTCACGCCACCAGGTTCAGGAACAGTTATTACCCCTAAACAATCAGGTTCTTGAACCAAAGGGGATAACTTTGCACTATTTCATTTCCCTCATCATTGAAATGTTCCCACAACCTATGGATTCACTTTCAAGGACTCTACATCTCATGTTCTCAATATTTATTATTGTTATTTCTTTCTTTATGTATTTGCAAAGTCTGTTGTCTTTTGCACATGAGGTTGAATGCTCAGATGGTGCAGTCTTTCATTGATTCTCATATAGATATTATTCTATTATGAACTTATTGAGTGTGCCCACAAGAAAATGAATCTTAGGGTTGTATATGGTGACGTATGTACTTTGATAATAATTTTACTTTGAACTTTGAGTAACCTGATTTAAAATGATTCCAGCAGAGAAAACATCCACAGATGACAGATTTTCTAATTCCTTAATGGGAGATTCACGTCTGTGGGATAACTCGTGCAACATATTCAGGCCTATGTCGCCTTAATTTTTAAAACATTTAAATAACATGGGCAATTCGTTTGCCTGGTCCTTTGGGCTGATTCACTGAGGCCCAGCTCTAGGCGTGAGGCCTTGCCAACTGTGAGTGACAAGCATACATTGGAGATATAAGAATCTAATTTTTGTTTTAAGTAATGGCCATAAATGGGCTTTGGTTTCTATTACTTTCACATGGAATGGAACGCTCTTTCCTTTTCCCAAAATTCCACTTCTCCACATATTCGTATTTGGTTACCTCTTGAAACCAGTCCCCATTTATGATGTCTGCTTTGATTGTCTTCTCATACTTATTCCACAAGTGTGTTCCTCTTTGGGTAAAAATGATCTACTTCTTATTTTTAACTCTCAACTTTGATTTGTCCTTAAATTTCTTCATTCTTTTTCCACTGAGTCTTTCTCCCACTGACATTAAGTAAGATTAGAACCAGAGGTTATGGGTGAAAGGTGAAATGTTTATGGGGATTATGAGGGGGATCTTCTTCACTCAGAGGGTGGTGAGAGTGTGGAATGAGCTGCCTGAGGAAGTGGTTGGCTGCAGGTTTGATTTCAGTATTGAAGGCAAATTTGGATAGGTACGTGGATGTGAGGGTTATGGAGGGCTATGGTCCGGGTGCAGGTCAATGGGACTAGGCAGCATAATAGTTCAGCATGAACTAGATGGGCTGAAGGGCGTGTTTCTGTGCTGTGGTGCTTTATGACTCTATGACTCTATTTCTCCACAAGGGTCAATTATCCCGTCTTATTTTGCATAGCTTCTTTGCAGTAGGAGGAGATCTATTAATTCCCAATATTCATCATCATCATTAAGTGCCATGTTGTATGGTCTTCCATCTGTCCATTATCCATGACTATCCTTGGCATTTTCTCTCCAGAAGTGGTTTGGCATTGCCTCCTTCTGGGCAGTGCCTTTACAAAATGGGTGACTCTATAGCTATTATCAATACTCTTCAGATATTGTCTGTCTGGTGCCAGTGGTCGCATAACCAGGACTTGTGATATGCACAGGCTGCTCATATGACCATCCACCACCTGCTCCCATGGCTTCATGTGACCCTGATCGAGTCCAAGCAGGTGCTACGCCTTGGTCAAGGGTGACCTGATAGCTAACACCTCCTTTGATGGAGCTGTATCTTCATCCTGCCACCCAATCTCAATTGCATCTGCTGGCAAGTTACAATAAAAATATAAACTGTTGAACATACTCAGCAAGTCAGGGCAGAAATACAAGCGTAAAGGAGGCATAACTTTTAGGTGTTGTGAGGAAAGTATATACTACAAGACCATAAGACATAGGAGCAGAATTAGGCCATCTGGCCCATCGAGTCTGCTCCGCCACTCAATCATGGCTGATCCTTTTATTTTCCCCTCCTTAGCCCCACTCCCCAGCCTTTGCCTCATAACCTTTGATGCCGTGTCTAATCAAGAACCTATCAGTCTCTGCCTTACAAACACCCAACGACCTGGCCTCCACAGCTGCCTGTGGTAATAAATTCTGCAAATTTACCACCTTCTGGCTATAGAAGTTTCTCCGCATATCTGTTTTAAATCGATGCCCCTCTATCCTGAGGCTGTGCCCTCTTGTCCTAGACTCCCCCACCATGGGAATCATCCTTTCCGCATCTACCACATCTTGGCTTTACAACATTCGGAAGGTTTCAATGAGATTCCCCCCTCATCCTTCTAAATTCCACCGAGTACAGATCCAGAGTCATCAAACATTCCTTGTATGATAACCCTTTCATTGATGTAGGGGGTATATCAGAGATAGGCTTTTTATACAGAGAATGGTGGGTGCATAGAACATGCATCCAGGAGTGGTGGCAGAGGCAGGTGACTTGACAGAGGTGGGCAGAATGATAAGAGGCATAGACTGAGTAGACATTCAGAGCCTTTTTCCCAGGATGGAATCAGAATCGGATTTAATATCACCGACATATGTCGTGAAATTTATTAGCTTTGTGGCAGTAGTGCCATGCAATTCATGATAAGTATGGAAAATAAAGCTGTGAATTACAGTAAATATATATACAGTATATTAAATAGTTAAATTATATAAATAGTGCAAAAAAGCGGCCATAATTTTAAAGTGACTGGAAGAAATTATAGGGAGGATGTTAGAGGTTTTTTTTAACACAGAAAAAAGTGTGTGTGTGAAATACAGTACCAGGGTTGGTGGTAGATAGAGATACATTAGGGAGATTTAGGGGACTTGTAGATAGCACATGGATGACTGAAAAATGGAGGGCTAATGGGAAGGAAGTGTGAGATTGACCTCAGAGTGGGTTGACAGGTCAGCATAGCATTGAGGGCTGAAGGGCCTGCACTGTGCTGTAATGTTCTTCAGAATGTTGTACATTCTATGAAATACTCAGCAAGTCCAGTCTGCATCCATGGGAAGAGAAAGTGAGGCAATGCTTCAGCTTGATGATCCTTTATCAGATCTGGGAAGAAGACAAAAGAAGAACATAGTCCTATCACCTCTTCGCATCCCACCACCCAGAGATCCAACAAGTCTTTCCAGGTGAAGCAGAGATTCATTTGCATTCCTTCCAGTCTAATGCACTCCATTCAGCGTTTACAGTGTGACTTCTTCTACCCTGGAGAAACCAAATACAGTTCTGGGTGAGCAGTTTGACGTCCTGCTGGGCTTCCTCGTGCTTCATTTCTCCATCCCAGTCTAACATAGGCCTCCCGCCTTGTTACAATGAGGCCCAATGTGACTTTGAGGAATCGCACCTTATCTTCCACTGGCCATGCTGTTGCCTTCAGGACTCAGTATTTAATTCTACAGACTTGGTTAATTTGATCAAAATTCAAAGTAAATTTATTATCAGAGCATGTATTACATACAGAACCTTGAGATTCATTTTCTTGCAGGCACCCACAGGAAAACAAAGATACAATAGAATCCACAAAAATAACACCCATAACAAAAACTGACAAACACCCAATGTGCAAAAGAGGACAAATGGTGCAAGCAATAAGAAATTAAACAAATTACACACAGAATATGAGCTGAAGAGTGCCCGATGGCTGTGGAGTCATTTCAGTGCTGAGGTGAGTGAAGCCGGTCCAGGGGCCTGATAGCTGCAGGGCACCAACCAGTCCCAAACCTGGCGGCAGAGGACCCGAGAATCCTGTATCTCCCGCCCGATGACAGTAGTGAGAAGAAAAGGAGATGGGTCAAGTGCAGTCAGACAGGATGGGCTCAGGTGGGGGACGTTGGCTGGTATGGGTTAGTGGGGCTGAACTCCAGTTCATTTTCCACTCTCAGGCCTTGATGCTTTAATCCACCTTGAAGTCCACTCTGGCTGTATCTTCCACCCTCTCTCCTGGTGATGATGGCCGAACTTAGTCCACTCAATTTAATTCCGGTGTCATTTGTAAGTAAGTTTGTACGTACTTCCCCTGTGTGCGTGGGTTTCCTCTGGGTGCTCTGGTTTCCTCCCACAGTCCAAAGATGCACTAGTTAGTTGGTTAGTTGTTCATTGTAAGTTGTCCTGTGATTAGGGTAGGGTTAAATTAGTAGTTTGCTGGGCAGCGGGCTCATTGGGATGGAAGGGCCTGTTATGGACTGTACTTGCATCCCTGCGACTCACGTTTGCTAAGTCTCTGATTCACTTGTCTATTAGCTGGAAGAGCCTGTTCTAGGCTGCATCTCTAAATAAAAGATAGCCCTGGTCAACCTGAGTATAGGAAGGATATGGAATGATTAGAGAGAGTGCAAAGGAAATTTACCAGGATGCTGACTGGATTAGAAAGCTTATTTTATAAGGAAAGATTGAGCGAACTACAGTGGTAGGTATTTGGAATGTGGTGCCGGGGTAGTGGTAGAGGCAGATGCATTAGGGGCATTTAAGAAAGTCTTTGATGGGAACATAGATGAAAAAATGTGTGAGGGATGTATCAATGCATCAGTATGTATCCAAATACTAATGCTTATTGAAACATCTGTGATACATCTATTACGCATCACAGATCTCTCAAGGTTGCCACGCAAGTTGATAGATTTGTTAAGAAGAGATATGGTGTTCTGGCCTTCATTTCTTGGGGGACTGAGTTCAAGACCCATGAGGCAATGTTAATGCTCCATAAAATTCGGGTTTAGACTACACTTGGAATATTGTGTTCAGTTCTGGCCGCATTATTGTAGGAAGGATTTGGAACCTTTAGAGAGGGTGTGGCGGAGATTTACCAGGATGCTGCCTGGACTAGAGAAAATGTCTTATGAGGATAAGTTGTGTGAGCTAAGGCTTTTCTCTTTGGAGTGAAGGAGGATGAGAGGTGACTTGATAGAGGTGTACAAGAAGATAAGAAGCATAGGTAGTGTGAACAGCCAGCACCTTTATCCCGGGGTGGAAATTGCCAAAACCAGACAGCAAAATTTTAAGGGTTAACTGTTTACTCTTCTCCATAGATGCTGCCTGGCCTGCTGAGTTCCTCCAGCTTTTTGTGTGTGTTACCATAATTTAACGGTGATTGGAGGAAGTTATTGGCGGAAAGTTAGATGTAAGCTTTTTACACAAAGATTGGTAATTGCTTGGAACACACTGCCAGGGGTGGTGGTAGAGGGGTACACATTATTAGGGAGATTTAAGGGACTCATGGATAGGCACTTGGATGATAGAAAAATAGTCTATGTGGGAGGGAAGCGATAGATTGACCTTGAAGTTGGTTGAAAAGTCGACAGAGCATTATGGGTCAAAGGGCTTGTACTGTGTGGCAATGTTCTATGTTCTATTTTCAAAACAAGGTTCAACCATTCTCACAGGCAGAGCATTCCAAGTACCTACCACCCTCTGGGTGGAGATGGAGTACAGAATAGTGATTGTGTACCTTGTATCATAGTGTCAGAACAATAACCTATCCATTAACATCAACAAGACAAAGAGTTGGTTGTTTACCAAGGAAGTGGGGGTAGGAGTTTAACACAGATCTGTTCTCATCAGTGGTTTTTCTGTAGAGATAATCATCAGTTTCAAATTCTTCACATCGACATCATCGGCAACCTCCCCTGTTCCTTTCATATTAATGTGATTATCAAAAAGGGGCGTATGTACTTCTGTTTGTACCTGAGATTTGGTTTGTATAGAAGAATTTTCTTCCAATATTCTCACCTTAGCTCTTTGTGCACTATTTCAGACTGCAGTTCTACCTCTGCACCATTCTAATGTACTTTGCTCCATTTCATTGTTTTGCTCTTGTTGTATTTCAAGTTTATTGTCATTTAACTGTACATGTGTATACAGCTAAATGAAACATCAATTATCTGGAGCCAAGGTGCAAAACGCAGTACATATAGTCACAGACAGTACATATTCAGTGGATTCCATTTAACTGGGACACAACCAGACTAGTACATTTTAGCTCAGTTAGGCAGCTGTCCCTATTAGCTGAAGTTTTATAGAAATTAAAAAGTATAAAAAGGACTAACTACTATCTAATTGAGTACCAAATTATGTTTTTAAATTAAATACGGAACAAATTAGAACTCTACCATCACTATAAAACTATGTATTAGTTCCTAATAGTTATTAGATTAGATTATGAGAACACTCAGTCCTCGTTTACTGTCATTTAGAAATGCATGCATTAAGAAATGATACAATGTTCCTCCAGAGTGATATCACAGAAAAATAGGACAAACCAAAGACTAACACTGACAGAACCACATAATTATAACATATGGTTACAGCAGTGCAAAGCAATACCATAATTTGATAGAGAACAGACCATGGGCACGGTGAAAAAAGTCTCAAAGCCCCGAGTCGATCGACTCCCGAGTCCCTGATAGCAGGCGGCAAAGGGAGAAACTCCCTGCCATAAACCTCCAGGCACCGACAACCGCCAATGCATTGGAAGCATCCAACCACCGCCGACATTGAGTCCGTCTGTCCGAAAATTTCGAGCCTCCGACCAGCCCCTCTGATACAGCCTCCTGAGCGCCATCCTCTGCCGAGCGCCTTCGACCTCGCCCTGGCCGCTGAAACAAGCAAAGCCGAGGACTCAGAGGCCTACTCCTCCGGAGATTCCGGACCACACGGTAGCAGCGGCAGCGAAACGGGCATTTCAGAAGTTTCTTCAGATGTTCCTCCGTACTCTCACATCTGTCTCCATCAAATCAGTATTGTGCACGGTTCCCTAATTGACAAATAACAGACATCACCACCGAAGTGGCCACACACTCTACGTCACGCCGCCATCTCCTCCTCCTCCTCAATTAACAGAGGGATTCATCTAGTGTACGTGTTCTTTTGATTGTAAATGAACAAAATCAGTGCAGACATCTAGTGTAAATAATGGACTGCTTTCATACAATGCTTTTGATGATTACATCCTCCAAATCTTCATTTTCATTGTAACAGTCAAGATGATCGCCAAATCCTTCAAATTCTTCGTAGGTCCTATCTTGTTGAAGTAGTGAAATCGTTTCATATTCACTCCTCGATGTTTCTGGCACCTTCAAACCTGAATGCTTGAAACTGCTGTGAGCAAAACAGTTCTGAATTGTCTTACTGCTTATTTCTCACCAACTATTAGTGACAAAACACACTGCTTTTTGAACTCAAGTACACACAGCTAATGCTATTAAAGAACTGTTTGCTCTAAGCACAGAGTAGTCTAATGGCTACACACGTGCACTCGTCTGACACTAGTTAGAAACTGTTTAGCATCAGTCTCCTGTCCCAATTAAGCAGCATAATGACCCAACTAAACAAAGGGAATCCTGGCTATTTTCTTTATTAGTTTTTGTTCTTTGAGAATTGTGTCCCAAATAAGCAGCTGACCCATTAACTGGAATCCACTGTATCTAATCAGCCAATCACGTGGCAGCAACTTGATGGATAAAAGCATGCAGACATGTTCAAGAGGTTCAATTGTTGTTCAGACCAAATGTCAAAAAGGAAAAGATACGTAATGTAAGTTACTTTGATTGTGGAATGATTGTTGGTGTCTGACAGGGTTGTATTGAATATCTCAATACAAGTAAGATTTGTTACTGCTTCTAGCACAAGGGATGTGCCCGCAATGGGACAGGGTCCAGAGGTAGTTCACAACAATGATCCTGGGAATGAAAGAGTTAATGTAAGAAGAGTGTTTGATGGCTATAGGCTTGTACTTGCTGGGTTTAGAAGAATAAGGGAGTATCTTATTGAAACCTACTGAATGTTGAAAGGTCTAGATAGAGGAACGTGGTGAGGCTATTTCCAATAGTGGAGACCAGAGGGCAAAGCCTCAGAATAGAAGGGTGTCCCTTTAGAAGAGAAATGAGGAGGAATTTCTTTAAGCAGAGAGTGGTGAATCTGTGGAATTCATTACCTTAGATGGCTTTGAAGGCCAATAAATTGGGTATATCTAAAGTGGAAGTTGATAGTTTCTTAATTGGTAAAGACACCAAAGGTGACAGGAAGATAGCAGGAGAATGGGGTTGAGATGGATAATCCCAATCTTCTCCTTTGTCTTATGGTCTCATCTCAGAACATGCTCATCTACTATGATTTTTATGCACAAAAGTCTCTAGAATTTGGAGAGAATGGTACGAGAAACAAAAAAAGCATTCAGTGTGGCAGTTCTGTGGTCGAAAACACATTGTTAATGAGAGCGGTCAGAGGAGAAAGGCCCAACTGGCTCAAGATGACAGTAACTCAAATAACCACACATTACAACAGTGGTGTGCGGAAGAGCATCTCTGAATGCACAACACATTGAACCTTGAAGTGATGTTCTTTTAGAGTTGTCCCGAATAAGCAGCTGCCCAATTAAACCATGACCCAATTAACTGTGATCCACTGTAGTTACAATCCAGCATATACGTTCACCAAATAATCTAGCACACACGTCCCTGAGAGACAAGGCCTGAAGACTGGAAGGTTGACCATAAAGTGTGAGGTGATTGCTTATGTAAGACAGTATAATGTTACTGGCACTATTATAATAAAGTGGATGACCTTGTTGTACAGCTACAGGTTAAAAGATATGACATTGTGGCCATCACTGAGTCATCGCTAAATGATGGATGTGATTGGGAGCTGAATGTCCAAGGATACACAGTGTATAGGAAAGATAGGAAGGTAGGTAAAGAGGGTGGCGTGGCCCTGATGGTAAGCAACGATATCAAAATCACTAGAAAGAAGGGACATAGGATCAGAAGAGGTAGAATCCTTATGGGTCGAGTTAAGAAATGGCAAGGGTAAAAAGACACGAATAGCAGTTATATACAGGCCTCCAAACAGCAGCTGGGATGTGGACTACAAGTTACAGCTGGAAATAGAAAAAGCGTGTCAGAAGGAAAATGTCAAGATACGAAAGTGGATTGGGAAAGTCAGGAAGGTACTGGATCTCAGGAGAGGGAGTTTGTAGAATGCCTACGGGATGGCTTTTTGGAGCAGCTTGTCCATAAACTCACCAGGGGACCGGCTGTTTTGGATTGGGTGCTGTGTAATGAACCTGAGGCGATTAGGGAGTTAGAGGTAATGGAACCCCTTGGAAGTAGTGATCATAATATGATTAAGTTCAGTTTCAAATTTGAAAAGGAGAAGTTGGTATCAGGTGTATCGATATTTCAGTGGAACAAAAGAAATTACAGTAGTATGAGAGAGGAACTGGCCCAAGTACAAAGTTTGCAGATTGGAAAAGTACACTAGAGGGAGGGACAGTAGAGCAGAATTGGATGAAATTCCTACAAGAAATAAGGAAAGTGCAGGAAAAATATATTCCCCAAAAAGGAAAATGATGAATGGAAAAATGGCACAAATGTGGCTAACGAGTGAGGTTAAGGCTAAAATAAAAGCAAAAAAGACGGTGTACAAGGAAGCAAAAATTAGTGGGAAAACTGAGGACTGGACGACTTTTAAAAACTTACAGAAGGAAACTAAGAAAGTCACTAGGAATGAAAAGATGAATTATGAAAGGAAGTTGGCAATTAACATTAAAAAGGATACTAAGTTTTTTTAAATATATGAAGAGTGACACGGGTAGATATGGGTGGCTTTGGAGAATGTGGAGGCATTGGAAATGATCTTCCAGGAATCAATAGACTCTGGCATGGTTCCGAAGGACTGGAAGGTCGCAAATGTAGTTCCGCTGTTTAAGAAAGGAGGGAGGCAGCAAAAAGAAAATTACAGACCTATTAGTCTGACATCGGTAGTTGGAAAGTTATTGGAGTCGATCCTCAAGGACGAGGTTATGAAAATCTCGAGGTGCATGACAAGATAGGCCCAAGCCAGCATGGATTCATGAAGGGAAGATCCTGCCTTACCAACCTATTAGAATTTTCTGAGGTAATCTCAAATAAGATTAATAAGGGAGAGGCTGTGGATGTTGTGCATTTGGATTTTCAAAAGGCCTTCGGTAAGGTGCTGCATAAGAGGCTGCTTAATAAGATGAGAGCCCATGGACTTACAGGAAAGATATTGGAATGGGTGGAACTTTGGCTGATCGGCAGAAAGCAAAGGGTGGGAATAAGGGATCCTATTCTGATTGGTTGCTGGTTACTAGTGGTGTTCCGCAGGGGTCGGTGTTGGGGCCGCTTCTTTTTATAATGTATATCGATGATTTGGATTATGGATTAAATGATTTTGTGGCTAAGTTTGTGGATGATACCAAGATAGGTGGAGGAGCAGGAAGTGTTGAAGAAATGGAAAGGTTGCAGAGAGACTTGGTCAGTTTAGGAGAGTGGGCAAAGAAATGGCAGGTGAGATACAATGTTGGGAAATGTACGGTTGTACATTTTGGAAGAAGAAATAATGGGCAGATTATTATTTAGATGGGGAGAAAATTCAAAAATCGGAAGTGCAAGGGTACTTGGGGGTCCTCGTGCAGGATACTCTAATGGTTAACCACCAGGTTGGATCGACAGTAAGGAAAGCGAATGTTATGTTGGCATTCATTTCAAGAGAAATAGTGTATAAGAGTAAGGAGGTGTTGATGAGGCTCTATGGGGCACTGGTGAGACCTCATTTGGAATACTGTGTGCAGTTTTGGGCCGCCTATTTTAGAAGGGATGTTCTGATGTTGGAGAGAGTTCAGAGAATATTTACGAGGATGATTCCTGGAACGCAGGGGCTAACATATGAGAAGCGTTTGTCGGCTCTTGGACTGTATTCATTAGAGTATAGAAGAATGAGAGGTGATCTCATAAAAACATTTCAAATGTTGAAAGGGTTGGACAGAGTAGATATTGAAAGGCTGTTTCCCTTGGTGGGTGAGTCCAGGACAAGAGGCCACAGTCTTAGAATTAGAGGGTACCCATTTAAAACAGAGATGAGGAGAAATACTTTTAGCCAGAGGGTCATGGATTTATGGAATTCGTTACCACATAGAGCTGTGGAGGCCCTATCATTGAGGGTGTTTAAGGAGAAGATTGACAGGTATCTAATTAGTCAGGGTATCAAGAGATATGGGGAAGAAGCCGGAAACTGGAACTAGATGGGGGAATAGTTTAGCTCATGACGGAGTGGCGGAGCAGACTCAATGGGCCGAATGGCCTACTTCTGCTCCTTTGTCTTGTGATAATAGAACAAGCAGTCGTATAAATATGTGAAACAGTAGCAATAAAAGATGAAAAGTGCAGGATGAGAGTATGTCTGTGAGTTGGGGAGTTGGGGGAGTGAGCAGCAGGGCGTTCAGAGAGGGTGTACATGTGTGCTGGGTGGCAACAGGGTGTTGAGAAATCTCACAGTCTGGGGGAAGAATCTGTTACTCAGCCTGACAGATTTGTTTCTCTGTTTATTATTACCAGGGTTTCTTAAGGCTGTCATAGCTGGGGGAGGGGTAGTGGGGATTAGTTCCCACTACCTATTAAATGCTCCCAATGGCATGTGCCTCAAAAAGCCTCTTACAACCATGTCCAGCTCCTGGCCTTCACATGTGACTTAGCTAGAAAGCCTGGAGGAAACGTTTCTACCAACAGGAGACGGGGCAAAGGTGGATTATTGATGCCTTGAAACCAGTCGCGTTGGGCAGATGGGGTTCATCAGCTGTCTTTGGCAGCTCATCTAGGAGAAAGAAAACTCTGATTGCAAACCTCTGCTGCTTTGCGGCTATAACCACCCTTGGGGAAGGCTTCGGGATTAAACCCTGAGGAAAAATCCAGAGCTGGAGTCCTTAAGACAGTCCTATGTTGATTCAATACTGACTGGCGAGTCCTGCGATGGTGCTGGTGCCAGACTCTGTCGGTCTCTGCCATTCCTTTGCATTCATCAGCTGTGTAGAGAGGGGTAGCCTGCTACATGGGGAACAGCTTGCTCTCCATATCGTACTGGCGTGTGTACCGGCTTGCAAGTCATGTAGCCAACTGGAGCGCAACCAGTGGAGGGCCTTAGCTATTATTACCATGTATGCCACTTTTTTAAAAATATATACTGAAGATTATTCATTAGCAGAAACACATAGAATGATCATGGATTCACAGAACTATTTACAGTTTCAATTTAAAATACAAAACATTAATCTACAAAACATTTAAGCCCCTGTGAGACTTACATTTTCATAAATTCCCCACTGTGCACATCAACACATCTCGTTCCTTCTCCAAGGACGCATGGGCATGGACATAACCCTGGAAAACGACAGGCAGCTGGTTTCGGCAGAGCCCTTGACTGCCTGCTGTCTGGACCCTTGAATGGCCATCTTGACCAGACTCAAGAGAAAGTCAACCAGGAGGTTCCCCTGAGCTCCCCACCCCGCTCCATACTGGGTGACCATACATCTGGAGTGTGGGGCACCAGGTACTCTCTTTGTGAACTTCACACAAGCAAAGAATTTCATTGCAGCCCAATATCAGACAACAAACTAACCTGAATTAGAATCTGAATCTGAAGAAGGTCCAGCTTATATCCTCTCTGGATCTCGTTTCTCTTCCTCTAGATCTAAACTCAATGGTTCAAATACTGCTGATCTCCCGGGATTTTCTCACCCAACTGTCTCTAGAGTTGGGGTTCCTAGCCTGGAGTCTACGGACCCCACAGTTAATGGTAGGGGTCCACGGCATAAGAAAGGTTGGGGAACCTAGAGTTTACAGAGAATAGAGTGAAAAACAAAAAAAAACATCCAGTGAGCGGCAGTTCTGTCGGCCAGAAATGCCTTGTTAATGAGAGAGTTCAGAGGAGAATGGCCAGACTGGTTCAAGCTGACAGGAAGGCGACAGCAACTCAAATAACCACATGTTGCAACAGTGGTGTGCAGAAGAGCATCTCTGAATGCACAACACGTTGAAATTTGAGTGAATGCGTCACAGCAGCAAAAGACCATGAACATATAGTCAGTGGCCACTTTATTAGGTACACGAAGTATCCAAAAAAGCGGCCACTGAGAGTATTTGTACTTTGAATTGTTCTCAGAATCAGAATCAGGACCCAGTTTTTTATCACTGGCTACAGTATGTCGTGAAATATGTTGTTTTGATGTATTTTACAGCTCAATAAGAACATATATAAAACAATAAATAGGGTGTAAGGAGGTTTCATCTTTTATGTTACTGCGTAGGCTAATTAAAATGGCTTCTTTGTTATGTTAAACGCTGAGAAAGTTCTTGCGGTAGCAGCTTGTTTTGGGTTAGACTGTGATAAGAAGATGTTACAAACCAATTGGGATAGTTGTTATGTTTTTGGTGTATCTGAAGATATTGTATGCGCAGGGTTGTGGGGAGAAGGGGGGAGAGAGAGACAGAGGATGGACCAGGTGCTGTGAGTCTGCTAACGGGGTCTGACCCCGAGCGGGGCGTTCGGCGAGGAGAGGAGACGGAGACGGACTTGTGTGGAGCCAGGCGGCCGGTCGAGGTGGTCCGAGGGGTCGCAGGGTGAAGAAGAAGGGTCCTGAGCTCCAACTGTTTGTGCACGAAGAGATTGAACTTTGATAAGTGTGGCGCCTTTTATTTTCCATTTATATTTTATTCTCTATTAATTATATAGTTCCAGTAATATTTATAAACTGTAAATCATTTAATCGTATCTGGTGTATTGTCTGTTATTTGGGTGGGGTGGGGTACATCACACAGCATCCACACAAACTTATTACCCAGTTTGGCAGGGCCGAGGGCTGTTTCCCTAGACGACAGCGAGCCGAGTGACCCTGAGGCTGGCCGGGGGGGGGCTACAAGTGCAAAATAGTGAGGTAGTGTTCATGGATTCCTCGACCATTCAGAAATCTGATGGCGAAAGGGCTGATCCTGTACCTCCTCTCTGATGGTAGCAATGAGAAGATGGCGTGCCCTGGATGATGAGGGTCCTTAATGATGACTGCCTCCTTCTTGAGGCATAGTCTTTTGAAGATGTCCTCACTGATGAGGAGGCTAGTGCACATAATGGAGCTGGTTAAGTCTACGACGCTCTGCAGCTTTTTTCCAATCCTATGCCTTGCCACCTCCGTACTAGACTGTGATGCAGTCAGAATGTTCTCCACACTCCTGTAGAAATTTGGTGACATGCTAAATCATCTCAAACTTCTAATGCTGGCGAGCCTAATTTTGTAATTACGTCAATGCGCTAGTCCCAGGATAGATTTTCTGAGATGTTGACACCCAGGGCTCACCCTTTCCACCACTGACCCCTCGATGAGGACTACCTCAGATATGGGCAGTCAGCTATTAGTATGGGGAAGAAGTAAGTAAATGGACTAGATATTGAAACACACATGTTCTTATTGAGTTATAGAGCCGGCTTAAGGAACTATGAGGCTTACTGCTGTATCTTATAACTTCTGTGAGCAAGGCTCCTCTTGTGGGAGGTGTTCTGATATTTATCTTGGTTCTGTCAGGAAGGGAACAGTTGAAGTGCAAACAGAAGAAAGGTGAGAACATTGGGCACTGCATCAGACGTGCAAAGGTTTGTAACATTCTTGGCCGTACTTCATCCATCATATTAAATCTTTGGCACATACCCTTGTGGGCTGATGCCAGATTTTAAAAAATACATAAGATCTAAATAGTTATTTTTCACAAAAAATGATGGAATTGCAGGAAAAGTTCAAAGCCAAGTGAGGAAAAGAGGCTTTCCAGATTTTAGCTGGAAATTAGAAAAGAAGCTTCTGAAATGCACACTCATCTCAGATGACCAGATCATGTAACTGATACTGCATCTGTATATCTAAATTATGACACAGGCTGAAGTAAGGATTGTGTAAAAACAAGAGATGATTTTGGCTGTTGAGGATGTGGATGATTTACATTTGTTTTCACTACTTTCAGAGAATTTATCAGTGAATTTGGTGGATAACTCTGAAGCAAATAAACTTTTCACTCTCCTGCCTTTAAGCAACTTGAATGTGTTCAGATAGTAGCATGATTTGAAACAAATTGGCAAACTGACTTACTCTGAGCTCTTCTCACTCATAAATCTGATGTTAAAATGAGGCTCTAGGACTGCTGACACCAGCCTGTTGACAGACAGAACAACTTTTTCCAATAATAAATGTGAATTCAATTTAAAAGTGTTTAATCAGTTGTGAAGTGTTTTTGAACATTGAAAAATACTTCACAAAACATGCTTTATAAATTCATAGAAACATTATATTAAAAATGCTGAAGTAGACCATTTGCCCATCAAATCTATGCCAGCTCTCAAAGAAATCCAATTTACCCACTTAGTTCCCTCTAATGTACATTAGTTTCTATGAACAATACTGTGCAAAAGTCTTAGGCATATATGTGCGCGCGCGTGTGTGTGTGTGTGTGTCCTAAATAATATGTTGCATATACAGCCATAAAACTTTTGCACCGTACTGAATTTGCAAACATGGAGCAGAGAGTGAGGTTGTAAATCTGGCAGGAGCAAAGCATGTTGGGAATGGTGAGGGTATAGCGCTGTGGGAGGGGTGTGAGAGAGCTGGCAGAGAATGAGTGCCAGGGTGGGAGGTGGGGAGTGCCACAGGTGCAGACACACCCAGCCCTGAGACACCAGGTATGGTCATTTGATTCCAAGCAATTGGTTTATTGATTATTACAGAATATTTCTGTTGTGCTTCCCACTCCCTCCCCTCTCCCTTCCCCCTGTCCCAACCCTCTCCCTACCCCCTTCCCACTCTCAGTACACAATAGAGACCCATATCAAAATTAGGTTTATCATCACTCACATATGTCATGAAATTTGTTTTTTTTTGCAGGAGCAGTACAATGCAATACATAAAATAGCTACAATACGGTGCAAAATTGTTAGGCATCCCAACTATATATATATATATATGTGCACCTAGGACTTTTTCATAGTACTGTACATTCCTAACAATCCCCCCTGGTTATTCTGTCAGCAGTAGGGGTGTTTTTACAGTAAGCAGATACCCTGTGAGCATACGGTTGCAATGTGGAAGGAAACTGGAGCAATTGGAAGACACCCATGGGCTCAGAAGGAGAACGTACAAACTCCACACAGACAGCACTCGAGGACAAGATCAAAGCCAACGGCAGCAGTGATATCTGCTCGGTCACCATGCTGCTCTGAAGCAGATCAATTCACTGTACTGAATGAGGCCATTCAGCCTGTTCCAGCAAAAGGCGGAAGCATTTAGGTTACTCCAAACACTAGATCTTGGTCTGTAGTCATAGTGTAAAAGAGAAACAGAGCATGGAAATTGTCCCTTCAGCCCAAATCATCCATGCCAGCCAAGATGCCCACCTAAACTAGTCCCATATGCCTGTTTTGAGCCCCATAGCCCTCTAAGCTGGGTCCTGCAGGGTATATCTCTCAACCAGATACTTTTTGAATCTTTCCTGCACCATTGAAGGCCATGAGTTCCAGACCCACCTCATTATTTAGATGAAAATATTTATTCTCTGCCTTTCATTTCTTTCAATCTTAAATCTTTGTCCTCTAGTTATAGCCCAGGGAAATATAATCTATTTCATCTCAGTTTTGGGCTTCTCATCTGAGGATGGCAGGGTGCAGATATGGCTCTGTAAGGAGCTGTAAGGCGCTCCGTCCCTCTGCTAGCCTGCAGGTCACCTTTGGCAAGGGGTAGAACCTGGTACCCCACCATCAAGGTCACATGAAGCCATGGCAGCAGGTGGTGGGTGGTTGTATGAGCAGCTGGTGCATATCACAAGCCCTGGTTACACAACCCCTGACGCCAGGCAGACAACCTCCGTAGGTTATTGATAGTGGCTGGGGTCACCCGTCTTGTAAAGGCACTGCATAGAAGACGGCGATGGCAAACCACTTCTGTGGAAAAAAATTGCCAGAACAATCATGGCCATGGAACTATAATCACCTACTCATACAACATGACACATGATGATGATGATGATCTAAGAGAGGTTGTGCTGGCATTAGAGTGGGTCCAGAGGAGGCGCACAAGGATGATCCCAGGAATAAAAGGGTTAATGTATGAACGTGGCTGAGGGCCTGTACTCACTGGAGTTTAGAGGAATAAGAGGGAATCTCATTGAAAGGCCTGGATAGAGTGGATTTGGCGAGGATGCCTCCTATAGTAGGGGGTCCACGTTCAGAGGGCACAGACTCAAAATAGAAAGAAAACCCTTTAGAACAGACAAGAGAAGGAAATTCTTTAGCCAGAGAGCAGTGAATCTGTAGAATTTATTGTCGCAAATGGCTGTGAAGACCAAGTCACTGGGTATATTTAAAGTGGAAGTTGATTAGTAAGGGGGTCAAAGGTTGCAGGGAAAAGAATTGAAAGAGATAATAAATCAAACATGACTGAATGGCAGAGCAGATTCAATGGGCTGAATGGCTTAATTCTGCCTCTACCTGATGGTCTTATGGACCGGGATGTCTTTGGGATAAGGGAGGCAAATGGAGCATGATCAACGGGAGAGCGTGTTAAACTTTCCACAGACAGTGTCCAAGTTCAGGGTTGAACCTTTGGGATGGTGGAACTAAACCCTGTGCCAACACCTACCGTTGCCCCATGGAATAAATTATGATCAAGCAAAGGAAAGCATGCAGAAAAAATATTAACTTGTTTGGATATTCTAAAAGTGAAAGGAACCTGCTAGAGGTTTAAGTCATCCATTCGTCTTATTTTCCTTACGTACTTTCCATTACATATGGTCTCTGTTACTGCTAACACATGACTGTAGAAAACACCATGGTAATGCACAGTAGGTCACTGCATTCCTATCAAGATATCACATAGATCAAAAGAGGGCTGCTTTGAACAGTAATTGTGTCACAAGTGTAATATTTTTCTGAATATTCATCAAATATGAACGCCAAGTTACTGCAACAATACAGTTGGTTCGTATTATAAACTGTTCCAATGGAAAAAGTCTGGCATCCACAATTAAAGTGGACTCTCTTCCACTGTCTTTTCAGTGCAGAAAAGATATGGAGCATACTTAAGGCAGAGGTTGATAGATTCTTGATTATTCAGGGTATGAATCAATGCATTAGGACCTGGACAGTCTCCAAGTTTGGGCTGACAAGTGGCAAGTAACATTCCAGCCATACAAGTGCCAGTCAATGACCTTCTCCAACAAGAAAGGCTGTAACCATCGTGCCTTGACATTTAACAGCATCACCATCACTGAATCCCCTACTATCACCATCCTGGGGGGTTACCATTGACGAGAAACTGAGCTGGTCTAGCCATATAAACACCGTGGCTACCACAGCAGGTCAAAGGCTGGGAATCCTGCAGTGTGTCCCCCAATGCCATCTACAAGGCTCGGGTCAAGAGTGTAATGGACTATTGCCACTCACCTGGATGAGTGCAGCTCCATCAACACTCAAGAAGTTTGACACCATCCAGTACAAGGCAGCCCACTTGATTGGTACCCCTTCCACAAGCATCCAATCCCTCCACCATTAACAAACAGTTACAGCAGTGTGTACAATCTACAAGATGCACTGCAACAACACACCAAGTTCCTAAGGCAGCACCTTCTGGACCCATGACCACTACTATCCAGAAGGATGAGAACAGCAGATGCCTGGGAACACCATTACTTGGAAATCCCCCTCCAAGTCTCTCACCATCCTGACTTAAAAACATAATCATGGAATTCCTTCCCTATCAGCACTGTGGGTGTACCTACACCTCAGGGACTGTAATGGTTCAAGAAGGCAGCTCGTCACCACCTTCTCAAGGGCAGCCAGGGATGGGCAGTAAACACTGGCTTAGCTGGTGATGCCCACATCCCGTAAATGAATGAATGAATGAATGAATAAATAAACACATAAATAAATAAATGAAAGGATATGGAAAGAAGGCAGGAGATTGGGGCTGAGAGGGATTTAATGAGATGTTTTTGCTCACAGAACAGCCATTCGCTGGATTTTTTTGTTTTTGGCACCATTCTTTGTAAACTCCAGAGTCTGTTGTGTGTAAAAATCCCGGGAGATCAGCAGTTTCTGAGATACTCAAATCACCTTAGGCGGAACCTAATTAATTAGCTTGTTTATTTTGGCTTTTTTTCTTAAAGAGGTACTGGATGTGCTCCAGCTAGCACTGCACCCCTGGGTTTAATGTTTCCTTTGAATGGGTGCTGAGTTTTCTTTGTTTCGTGGCTGTCTGGTGGAAGACTAATCTCAGGGCTGTATACTGCATACATACTTTGATAATAAATGTACTTTGAATCTTTTAATTTATAGTATAAAGAAGGCCATTGGGCCCACTGAAATAGTGTAGTCATATAGGATTAAAGCAGACTTTTCGACCCAACTTGTCTTTGCTAACCAACATGTTCATCTAGACTACTCCCATATGCCCATATCCCTTTCAACCTTCCTGACCCATCTACTTGTCCAAATATATTCTAAAGGTTGTTATTTGACTCATCTCAACCACCTCGAAGCTCATTCCATACATGGTCCACCATCTGTGTAATGAAGTTATCCTTCAGGTCCCTTTTAAATATTTCCCCTCTCTAGTTTTGACTCTCCAAGCCTGGGAAAAAGACTGTGTGCATTTATGTTATCTATACCCCTCATGATTTTATACACTTTAATAACTTTACCCTCAGTCTCTTCCACTCCAAGGAATAAAGGTCTCTTTGAAAGAACTTTCTAATTCATCTCACCACCCGTAAGACCATAAGGCACAGGAGCAGAATTTGGCTATTAGGTCCATTGAGTCTGCTTTGCCCTTTCATCATGGCTGATTTATTATTCCTCTCAACATCATTCTCCTGCCTTCTCCCTGTAACCTTTGACACCCTTTCTAATCAAGGACCTAGCAGTCTCTGCTTTAAATATACCCAATGACTTGGCCTTCACAGCCATCTGTGGCAATAAACTCCTCAGATTCACCACCCTCTGGTTGTAGAAATTCCTCTTCATCTCTATTCTAAAGAGACGTCTGTCTATTCTGAGACTGCACTCTCTGGTCCTGGACACCCCCTCTTCTGGAAATATCCACTCCACATTCACTCCATTAAGGTCTTTCAATATTCAATAGGTTTCAATGAAATCTGTCCCTCATTCTTCTAAACGTCAGAGAGTACAGGCCCAGTGCCACCAATGCTCTTCATACATTAACCATTTCATAACCGCAATCATTCTCGTGAACCCCCTCTGGACCCTCCCCAATGCTAGCACATCCTTTCCTAGAGAAGGGACCTAAATCTGCTCACAATACTCAAAGTGTGGCCTGAACAAAGCCTTCAGTGCCTGAACCCGAGAGAGACCAGTCCTTGCCGGCAGGTTTGTTAGAGCTGCTGAGGAGGGTTTAATCTGATTCGGCAGGAGGATAGGAACTGGAGTGATAGGGCCGGGGATGGGGCTGTTGGTATACAAATTGACACATTGTGTAGCGAGACGTGAGGAAGAACAGGCAGATGAGATTTTAGGGCAAAATTGCAGTCAGTGGGATGAGTTGAAGTGTAACATGGAGGCAGAACTGAAAAAGGTGATGAATACAGGCCTGATGTTATATTTGAATGTATGCAATATACGGAATAGGTAAATGATGTTATAGCACGGTGAGAGATTGGTAGGTATAGCATTCTAGGCATCACTGACTTGTGGCTGAAAGAAGATCATAGTTGGGAACTAAACATCCAAAGATACACATTGTATTGAAAGGACAGGCAGGTAGGCAAAGGAATATGGTGGATCGATTGGTAAAAAATTAAATCAAATCATTAGAAAGAGATGACATATAGTGACTCTGGGTCTGTACTCACTGGAATTTAAAATAATGAGGGGGGACCTCACTGAAGCATGTCAAATGTTGAAAGGCCTGGACAGACTAGATGTGGGAAGGATGTTTCCCGTGGTGGGGGAGTCTAGGACAACAGGGCACAGCCTTAGGATAGAGGGGGGTCCATTTAAAAAAGAGATGCGGAGAAATTTCTTTAGCTAGAGTGTAGTGAATTTGGGGAATTTGTGACCACAGCCAGCTGTGGAGGCCAGGTCGTTGGGTATAATTAAGGTGGAGATTATTAGATTCTTGATTGGCCACGGCATCAAAGGTTACGGAGAGAATGCTGGGGAGTGGGGCTGAGGAGGTAAAAAAAAGGATCAGCCATTGGCGGATCAAATGGCGGAGCAGACTCGACGTGCCGAATGGCCTAATTCTGCTCCTATGTTTTATGGTCTTATCATGCCTCAGCATTGCAACCGTTCCCACAGA
The DNA here is from genome assembly GCF_963921235.1 of Mobula hypostoma. NCBI lineage: Eukaryota > Metazoa > Chordata > Chondrichthyes > Myliobatiformes > Myliobatidae > Mobula > Mobula hypostoma. The sequence continues at coordinate 173,977,324 of NC_086103.1, forward strand.
CTTCTGAAAAATTTTCTTTCACAAATAGACATCTGATTTCAGAGACACACAGGATGCTAAAATCTGAAGGAACAAATAATCTACTGGAAGATGTCAATGGATCAAACAATGTCAGTGGGAGGAACAGAATTAAGCCTGATGTCGGGTTTCGACCAGAAATGTTGATAATTCCTTACTGCCCACAGATGTTGCTCGACCTGCTAAGTTCTTCTAGCAGATTGTTTGTTGATACATCGGTATGTATCCCATACTAACTTCTATTGAAACATATATTGATACTTCTATGTATGTGTTTACAGATCTCTCAAAGTTGCCGCACGTTGATAGGCTGGATAAGAAGGCATATGGTGTATGGACTTCATTAGTCAGGGGACTGATTTCAAGAGCCACGAGGTAATATTGCAGCTCTATAAAACCCTGGTTAGACCACACTTGGAAAATTGTGTTGTTTCAAGGAAGAATGTGGAAGCTTTGGAGAGGGTGCGGAGGAGATGTACCAGGATGCTGCCTGGATTAGAGAGCATGTTTTATGACAATAGGTTGAGTGAGCTTGGATTTTTCTCTTTGAAATGAAGGAGGACAATAGGTGACTTGATAGAGGTGTATAAGATAAAACAGGCGTCGACAGAGGGGACAGCCAGCATCTTTTTCCCGCGGCAGAAATAGCTAATAGGAGAGTGTATAATTTTAGGTCATTGTAGGAGAGTATAGGGGGAATGGGGGATGAGAGAAGTAGGTTTTGTTACACAGAGACTGATAAGTACATGGAACACACTACCAGGGGTGGAGGTAGAGGTGAATATATCAGGCAGATCTAAGAGACTGTTAGATAGGCACATGGGTGATCGAAAAGTGCAAGGCTATGTGGGAGGGAAGTATTAGATTGGAGTAGGTTAAAAGATCAACTCAAAATTTTGGACTGAGTGGCCTGCAATGTGTTGATCTGTTCTATATTCCATATTCTACTTGATTTCTTTTCATGATTTACAGCAAAATTGTATTGGGGGTCGGCCATTCAACTCTTCTAGCCTACCCTGTCATTCATCAAGATCATGGCTGATCTTGTAATTCAGCATCATTTTCTTGCACTATTTCTATATTCTCTCGTATCAGTTCCTCTCAAACCTGGAAATCCAGCAATCTGTATTTTGAATGGACATATTGAACTCCAATGGATTAGTTAAACATGGTTTATCTTTCCTAAATCCAATTTAACCCTGCTCAATCCTATTATACTTTCTAAGATAATCTCTTATTACATATTTTATTATAAATTCCAGCATTTTCCTGACAACTGGTGTTAAACTAACAATTCATTGATTTCTTCTCTCTCTATCTCTCTCCTTTCTTAAGTAGCAGGATGACATTTCTAATCCTCAGGATCAATTCTAGATTCTACAGAATTTTGGGAGATGACAACTTACAGAGGTTTGGAAAATTGTGAGAGGGTGTAGAGAAGTCGGATGGCCACAGTCTTTTATCCAGGGCAGGAGAGTAAAATTAGAGGGCATAGGTTTGAGGCCAGTGGGAAAACATTTCAGGTATGGTGGTAAGTTTAAAGGAGACATGAGAGGCAAGGGTTTCACTCAGAGGGAGGTGGAAATTTGGAGCAAGTTGCCAGGGGAAGTGATAAAGGCTGGTACAATTACAATGTTTAAACAACATTTAGGCAAGTATATGGATATGAAAGGTTGGGAGCAGGGGTTGCCAACCTTTTTTATGCCATGACCCCCTACTATTAACCAAGGGGTCTGTGAACTCCAGATTGGGAACCCCTTAAGTAGACAAATTGGTCAGCATAGACAAGTTACACTGAATGGCCTGTTTCCATGCTATAAATTTCTATATCTCCCATCTTTGCTAGCCTGTATTCCTTACCAGATAAATAAAGTGCTTGGACATCCCACTTGGAAATCCTACAATTGTCTCATATATTTTACATCTCTTCTCTTCATTGCACTGAGGCTGAGGCTCTGGCCTGCTGCGGCTGCTCCCAGCTTCATGTCTGCGGGCTCTGCGACGGTTACTCCACCCTGTACTGAACTGAGGTCGAGGCTGTGGCCTGCTGCGGCTGTTCCAGACTTTGTGTCTGTGGGCTCCGCGCCATTTGCTCATCTCTGCACTAAACCGAGTCTGAAGGTGTGAGCTGTGCCAGGCTTTGTGTCTGAGGACTCACATTCATTGTAAATACTATTTGCTTACTTTTATTGTTTTATGATTCCTTCTTTCTCCTTTGCACATTGGATGTTTGATGGTCGCTTTTCTAATGGGTTCCTTTGGGTTTCTTTGTTTAATGACTGCCTGTAAGAAGACAAATCTCAAGGTTGTATAATGTATACATACTCTGATAATAAATGTACTTTGAACTTTAAATATTGACCACCACCCTGATGTTAATTGCCTTACTATAAGAGGCTGTGTCTTCAGTTTTCTGTGTTCTGGAATTCTCTGCCTCTGCCTCTCATGTCTCTATCTTTCCTTCTTCCTTTAATGGGCTTCTCAAAACCTTCCTCTTGATCACGGTTTAAGCATCAATTTTGCGTGACGACTCCCGAGAGCTTCTTTGGTAGGAGGTTGCCAACACTGGCATAAGTAAGACCTCTGGTGCTGTCTGTGTGGAGTTTGCAAGCTCTCCCCGTGTTTGTATGGGTGCTCTTGTTACCTCCCACATCCCGAAGGTGTGCAGGTTGATTTCTTAACTAGCTACTCTTTATTTCCCTCAGAGTGGCAGAATTTGAGGTTGGTGCAAGTCGATAGGAAAGTGGGAGAAATGAAAAGGTAATTAGTGTAAAAATTGGTGCTTGGTGATCGCCATGCATTGATTAGATTAGATTAGATTATGAGGACACGCAGTCCTCTTTTATTGTCATTTAGTAATGCATGCATTAAAAAATGATACAATATTCCTCTGGTGTGATATCACAAAAACACAGGACAGACCAAGACAGAAAAACTAACAAAAACCACATAGTTATAACATATAGTTACAACAGTGCAACAATACCATAACTTGATGAAGAACAGACCATGGCACAGTAAAAAAGTTCAAAGTCTCTCGAATGTCCCACATCTCAAGCAGACGGGAGAAGGAAGAAAACTCTCCCTACCAGTTCTGACCACAGTTCGACTCTGAGTCGTCCGAAAACTTCGAGCCTCCGATCAGCCCTCCGACACCGAGTACTGAGCACCATCTCTACCCGAACGATTCGACCTCAGCCTCGGTTGCCAGCAGCAGGCAAAACCCTGGATTTTGGGGTCATCCCTCCGGAAGATTCTCGATCGCCCAGTAACAGCGGCAGTGAACCGGCGTTTCAGAAATTTCTCCAGATGTTCCTCTGTGCTTTCACGTCTGTCTCCATCAAATCAGAATTGTCCACGGCTCCTACTTAATGGATATGATATCATTTTCACCAGAGAGTTGCGCGCACATGTCGCGCTGCCAAATTAGGCTGGTTTGTCTGCAGTATGACTGATGCACTATCAATTACTCCAAAAGACCGGAAGTAGAGTAAATACTGAAAGGATTTTATTAACAGTAAAATGGATCCACGTCCATGCTGTATGTCTGTCCTGGACTGAGGGAGGAGCAGTAACACAACTGCCTTTATTCAGGGGTCTGTGGGAGGAGCCACAGGAGCAGTCAGCGGAGGGACATGTCCAGGCGTGTCCAGACAGGTAACCCAGTTACAACCTACATACATGGTTTACCACAATGACTCTGTTGTAAGTGCTATATAAAGACACATTCCTGTTTTCAGAGTGAGTACAATATGAACAGTGATGGTAAGAGATTAGTAGAAGGACTGAGGAAACCAGTCAAAGTCAAAATTGAAGTAAATTTTTTTATCTAGGTACAGTACTGTGCAAAAATCTTAGGCAGATATATATAGTTAAAAGGCTGAAGATATTTTCACAGTACTGTATTAGTCAACGTGGAGCAGAGCGCGAGTTTGTAAATCTGGCATGAGCAAAGGATGTTGGGAATGGAGTGTGGGATAGGTGACAGAGAAGGAGTGCCGGGTGGGTGTGCTGCAGGTGAAGACACACCCAACACTGAGACACCAGGTAAGGTTATTTGATTCCAAACAATTGCTTTTTTTTTGATCATCCCCTTTTCCCAACCACGATTCTCCCCCTGCTCCCTGCCCCCTTCCCACTCTCAGTCCACATACAGACCCATATCAGAATTAGGTTTATCATCACTCACACATGTCATGAAATTTGTTTTTTTTTTGTGGTAGCAGTACAGTGCAATACATAAAATTACTACAGTATTGAGCAAAAGGTTTAGGCACCCTGGCGATATATCTGTGCCTAAGCCTTTCGCTCAGTGCTGTACATATATGTCACCAATCATATACTGCCTTGAGATTAATTTTATTTGCAGGCATTTACAGGAAAATAAAGAAGTACAGTAGAATTCATAAAAACTATACATAAAAAGAGATGGACAAACAACCAATTTGCAAAAGAAGACAAATTATGCAAATACAAAAATAACTAAATAATACTGAAAACTTGAGTTGTAGAGGCCCTGAAAGTGAGTTCATAGGTTGTGGAATCAGTTCAGAGTTGAGGTGAGTGAGGTTATCCATACTGTTTCAAGAGCCTGATGGTTGAAAGGTAAAAACTCTTACACAACCTGGTGGCATGAGGCCTAAGGCTTTTGCACCTCTTGCCTGATGGCAGCAGTGAGTAGTGTGCATGGTAACGTAGTGGGGGTCCTTGATGATGGATGTTCTTGAAGCCTCTGAAAAATGTTAACATGCTCACCACTGTTCATGGAACATACGTATAATTGTTGAAGCCACTTTGAGGAGATTATTTTAGCTTGTTTAGATTTTGCTTGTACATATGTAGCTTTAAGCAATACTTCCACTGAATCAAAATTACATCTAGCTGTGGAAGCTTTATAGTGGACACAGAGGAGATGATCTCTATATTATCTGGATAGGAGATTATATTTTATGAGGAAAGATTTAGTGAGCTAGGGCTTTTCCCTTTGAAGTGAAGAAAGATGAGAAATGACTTGATAGAGGTGTTTAAGATTATGAAAGACATAGACAGAGTGGACAGCCAGTGCCTTTCTCCCAGAGCAGTAATGGCAAATACCAAAAGGAATTCTTTATGAGAGATGTTTTAGAGGCAGGTTTCTACATAAAGAGTGGTGGATGCCTAGAATGCACCTCTGAGATTGCTGGTAGAGGCAGATAGACCAAAAGACCTTAAGACATAGGAGCAGAACTAGTCCAATCCATCATGGCTGATTTATTAACCCTCTTAATGCCTTTCTCCTGCCTTCTTCCCTTAACCTTTGATGCTCCTTTTAATCAAGAACCTTTCAAACTCTGGCTTTAAAATTACCAAATGACTTGGTCTCCACAGCTGTCTGTGACAATGAATTCCACAGATTCATGACCCTTAGGCTAATGAAATTTCTCATCATCTCAGTTCTGAAGGGACATTCCTTATTAGAAACATTGATTATCAAAGAAGGTAATAAATGTTCTCCCAAAAAGAAATATCTTCTTCACATCCACTCTTTCCAGGCCTTTCAGTAGGTTTCAATGAGATCCCCCTTCATTCTTCTAAACTCCAGTGAGTGCAGGCCCAGAGTGATCAAACACTCCTCATACATCTTTTATTCTCTGGTCTCCTTTTATGTTGCAAGGAGATATGGAAATATGGCTGCTTCCAAGTGAGTTGCCTACCTTCGGGACACCGGTGCCTCTCAATACGAGTCACCAAACAATGTAAGAGTGAAATTTCAAGTTTCAAGTAAATTTATTATCAAAGTACATCTATGTCACCGTGTACAACCCTGAGATTCATTTTCCTGTGCAATTTGAGAGGGAGAAGCAAAAGTCACATGTATCAGTATCGTGATGAAATACGGGAACTGCAGAGGCATGAGAGAGGAGCTTGTCCAGGTAGATTGGAGGAGGATATCGGTGGGGATGATGGTAGAGCAGAGATGGCTGAAGTTTCTGAGAATAGTTCACAAGGCGCAGGATAGATATGTCCCACAGAAGAAGTTCTCAAATGGCAGGGTTAGGCAACCGTAGCTGACAAGGGAAGCTAAGGACTGTATAAAAGCCATGGAAAGGGTATATAAGGTAGCAAAAGTGAGTGCAATGTTGGATGATTGGGAAACTTTTAAAATCCAACAAAAGGCAACAAAAAAAGCTGTAAAAGGGAAAAAATGAAATATGAGGCCGAACCAGCCAATAATATAAAGGAAGATACTAAAAGTTTTTTCACTCATATAGAGTAAAAGAGAGGTGAGAGTCGATATTGGACCACTGGAAAATGATGCTGGTGAGGTAATAATGGGGGACAAAGAAATGGCAGATGAACTTAATGGGTACTTTGGATTAGCCTTCACTGTGGAAGACACTAGCAGTGTGCTAGAAGTCCACGAGTGCCAGGGAGCAGGAGTGAGTGCCATTGCTATTACAAAGGAAAAAGTGCCAAACTCAAAGGTCTTAAGGTGGATAAGTCACCTGGACCAGATGGACTACATCCCAGTCTCCTGAGAGAGGTTGCTAAAGAGATAATGGATGCATTGGCCATGATCTTTCAAGAATCACTTGATTCTGGCATGGTCCTGGAGGACTGGAAAATTGCAAATGTCACTTGACTCTTTAAGAAGGGAGAAAGGCAAAAGAAAGGAAATTATAGGCCAGTTAGTCTACCTCAGTAGTTGGGAAAGTGTTGGAGTCCACTATTAAGGATGAGGTTTTGGGGTACTTGGAGACTAATGATAAAATAAGTCAAAGTCAGCATGGTTTCTGTATAGGGAAATCTTGTCTGACAAGTTTGTTGGAGTCCTTCGAGGAAGTAACAAGCAGGGTGGACAAAAGGAGAGGCGGTGGATGTCATTTACCTAGATTTTCAGAAGGCATTTGATAAGGTGCCACGCATATGGCTACTTAATAAGATAATATACTATTGCATTACAGGAAAGATACTGGCATGGATAGAGGAATGGTTGACAGGCAGAAGGCTGTAAGGGGAAATAGAGGAGGCTTTTCTAGTATCCTGCCAGTGACTAGTGGTGTTCCTCAGGGGTCAGTATTAGGACTGCTACTTTTCATATTATTTATCAGTGATTTGGAAAATGGAATTGATAGCTTTGTGGCAGAGATTGTGAATGATACGAAGAATAGGTGAGGGGGGGTAGGTAGTGCTGAGGAAGCAAAGTGATTGCTGTAGGGCTTAAATAAATTAGAAGAATGGACAAAAAGGTAGCAGATGGAATATAGTGTTGGGAAATGTATGTTAATGATTTTGGTAAAAGGAACAATAGTGCAGGCTATTATCTAAATGGGGAGAAGTTTCAAACATCAAAAATTGGTGAAGGTAGAGCAGTGGATATAGTGTATATGGATTTCAGTAAGGTATTTGATAAGGTTCCCCATGCAAGGCCCCTTTAGAAATTAAGAATGCATGGGATAGAAGGAGACCTTGCTTTGTAGATTCAGAATTGGCTTGCCCACAGAAGGAAAAGGGTAGCTGTAGGTGGTTCATATTCTGCATGGAGGTCGGTGACCAGTGGTGTTCTGCAGGGATCTGTTCTGGGACCCCTCCTCATCGTGATTTTTATAAATGATCTGGATGAAGAAGTAGAAGGGTGGGTTAGTAAGTTTGCTGATGACACAAAGGTTGGGGGTGTTGTGGATAGTCCTGAGATTTGTCAGAGGTTACAACGGGACATCGATAGGATGCAGAACTGGGCTGAGAAGTGGCAGATGGACTTCAACCCAGGTAAGTGTGAAATAGTTAATTTTAGTAGGTCAAATTTGAAGACAGATTATAAAATTAATGGTAAGACTCTTAGCAGTGTGGAGGATCTGAGAGATTTGGGGTCCGTGTCCATAGGACACTCAATGCTGCTGCGCAGATTGCTAGAGTTGTTAAGAAGGCGTATTGTGTGTTGGCATTCATCAAACATGGGATTGAGTTCAAGAGCCATGAGGTAATGTTACAGTTATATAAGAGCTTAGTCAGACCCTACTTGTAGTACTGTGTTCAGTTCTGGTCACCTCACAACAGGAATGATGTGGATACTATAGAGAGAGTGCAGAGGAGATTTACAAGGATGTTGCCTGGATTGAAGGGCATAACTTATGAGAATAGGTTGAGTGAACTTGGCCTTTTCTTCTTGGAGCGATGAAGGATGAGAGGTGACCTGATAGAGGTGTATAAGATGATGAGAGGCATTGATCGTGTGGATAGTCAGAGGCTTTTTTCCCAGGGCTGAGATAGCTAACACGAGAGGGCATAGTTTTTAAGGTGCTTGGAAATAGGTACTGAAGGGATGTCAGGGGTAAGTTTTTCACACAGAGCGTTGTAGCTGTGTGGAATGCACGGCTGGTGGCGGCAGTGGAAGCGGATATAATAGGGTCTTTTAGAGCCTCTTAGATAGATACATGGAGCTTAGAAAAATAGAGGGCTACGCAGTAAAGGAATTCTAAGCAGTCTCTAGGAGTAGGTTACATGGTCAGCAGAACATTATGGGCCAAAGGGTCTGCAATGTGCTGTAGATTTCTATGATTCTATGATAAGCTGATAACGACAGAGAATAAGAAAGAGGGGCTTCAAATTCAAAGCAGCAACACCTCCAGAGACATCTATCAAAGCCAAAATACATTTAATATCAAGGTATGCATGCAGAAAACAACGCTGAGACTCAGCTTCCTGCCGACAGCCCTGAAACAAAGAAATACCATGGAATGCATTCAAAGAAAACATCAAACACTGAACGTGCAAAAAAGAATAAATGGCACAAATGGCAAAAACAAGCAAATAACACACAGAATATTAAACTTCAAACTGTAGACTCTGTGAGACAGCGTAGGACTTTTCAGTTTCGTTCAGTTCAGTTCAATTCAGTGCTGTGTCATTCGTTGACTGAAGAGTGCAGAGCCAGTCTGCCCTGATCAAGGAAGACCCCCATTGCCAAGGACTGGGAGAAGGAAGGATAAATCGTTTGGCCAATGGGAGATTCCCTATTTCACTGTTATAAATTGCTGAAGTGGTCGGAGTGAATATTAATACTGAGAGAACAGGAGAATTCATGTTTTATGTTGTTTGCCTAGGGTTGACAGGGTTACATTGATATTTAGTGCAGAGACAATATAGTGTAAGCTGTGGATTGGTAAGAACTGTGTAGTAACCAAGATCAGTTGATGATGGAGGGGAGAAGAAGATGGTGGCTCGATGCAGCACGCGCAGCCGCTCCAAATTGATATCATATTTGTTAACTAGGGGTCGTGCACAATCCTGATTTGATGGAGACGGATATGAGAAGCACAGAGGAACACCTGGAGAAACTTCTGAAGTGCCTGCTTCGCTGCTGCTGTTACTGTGCGATCGAGAATCTCCGGAGGGGAAGGCCCCAAATCCTCGGCTTTGCCTATTTCCTGTTACCAGGGCCGGAGTCAAAGCGCTCGGCAGAGATGGTGCTTGGTGCTTGGTGCTCGGTGTCGGAGGGCTGGTCGGAGGCTCGGAGTTTTTCGGAGGGACTCAGAGTCGGACTGTGGTCGGTGCTTCCAGGGTGCTGCATCGGCAAGTTTGCGGCGCTGGAAGCTCATGGCAGGGAGAGTTTCTCCCTTCAACTGTCTGCGTGAGATGATGTGTCTTCCGAGAGTCTTTGAGACTTTTTTTTACCGTGCCCATGGTCTGTTCTTCATCAAATTACAGTACTGCTTTGCACTATTGTAACTATATGTTATAATTATGTGGTTTTTGTCATTTTTTTAAAGTCTTGGTTTGCCTTGTGTTTCTGTGATATAATTCTGGAGGAACAAATTGTATTATTTCTTAATGGATGCATTACTAAATGACTATAAAAGAGGACTGCGGGTCCTCATTATCTAATCTAAACATGGGCCTCCCTATTTTACTAGGGAAATAGATATGCAGATTACTAGCCTCAGACACAGGGTCAAACAGTCAAAGAGCTCTATAGCACAGAATCAGCCTTTTGGTCCATCTAGTCTGTGCCAGACTATTATTCTGCCTCATCCTCTTGACCCTTCAATGACTGAGAATTATATTCATAAGGATGGAAATTTTCTGTTGTGTGTGTTAAATGTGTAATGTGGCAATATTTCATTTCAACTGAACAGCAGTTCAAAAGCAGAATCTAGAGTTTAGCACATACCACAACTGAAAAATTTCTATCTCAGCCAACCCACAACATAGAAATAGTTTCTTCAGCTCATATGGTGTCTATGCGGGTAAAGCCCTCTCCACTATCGAGCACATCTACATAGAGTACTGTCGCAGGAAAAGAACATCTATCTCCCACAAAGGTAGCAATCTCGGGGTTGCTGCCTGTGCCACGCGACAGTGAGTAAAGGAATAGAATGAGGTGGAGGATAAATGCGTGGCTGAGGGATTGGAACAGGAGGCAGGAATTCAGATTTCTGGATCACTGGGACCTCTTTTGGGGCAGGTGTGACCTGTACAAAAAGGATGGGTTCCACTTGAATCCCAGGGGGACCAATATCCTGGCGGGGAGGTTTGCTAAGGCTACTGGGGAGAGTTTAAACTAGACTTGTTGGGGGGTGGGAACTGAACTGAAGAGACTGGGGAAGGGGCGGTTGACTCACAAATAGAGAACGCTTGGAGACAGTGTGTGAGGGAGGATAGGCAGGTGATAGAGAGGGGACGCGCTCAGACGGACGGTTTTAGATGTGTCTATTTTAACGCAAGGAGTATTGTGAACAAAGTTCAACCCAGATAAGTGTGAAGTGGTTCATTTTGGTAGGTCAAATATGATGGCAGAATATAGTATTAATGGTAATACTCTTGGCAGTGTGGAGGATCAGAATGATTGTGGGATCCGAGTCCATAGGACGCTCAAAGCGGCTGTGCAGATTGACTCTGTGGTTAAGAAGGCATATGGTGTATTGGCCTTCATTAATCGTGGAATTGAATTTAGGAGCCGAGAGGTAATGTTGCAGCTATATGGGACCCTGGTCAGACCACACTTGGAGTACTGTACTTAGTTCTGGTTGCCTCACTACAGGAAGGATGTGGAAACTGTAGAAAGTGTGCAGAGGAGATTTACAAGGATGTTGCCTGGATTGGGGAGCATTCCTTATGAAAACAGGTTGAGTGAACTCGGCCTTTTCTCCTTGGAGTGAGAGAGGTGACCAGATAGAGGTGTATAAGATGATGAGAGGCATTGATCGTGTGGATAGTCAGAGGCTTTTTCCCAGATTTGAAATGATTGTCACAAGAGGACACAGTTTTAAGGTGCTGGGGAGTAGGTACAGAGGAGATGTCAGGGGTATGTTTTTTACTCAGAGAGTGGTGAATGTATGGAACGGGCTGCTGGCAACGGTGGTGGAGGTGTATATGATAGGGTCTTTTAAGAGATTTTTGGATATGTACATGGAGCTTAGAAAAATAGAGGGCTTTGGGTAAGCCTAGTAATTTCTAAGGTAGGGACATGTTTGGCACAACTTTGAGGGCTGAAGGTCCTGTATTGTGCTGTAGGTTTTCTATGTTTCTATGTTTCTTTCATCAGGGTTCCCCACCACCCAGGCTGCTGCAATCAAGAAGAAGGTGCAAGAGCTTTTGGACTCACACCACCAGGTTCAGGAATAGTTACTGCCTTTCATATCAGGCTCTTGAACCAAAGGGGGATAATTTCACTTAACTTCTCTTGCCCCATCGCTGAAATGTTCCCACAAGCAATGGACACATTTTCAAGGACTCCTCATCTCATGATCTACATATTTATTGCTGATTTTTTATTATTGTTGTTCTTTCTTTCTGTAGTTGCACAGTTTGTTGTCTTTTACACCGTGGCTGAATGCTCAAGCTGATGCAGTCTTTCACTGATTGTGTTATGGTTATTATATTATGGATTTAGAATCAGAATCAGAATCAGGTTTATTATCACCGGCATGTGACGTGAAATTTGTTAACATAGCAGCAGCAGCTCAATGCAATACAAAATCTAGCAAAGAGAAAAAAAACAATAATAGATAAAATAAAACATCATAATAATAAATAACCAAGTAAATCAATTACGTATATTGAATAGATTTAAAAAACGTGCAAAAACAGAAATACCGTATATTAAAAAAATGAGAGGTAGTGTCCAAAGCTTCAACGTCCATTAGGAATCAGATGGCAGAGGGGAAGAAGCTGTTCCTGAATCGCTGAGTGTGTGCCTTCAGGCTTCTGTACCTCCTACCTGATGGTAACAGTGAGAAAAGGGCATGCCTTGTGTGCTGGATGTCCTTAATAATGGACGCTGTCTTTCTGAGACGCCGCTCGCTAAAGATGTCCTGGGTACTTTGTAGGCTTGTGCCCAAGATGGAGCTGAGTAGATTTACAACCTTCTGCAGCTTTTTTCGGTCCAGTGCAGTAGCCCCTCCATACCAGACAGTGATGCAGCCTGTCAGAACGTTCTTCACTGTAAAACTCCAGAAGTTTTTGAGTGTATTTGTTGACATACCAAATCTCTTCAAACTCTTAATGAAGTATAGCCGCTGTCTTGCCTTCTTTATAACTACATCGATATGTTAGGACCAGGTTAGATCCTCAGAGATCTTGACACCCAAAGGATTTATTGAGTATATCTGCAAGAAAATGAATCTCAGAGCTGTATGTGGTGACATATATATATTTTGATAATAAATTTACTTTGAACTTTGAACTTTGCAGTGATTGTGTTCCATCCAAATCTTGTCCAAATCTATTTCCTTTCTCATTGTAAATGCTTAATTCTGCCTGGTTCACCCTGTGGGGCATTGAGGTCAACTTTCTCATGGTGATTCACATGAAGTAAATCATCCTAATTACTCCTGGTTTGTTAGTTTTTAACATTTATAATTTCCTCCTTTGTTCTAGACTCACCCAAAGGTGGAATGCATTTCTCAAAGGTCACCTGATGGGCCCCATTCAAAACTGTATAACCTCATTGTATCTCCCTCTTTCAGAGGAAGTTCCTCATCAGTTGATGTTGAAAAGCAGCTTGCTTATATCCCTGCCAGATCATAGCTCCACAATAAAAGTAACAAGGCACAGATGCAGAATACAGCAACATCAAAGCACAAATTAGAGACAAAACAAAAATTAGTACAGTCGTTCCATGGCTGGGTGCCAATTCATGAACAAGTTCATAGCAATGTCCGCAAGACTAAGGAGCTGATTTTTGTCTTCAGGAGAAGGAAACCAGTGGTCCATGAATCAGACCTCATCGGAGGATCAGATGTAGAGAGGGTCAGCAACTTTAAATCCCTTGATGTTATTATTTCGGAGGACCTGCCCTGGTTCAGCACGTAAGAGCAATTACAAAGAAAGCACAGCAGTGCCTCTAATTCCTTATAAGTTTGTGAAGGTTTGACATGACAACTAAAACTTTGACAAGCTTCTATAGATGTGTTTTGGAGAGTACACTGAATGTGTCACAGACTGGTATGGATACACCAATGCCCTTGAATGAAAAATCATACCAAAAGTAGTGGATATGGCCATTCCATCACAGATAAAGCACTCACCACCATTGACCACATCTACACAAAACTCTGTTGTAGGAAAGCTGCGTCCATTATCAGGGATACCCACCGCACAGGACATACTCTCTTCTCACTGCTGCCATCAGGAAGAAGGTACAGGAGCCTCGGAACTCAACTATCAGGCTCTGGACCCAAAGGAGGTAACTTCACTCTACCTCACTTGCCCCAACTGTTCCCTCAACCTATGGACTCATTTTCAAGGATTCTTCATCTTATGTTCTTGATAATTAGTGCTTATTTATTATTATTATTTCTTTATTTTTGTATTTGCGCAATTTGTTATCTTTAGCACACTGGTTGAATGCCCAGGTAGGTATGGTCTTTCATTTATTCTATTATGGTTATTATTCTATGGTTTTATTCAGTATAAGACCGTAATTCATAGGAGCAGAATTAGGCTATTCAGCCCATTGAGTCCTGCTGCACCATTCCATCGTGGCTGATCCTGGATCCCATTCAACCCCATACACCTGCCTTCTTGCCATATCCTTTGATGCCCTGACTGATCAGGAAACTATCAACTTCCACCTTAAATATACACATGGACATGGCCTCCACTGCAATCTGGGGCAGAGCCTTTCACAGATTTACTACTCTCTGGCTAAAAAAAATTCCTCCTTGTCTCTGTTTTAGACCTGCATGTTCTATCTTACCAAAGAACACTTCACAAATAACTTCTTATTTAAGAATAATCTCATGTTCAGCAGATCGTTAGCACATCATTGTTTCCACTTTAAAGCACTTTGATAGAGTTTTTCCTGAGCAAAACAAATTCACAAAATGGAGGTTGCAGAGCAGCTTCACAAAAGAGTGACATCCATTTCTTCACCTACATGGCAAGAACAAAGATATTTGGTTTGTTTACTGCACTGTCCTTGACTCATTCGAGTTAAATGTTTTCTTCCATGTTTTAATCCCTTCATAGCAAATGACTGGTTAACCAGCTGAAGTTTACCCCAGAATGCATAAGAAGCATAAAACCATAAGATACAGGAACAGAAGTAGGCCATTTGGCCCATCGAATCTGCTTCGCTATTCAGTCATGCGCTGATCCAATTCTTCCAGTCATTCCCACTCTCCTTCCTTCTCCATATCAAGGCTTGATTTGTCATGGTCCGGTCCGTGAAGTCCGCATTCTGGTTCATGGTCTGGTCTGTGGACTCAGGGCTCCGGGTCTTCCAGCTGTCCCTTGTCTGAGTTAATCATAGGCACCTGATTCCCATCTCTGCGCTTGCAATATAAGTAGCCTTGGGATTGAGTGTGGGCTGCTGTCAGTCACCCTTGGAGCAACCTGCTGGTGGAAGGCTAGAGCAGCCAATTGCTATCTTTAGGCTGCATTGGGGAACCATCCCCTCATGGATCCTTGCTGTCAGTAGTTGGAGCTATCTTTGCGGTATGGATTTGGTTGTTTCCAGGGCCAGCTGAGTGGCTGCCAGCCACTCCAAGCTAGGTAGGGATCTGGCTATTTCCGTAGCCAGCTGAGGTTGCTGGCTGAAATGAGACTTGGAGCTACCCTGGAGCAGCGATGGAACTGTCTGTTGTTCTTTGGTGTTTGTTTCTTCTTGTCCTTGCCTCTGTGGGGTAAGTCAGGCTGTCTTGCTGTTGCCCTGTGGGGGGGGGGGGGTCATGTCATGTCTTGTCTTGTCCTTGCCTCTGTGGGGTAAGTCAGGCCATCTTGCTGTTGCCCTGTGGGGGGTCATGTCTTGTCTTTGCCTCTGTTGGGGAAGTCTGGCCGTCCTGCCGTTACCCAACAGGTGGACCTGTCCCACCTTGATGTGGAGATGAAGTTGAGTCCCGACTTATCGTAGGGTAAATCCTGGCTCGATGTCTATGTTCTGTCCTGTCTCATGTTAGTGTTGTGTTAAAGATGAGTCCTGGCTTGTCAAAGGATAAGTCCCAGCTCTATGTAGATGTTCAGTTCCCAGTCTGTCTCTCAGCTCCAGCCTCCGAGTTATCAGCTTCCGCATCTCAAGATGAAGATCCCGCAGCCAAGCTCCCAGAGCCCAAGCCTCGAGGGTCCCGCAGCCAAGCTCCCAGGACCCCAAGCCTCGAGGGTCCCGCAGCCAAGCTCCCAGGACCCCAAGCCTCGAGGGTCCCGCAGCCAAGCTCCCAGGACCCCAAGCCTCGAGGGTCCCGCAGCCAAGCTCCCAGGACCCCAAGCCTCGAGGGTCCCGCAGCCAAGCTCCCAGGACCCCAAGCCTCGAGGGTCCCAGCCAAGCTCCCAGGACCCCAAGCCTCGAGGGTCCCGCAGCCAAGCTCCCAGGACCCCAAGCCTCGAGGGTCCCGCAGCCAAGCTCCCAGGACCCCAAGCCTCGAGGGTCCCGCAGCCAAGCTCCCAGGACCCCAAGCCTCGAGGGTCCCGCAGCCAAGCTCCCAGGACCCCAAGCCTCGAGGGTCCCGTAGCCAAGCTCGACACCCAGGACCCCAAGCCTCGAGGGTCCCGCAGCCAAGCTCGACACCCAGGACCCCAAGCCTCGAGGGTCCCGCAGCCAAGCTCGACACCCAGGACCCCAAGCCTCGAGGGTCCCGCAGCCAAGCTCGACACCCAGGACCCCAAGCCTCGAGGGTCCCGCAGCCAAGCTCGACACCCAAGACCCCAAGCCTCGAGGGTCCCGCAGCCAAGCTCGACACCCAAGACCCCAAGCCTCGAGGGTCCCGCAGCCAAGCTCGACACCCAAGACCCCAAGCCTCGAGGGTCCCGCAGCCAAGCTCCCAAGACCCCAAGCCTCGAGGGTCCCGCAGCCAAGCTCGACACCCAAGACCCCAAGCCTCAAGCCATGTCATGTCCTTGCCTGGTTCTGGGGTCCGAGCCCAAGGCAAGACCCAGGTTCTGGGTCCTTGACCAGTCTTGGGCTCAGAGTCTGAGCCTTGTCTTGTCTCCAAGCTCAGGCCTCTAGACCCCAGCTACGTCCTGTCCTGAAGCCATGTCATATCCTTGCCTGGTTCCGGGGTCCAAGCCTGAGGAAAGACCCAGGTTCTGGGTCCTTGTCCAGTCTCGGGCTCAGGGTTCAAGCCTTGTCTCTTAGTCCATGCTTCCTAATCCTGGTCCCACTTTCCCTAGCCCAAGTCTGCGTTCTTGTCCCTGCTCCTTGCCTGAATCCTGTCACGTCCCTACTCTAGTCAAGTCCTGTTCCTTGTACTTCAGTGTCTGTGTCTCACATTTGGGTCTGTTCCCAGCACACCATTGTGACATGATTTGGCTAATCAAGAACCTATCTATCTCTGCCTTAAATGTACCCAATGACTTGTCCTCCACAGCCACTCGTGGCAACAAATTCCACAGGTTTACTATCATCTGACTAAAGTAATTTCTCTGCATTTCTGTTCTAAATGGATGTCCTTCAATCCTGAAGTCATGACCTCTTGTCCTAGACTTCACTACCATGGGAAATAACTTTGCCATATCTAATCTGTTCAGGCCTTTTAACATTTGGAATGTTTATGTGAGATCTCTCCTCATTCTCCTGAACTCCAGGGAATACAGCCCAAGAGTTGCCAGATGTTCCTCATACAATAACCCTTTCATTCCTGGAATCATTCTTGTGAATCTTTGCTGAACCCTTTCCAATGTCAGTATATCCTTTCTAAAATAAGGAGCCCAAACCTGAACACAATACTCCAAGTGTGGTCTCACAAGTGCCCTATAGAGCCTCAAAATCACATCCCTGCTCTTATATTCTATACCCCTAGAAATGAATTCCAACATTGCATTCGCCTTTTTCAGCACCGACTCAACCTGAAGGTTAGCCATTAGGGTATCCTGCACAAGGACTCCCAAGTCCCTTTGCGTCTCTGCATTTTGAATTCTCTTCCCATCTAAATAATAGTTTGCCCATTTTTTTTCTTCCACCAAAGTGCATGACCATACATATTCCAACATTGTATTTCATTTGCTACTTCTTTGCCCATTCCCCTAAACTATCTAAATCTCTCTGCAGGCTCTCTGTTTCCTCAACACTACCCACTCCTCCATCTATCTTTGTATCATCGGTAAATTTAGCCACAGATCCATTAATCTCATAGTCCAGATCATTGACATACATTGTAAAAAGCAGCGGTCCCAACACTGATCCTCTCTGTGGAATTACACTGGTAACCGGCAGACAGCCAGAATAGGATCCCTTTATTCCCACTCTTTGTTTTCTGTTGATCAGCCAATGCTCCACCCATGCTAGTAATTCCCCTGTAATTCCATGGGCTTGTATCTTGCTAAGCAGCCTCGTGTGTGGCACCTAGTCAAAGGCCTTCTGAAAATCCAGGTACACCATATCCACTGCATCTCCTTTGTCTACCTTGCTTGTAATTTCCTCAAAACATTGCAGTAGGTTAGTTAGGCAGGATTTTCCTTTCAGGAAACCATGCTGGCTTTGGCCTATCTTGTCATGTGCCTTCGGGTATTCTACAATCTCATCCCTAATAATTGATTCCTTTAAAGAAAGCTAATATCTAATGGTGAATGCTAGAGTCATAGAGTCATAGAAAAGTACAACACAGAAACAGGCTCTTTGACCCATCTAGACTGTGCAGAACCATTTAAACTGCCTACTTTCATCCACCTGCACCAGGACCATAGCTTTCCACACCCTTACCATCCATGTACCTATCTAAACTTCTCTTAAATGTTGAAATCAAGCTTGCATGCTACACTTGTGCTGGCAGCTCATTCCACATTCTTGCAACCCTCTGAGTGAAGAAGTTTCCCCTCCTGTTTCACTTAAACTTTTAATCCTTCACGCTTAACCCATGACCTCCAGTGGTAATCCCACCCAACCACCATGGAAGAAGCCTGCTTTTCTTAGTACAGATTTGTTTTCTTTTATTTTTTGAAGCCAAGAGGTTGGGAATGATTAGTATTTTGACAGTGGGAAGGCAGAAGTCAATAACTTTTGTCATGACTATTCAAGAAGGGCTGTAAAGAAAAACCTGGGAGCTATTGACCTTAAGCCTAACATCTGGAGTTGGTAAGCAACCAGGGTGGATTCTTCGGAATTAGTTATGAGAGCATTTAGAAGGGCAATTGTTGAATAGGAATAGTCGGCAAGGCTTTGCACTCAAGTATTTGATTGATTTCTCTTGAGGAAGGTTGATGAGGGCGGGGACAATGGACATAGTCTATATGGACCTCAGTTAAGGCCTTTGTTTCCACATGGTAGACTGCTTGGAAAATTAGATCAGATGTAATCCAGAGAGAGATAGCAGAGTTGGCTTTCTGGTAGAAAGTAGAGGGAGACTGTGTGGACGGGTGTTTTTCTGACTGGGGGCCCATGACTAGTGGTGTTCTAGAGGGGTTGGTACTAGACTATCTGTCATCCATATCAATCAATTGGATAAGAATGTACAAGGCGTGTTAGCAAGAGAACTGAAGACTGATTCAGTTTTGAATTAGTGCCTGGCATATTCACATTATTCCATAACTCCTGAATCTCAGACACCAGTACTTCAACGTGTCAAAACATCAGGAACATATTCCACTGAAACCTGATAAGTCTATATTTGTTACGCTATCGGCACTGAGGTAATTCCAGTGAAGCTGCATTACAGGCATTGTTCCCTTCAAGTACATGTGTACACATCTTTTGTTACTAGTATGCGGAGAAATTTAAACTGTGCACAAAAGGTTGTCACCCTCTACCTCGTTGGCATGTACTTATATTTCACGATTATAAACAATCACATTCCCTTTTCCGGTTTCTGATGCGGATGGTGTTGGCAACGTGGAGATTGCAAAGATTTGTCTGCAGATTTTAGAACTGGCATAATTAAACGGTTTTTACTGAAGAAATTATTGATTCATTATGACAAATTCCAAAGAAACAAAGGGCGTGAAGTCCAAAAGAACTGCTAGTTCTTTTAAAGTGGAGTGGCTTAATGAAACAGTAGAAACTGCTACACCAGAAGCTCATGAGGTCAGAATATGCAGCTACAATACAAAAACTGGTGTTCACCTACGTGTATTGTCACAATGCAGAAGTGGCTGGAGGATGTTCAAGTGGGAAGAAGTGGAGTGATATTTGGAAACTTGACTTCTTAGCAAGCAAATCACATATGGATAGTATGCAAAAGGTCTGGCTAGAAAATCCTTCATTACCCGTGACAGGCTTGCTACCTATGTTTTGTGAGGGCACAGATGGATGAAAGCGAAAATGATCAAGCCTAAAGGAGATCAAAGTTATCGACAGTGTTTTGTGTTAAAATGAATACCACTGTATATAAAATTCAGTGCACACATGTTGTTGTCATTGGGCAAAAGATTGCACAGCGCAAGATTTTTGCGCATATTGGTCATTACAAATTAGAGGGAAAATTGATTACAGGCTGACAATAGGCTACAGTTTTATTGGATCCTGATACACAAAATCTTCGGAAGGCAAGAATGAGGCATAACATTTGCTGCTATGGCTGCTTTATTATTTGTTACAAGAACAAAGAACGAACAATGAAAGATCCAACAAAACGTAAGAAAGACAAAGGAAAAAAACAGACTAGAAAAAGTGATTGTCTCATACACTAGACATAACAAAATTCCTGTGATAACAATTAACCTCTAAATTAGCCAAATTCAAGTGGTGAGACACCTGCCACCGAAAACTAAGAAGCTTCTGTACCATAATTGCTGGAAAACTTACATGAACAATTATATGTATAAAAGTGTGCAAAAGACAACAATTGTATATATAAAAGTGATCACTTAAAAATACAAATAAGCATAGTAAAGTTAAAGCACAAAGAAAATATGAGAAAAACAATAATTCTACACCCTAATCCAACAGTTCCTTGTAACGAAGGAAACATAATTGGAAACATACCTCCTAAGTGAAGTCAGATGCAGCCAAGCTGGATTTCCCCCCAACTCCTCGGAGACGGCAGATGTCAGTCAAATCCAGATTTGCCAGCTAAGAATGACAACTTAGTTGAGGCACTGAGAGGGAGTTGGATGGAGATGTCGATGATCGAAGGCCGAGGGAATGCATGCTTGGGACGAAGTTCAAGGGCAGTCATACTCTTCAATTTCCCCGTGCAGAAATCTTTCAGCTCTTCTAAGGTTGACTTGAGCACAAAATTACATTGTTCTGAGGGTTGGGTGATTTGAGCACTGGGCCAGATTGAAAAGGTCAGGGTGTTGGGGCTGGAGACAAGGAACAGGCCAGTTCAGCTCACTGCTCCGTGAGATGTAGTCATCTCTGAACTGAGGCTATGGCCTGCAACTAATGGTCTCCTGGATCGGCTGTAGTGATGATTGGCTTCATGGCTGTGGACACTTTTGTGAACCAGTTGTCTGCTTGCTTTTTTGTTTGCATGATTTATTTCTTCTGTACAATGGGTGTTCAATGGTATTCTCTTTTTATATGGGTACTATGGGATTTATGGCTGCCTGTAAGGAGATTAATCTCAACGTTGTATTTGGTGTTTATACTTTGACAATAAATGTACTTTGAGTGGGAGTACAGATTGTGTTAGTGTAGAAGATCACAGGGAGAGCAGGGAAAATGATATTAAAACTAGAGTGATTGTCAAATATTAATGTAACTCTTATGAATAGTGCCAGGGAGTTCAGGCTTGAAGTGAGAACACTTAGCCATCTGAACAAATATTTAAGCTCATTAATATTAATTTATTCAGTTTAATTATGAGAGGAAGAGAAGTCTTCTGACATTACAATAATGGACGACTGGAAAATAAGGTAAAGTACAAACAGCATCGAATATTCAGGTACCTGCTGCCTGTTACACCGCTGCCGTTTAGGGCAGCGATGAAGGTCCTCAATCTCTGGTGGTGTTCGGGGCTTTCTTCATCATGTCAGTAGATCGGTTTTCTCTACTGTCAGTCATACAAGTTCCAGGTGGAGACTGAGGAATACCGTTGCACACAGATGTAGAAGGATTCTTCATTGCTGTTTATATAACAGTTTTGTTTTACTAGTTAGGGTTGTTCGCCCTGAGCTGAACCCCTGACCTTGGTGGACCACTCTTACTCGGGCCTCTACCCTTTGACCTGTTTAGCATGGGTGACCCTACCAAGAGTCAATGCACAGAACCTTGACTCCAGCCAATGTAGCTCTCCAGGTCATTGAGATATGCAAGCCTCGAAACCATGACAAGGTTGTGATCCTCTTAGAGGAGGACATCTTCGGGTGAAGGTCACTAATACTGTCAACCATCTCAGCACTGAAGGATTAGTGTACATGGGTGCTTAGGTGGTCAACATGGATTCCTAAGGCCTGTTTCAAACTGTCTGAATTCATGTCTGTGAGAAACTTGGCACTATCTAACGTCTTAAGCTCATCAACCCTACTGGGGCATAGGCCACAGCCAACAGCTCGCTGGAGTCCTCTGCCCTGGGCCTGTCGTTCAAATTGACCCCATCAAAATTCCTTCGTTTCTCAAAGATGAGGTCTTGAAGTTTCTGTTGGTGTTTCTATCTGTAGCTCTGGGTTATCACAGGATAGGGTTGCTAGCCCCATGCCAACCTTCTGCCTTTCGCAGCTGGGATTGGGACTATCCGTGGCAGAGTTTTACCAGTGCCTCACTCCACACCAAGCTTACCCTGCTCACCCTTTCATTGTTTACATGTTTAAATTTGAATGTTCCAGAAACCTTGACCAAAGCACAAAACGTAACTCAACAAACAAAATCTGCAGATGCTGGAAATCAAAGGTAAGACACACTAAATGCTGAAGAACTCAGAAGGTCAGGCAGCATCTACGAAAAAAAACACTTTTCTGTAAATGTAATTGAAGTTCAAGTTCAACTTTCATTGTTATTCAACCACACACATGAACACAGCCAAATGAATCAGTGTTCCTCTGGGGCCGAGGTGCAAAACACAATACCAACAGTTACACACAGCACAAGGCACATATAATTGCGAGAGCAGCAAAACATACAGTTACACAAAAAATATATATAGTCCAAGTCCCTGAGTGGCATGGCTGTAGAATCAGAATCAGATTTATTATCACTGGCATGTGACATGAAATTTGTTAATTTAGCAGCAGCAGTTCAATGCAATACATAATATAGAAGGAAGAAATAAGTAAATTATGGTATATGTATATTGAAGATTAAAAATCATGCAAAAGCAGAAATAATATATATTAAAAAAGTGAGGTAGTGTTCAAGGTTTCAATGTCTATTTAGGAATCGGATGGCAGAGGGGAAGAAGTTGTTCTTGAATCACTGAGTGTGTGCCTTCAGGCTTCTGTACCTCCTACCAATGGTAACAGTGAGAAAAGGGCATTCCCTGGGTGCTGGAGGTCCTTAATAATGGACGCTGCCTTTCTGAGACACCGCTCCCTAAAGGTGTCCTGGGTACTTTGATGGTGCATAGGATGTTGTCTTGAAGCACTGACAGGAGGGCAGGAGGGGGCAGCCCCCAATCCAGCAAGGATGCAGGTCATCTGCTGTGCGTCTGCTTTCTCTCTCACACCACCTCCAGTGTCTCCATGCCTGGGCGGCTGCAAAAGGACTGCATGATCCGCACAATTTCCAAGGGAGGCCACATGCGTCAATCTCGCCAATGAATCAGAGGACTGAACTTGCAATATTTTACATTGTAATGTTTGACAGGGTCTTGCGATCATAATAATTAGCCATATAGCTCAGTGTTTTGTTTGGTTCGGTTCACTTGTCTTACTAACCATGAGTTTCAGCCTTTTGCCCATGAGCTGCGAAGTGCGGAAGTATCAATTCATTGACGAGTTTGGAATGCCAAACCTGTCAGCTTGATCTGATGCTGAGTCTCCAGTGTTACTGGAAACACAATGGGGAATTGCCTTTTAGATCCCACACTACATCAGACCCAACACAGGATTGATATCACTGAGGACCGTAGGATGCAAAGTAATAGAAACAATATTTTGCTTTAATTTATAGTTACACTGAGTGGCCACTTTATTAGGTACACCTGTACACCTGCTCATTAATGCAAATATATAATCAGCCAATCACGCGACAGCAAGTCCATAAATAAAAGCATGCAGACATGGTCAAGAGACTCAGTTGTTGTTCAGACCAAACATTATATTGGGGAAGAAATGTGATCTAAACGTCTGACCATGGAATGATGGTGCCAGACAGGGTGGTTTGAGTATCTCAGAAGCTGCTGATCTCCTGGGATTTTCATGCACAACAGTCTCTAGAGCTCACAGAGAATATTGCGGGAAAGAAAGATATTCAGTGAGCGGCGGTTCTGTCAGCGAAAGTGCTTTGATAATGTGAGAGGTCAGAGGACAATGGCCAGACTGGTTCAAGCTTACAGGAAGGTGACACTAATTCAAATAACCATGTGTTACAATAGCAGTTTGCAGAAGAGCATCTCTGAATGCACAACATGTTGAACCTTAAAGTGAATGGGCTACAGCAGCAGACGACCACAAATGTACACTCAATGACCACATTATTAGGTACTGGAGGTAAGTAATAAAATGGCCACTGAGTTTATTTCCTTTGCATTTCTGGTGCTGAAACAACAAGGAAAATTGCTGTGATAACACAAAACACAGCAGTAGGGCGGCATCCAGCAAGAATTCAAATTAAATTGATATCAGAAGTTCTTTAGCTCTCATGCTCTATAGGCTAGACCATCAGCTAAATATTGTAGTCGTGTTCAACAGCTTGTGAGCAGTGTCGAGGGAAATCTGCTCGTATAAGTTCATGCAAATTTGACAGTCCTTAAAAACAGATTATTTTTAGAGAAGTCTTTTGTGGAATTCGAGTGCTCTGGCTAGTGTGGATCCCTCGTCCCCTTCAAGAATGCTCCTTTTGCACAAGATCCTTCATCATGTTTTATTCACCTCAAGAGGAACAGATGGCTCAAAGCCTCAGTGCGTGGTGTGTCTGTAATCCAGCAGTAAAATACATGCAGACTGATGTCACATCCAGTGTGAAAACTAGTTCAGCACTCTCCAAAGAGCAAAGAGGTCTCCTCCTATTAAAGCAATTTGGGCTAACCATCTGAAGCTATTATTTAAGATTATGTGGTAGTTTATAGCTTCATTTGTCTCTCCTTTGCATTGAAAATAGAGGCAAATTAAAGGTTCATCTCATGTTCTTGATAATTATTGAGCACTGCATGGAGCTTTGATGCAGGAATGCAGCATCTATCATCACGGACCCCCACTTCCTGGGTCATGCTCTCTTTTCATTGCTGCCATCAGGAAAAAGGTACAGCAGCCTCAGGACGTACACTTCCAGGTTCAGGAACAGTTATTACCCCTCAGCCATCAGGCTCCTGAACCAAAGGGGATAGCTCACTCAATTTCACTTACCCTATCATTGAAATATTCCCACAACCTATGGACTCATTTTCAAGGACTTTTCATCTAGTGATCTTGATTTTTATTGCTTATTTATTTATTCTTATTCTTATTTTTTTATATTTGCACAGTCTGTTGTCTTCTGCACACTGATTGAACTCCCAGGGTGGTGTGGTCCTTCATTGATTCTGTTATGGTTATTATTCTATTTGGATTTATTGAGTATGCCTGCAAGAAACTAAATCTCAGGGTTGTATAGTGACATATATGTACTTTGATAATAAATTTATGTTGAACTTTGAACTTGGAAGTCTATTGGCCAGGTACTGGAAGATGAAATTAATGTGGTTGTCACAGTTGTCAGCATGTGTTGTGGGGCTGAATGGACTGTTTCCGTATTGAGGGTCTCTATAATTCTAAGGATCAGGGATCATGGCTCCCTACCACTCAGGACATGCTCTGTTTTCACTGCTCTGTTTCCATCAGGAAGATGGTACTAAAGCCTCAGGACCTACAACAGGTTCAAGAACAGTTATTACCCCTCAACCATCAGGCTCTTGAACTAGAGCATTTAGCAAATTTGCTGATCCAACTTACCACATTATCATCCAGATCATTGATATAGATGACAAATAACAATAGACCCAGCACTGATCCCTGTGGCACACCACTAGTCACAGGCCTCCACTCAGAGAAGCAATCCTCCACTACCACTCTCTGGCTTCTTCCATTGAGCCAATGTCTAATCCAAGCTGATTTTCTGGAGAGTTGTCTTGACTAATTGTAGGCCTGTGATTCCTAAGAGAATTCTTCAAAAAGTTCTCAAAGAAAACATTGTGGGGAGATGCATTTCTCCCTACTATGAAACTGATGGTTAGAATAAAAATTGCCCTACAGCAACTATGCAAATAGAAAGTCCAAAGTTCAAAATAACTTTATTATCAAAGTATATATATGTCACCATATACAACCCTGAGATTCATTTTCTTGCAGGCATACTCAATAAACTCAACAGCCATTATAGAATCTGTAAAGACCACACCTGACAGGATGGATAAACAATGTGCAAAAGAGAACAAGCTGTGCAAATACAAAAGAAAAAAGAGAAATAAAAATCATAAATAAATAAGCAATAAATATTGAGAACATGAGATGAAGAGTCCTTGGAAGTAAATCCATAAGTTGTGGGAAGAATTCAGTGATGGGGTAAGTGAAGCTGAGTGAAGTTAAATGCTCTAGTTCAAAAGCCTGATGGTTGAGGGGTAATAACTGTTCTTGAACCTGTTGCAGGTCCTGAGGTGCAAGTCAATGGGACTAGGCAGAAAAATGGTTCGGCACAGCCAAGAAGGGCCAAAAGGCCTGTTTCTGTGCTGTAATTTTCTATGGTTCTATGGTTCACTTGAAAATGAATCCAGAAGACACAACAGTCGCTGAAATCTACAGCAACATACAATTTGTTGGAAGAAGTCAGCAAATTGAGACCATCTTGCAGAATGCCTCATCACCAGACCTCACCAGCAGGCACCAGGACCTGCTGTGCTCCTCCAGCATTTTGTGTGTGTTGCTTGGCACCAAGACTTTGCCTGGCTGACGTGAGAGGGGCCCTCCCAGTCAGATCCTTCCTGCATGCCCAGAGTGTCACTCCAACCGTGCACTGCCCACGGGATGAATATACTGGGGAAGAAACAGTAGCTCACCTCCTTGTGAACTGTGGGTGTACAGAGCATGCGGAGAAAGGTGCAAGGGCCTGTCACAGTTCATCCTGAGCAGGTGTGTGGCAGAAGACTTTCTGGTCTAAGGGCTGTTTGCAGGGACACACATGGAGGCAAGCATCAAGTGCTGCAGGCAGATCAAGAAGTCAGTGAAAGGTGCCCTTTGGTCTGCCCGGAATCTGTTGGCCTGGCAGCATGCCGAGATGTCTGTGGAGGAAAGCTGCCGACTGGCACATTACAGGCTGCAGGTGTACATGCTGACTTGGTACAGCCACTGTAAGGGCTCGGTGGGGAAGAACCACAACGTAGGTTCTTCTGCTAATGGAGGTGGAGGTGTTGGGTTGAGGAGGAAAACCCTCAATTGTTGTACAGCTTGAGTACCCCCGGGTCCAAAAACACAAAATATGAAAACGTCCAAAATGCAAAGTTATTTTGAGCACTGACCTGATGTCACAAACGGAAAATTCCACAAGGCACTGGAGAGGTTCCCAGGCAGTACACAGGTCTCTGTGCATCACAGACAATTCTGAGAAGTGACCTCACATGTAATGAACAGAAGTTAATGAAAAATAGAAAAACA
The DNA here is from genome assembly GCF_963921235.1 of Mobula hypostoma. Lineage (NCBI taxonomy): Eukaryota > Metazoa > Chordata > Chondrichthyes > Myliobatiformes > Myliobatidae > Mobula > Mobula hypostoma. The sequence goes on from NC_086103.1 coordinate 174,004,414, forward strand.
CTGAATAAAGTGAAAAACGAAGATCCCGTCTGTGTATTGAAAGAGTGGACTCGTCAGCAGTGGAGTGAACATGTGCTGCTTAATGGTATCCTGATCATGAAATAAGCAAGGAACGACCATGACAAACTCATATTTGAAGGTAATCGTGAATATTCAGCAGGTTAGTTGCTGGAACTTAAGAAAAGCCATTGCATTAAATTTTTAACAATTTAAAAAGTTTTGAAGATAAAGCATCTGCTGATCACGAAACAAGAGAGAAATTCATTGATGAGTTTACAAAAATTGTCACTGATGAAAATCTACCACTAGAACAAGTCTACAATGCAGACTGTTTTTGTACCTTACGTAAAACCTAAAACAAAAGAGTAGAAGACACATAGAGTGTATTGTAACCTTTTAATCTAAACACAGCATCGTAGGTGGATACTGAAAGCCTGCCGTTGTTTGTGGTTGTTCAACAGCTGATTCAGGTATTCTCCTGATGCTGCTGTGCTGCTTTTTGTTACCCTCTTCACATCATAGTTTCATTATATTAATAATAAGGAATATTTTTTCCTGTTAAATACATATGGTGTTGGCGTGTGGCCAAGTGGTTAAGGCATTCGTCTAGTGATTTGAAGGTCGCTAGTTCGAGCCTTGACTGTGGCAGCGTGTGTGTCCTTGAGCAAGGCACTTAACCACACATTGCTCTGCGACGACACCGGTACCAAGCTATATGGGTCCTAATGCCCTTCCCTTGGACAACATCGGTGTTGTGGAGAGCGGAGACTTGCAGCATGGGCAACTGCTGGTCTTCCATACAACCTTGCCCAGGCCTGCACCCTGGAAACCTTCCAAGGCGCAAATCCATGGTCTCATGAGACTAACGGATGCCTATAAATACATATGAGTGATAATGCTGAGATACATGCTAGAATGCGTTGGCACATCATCAGTGATTTAACCTACTGTCATCAGGTGTTTTGGGCCTTTCAACATCAGATACCTTTACCCAGGCAACCCAGCCAGGGTTGATCAGGCCCCGGCCGGTGTCCCAGCAGCATTGATCCATAGCCATATTGAAGCACACTCAGCAGTGTCTGTGATGGTCTAGATGGCTCTTTTCTTTGCAGCCCCCATCATGCCAAGGAGAGAGTAGGTTCGGCACAGTCAGCAGCCAGCAAAACCTCTAACCCCACTTCTATAGGCTTGCATCGTAGTCTCCACCACTGTCTCTGGCTCTGCTCTACAAGTTCCTGGTATTCAAGTGTCAGACAAAGACTGCTTACCGGTGGCACATAAATTCAGAGTTGGAAATGATGGTGATCCCAAACTATTTCATTATATATTCCAAAATCTGAAGAAAAGTCCAAAACCTGAAACATTTCAGATCCTAAGTATTTCGATTAAGGGATCCTCAACCTGTAATAGGATACCACCCTGGGGACACAAGAGTGGCTGCTGTGCTATTGATGGATATGTAGGAATGTAATAGAAAGGTACTGAATCATAAACTCAAGAAATTCTGTAGATGCTGCAAGTCCAAAGCAGCACGTACAAAATGCTGGAGGAAATCAGCAGGTCAGGCAGTATCTATGGAAATGAATAGATAGTCAATGTTTCAGGCTCAGACCCTTCTTCAGGACTGAGAAGGAAGGGGGAAGATGCCAAAATAAAAAGGAGGTGAAAGAGGCTAGCTGGAACGAGATAGGTGAAGCCAAGTGGGTGGGAAAGGTCAAGGTTTGGAGAGGAGAGTGGACTATAGGAGAAAGGGAAGGAGAAGGGGACCTGGGGGTAGTAATAAGCAGGTGAGAAGAAGTAAAAGGTTAGAGTGGGGAATAAAGGAAGGGGCTGGATATTTTACTAGAAGAAGAAATTGATATTCAAGCCATCGGCTTGGAGGCTACCCAGAAGGAATATAAGGTGTTGCTCCTCTGCCCTGAGGGTGGCCTCTTCTTGGCACAAGAGGAGGCCATGGTCTCACACTTTGGAATGGGAATGGTAATTAAAATATTTTCTCAGCAGGAAGTCCCACTTGTGGTGAATGGTGCGGAGATACACAACAGTACTGAAATCATTGACCGTGAATGTAAAGAATGAAAAGGCATTGCATGGTTTATTCTTGTAAATATATGTTTTATTGTGAATAAAGTTTATTTTGCCACTAAAATAAAAACAGTGGTGAGGGGAAAGGGATTGCCAACACTTTTGGTTGAAACCCTGCATCCCACCATGACTGATTGAATCCACGCACAGGAGTTCCCAATTCTTCAGACTCTCCACATTTATTTGCAAATGAGATGCTCTTTTGAAAGCCCTGATTGATGTTAGTTATTGCTTATTCATTTTTTGCTTTGGATCTGGCGTCAGTGGTAAGCCCTGTATTTATTTCCCAGAAGCTTGACTCACTAGGCCTTGATGTGTCTGGAGTCATTTATTGTGCGGATCAGTTCCTCTTTTAGTTTTTCCTGACACCAACACCAGATGGACTTCAGATTCAGATTGTCCTTACATACACAAGAGTGCAATGGAATCTGTACCAGGACACCTGAGGTTTGGATGAAAAGTTGCGTGGGTGGGTTAGTAAGTTTGTTGATGATAGAAAGAGCTTGAGGAGATTTGGTATGTAACCAAAAATTCTGGCAAGTTTCTATAGTAGTACCATGGACAGCATTCTAACGGGTTCATCACCTTCTGGTATGGAGGGGACACTACGCAGGGTTAGAAAAAGATACAGAGGGTTGTAAACTCAGCCAGCTCTATCATAGGCACCAGATCCCCAACATTGAGGGCATCTTCAAAAGACAATGCCACAAGAACGTAGCATCCATCATTAAGGACCCTGATTGTCCAGGACACGCCCTTTTTCTCATTACTACCATCAGAGGGGAGGTACAAGAGCTAGAAGACACACACTCAACATTTTAGGAACAGCTTCTTCCCCACTGTCATCAGATTTCTGAATGGACAATGAACCATCTCATGAACGCTACCTCACTATTCTTCTATTTTTGCTTTCTTTTTGCATTACTTATTTAACTATATATATATAAAATTTCTTATAGTAATTTATAGTTTTTTCTAATGTAATGCACTGTATTGCTGCCACAAAGAAAGATAAATTCCATGACCTATGTGAGTGATGACAAACCTGATTCTGATATGGGTCTGTATTGTGGGCTGAGAGTGGAAAACAAGCAGGGAGACAGGAAATCATGGTTGGGAAAGGGGGAAGAGAGATACCACACGTTATTGGAGCAGAATGAGGCCATTTGGTCCATTGATTCTGCTCCACCATTTCATCATTTCTGATCCATTTTTCTTCTCATCCCAATTTCCTGCCTTCTTCCTGTATCCCATCATGCCTTGACCAGAGAACAATACATCAACCGCTCCCATAAATATTCGTAAAGTTTTGGCCTCCTGTGGCAACAAATTCCACAGATTCACTACTCTGTAGCTAAAGAAATTCCTCCTCATCTTTCTAAAAGGACACCCCTCTATTCGGGGGCTGTGTCTTCTGGTCTTAGACACTTCCCACCATAGGAAACATCCTCTCCATATCTACTCTATCTTGGCCATTCACCATTTGATAGGTTTCAGTGAAGTCACTCCTATTCTTCTGAATTCTAGTGAATACAGGTCCAGAGCCATCAAATGCTCTTCATATGAGAAGCTGTCCATTTTCCAGTTCCAGCACATCCTTTCTAAGATAAGGAGCCCAAAATTGCTCACGATACTCCAAGTGAGGCCTCGCCAGTGCTTTATAAAGCCTCAACTTGCTTTTATATTCTAATCCTCTTTAAATGAATGTGAACATTGCATTTGCCTTCCTCACCACAGACTCAACCTGCAAACTGACCTTTAGGGAATCCTGCACAAGGACTCCCAAGTCCCTTTGCACCTCAGTTTTTTTTTGTATTTTCTCCTCATTTAGAAAATAGTTGAACTTTTCATTTCTTCTAGCATAATGCATGACTATACACTTCCTGACACTATATTCCATCTGTCATTTCTTTGCCCATTCTCCTAATCTGCTTCTCTACTTCCTCAAAACCACCTGCCCCCCCATCTATCTTCATATTGTCTGCAAACCTTGCAACACAGCCATCGATTCCATCATCCAAACCATTAATATATAATGTAAAAAGAACCCTAATGCGAGGGAGAGGGGATCATGGTTGGGAAAAGGGGAAGGAACAGGAAGCACCAGAGACATTCTGTACTGATCATTAAACCAATTGTCTGGAATCAAATGATCTTGCCTGGTGTCTCAGGGATGGGTGTGTCTGCGCTCATGCCACCACCCCCCACCCTTGGCACTCCTTTTCTGTCACCTGTTTTATACCCCTCCTGCGACACTCCACTCTTGCCATTCCCAACATCTTTTTCTCCCGCCAGGTTCACAAACCCGCTATCCGCTCAACATTGACAAACACAGTGTTATGCAAAAGACTCATTCTCCCTAGCTATACGTATGTGCATAAGAATTTTGCAGAGTACTGTATTTCTTACAGTAATTTATAGTTGTTTTATTATTAGGATTATGAGGACACGCAGTCCCCTTTTATTGTCATTTAGTAATGCATGCATTAAGAAATGATAAAAATGTTTTTCCATAATGATATCACGGAAACACATGACAAACCGACTTAAAAACTAACAAAAACCACATAATTATAACATATAGTTACAACAGTGCAAAGCAATACCGTAATTTGATAAGAACAGACCATGGCACAGTAAAAGTCTCAAAGTCTCTCAAAACTCCCATCATCTCATGCAGACGGTAAACCTCCAGCGCCGCCAACTTGCCGATGCAGCATCGCATCCTGGAAGCATCCGACCACAGTCCGACTCCGAGCCTCCGACCACCTCTTCGACACCGAGCACCGAGCGCCATCTCTGCCGAGCGCTTCGACCCCAGCAACAGGCGATACGCAAAGCCGAGGATTTGGGGACTTTGTCTCCGGAGAATCTCGATCGCACAGTAGCAGCAGCAGCGAAGCAGGCATTTCAGAAGTTACTCCAGATGTTCCTCTGCGCTTCTCATGGCTGTCCCCCATCAAATCCGGATTGTGCATGGCACCCCTAGTTACACATATCGATATTCACTCGGAACGGCCGCGTGCATTGCGTCGCGTTGCCATCTTCTCCTCCCTCACAATATGCTGCTGCTTCAAAACATCAAATTTCTTGACATATGCCAGTAATGTTAAAACTGATTCTGATTCTGAGAAGGGATTAGGTATCATTAGTTTAATTACTTGACACAGGATCATGGGCTGAAGGGGCTCCTCCTTTGTTGTATTATCCTCAGAATCAGAAACTCTGTCAAATCTCCCCTCAATGTTTTATGTTCCAGGGAGCAAAGTCCTAACCAATTCAACCTTTCCCTTTAATTCAGGTCCTTAAGTTCCGTCAACATCCTTGTAAATTTTCACTGCACTCTTTCAATCTTATTTACATCTTTCCTGTAGGTAGGTGACCAAAACTGCACACAGTTCTCCAAATTAGGCCTCATCAACTTCTCATACAATTTTACCATAACATCACAACTCCTAATTAGTTTTTGAAAGCCAATGTGCTAAAAGATTTATCTGTGAGCCTTTCTACCTGTGACACCACTTTCAAGGAATTATGGACCTGTATTCCCAGATCCCTCTGTTCTACCACACTCCTCAGTGCTCCACCATTCACCGTGTAAGACCCATCCTGGTTGGTCCTCCCAAAGCCTGAAGATAACGAACACTGAGGTGAACTGAATAATCCCAGACTCTTTCGATTTTTGTGTTTGATATTCTGTACCTTTTGCTCCTTTTTTCTGTTGCCATTGGTGCAAATTTTTTTTTGCACATGGGGGAGGGGGTGGTTTTGATGTTTTTCTTTGAACAGGTTCCATGGTTCTATTTGTTTCGTGTCAGTCTGTGGGGAAGACGAGTAGAGTTGTGTACTGCAGATCTTTTTTGATAATAAATGTACTTTGAATCTTTGGATTCAAGAGTACAAGACAGCAGAAGCGAGTGCAATTTCTGTTCACTTGGCTAGCTGAAAGGTCTGCAGGTGGATAAGTCACATGGATGCAGTGGTCAGAAACAGATGGTTCCAACACAGCTAGCTGACGAGATTGTGGAGGCATTTGTAATGATCTTTCAAGAATCCCTACATTCTGGAATGATTCCGAGAAAACTGCAAATGTCACTCCACACTTTATGAAGGGCGGGAGACAGAAGAAAGGCAAGTATGGACCAATTACCCTGACTTCAGTGGTTGGGAAGATACTGGAATTCATTATTAAGGAGGAGGTTTCGGCGTACTTGGGGGCACATGACAAAATAGGTATGCCTTCTTTGAGGGGAAATCTTGCCTGACAAATCATTTGGAATTCTTTGAGGAAATAACAGACAGAATAGACAAAGACATAAGCCATTGGATGTTGTTTACTTGGATTTTCAGAAGGCCTTTGAAAAGGTGCTGCACATGAGGCTGATTAACAAGATAAGAGCTCCTTGTTCACAGGAAAGATTCCAGCATGGATAGAAGATTGGTTGACTGACATGAGGGAAAGAGTGGGAATAAAAGGGATTTTTCTGGCTGGTTGCCAGTGACTAGTGGTGTTCCACAATGATTGGTGTTGGGACCGCTTCTTTTCACATTATGTGTCAATGATTTAGATGATGGAATTGATGGGTTTGTGGCCAAGTTTGCAGATGATATGAAGATAGGTAGAGGGGCAGGTAACATTGAGGAAGTGGGGGGAGGGGTCTGCAGAAGGACTTGGACAGATTGAGAGAACATAGGGAAGTATATGGTCTTGCACTTTGGAAGAAGGAATAAAGGCATAGACTATTTTCTAAATGGGGAGAAAATTCAAAAATTAGAGGTACAAGGGGATTTGGGATTCCCTGAAGTTTAACTTGGGGTAGCATGGAAGCATCGTGGTTAGCACAATGCTTTATAGTACCAGCAACCCAGGTTCAATTCCCACCGCTGTCTGTAACGAGTATATTCTCCCAATGACAGTGTGGGTTTCACCCGGGTGCTTCGATTTCCTCCCACAATCCAAAGATGTAGGATTGGTTGGTTAATTGGGCATTGTAAGTTGTCCTGCAATTAGGCTAGTGTTAAATCAGGTGTTGCAGATCCTTGCGCCTCGAAGCGCCAGAAGGGCTACTCCACACTGTATCTCAATCAATAAATAAAAACATGTAGATCGAGTCAGAGGTGAGGAAGACAAATGCAATATTAGCATTAATTTCGAGAGGACTAGAATACAAGGGCAAGGATGTAATGCTTTATAAGGCATTGTTCAGTTCACATTTGGAGGATTTTGAGTAGTTTTGGGCCCCTTATCTAGGAAAAGTTGTGCTGGCATTGGAGAAGGTCCAGAAGAGGTTCATGAGAATTATTCTTGAGATGAACAGGTTAACATGTGAAGAGAGCTTGATAGCTCTCGGCCTGTACTCTCTGGAGTTTAAAAGAATGAGAGGGACTTCAATAAAAACCTATCAAATATTGAAAAGCTCAGATAGAGTGGACATGGAGAGGATGTTTCCTGTAGCGAGTGAGTCTAGGACCAGAAGGTACAGCCTTAGAATAAGGGTGTCTATTAACAATAAAGCTGAGGAGGAATTTCTCTAGCCAGAGGGTAATGAATCTGTGGATCCACATCAGTCTGGAGGGACCAGGAGATGCTGTTGATGATATAGGTACCTAGGAAATTGAAGCTGGTGACCATCTCTAAGAAGCTCCATTCATGAGGTTGTGTTCCCTCTCCTGCTTCTTCAGTTCAACAAATTGCCCAGGGAAAAATACCAATTTTGGGGAACTTTTATGTTCCCAAATGGTAGTGGAAGCAGCAATATGACAGAAATCAGTGATCAATGGCCATGTCCAAACCCATAAGTACAATGAGTAGCAGGAAATGTTGTGGGACCAGTAATCACAACATGGAGTTCCAGGTGCAGCTTGAAGGTGAACACCCAGGTCCAGAACTAATGTTCTTAACCAGTAAAGACAGTGTAGAGAGATTTACTAGATTGCTCTCTGCATTGTAGAGTATGCCTAATGAAGATAGGTGGGGCGTCCATTTTTCTATTATCCTTGTGCCCATCTGGGAGTTTTTTTAAATGCCCCTAATGTAGTATCTATCTCTACTACCAGCCCTGGCAGGGCATTCCATGCACTCACCACTCTCTGTGTAACAAACCTACCCATGACTTCCTCCCTATACTTTCTTCCAATCACTTGTCTTCCTTGTGTTAGCCATTTCCACCCTGGGAGAAAGTCTCTGGCGATCCACTTGATTTATGCCTTTTATCATCTTGTACACCTCTACCAAGTCATCTCTCATCCTCCTTCGCTCCGAAGAGAAAAGCCCTAGCCTACTTTCTAAAACTTCTGCATCTTTCCCATAAAGGGACAACTGGAACAGAACACAATTCTCCAAGTGTGGTCTAACCAGAATGTTATGGAGCTGCTCTCTGAGCTTCATCAGAGCAGAGATTTTCAATGTCACCTGGTGTATATGACTGTGTGTCTGTCTACTGTATATACCCAAAATATTTAGCCTCTCTTGATGGGGCAACCCTCCTAACCAGGTAACTAGACTGGCAATATTCCTTTGGACTGCCCCAAACTATTATATCTTTTCTTAGATAAGGGGTCCAAAACTGTTGGCAGTTCCAGTGTGTTTCACGTGCTCTGGAGATTTTTGGAACAAATGAGAAAGTTGGTTTGATTTGGTTGGATTGACTTTAATTTTCTTTGATAGGAATGATAACAGTGGAGGCTAAAGAAATTTGGCATATCTCCTTCAACCCTCATCTATTTTTCTTGATGCGTCATATAACCATATAACCATATAACCATATAACAATTACAGCACGGAAACAGGCCATCTTGGCCCTTCTAGTCCGTGCCGAACTCTTACTCTCACCTAGTCATAGAAAGCATCCTATCTGGATGCATCACAGCTTGGAATACAAACTGCTTTGCACGTGACTACAAGAAACTGTGGAGTTTGTGGACACAGCTCAGCACATCACAGAAACAAGCCTCCCCTCTATGTCTGCGCTTCTTGTAGCCTCGGTAAAGCTGCCAGCATAATAAAAGCCCCCAACTACTCTGGATTTTCACTCTTCTCCCCCCTCCCATCAGACAGAAAATAGAAAAAAGCCTGAAAGCATGTATCGTCTGGCTCGAGGACAACTTTCACCTCACTGTGTAATACTTTTAAGTGGCTACCTAGTATGATGAGATGTGTGGCAGGATGGAGATACGTCTCTGCCAAAGGAGATGTAAGGCGCTCTTTCCCTCCACTAGCGTGCAAGTCACTCATGTAGCACCTGCTTAGCCCCCATCCTCCCCAAGCAGGGTCTCGTGAAGCCACGGCAGCAGGTGGTGGAAGGTCGGAGGAGCAACTGGTGCATATCACAAGTCCTGACCACCGACACCAGACAATCTCTGAAGAGTATTGCTAATGGCTGGGGATCACCCGTCTTGTAAAGACACTGCCCAGAAGAAGGCAATGGAAAACCACTTCTGTAGAAAAAGTTGCCAAGAACAATCATGGTCATGGAAAAACCATGATTGCCCACATCACAGGATACAGCACATAACACGCAAATGAAGGAATACGATGAGATGAACTCTTGATGTCAATCTACCCTCTTACGATCTTACACTCGGTCTGCCTGCACTGCTCTTTCTCTCTGCTGGTTGCACTTTATTCTCCTTTCTTTTCTCGTTTTTCCTTGTTCTACTTCAATACATTGTATAACAGAGCATAGAACATAACAGCACCATAGCCACAATGCTGTTCCGAACTTTTAACCTTCTCCAAAATCAATCGAACCCTCCCTTCCTACATAACCCACCATTTTCCTAACTATAAGTCTCTTAAAAGTCCCTAATGTATCTACCTCTACCTCCAATTCTGGCAGCATGCAAGGCAAGTTGTTCACTGTATCTTATAATTTATACTTCATACTTTATTGTCGCCAAACAATTGATACTAGAACGTACAATCATCATTTGATTCTGCGTTTCCCGCTCCCTGGATTACAAATTTTAAATATTAAAAATATTAAAATAGTGAAAATGAGTAAATATTAAAAATTTAAATTATAAATCATAAGTAGAAAATAGAAAAATGGAAAGTGAAGTCGTGCAAAAATACCAAGAGGCAGGTCTGGATATTTGGAGGGTACGGCCCAGATCCGGGTCAGGATGCATTCAGCAGTCTTATCACAGTTGGAAAGGAGCTGTTCCCAAATCTGGCCATACGAGTCTTCAAGCTCCTGAGCCTTCTCCCGGAAGGAAGAGGGACGAAAAGTGTGTTGGCTGGGTTGGGTCGTGTCCTTGATTATCCTGGCAGCACTGCTCCGACAGCGTGCGGTGTAAAGTGAGTCCACGGACAGAAGATTGGTTTGTGTGATGTGCTGCGCCGTGTTAACGATCTTCTGCAGCTTCTTTCGGTCTTGGACAGGACAACTTCCATATCAGGTTGTGATACACCCGAGAAGAATGCTTTCTACGGTGCATCTATAAAATTAGTGAGGGTTTTAGGGGACAGGCCAAATTTCTTTAGTTTTCTCAGGAAGTAAAGGCGCTGGTGGGCCTTCTTGGCAGTGAACTCTGCTTGGTTGGACCAAGTCAGGTCAATTGTGATATTGACCCAGAGGAACTTAAAGCTTTTGACCTGTTCCACTTGTGCACCACCGATGTAAATTGGGTTGTGCGGTCCGCTACTCCTTCTGAAGTCAACAACCAATTCCTTCGTCTTGCTGACGTTGAGGGATAGGTTATCGTCTTTGCACCATGCCACCAGGTTCTTAATTTCCTCTCTGTACTCAAACTCATCATAACTGAGATACGGCCTACAATTGTGTCATCAGCAAACTTATATATTGAGTTTGATGGAAACTTGGCTACACAATCATGGGTGTACTGTGAGTACAGCAGGGGGCTGAGTACACAGCCTTGTGGGGCACCGGTGCTCAGAGTGATTGTAGGGGAGAGCTTGTCCCCAATTTTTACAGCCTGGGTCCTGTCTGTGAGGAAGTTGAAGATCCAGCTGCGGATCTGAGTGCCAAGGCCCAGGTTCCGGAGCTTAGGAATCAGTTTATTTGGAATGATGGTATTAAAGGCAGAGCTATAGTCAATGGAAAGGAGCCTTACATATACGTCTTTATTCTCCAGGTGTTCTAAGGAGGAATGTAGGGTGAGAGAGATGGCATCTGCCGTTGACCTGTTGCTCTGGTAGGCGAATTGCAAAGCACCGAGGTTGACTGGTAGGCTATGGTTGATGTGTGCCATAACCAATCTCTCGAAGCACTTCATAGCAATTGATGTCAGAGCCACAGGTCGATAGTCATTCAGGCATGTCACCTTGCTCTTCTTTAGCACTGGGATTATCGTTCCCTTCTTAAAACTCGAGGGGATCTTAGACTGAAGCAAGGAGCAGTTGAAGATGTCAGCAAACACTCCAGCTAGCTCGCTTGCGCAGGCCCTGAGAACCCGTCCTGGGACACCATCTGGGCCCGACGCCTTCCTTGGATTTATCTTCAGGAAGGCCTTTCTAATATCCTCCTCGGTGACGATGAATCTCGATGTCACCAGGTCCGGTTCATCCGGAGGGAGCGGGACGCTCCTCTTCTGTTCAAATCTTGTGTAGAATACGTTAAGTTTATCAGAAAGAGAAGCGCCACAGTTATTGATATTCCCAGCCTTTTCTTTGCACCCAGTGTTCTCATTTAGACCCTGCCATAGTTTACTGGCATCCCTCTGGTTAGCCTGGGCTTCCAACTTGGCTCGATATTGCCTCTTGGTGCCCTTAATGGCTTTCTGGAGTTCACGCCTGGATTCCGTGTAGTGACTGATATCCCCGGACCTAAAAGCCGCAGCTCTAGCCTTCAAAAGGGACTTGACCTCATAATTCATCCAAGGTTTCCGGTTAGGGAACACCCGGATTGTCTTGCGAGACACACAGTCCTCCATGCATTTCCAGATAAAGTCCCTGACAGCTGAAGCATACTCATTGAGGTTAGCTGCCGAGTCCTTGAAGACTAACCAGTCCACTGATTCAAAGCAGTCACGGAGGACCTCATCCGTATTCTCCGTCCAACGCAACACTACTTTTGCATCGTGACCTCCCGCTTCAGATTCTGTTTGTAAGCCGGGATGAGGAGTACGGCTTGATGGTCCGCTTTTCCGAAGTGAGGTCGTGGGAGGGAACGGTAGGCATCTTGGTACATGTGACAATAATAAACCAATACCAATTCCAGTTCCATTTCATTGTCACCGGACAAGCAAAAGCTTCCAGGATTGGGTGAAGCCTTGCCTCCATGATTTCAGTATCCGAGGTCACCAAGGTGAGAGTGACAAGCAGGGCGGCACATGCGATGTTATGGACAAAATGTCTGAAATGTAGTTGGAGTCTTGTACCACTTGCTGGGTAGGCAGGGCAGATGACTGCAAAGGGAATGAAATTAAAACCATGTGCAGAGGTTCGACTGAGGTTGGCTCTTACTAACAAATCCCAGCAGCAAAATGAAAAGTTGATCTTTGATGTTAAATGGAGCATTAATGCAAACATTCTCCTTGCATCGCAAGAGTTTGAAATGTTATACTTACTCATTTTGAGAATCCTTGGCTGAGTATAAACTTACTGCTTTCATCACAGCTGGAGGCAGTTACCTTAATTCTGTGGTACCTCTGCATTTGATAGGCATCCCATAATTATCCTATGGTTGCTCTTCAATTGCGAACAATAGTCAGCCTTATAATCATAAGACCCACGTTTCAATCTGTTAATCAAAGAAAGATTGTGCAGTCTCAGCACATGAAGCTTTTTGTGCCCTGAAATAGCTTTATTCTTATTCAAGACCCAAGATTCAAGATTGTTTAATGTCTTTTCCAGTACACAAGTTTAAAGTTCAAAGAAAATTTATTAACAAAATACATATATGCCACCAAATACAACCCAGAGATTAATTTTCTTGTGGACATACTCAATAAATCCATAATAATATAATAACCATAATAGAATCAATGAAAGATTGCACCAACTTGGGCATTCAACCAGTGTGTGCTCATTAGGATTTTGAGGAGAGTTGGTTTGTCACCAGACTCCAGCAAGTTTCTACAGATGTTCTGTGGAGAGCATTCTGACTGGTTGCATCACCGAATGGTATGGAGAAATCAATGCAAAGGATCAGAAAAAAAGCTGCTGTGGGTTATAAATGCTACTTGCTCCATCATGGGCACTTGCCTCCTTACCAATGAGGACATCTTCAGAAAGCAATGCCCCAGAAAAGCAGCACTCATCATTACGGACCCCCACCACCCAGGACAGGCCCCCTTCTCATTACTACCTTCAGGGAGGAAGTACAGGAGCCTGAAGACACACACTCAACGTTTGGATTTCTGAACGGTCCATGAACCTGTGAACACTACCTCACTCACCAGCGCACACGAAATACAGGAGGAACTCAGCATGTCAGGCAGCATCTCTAGGAAAGAGTAAACAGTCAACGCTTCGGGCAACAGGACATCTTGGCCCGAAGCATCGACTGTTTACTCTTTCCCACAGATGCTGCCTGGCCTGCTGAGTTCCTCCAGCATTTCCCATGTGTTGCTCTGGATTTCCAGCATCTGCAGATTTTCTTATGTTCGGCACAATTCCTCACTAATTTGCATTTTTCTTGCACAGCTGTTTCATTTTATACATATTTCTTATTGTAATTTATGGAATATTTTTATGTACTGCTGCCAAAAAACAACAAGTTTCACAACATCAGTCAGTGATAATGAACCCCATTCTGATTCTAAACTGAAGATTCAATTCAGCATCTCGGGGTTGTCACTGGTCTACTATGAACTTTGACCCAAATCACTCAAAATGTTGCTCTCTTTAAATAGTGAACGGTGTAGTAAATTATCCGTAGGTCCTTCATACCTTCAAAGCATGGTTCAGTCTTCAATTGAGGTTCTGTGCCCTACAGCTATTTTGCAAGCTAATTCACTTAGAATATGAGAAGCCCTAAACACATTCTAAAAATCTACCTCAAATTTGTCTCATTACATCAGGATGTGGAAAGCTCAATGTGCAGAAGATATTACAGACTTCAGGAAAAGGATTAGCTGTGGAGGCTCCAGAAACCTTTGGAGTGGATAAGCAATTTGCTGAATGCCAGTTAATTTGGGGAAAACTAGTTTTATTGATGGAGAGTTACAAAAATCCACAAGAGCAAAGTTCAAAAGGTCAAAGTAATTTTATTATCAAAGAACGTATGTTACCCTGAGATTCGTTTTTATGCAGATATTCACAGTAGAACAAAGAAATGCAATAGAATCATTGAGAAACTAAACACAAACACTGACAATCAATGTGCAAAAGAAGGTAAATTGCAAATACAGAAAAAACAAGTAATAATAATTAATGCTCTTAAACGTATCTCCCCCATTTCACGTACATCTGCTCTCACTCCATCCTCCCACCACCCCACTAGGAATAGGGTTCCCCTGGTCCTCACCTACCACCCCACCAGCCTCCGGGTCCAACATATTATTCTCCGTAACTTTCGCCACCTCCAACGGGATCCCACCACTAAGCACATCTTTCCCTCCCCCCCTCTGCATTCCGCAGGGATCGCTCCCTACACAACTCCCTTGTCCATTCGTCCCCCCCATCCCTCCCCACTGATCTCCCTCCTGGCACTTATCCGTGTAAGCGGAACAAGTGCTACACATGCCCTTACACTTCCTCCCTTACCACCATTCAGGGCCCCAAACAGTCCTTCCAGGTGAGGCATCACTTCACCTGTGAGTCGACTGGGGTGATATACTGCGTCCGGTGCTCCCGATGTGGCCTTTTATATATTGGTGAGACCCGACGCAAACTGGGAGACCGCTTTGCTGAACATCTACGCTCTGTCCGCCAGAGAAAGCAGGATCTCCCAGTGGCCACAGATTTTAATTCCACATCCCATTCCCATTCTGACATGTCTGTCCACGGCCTCCTCTACTGTGGAGATGAAGCCACACTCAGGTTGGAGGAACAACACCTTATATTCCGTCTGGGTAGCCTCCAACCTGATGGCATGAACATCGACTTCTCTAACTTCCGCTAAGGCCCCACCTCCCCCTCGTACCCCATCTGTTACTCATTGTTATGCACACATTCTTTCTCTCACTCTCCTTTTTCTCCCTCTGTCCCTCTGAATATACCTCTTGTCCATCCTCTGGGTCACCCCCCCCCCCTTGTCTTTCTTCCCGGACCTCCTGTCCCATGATCCTCTCGTATCCCCTTTTGCCAATCACCTGTCCAGCTCTCGGCTCTATCCCTCCCCCTCCTGTCTTCTCCTATCATCTTGGATCTCCCCCTCCCCCTCCAGCTTTCAAATCCCTTACTCACTCTTCCTTCAGTTAGTCCTGACGAAGGGTCTCGGCCTGAAACGTCGACTGTACCTCTTCCTAGAGATGCTGCTTGGCCTGCTGCGTTCACCAGCAACTTTGATGTATGTTGCAATAATAATTAATTAATAGCATTTATGAAACACGTCAGTTTAAAATGTCAATGTAAATACACTCACTACCAATATGAGAAATTAATAACCCAAGACAAGATTGAGGAGCTTGCCTCAGGTTGGAACAGATTTCAGAATAAGAAAAAGAAATTGAATGTTCAGAATAAGAGAGAGAGGAAAATAACAGGTCAAACTTTACTCTTAAAGAGACACACAGCTAAAGGCACTCGCAGTTATTTTTGCACAGTTGTTTTGCAACTTCAGGAAAATTTGTAGGTATAAATGTGGAAATCTGAAACTTATTTGTCACTCTACTGTGAGTTTTGTAAAAATAACGGCTTGTCGTATGAAGAGCATTTTATGGCTCTGGGCCTGTACACTGATATTCAGAAGAATGAGGGGTGACCTAATTGAAACCTATCGAATTTTGAAAGGCCTTGATAGAGTGGATGTGGGGAAGATTCCTATGGTGGGGGAGTTAAGGACCAGAGGACACAGCCTCAGAATAGAGGAGCATCCTTTTAGAATGGAGATGAAGAGGAAAATTTCTTCAGCCAGAGAGTGGTGAATCTGTAGAATTCTTTACCACAGTCAGTTGTGGAGGCCAAGTATTTATATAGATTTAAGGTAGAGGTTGATAGATTCTTGATTGGGCAGAGCATGAAGGGATACGGGGAGAAGGCAGGAGATTGACGCTGAGAGAGAAAATGGACCAGCCTTGATGAAATGATACAAATGGCCTAATTCTGCTCCCTATATCTTATGGTCTTATAACATTACCTTTTCGCTGTCTCATTATAAGGAATTGAATAGAAATGTAATCACGACTGATTTTGAATGAGCTTGCTGTCGAAGGTTAAAGTTTGCCAGACCACCTCACAAATAGTTCCTCTTCTCATTTCATCGGACACCACCTATCCCATCTATAGAATCTATGATTCCCACTTATCCTCCTCTGCCACTTCACAACCAATAAAATCTCAGTGAATGTAAAACAGAAACACGAGATTCTGGAGATGTTGAAAATCATGAACAACGCACACAAGATGCTGGAAGAACTTGGTAGATCAGGCAGCATCTATGGAGAGGAATAAACAGTTGACATTTCAGGCCAAGACCCTTCATCAGGACTAGAAAAGAAGGGGGAAGTAGCCAGAATAAGAAAGTGGGGGAACCTCTCTCCCTTCATTCCATAGTCTACTGTCCTCTCCTATCAGATTCATTCTTCTTCAGCCCTTTACCTCTACGAACTCTCAGCTCCCAGCTTCTCACATCATTCCCCCTCATTCCCTACCCCCAGTTACCACCCTTCCTCTCACCTGAATTCACCTATCACCTTCCAACTTGTACTCCTTTCCTCCCCCAACCTTCTTATTCTAGTTTCTCCCCCTTCCTTTCCAGTCTCAATGAATGGTCTCGGCCCAAACCTGTACTCCATAGATGCTGCCTGACCTGCTGAGCTCCTCCAATATTTTGTATGCATGTGAATTGAATTGACTTTATTTCTTACATCCTTCACCTACATGAGGAGTCAAAATCTTTATGTTATGTCTCCAACTAAATGTGCAATGTGCTATCATATATAATAATTTATAATAAATAGAAGAGTCAATGTAACATAGAATACACTCAAATCAGCATGAGCTCATCAGTCTGTTGGCCTGGTGGAAGAAGCTGTCCTGGAGCTTGTTGGTCCTGGCTCTTATACTGTAGTACCATTTCCCGGATGGTAGCAGCTGGAATAAATGGTGGCTGGGCTGACTTGGGTCCCTAATGATCCTACGGGCCCTTTTTACACACCTGTCTTTGTAAATGTCCTGAATCATGGGAAGTTCACAACTACAGATGCGCTGGGTTTTCCGCACCACTCTCTGTAGAGTCCTGCAATTAAGGGAGGTACAGTTCCCATAACAGGCAGTGATGCAGCCAGTCAGGATGCTCTCAATTGTGCCCCTGTAGAAAGTTCTTAGAATTTGGGGGCTGATACCAAACTTCCTCAACTGTCTGAGGAACTTAAAGCTGTTTACCCTCTCAACCCCGGATCCACTGAAGTCAATATAGGTTAGCCTGTCTCCATTCCTCCTGTAATCCAAAACCAACTCCTTTCTTTTTGCAACATTGAGGGAGAGGTTGTTTTCTTGACACCATTGTGTCAGAGAGATGACTTCTTCCCTGTAGGCCACCTCATTATTATTTGAGATAGGGCCAATCAATGTAGTGTCGACAGCAAATTTAATTAGAAGATTAGAGCTGTGGGTGCTGACGTAGTCATGGGTAGAGAGGGAATAAAGGAGGGGACTTAGTACACAGTTGTGAGGGGCTCCTGTATTGAGAGTCAGAGGGGCGGAGGTGAGGGAGCTCACTCTTATCACCTACCGGCGATCTGACAGAAAGAGCAGGATCTGCTACACCAGGCAGGGTGAAGGCTGAAGTCTCTGAGATATTTGTTCAGCCTGTATGGAACTATGGTGTTGAGTCCAAGAAAATCATTCTTACGTAAGCATCCCTCTTCTCCAGATCTGTAAGGACGGTATGCAGAGCAGTGGCATCGTCTGTCGATCGGTTGTGTCGGTAGGCGAATTGTAGGGGGTCCAGTTTGGGTGGTAGCAAGTTGCAGATGTAATCCTTGACCAGCCTCTCAAAGCATTTGCTTATTATTGAGGTGAGTACGACAGGACGCCAGTCGTTCAGGCAGGTTACCTTGGTCGTTTTTGGTACAGGGACAATGGTGGATAATTTGACGTTTCTTCCCTTGGGATTGTAATTATGCAGCGACTTCTCCCATGATCATCTCTCCTGTCCCATCAGACTCATTTTTCAGCCCTTTACCTTTTCCACCTATCACCTCCCAGTTTGTCACTCCCCCACCAAACTACTTTCCTCCTCACCTGGTTTCATCTGTCATTTCATAACTTGTACTCCTTCCTCTCCTCCACCTTCTGATTCTATATTTATTTACTTAGAGATACAAAGCAGTACAGGTCTTTCCAGTCCAAAGAGCTGTGTCACCCAGTAACTCTAGCCTAATCATTTATTGTAGATCAAGATTATTTGATATCATTTCTTTTACACAAATGTGGGAGAAAACCACAGCACACAGTGGAAACCTGGTCACAGGGAGAATGTACAAACTCCTTACAGACAGTGCCGAAGATGAACTCCGAACACCGACATCCCAGACTGTAACAGCGTTACGCTAACTGCTACACTGCCGTGGATGAGTCAATTGGCCTGCACCCTGGTCACTGGTCTGATTCTGGCTTCTTCCCCTTTTTTTCCACTCTTGATGAAGGGTTTTGGTCTAAAACTTCTTCTTCTTGGGTCCTTAACTACCAAAGGCTAACCCTACATCGCCGTTGTGAAAGGTAGAAAAGGGTAAGGTTGGCCAACAGGCATATCCCCTCATAAACCAGAGAAAATCTGCAGATGCTGAAAATCCAAGCAACACACACGAAATGCTGGAGGAACTCAGCAGGCCAGGCAGCATCAATGGAAAGGAGTACAGTTGATGTTTGGGCCGAGACCCTTCGGCAGGACTGGAGAACAAAAAACTGAGGAGTAGATTTAAAAGGCGGTGGGGAGGAGGGGAGAAAGAGAAAAACACAAGATGATCGGTGAAACCTGAAGGAGGAGGGATGAAGTGAAAAGCGATGATTGTACTTTTTTCCATAGATGCTGACTGGCCCGCTGAGTTCTTCTAGCATTTTGTGTGTGTTGCTAGGCATATCCCCTGTGGAGTGGATACAATGGATGACAGAAACATTGATGAACTCCAACCATACCATTGACTTTGGACGATGGAGATGGGAGGTCATCAATGGCCTGTGCTTGGCCCAAAACGTCAACTATTTATTCCCCACTGTAGATGCTGCCTGACCTGATGAGATCCTCCAGCATTTTGTGTGCCTTGCTATGAAAATCAATAATTTGCCTGGGTTACTATGTACTATGTGTTGTTGCGTGAATGAAGTCACTGGAGAAAAGTATTGTTGAAAGTACTTTATTCGCTAAAGTGAGAGACAACAGGCAACAGATGGAGACCCTCTCGGTTGAAAAAAGGTCTGCCTGGCCCAACATCACATGACATTTTATGTGCTGAAGATCAAATAAAAATCAGGACAATTTAACCAAATCCGTTTTTGAGCTACACCTGTGACAATTTCAAATGCCTGGATCTTCCCACCATCACATCCAAAATAAAGTGTTAATTACTGTTGCATCCACGCAGTGGGATGTTGATTGGAATCATGCATATGTGGACAATCAGTTAAGTGTACAGTATGTTTCCTGGTCTGTCTGCTCTGCATTTTAAATGTAATCTTCAATACATATTCGAATCTGAAGGCTAGTGGTTGAAGGCAGTTAAGTTAATTGCCGCACGTGCTAACCACAAAAATCGTTTGAACAATATGTATTGTCATGGTGACGATAAACTAATACAACTCACTCTACAGTTCAATTTGGAAAGCACCAACAATGTTACATAATATAGAACAAATATTTATTTAGTACAGTGTTGTTCCATGTCGATGTGAAGTCATTTCTGTTGACGGTAAGTTGGACTTCCTAAGATAAACATCATTATATGCAATGCACCTACTTGATAATAATTGGCTCCAGAGCCAAACACTTCAGGTTAAATTACTTAAATTACTTCTAACACAGAAACCTATAAGTCATTGAGTTGGGTTTCCCAATCCGTATTTCAAATTAGCGCCCACATCCACAAGGATTTCCCTTGCCTTCTTCATCCTTCGAGCCTGCCAGCTATTGTGTGTGTGCTTTGCTCCCTGGTTAGTTCTCTCTGCTTACTGCTAATTGGAATGTCTCACGAGCAGAAGAGATGACCGTATAAAACAGGAATAATGACTGGCTTGGGTATTTAAAATCTTTTCTATTATTGAGTGGCGACACA
Source organism: Mobula hypostoma (assembly GCF_963921235.1). NCBI lineage: Eukaryota > Metazoa > Chordata > Chondrichthyes > Myliobatiformes > Myliobatidae > Mobula > Mobula hypostoma. Next base: position 174,024,838 of record NC_086103.1, read on the forward strand.
GATGGCTAGGAATGTTTATGGTACGCTTGCCTTTATCAGTCGAGGCATTGACTTCAAAAGTCAGAAACAGTTATGCTGCACCTTTACAAAACTCTAGTTAGGCGGCATCTGGAATATTGCATACAGTTCTGGTTTCCCTGCAGTTGGTGAGCCTGCAGTTCGAGCCTGGAGTTTAGATTATGAGGACACTCAGTCCTCATTTATTGTCATTTAGAAATGCATGCATTAAAAATAATACAATGTTCCTCCAGTATGATATCACAGAAACACAAGACAGACCAAGACTAAAACTGACAAGAACCACATAATTAGAACATATAGTTACAACAGTGAAAAGCAATACCGTAATTTGAAAGGAGCAGACCATGGACACGGTAAAAAAAAAAGGTCTCGAAGTCCTGATAGTCCCATCATCTCATGCAGACGGTAGAAGGGAGAAACTCTCCCTGCCATGAGCTTCCAGCGCCGCAAACTTGCCGATGCAGCATCCTGGAAGCACCCAACCACAGTCTGACTCTGGATCCATCCGAAAACTTCGAGCCTCCGACCAGCCCTCCGACACCGAGCACCGAGCACCATCTCTGCCGAGCGCTTCGACCCCGACCCTGGCCGCCAAGCAACAGGCAAAGCTGAGGATTCGGGGCCTTCCCCTCCGGAGATTTTGGATCACATGGTAGTGGCGGCAGCAAAACAGGCATTTCAGACGTTTCACCAGATGTTCCTCCGTGCTCTCACGATTGCCTCCATCAAATCAGAATTGTGCACGGCCTCCTACTTGACAGATAACAGATATCATTTCCGGAGAGGCCACGTGCCCTACGTTGCGCTGCTATCTTCTCCCGCCGATTGTTTATGGTACAATCATGGGTTAGTCTAAGGATCGATACTGAAGATCAAAGTCTGAAAGTCAACCAGAAGTTTAGAAACACACACAAAAAATGCTGGAGACCCTTCGACAGGGCTTAATTCTTCCAGTTAGCCCTGACGAAGGGTCTTGGCCCGAAACGTGGAATGTACCTCTTCCTATAGATGCTGCCTGGCCTGCTGCATTTACCAGCATTTTTTGTGTGTGTTGCTTGAATTTCCAGCATCTGCAGATTTCCTCATGTTTGCAGAAGTTTAGGAATCAAAGTTGGGTGGCCAAAGCCTGGAGAATGGAGACTGAAGGCCTGTGCTGGAGAGGGAGGACTGTCCTTGTGTGTGGGATGGGAAGAAAGGGTCTTGCTTTGCTGTTGTTGTTTTGTTGCTTGTTGTGTTCAGCTTCGTGGTGTTCTGTGTTGTTCTGCCGAGCATTCTGGGTATTCTATGTTGGGACCTGAATGTGTGACGACACCAGTGGGCTGCCCCAAGCATACCTTTAAGCATGTTGGTTGTAAACACAAATGGTAAGTTTCAATTTACATATGATAAATAAATCTGAAATTGAATCTGAATAGACATCATTGTCAGGTTCATGGTGAATGACATTCCAAATCCTTGAATGGGCATCATCACCCACCAGTGTTCTGTTTCCCAGGGAAGCTTGCATTTGTATGGGTACAACTTCAAGGCTGCTCATGATGACCATGGTCAGTAATAGAATAAGGGACTAGTTATAGAACTGGTGAGCAACAATGAAAAGATTTTATTACCATTGTAGATCAGCCTAGATCTATGCACTGAAAGTGGAAACAAGAACTCACCCTCCCTCTTGGTCAGGGTCTCACAACATGGGGTCGACGGACCCCAAGGTTAATGGTAGGGGTCCAAGGCATAAAGAAGGTTGGGAACACCTGCGCTCAGGGGAATTCCTGCCAGAACCAAATTGGAATCAATGGGATGAACGGAAAGCTGATCTGCATAACCTAAGAGGAAAGGTAGAACATTGAATATAGAGTAGTACAGCGCTGGAATGGCTCTGACCATTAAACTAAATCTCTTCTGCCTGAACATCCATATTCCTCCATTCCCTGTATGTACAAAAGTAGATTTATTATCAAAGTACATACATATCCCTGAGTTTTGCTTTTTCATGGGCCTGATCAGTAAATCCAAGAAATATACTAGAAACAATGAAAAACTGCACCCAACAAGGTGGACAAACAACCAATGTGCGAAATTCAACAAATTATGCAAATACAAAAGGAAAAAAAAAGCAATAAATATCGAGAGCATGAGATGAAGAATACTTGAAAGTTATTCATAGTCTGTGGGAAGATTTCAGAGATGGGGCAAGTGAAATTGCGTGGAATTTTCTCCTTTGGTTCAAGTGCATAATGGTTGAGGGGTAATAACTGTTCCTGAACCTGGTGTGTGAATTCCTGAGACTCCTATATCTTCTTTCTGATTGCAGCAGCGAGAAGAAAGTAAAGCCTGGGTGGTGGGGGTCCTAGACCATGGATGCAGTTTTCCATCTGGCTAACAGCCTCTCAAACTCCACTGTTGTATCTGCCTCCACCACTACCCCTGGCAACACATTCCAGGCTTCCTTCAGTTTTTGTATAAAAAACCTGCTCCGCACATTCTAAACATTCCCACTCTCACCATAACGGTGTGTCTTCTAGTGATCAAGAGTTCTACCCTGGGAAAGAGATTCTGACTGTCTACTCTACTTAACGCCCCTCACAATATTATGAAATACTTTCAGGTCTCCTCTCAGCTTCTGGTGGCTCCAGAGAAAACAATTCTAGGCAATTAGGGATGGCTATAGATGCCTATATTTGTACAAATAAAAACTCAATTCTGGAAGCCAGATTTGAGGTGAGGTGAGGAGATGAGGAGGAATTCTTTAGACAAAAGGTAAAGGGAGAGTAGGAGAAATTTCTTTAGCCAGAGGGTGGTGAATCCATGGAATTCTTTGCCACCGGCGGCTGTGGAGGCCAGGTCATTTGGTATATTTAAAGCAGAGGTTGATAGAGTCTTGATTAGTAAGAGCAACAAAGGTTATTGGAGAAGACTGGAGAATGGGATTGAGGGGGAAAATGAAACAGCCATGACTGAATGGCAGAGCAGACTCGAAAGGACTGAAGACTAAATTCTGCTCCTACGTCTGATGGTCTTACATGTGACAATAGGTTTCAATAGATATCAGAGATTTCAATTTAATGTCAGAGAAATGTATACAATAGACAAGGAGGTGATTGATAAGTTTGTGGTCTAAGGTAGAAGGAGTCAATTTTAGAAAACCTAGCACATTTATTTTTCAACATAGTCTCCTCCTACATTTACACACTTAGTCCAGTGGTCGTGGAGCATACCGATCCCTTCTTTGTAGAAGTTGGCGTCTTGGACCTCCAGAAAATGGTCCACAGCAGGGGTGATTGATAAGTTCATGGCTTAAGGTAGAAGGAGATGAGTTATCAAATTCAAACTAGGTTTTCTAAAATTGACTCCTCCTACCTTAGGCCACGAACATTTCAATCACCCCTCGTACATCCTGAAATTCTTTTTCTTCGCAACTTCTGCAAAAACTGAGGAGTGCCCCAAAGAATGAATGACAGTTAAACTTTAGAACCCCCCAACTCCCCCCCCACACACAAGCAGCAACAAGGCAACGACACCCCCCCACCTTTCCCAGCAGCAAAAAAGCATCTGCACCCTCCTCCAAGCACTCAAGCGTGCAGCAAAGCATCAATAAAGACACAGACTTGCAGTACCCCAAAAACTACTCGTTCACCCGGTAATTTGACATACTACAGACTCTCTCTACCCACACACATCAAAGTTGCTGGTGAATGCAGCAGGCCAGGCAGCATCTCTAGGAAGAGGTACAGTCGACTAGGTGTCCTGACGAAGGGTCTCAGCCTGAAACGTCGACTGTACCTCTTCCTAGAGATGCTGCCTGGCCTGCTGCGTTCACTAGCAACTTTGATGTGTGTTGCTTGAATTTCCAGCATCTGAAGAATTCCTGTTGTTTGCCTCTCTCTACCTAATAAGGGAAAAACAGATGTCCCTGTTTCACAGTGAGAGGGGAGACATAACAAACAACTCACTGGTTTATGACGTTAAAAGTCTGTTGCATTGCTTTTTCTGAGTTCTGAGCACAGAGAGTTGGCACCAGAAAGGCCCAGCTCTCTGGACACAGAGCTCATGGCAGCCAACCCACTGCTCCTGACGTTCCATGTTCTCCCATGATGCCTCATTCAGGGACACCGGCCTGTATCAGCCTGTCTCCAGAGCCACGAAAATCCGGCACCCTGAAAGCATGCTAGTCTTCCAGCCGCGCCCTTGGGATATCGAAAAGCGGCCTGTTGTGAAGCCCTGAGAGCGGGTCCCATTCCCACAAAGAACCGAAGTCAACGTGTAACTCCAGGTCAGGGTTTTCTTGAAAAGAAAAAAAAGAGATATCAAAGATGGAAATAGAGCTGTTCTGAAGATGCAAGCAAAGGAGTCGCCATTTAGCACCATCATCACTTCACTCCACTCCTTTGCATTAGTAAACCCACTTCAATACCAATGTCAACTAGTTTTCTCTCCTCTAGCGTTCACTTCAGGGCTAGAAGTGAAACACAGGGCCAAACATAGGCAGATAGGACAAGCTCACTAGGCAACCTAGTCAGGTTGGATGGGTTAGGCCGAAACATCTGTTTCCATTCATTGCATGATTAAAACTTAAGTTATGGAGAGAAGAGGCACACAAGATTCTGCAAATGCTAGAACTCTGGAGAAACACACACAAAATGCTGGAGGAACTCAGCAGGTCAGCATCTTTCGAGGGAAATAAACAGGTAATATTTTGGGCCTCCTCCAGGATGACCACAAGCTTGTCAGAGGGTTTGGAGGCATGTATGCCTTGATGACCCGGAGAGCTATGTATGTTGGCTGGAGTCAGGGCCTTGTGCTTTTGCTCTTGGTAGGGTCACCCATGCCAAACAGGTTAAACATTTGAGGACAGACTAAGAGTAATCCACTGGTCTACCAGTTTGAGGGGTTCCCCTCAGGGCTAACAAATCTGACTGGCCAAAAAGCAATTGTTATGGAAACAGCGATGAAGAATACTTCTATACAGACAGAGATGGAGGACATTCATTGCTGTCCTAAACGCCAGTGACAGTAAGTAAGTGTGGGGAGAATGCAAGAGAATGGGGTTGAGAAGAATCATAAATCAACCACGATGGAATGGCAGAACAATTCAATGGGCCAAATAGTCCATTTCTGCTCCTACGTCTTACAACCTTATGGTCTTATTTTCCGCAATCTTATTGAAAGGACAAGTAATAAGAGAACATAATATCCCTTAATGGTCAGTGTAGCTGTGAGATGGTGTTTACTTGGAATCATTATATCAGCAAAAAAAAAATGCTTTTAGGAGAAATCAGGAAGGATAGGGAAGCCCACAGTGGAAAAGGTTAAAAATAGAATTTTTAACAGCAACCTTCAAAGACAGAAGTGGCAAAGCAAACAATCCCAGTGAAAGCTTCAGTTCAAACCATTCATGCTGCAAATGAGTGTTCAGGCTGATTGGTGTTCCTGGCCAAGTTATTAGCTTTGTTCAGTCTTCCGTCCACTCACCGAATCAATGCCTCTTTGTCCGGTACTGTTTGCAGTGGGGTTCATTTGAAGCATTTATTGATGTCAACAGGAGTTCATTTGTTCAAGAGTGAGTGAACTCAGCCATTCACTTTCTGCCCGATGACAAATGGATTTGAAAGACTTTTTTTGTCCATTGTTGATGAACTTGTTCTTAACATTTAAAGGGATTCTCTTCCTCCTGCACTGACTATGCCTGGCACAGAGTTCCAAGTTTTTGCAAATACCAGGTTACAAGTGGACTAAAACAGGGTTAATATGCAGTGGAGTAACACACAGAAAATGCTGGAGGAACTCAGCGGTTCAGGTAGCATCTATGGAAATGACTAAACAGTCAATGTTCTGGATTGAGGCTCCTTTAATGTCTGGAAAGGAAGAGTGAAGACACTAGAATAAAATGGTGGGGGGAGGAGAAAGAGGATAGCGAGAAGGTGATAGGCAAAGCTACGTGGGCAGAAAAGGTACAGGTCTGGAAAGGAACTTTGAAGTGGATGGGCTACTGCAACAGAACACCACTAATGGCTGATGTTCTATACTTGGATTTTTCAGAAGGCCTTTGACAAGGTGCCACACATGAGGGTGTTTAATAAGCTATGAGTCCGTGGTATGACAGGAAAGATTCTATCCTGGATAAAGCAGTAGCTGATTGTCAGGAGGCAAAGAGTGGGAATAAAGAGAGCATTTTCTGTTTGGCTGCCAGTGACTAGTGGTGTTCCACAGGGGTTTGTATTGGGAATGATTCTTTTTACGTTATATGTCAATGATTTGGATGATGGAATTGATGGCTTTGTTGCCAAGTTTGGAGACAATACAAAGGTAGGTAGAGGGACAGGTAGTTTTGAGGAAGTAGAGAGGCTACTGAAGAACTTAAACAGATTAGAAGGATGGGCAAATATATGGCAGATGGAATACAGTACCGGGAAGTGTATGGTCATGCATTTTGGTAGATGAAATGAAAGGGATGACTGTTTTCCACATGGAGAGAAAATACAAAAAAGCTGAGACACAAAGGGACTTGGGAGCCCTTGTGCAGGATTCCCTAAAGGTTAATTTGCTGGTTGAGTCTGTGGTGCAATGTTAGCATTCATTTCAAGAGGACTAGAATATAAAAGCAAGAATATAATGTTGAGACTTTATAAAGCTGTAGTGAGGCCTCACTTGGAGTATTGTGAACAGTTTTTGGCACCTTTTCTTAAAAATGATGTGTTGAAACTGGAGAGGATTCAAAGAAGCTTCACGAAAATGGTTCCAGGATTGAATGGCTTGTCATATGAAGACGTCTGATGTCTCTGGACTTGCATTCACTGGAATTCAGAAGAATGAGGGGTGACCGCATTGAAACCTATCGAATGTTTTTTTTTGGCGTGTCGCACCAGACAGTCAGCCATTCTTGTCTGGCGCGTGGTGTCAGGATTGGTCTCCTTTCAGATTGACTGGGTCACGATATGAACGTTCCTGACTCGACCCCTTTTTTTTTATGAGGCCTAGTGGCTAGCTCGACGCTCAACCCGGCACGGATGGAAAGCGTGCTCGGGGGGTGGCCCGACTTGGATTCGAACTCGGGAGCCTTTGCTCCGGAGTCCGGCACTGATGCCATTGAATGGTGAAAGGCCTCAATAGAGTTGATGTGGAGAGGATGTTTTCCGTGGTGGGGGAGTCTAAGACAAGAGGACTTAGCCTCAGAATAGAGGGGCATCTTTTTAGAATGGAGTTATGGAGGAATTTCTTTAGTGAATCTATGGAACTCTTTGCCACAGGCAGCTGTGGAGGCCAAGTCTTTAAGGCAGAGGTTGATAGATTCTTGATTGGTCGGGGCATGAAAGGATTTGGGGAGAAGGCAAATGATTGGGGATGAGAGGAAAATTGGATCAGCCATGATGAAATGGAGAAGCAAACTTGATGGGCCAATTGGCTTAATTCTGCTCCTATATCTTATGGTCTTATGGTCTTTATTAGGTACAAAAGATACTTAATAATGTGGCCACTGAGTATAAGTGACTTGGATTGTACACAGGAAATTAAACACTCCCCAGCACTTTTAGAAGATAGTATTTTCTAGCAAGAGTTAGGCAGGTGAGGAGTTACAGCAGTCCTGATGATGGATCTTATGTCATGGTCCGGTCTGTGAAATCCGCATTCCGGTTCATGGTCAGGACTCCGGGTCTTCCAGCTGTTCCTTGTTTGAGTTAATCATTGGTACCTGATTCCCATCTTTGGGCTTGCAATATAAGTAGCCTTGGGATTAAGTATGGGCTGCTGCTTTGTCTTGTCAGTCCCCCTTGGAGCAACCTGCTGATGGAAGGCTAGTGAAACCGTTTGTGAGCTCTAGGTCTGGTTGGAATTCCACTGCTTCATGGAGCCTTGTTGCCACTTGTTGGAGTGGTCTTTGCAGTATGGATTTGGCTGTTTCCTGGGCCAGCTGAGTGGCTGCCAGCCACTCTGAGCTAGGTAGGGATCTGGCTGTTTCTGTAGCCAGCTGAGGTATTGACTGAACTGAGACTTGGAAGTTCCCTGGAGCAGAGATAGAACTGTCTGTTGTCTTTTGGTGTTTGTCTCTTCTTGTCCTTGCCTCTGTGGAGTAAGTAAGGCTGTTTTGCTGTTGCCCTGTTGGGGGGGGGGGTGTCATGTCTTGTCTAGTCTTGTCCTTGCCTCTGTGGGGTAAGTCAGGCTGTCTTGCCGTTGCCCTGTGGGGGGGGGGTCCCAAGCCAAGCTCAAGTCCCAAGACCCCAGACCCCGAGGATCCCAAGCCAAGCTCAAGTCCCAAGACCCCAGACCCCGAGGATCCCAAGCCAAGCTCAAGTCCCAAGACCCCAGACCCCGAGGATCCCAAGCCAAGCTCAAGTCCCAAGACCCCAGACCCCGAGGATCCCAAGCCAAGCTCAAGTCCCAAGACCCCAGACCCCGAGGATCCCAAGCCAAGCTCAAGTCCCAAGACCCCAGACCCCGAGGATCCCAAGCCAAGCTCAAGTCCCAAGACCCCAGACCCCGAGGATCCCAAGCCAAGCTCAAGTCCCAAGACCCCAGACCCCGAGGATCCCAAGCCAGGCTCAAGTCCCAAGACCCCAGACCCCGAGGATCCCAAGCCAGGCTCAAGTCCCAAGACCCCAGACCCCGAGGATCCCAAGCCAGGCTCAAGCCCCAAGACCCCAGACCCCGAGGATCCCAAGCCAGGCTCAGGTCCCCCGACCCCGAGTCCTGAGGATCCCAAGCCAGGCTCAGGACCCCCGACCCCGAGTCCTGAGGATCCCAAGCCAGGCTCAGGACCCCCGACCCCGAGTCCTGAGGATCCCAAGCCAGGCTCAGGACCCCCGACCCCGAGTCCTGAGGATCCCAAGCCAGGCTCAGGACCCCCGACCCCGAGTCCTGAGGATCCCAAGCCAGGCTCAGGACCCCCCAACCCCGAGTCCTGAGGATCCCAAGCCAACTCAGGACCCCAGACCTGAAGCCTCAATACATGTCATGTCCTTGCCTGGTGTTGGGGTCCGAGTCTGAGGCAAGACCCAGGTTCTGGGTCCTTGTCTAGTCTTGGGCTCTGAGTCTGCGCCTTGTCTTGTCTCCAAGCTCAGGCCTCTAGACCCCAGCCACGTCCTGTCCTGAAGCCATGTCATGTCCTTGCCTGGTTCTGGAGTCCGAGCCCAAGGCAAGACCTAGGTTCTGGGTCTTTGTCCCGTCTTGGGCTCGGAGTCCAAGCCTTGTCTCCTAGTCCATGGTTCCTAGTCCTGGTCCCATTTTCCCTCGCCCAAGTCTGCATTCTTGTCCCTGCTCCTTGCCTGAATCCTGTCACGTTCCTACTCTAGTCAAGTCCTGTTCCTTGTACTTCAGTGTCTGTGTCTTGTATTTGGGTCCATTCTCAGTGCCCCATTGTGACATCTTAGCTTGTAACTTTGACTCTTTACTTCCTTCATAGATGCTGCCTGACCAACTGAGCTCCTCCAGCATTTTGAGTTTGTTACTCTGGATTTCCAACATCTATAGAAACTCATGAGTTTATCAGTATACATCATCATCTTGAAATCTTCAAGGGGTGGTTCTTCATGAAGCCAGCATCCATCTCTGAGAGCCCTCACCATCTGGACATGTCCTCTTCTTGTGACTACTATCAGCAAAGAGGTACAGGAAGACCCACATTCAACAATCCTGAAGCAGCTTCCTCCCCCTGCCATCAAATTTTTGACTGGTTCGCAAAACCATGAACACAAACTTGTTATTTCTTCTTTTAACACTTTTTTTCTGGTTGGTCTGATAGGTTCTCCAATCTTGGCAATATACTTGCAAATGTGTCATCGTTATTGGTGGTGGTCTGGAACTTTGCACTAAGTTTGCCACACAGCCAATCAGTGACGAGGTTTCATCCCCACATCACAAGTGAGTCTCTGAAATGATGTCCAATCAACTGACTGTAAAGGGTATAAAGGCCAAACATTCAGAGGGCACACCACAATCAACAGCGCACTGATGATGTCTCCTGACATGGTGACCAAACATTTGCAAGTAAATTGCCAAGATCAGAGAATTCAACCCAACCGTCAACCATCCGAGCTACAGTACACATCTTCCAAATTATTTCCAACTATTTATTTCTTTTGTAACTTGTAGTAATTTTACATTCAGTGGCCACTTTATTAGTTACCTCCACTACCTAATAACGTGGCCACTGAATGGATCTCTTTGCACTGTGTGGCTGCCACAGAACAAGTTTCATGCCATTTAATGCCAATACTTCTGATTCTATTTTTATTTCTGATCTTTGACTTTAGCAGCAGTGTACATGTATTTTCACTGGTGGGTGGAATGGGTGGAGATTTTCTCAGCCCATAGGAACTGGTAATTATTTTATTATTGTCACATATACAGAGATACGTTGAAAAACTTTTGCTTTGCATGTCATCCAGACAGATCATGCTGATGTAACGATAAATGGCATGATCTGTAACTATACAAGCAGAATATAGTGTTGTAGTTACAGGAAAAAATGCAGTCCAGATAGACAAATTAAGTGCAAGTATCACAAGTATGTGTTGGAAACCACTGTTTTTTATTGAATAGTACTTTTTATAAGATTTGTACTTTTTAACAATCTCATGTATTTTTCACCATATGTTGTAGTTCATCACCACTCACTGACAGGAAGTGGTAAACCAGCTAAACTAACAGTTTATCACCTTTCTTATTTTTATTGGCTAAGTATAAGCACATTTCTCATGTCATGTAATAGTTTCAATTATGTAATTTATTAACTAGTTTATTCCTATCTAAGGAATTTCTTATTTTACATATAGAAGTGATGGATTTTTCAGAGGCACCTTCTTATTCTTGTCAATCTTTTGACTTTGCATTCTTAGCATCACTTCTCAGCTCTTTATTTAGTTTGCTTAGTATTTGTTTGTTTGTACTCTGAAATAAACAATTATAAGAATTATGACTGCCCCTCATTCTTGACTCGTGGAAAAACCCCAAGGATCAGAAAATGAACCGATCCAACAGAGGTAAACTGAGATGTTCAAAGTAAATTTATTATTCAAGTATGTATACCACATACAACACTGAGATTCATTTTCTTACAGACACCCATGGGAAAATGGATTCCACTGCATTTCTTCATTTAAAAAAAAATCACACATAGAGGCAGAATCCCTGAAGGTGAGTCAAGAGTTTATCATTTTGTGTATGAAGTCTCTTCGGGGGTTGAGGCTCATAACAGTGGGTTAGAAACTGTCCTTGAGTCTGCTGGTTCATGAACTCAAACATTTGTATTGTCTGCCTGGTGGGAGAGAGGAAAAGAAAGCATGCCTGAGGTGGGAAGGGTCCTTGGTTACGTTGGCTGTTTTCTCAGGGCAGTAAACAAGTTCAGCAGAGAAGAAGCTGGTCTGCCAGATGGGAAGGACTCTGTTCACAGCTCTGCACTTTCTTGGCCTATTAATAAATAGGTTAATAAAAGATCAGCTTTATTTGCCACACACATCCAAACATCAAAACATACAGTGAAATGCATTGTTCTCGTCAACGACCAACAGTCTGAGGATTATACTGGAGCAGCCCAGCAAGTGTGGCCACGCTTCCAATGCCAACATAGCATACCCACAAGTCACTAACCCTTATTGTAAATCCTTGGAATGTGAGAGGAAACCCACACTGTCACGAGGAGAGCATACAAACTACTCATCGACTGTGGTGGGAATCGAAGTATTAGTCTGGTAGACATCTGAATTGTTTCCAATATATTAAATAAGGAGACCAAAGTTATTTGTGTAGTCCAGATGTGGTTACATTAGAGTCCTATAAACTTGAAGCATAACCCACCTATTTCTGTATTTAATTCCCAGGCACTAAACAATAATGTTTTATTAATTTTCCTAGTTACTGGTTGTAAATGCATACCAGCCTATTGTGAATCATGCACCAGGACTCCCCAGTCCCTCTTCATCTCAGTTATTATGAGGCTGTGATGCTGCTGTATGTAAGCTTTTCATTGCATCTGTGCATACATGGACTTGTGAATGTGACAAAAAACATCTTTGACTTTGACTTTCAGTTCTGTAGTCTTTCATAGTTCATACAGTAGGCTTTTAGAATCAAAATCAGGTTCATTATTACTGATAAATGTCGCAGGAAAGCAGCATCCATTATCGGGGACCCCAGGTCATGCTCTCTTCTCGGTGCTGCCATCGGTAAGAAAGTACTGGAGCCTCAGGTCTCACACCATCAAGTTCAGGAACAGTTATCACCCCTCAGTCTTCAGGTTCTTGAACCAAAGAGGATAACTTCACTCATCTTCACTCACCCTATCACTGAACTGTTCTCACAACCTATGGACTTTTGCAATTTTCATTTTTTTTCTCCAACAGCGTTCAGAGAGGCGGGACTGCACAGGCATGTGACGTCGGGCAGTGCAGCGCGGCAGATTTAAAAGGAACAGAGACTCGTACAGCGGGCAGCGTAGTTTGCGGGCTGTGGAGTGAGCCGGGAGCAGAGTGAAGGCTTAAGGGCTTCGGCGAAACGGGCGAGGTGAGGAAGGTTTGGTATTCATTTTCTGTTGTTATTTGAGGAGAGGGGCAGTATGAGTGTGAGGGCAGTTTGTTGTTCTCGGTGTCGGATGTGGGAGGCCCTGGAGTCTCCAAGCCTCCCGGACGTTACATCTGCGCCAAGTGCATCGAGATGCAGCTCCTAAGGGACCACGTTACGGAACTGGAGCTGCAGCTCGATGACCTTCGTCTGGTCAGGGAGAGTGAGGAGTTGATAGAGAGGAGTTACAGGCAGGTGGTCACACCGGGGCCACGGGAGGCAGACAAGTGGGTCACGGTTAGGAGGGGGAAGGGGAAGAGTCGGGTAATAGAGAGTACCCCGGTGGCTGTGCCCCTTAACAATAGGTACTCCTGTTTGAGTACTGTTGGGGGGGACAGCTTACCCGGGGGAAGCGACAGTGGCCGTGCCTCTGGCACAGAATCTGGCCCTGTAGCTCAGAAGGGTAGGGCAAGGAAGGGGAGGGCAGTTGTGATAGGGGACTCGATAGTAAGGGGGTCAGATAGGCGATTCTGTGGACGCAGTCCAGAGACCCGGATGGTAGTTTGCCTCCCTGGTGCCAGGGTCCGGGATATTTCTGATCGTGTTCAAGATATCCTGAAGTGGGAGGGTGAGGAGCCAGAGGTCGTGGTACATATAGGTACCAATGACATAGGTAGGAAAAGGGAAGAGGTCCTGAAAGGAGAATATAGGGAGCTAGGAAGGGAGTTGAGAAAAAGGACCGCAAAGGTAGTAATCTCGGGATTACTGCCTGTGCCACGCGACAGTGAGAGTAGGAATGCGATGAGGTGGAGGATAAATGCGTGGCTGAGGGATTGGAGCAGGAGGCAGGGATTCAAGTTTTTGGATCATTGGGACCTCTTTTGGCGCAGGCGTGACCTGTACAAAAAGGACGGGTTACACTTGAATCCTAGGGGGACCAATATCCTGGCAGGGAGATTAGCGAGGGCTACTGAGGTGACTTTAAACTAGAATGGTTGGGGGGTGGGAATCAAATTAAAGAGGCTAGGCGAGAGGAGGTTAGTTCACAACAGGGGGATGGGAACCAGTGCAGAGAGACAGAGGGGTGTAAAGTGAGGGTAGAAGCAAAAAGTAGTAAGGAGAAAAGTAGAAGTGGCAGGCCGGCAAATCCAGGGCAAGCATGAAAAAGGGCCACTTTTCAACATAATTGTATAAGGGCTAAGAGAGTTGTAAAAGAGCGCCTGAAGGCTTTGTGTGTCAATGCAAGGAACATTTGTAACAAGGTGGATGAATTGAAAGTGCAGATTGTTATTAATGATTATGATATAGTTGGGATCACAGAGACATGGCTCCAGGGTGACTAGGGATGGGAGCTCAACGTTCAGGGATATCCAGTATTCGGGAGGGATAGACATGAAAGAAAAGGAGGTGGGGTGGCGTTGCTGGTTAAAGATGAGATTAACGCAATAGAAAGGAAGGACATAAGCCAGGAAGATGTGGAATCGATATGGGTAGAGCTGCTTAACACCAAGGGGCAGAAGACGCTGGTGGGAGTTGTGTACAGGCCACCTAACAGTAGTAGTGAGGTCGGAGATGGTATTAAACAGGAAATTAGAAATGTGTGCAATAAAGGAACAGCAGTTATAATGGGTGACTTCAATCTACATGTAGATTGGGTGAACCAAATTGGTAAAGGTGCTGAGGAAGAGGATTTCTTGGAATGTATGCGGGATGGTTTTTTGAACCAACATGTCGAGGAACCAACTAGAGAGCAGGCTATTCTGGACTGGGTTTTGAGCAATGAGGAAGGGTTAATTAGTAATCTTGTCGTGATAGGCCCCTTGGGTAAGAGTGACCATAATATGGTGGAATTCTTCATTAAAATGGAGAGTGACATAGTTAATTCAGAAACAAAGGTTCTGAACTTAGAAGGGTAACTTTTGAAGCTATGAGACGTGAATTAGCTAAGATAGACTGGCAAATGACACTTAAAGGATTGACGGTGGATATGCAATGGCAAGCATTTAAGGATTGCATGGATGAACTACAACAATTGTTCATCCCAGTTTGGCAAAAGAATAAATCAAGGAAGGTAGTGCACCCGTGGCTGACAAGAGAAATTAGGGATAGTATCAATTCCAAAGAAGTAGCATACAAATTAGCCAGAAAAGTGGCTCACCTGAGGACTGGGAGAAATTCAGAGTTCAGCAGAGGAGGACAAAGGGCTTAATTAGGAAGGGGAAAAAAGATTGAGAGAAAACTGGCAGGGAACATAAAAACTGACTGTAAAAGCTTTTATAGATATGTAAAAAGGAAAAGACTGGTAAAGACAAATGTAGGTCCCCTAAAGACAAACAGGTGAATTGATTATGGGGAGCAAGGACATGGCAGACCAATTGAATAATTACTTTGGTTCTGTCTTCACTAAGGAGGACATAAATAATCTTCCAGAAATAGTAGGGGACAGAGGGTCCAGTGAGATGGAGGAACTGAGCGAAATACATATTAGTAGGGAAGTGGTGTTGGGTAAATTGAAGGGATTGAAGGCAGATAAATCCCTAGGGCCAGATGGTCTGCATCCCAGAGTGCTTAAGGAAGTAGCCCAAGAAATAGTGGATGCATTAGTGATAATTTTTCAAAACTCGTTAGATTCTGGACTAGTTCCTGAGGATTGGAGGGTGGCTAATGTAACCCCACTTTTTAAAAAAGGAGGGAGAGAGAAACCGGGGAATTATAGACCGGTTAGCCTAACGTCGGTGGTGGGGAAACTGCTGGAATCAGTTATCAAAGATGTGATAACAGCACATTTGGAAGGCGGTGAAATCATCGGACAAAGTCAGCATGGATTTGTGAAAGGAAAATCATGTCTGACGAATCTCATAGAATTTTTTGAGGATGTAACTAGTAGAGTGGATAGGGGAGAACCAGTGGATGTGGTATATTTGGATTTTCAAAAGGCTTTTGACAGGGTCCCACACAGGAGATTAGTGTGCAAACTTAAAGCACACGGTATTGGGGGTAAGGTATTGATGTGGATAGAGAATTGGTTAGCAGACAGGAAGCAAAGAGTGGGAATAAATGGGACCTTTTCAGAATGGCAGGCAGTGACTAGTGGGGTACCGCACGGCTCAGTGCTGGGACCCCAGTTGTTTACAATATATATTAATGACTTGGATGAGGGAATTAAATGCAGCATCTCCAAGTTTGCGGATGACACGAAGCTGGGCAGCAGTGTTAGCTGTGAGGAGGATGCTAAGAGGATGCAGGGTGACTTGGATAGGTTGGGTGAGTGGGCAAATTCATGGCAGATGCAATTTAATGTGGATAAATGTGAAGTTATCCACTTTGGTGGCAAAAATAGGAAAACAGATTATTATCTGAATGGTGGTCGATTAGGAAAAGGGGAAGTGCAACAAGACCTGGGTGTCATTATACACCAGTCATTGAAAGTGGGCATGCAGGTACAGCAGGTGGTGAAAAAGGCGAATGGTATGCTGGCATTTATAGCGAGAGGATTCGAGTACAGGAGCAGGGAGGTACTACTGCAGTTGTACAAGGCCTTGGTGAGACCACACCTGGAGTATTGTGTGCAGTTTTGGTCCCCTAATCTGAGGAAAGACATCCTTGCCATAGAGGAAGTACAAAGAAGGTTCACCAGATTGATTCCTGGGATGGCAGGACTTTCATATGAAGAATGACTGGATGAACTGGGCTTGTACTCGTTGGAATTTAGAAGATTGAGGGGGGATCTGATTGAAACGTATAAAATCCTAAAGGGATTGGACAGGTTAGATGCAGGAAGATTGTTCCCGATGTTGGGGAAGTCCAGAACGAGGGGCCAGAGTTTGAGGATAAAGAGGAAGCCTTTTAGGACCGAGATTAGGAAAAACTTCTTCACACAGGGAGTGGTGAATCTGTGGAATTCTCTGCCACAGGAAACAGTTGAGGCCAGTTCATTGGCTATATTTAAGAGGGAGTTAGATATGGCCTTTGTGGCTACGGGGATCAGGGGGTATGGAGGGAAGGCTGGGGCGGGGTTCTGAGTTGGATGATCAGCCATGATCATAATAAATGGCGGTGCAGGCTCGAAGGGCCGAATGGCCTACTGCACCTATTTTCTATGTTTTCTATGTATTTTCTATGACTCAATTTCAAGGATTTTTATATTCTCAATATTTGTTGCTTATCTGTTTATTTTTTTCTTTTGTATTTGCACAGTCTTGCACATGGGTTGCTTCTCTTCCTTGTTGGGCGTGGTCTTTGATTGTTTCTGTTATGGATTTTGGATTTACTGAGTCTGTCTGCAAGAAACCGAATGTCAGTATATGGTGATGTATGTGTACCTGGATAATAAATTTATTTTGAACTTGGAATTTTTATGTAGTGAAATGTGTTGTTTGTGGCAAGTATACTGCAACACATAAAAAGTTAATACATTTTTGCAAAAGAAGGATAGTGAGGTAGTGTTGATGGGTTCTTGCACCATTCAGAAATCTAATGGCAGAAGGGAAGATGCTGTTCTTAAAATGCTCTTTAAGTTCTTATACTCCTTCCTGGATGAGAGGAGGGCGCATCCAGGATTTTGAGGATACTTACTATACTTTATTGTCGCCAAAGAATTGGTACTAGAATGTACCAATAATGGACTTATCAATGGACGTCACCATCTTGAGGGACAGCCTTTTGAAGAATCCCTCAATGTCTGGGAGCGTTTTTCCTGTGATGGAGCTGACTGAATTTAGAACCCTCTGCAGCTTTTTGGCAATCCTGTGCACTGGCTCCCCAATGGCAGAGTGATGCAACCAGCCATAATGCTCTCCACCACAGAGCTCAGATTCAGTTTCAAATTTTTATTTATCATGTGTACATCGAAACAAGCAGTGAAATGTGTAGTTCCATTAGCAACCATCACAACCTAAGGATGTGCTGTGGGCTGTCTGCAAGTGTCACAACAAATTCTGGCATACTGCTGGCCACCTCTACCACTGCTAGGTTTCCCTCTCCAAGTCCAGGTTGCAGAGACTGTTCCACTCAGAGGAGAAGATCATTTGCTGTCAGCTACCAACATTAAAAGAAAAGAGCTGGAAAAATTACTGCTGATTCCACTCACCATACCAGTCACCGAATTATCAAGTTGCCATCAGGGAGACTCTATAAGTCCACCACCTGCACTACACATCGGCTCCGAAGTTTCTTTCCTGTAACTATCCAACTTCTCAATACAGGAATAAATCGCTCAGATGTAATGCCCATAACTGTCCCTGGACAACATCTGTTCAATGGTCTTTCCTGCTCTCCATGTTCTGCTGATTATTATTGAGTCTGTTTGTATGCTCACATTTATTTAAGTATGATTATTGATGGTTGCCCTAACAGTTGGTTGCTACTGTGTTGTCTGTTATGGCATTATCCTGTGTTTTATGCCTGGTATCAAACTATAATCAATTGTTATGTTTCACATACTGGCAATAAAGTGATTTTGATTTCCCACCCTTCTACTCATCTACCCAGTCACACACACACTTTCACACACAAACTTCCTGAAGAAATTTGCAAGTCTCCAGTGACATGTCAAATCTCCTAATGCGGTAGAGTGCCTTCTTTGTGTTGCTCTAGGATAGGTCCTCAGAGTTGGTGGCATCCAGGAATGTAATTCTTCTCCTTTCCATTGCTGACCCCTCTTGAGGACGGGTGTGTGTTCTCCTGAATTACCCTTCCTAAAGTCCACAGTCAACTCCTTGAGTGGTAGCTGATCTATCTCAATCCTGTAAACCTCCTCATTACCTTCTGAGATTTTGCTGAAAACAGTGGTGTGACTGGTGAATTTATAGATGGTGTTTGAGCTGTACCTAACATTTTCCCAACTTCTCCCGTGAGTTATTTAGAAATACAACTTGGAACAGGCTCTTACACCCCAACAAACCACACCACTCAGCAACCCACCCTTTTCACTGTAGCCTAATCACAGGACAGTTTATAATAACCAATTAACCAATTAACTGGTGTGTTTTTGACTTTGTGAGGAAACTGGAGCACTGGAGGAAATCCATGCATTCATGAGGAGGACGTACAAGCTCATTACAGATGGCGCCAAAATTAAACTTGAACCCTGACTCCCTGAGCTGTAATAGCGTTGTGTTATTACTTGTGTGGAGGAGGGGTTGTGTTTTGGGGGTCGATGTTCTTGTTACCCTTTGTGTGGGGGAGGGGTTTTTGGGGGTTGATGACTGGGATGCTATTCTTTTTAGTACCGGGGTAGGTTTGATGCTTCTCTCTGACCAACTTTCATGTTATTTCTTTGTTTCGTTGCTATCTGGAGAAGACAAATTTCAGAGTTGTATGCAGTTAGCATCTAACCAGAAATGCAAAGAATAGTGTTATTTACAAAATAACTGCAAATAAGAAGTAAGTGCTACAGCACACAAATATAAAAGTACTGAGACAGTACAATATGGGTGCAATACTGCTTAGCGTTGTGATGTGAGGTTCAGCAGGGTCACAGCCTCAGGGAAGAAGCTCTTCCTGTGCTCGCTTGTGCGAGCGTGGAGGCTCCTGTAGCGCCTATGGATGGGAGGAGAGTAAAAGGTCCATGGTTAGAGTGAGATGCATCTTTGATAATGCTTTTCACCCTGCCCAGGCAATGTTTATGGTAGATGTTCTCAGTGGTGGGCAATTAGGTGCGGATAAATCCGCTGGGCAGTTTTCACCACACGCTGGAGTGCTTTGTGGTCCGATACGGGACAATTGCCATACCACACTGAGATGCAGTTGGTGAGTATGCTCTCAATGGTACAGTGGTAAAAGTCCGTCAGTATCCTGGGACAGAGGTGAGCTTTCTTGATGCTCCGCAGGAGATAAAGGCGCTGTTGCGCCTTTTTGATCAGGATGGAGGAATTCAGGGACCAGGTGAGATCCTCGGAAATCTGGACACCAAGGAATTTGAAGCATGATACATGCTCCACTACAGATCTTCTATTAGAAGTGTTCAAGCTTTTGAAATTTCTTCCTGTAAAAGAATCAGTTGGATATTGCTCAAGTGATTTAACTAGGCTGCAAATTAATTCTGTTTTTATTATCCAACCGGATCGGGTTTCAGTGTGAAAATTGCTCTCCTACCACTTGCATTAAAATAACACTTCCAGTGTAACAATGTACACCCGGGTGCTTGCCGGGAGCATTGTTGGAGACGTTAATTGGCAGTCTGTTGATTTGATAAGTATTTCCAGCACATTCCTGCTTTTAATTGGTAATTAGATTGGTCTTTGCATGTTCGAGCTTCCACCTAATTTTGCACAGAGCTGCTGAACACAGGATCTGATGATGACAAATTGAGGGGAAGCAGACTAATGCAAACAGAACCAACTAAAGGGTAACTCCCTAACCAGTCGGATTACTAGATTGAGAAATAAATGCTGAAAACAATGAAAACTATTTGAATATTAGTCAGCAAATTAAAGTTCAAAGTAAATTTATTACCAAAGTTTGCAACATTCTTAGGTAGACATATATATAGCTAGTGCCTAAGACTTTTTCTACACAGTCCTGTAAATTTGGGTGGTGGAGTGGAGACGGGTGGAGATACGTATCTACCAAAGGAGGTTGAAGGCTCTCCTTCCCTCCACTAGCCTACAGGTCACCCTTGAGCAAGGTTTAACACCTGCCTAGCTCCCCTGGTCAGGGTAACGTGAAGCCATAGGAGCAGGTGGTGGATGGTCACAGGAGCAGCTGGTTCGTATCACAAATCCTGGTTATGCTGATAGCAGGCAGACAGTGTCTGAAGAGTAATGATAATGGTTGGGCTTGTATGGACACTGCCTTTAAGAAGGCAATTGAAAAGGTTTCACTCTCGAACAGTACGTTTTATGTATTGATGACGTGTCACATGATGCTGAAGAGGTTTTGTGTGATAACTGAAAAACAACAGCTTCTCTATCCAGGTTGATAAGTCAACATATTTTGCCAATAAATGTCATGGTATAGCATTTGTAAGATTTGTAAATGATGTTAAAGTTCAAGAAAACTTTTGCTGTTGCAAAGAGCCGTCCAAAACAAACAAAGGCCAAGATATATTTAATGTTTTGTTTTCATATCTGGAAACAAAACGTCTGTCTTGGAGGAACTGTGTTGGCATCTGTACTGATGGTGCCCCATCAATGGCTGGCTCCGTGAGAGGTTTGCTTCTCTTGCGTATATATAAAAAAAAAGTCTAGACATTGTCACAACACACTGCTTTCTTCACAGAGGTGCTGATGTCAAAAACACTTGGAGATGAAAAAAGTTCTGGATGATGCTACAAAAATGGTTAACTTTAATGAACAAAGACCAGTTCATTCAAGAATGTTTAAAAACTGTATGAAAACCTGGACAAGGAGCACTCCAATCTCCTGTTACATACAGAAATCCGGTGGCTTAGCAGAGGAAGAGTTCTCAACAGGATCTTTGAGCTGAAGAGTGAATTGCAGGAGTACTTTCAAGAAAATAGTAGGCCAGATTTTGCTGAGTGCTTTGAAGATGAAGAATGGCTGTAGGAACTAGCCTACTTTTTCATCATATAAACCAGTTGAAAAAATCTCTGCAAGGCCCTGGAGAAAATGTTTTGACTTCAAATGACAAGATTCTTGGATTTAAAAGGAAACTGAAATTTTGGAAAATTCATGTTGCAAAAAGAAACCTTGAAATGTTTCCCCCGCTGTTTGGGTTTGAGAGTGAGGAAGGATGTCAGAAAGTCTTGAGTCTTATTGAAACCCACCCAGAAAAATTGCAGAAGTAAATTGAGCAGTCATTTTCTTTCCTTTCAACACATGTATGACTGGGTGAGAGACCCTTTCTCTGGATCTTCAGCTCAGCCTGAGTTCTTGACTCTGAGAGAAGAGGAAGAACTTTGTGAGCTGCACTCTTGATCATGTACTCAAAATGAGATTTACTGACCTGCCCCTGGACAAGTTCAGGATTTCTGTGAAAGAGGTGTAACCTGCTATTCATAGGAAAACAGCTGCAGTTTTCAACTTGCATGCCACAGAGTCACAGAAAGCTACAGCACAGAAACAGGCCCCTTTGACCCATCCAGTCCATGCTGAACCATTTAAACTGTCTTGTCCCATCAACCTGCTCCCGGACCGTAGGCGTCCATCTCTGCCATCCATGTACCAATCCGAACTTCTCTTACACATTGAAATCGAAATGGCATCCACCACTTGCTCAGGCAGTTCGTTCCACACTGTAGTTTCCAGGATTATTCCTGTTTCCTGACATTTTCTGCACATTTGAACTGAACGTTGAATCTGTTTTAGTTACTTATTTGTCTATTTGGCAATAAAACATGGAGTAAGGGCTTCTGGCAATTCTAAGCACCTCACAATCCTCAACAACCCTGATTAATCCTAACCTAATCACAGGACAATTTACAATGACTGATGAACCCACCCGGTATGTCTTTGGACTGTGGGAGGAAACTGGAGAACCTGGGGAAAACCCATGCATTCCATGGGGAGGACGGACAGAGACTCCTTACAGATGATGCTGGAATTGAACTCTGAACTCCGACACCCTGAGTGCTAACTACTATGTTACCATGGTGACCATTAATTTATCCCGCTAATTGGTGAATGATGATGTCTGCAGACTCCCCCAACTCCCTGGGGATTTCCCCACTACTGAAATGAGTCTGGGGTCATTGAAACTCCTCCAGGTCATATCCAGAATGGGGTCAGTGGGCAGGTCAGTTCTGTAACCCAGCTCCAGGAAGTTGGCACTCCTCCACTGGACTCCATGACGATACAGAACCATAGAGCGATCTGAGTGACTGTGGGGAGACCTCTCAGGGAGATGGAGTTCTGTATCTATGCTAGGGGCCTCTGAAGAGATTCGGGTCATCAGTCTGACGCTCCTCAAAAATAACCCAGCCCCACTGATGTAAACACTGACCCTACCGTTTAACCAGCCTGGATTCTCCCCGGAGCAGGGACCCCGTGGAACGACCGTCTCAGGAATCTTCCATCCTCCGGAACTGTTAAATCTGTGTGAGGAAGCTTTTTCTTATTTAACAAGCATCAAGAGCAATCATCTCATTTCAATTAAAGGTGAAATCTGTGTGTGCTAATCTCAAGTTTGCCCCAGAAATGAGTATTCATTCAGCAAAAATCAAGCACAGCTTTCACATGCTAGGCCTATAGGCCTATACTGAAGCCTGATCATCACTTAGTAAGAAAATGTTTTTTTCAAAATCTTGTGTAAAATTGTTCTTAAGGTATATTTTTATTCATATTGCTTCAGCTTATTGCTTTTAGTAACTTTACTATTCAACATTCTCAATAAATTTTCATGGTGTAAATAGCATTAATTAAAATCAATTTACAATCTTTATTTAAATTAAATCTACCAAGCCTACGTTTAGAAATAATAAATCCCATTTTGGCTTAAGCTAGTTATTTAACAGAAATTAATTATGTTTGCCTTACGGATTTTACAGTTTATGAAAGGAAAAGCAAGAGATTAAATTCAAGACAGGTAAGCTTAACTACCTTTTTCTCAAGAAAGGTTTGCTAAAAATTCATTCTCCATTCCAAAGAGCTTTGACAATTATTTTTGGATTATTCTATCTACAGCTTACTGATGACAATAATGTACTGTGAGCTATAGATATAATAAATTTTACTAGGGGTTCATTAAGACCTGAAAATTATCTCAAGGGCTCCTCTGGGGCAAAAAGGTTGAGAAAAGCTGCTCTAGAGGCTCCTGTACCTTCTACCGGGTAGTAGAAGTGAGTTGAGAGTGTGGCCTAGATGGTGGCCATCCTTTATGATGGATGCTGGTTTCCTGTGACAGAGCTCCATGTAGATGTGCCCAATGGTGGGGAGGGCTTTACCCTTGATGGACTGGGTTGCATCCACTACTTCTTGTACTATATCCATTACTCTGCACTGAGATACAGTGAAAAACATTGTTCTTCATGCCATCCATTCAAAGCAATTCATCAATTTCAAGTTCAAGTCTATTATCATTCAACCATACACATGTATATAGCTAAATGAAACATTATTCTTCTGGGACCGAGGTGCAAGAAATCAGTACATCATGGTAGTACAAAGGGGAAACTATGAAAGAATGCAGAATATGATGTTATAGTTACAGGCACAGTGTAGTCAGACAGTAAGGTTTAAGGCCACGAGGAGCTAGACTGTGAGGTCAAAAGGCCATGTTAATGTATAAGAGATCTGTAATAGTCTTATAACAGCAGGATAGAAGCTCTCCTTGAACCTGGTGGTGCATGCTTTCAGGTTTTCAGCCTTTCAGTGTCCACTTTGTTAGATACCGACTGTGTGCATGTACCTCCTGTACCTAATAAGGTGGCCACTGAGTGTATGTTCATGGGCTTCTGCTGTTGCAGTTCATCCACTTTAAGTTTCACTGTGTTGTGCATTAAGTTACACTCTCCTGCACACCACTGTTGTAACATGTGGTTATTTGAGTTCCTGTCACCTTCCTGTCCGCATGAACCAATGTGGCCATTCTCCTCCGACTTCTCTCATTAACAAGGCATTTTTGTCCATAGAACTGCTGCTCACTGGATGCTAGTTGTTTCTTGGACCACGTTCTGTGAACTCTAGCTACTGCTGTAAGTGACAACGCCAGAAGATCAGTTGTTTCTGAGATACACAGTCCACACTGTCTGGCATCAACATTTATTCTACGGTCCAAGTCACTTAAATGACATTTCAGAATCAGGTTTATTATCATCAGCATGTGACGTGAAACTTGTTAACTTAGCAGCAGCAGTTCAATGCAATGCATAATCTAGAAGAAAAAAAATTACAAAAAAACAAGTAAATCAAATGTGCAAAAAACATTTATATTTTAATTGTATATTTAAAAAAAGCCAGGCAGGGTCCAAGGATTCAATATCCATTTAGGAATTGGATAGCAGACGGGAAGAAATTGTTCCTGAATCACTGAGTGTGTGCCTTCAGGCTTCTGTACCTCCTACCTGATGGTAACAGTGAGAAAAGGGCATGCCCTGGGTGCTGGAGGTCCTTAATAATGGATGCTGTCTTTCTGAGACACCACTCCCTGAAGATGTCCTGGGTGCTTTGTAGGCTAGTACCCAAGATGGGTACTATTATAACCTTCTGCAGCTTCTTTCGGTCCTGTGCAGTAGCCCCCCCCCACCCCCATACCAGACAGTGGTGCAGCCTGTCAGAATGCTCTCCACAGTGCAACTACAGAAGGTTTTGAGTGCACTTGTTGACATGCCAAATCTCTTCAAACTCCTAATGACGTATAGCCACTGTCTTGCCTTCTTTATAACTACATTGATATGCTGGGACCAGGTTCGATCCTCAGAGATCATGACACCCAGGAACTTGAAGCTGCTCACTCTCTCCACTTATGGTCCCCCTATGAGGATTGGTATGTGTTCTTTCGTCTTACCCTTCCTGAAATCCACAATCAGCTCTTTCATCTTACTGACGTTTAGTGCCAGGTTGTGGCTGCGGCACTACTCCACTAGTTGGCATATCTCACTCCTGTACACCCTCTCGTCACCACCTGAGATTCTACCAACAATGGTTGCATCATCAGCAAATTTGTAGATGGTATTTGATTCCCCCATTCTGATGGCTGGTTCGAACAACTGAACTTTTTGATTATGTCTGCATGAAGTTTAAGAGACTACTAAACAGGTATATGGAGGAATTTAAGGTGGGGGCTTATATGGGAGGCAGGGTTTGAGGGTCGGCACAACCTTGTGGGCCGAAGGGCCTGTACTGTGCTGTACTATTCTATGTTCTAATCTTTTATGCATTGAGTTGCTGCCACACGATTGGATGATTAGATATTTGCACTAATGAGCAGCTGTACCGGTGTACCTAATAAAGTGGCCACGGAGCATACTTTCGGTCCAATGGGAGGGAGAGAAGGAGAACATGTTAAGGGTGAGTGGGGTCTTTGATTATGCTGAATGCTTTACTGGGGCAATGAGAAGCATAGACAGAATGGGTGCCAGGATAGGGGTTAGTGCAATGTTATTACAGTTCAGAGTTCAGTTCTGGCGTCCTCCTTAAGCTGTTTACACGTCCTCCCCGTGGAATGTGTGTGTTTCTTCCAGGTGCTCCAGTTTCTTCCCATAGTCCAAAGACGTACTGGTTAGATGGTTAATTGGTCATTGTCCCATGATTAGGCTAGGGTTAAATCAATGGATTACTGGGAGAATGGCTTGAAGAGCCAGAAGGGCGTATTCTACACTTTTTCTCCAAATAAAAACATTTATGTTTATGTTTTCTATATAAATGCATGGAGGGGAGGTTGATTCCTGTGATGTGCTGGGCTGGGTCCCTAACTCTCTGCAGGTCAGGCAGCACCTATGGGAATGAATAAACAGTCGAATGTTGGGCTGAGACCCGTCATCAGGACTGGAAAGAAAGGGGCGAGAAGCCAGAATAAGAAAGTGGGGGGAAGGGAAAGGAGAACGAGCTGAATGAAGCAAGCTGTGGTGTCGCCTGGCGGGCGTTGGGGCTGGTACAGACCACCAGGGATGGCTTGCCCTAGCATACGGGCTGGAAGCTCAATTGTAGTTGGCTGTTGATTTTGATAGGCTGGGTGGTTTCTGGACTATATATATGTATACATACTCTGAGTCACGGTATTTTATGGATACTTTATATGTGCTTGTTGTCTTGTATGCGAAGACTGAGCCTCAAGCCATGGTGTCACCTGGGGGGGAGATGCAGGTCCACTCCACCGGGGGGTGGTATGGTGTGGCATCCAGGATGAGGTCTGTGTTACCCTAGTGTTCATTTGGCGGGAGACAGGCTCTATTGTGGTCAACTGTAGGTTGATGGCAGGATTTTTGGGACTATTTTATTGCATGATTGTGACACCATTGGAGCTTGCTGCCTTATGTATGTATTGTGCTGTGTGTGACTGTTGGTACTGTGTTTTGTACCTTGATCCCAGAATAATGCTGTCACATTTAGCTCTGTTCATGAGTATTCACGTATGTTCACATGACAAATAAACTTGAATTGAACTGAATTGAAATGTTTTCTAGGAAAACATCCGTCCCTTCAATTGAAGAATACCTGCTATCATGGATAGTCCTGATTTCCTGTGCAGTTCTACCAAAGTTCCTCTTCCCCCTAAAAAAAAAGTTAATATACTGTTTCCCTCCTTATGGGCAGCTTTTACTTTGAGGCTATTTGCAATGTGCAACTTTCCCAAAAATGTTCATAGTTCAAAGTTCAATGTACATTTATTATCAAAGTATGTATACATTATACAACCTTAAAATTTACCTCCTTACAGGCAGCCACAAAAGTAAGAAACCCAAAAGAACACATTCAGAAAAGAAGACTGTCAGACACACAATGTGCCGAGAGAAAAACAAATTGTGCAAGCAATTAAAGTAAGCAAATAGATTTCAGAACTGAGATTTACTTCAGAACTGAAGCTCACTGTAACTTTAAACCTTGCACTTGCAAGACTGAAGCTGACTACTGAGGATATTGCAGAAATCCAACGAGAAGCAGATGACCAACCGTCAGGAGGTGAAGGTGGTGCTTTCAGTTGAAGATTGATGCATATTATCCTACAGCTATTTATTCTGATTATTATCACAAATGCATTTCACAATCCAATTTTCATTTCTGTCTTCATATCCCCTTACAGACTATGTTTGGAAGTCTCCCAGTTCAGATTTAAGGATTAAATAGTTAGATGAAAGAATATCCCAGTTCCAACTTGTTATTAGAAAGCAGAGTTTTTTCTTGTTGCTAAATTATACCAAAACAGCAAAACAGACTCAGTGGCCTTATACCTAGTAATATTAGGTATACCTACACACCTGTTCATTAATGCAAATATCTAATCAGCCAATCATGTGGCAGCAATTCAATTCTTAAAGCTTACAGACATGGTTAAGAGTTTCGATTGTTGTTCAGACCAAGGAGGAATAAATATGACCTAAGTGACTTGCCAACTATCAGCACGTATATAATATGCAATTCTGTATAAAATTACAAGTCCAGTCAGTTTCAATCCATCCAAGTAAAATTTTCTACACTCAGTGGCTACTTGCTCATTAATGCAAATATCTAATCAGCTAAACATGTGGCAGCAATTCAATGCATTATGGGCAAGAGGTTCAGTTGTTGTTCAGACCAAACATCAGAATGATGAAGAATTGTGACCTCAGTGATTTTGACCATGGAAAGATGGTTGGTGCCAGACAGGGTGGTTCGAGTTTCTCAAAAATTGCTGATCTCCTGGCATTTTCACGCACAGCAGTCTCTAGACTTTACAGAGAATGGTGCAAAATCAAAAAAACATCCAGTGAATAGCAGTTCTGTGGGTGAAAACACCTTGTTAATGAGAGAGATCAGAGGCGAATGACCTGACTGGTTCAAGCTGGTAGGAAGGCGACGGTAACTCAAATAACCACATATTACCACAGTGGTGTGCAGAAGAGCATCTCTGAATGCACATCATGTTGAACCTTGAAGTGGATGGGCTACAGCAGCAGAAGACCCTGAACATACACTCTGTGGCCACTTTATAAAGTGTACCTTGATCCCAGGGAGGATCTAATAAAATGGCCTCTGAGTGTGCGTTGAGTTCTTGGCCCAATATTAAAAGCATGAGATAGGGATCAGACTTAAGTGGGTGGAAGGGAGAAGCGGGGGTGGGTGGTGGTGAGTGGGGGGAGAAGGTCGGTGAAGATCAGAGGCAAAGATTCCATGCCAACTATTGTAGCAGACTGTCAAAGATTTAACAGTGCATTAGCCACTGGCCAATAGCCAGTCCTAAGAGAGCTCACAGATATATTCAAACAGAAGCTCACAGCTGGGGAAGATCTATGCAGCCGATGTTTAGAAGAAGACCTCAGGACGTGATGGAGAGAATAACCATCGAGATGAGAATGCTTGCCAAGATTCGGCTGACTTTTGCAAGAGCCCCAGCAATGGTTTGATTCATATTTGCAGTAATTTCTGTCTTTAGAAGTGAGACTGAGTTGCTAGTTTTTTTGCATTTATTCATTTATTTGGGGATTTGGTGTCACTGTCAAAGCCAGCATAGATTGCCCTTCCCTGCCTGCATGAGGAGCCAGTGGTGACCGGCCTTCTTGAATCAGTGTAGTCCTTCTGGTGGAGGTAGTGCACAGTGCTGTTGGGTAGGGAGGTAAGAATTTAGACCCAGTAAGAATGAAATAGAAAGTTCAAATCTCAAACTTCATTTATTATTTAAGTATACAGCCCCGAGATTTGTTTTCTCCACAGGCAGCCATGCAACAAAGAAAACCATGGAACCCGTTCAAAACAAAAACAAGAAGATATATTTCCAAGGCAAGATGGTGAGTGACAGTACAGAAACAGACCCTTCAGCCCATAATAATGAAACCAATTTAAACTCATCTCAGCTGCTAGCTCATGGCTCATGCCACTGTTTTCTGCCTATTTATGTACAGTATCTGTAAATGCTTATTAGACATTACTACTGTGTTGGAATCAGAATCAGGCTTATTATCACTGACATATGTCATAAAACTTACAGAACTTTATAAAACTATAAAGCTCATAAAACATTTATGTCAATAAACTTGTTACTTTGTGCCAGCGCTACTGTGCAAGACATATAATACAACTGTAAATTACAATAAATTGGATTAGATTAGATAATGAGGACATGCAGTCCTCGTTTATTGTCATTTAGAAATGCATGCATTAAGAAATGATACAATGTTCCTCCAATATGATATCACAGAAACGCAGGACAGACCAAGACTGAAATTGACAAACACCACATAATTATAACATATAGTTACAACAGTGCAAAGCAATACCGTAATTTGATAAAGAGCAGACCATGGGCACGGTAAAAATTAGTCTCAAAGTCCCGATAGCCCCATCATCTCACGTAGACGGTAGAAGGGAGAAACTCTCCCTGCCGTGAACCTCCAGCGCCGCAAACTTGCCGATGCAACATCCTGGAAGCACCCGATCACAGCCGACTCTGAGTCCGTCTGAAAACTTCGAGCCTCCGACCAGCCCCCCGACACCAAGCACCGAGCACCATCTCTGCCGAGCGCTTCGACCCCGCCCCGGCCGCTGAGCAACAGGCAAAGCCGGGGACTCGGGGCCTTCCCCTCTGGAGATTCTCGATCACACAGTAGCAGCAACAGCGAAACAGCATTTCAGAAGTTTCACCAGATGTTCATCTGTGCTCTCACGTCTGCCTCCATCAAATCAGGATTATGCACGTCAACACGAGGAATTCTGCACATGCTGGAAATTCAAGCAACACACATCAAAGTTGCTGGTGAACATTCACCAGCAACTTTGATGTGTGTTGTTATGCACGTCACCCTACTTGACAGGTAACAGATATTCATCACCGGAGTGGCCGCTGCGCGCCGCATCGTGCCACCATCTTCTCCTCTCCATAAAATAATAAAATTATAGAAATAAACAAGCAAGCAAATAAACAAATGAATAAATTATGCAAAGGAGGAACCACTTGGTATTGTTCAAGGACCATTCAGAAACCTAATGGCACAGGGGAAGAAGCTCTTCCTAAATGTGTGTGGGTCTTCTGACTCCTGTATCTCCTCCCGATGATAGTAATGAGAAAGTGCATTTCACGGGGACGGGCGCTTAATAATGGATGCCACCTTCTGGAGGTTCCACTTTACGAAGATGGTCCTCAGTGGGGGAGGCTTATGCCCGTGATGGGAATGGCTGAGTCTACAGTCATCTGCAGCCTCTTGCAATACTGTGCATTGGACCTCCAAACCAGATGGTGATGAAACGAGTCAGAATGCTCTTCATGAGACCAAAGGGTCTCCGCTCGAAACCTCGACTGTTTACTCTTTTCCATTGATGCTGCCTACCCTGCTGAGTACCTCCAGCACTTTGGGTTTCCAACATCTGCAGATTTGCTCATGTTTATTATTCTGCCAACTCACATTGACCTCTAATTGGAACATTGCCCTCAATACCACTCCCATCCGTGTACTTATCTAAACTTCTCTTAAAATGTGCAATCAAACCCACATTCACCACTTCGGCTGGCAGCTTGTTCCACGCTTACACCTCTGTCAGAGTGAAGAAATTCCTCCTGGTTCCCCTTAAACATTTCACCTTTTGCCCTTAACCCATGACCTCTGGTTTTAGTCTCATCCATGCTCGGTGGCAGCCTGCTTGAACTTACCCTATGTATACCCCTGTAGTTTTCAGGACCTTAGCTTCCAGCGGAGCATGGGCCATCAATGACCTCCAGTCTCTGTCGTCCTCTGTCCTGAGCCAGTTCCTCGTGGGTGGACCAGGAGTGCTCCCACCGTCTAGCTTCAGCTTCGATGCCTCTCTTCTATGTATTCTTTGGACATCCCTTTCTCCTTTTTCCTTGGGGATTCCATTTTAATGCCTGCTTGGAGATGCTATTCGTTGGCTTCCTCAAGGTGTGGCTAATCCACCTCCGCTTGCCTCGATCTAATCTTCCTCCATTCTCCTACGCTCCAGGAAAAGTCCTAAGCCATCCAACATTTCCCTATAACTCAGGTCCTCAAGACCTGGCACCATCCTTGTACCTTTTCCCTGTACTCTTTCAACCTTATTGATATTCTAAAATTATAAATTTCAAAACTTTCTGCTGTCCGTAAAGATTGGATTATAGGGGTTAATGCTGAGCTCTTCATTCGTCTGACACTAACCCGCAAAAGCATAGTAATGTTATACAATTCTGTTGCTTCAGCACAGGTTCAAATGGGTTAATGTTTCCATTCTGATAGCGATGAGAGAGCTAACATATAAGAGCATTGAATATTTGTGTTGCCATGTCATTGACTGAGAAGCTCATATTACCAGGCTTGTGAACAGAGATTAAAGCCTTAGTTAAAGCACTTGGCGTGCCTCCCAATAGACTGAAACCATCTTGCGTTGTTATACCAGATCTTGAATTTTGACGCTAAGCTGCTTAAGTGTGTGCAATCGTGAATGTTGGATCCAACTCCCAGTTAAAGTGAACCCAGTGAGGATGGCTAAACTTGCAATGACACCTGGATGCTGAGAATTAAACTTTTATTTTATTTTATGTTGAGACACGACAGGCCCTTTTGGCCCAGTGAGCCTGTGCCGCACAATTTACACCCATGTGCCCAATTTACCTACTAACCATACGTCTCTGGGATGGGAGAGGAAACCAAAGAACCTAAAAGAAACACACGCAGTCATGGTGGGAATGTACAAACTCCATTCAGACAGCAGTGAGAGTTGAACCTATGTTGCTGGCACTGTAATTGGATTATACTAACCGTTACATTGAGGAGCAGTCAAACAAATGAGGTTTGCCTTCCATGGAATTTGGAAGGTTAAGAAGTGATTTGAATGAAGATTACTCAGCATTAAGGGGAACTAGACTAAGAAACACTAGATATTTACCCTAGGTCAGTTAGGATCCATCATCAAGACACCAAGGACCCACCATCCAGGTCATGCTCTCTTCTCACTGCTGCCATCAGGAAGCAGGTACTGGAGCCTCGGGAGCCACACTATCATGTTCAGGAACGGTTATTACCCCTCAACCATCAGGGTCTTGAACCAGAGGGGATAACTTCACTCAATTTCACTCACCCCATCTCTGAACTGTTCCCACAACCTGTGGACTCACGTTGCAAAGTTTGTTGTTTTTTGCACATGGGTTGTTTGTCCGTCTTGTTACTTGCAGACATTCATTGATTCTATTGCGTTTCTTTGTATTTACTGTGAATATCCACAAGAAAATGAATCTCAGGGTTGTGTCTGGTGACATTTATGTACCTTGATAATAAACTTACTTTGAATTTGTGTTGAGCATTGGTTAGAGCTGGTGCTGTATGCTGTGCTTTGTTCCTGAAAATGAAATAATTGAAATTGAAATTTACAGGCAGAGCTCAAGATACAATCACACCTTTATGCGATTTCTGGTGCTCTGTTCAGGAATGACTTTCAACGGTTCATTGATATAAGACAAGGAAGATGAGAGACGGGGAATAGACTCAGACTAAAGATTAGATGCTGATCCTTCCAGAGTACAAAGAACATCGAACAAGTACAACACATAAAAGGCACTTTGACCCACCAAGTTGTGCCAAACCAACTGAATTAGTAACCAGATGGCCAACTAAACCATTCCCCACTGCCTACACAATTTCTATATCCTTCCTTTTTCCTTTCTTTTGGAAGCCTCTAATGTATCTGCCTCCACCACAATCCCAGGCAACTTATTGCAAGCACCACGACTCTCTCTGTAGAAATCTCCTTTGAAATTACTTCCTCTACCTTAAATGCATTCCCAATGATATTAGGCATTTCAACCCTGGGAAAAAGATATTGTCTTTCTGCTCCAGGTGTTCCCAACCTTTTTTTATAGCATGGACCAATACCATTAAGCAAGGGATCCATGGACCCAGATTTGGAACTTCTGGTCTACTCTATCTCTTTTTTGTGTGTGCCATACCCTGCCAGAGCCTCGGCGACCACTTTTCAAGTGGTTGTCTTGGAGGAAAAATTCTGTGAGTGGTCCCCCACGTCCTTCTCACAGCACAGTTTTTTTTAACGAGGCCGAATTGCGAGCTTGACACTCAACCCGGCACGGATTGAAAGCGTGCCCGGGAACGGCCCGACTGGATTCGAACTCGGGAACCTTCGCTCCAGAGTCCGGCGCTGATGTCATTGTGCCACCAGCCAGCCCTACTCTATCTATGGCTCCCATAATCCATCAGATCCATCAGCTCTATCAGATCTTCCCTCAGCCTCCACCATTCCAGAGAAAACAACCCAAGGTTGTCCAACCTCTCATTAGAGGATATGCCCTCGAATCCAGGCAGCATCCAGGTAAAACTCGTTTACAGATTAGGAAATGCTAAACAACACACACAAAATGCTGGAGGAACTCAGCAAGTCTGCAGGCATCTACCAAGTGGAATAACCAGTCACGCTTTGGGATGAAATCCGTAAAATAGAACTGAGAAGGAAGGAACTGAAGGCAGAATATGAAGGTTGTGCATTAGGGAGGATTTGTTGTGGATTCAGAAGGGACTGCAGTTGCTGGGATGAAAGAGGAGTACAAATTGGCAGGTGATGAGTGAAACCAGGCAAAGGGGAACGGTGGGAGGAGAAGATGGCGGCGCGACGCAGCGCGCAGTGGTCACTCCGGTGAATGATATCTGTTATCTGTCAAGTAGGGTGCTGTGCACAATCCTGATTTGATGGAGACAGACGTAATAGCACGGAGGAACATCTGGTGAAACTTCTGAAATGCCTGTTTCACTGCCGCTGCTACTGTGTGGTCCAGAATCTCCGGAGGAGAAGGCCCCGAGTCCTCGGCTTTGCTTGTTGCTGGGCGGCCGGGGCGGGGTCGAAGCGCTCGGCAGAGGATGGTGCTCGGAGAGACGGTGTCGGAGGGGCTGGTCGGAGGCACAAAGTTCTCAGATGGACTCAGAGTCCGCTGCGGTCGGGTGCTTCCAATGGTGCTGCATTGGCAAGTTTGTGGTGCTTTGAGGTTCATGGCAGGAAGAGATTCTTTACCGTCTGCGTGAGATGATGGGGCTATCGGGACTTTGAGACTTTTTTTTACCGTGCCCATGGTCTGCTCTTTATCAAATTATGGTATTGCTTTGCACTGTTGTAACTATATGTTATAATTATGTGGTTTTGTCAGTTTTAGTCGTGGTTTGTCCTGTGTTTCTTGTGATATCATTCTGGAGGAACATTGTATCATTTTTTAATTCATGCATTTCTAAATGACAATAAATGAGGACTGAGTGTCATAATCTAATCTAATCTAATCTAAGTGTGTGTGTGGGGGGGTGCAAAATTAAGTAAAACAAAGTAGGAAACACCATCCTAGGAGAGGGTGATGAACAACTAGAATTCATTGGACTTGTCAGATATTGGTGCTGGATCAATCTGAAAATGATAAGGTTTACATTGAATTGATTTAGCTTAAGATGCACATACCACATTAGATCATAGATTAATTACCATAAAACAATAAGATCATAAGACATAGGAGCAGAATTAGGCCACTTGGGCAACTGAGTCTGCTCTGCTATTCCATCATGGCTGATTTATTATCCCTCTCAACCCCATTCTTTTGCTTTCTCCCCTTTTTCCGTTTTTGCTAATCAAACTCTACTTTAAAAACAGTATACCAATGACTTGATATTCATAGACATCTGTGTCAATGAATTCCACAGATTCACCATGTTGTGGTTAAAGAAATCCTCCCTCCTCTCTTTTCTAAAGAGACATCCTTCTATTCTGAGACTGTGTCTTTTAATCCTAGATTTGCCCATGATAGGAAACATCCTCTCTACACTTACTCTATAAAGGCATTTCAATATTTGATTAAGGTCCACTACCCCCCTCCAGCATTGCTTTAAACTCCAGCGAGTACAGGGCTAGAGCCATCAAACATGCCTTATATGTTAACCCTGTTATTCCTGAGATATTTCTCATGAACCTCCTCTGATGCCCGCTCATCCTTTCATGGATAAGAGACCCAAAACTGCTCACGATACTCCAAGTGTGGCCTGAATTGTGAAAAGAGAAAAGTAAGAATTAATATTTCAGATCGAAGACCACTGTCCAGTCTGAAAAATTAGCTCTGTACATCTCTCCGCAGATGCTGCCTGACCCAGCTCAGAGTTTCCAGCATCTTGTTCTTTATATTAGACTTGAAACATTGGGCAGGTCTCTCTTTGCAGATGCTGCCTGACCAGCCGGCTATTTCCAGCAGTTTTAGATTTGGGTTGCAAATATCCTCATTGATTTTCAAGAGAAACTCACGTAAGATGCTACAGGAGCTCAGCAGGTCAGGCAGTATCTATGAAGAGGAATAAAGAGTCGACATTTTGGGCAGAGACTCTTCACCAGTCCTGATGAAAGGTCTTGGCATGAAACGTCAGTTGTTTATTTCTCTCCATAAATGCTGCCTGACCTGCTCAGTCCCTTCAGCACTTGTGCGTGTTGCTCTGGATTTCCAGCATCTGCGGAATGTCTTGTCTCATTGAAGCATTAGCTTTTATTGATTTTTTCTAATGTTGATGAAAACCAGAAAAAAAGTTCAGGTGCTAAATGACCAACTTCTGTGCATATAATCCTGGTTTCATATTCCTGAAACTCTCCATTGTATGGAAGCAACATTCCTGGGTGGTCCCTTGGTGGCCCCACTACGATTTAAATCTGAAACAGTTGCAGAGAATAGTTTCAGCCCCTCAATACACAGTGTTCCATAGTCAATGGCTTATCTCCAGGGCATATCATATTTCACCAATATTGAGCTGAGGTCTCTGGGTTCAATATGAAGCCAGCTAAAGCATGCAATTTTGGATACATGTAAGGCTTCAGCATAGGTTTGTGACTTGTGCTGCAAGCTGGGGAGGGGTGCCTCAGGGTTTATCATGTAAGTAAGGGAGGGGGGAATTGTTTGACAAGTGGATCAAATATGAACCGAGTGCACTTTTCTGGGTAGATGATTGCAGAAGTACTTCTGCATACTTTCAGCAAAATCCAGTTGTGAAAGGGGGAATTTCCATGGAAACAATGCATAGACAGGGATAAAGCTTGAGTCTGAGTATATCAGAGAGAAGCACTGAAATAGGACAAAGCCATCAACAGCCTGACTCAATTGGAGTATTTTTTCTGTCCTGCATGGTGCTAAGATTTTGAGTGCTTTATCAGCTGCACTTGGAGAGCAGAGAGAATTCCATCACACTTCTGAAAGTATTAATGTATTGCCATAATGTATCTCCATTTCTATGAGGAATAACTGAAAATGGTGCGTTAGTCCCTTGTCATATATTGTGCAAGTACTAGTGGATGATATTTTGAGTGGATAATGTTGTTTTACGGGTGGTGGGTGGAGAATCGTCTTTACCATAGGAAATGTAAGGCACTCCTTCTCGCTGCTGGCCTGCAGGTCACGCTTGGGCAAGGTGTAACACCTGCTTAATCTGCCCACCAGCCCCGCCTCTCCATACCGATCAGGGTCACGTGAAGCCACGGCAGCAGGTGGTGGATGGTCGTATGAGCAGCTGGTACATATCACAAGCCCAGGCTATGCCACCACTGGCACCAGGCAGACAATCTCTGAAGGGTATTGGCAATGGCTGGGGTTACCCATCTTCTAAAGACACAGCCCAGTAAAAGGGAATGGCAAAACACTTCAAAAGAAAAACATGCCAAAATCAATCATGGCCATGGGACCATGATCGCCCATGTCATATGACACAGCGCATAATGATGATGATGATGATTGATGGATGAATGTTATTCCATTATTCAAGAAGGGAAATAGGGATAATCCTGGAAAATATATATTGGTGAATCTCACAGCTGTTGTAGGGAAGCTATTCAACAGGATCTTAGGGATAGGATTGACTGTCAGCTGGAAAACCATGGCCAAATTAGGAACAGTTGGTATGACTTTGTGCAGGGCAAGTTGTGTCTTTCTAAGTTGATTGAATTTTTTAAGAGGGTGATTAAGGAGATTTATGAAGGTAGAGTTGTGGATGTCCATGTGGATTTTAACGTGTAACGTATTTAACAAGGTCATCCAGAAGAATAAGATACATGGGATCCATGGTAACATGACCACTTAGATCCAGAATTGACTTGCCTTTTGAAGATGAGGGGTTACTGATCAATGAGACTTATCTTGGCTGGAGGTCCATGATTAGTGATGTCCATACAGGAACCTTTGATGTTTGAGATATACATAAATAACCTGAATGAAAATATTGATAGGAGGGTTAATAAGCCTACATGTGATACAAGGATGATATCATGGATAGTGTTAAAAATTGCCGAAGGACATGGAGGAATATAGATCAGTTGTGGATGGGGGCAGAGACATGGCAGATGCAGTTTAATCTGGCTAACTATGAGGTGTTGAACTTTGTGATATCAAACGTAAAGGGAGGAGACTCTACTGATACATCTCGGGGTCCACGTTGATAACTCCCTGAAAGTGGCTACACAGGTTAATAAGATGGTAAAGAAGTCTGGCCATTCTGCTCCGACCAAAGTTCAAAGCACATTTATTATCAAATTATGTATACATTATAGAAACATAGAAACATAGAAAATAGGTGCAGGAGTAGGCCATTCGGCCCTTCGAGCCTGCTCCGCCATTTATTATGATCATGGCTGATCATCCAACTCAGAACCCCGCCCCAGCCTTCCCTCCATACCCCCTGACCCCCGTAGCCACAAGGGCCATATCTAACTCCCTCTTAAATATGGCCAATGAACTGGCCTCAACTGTTTCCTGTGGCAGAGAATTCCACAGATTCACCACTCCCTGTGTGAAGAAGTTTTTCCTAATCTCAGTCCTAAAAGGCTTCCCCTTTATCCTCAAACTGTGACCCCTTGTTCTGGACTTCCCCAACATCGGGAACAATCTTCCTGCATCTAGCCTGTCCAATCCCTTTAGGATTTTATACGTTTCAATCAGATCCCCCCTCAATCTTCTAAATTCTAACGGGTACAAGCCCAGTTCATCCAGTCTTTCTTCATATGAAAGTCCTGCCATCCCAGGAATCAATCTGGTGAACCTTCTTTGTACTCCCTCTATGGCAAGGATGTCTTTCCTCAGATTAGGGGACCAAAACTGCACACAATACTCCAAGTGTGGTCTCACCAAGGCCTTGTACAACTGCAGTAGTACCTCCCTGCTCCTGTACTCGAATCCTCTCGCTATAAATGCCAGCATACCATTCGCCTTTTTCACCGCCTGCTGTACCTGCATGCCCACTTTCAATGACTGGTGTATAATGACACCCAGGTCTCGTTGCACCTTCCCTTTTCCTAATCGGCCACCATTCAGATAATATAATCTGTTTTCCTATTTTTGCCACCAAAGTGGATAACTTCACATTTATCCACATTAAATTGCATCTGCCATGAATTTGCCCACTCACCCAACCTATCCAAGTCACCCTGCATCCTCTTAGCATCCTCCTCACAGCTAACACTGCCACCCAGCTTCGTGTCATCCGCAAACTTGGAGATGCTGCATTTAACAGAGAAAGAAAAAAAATAAATATTGTGTAAACAATCAAAGCAAGCAAAAGCACTCAGAATGAAAGTAGGTCCGTAGACATGAAGGCTGGAGCAGCCAGAGCAGGCCCACAGCCTCACTCTCAGTTCATCACACAGTGGAGCAAAACGTCATTGCAACTGCAGACGCAAAGCCTGCAGCAGCCTCATCCTCAGTGCCATGGAGAGTGGAGTAAATGTCATAGAGCAGTGAGAAGGACCAGCCTGATCCTTGTCTCCAGTCCGGACACCCGGCCTTTTGAATCCATCCGGCCTGGCATTTACACCATCCAAACATGGGGTTGCTCCTCGCTCTAAGACCCAGGCCCTGCTGCATTGACAAACGCTGGGCCTGGACCCCGCTGCCATGTTTCGGCCCCCGCCTGACCTTTCCAAATTGGCGCTGTGCTTAGATCGATTAGGTCTTGCTCCTGGTTCAGGTGGTTGGGCTCCAAAACTCCTCTGCTCCAACTATTTTGTGCTTCACACATCCCGACTCTGTCTTGACCTCTCTCCAAAAATTCCTCCTCAAGCATGCTTTGACTTCTTTCCCAATCCATGTCGCACCCACACACCTCAACCTTTCAGTTAGCCTCGGGTTTGCTTGCCTCTTCATTGTTTGCGGTGATTGTTTACCATAATTATTTACTAAAAAGTGGTATTGATAAAGTATTTAGTTGTGTTTCCTGCTTTGGGAACTGCCAGTAACAAAATGTTTTCACCCATAGAACTGCTGCTCAATGGATAATTTTTGCTTTTCGGTCAGTTCTCTGTGAGCTCTAGAGACTGTTGTGCAAGGAAATCCCAAGAGATCAGCTGCTTCTGAGATACTCAAACCACCCCGTCTGGCACCAACAATCATTGCATGGTCAAAGTCACTAAGATCACATTTCTTCCCCATTTTGACATTTGGTCTGGACAACAACTGGACCTCTTGTCTGTGTCTGCATGCTTTTGTGCATTGAATTGCTGCCACATGATTGGCTAATTAGATATTTGCATAACGAGCAGGTGAACAGGTGTACCTAAGAGAGTGGCCACTGGGTGTGGAACATCGGTCATTGGTTTATTAGCTTTTTTTTGGTAATTGGTTTATGCCATCCAGACAAGTAATTCTACATGTAAGTACTTTGAGGTAAAATGAGGGAAAACAATAACAGAATGCATGACATAGAGTTACGGTTACAGAGAAAGTACAGTGTGGATTGGTAATTAAGGTGCAAGGACATCCATGATGAGGTATGTTGCAAGATCCAGAGCTCATTTTTATCAAGTTAGAGTTCTATTTAAGGGTCTTGAGGAATAGAAGCTCCCCTTGAGCATAAAATTCACAGCATATTTGTGAGCATTTGATCGAGGAAGATAAAGCAACATTTTGCTTTTGTTTCACCTGAAACTATTAAAAATTTTTTCGCTTACAAGTTCCTTTTCCCTTCTGTGTATTTCCAGCATTTTTAAGATTCCTTCCCCATGATCGACAATGTTATTCTTGCTTCTCTTCGGAGTTTACATACTAAACAAAGGAAAATAGTGTTTATGTGTTTCAGCAGTCCTGATTGTGAAGATGCTTGACAGATTGTTGCCTGATGGTAATTTTCATCTTACAAATATATGTATATCCTGATCCTCTATCAAATATTTCCTTCTGCAATGCAATGACCAATTTTAAGTAAGTAAGAATGACATGGTTGTGTTTGAGTGGCACAGTAGCGTGGCAGTTAGAACAATTGCCTTACATTGCCGGCGAGCACCAACTGGGGTTCAATTCCCACCACTGCCTGTAAAGAGTTAGGGTGTACTCCACAAAGCAGCATGGGATGCTCCAGTTTCCTTCCATATTCCCAAGACATACAGTTCGGGTGATTGAGTTGTGAGCATCATACACTGCCGCCAGAAGTGTGGTGACACTTGAGGGCTGCTCACTGCACAATCCTTGGTGTTGGTCATTGAGGCAAAATAAGACCATAAGGCCATAAGGTATGGGAACAGAAATAGGCCATTTGGCCATCGAGTCACTCCACCATTTTACCCATCGAGTCACTCCACCATTTTATCATGGCTGATCCATTTTCCCTCTCAGCCCCAATCTCCTGCCATCTCCCGTATCCCTGTATGCCTTGACTAATCGAGAATCTATCATCCCTACCTTAAATATACCCAATGACTTGACGTCCACAGTGGCCTGTGCCAAAGAATTTCACAGATTCGCCACTCTCTGGCTAAAGAAATTCCTCTTCATCATCTCCTGTTTAAAAAGATGTCTCTCTGAGACTGTGTGCTCTGAACTTAGACTCCCCCACTATGGGAATTATTTTCTCCACATCCACTCTATCGAGGCCTTTCAATATTTGTTGGGTTTCAATGAGGTCACCCCTCAGTCTTCTGAATTCCAGTGCGCAGAGGCCTGGAGCCATCAAATGGTCTTCATATGACAAACCTTTCAATCCTGGAATCATTTTCATGAAACTCCTTTGAACCCTCTGCAAGGCCAGCACATATTTCTTAGATATGGGGCTCAAAACTCAAAACAATACTCTAAGTGAGTTCTCATCAGTGCTTTGAAAAGTCTCAACATTACAACCTTGCTTTTATATTCTAGTTTTCTCAACTCACTGTGTCGAATTGAATTGAATTGACTTTATTACTTACATCCTTCATATACATGAGGAGTAAAAATTTTTATGTTACGTCTCCGTCTAAATGTGCAATGTGGAATTATAGTAATTTATAACAAATATTATGTACAACAGGATAGTCAATATAACATAGAAATACAGTAGCATCAGCATGAATTAAGCAGTCTGATGTCCTGGTGGAAGAAGCTGTCCCGGAGCCTGTGGGTCCTGGCTTTTATGCTGCGGTACCATTTCCCAGATGGTAGCAGCTGGAACAGTTTGTGGTTGGGATGACTCGGGTCACCAATGATCCTATAGGCCCTTTTTACACACCTGTCTTTGTAAATGTCCTGAACAGTGAGAAGTTCACAACTACAGATGCGCAGGGCTGTCCACACCACTCTCTGCAGAGTCCTGCGACTGAGGGAAGTACAGTTCCCATACAAGGCAGTGATGCAGCC
Source organism: Mobula hypostoma (assembly GCF_963921235.1). Classification (NCBI taxonomy): domain Eukaryota; kingdom Metazoa; phylum Chordata; class Chondrichthyes; order Myliobatiformes; family Myliobatidae; genus Mobula; species Mobula hypostoma. Next base: position 174,066,469 of record NC_086103.1, read on the forward strand.
AGTCAGGTTAATCTCAATTGTGCCCCTGTAGAAAGTTTTTAGGATTTGGGGGCCATACCAAACTTCTTCAACTGTCTGAGTTGAGAGAAGCGCTGTTGTGTCTTTTTCACCACCCAGCAGGTATGTACAGACCACGTGAGATCCTCGGTGATGTTTATGCCCAGGAACTTAAAGCTGTTCACCCTCTAAACCCCAAATCTATTGATGTCAATAGGGGTTAGCCTGTCCCCATCCCTCCTGTAGTCCAGAACCAGCTCCTTTGTTTTTGCGACTGTATGTTCCGATGTTTTGATGTACATGTGACAGATGAAGCTAATTTTTAAAATAATAGTCTGCTTTTGCAGGGTGAAAGGAAGCAAAGTACGATGGATTGGATGAGGTAGGAATAACTCATAGCGTATATGCAAATATGTATGTGCTCATGTGTGTTTGTGTGTATTGTATGCAAGTGAAAGAACAACTTTTAATCATTCTGTGGCCTCCGGCGAGAGATTTTGTGCAGTCAAAATGTCTCAGCTGATCAGAAGCCTGTGAGCATGCATATGCATGCCCAAGAAGGTGGAAGGCTCAATTTGTTCTGCTGGCTCCATGAGTGAAGTCGTGTGGCCAGAGAGGCCTCAATTCCCTGGGAGTGTGTGTGTGTTTGTGAGAGTGTGTGTGATTCTTATTTACTGACCTCAAGGGTTCAACTATGCAGCATTAAAAAATCAGTCAAAACTCCAGAGTCAGGGAGATTTTACATTCTGGCTAAGCCTCTTTTCTTTTTTCTGGTAATTGTAACTGATATGGGTTTGGTTAGGATTTGCATTCAAATTTTATGGGAGCCATACTGAAAGTCATGTCACAGAGTCAGGAAGGTCATGTGGATATAATTGTCCAGCCTTTGATCTCTTAAAGTCTTTCCACCTCCTTTCGAATAAGCAGCTCCCTGACCAGGTTTCTGTATCTCAGGAAGGTTATATCTTACTGCCCGCAGCAGCAGGAGTCTTAATGGCACAGATCCATGTTTGGAGAGGATTAAAGGAGATCAGGCTTTGCTGTACCTTGATGAGAGGGGCCCGAAAACCAGCCAATCCTATTCAGCCAGCTGCTTTATTATACATTTTGGAGGTTCAAAGGTTAAACTGTTCGAAGTTAAGCTGTTCCAGATGTGGATATTTCTGCAAGCTTGAACAACAAGAGGCCACTTTATTTCTAGGCAGGCTAGTGCCTTATTAATTCATTAACCAACCATTCCCCACCTCTCTTCTCCCCATCACTACTCCCCATCACCTCTCCCCATCGCTTCTCCCCGTCACCTCTCCCCGTCACCACTCCCCATCACCGCTCCCATCACCTCTCCCCGTCACCACTCCCCATCACCTCTCCCTACCACCTCTCCCTACCACCTCTCCCCATCATCTCTCCCATCACCTCTCCCCATCACCTCTTCCATCACCTCTTCCATCACCTCTCCCCACCACCTCTCCCCATCACCTCTTCCCATCACCTCTCCCCGTCACCTCTCCCCATCGCATCTCCCCATCACATCTCCCCGTCACCTCTCCCTGTCACCTCTCCCCATCACCTCTCCCATCACCTCTCCCATCACCTCTCCCCATCACCTCTCCCCGTTACCTCTTCCCGTCACCTCTCTCCATCACATCTCCCCGTCACCTCTCCCCATCACCTCTTCCCGTCACCTCTCCCCATCACCTCTCCCCATCACATCTCCCCATCACCTCTCTCCATCACCTCTCCCTACCAGTTCTCCCCATCACCTTTCCCATCACCTCTCCCCGTCACCTCTCCCCATCACCTCTCCCCATCACCTCTCCCATCACACCTCTCCATCACCTCTCCCCATCACATCTCCCCGTCACCTCTCCCGTCACCTCTCCCCGTCACCTCTCCCCGTCACCTCTTCCCGTCACCTCTACCCATCACCTCTCCCCATCACATCTCCCCATCACCTCTCTCCATCACCTCTCCCTACCAGTTCTCCCCATCACCTTTCCCATCACCTCTCCCCGTCACCTCTCCCCATCACCTCTCCCGTCACCTCTCCCCGTCAGCTCTCCCATCACCTCTCCCCGTCACCTCTCCCCGTCACCACTCCCCATCACCTCTCCCCACCACCTCTCCCCATCACCTCCCCCATCACCTCTCCCCGTCACCTCTCCCCGTCACCTCTTCCCGTCATCTCTCCCATCACCTCTCCCTGTCACCACTCCCCATCACCTCTTCCCATCACCTCTCCCATCACCTCTCCCCATCACCGCTCCTATCACCTCTCCCCATCACCACTCCCCATCACCTCTCCCCGTCACCTCTCCCATCACCTCTCCCCGTCATCTCTCCCCATCACCTCTTCCCGTCATCTCTCCCATCAGCTCTCCCTGTCACCACTCCCCATCACCTCTCCCCATCACCTCTCCCATTACCTCTCCCCGTCACCTCTCCCTGTCACCTCTTCCCGTCACCTCTCCCCGTCACCACTCCCCATCACCTCTCCCCGTCACCACTCCCCATCACCTCTCCCCATCACCTCTCCCCATCACCTCTCCCATTACCTCTCCCCGTCACCTCTCCCTGTCACCTCTTCCCGTCACCTCTCCCCGTCACCACTCCCCATCACCTCTCCCCGTCACCACTCCCCATCACCTCTCCCCATCACCTCTCCCCATCACCTCTCCCATTACCTCTCCCCGTCACCTCTCCCTGTCACCTCTTCCCGTCACCTCTCCCCGTCACCACTCCCCATCACCTCTCCCCGTCACCACTCCCCATCACCTCTCCCCATCACCTCTCCCCATCACCTCTCCCATTACCTCTCCCCGTCACCTCTCCCCGTCACCACTCCCCATCACCTCTCCCCGTCACCACTCCCCATCACCTCTCCCCATCACCTCTCCCCATCACCTCTCCCCATCACCTCTCCCATCACCTCTCCCATCACATCTCCCCATCACCTCTCCCCATCACCCCATCACCTCTCCCCATCACATCTCCCCATCACCTCTCCCATCACCTCTCCCCGTCACATCTCCCCATCACATCTCCCCATCACCTCTCCCCATCACCTCTCCCATCACATCTCCCCATCACCTCTCCCCATCACCTCTCCCCATCACCCCATCACCTCTCCCCATCACATCTCCCCATCACCTCTCCCATCACCTCTCCCCGTCACATCTCCCCATCACATCTCCCCATCACCTCTCCCTACCACCTCTCCCCATCACATCTCCCCATCACCTCTCCCTAACACCTCTCCCCATCACATCTCCCCATCACCTCTCCCCATCACCTCTCCCCATCACCGCTCCTATCACCTCTCCCATCACCTCTCCCCATCACATCTCTCCGTCATCTCTCCCCATCACCTCTCCCTGTCACCTCTTCCCATCACTTCTCCCCATCACATCTCCCCATCATCTATCCCCATCACATCTCCCATCACCTCTCCCCATCACATCTTCTCATCACCTCTCCCCATCACCTCTCCCCATCACCTCTCCCCATCACCTCTCCCCATCACATCTCCCCATCACATCTTCTCATCATCTCTCCCCATCACCTCTCCCCATCACCACTCCCCATCACCTCTCCCTGTCATCTCTCCCCATCACCTCTCCCCATCACCTCTCCCTATCACCTCTCCCCGTCATCTCTCCCCATCACCTCTCCCCATCACCACTACCTCCATATTTTTATCATTTCCTGTCAGAGTCACCTTACGTTTGGATATTCCTGCACCCAGTATCACACTACCACACTACGCACATACATTCAGTCTATGCACATAAGCCAATCTTTAAATACATAAACTGTCACACTCATCAATTACTTGTACATTGTTTTTTTTTACAAGTTTTTAAAATTTCCATATTGATTGCACTCTTCATACTTTATTGTATTTTGTTTGCAAATTGTGTTTTTTTAAGTTGCGTCAGATCAGGAGTAACCATCAATTTGTTCTCCTTTACACTCATGTACTGAAAAATGATAAATAACAATCTCGAATCTTGACTGGAACCTGCGATGGTCAGATGTAATTTATCTTCACTATTTAGATCTTGGCCAGCTGCAATACTGAGACGCCAGTGAAATAACATACTTTGCATGAAGCCAGGTGCAGAGTGGGGATAAAATATGGCTGTTATCTTTAAGAAGCATAAACCAGTCATGTTTCGTCTTCTGTTTCCACGGGGATGAACGTCCCACTTCATTTGTCGGTACTCCACTCAAATCTCCAAGGGTTCTCTGAAGTGCGAACAGGAATTGGCATGAACACTACTCAATCAAATCATGAAGGGCTTCTCATATGGGAGTGTATGATGGCTCTGGGCCTCTACAGAGTGGAATTCAGAAGAATGGATGGGGGGAGGATCTCATTCAAACCTATCGAATGTTGCAAGGCCTCAGGAGAGTGGACATGGAGAGGATGTTTCCTGTGGTGGGGGAGTCTAAGACCAGAGGACACTGTCTCAGAATAGTCAAACTTCCTTTTAGAATGGAGATATGGAGGATTCTTTCGCCAAAAGGTGGGGAAACTGTGGAATTCATTGCCCACAGGCAGCTGTGGACACAAAGACATTGGGTATATTTAAGGCAGAAGTTGAAAGATTCTTGAAAAGTCAGGGGATGAAGGGATATGGGGAGAAGTCAGGAGTTTTGGACTGAGAGGGAAAAGGGATCAGCCATGATGAAATGGTGAAGCAGACTCGATGGGCCAGATGGCCTAATTCTGCACCTATTTCTTATGGTCTTATGGTCTTATTGTAGATTAAGTACAAATTATGCTGCTTTTTCCATTGGTATTGTTACAAGACAGTCTCAATTGCGCCACCTTCCGGGATTTAGGTGCTCTCACTCCCCAGTGTACAGATAGCTGACAGGTCCTCTTTAATTTCTGGATTCTGCCTGTACCACGCACCAGTGAGGGTAGAAACAGGATGATTTGGCAGTTTAATGCATGGCAGAGAAGCTGGTGCAGGGGCCAGGGCTTCAGGTTCTTGGATCATTGGGATCTCTTCCGGGGGGGATGTATGACCTGTGTAAAAATGATGGTTTGCACCCGAACCCAGGGGGCACCAAAATTCTCACAGGCAGGTTTGTTAGAGCTGTTGGGAAGGGTTTAAACTAATTCAGGAGGAGGGTGGGAACCAAAATGAAGAGACTCAATTTAGGATGGATGGTAAAAAAACAAAGATAGCGTGCAGTCAGATGGTCAGGAAGGACAGGCAGACAATAGGATAAGATTGCAGCCAGCAGGGTAAGTATCAGTGCATTAGGGATGCAGAATCAAAAAGGGTAGCAAATACAGTACTCAAAGTGTTACATCTCAATGCACGGAGTGTAAAAAATAAAGTGGATGATCTTTTTGCACTATTACAGATTGTCGGGTATGATGTTGTGGCCATCACTGATTCGTGGCTGAAGGATGGTTGTAGTTGGGAGCGGAACGTCCAAGGTTACACATTGTATCAGAGGGATAGGAAGGTTAGGCAGAAGGCATGGCATGGCTTCGCTGGTAAAGAATGGCATCAAATCAGTAGAAAGGTGTGACACAGAACCAGAAGATGTTCAAGCAACACACATAAAAGTTGCTGGTGAACGCAGCAGGCCAAGCAGCATCTGTAGGAAGAGGTGCAGTCGACGTTTCAGGCCGAGACCCTTCGTCAGGACTAACTGAAGGAAGAGTGAGTAAGGGATTTGAAAGTTGGAGGGGGAGGGGGAGATCCAAAATGATAGGAGAAGACAGGAGGGGGAGGGATAGAGCCAAGAGCTGGACAGGTGATACGCAAAAGGGATACGAGAGGATCATGGGACAGGAGGTCCAGGAAGAAAGACGGGGGGGGGGGACCCAGAGGATGGGCAAGGGGTATATTCAGAGGGACAGAGGGAGAAAAAGGAGAGTGAGAGAAAGAATGTGTGTATAAAAATAAGTAACAGATGGGGTACGAGGGGGAGGTGGGGCCTTAGCGGAAGTTAGAGAAGTCGATGTTCATGCCATCAGGTTGGAGGCTACCCAAACAGAATATATGGTGTTGTTCCTCCAACCTGAGTGTGGCTTCATCTTTACAGTAGAGGAGGCCGTGGATAGACATGTCAGAATGGGAATGGGATGTGGAATTAAAATGTGTGGCACTGGGAGATCCTGCTTTCTCTGGTGGACAGAGCGTAGGTGTTCAGCAAAGCGGTCTCCCAGTCTGCATCAGGTCTCGCCAATATATAAAAGGCCACATCGGGAGCACTGGACGCAGTATATCACCCCAACCGACTCACAGGTGAAGTGTTGCCTTACCTGGAAGGACTGTTTGGGGCTCTGAATTGTGGTAAGGGAGGAAGTGTAAGGGCATGTGTAGCACTTGTTCCGCTTACACGGATAAGTGCCAGGAGGGAGATCAGTGGGGAGGGATGGGGGGGATGAATGGACAAGGGAGTTGCATAGGGAGCGATCCCTGCGGAATGCAGAGTGGGGGGGAGGGAAAGATGTGCTTAGTGGTGGGATCCCGTTGGGGGTGGCGGAAGTTACAGAGAATAATATGTTGGACCCGGAGGCTGGTGGGGTGGTAGGTGAGGACCAGGGGATCCCTATTCCTAGTGGGGTGGTGGGAGGATGGAGTAAGAGCAGATGTACGTGAAATGGGGGAGATGCGTTTAAGAGCAGAGTTGATAGTGGAGGAAGGGAAACCCCTTTCTTTAAAAAAGGAAGACATCTCCCTCGTCCTAGAATGAAAAGCCTCATCCTGAGAGCAGATGTGGCGGAGACGGAGGAATTGCGAGAAGGGGATGGCGTTTTTGCAAGAGACAGGGTGAGAAGAGGAGTAGTCCAGATAGCTGTGAGAGTCAGTAGGCTTATAGTAGACATCAGTGGATAAGCTGTCTCCAGAGACAGAGACAGAAAGATCTAGAAAGGGGAGGGAGGTGTCGGAAATGGACCAGGTAAACTTGAGGGCAGGGTGAAAGTTGGAGGCAAAGTTAATAAAGTCAACGAGCTCTGCATGCGTGCAGGAAGCAGCGCCAATGCAGTCGTCGATGTAGCAAAGGAAAAGTGGGGGACAGACAACCCTTTTATGCTGAGTTAAGAAACTGCAAGGGTAAAATAACCCTGATGGCAGTTATATACAGGCCTCCCAACAGTAGCTGGGATGTAGACTACAGATTACAATGGGAAATAGAAAGGGCATGTCAACAGGGCAATGTTATGATAGTCATGGGAGATTTCAACATGCAGGTTAATTGGGAAAATTAGGTTGGAAATGGATCTCAAGAGGGTGAGTTTGTTGAATGCTTTCAAGATGTTTTTGTAGAGCAGTTTTTCATTGAGCCTACAAGGGGATCAGCTATACTGGATTGGGTGTTATGTAATGAACCAGAGGTGATTAGAGAGCTTAAGGTAGAAGAAACCTTAGGAGGCAGTGATCAAAATAATTGATCAGAACTTGAAATTTGATAGGGAGAAAGTGAAGTCTGATATAGTAGTATTTCAGGTAGAGTAAAGGAAATTACAGTGATATGAGAGAGGAGTTGTTTAGAGTAAATTGGAAGGAGATGCTGGCAGGGATGACAGCAGTGCAGCAATGGTGTGAGTTTCTGGGAAAAATGAGGAAGATGCAAGATAAGTGTATTACAAAAATGAAGAAATACTCAAATGGCAATATAGTACAAGTGTGGCTGGAAGTCAAAGCTACTGTAATAGCAAAGGAGAGGGCATACAACAATGCAAAAATTAGTGGGAAGGTAGAGGATTGGGTAGCTTTGTAAAACCTACAGGGAGTATCTAAAAGAATCATTAGGAGGGAAAAGATGAAATATGAAAGCAAGATAGCAAGCAATATTAAATATTAAAGTGGAGAGTAAAAGCTTTTTCAAGTATGTAAAACATAAAAAAGAGGTGAGAGTGAATATAGGACCACTGGAAAATGAGGGCAGAGAAATAATAATGAGGGAAAAGGAGATGGCTGATGAACTAAATGAGTATTTTGCATCAGTCTTCACTGTGGAAGCCACTAGCAGTGTGCCAGATGTTATAGTGTGTGAGGGAGAGAAGTGAGTGTAGTTACTATTACAAGGGAGAAGGTGCTCAAAAAGTTGAAAGACCAAAGGGTACATAAGTCACCCAGACCAGATGAACTACACCCTAAGGTTACAAAAGAGGTAGCGGTAGAGATTGTGGAGGCATTGGTAATGATCTTTCAAAAATCATTGGACTTGGTATGGTGCCAAAGGACCGGAAAATTGCAAATGTCGCTCCACTCTTTAAGAAAGGAGGAAGGCAGCAGAAAGGAAACTATAGACCAGGTAGCCTGACCTCAGTGGTTGAGAAGATGTTGGAGCCAATTATTAAGGATGAGGTGATGGCGTACTTGGTGACACAGGACAAGATAGGACAAAGTCAGCATGGTTTCCTTAAGCGAAAATCTTGCCTGATGAATCTGCTGGAATTCTTTGAGGAGATTACACATAGGATCGGATAAAGGGGATGTAGTGGATGTTGTATATTTGAACTTTCAGGAAGCCTTTGACAAGGTGCCACACATAAGGCTGCTTACCAAGTTAAGAACCCATGGTATTACAGGAATGTTAGTAACATGGTTAGAGCATTGGCTGATTGGTAGGAGGTAGTCAGTCGGAATAAAAAGATCCAAGGATCCTTTTCTGATTGGCTGCCAGTGACTAGTGGTGTTCCACAGGGGTTGGCATTGGGACCACTTCTTTTCATGCTGTATATCAATGATTTAGATGATGTAACAAATGGCTTTGTTGCCAAGTTTGCAGATGATATGAAGATTGGTGGAGGGACAAGTCGTGTTGAGGAAACAGGTAGGCTGCAGAAGGACTTAGACAGATTAGGAGAATGGGCAAGAATGTGGCAAATGAAATATAATTTTGGAAAATGCATGGTCATACAATTTTGTAGAAGAAATAAGTGTGCAGATTATTTTCTAAATAGGCAGAAAATCCAAAATTCAAAAATCTGAGATGCAAAGGGACTTGGAAGTCCTTGTGCAGAACACCCTAAAGGTTAACTTGCAGGTAGAGTCAGTGGTGAGGAAGGCAAATACAGTGTTAGCATTCACTTCAAGAGGTCAAGAATACAAGAGCAAGGGGGTGATGCTGTGTCTTTATAAGGCACTGGTGAGGCCTCACTTTAAGTATTTGAAGAGTTTTGGACTCCTCATCTAAGAAAAGACATGCTCGCATTGGAAAGGGTTCAGAGAAGGTTCCCAAGGATAATTTCATGAATGAAAGGATTATCATAGCTCTGGGTCTGTGCTTGCTGGAATATAGAAGGATGAGGGGGGATCTCAGTGAAACCTTTCAAATGTTGAAAGGCCTAGAGAGAGTATATGTGGAAAGGACGTTTCCCATGGTGGGGAGTCTAGGACAAAATGGCACAAACTCAGGATTGAGGGGCATCCATTTAAAATAGAGATGCGGAGAAATTTCTTTAGCCAGAGGTTGGTGAATTTGTGGAATTTGTTACCACAGGCAGCTGTGGAGATTAGGTTGTTGGGTGTATTTAAGGCAGAGGTTAATAGGTTCTTGATTGGACATGGCATCAAAGCTTATGGGGAGAAGGCCGGGGAGTGGGGCCGAGGAGGGGATAAAAGGATCAACCATAATTGAATGGCAGAGCAGGCTCGATGGGCCAAATGGCCTAATTCTGTTCCTACGTCTTCCGGTCGTTAAGGGTTCTGGACTGTCACACTAATTGGTAAGCATGTTTTGGGTGCCAAGAATTGATTATTTAAGGAACACCTGAACTGCAATTCAACGGTCAATCTTAAGCCAACTAATGATATCATCTGGTGTTTGTTTTCTGCTCAGATCCAGTTTGATACTGTGTCTCGATCCTTGCTTCGGATACCCCAACATTTGGGTCTCAACTACCCTCGTCAAGGATTCTCGGCACAGTGCAATTGAGCCAACATGGAACCAGCAGGGTAGCGGAGCCTTTTGTCCACTGTGGCCAGCCACAGTGAGAAAATTTCCAGACAGAGCCTGGAGATGCACGACCTCTAGGTCGCTGTGTGCCAACCATTGCAGGAGGGAAGCCAAAGCCACTTAGGTGAGGCTCTTGGTCACTCTGCAGGGCCAATCCAACCCTGGAGAGATATGAAGGTGACTCAGGTTCTTGCCACGGCTTTCTCGTCCAATGCTCAATACTATTTGAACTCCAGCCTTCCAGGTTCCCTCCAAAGCATGGAAAGGTGGCTTTCATTATCCTTCTTCTGACTGGAAGAGCCCTGGCCTGGGCCACAGAACGTTGGGAATGTTGGTCAGAAATTTGCTCAGATTTGGAGGGATTCATGGCTGCCATGAGGAAGGTGTTTCATCACCCCACTAGAGCTAGCTGAACCTCGGATCGCCTGATGAAGATTCGACAGTGGAGGATGGTCAGTGGCTGACTGCGTGATTGAATTTTGGACCTTGGCCAAGGAGAGTGGTTAGAACAGAGAGGCATTGGCTGCACTATACTGTCACGGACTCTGAGATTAACTGAAGGAGGCCCTCACCTTGGGACAGCCAGCTGAGGACGTAGACGTTCTGATCAACCAGTCCATCCGTCTCAATAATTGTCTGGTAGAGCGAGAGTGGGATCACTTCAGGAAGTCGAAGAGAACTGGTCTGAACCTGGTCCCTATGAATTGCAGTTCTACTCCCCAACCTCAGACCATGATTAGCCCATCACCTGCACAATCCAGTCAAGCATATGCAGGTCGGTTGCACTGGACTATCCGTTGATGAGAGGTCCCAGTGTTGGAGTCAAGTTCACTGCTTTTACTGCGGGGGAGAAGGTCACCTGCAGGCCGAATGTCCAAAGCTGCAGCCACCTGGGGAACTGCTAAGACCATCCAGTGTCAGAAGGACTGTGATGGTAGCAGCCACAATGCCCAATCCCACAGACTCTGGTTTTATGCTGAAGGCAGAGTTCACCTGGGGTAAGAACTTGAGGCAGATAAAGGCTTTTGTGGATTTTGGAGCTGCCCATCGGTTTGACATACTGGTGTGAGAGTTGAGACAGTCCTTGCCTGCAACTTTCTTGGATGGCCGCCCGCTAAATTCCAGGCAGATCCAGCAACAAGCAACATTTTGCAGGTGAGGATAGGGGGTCACGTGGAAGACATTAGTTTCTACATTATTGACTCTCCACTCATTCCCCTGATCCTCAGGTACCCTTGGCTTTCCCAGCATAACCCATCCGTGGACTGGAGAGAGGGGAGAGCCATTGCTTGGTCCGGTCGTTGTAAGAGGGTTTGCTTGTAACGTGGTGTTCCGACGCCCAGACTCTCCCATAACCAATGACCAATAAGGGGGCAGACTTCAGTGCGAGGGAACCTGAGACCTTCCGGAGACCTAGTCCTGTCCTCAAGAGTGGAAAGGCCAGTTCCGGCCAATAGGACAGGGCAAGTCCCAACACTGTCTCGTCAGGATCCCGCAGGAACTGGAGAGAGTAAGTACCTGACCAGTATGAGATACTTGTTGCTAACATTAAGGAATCCACCCGATAGGTCTCAAGGAAGGAAAAGACTGCTTTACGCTGATCCTTGAGCCTATTCCTGGGGGAGAAAGACCCCTCTGTAATGCCTCGCTGCCTTTGCCTGAGGATACAGACGAGGACCTGGACTCTGATTTGGCCACTGTCTCTACATGAATGAACTTTGTGAGCTTAGGGAGAGGACTTTGAGGTCTGTCGAATCATTCCTGTCACCCAAAAAGCTTCAGGAGTACTCCTCGAAGGAAGGACTGGAGAAGATAGCAACACCCAAACCGGTCAAAATCCCTTCTGTGTACAAGGTCTTGGAAGAGGTCTTCAGCAAGGGAAAGACCTCAACTCTTCCACCTCACAGACCCTACGACTGTGCTATAGACCTGCTGCCCGGTACCTGTCCCCCGCGAGGTTGATTGTACGCAAACTCAGGCCCAGAGAGAAGTGCAACGGAGAGGTATATAGCTCTTGACATGGGCTTCATTTGGCCTTCTGCCTCACCCACCAGTGCAGGCTTCTTCTTCATACAAAAGAAAGATGGGAGCCTGCGGCCATGCAGTGATTATAAGGGATTAGACTGCATGACGACCAGGGATCACTACCTCCTTCCACTCATGAATACGGCTTTCGAGATGCTCCAAGGAGCAAGGGTATTCACAATTATAGACCTACAGAGTGCCTACAATCTGGTCCATATTAGGGAAGGCAATGAGTGAAGGACTGCATTCAATACACTGACATGGCATCACGAGTACCTGGTTATGCCGTTCGGCCTTGCGAACGCTCCAGCCATTTTCCAAGCCTTTATGAATTACATGCTCTTGGCTGCTTTCCCTAAGTATGCCATTATCTACCTGGATCATATCCTAATCATCTTGAAGTCCATAGAGGGGCACGTTGCTCATGTCAGGGACATTTTAAAGAGGCTTCTAGACCATGGATTTTATGTCAAGTTGGAGAAGACAGAGTTTCATGTGACAACTGTTTCATTTTTGGGTTCATCATCTCCAATGGCAATCTCAAGATGAACACCACCAAGACCCAGGCAACCAGAGACTGGACACCACCATCCAGTATCAGACAAGTTCAGCGATTTCTGGGGTTTGCTAATTTATACCGGATGTTCATCAGGAACTTCAGCTCAGTGACAGCTCCGCTGATGGTGCTAACTAAGAAATCCACGGGGCCTTTTGTCTGTATGACTGAAGCGGAGGCTGCTTTTACAAAGCTTAAACTGCAGTTCACAACAGCTCCCATCTTGGTTTCTGCTAACCCAGACCTTCCCTTCATCGTGGAAGTGAACACCTCAGACATTGTACGGGGGCTGTCTTGCCTCGACGACCACCTTTGGACAGTAAACTGCACCATGTGTGCATTCTTCTCCAAGCGGCTATCCCTGGCAGAGGGGAACTATAACTTCGGGAATCAGAATCTTCTTGCAGTTAAGTTAGCCTTGGAGGAATGGTGTCACTGGCTGGAGGGGGCCAAGAACCCTTTTATTGTTTGGACTGACCATAAGGACCTGGCTTATATTCAGGAGGCCAAGAGGCTGAATTCCAGGCATGTCAGGTGGTCTTTGTTCTTTAACCACTTTAAGTTCATCCTGACCTATCAACTGGGGTCGAAGAACCAGAACCCAGATTCCCTGTCCCTGCCAGTATGATGAGCTGGGACGAGAGGAGCAGCTGACCACCATTTTGCTCCATGGCAGGGTGGTAGTGCCAATTCTTTGGGGAATTGATGCTCCTATTCATAAGGCCCAAGCACAAGGGGGAATTCCTAAGAGTGGTCCTCCAGGTTGGCTGTTTGTTCCAAGATCTGTCTGGTCCAAGATACTCCAATAGGGATATTCGTTAAGAATGACTGCATAGCCGGGGATTGCCAGGACTCTCGCGTTTATCAAGAGGAGTTACTGGCGGCCTGGAATGACAAAAGAGTATGTGCAGGCGTGTGAGGTGTGATCCCAGAACAAGGAACCCCATACCCAACCTCAAGGGCTCCTCCACCCCCTACTTGTTCCAGAAAGACCTTGGGCACACATCTCCATGGACCTTGTGATAGGTCCCCCACCATCCAAGGGGAAGTCAGTCATCAGGGGAATTGCTGGTCAATTTTCTGAAAGCCTGCAAGTTCATTGCCTTGGAGAAGCTACCATCTGTGGCAGAGATGGTTGAAATTGTCCTGTCCAGGTCCTCAGGATCCATGGATTACCAGTGGATGTTGCCTCGGATCATGGTCCACAGTTCACATCACATTTCTGGAGGGCATTCTATAAACTGACAGGGGCAGCAGCAAGCCTTTCCTCTGGGTTTCACCCGCAGTCCAATGGCCAGACAGAGCAGACCAACCAAGATTTAGAATGTACCCAAAGATGCCTGGCCTCGGAAAGACCAGCTGACTGGTGTGACCAGTTGATGTGGGCAGACATTGCCCACAACACTTTACAGCATTCAGCGCATGGGCTGTCACTGTTTGAGTGCCAGTTTGGATATCCACCACCTCTCTTTCCAGGACAAGAGGCCGAGGTTGGGGTCCCTGTGGTTGAGGATCTCATCCAACACTGCAAGCGAAAATGGATTAAGGCACGAGAGATTTTGCTGGACTCTACCCAGAAAGTGGAGACCAAGGCGAATTGAAAGAGAAGACAGGGACCTGTTTCACAGTCTGGGCAACAGGTCTGACTGTACCCTCATTATTTGCCTCTCCAAGTGGAACCCAGAAAGTTGGCGTCCAAGTTCATTGGTCACTTCAAAATGCTGAGGAAAGTAAACTTGGTGGTTTGCCCCTTTCAGCTCCACAAGACCCCAAAGACCAATCCCACCTTCCACACCTCTAAAGAAAAACCTGTCTGCATCAGCTCCTTAGCCCTACGACTATCAGACCTGCCCTCACCTAGGTTTTACAAGGGGGATCAGGTTTTCACGGTGAGAAGACTTTTGAGATGTTGCCAATACCTTGTGGACTGGGAATGATTCGGACCCAGGGAGAGGAGTTTAGTGCCTGAAAGAGATATCTTGGATCCAGCTCTTATTCACGATTACCATCACCACCTCTACGAGCAGGCAGGATCATCAGGAGTTGGCCGTGGGGGAGAGGGTCCTGTTACGAGATGCTCCCAACCATGCCAGCTTCTGGAATTTCAATGCTCTAACTCCCTGGAGTACAGATAGCTGGAGCAGCCCCTTTAAGGGTTCACGACAGTCCTGCTAATTGGTAATCATGTTTTGGGCACCAAGAATCGAGTATTTAAGGAAAAACCTGAACTGCGGTTCAGTGCTCAATCGTAAGCCTACCAGTGATATCGTCTAGTATTTGTTTTGTGCTCAGATCCAGTTTGATACCATGTCTTGAACCTTGCTTTGGATACCCCAGCATATGGGTCCAAACCTTCCTCATCAAGGACTCTCGTCCTGGGTATAGTGTGACACACTCTGTGCTGGCTTCTTTATTATTGAGAAAAATTCACAAGAAAAAAGGTACAGACAAGAGTGAGGTGTTGCACTGTGGGAAGACAAACGTAGGTAGGACTTACAAAGTGAATGGTAGGGCACTTGAGGAGTGAGGTAAAACAAAGGGATCTGGGAATATAGACCCATAATTCCTTGAAAGTGGCGTCACAGGTAGATAGGTTCATAAAACGAGGTTTTGGCACATTGGCCTTCATAAATCAAAGCATTGAATATAGGAACTGAGGTGTCATGTTGAATGTATAAGACATTGGTGAGACCGAATTTGGAGTATTATGTGCAGTTTTGATCACCTACTACCTACAAGAAAGATGTCAATAAGATTGAAGGAGTGCAGAGAAAATTTGTAAGGGCCTTACCAGGACATGAGGACCTGAGTTATAGGGAAAGGTTAAATAGGTTAGGACTTTTTTCCCCAGAGTGTAGGAGAGTGAAGGGAGATTTGATAAAGGTGTACCTAATTGTGAGGGGTATCGTTTGTTTGTAATGTGCCATGTCTACAGAGTGTATAAACAGGATAAATACAAGCAGGCATTTCCTCTGAGGTTAGATGAGACTAGAAGTAGAGGTCATGATTTAAGGGTGAAAGGTGAAATATTTAAGGGGGACATGAAGTGGAACTTCTTCACTCAGAGGGTAGTGAGAGTATGGAATGAGCCTCCAGTGGGATTGGTGAATGGGGGTTCAATTTCAACACTTAAGAGAAATTTTGATGAGAGTGATGAGAGGGCTATAGTCTGGCTGGAGGTTGATAGGACTAGCCAGATAAATAGTTTGGCCTGGACTAGATGGCCCGAAGAGCCTTATTCTATGCTGTAGTGTTCCTTGATTCAATGACTCTAAAGATTAATGTACTTTGAAGTACCAGTAAACTGTATCATTTGCATCAATGACCAACACAGTCCAATAACTGTTGGGGGCAGCCCACAAGTGTCGCCATGCTTTTGACGCCAAAATGACATGCTCAAAGCTTACTGATCCTGAACAGGAAAGTGTGGAGGAAATCAGATCACTGGGAGGAAACCCATGCTGATGGGAAAATGGATAAACTCCTTACAGACAGCAGCAGGAATTGAACCCTGATCACTGATCACTAGTACCGTAATAGCGATACGCTGACTACTACACTATCATGCCACCCTCCCTGTATCCCAGTCTCGAGGTACCCATTGTCCACCTATACTTTGTGACGATTGAATTGGAATCAGATTTAAGTTTATTATTACTGAAATATGTCATGAACTTTGTTGTTTTATGTCCGCAGTACAGGGCAAGGCATAAATAATTACTATCAATTGCAATAAAAAATGTAAATACACAAATAATGCTTAAGAGGAATAACGAGGTTAATGTTCATGGGTTCATAGAACATTCAGAAATCTGATGGCAAAGGGGAATAAGCTGTTCATAAATCATTGAGTGTGTGACTTCAGACTCCTGTATGTCATTCTTGATGGCAGTAATGAGAATTGGGTATATCCTGAATAGAGAGAGTCTTTAATGATGAACGGCACCTTCTTTAGGTCACATAGAAACAACACAGAAACATTGAAATCTACAGCACATCACAAGCCCTTCAGCCTACAGTGTTGTGCCAACCATCTAACCTACTCTAGAAGCTTCCTAGAATTTCCCTACAGCAAAGCCCTCTATTTTTCTAAGTTTCATGTACCTATCTAAGAGTCTCTTAAAAGACTCTATGTATCCTCCTTTACTACTTTCGCTAGCAATGCATTCCATGCACCCACCACTCTCTGTGTGAAAACCTTACCCCTGACAGTCCCCTTGTACCTATTTCCGGGCACCTAAAAACTATGCCTCCTTGTGTAAGCCATTTCAGCCCTGGGAAAAAGCCTCTGGCTATCCACACGATCAATGCCTCTCATCATCTTATACACTTCTATCAGGTCACCTCTCATCCTTCATCACTCCAATGAGAAAAGGCTAAGTTCACTCAACCTATTTTCATAAGACATGCTCTCCAATCCAGGCAACATCCTTGTAAATCTCCTCTGCACTCTCTCTATAGCATCCAGCTCTTTGCTGTAAGAGGTGACCAGAACTGAACACAGTACTCCAAGTGGGGTCTAACTAAGCTCTTATATAGCTGTAACATTACCTCACGGCTCTTGAACTCAATCCCACAGTTGGTGAAAACCCTAGGCCTTCTTAACAACACTATCAACCTGAGCAACTGCTTTCAGTGTCCTATGGACATGGAGCCCAAGATCTCACTGATCCTCCACACTGCCAAGAATCTTACCGTTAATATTCTGTCTTCAAATTTGACCAACCAAAATGAACCACTTCATACTTATCTGTGTTAAATTCCATCTGCCACTTCTCAGACCAGTTCTGCCTCCTATTGATGTTGCGGTGTAACCTTTGACAACCCTCCAGACGATCCACAACACCCCCAACTTTTGTGCTATCAGCAAACTTACTAACCACCTCCTCATCCAGGTCATTTAGAAAAGTCACAGAGAGGAGGGTTCCCAGAACAGATCCCTGCAGAACACCACTGGTCACCATCCTCCACGCAGAATACAAACCATCTATGACCACCCTTTGCCTTCTGTGGGCAAGCCAATTCTGGATCCACAAATCAAGGTCTCCTTGGATCCCATGCCTTTACTTTCTGAAGGAGCCTTGGATGGGAAACCTTATCAAATGCCTCACTGAAACCCATATACACCACATTCACTGCTCTACCTTCATCAATGTGTTTTGTTACATCCTCAAAGACTTCAAAAGGTTTGTAAGGCATGACCTGCCCTTGACAAAGCCATGCTGACTATCCCTAATCAGATTACATCTCTCCAAATGCTCATAAATCCTGCCTCTCAAGATCTTCTCCAACAACTGCCCAACTACTGAAGTAAGACTCACTGGTCTATAATTTCCTGGGTAATCTCTACTCCCTTTCTTAAACAAGGGAACAATGTTTGCAACCTTCCAATCCTCTAGTACTTCTCCCATCCCTATTAATAATGCAAAGATCATCAGCAGAGGCTCAGCAATCTCCTCCCTTGCTTCGCACAGCAGCCTGTAGTAAATGTCGTCTGGCCCTGGTGACTTATCTGACTTAATACCCTTCAAAAGCTCCAGCACAGCCTCTTTCTTAATATCTATACACTCAAGTGTTTCAGTCTGCTGTATGTCACCCCCACAATTGCCAAGGTCCTTTTCACTGGTGAACACTGAAGCAAAGTATTCATTAAGTACTTCTGCTACCTCCTTCAATTCCATGCACTATCGCACCTGATTGGTCCTTTTCTCACACGGCTCATCCTCTTGCTCTTCACATACTTGTAAAATGCCTTGGGGTTTTCCTTAATCCTGCTCACCAAGGCCTTCTCATGGCCCCTTTTAGCTCTCCTAATTTCATTAAATGTGCCTTCCTAGCATATTTGTAATTTTCTAGAGCTCTAACGGTACCTAGTTTCTTGAACTCTTCATAAGTTTTTCTTTTCTTCTTAACTAGATTTTCTATATCCTTTGTACACCATGGTTTTTTTACCCTACAATCCTTTCTGTGACTCAATGGAATATACCTCCTGTATGCAGAACGCCATGCAAATGTTACCTGAACCTTTGCCATATTTCTGCCATGCATTTCTGAGGACATCTGCTTCCAACTTATGTTCTCAAGTTCCTGACTAATAGCGTCATATTTCCCCTACTCCGATTAAATGTTTTCCCAAATTGTCTGCTCTAATCCCTTTCTAGTGCCATGGTAAAGGAGATAGAGTTGTGATCATTACCTCCAAAATGCTCTCCACGGAAAGACCTGACACCTGATCAGGTTCGTTTCCCAATACCTTCCTGAACACATCTAACAAATTCCACATCCTTTGCTCTAAAGAGATGCGCTCAATATTAGGCAAGTTAAAATCACCAACCGCAACAACCCTATTATTATTGCACTGTTCCAGAATCTGCCTCCCTATCTACTCCTCAATGTCTCTTTCACTACTGGGAGATCTATAAGAAACACCCAGTAGGATTATTACCCCCTTGCTGTTTCTGACTTCCACCCACAATGACTCAGTAGACAATCCCTCCATGCCTTCCTCCTTTTCTGCAGCTGTGATACTATCCCCGATTTGCAGTACCTTTCCCCCACCTCATTTGCTTCCCTCCCTGTTCTTTTTGAAATATCTGAAGCCTGGCACATTCAGCGGCCATTCCTGCACCTGAGTCATCCAAGTCTCTGTAATGGCCACAACATCATAGTTCCACGTATTGATCCATGCTCCAAGTTCAGCCACCTTGTTTATGATACTCCTTGCAATAAAATGGACACATACCAAACCATCTGGCTGAGTGCTTCTTTGCTCTATCATCTACCTATCCTTCCTCATAAACTCCCAGAAGCTGTCGCTACTTGTGCACCACCCGCCCCATCCTCTGCCTATTCACTTCGGTTCCCATCCCCCTGCAAATCTAGTTTAAACCCTCCCCAATAGCATTAACAAACCTCTCTCCCAGGATATTGGTTCCCCTCCAGTTCAGGTGCAACCCGTCCCACTTGTACAGGTCACCCCTTCCCCATAAAGGATTCAATGATCCAAGAACTTGAAACCCTGCCCCATGCAACATCTCATCAGCCACTCATTCACCTGCACTATCTTCCTGTTCTGACATTAGCTAGCTCGTGGCACCGGGAGTAATCCAGAGATTCCCACCCTGGAGGTCCTTCTCTTCAGCCTCCTTCCTAACTCCATAAACTTACTGCGCAGGACCTCTACCCCTCTCCTGCCTATGCTGTTGGTACCAATGTGTATCACGATCTCCAGCTGCTCACCCTCCAAGAATATTCTGCAATCACTCAGAGACATCCTGGACCCTAGCACCCGGGAGGCAACACACTATCCTGGTGTCTCTTTTGCTGCCGCAGAATCTTCTATCTGTCCCCCTAATTACTGAGTCCTCTATGACTATTGGTCCACCTCACTTCACCCTATCCTTCTGAGGCTCAGAGCCGGCCACAGTGCTATCGGTCTGGCTGCTGCTTCCTTGCCCACATAGGTCACCCCCAACAGCAGTATCCAAAGGGGTATACCAGCTGCTGAGAGGAATGGCCACAAGGGGACCCTGCACTGATTTCCTTCTTCCTTTATTTCTCTCGGTGTTCACCCACCTACTACCTGAATTCTGCACTCTAGGTGTAACCACCTGCTCGGAAGTCGTATCTATCAATTGCTCTGTCTCCCGGATGATCCTAAGTTCATCCATCCCCAGCTCCTTAATGCAGCCTTTCATGAACTGGAGTTGGCTGCACTTCCTGCAGGTGTAGTCATCAGGGAGACCATCAGGTTCCATGAATTCCCACATCCTACAGGAGGAGCGTTCCACTGCCATATCTGCCATCCCGTCTGCACTGTACAATGGGCAACCAAGACCAAATGTTCTAACCTGTTTCTTTGGCCTCAGCCTCTTCTCGTTGAAGCCTCCTAAGTCAAAGCCTAATGCTTCTATTCTCACCGCTGGCCTACTTCCAACAATGGCCTCCCTGTTTGCCCCTTCTGTACTTTTATTTAGTTCGAAGTGCTTGCTCTGTTCCCAATGCTGATTGGACCTCAGGGATGTCTGAACGTCCGCAAATCTCTCCTTTTATACCAGCTGCACTGACCTGCAAGTAACCTCTTCGTAGTGCACTGCTCCTTACGCTGAATGGATCTCTGGGATGTCTGAATGCCCGTGAAGCTCTCCTTTTATACCTTTAAAGATGTCCTGATGGTGAGAAGATGGTACCCATAATGGAGTCTGCAACGTTCTGTAGCTCTTTCTGATCCTGTATATTGGAACCTTCATACCTGACAGTGATGCAACCAGTCAGAGTGCTCTCTACTGTACAACGACAGCAATTTAACAGAATCTTTGGTAACATACTAAATCTCCTCAAACCCTAATGAAGTATAGCTGCTGGAATGCCTTCTTCATGACTGTATCAATATGTTGGACCCAACATAGATCATTTGAGATGTTGACACCAAGTAACTTCGAGCTGCTCACTCTTTCTTTGTAATTGGAAGAGTTTCATGTATAATTCATATTCTGCGTGTTGTCAGTAACCCCATGTCTGTATTGCTGTTGCAAGGGATTTTAGATTATACCGTACCTGATTGTATTCGTGTACAGACAATAAACTTGACTTGGCAATGACTTTCTTAATTGTTGTTCCTTTTCACCCTTTGTGGTACATCAGGCACTATATTTTTTTGCCATTTTCGTAGCCTTTGACAGTTTTTTACAAGTTGCTAGCTTGACACTCAACCCAGCACAGATGGAAAGCATGCAAGGGGTCAATCGGATTAGAACTCAGGACCATTCGCCTCAAAGTCTGGTGCTGATGCGAGTACAGCACCGGCCGGCAATGTCTTTCTTAATGTTTTATCTGTATTTGTGCAATTATTTTGGGCAAGGCGTTGGTCAAAAGGCATAGAGAACGAGCAGGTTAATAGCTTGTTCCATCTTCTCACTTTAATAGGTTAGTCATAGTCATACTTTATTGATCCTGGGGGAAATTGGTTTTCGTTACAGTTGCGCCATAAATAATAAATAGTAATAGAACCATAAATAGTTAAATAGTAATATGTAAATTATGCCAGTAAATTATGAAATAAGTCCAGGACCAGCCTATTGGCTCAGGGTGTCTGACCCTCCAAGGGAGGAGTTGTAAAGTTTGATGGCCACAGGCAGGAATGACTTCCTATGACGCTCAGTGCTGCATCTCGGTGGAATGAGTCTCTGGCTGAATGTACTCCTGTGCCCAACCAGTACATTATGTAGTGGATGGGAGACATTGACCAAGATGGCAGCAACTTGGACAGCATTCTCTTTTCAGACACCACTGTGAGAGAGTCCAGTTCCATCCCCACAACATCACTGGCCTTACGAATGAAGGTTGTTTATTTACAAAAAAAAAATCCTACAGCAAAACACTATACAATAATTAGGGTTTCATAAACTATTTACAGTTTTGAATTAAAATACAATTATTAGTATTTACAACACACTCTAGCCCTTTAGTGGTCCCACCATTCACAAACATCCCCCAATGTGCCCTGCTGCTTCTCCAAGAAAACCCGGGTACAGAAAACAGACTTGAACTTGCAATCTTCTGCCACACTGTCTCTTCTCCCACATTAACAGTTGCAGCATGTGTCCTGAACGGAAATGAACTCATTAGATGATTGCATGTTACGCTGGTGTAATTCTGAGTGGGAGAGAGTTGGACCTATGTGTGGAGTTTATTACAACAGACGGTGCAAAGTGCCAGGTCGTCACAACTTGTCAGCCTTATGAATGAACGTTTGTTGAATTGAACGTTACTGAGGCACAGTGAAAAATAGGCATGTGAGACGGCTGGAAAATTTCTGTCAGTTCTTCCACCATGCCTTCCCTTTCAAAACCACTGCATTGCTTACTAAGTTTGACTTATTACCATAAGAGAAATGGTGGTGAACAAATCCAAGCTCAGAAGCTCAGAGAGTGAAATTAATGTTTGTGCATAATTTTGAGAGTAATGTTGAAAATTGATGAGAAGTATTTTAAACTCTACGATTTTCTGACAAGCAAATACTGCTTGGCCATTATTTTTAAGCAGGATAATAATTTTTTGGATTCTTTTATTGAAAAACCTCTGCAAAGATTGAGTATACACCTCATATATATCTGTTGTTATTTATGTATTTAGCGATACACCACAGTAACAGGCCCTTCTGGCACAGTAAGCTAGTGCCACACGATTCCACCCATGTGACCAACCAGCTACTCAGTCTACATCTTTGGAATGTGGGAGGAAGCTGGAGAACTGGAGGAAACCAGGTCACACGAAGAGCGTATAAACTCTTAACAGACGGGGGCTGAATTGAAACCAGGTCATTGGTGCTGTGGCAGCTTTACGCTAACCTCTACGGCTCTGTGCCACCCAATTACCTGAGCTCACAGTCTGTGCAGCGGACTACAGAGTCATATTCATAGCGCAATATAGCACATTCAGCCCGACAGGTCTATGTCAACCCCAGTGACCACAAAGCTAGTCCCAATTTCCAGCATTCAACCCATATCCCTCTAAGCCCAATCCCGACATGTACCAATCCAAGTGTTTCTTAAATCATAATATTGAATCTGTCTCAACCACTTCATCTTATAGGGGTTCCCAATCTTGTTTATGCCGTGGAACCTTACCATTAACTGAGGGGTTCATGGACACAAGGTTGGGAACCCCTGCAGCTCATATACTGTACTTAATACCTTCTGCAGGAAAACATTACCCCTCAGGTCCCTTTGCCCAACCACGATAAGTATATGCCCTTGGCTTTGGACTCCCCTTACCCGAGAAAAAGACTGATACCATCCACACTATTCATACCGTACCTCTCATAATTTTAATCATTTCTATAAGATAACACACAGAAAATGCTATGGGAACTCAACAGGTCAGGCAGCATCTACAGAAATAAATAGATAGTTGACATTTCAGGCTGAGACCCTTCTTCAGGACTGAGAAGAAAGGGGGAAGATGCCAGATTGAAAAGGCAGGTGGAGAGGAAAGAGACTAGCTAGAAGGTGATAGGTAAAGCCAAGTTTTTTTAATTTCTATAATTTTGCCCCATCATTCCAAGGAATAAAGACCTAACATGGGCAATCTCTCTCAGGCACTCTTGTCATAACAACAACCTCATAAATCTTTTCAACTTTTTCTTTAGAAAAGTCTTATTATACACAACCTAAGCATATTTGGGTCTGATGGGATTACAGTGGTGCTGGAAAGTTTGTGAATCCTCTACAATTTTCTCTATGTCTGCATAAATATGACCTAAAATGTGATCAGATCTTGACGTAAGTCCTAAAACTAGATAAAGAGAACACAATTAAATAAGTAACACAAAAACATTAAGCATGTTCATTTATTATTTGAGAAAAATGATCGAATATTACATATATTTATTGGAAAAAGTATGTGAAACTTTGATTTCAGTAACTGGTGTGATCCTCTTGTACAGCAATAACTGCAGTGCTGCCAGGATAATCAGGGACACGACCCACCCAGCCAACAAATTTTATGTCCCTCTTCCCTCCGGGAGAAGGCTCAAGAGCTTGAAGACTTGTACAGCCAGATTTGGGAACAGCTTCTTTCCAACTGTGATAAGACTGCGGAACAGATCCTGACCCGGATCTGGGCCGTACCCTCCAAATATCCCGACCTGCCTCTCGGTTTTTTTGCCACTACTTTACTTTCCCTTTTCTATTTTCTATTGATGATTTATAATTTAAGTTTTTAATACTTACTATCAATTTGTACTCCAGGAAGCGCAAAGCGCAGAATCAAATATCGCTGTGATGATTGTACGCTCTAGTATCAATTATTTGGCGACAATAAAGTATAAAGTATAAACTTCAACCAAATGTAACCAGTAGCTGTTGATCAGTCCTGCACATCGGCTTGGAGGAATATTAGGTCGTTCCTCCTTACAAAACTGCTTCAACTCTCGGATGTTGGTGGGTTTCCTTGCATGAACTGCTTGCTTCATGTCCTTCCACAACATTTCTATAGGATTAAGGTCAGGACATTAACCCAGTCATTCCAAAACATGCATTTTCTTCTTTTTAAACCATTCTGCTGTTGATTTACTCTTGTTTTCAGGATAATTGTCTTGTTACATTATTCAACTTCTATTAAGCTTTAGGTGACAGGCTGCTACCCTGATAAACTCCTGTAAAATGTCTTGATATAATTTTGAATTCATTGCTCCCTCAACGATTGTAAGCTGTCTAGGCCCTGGGGTAGCAGAGCAGCCCCAAACCATGCTTCACAGTTGGGATGAGGCTTTGCCGTTTTGTATGCAGTGCCATTTTCCTTCTGACATAGTGGTGTGCATTTTTGCCAAAAAGTTCAACTTTTGTCTCATCTGGAACATTGTCCCAGCAGCACTGTTGAACATCCAGGTGGTCTTTTGCAAACTTGAGACATGCAGCAATGTCCTTTTTTTGGAGAACAGTGGTTTCCTCCATGGTGTCCTTCTAAGAACGCCACTTTTGTTCAGTGTTTTTCTTATGGTGGACATATGGACAGAGATGTTAGCAAGTTCTAGCGATCTCTGCTGGTCTTTTGCCGTTACCCTTAGGTTCTTTTCCACCTCATTCAATATTGCATGTTGTGCTCTTGAGCTCTTGGCGAGAGTAGCAACAGTATTGAGTTTCCTCCATTTGTAGATAATTTCTCTTGCTGTGGACTGATGAACATTCAGGTCTTTAGAAATGCCTTTGTAGAGACTTCCAGTAAGATGGCGATAGGTTAATCACTTAAAATTGTTGCTCCGTTTCATTTCTTACCTCTGCACTTCTTATCTTCCTTTTTCTACACCAGACTGCTAATTTTTTTTTGTTCTCCTACCTGCCTGCGAATACGTCTGTCTTACAATGGCCTTCAAGTCCTCTAAAGCTGGGAAAAAAGAAATCTCTGCGACTGCCTCTGGCTCCTCTGTCGACATTATCGCCATTCTGGACCAGCACCGTCAAGAGATTATATCTGAATTTAAGTCCGAATATAAGTCTTCCTTCAGTTCTTTGGAGTTAAAATTGGATCAAATCAATTCCAAAGTGGAGGATCATGCCATTTGTCTCTCTCATCTTGACTTAGAAACTGAAGATTTAAAATGTCGCGTTCAGCAGCTGGAAGCCGTTTGCTCTAATTTGAGTGAGAATAACACCGAGTTATCATTGAAAATAGCTGATCTCAAAGGTTGGAGCAGAAGGCATAATCTATGAATCCCTGGTCTGCCAGAGGCTATCGAAAGCGGAGCTCCTGTTGAATTTTTTTCCTCTTTACTTTGTGAGATTTTTGGGAAAGAGACTCTTCTGAATTGACCCAAGTTAGACAGAGCCCACCGTATATTTTGGTTTAAGCCTGAATTGGGCTCCTGGCCACGCCCAGTTATACTCTGTTTTCATCCCTATCAGGTGAAAAACCTTTTGATTATGGAAGCGCTTCGGAGAGGAAAATTGCATTACAAGGGCCATCCCATTCGTATTGTTGAAGGTTATGCTCCTCAAGTTTTAAGGCTGCGTGCCGATTACACAGGTGTAATGAAAGAGTTTTACAATGGTGGATTCAGGCCCTCGCTACATTACCCCGCCCATCTCCGAATATCTTAGTACTGGGGACAAAAAATGGTTCAACTCTGTTACAGAAGCTAAGGAATTCATCGGAAGTCTCCCTGCCACTGCGACTTCTTCAGACTCGATTTGATTATTTAAAATGGCCGATTGGTACTTGTTTCTCTTTCTTTGTTTTTTTTTCCCTGTTTTCTTTTAAAATTTAATTTTTAATTACTGAATTCTTTTTTATTTTTTTTCACGGGTGTGGTAGTCTGGATTATTATTTCAAGTTAAGTCTAATACTTTTTGATAGTACTGTTTTCTTTTTTCTCTTTATGTACAATTTTAATTCGAAGTGCATATGTCATGGTTTGGATTGCGGTCCCTTTAAATTTACCTTGTTTATGTTATGATCCGGACCGTTGATTCCCTGTTTTCCCATGTCCCTCGACTTTGGTGATTAGAGGCAATTAATGCTCGGCTGAACCGGTAGTTTATAGTCTCCGGCTTTCAGCCGTTCGGTGCCGGAGCGTCTGCAAAGTCACGGCGTCCCAATGTCATCTGGCCGGAGCAAGCCTTGTCTCTGCCCGAAGTGAGTGCCGGTAATTTGCCCTTCCTCACCGGAACAACCCTGTCCAGTTACCTTGCCGAAGTGAGCCTGCAAAGTTTCCTCATCAGGGTGGGTCCGTCAGTTAACCCGCCGGAGAGAATCAAGAACCGCTGTCTTCTGTTCCCGGGCTGAATCGAGAGCTCGCCACTACCCGGAGGCTCCAAGTCATTCAAGCACCAAGTCAAGTCCTGGCCCTGGCGACATTCTAGCACCAAGTCAAGTCCTGGCCCTGGCCGCATTCTAGCACCAAGTCAAGTCCTGTCCCTGGCGGCATTCAAGCACCAAGTCAAGTCCTGGTCCTAGTGGCATTCAAGCACCAAGTCAAGTCCTGGCCCTGGCGGCATTCAAGCACCAAGTCAAGTCCTGGTCCTAGTGGCATTCAAGCACCAAGTCAAGTCCTGGCCCTGGCGGCATTCAAGCACCAAGTCAAGTCCTGGTCCTAGTGGCATTCAAGCATCAAGTCAAGTCCTGGCCCTGGCGGCATTCAAGCACCAAGTCAAGTCCTGGCCCTGGCGGCATTCAAGCACCAAGTCAAGTCCTGGCCCTGGCGGCTTCCCAGTTCTGAGTCAAATCCTGGCCCTGGCGGTCTGTGATTCCTGTCCTACCCCCTTGTCTGAATCCCATCTCTGCCCCTCTGGCCTCTAGCCCTCGTCTGTAGCCCCTGCCTGCACTTCGGTCTAGTTCCATTGCCGGAGCTAGATAAGTACTATCTGGTGTTCATTCGTGTTGGTCTTGTCGTGTCTTGTCCTCGCCTCCGTGGGGTAAGTCCGGTCGGCTTGCCATTGCCCCGCGGAGGGTCATGAATCCCGGCCCTATGTCCTGTACCAAAGGAGGCGTCCCGGCTCTCTGTTCTGTGTGTGAGTCCCAGCCCTATGTCCTGTACTCAAGGAGGGGTCCCAACTCTGTGTTCTGTGTATGTGTCCATAGTTCCATGTACCTGCTCCCCGAGACCGAGGCTCTGTTTTCCATGTTCCTCCTCTCCCTAGCCCATGTCATGTCCTTGCCTGGTTCCGGGGTCCGAGCCCGAGGCAAGACCCAGGTACTGGGTCCTTGCCCAGTCTTGGGCTCGGAGTCCATACCCTAGCCTCTTCATGTCTCCTCTAGTTCTGGGAGCCGATTCCGAGTCCTAGCTCTGACCTTTGGTCCCAGCCCAGTTGTAGTCCTCAGTCCGCTATTCCTACTCCTGCCTTGCTCTCCTGGTTTCGAACAATAAACTAAATTTAATTAACCTCACAAGATGTGTCTTGCATTTGGGTCCACCCTTGCTCCCAATCCCCCACCAGTGTGACAGGACGCTCCCGCCAAACGTGGACCCAGCAGACACAAACTGTTTATCCAAACTCTTGTCAGCCTGAAAGTCAAGGTGTTGTTGTTCTGTTTTGCCCGCCAGTCAAATCCCCCCCACCCACCCGGGTCATTGATAATACAGGGAAATCTGTTGGTCGCCTGGAGGCTCCCATTGGGAGGAGGGTACTGTCATGGTCCGGATCGGGGTCCCTTTAAATTTACCTTGTTTATGTTACGATCTGGACCATTGATTCCCTGTTTTCCCGTGTCCCTCGACTTTGGTGATTAGAGGCAATTAACGCTTGGCTAAACCGGTAGTTTACAGTCTCCGGCTTTCAGCCATTCGGCGCGGAAGCGTCTGCAAAGTTACGGCGTGCCAATGTCATCTGGCCGGAGCGAGCCTAGCCTCTGCCGAAGCGAGTGCCGGTAATTCGCCCTTCCTCACTTGAGCAACCCAATCCAGTTACCTCGCCGAAGTGAGCCTGCAAAGTTTCCTCATCAAGGTGGGTCCATCAGTTAACCTGCCGGAGGGAATCAAGAACCGCTGTCTTCTGTTCCCGGGCCGAGTCGAGAGCTCGTCACTACCCGGAGGCTCCAAGTCATGTCCTGGCTCCGGCAGCATTCAAGCACCAAGTCAAGTCCTGTCCCTGGCATTTCGTAGCTGTGCTGAATTGATGGGGATTTGGAGGGGAGGTGCTGAGTATAAAGCTTCCCTTTATGCTGATGATCTTTTACTTTTTATATCAAACCCTACTACCTCCTTACCCTTAATGCTTTCACTTCTTAATGAATTTAGTCAGCTTTTTGGTTATAAACTTAATTTACAGAAGTGTGAACTCTTTCCAATTAATAGAGAAGCACAAGCTTTAGTGTTCCATGACCTCCCGTTTGAAGTAGTTAACAGTCAATTCACTTATCTTGGTATTACAGTAACAAGGAACCTTAAGAATCTTTTTCGAGAAGATTTTACCAATCTTCTAAACTCTACAAAACAGAGTTTGACACAGTGGTCACCCTTGTCTATGTCTCTTGTAGGTCGTATTAATGTCTTTAAAATGTATATCCTTCCTAAATTTTTGAATCTATTTCAGTCTTTACCAAGTTTTATTTCTAAAGCCTTTTTTGATGGTTTAGATTCTATTATTTCATCTTATCTATGGAAGGGTAAACTCCCTAGACATGATAAAGCTCACCTTCAAAAATCTAAAAAGGAAGGTTGTATGGCCTTGCCTAATTTTCATTTATATTATTGGGTAGCCAATATTCATTGTCTTATTTTTTGGTCTTTCTTCCATAATAAGTCTGACTGCCCAAAATGGATGGCAATGCAGTTGAACTCTACTAAGGATCCTTCAATTCCTGCACTTCTGGGTTCCGCTCTTCCTTGTTATTTGCCTAGACTTATTGTTAATCCTTTTATCAGACATACTTTAAGAATATGGGCTCAGTTTAGAAAATTTAATGTTCTTCATGGTTTTTCTCTTTCTAGTCCTATTTTACACAATCATCTTTTCCTACCTTCTATGCAGGATTCGACATTTTATGATTGGTATAGAAAAGGTATTAGGTGCTTTGAAGATCTTTTCATAGATAATCATTTTGCAACTTTTCAACAACTACCTGTAAGGTTTAATCTACCTAATACTCATTTCTTTAGATATCTTCAAATTAGACATTTCATTAACCCTTTGATATCAAACTTTCCTGAGATGCCTGAGAAAAATATTCTGGACTTGTTTCTTTGTATCAATCTGTTGGGTAAAGGTTTAATATCTGCTATTCGGGATAAGTGAGTGATTTTGAGGTGTGCCCCCTTCGATAAGATTAGAATTGTCTGGGAACATGATTTAAATATCTCCTTATCTGATGTGGTTTGGGATTCAATTCTTAAGTCAGTCAACTCAATCTCTCCATGTGCTCGCTACTGCCTTTTGCAGTTTAAGGTTGTACAGAGGGCTCATATGTCTAAAACTAAATTATTGCGGTTTAACCCTGATATTAGTCCTGTCTGTGATAAGTGTAAAGGGGCTGAGGCTCCCCTTATTCACATGTACTGGATCTGTCCTAGTCTAGAGAAATTCTGGAGAGAAAGTTTTTTCAACCTGAAACTTGATGATCTACCAGCACATGGAGATGTCCGTGGGAGAATGCTGCCGACTGGCACATCCTCGGCTGCAGGAGTACGTGCTGAGGGACGCACTGAAACTTGGTGCAGCCACCGCAAGGGCCCGGTGGGGAAGGACCACGGTTTAAGTTTCTTCACCCGCGGGAGTGGGAGGGGTCGGGTGGCAGGGAGTATAACCCTCAACAATGATGTGATAAGGTGAACAACAGGAGTGCCACGTGGGTGGCCAAAAGAATGGATATGTACAGACCATAATGGGAACGTATGTAAAGGATGGAAAGTTAGTGAATGGTTTATTGTATATAATTTTATTTTTGAATAAAGTATATTTTGAAATTTAAAAAAATCTCATATTCTTAATTGCCATTTTGAACCTAATCCTCTGGTTGCTCTTTTAGACACCTTGGGTGAAGTAGATATGCACTTGACTCCGACTAAATGTCGAACATTATCTTTTGCCTCTCTCTTGGCTAGATGGTTGGTTCTTCTTAGGTGGAAAGATGCTGCCCCACCCACTCACACTCAATGGCTTAGTGATATTATGGCCTGTTTAGACCTTGAAAAGATTAATTATTCACTTCTTAATTCGGACTTAAAGTTTCATAAGGTATGGGGACGTTTTCTTGAATATTTTCATAACTCTTCTTTAGGTTAATTTTATCCCTTTTTTGTATGCTGCAATCCTTACTTTCAGCTTTTTTTTTGTAAGTTATATGGTTTTTTTGTTTTGAATTACATTACACTTTTGGTAGTTGGCATTATACTTTCTTTTTTTTCCTGCATATATTTACAGTTCTCTGGGGTTGAATGCTCTGATTATTTTTTTTTTATTTTACACGCAGAAATGGTTGGCCTGGGTTTTTTTTTTCAGTGGGAGGTTGGGGTGGATACTAGTTTTACATAATTCTATTTTGGGTGCTTTTTTATTGTTATGAATGATATATTGTATTTGTTTGTTTCACACTGTATAAATCTCCATTTTGTTCTTTTTTTTTCTGTAGTTTTACGCATAAAAAATTAATTAAAAAAAGAAATGCTTTTGTAGCCTTTTTCAGCTTCATGTTCTCCTTCTAAGGTACTCTGAAAATTGTTTTGATCGAGGCATGTAGCACATAAACAGATCTTTCTTGAGAAGAGTAGGCTCTGTCAGTAACTTGACTCTGTGTGCCTTTTTTTTATAGAGCAGGGCATCTCTACAACCCACACCTTCAATCTCATCTCATTGATTGGAATACCTGACTCCAAATAGTTTTTGTAGAAGGCATTACCCCAGAGGTTCACATACTTTTTCCACAAATACATGTAATATTGGATCATGTTTCTCAATAAATAAATGAACACGCATATTGTTTTTGTGTTATTTATTTAAATGGGTTCTCTTTATCTAGTTTTCAGATTTATGTGAAGATCTGATCACATTTTAGGTCATATTTATGCAGAAATAGAGAAAATTCTGCAGGGTTCACAAACTTTCTGGCACCAATGTATATTAGATTCAATTTGAGTAGCTATATTTGTCACATGTATTTCGAAACATTAAAACATGCAGTAAAGTGCATCACTTCATCAATGGCCAACACAGTCCAAGGGTGTACTAGCAGTAGCCCACAGGTGTCGTCATGTTTCCGGTGCCAACAAGCATGTCCACAACTTACTATTGTGAGAGACGATATAAGATCTACAGAGCAGAATGTTTAGTCCATCTGGGTAGAGATTAAGAATAGTAAAGGGAAAAAAAAATCACTGGTGGGTGTTGTCTATAGGCCACTTAATAAAAATATTGCAGTGGCAGAGGTGATTAACCAAGAAATAACTGAGGCTTGTAAGAACGGAACAACAATTGTCATGGGGGATTTTAACTTCCACATAGATTGGGTAAATCAGGTTTTGGTCAAGGAAATCTTGAGGAGAACTTCATAGAATGCATCCGTGATGGCTTTCTTGAGTAGCATGTTAATGAACCTTCAAGGG
The DNA here is from genome assembly GCF_963921235.1 of Mobula hypostoma. NCBI lineage: Eukaryota > Metazoa > Chordata > Chondrichthyes > Myliobatiformes > Myliobatidae > Mobula > Mobula hypostoma. The sequence continues at coordinate 174,098,520 of NC_086103.1, forward strand.
AAAATACTATCTTAGATTTAGTCCAGTGCAACGAGACAGGTAAGATTAACGATCTTGTGGTCAGGGAGGCTCCTGGAAAGAGTGATCATAGTATGACTGAATTTCGCATACAGATGGAGGATGAAATAGTTAGATCTAAAACTAGTGTATTATGCTTGAAGAAGGGAGACTACAACGGAACGAGGGTGGAGTTGGCTAATGTGGATTGGGAGCACAGGCTATTTGGTAGGACAGTTGAGGAACAGTGGAATACTTTCAAAGAGATTTTTCACAGTGCTCAACAGAAGCATGTTCCAGTCAAAAGTAAGGACTGTAAGTGTCGGGAGAGCCTGCCTTGGATAACGAAGGAAATAAAAGATTGTATCAAATAAAAAGCTCATGTGTACAAAGTCGCAGAGAGTAGTGGGAGACTGCAGGATTGGGAAAACTTTAAAAAGCAAAGAGAACAACTAGACAAGAAATAAGGAAAGGGAAGATAGAGTATGAAAGTAAATTAGCACAAAATATAAAAACAGGTAACAAAAGTTTTTATAAATATATAAAGCGAAAGAAGGTGGCTAAAGTCAACACAGGTCCCTTGGAAGACGAGAAGGGGAAATTGATATTGGGTGATAAGGAAATGGCTGAGGCATTGAATGACTATTATATGTCAGTCTTCACGGTGGAAGACACATCTAATATGCCAAAGAAGGATGTTATGGATGAAACGGGAGGTAAGGACCTCGATAAAATCACTGTCACTAAAGACATAGTGATGAGCAAACTAGAGGGCCTGAAGGTGGATAAGTCCCCTGGTCCTGATGGGATGCATCCCAGGGTGCTGAGGGAATTGGCGGAGGTTATAGTAGACGCGTTGATAATCATTTACCAAAATTCTCTAGACTCTGGGCAGGTCCCGGCGGATTGGAAGACAGCAAATGTCTCATCACTTTTTTAAAAAGGGTGTAGCCAAAAGACGGGCAACTATAGGCCAGCTAGCTTAACATCTGTAGTCGGGAAAATGCTTGAACCTGTCGTTGAGGAAGAAATAGCGAAACATTTAGAAAGGAGTGGTTCCATTAGACAGATGCAGCATGGATTCAGAAAGGGCAGGTCCTGTTTGACAAACTTACTGGAGTACTTTGAGGACATAATGAGTGCAGTGGGTAGAGGGGAACAAATGGATGTCATATACTTGGATTTCCAGAAGGCGTTTGGCATTTGAAAAGGTGCCGCACAAGAGACTTATAAATAAGATACGGATGCATGGAATTGGAGGAAGTGTATTGGCATGGATAGTGGATTGGTTAACCAATAGAAGGCAGAGAGTTGGTCTAAATGGGTGTTTCTCCAGTTGGCAGTCAGTGGTGAGTGGGGTGCCGAGGGGTCGGTGCTGGGCCCGCAGCTGTTTACCATTTACATTGATGATTTGGAAGAGGGGACTGAGTGCAGCGTAGCAAAATTTGCTGATGACACTAAACTGAGTGGAAAAGCAAATTGTACAGAGGATGTGGAGAGTCTGCAGAGGGATATAGATAGGTTAAGTGAGTGGGCCAAGGTCTGGCAGATGGAATACAACGTTGGTAAATGCGAGATCATGCACTTTGGAAGGAATACTAGAAGAGCAGATTATTATTTAAATGGTGAAAGATTGCAGCATGCTGTTGTGCAGAGGGACTTGGGAGATCTTGTGCATAAATCGCAAAATGTTGGCTTGCAGGTACAATAGGTTATTAAGAAGGCAAACGGGATGTTGGCCTTCATTGCTAGAGGGATTGAATTCGAGAGCAGGAAGGTCATGCTGCAAATATATAGGGTACTGGTGAGGCTGCACCTGGACTACTGTGCGCAGTTTTGGTCTCCATACTTGAGAAGGATATACTGGCTTTGGAGGCAGTGCAGAGGAGGTTCACCAGGTTGATTCCAGAGATGAAAGGGTTAACCTATGAGGAGAGATTGAGTCGCCTGGGACTATACTCTCTGGAGTTCAGAAGAATGAGAGGGGATCTTATAGAAACATACAAAATTTTGAAAGGGATAGATAAGATAGAAGTAGGAAATTTGTCTCCATTGGTAGGTGAGACTAGAACTAGGGGACATTGCCTCAAGATTCAGGGGAGAAGATTTAGGACGGAGATGAGGAGAAACTGTTTTTCCCAGAGAGTGGTGAATCTGTGGAATTCTCTGCCCAGGGAAGCAGTTGAGGCTTCTTCACTAAATATATTTAAGAAACAGTTAGATAGGTTTTTACATAGAAGGGGAATTAAGGGTTATGGGGAAAAGGCAGGTAGATGGAGCTGTTTACGGACAGATCAGCCATGATCTTATTGAATGGTAGGGCAGACTCGATGGGCCAGATGGCCTACTCCTGCTCCTTTTTCTTAGGTTCTTATGTCCTTATTAACCTATATCTCTTTAGAATGTGAAAGGAAACTGGAGCACCCAGAACAAACTCATATGGTCACTGGGAGAACATACAAACTCCTTGCTGACAGTTGCAGGAATTGAAATCTGATTGCTGACATTGCAATAATGCTATGCCAACCATTAGTAGTGCGATCACTTGGGACGAGCATGACGTTCTCCTAAGGATTTGCATATTGGTGGGTCTTCAGGTGGCAGCAGAGGCCAATCTGGGATTCGCATATTCCGAGGGGCTTCCAGACCTCACAATCCTGCCCCTCTTGCTCTTGCTGATTGCCACAGGAGTTAATCCAGAAGGTTAGGGTGGATTTCCTAAATGGAGAACCCCAGGGTGTGACTCTGTTTAACACGGGAAGGTTGATACAGAGAAGCCACCACATGGTCCTGGACAGATTGGGGTCAGGGTCCAGGATCCAGAGTCTTGGCAAGTTCACTGCCGCAGCCTTCCTCCACCTTCACTGCCACTGTGATATGTCATCATCTTCTGCCAGCTCTACCATTGAGGCCTTGGTTGGAACGCGCTTTGTCTGGAACCTCACCCTTGACCTGACTGCCATGAGCCAATCACCAGATGGCTAAACTCCAGACGGCATCGCTTTCTGGACCTCAAGAACTCACATGCCGCTCCATCATAATCCATGAGCTGTGAGCAGTGGCATGGGGATGCAACTCGGAATTATCAAGTGCAGTTACTTTGTTGGCTATGAACAATTGATCTAACCAGCAGACCAGATTACCTGCGGATTTCAGTCACTTTCCTTTATGAGCTAAAAACTGAGGATGGTGTGGAAAAACAGAGGCACTGAGAGCTGTTTCTTTTAACATAGAACATAGAACATAGAATAGTACAGCCACAGTACAGGCCCTTCGGCCCACAATGTTGTGCCGACCCTCAAACTCTGCCTCCCATATAAGTCCCCACCTTAGATTCCTCCATATACCTGTCTAGTAGTCTCTTAAACTTCACTAGTGTATCTGCCTCCACCACTGACTCAGGCAGTGCATTCCACGCACCAACCACTCTCTGAGTAAAAAACCTTCCTCTAATATCCCCCTTCAACTTCCCACCCCTTACCTTAAAGCCATGTCCCCTTGTATTGAGCAGTGGTGCCCTGGGGAAGAGGCGCTGGCTATCCACTCTATCTATTCCTCTTATTATCTTGTACACCTCTATCATGTCTCCTCTCATCCTCCTTCTCTCTAAAGAGTAAAGCCCTAGCTCCCTTAATCTCTGATCATAATGCATACTTTCTAGACCAGGCAGCATCCTGGTAAATCTCCTCTGTACCCTTTCCAATGCTTCCACATCCTTCCTATAGTGAGGTGACCAGAACTGGACACAGTACTCCAAGGGTGGCCTAACCAGAGTTTTGGAGAGCTGCATCATTACATCGTGACTCTTAAACTCTATCCCTTGACTTATGAAAGCTAACACCGCATAAGCTTTCTTAACTACCCTATCCACCTGTGAGGCAACTTTCAAGGATCTGTGGACATGTACCCCCAGATCCCTCTGCTCCTCCACACTACCAAGTATCCTGCCATTTACTTTGTTCTCTCTTGGAGTTTGTCCTTCCAAAGTGTACCACCTCACACTTCTCTTCGTCGAACTCCATCTGTCACTTCTCAGCCCACTTCTGCATCCTATCAATGTCTCTCTGCAACCTTTGACAATCCTCTACACTATCCACAACACCACCAACCTTTGTGTCATCTGCAAACTTGCCAACCCACCCTTCTACCCCCACATCCAGGTCGTTAATAAAAATCACAAAAAGTAGAGGTCCCAGAACAGATCCTTGTGGGACACCACTAGTCACAATCCTCCAATCTGAATGTACTCCCTCCACTACGACCCTCTGCCTTCTGCAGGCAAGCCAATTCTGAATCCACCTGGCCAAACTTCCACACCTGGCACACTTTTGAGTGTGCTATAGTGCTAAAATGTAATCACTTGAATTCTGCTTCTGGAGTTTTGCTGCACTCTAGCTGGAAATGTTGGTTCTTTATTCCACTCCATAGATGCTACCTGATCTACAGAGTTCATCTGAAAGGCTGGAGGAACTCTGCAGATCAGGCACTATCTATGGAGAGGAATAAAGAACCAGCTTTTCAGGCGGAGACAATCATTAGTGACCCATCATCATCTTACCTCTTCTTTTTTTGCCTACCCATCTGTCTACCTCTTTTTTGTCTACCTCTGGTGCACCTCCTCCTTTCCTTTCTCCAATGGACCATTATCATCAGATTCCTTCTTCTTCAGCCCTTCACCTCTTCCACCTATCACCTCCCAGCTCCTCATTTCATCTCCCCCTCCCCTACCCACCTACTTTCCCCCTCACCTGGTCTCACCTATCACCTTCTAGTTTGTACTTCTTCCCCTCCTCCCCACCTTACTATCCTGGCTTCTTCCCACTTCTTTTCAAATCCTGATTTCCTGAAGTCTTGACCCAAAATGTCGACTGTTTATTCCTCTCTATAGGTAGTCCCTGATTTGCTGATTTCCTCCAGCATTTTCTGTGTGTTGATCACTGCCTACCAGTACAGCTATTTCATTCAATCCTTCAATAGACAATGAAGCTCTTAATTTGCAGCTTTCTGTGTGTATGTCCTTGGTAGCAGGTAGGCTGGTGCCGGTGATGCATTGGGCAGTTTTGGCTACCTGTTCCAGCCCTGATGAAGGGTCTCGGCCTCAAACGTCAGTTCTTTATTCCCGTCCGCAGATGCTGCCTGACCTGCTGAGTTCCTCCAGGATTGTGTGTGTGTTACTCTGGACTTCCAGCATCCGCAGAATCTCTTGTGTTCGGAAGCAGAGTTTAATTCAAACGGTCCCAATGTTCTGAAGTGCACTTCCTATTTTTAGCAAGGTGGTCAAATGTTCAAAGCCGCAGTACAAATAACTGACCTCCTTCTGTAGTAATGCAACACTAGTAATCCATCTAGGCAACCCCAGGATGAAAGGGAATGGCTTAGGAAAACCAGACAGCATGCTAAAAGACCAGGGAAAATGTGCAGGCGGATGGAATATAATATTTAAACATTGATGGGAGGTGGGAGGTCAGGAATTTACCATATCCCAGATGATCATAATATAATAATGGATTATAGCCAGCAAAGTAACCTTAGAGAAACACTAAATACCCCCAGGCAATTAGAGTGCAAGGATGGGAGTTTTATTTTATTCATTATTCATGACAACATTAAGCTTTACACTGCCATTACTGTCTGGTTCGGTGCAGCATCCTCTCACTATATGTGAAAACCTACAGTGAGCTGCCTGGCCAGTAGAAAAGGCTGCAGTCTACCAACACTGCAGGACATGTATGTGCCCAGGTCAAAGAAACGGGCAGGAAATATTGTGGGCATTACCCAAAGAAAGCTCCCTTCTGGTGGTGGTCCTGATGAAGGGTCTATACCCCAAACATCCTCTTCATAGATGCTTCCTGATCTGCTGAGTTCCTCCAGCATTTTGGCTTTGTTGCTCTGTATTTCCAGCAATTGCAGAATCTCGTGTTTACTCTGGAAAACACTACAGGGCTATTAATACAAAAAAAAACACACCATTTTAAGTTTCTTCCCCCAGCACTTCATCTGATCAGCTATTCTTGTTAACCCCTCCCGCACCCCCGCCCCATCTAGTATGACGTCAGTCACTGCACTGTAAATACTTGATATCACTTTTTATAAAACTGTTCAAGAATCAAGGGTCAAGAATTAATTTTATTCGCCATGTGCATTTAGGAATTTGCTGTTGTATGTTGGTCAGGCTGCAATATTTAACAAAGAAATAGCATTCAACAATGATACCGAATAAAATATTATATACAAATAAAATTAAGGGTAAAATACAAATATGGAATAAAATGTGCATAAATACATAAATATCAGCATGTATTTACAATGTAAACAGCTTTATAAAAAGTGGTTTAAAGTGTTTACAGTGCAGTGATGAGTTAATACACAGTAAATACATTGCAAATGCATGCTGATAATTGTTTATTTATACGTATCTTATTCTTTAAATTTATTTTTTATATTGCTTTCTATTCTTTGTAATTGTTGAACCTTGTTGTCTTTTGTTGCATGTCACACCAACACACCACCGCAAATTCCTGATTTATATAAATGGATGAGGCAAATAAAGTTCACCTTTGAATCTCGATCCTTTAAGGGAACCACGAGTAATAAAGGAGACTGAAGCAAGGTGCCAGCCTTGAAGGGGAATGCAATATGGTGAGGTGCATGCAGGGTTATTTTCAGTCGCTATTTCTGCTGGTGCGCTGGGCTACATCCAAGAAACATTCGAGTGCCATGTGAATGATTTTCGGAACCGCACACCATGCTCGGATTGAAATATAGGCAAGTGGTATCAGTCCATACTAAAACAGAAGGTCTTGTAAGTTAATCATTGAAAGGTCAAAGAGGTGAGAAATGAGTAGACAGTAAAAAAGACAAGCCTCTGTCTCATTGTGTTTCTTAGGATTTGAACAGAGTTGACCTGTAGGTAAGGAGAAGTAAGCCTACAGTATTAACCTCAACAAGGAAGCCTATCACAGTCTCGTTACTTCCTTCACCCAGTCCACATTCATTGGCCTTTGTATTAGGAAGGGGAATAGTATTTAATTATTTAACTATTTAATATATAAATACTTACTGTAATTCACATTTTTTCTTCTAATATCATGTATTGCATTGTACTGCAGCTGCGAACACAGCAAATTTCACGACATATGCCAGAGATATTAAACCTGATTCTGATTCTGAGTATTGACAAGCATTCCTGTCACCCTGGCCATTCCCTTTTCTCTCTTCTACCTTCTGGATGAAGCATGAGAGCCTCAAAATTTAGACTCAAGATCAGCTTCTTCCCAACTGCTGTCAGACTTCTGAACCCATCACTTCTTTCACATCACCTTCCCAGTACCGCTGCCACGTTACAAAATCCTTAATTCCATGTCTTCCATTACTGTCACTTTAGCATAAACACAAGAGTTTCTGCAGATGCTGGAAATCCAGAGTGACACACACACACAAAGTGTTGGAGGAACTCAGCAGGTCAGGCAGCATCTACGGAGAAGAATAGACAGACAATATTTCAGGCCTGATGAAGTGTCTCAGCCTGAAACATCAATTATTTATTCTCCTCCCAAGATAATGCCTGACCTGCTGGGTTCCTCTGGCATTTTAACATTCCTTTTCACTATACTGAGCATTATTCAGTCATTTTGCACTTGTTGTTATATTTATTGTTGTAGTTTTATTACCATCTGTATTATTTACTCTGTGAATTTCACATGCATGTGCAAAAAACTTCTTTGCATCCTGGTGTATACGACAACAAACGAATCTGAATCTGGGGTGTATGGGATGTTCAGGAGGATTAGCACCTCTGGTGAAGGGGTCTGTCAAGTCCATCCAGGGGTAGCTCACTTACTTTTGTGTCCTGTGGACCCTTAGCTCTCACCTGCGGCTCCAAGTAGCTGTTTGCAGACGACAGCAGCCACACTCCAGTACACCGCTTCGACAGGTGATCGAAACCAGGTGAGGGTAGCCGGCAGCCTCATTGCCAGGTGAGACAGGGACGTGCCTGTCCTAGCATGCAAAATCAGCTCCAGCGGAATGGGCAGGTGAGATTTACACTTATTCCAGGAAGGTGGTTCTGCAATACTCCATGGAGAGCAGAGGACATGACAAGGCACAGAAGACATCATGATCATCCACTGTAACCAAGGAAGACCCAGTTTGTGATGACTGTTCATACCACTGGATCCAGACTTCTGCAATCAAGAGAGTGGAACTGACCAGTATAATGACTTTTCCACTTTAAAAACCCTTGCGTACTGGTTTCCTCTCATCTTCAGACACGCTGGACCAACCTGAATCTGAATCTAAAGATTTACCACTGTCTGTAGCTACATTTACAGAGGATTGACCATGTTATGAAGAGATCAGGAGCTCCAGTAAGCAAACACTTAACTGTTGCAAAGCGCTAATTTACAACAACCAAACTGCAGTACCTCCACTTCCATAGGAGGTTGCAAAGATTCAGCATGGCATCTAAAACTTTGACAAACTTCTATAGATGTGTGGTGGAGAGTATGTTGACTGGTTACATCACAGCCTGATATGGAAATACCGACAACCTTGAACGGAAACTCCTACAAAATGTAGTGGATATGGTCCAGTCCATCACAGGTAAAGGTATCCCCTCCACTGAGCACGTATACATGGTGCGCTGTTGTGGGAAAGCGGGATCCATCATCAAGGACGCCCCACCACCCAGGCCAAGCTCTCTTCTTGCAGCTGCCATCAGGAAGAAGGTACAGGAGCCTTAGGATTCTCACCACCAGGTTCAGGAACAGTTATTACCCCTCAACCATCAGGGTCTTGAACCAGAGGGTATAACGTCACTCAATTTCACTTGCCCCATCACTGAACTGTTCCCACAAGCTATGGAATCACTTTCAAGGATTCTTTGTCTCGTGTTATTGATATTTATTGCTTTTTTTTTGTATTTGCACAGTTTGTTGTCGTTTGCACATTGGTTGTTGCCAGTCCTGTTGGGTGTGGTCGTTCAATGATTCTATTGTGTTTTTTGGATTTACTGTGTACGCCCGCAAGAAAATTAATCTCAGATTATGTAATTTGATAATAAATGTACTTTGAGCTTTGAAATACATCCAGTACAGAGAATCCCAGATGGGTTCATGTCTCCTATATGTTTCTTCGATGAGCTCATCAGAAGGGAAAGTTACAGGTGGAAATGCTTAGTTTATTCAAGTGAATTTAAGCGATCCTGACAATAGAAAATGAAAGTCAGGCCACCTCTGCTGGCACAGTGGACCTTATCATTAAGCTTCGTCTGAGGTGAAAATCAAAGACCCCCACCCACTCCAGACATCCTCACTGCTCTCCTCCTCCGTCAGGGATAAGATGCAAAAGCCTGAAAGCACTTGCCACCAGACTTTAAAATAGTTCCCTAAAATAATAACCTTAAAATCTATCTTGATAAGATCTTGCATCTTATTCCTTACCTGCTCTGCACTTTTGGACAGGCTAGATGCAGGAAGATTGTTCCCGATGTTGGGGAAGTCCAGAACGAGGGGTCACAGTTTGAGGATAAAGGGGAAGCCTTTTAGGACCGAGATGAGGAAAAACTTCTTCACACAGAGAGTGGTGAATCTGTGGAATTCTCTGCCACAGGAAACAGTTGAGGCCAGTTCATTGGCTATATTTAAGAGGGAGTTAGATAAGGCCCTTGTGGCTAAAGGATTCGGGGTATGGAGAGAAGGTTGGTACAGGGTTCTGAGTTGGATGATCAGCCATGATCGTAATGAATGGCAGTGCAGGCTCGAAGGGCCGAAAGGCCTACTCCTGCACCTATTTTCTATGTTTCTATGTTTCTTTGTAGCTTTGACACATTATTCTGCATTCTGTTATGGCTTTACCTCAATGCACCGTGTCGTGGTTCGATCTGTCTAAACAGTATGCAGGACAAGTTTTTCACTGTACCTTGCTGCATGTGTCAATGATAAACCAATGCCAACACAGATAGCAAGGTGTTGTCTGATCTGGGTCACGGTTAATTTATTACCCCACTCCACCCCATTCTCCTGCCTTCTTCCTGTAACCTTTGACACCATTACTAATTAAGAACCTTGATTATTAAGCGTACCAAAGATTACAGGGAGAATATTTAAACCTCCACTTGAAATACATCGAATGACTTGACCTCCACAGCTGCAGTTGAATCCCAAAGGTCCACCACACTCTGGCTAAATAAATTCCTTTTCACCTCTGTTCTAAGGGACGTCCTTGAATTGTGAGGTTGTGCCCTCTGGTCCTAGACTTCCCAGCTATTGGAAACATCCTCTCAACATCCATTCTATCTACAGCCTTCAATATCCTATAGGTTTCATTGAGATCCTTCATTTTTCTAAACGCCAGCAAGCACAGCCCGGAAGCCATCTTACATTGAAGATGAGCACATCATTAGGGAATGCTGTGCTGAAAATAGTTTTAAGAGTTTCTCCTGAGGAAGGATTTTGGTTGACGCAAAACGTCCAAATTTCCAGGGATGGTTGGAATTAATCATGGGACACTCTAAAACATATCTCAATTAGAAATAGGTCAACATAATAAGCCCATTTTTTTGGTAATTTATTTTTTTATTGAATTTCATCATCAAACAAACATTTCCAAAAGATGTATTTTAGATACTGTACATATATATCACATAATCATATTTGTCATAAATCTCCACATAATAGCTCATTTTTTAAGAAAGGAGAAATCTAGTCTGGGGTCATTGCTCTGACAGGATTTTCTGATACACCAAGTCTTCCAGGATCTCAAAAGTTATTAGATATTGATACATGGATGGTACCATCAATGCAGCAATAGCTGCCAATGTACAGTAATGACAATTGTAAGGTCGAAGCCCGAACGTTAATCAGAAGTCCGGAAGGTGAAGCCAGGTGTTTGAAGCCTGGATACTGGAGACAGGAGGCCTGTCCTGGAGCTGGAGGACTTGCCTCTGTGTGTGTGGGTGGGAGGGAGAAAAGGAGCTTGTTTTGATGCTTGTGCTGTCTTTTATTGTGCTCTGTGTTGTTCTGCTGAGTACTGTGGGCGTGCTATGTTGGCACTGGAATATGTGGTGACGCTTACGGGCTGCCTCCCACACATCCTTAAATATGTTGCATATTCGTGCAAACAACGCATTGCATTCTATGTTTTCCATGTACATGTGATAAGCAATTATGAATCTGAAGACATTAAGGAGCAAACTACCTCGTTTTACCTGGTCATACCAAGGAGAGTTTTACTGATTGATGTCTTGCAAAAGAATGTGATAGTATCGTTGTGATGTTCCTGGAGTGACGTCCAGAAGTCAGTTCTATAGGGAAAGGATGATTTTGATCTGGAACGAAAATGCGAGATTGGTGGCAATAAAGCTGCTGGATTGCTGCGAAATTATCTGGCTCGCTAAGGAGAGGGAAACAGCTGCCTTTACATAGGCTGGGATTTGTATGGTTCTGTTACTATTGCTGTGTGGTTGGCTCTTAACAACTCTATGCAATAGCCCGATAATCCATATAGACAATTAACGCAGGTTGGAGCACTTACTACTGCTTGGGATAATTCATACCGGCCTCAGCAATTAATGCTGGCTGGGACAATTAATGCTAGCCAGGACAATTTATGCTGGCTGGGACAAATAATGCTGCCTAGGGTAATTAAAATTGGCAATATTTCTATGAAGTTATGAACATACTGTATGCCAACATCAGTGAACTTGTGACCGGAGGATTTGCTTATTAGAGCCAGGGACTTTAACCAGGCCAACCTCAGAAAGGCGCTGCCAGAGTTATACCAACATGTCTCCTGCCCCACTAGAGGCCCGAATATACTTGACCACTGCTACACAGCAGTCAAGGATGCCTACCGTTCCGTCCCACGACCTCACTTCGGAAAATCGGACCATCAGGCCATACTCCTCCTCCTGGCTTACAAACAGAAACTGAAGCGGGAGGTCACAGTGTCAGAAGTGGTGTTGCATTGGAAGGAGGAAACGGATGAGGTCCTCCGTGACTGCTTTGAATCAGTGGATTGGTTAGTATTCAAGGACTTGGCAGCTAACCTCGATGAGTATGTCTCAGCTGTCACAGACTTTATCTGGAAATGCACAGAGGACTGTGTGTCTCGCAAGACAATCTGGGTGTTCCCTAACCGGAAACCTTGGATGAATTATGAGGTCAAGTCCCTTTTGAAGGCTAGAGCTGCGGCTTTTAGGTCCGGGGATGCCAATCGCTACACGGAATCCAGGCATGAACTCCGGAAAGCCATTATGGGCACCAAGAGGCAATATTCAGCCAAGTTGGAAGCCCAGGCTAACCAGCGGGATGCCAGTAGACTATGACAGGGTCTAAATGAGATCACTGGGTGCAAAGAAAAGGCTGGGAATATCAATAACAGTGGTGCTTCTCTTCCTGACGAACTTAACGTATTCTACGCAAGATTCCAACAGAAGAGGAGCGTCCCGCTCCCTCCGGATGAACCGGACCTGGTGGCATCGAGGTTCATCGTCACCGAGGAGGACGTTAGAAGGGCCTTCCTGAAGATAAATCCAGGGAAGGCGACGGGCCCGATGGCGTCCCGGGACAGGTTCTCCGGGCCTGTGCAAGCAAGCTAGCTGGAGTGTTTGCTGACCTCTTCAACTGCTCCTTGCTTCAGTCTAAGATCCCCTCGTGTTTTAAGAAGGCAACGATAATCCTGGCGCTGAAGAAGAGCAAGGTGGCATGCCTGAATGACTATCGACCTGTGGCTCTGACATCAATTGCTATGAAGTGCTTTGAGCGATTGGTTATGACACACATCAACCACAGCCTACCGGTCAACCTTGACGCTTTGCAATTCGCCTACCGGAGCAACAGGTCAATGGCAGATGCCATCTCTCTGGCCCTACATTCCTCCTTAGAACACCTGGAGAATAAAGACGTATATGTAAGGCTCCTTTCCATTGACTATAGCTCTGCCTTTAATACCATCATTCCAAGTAAACTGATTCCTAAGCTCCGGAACCTGGGCCTTGGCACTCAGATCCGCAGCTGGATCTTCAACTTCCTCACAGACAGGACCCAGGCTGTAAAAATTGGGGACAAGCTCTCCTCTACAATCACTCTGAGCACCGGTGCCCCACAAGATTGTGTACTCAGCCCCCTACTGTACTCACTGTACACCCATGATTGTGTAGCCAAGTTTCCATCAAACTCAATATATAAGTTTGCTGATGACACAACAATTGTAGGCTGTATCTCGGGTAATGATGAGTTTGAGTACAGAGAGGAAATTAAGAACCTGGTGGCATGGTGCGAAGAAAATAACCTATTCCTCAACGCCAGCAAGACGAAGGAATTGGTTGTTGACTTCAGAAGTTCTAGCAGACCGCATGACCCCACTTACATTGGTGGTGCGCAAGTGGAACAGGTCAAAAGCTTTAAGTTCCTCGAGGTCAATATCACGAATGACCTGACTTGGTCCGACCAAGCAGAGTCCACTGCCAAGAAGGCCCACCAACACCTTGACTTCCTGAGAAAACTAAAGAAATTTGGCCTGTCCCCTAAAACCCTCACTAATTTTTATAGATGCACCGTAGAAAGCATTCTTCACGGGTGCATCACAACCTGGTATGGAAATTGTCCCGTTCAAGACCAGAAGAAGCTGCAGAAAATCATGAACACGGTGCAGCACATCACACAAACCAATCTTCCGTCCTTGGACTCACTTTACACCGCACGCTATTGGAGCAGTGCTGCCAGGATAATCAAGGACACGACCCACCCAGCCAACACGCTTGTCATCCCTCTTTCCTCCGTGAGAAGGCTCAGGAGCTTGAAGACTCATATGGCCAGATTTGGGAGCAGCTTCTTTCCAACTGCTGAATGGATCCTGACCCGGATCTGGGCCGTACCCTCCAAATATCTAGACCTGCCTCTCGGTATTTTTTGCACTACCTTACTTTCCCTTTTCTATTTTCTATTTATAATTTATAATTTAATTTTTACTATATTTACTATTGATTTGTACTCCAGGGAGTGCGAAGCGCAGAATCAAATAATGCTGTGATGATTGTACGCTCTCGTATCAATTGTTTGGCGACAATAAAGTATTAAAGTATAAAGTATGAAGTTTCTCAGTCATCCAGGTCATTGTATATCATGCAATAGTTAATCAAGGCAACTGGATTTGCTGTGTGGTCTAGAAAACATTTCACCACTCATCCGAGAGGCTTTTTCAGTTCTGATCCATGGTGGGTAGTTTTCCAGCTTATAAACGGTGAGTTGTTCAATGGTATAACAATCACATGAGGGTCATTAAGAGTCGTAGAGGTAATGAGGATTATTAGTCTTATCTTTGCATGAATGGAGGTGTGAAGTGTTGTGGAGATGCCAGGGTAGAGATGTTAGGACAGCACTATAAGTACCTGATAGGTGGCCCTCTATTCAGGAATGAGTTTTCCAGTTTGACAAAGATGGCTTCTTTATCCCCTCTTTCAAACCACCTGTCCTCCCTTTTCAAAATGTGCACATTATTCTCATGAAAGGAGTGTCTCTTGTCCTTTATCTGTAGATATACAGCTGGGTCTTGACCTGAGGTGTTAGTCCTCCTATGTTGGGCCGTCCGTTTTGTGATGTGGTTGTCTTGTCTCACCGATATACAGATCTGTGCAGTTCTCATTGCATTGGATCACAGATACAATACTGGACATTAGAACCACACTCAATTCAGATCAGGTATGTACTTTACTCAACCTTTGTCTCAACATGGCCTATTCCAAATACAAAGGTCTTCTACAGGCAGAAACGTGGTTGCACCATGGGTTCACTGGTGTCTCCTGTTGTAGCCAATTTATACATTCTTTAACCTTTGAAATAGGGATTGAAGAAGACATCTTTGTCAAACTGGAAACCCATCCCTGAACACAGGGAATGGCGCATGACACCATCTATCAGCTACTTATATTGCAGTCCTAACATCTCTATCCCGGTGTCCTCACAACAGTTCACACCTCCATTCATGCAAAGATAAGACTATTGACCCTCTCATTAGTCTGCCGATACTTCACACGGCCTCAGTAAAGCAGCCAATTTAATCAAGGATATTCCCACCTTGGACATTCTTTCCGGCTGAAGATACAAACACCTGAAAGCACATACAACCTGGCTTTTCTACCATTTATTATAAGACTATTAAATGGTTCCCTAGCATGATAAGACAGATTTTTGACCTCACAATCTACCTCGTTGCTATCTACGACTCTTAATGACTCTCATGTGATTGCTATACCTTTAAATAACTCTCAGAGTTTATAAGCTGGAAAACTACCCACAATGGATCAGAACTGAAGAAGCTTCTTGGATGAGTGGTGAAATGTCTTCTAGACAATACAGCAAGCCCAGTTGCCTTGATTTACTACTGCTTGATAAAACTGTCAATAGCGATTAATACAGGCTGGGACAATTAATGCTGGTTGGAGCAACTAATACTGCCTGGGACAATTTGCAACCTTTCATCTGCTCCCCATTTCCTCCACAGATGCTGCTTGATCCAGTGAGTTCCTCCAGCAGTTTTTGTTTTGTTCCAGGTACCAATGTCTCCACCTTAGAGAAAGGTAAAGAGTTAGAGTTAATATTTCAGCTCAATAGCCTCTCATGAGGTCTCAAATACAAATAGCTTCCTCTGGAAGGGTCCAAAGAAGGTTCATGAGAATAATTCCAAGCATGAAAGGTTTAATGTCTAAGGACCGTGAGCTGGCACTAGGCCCGTACTCACTGAAGTTTAGAAGGATGAAGTCAGAGATCTCATTGAAGCCTATCAATATTGAAAGGCCTAGATAGACTGGATGTGGAGAGGATATTTCCTACCATGGGGGAGTCTAGGACCAGGGGCTGCAGCCTCAGAATAGAAGGATGTCCCTTTAGAACAAAGATGAAGAGATATTTCTTTAGCCAGAGGCTGGTGAATCTATGGAATTCATTGCCACGGATGACTGTGAAGGCCAAGTCATTGGGTACATTTAAAGCAGAAGTTGGTAATTTCTTGATTAGTGAAGGTGTCAAAGGTTATAAGGAGAAGGCAGGAGAATGAGGTTGAGAGGGATAATAAATCAGCCATGATGGACCAGACTCAATGGGCCAAATGGCCTAATTCTGCTCCTATATCTTATGGTCTAATGGACATGGCTGACACTGGCAATACCCTTGTTCTTCTTTTTACTGGTATCAAGCTGCACGTTGAGTAAGGCAATACTTCAATGGAAAATGCCAGCCATTCCAGACAAATATTAGCAAATTGTTTCCTGTTGCAAGTACCAGTCTTTGCCAAGAGCATGAGCAATGTGTTTGCTGTTGCTGAGTTAGCATGCCAAGACTCAGCTTTGCAATAAAAGAAAAGCTACAGGATCTTTCAAGCAGCTTCCAGGTTCCTGCTGCTTCTCGACTCCTTCATTTCGTGGTGTATCGGGACCTCAGAGCTTGCCTGGTACATTAGATTATTCTGATACGTTGGCTTGCTCTGGAGTGGGAGGAGGAAGATCAGTTACACTGGAAATTTTTTGAGCCACAACCTGTGAAAGTTAATGAGTGGAAAATATATGAGCATAGAACATAGAACGGAACAACACAGTACAGGCCCTTTGGTCAACGATGTTGTGCCAACCTTCTAACCTACTCTAAGATTAATCTAACCCTTTCCTGCCACATAGCCCTCCATTTTTCTATCACTGATCTACACTGTCCACAACATCACTTATCTTCATGTCATCTGCAAACTTAATTGATGTTATCATATCGGAGGATTTGTCCTGGGACCAGCAAGTAGTGCCTTGACAAAGAAAGAAAGGCATCAGATCTACTTTCTTAGAAGTTTGCGCAGATTTGACATGTTATTAGATTATGAGGACAAACAGTCCTCTTTTATTGTCATTTAGTAATACATGCATTAAGAAATGATACAATGTTTTTCCAGAACGATATCACAGAAACACATGACAAACCGACTTAAAAACTAACAAAAAGCACATAATTATAACATATAGTTCCAACAGTGCAAAGCAATACTGTAATCTGATAAGAACAGACCATGGCACAGTAAAAGTCTCAAAGTCTCTTGAAAGTCCCATCAGCTCACGCAGACGGTGAACCTCCAGCGCCGCAAACTTGCCGATGCAGCATCCTGGAAGCATCCAACCCCAGTCCAACTCTGAGCCTCCGACCAGTTCTCCGACACCGAGCACCGAGCACCATCTCTGCCGAGCGCTTCGACCCCGACCACAGCCCAGACAATAGGCAAAGCTGAGGATTTGGGGCATTCTCCTCCGGAGATTCTCAATCGCACAGTAGCAGCGGCAGCGAAGCGGGCATTTCAGAAGTTTCTCCAGGTGTTCCTCCATGCTTCTCACAGCTGTCTCCATCAAATCAGGATTGGGCACTGCCCCCTAGTTAACACATATCGATATAATTTGGAACGGCCACGCGTGCTGCGTCGCGCCACCATCTTCTCCTCCCTCCTAAATTATGGTATCTGAATGGTATTAATGGTATCTGAAACTTTGACAGACTTCTTTAAATGCACTGTGGAGAGTATCCTGACTGGTTGGATACACAAGTGCCCAAGTTGAGAAAGGCTTATGAAAAAGTGATGGATTCAGTCCCGTCCTTCACAGTAAAAGTCCTCCCCACCATTGAGGACATTTACAAGAAGCACAGCCACAAGAACGTGGCACCCATCATTAAGGACCCCGCTATCCAGCCGATGATCTCTTCTCACAGTTGTATCAGGAAGGAGGTACGGGCACCTTGGGCCCCACACGACTGGTTTCAGGCACAATTACTACCCTTCAACCATCAGGCTCCTAATCCAGTGTGGGTAACTTCACCCACCTCAACAAAGAACTGATTCCACAACCTACAGACTCGCTTTCAACTCATGTTCTCAGTATGTACAGTGCCCATAAAAAGTATTCACCCCCTTGGAAGTTTTCATGTTTTATTGTTTTACAACATTGAATCACAGTGGATTTAATTTGGCTTTCTTGACACTGATCAACAGAAAAAGACTCTTTTCTGTCAAAGTGAAAACAGATCTCTACAAAGTGATCTAAATTAATTACAAATATAAAACACAAAATAATTGACTGCATAAATGTTTACCCTCTTTAATGTGACACACCAGATCATTACTGGTGCAGCTAATTGGTTTTAAAAGTCACATAATTAGTTAAATGGAGATCCCCATGTGAGTCAAGGTGCTTCAATTGATTGCAATAAAATTACACCTGTACCTGGATTGTCCAACTGCTGGTGAGTCAGTATTCTGGCAGAAACTCCACCATGAAGACAAAAGGACACGCCAGACAACTCAGTGAAAAGCACAAGTCAGGAGATAGATACAAAAAAATTTCCAAGTCACTGAATATCTCTTGTTCAGTCAATCATCAAAAATATGGCAGAGCTGTAAATCTGCCTAGAGCAGGCCATCCTCAAAAACTTCATTAATTTACAAGAAGGGAACAGTGTTTTTGGAGGGAGGCCACCAAGAGACCTATGACAGCTCTGAAGCTCCAGTGGCTGAGATGGGAGAGAACGCATATGTAACAACTGTTGCTCGGGTGCTCCACCAGTTGCAGCTTTATGGGAGAGTGACAAAGAGAAAGGCACTATCAAAAAAAAACTCACATGCAATCATGGCTAGAGCTTGCCAGAAGGCACTTGGGGGACACTGAAATCAGCTGGAAGAAAGTTCTATGGTCTGATGAAACTAAAATTGAGCTTTTTAGCAATCAGACTAAATGCTATGTTTGGCATAAGCCAAGCACCACACATCATCAAAATCTCACCATTCCTACCATGAAGCATGGTGATGACTGCATCATGCTGTGGAGATGATTAACTGCAGCAGGACCTGGAAGACTTGTAAAGGTAGAGGGTAAAATGAATGCAGCAAAATATGGGGAAATCCTGGAGGAAAACCCTGATGCAGTCTGCAAGATAACTGTGACTTGGGAGAAGATTTGCTTTCCAGCAAGGCAATGAAGCCAAGCATAAAGCAAAAGCTACACAGGCATGGCTTAAAAACAACAAAGTTAATGTCCTGGTTTGGCTAAGTCAGAGTCCAGATTTCAATCCAATTGAGAATTTGTGGCTGGACTTGAAAAGGACTTTTCACACACGGTCCCCATGCAATCTGACAAAGCTTGAGCAGTCTTATAAAGAGTAATTGGAGAAAATTGCAGTGTCCAGATGTGCAAAGCTGATAGAGATCTATTGACACAGACTCAAGGCTGTAATTGCTGCAAAAAGTGCACACTAAATACTGACCTGAAGGGATGAATACTTAAGCAATGACTTATTTTGTGTTTTATATTTGTAATTAATTTAGGTCACTTTGTAGAGATCTGTTTTCATTTTTGACAGTAAAAAGTCTTTTTCTGTTGATCAGTATTAAGAAAACCCAAATTAAGTCCACTGTGATTCAATGTTGTAAAACAATGAAACATGAAAAGTTCCAAGGGGGTTGAATACTTTCTGAAGGCACTGTATGTGTGTATGCACACATGTGCTGTATACATTTATTTATCTAACTATTAATCTATCTATTTATTTATTTGCAATGTTTTTCTGCTTTTGCTGTTTGTCAGTTGTTTTTGAGTGTAATTTTCAATGATTCTATTGTGTTTCTTTTTCCAATGTGTATGCCTGCAAGAAACTGAATCTCAAGTATATAAGACCATAAGACAGAATTAGGCCATCTGGCCCATTGAGTCTGCCCTGCCATTCAATCATGACTGATCCTTTTTTTTTTCTTTTCCTCAACCCCAGTTCCCAGCCTTCTCCCCATACACTATGATGCCATGTCCAATCAAGAACCTATCAATCTCTGTCTTAAATACACCCAATAACCTGGCCTCCACAGCTGCATGTGGCAACAAATTCCACAAATTCATCACCCTTTGGCTAAAGAAATTTCTCTGCATCTCTGTTTTGAAAGGGCGCCCCTCTATCCTGAGGCTGTGCCCTCTTGTCCGAGACTCTCCCACCATGAGAAACATCCTTTCCACATCTACTCTGTATAAGCCTTTCAACATTCAAAGGGTTTCAATGAGATCCCCCCTCATCCCTCTGAATTCCAGCGAGTACAGACCCAGAGCCATCAAATGTTCCTCGTATGATAACCCTTTCATTCCTGGAATCACCCTTGTGAACCACCTCTGGACTCTCTCCAATGCAGGTACATCTTTTCTAAGATGAGGGGCCCAAAACTGTTCACAATACTCAAGGTGAGGCCTCACCAGTGTCTTATAAAGCCTCAGCATCACATCCTTGCTCTTATATTTTAGTCCTCTTGAAATGAATGCTAAAATAGCATTTGTCTTCCTCACCAAGGATTCGACCTGCAAGTTAACCTTTAGGGTGTTCTGCACAAGACTTCCCTTTGCATCTCAGATATTTGGATTTTCTCCCCATTTAGAAAATAGTCCGCACATTTATTTCTACTACCAAAGTGCATGACCATGCATTTTCCAAAACTGTATTTCACTTGCCACTTTCTTGCCCATTCTCCTATTCTGTCTAAGTCCTTCTGCATCCTACCTGTTTCTTCAACACTATCTGCCCCTCCACCAATCTTCATATCATCTGCAAACTTGGCAAAAGAGCCATCTATTTCATCATCTAAATCATTGATATACAGCATAAAAAGAAGTGATTCCAACACGGACCCCTGCAGAACACTACTAGTCACTGGCAGCTAACCAGAAAAGGATCATTTTATTCCCACTCGCTGCCTCCTACCAATCAGTCAATGCTCTAACCATGTTAGTAACTTTCCTGTAATACTATGAGTTCTTAACTTGGTAAGCAGCCTCATGTGTGGCACCTTGTCAAAGGCCTTCTGAATGTCCAAATATACAACCTCCACTGCATCCCCTTTATCTATCCTACTTGTAATCTCCTCAAAGAATTCCAACAGGTTTGTCAGGCAGGATTTTCCCTGAAGGAAACCATGCTGACTTTTTACCATCTTGTCCTGTGTCACCAAGTACTCCATCACCTCATCCTTAACAATTGACTCTAACATCTTTCCAACCACTGAGATCAGACTAACTGGTCTATTATTTCCTCTCTGCTGCCTTCTTCCTTTCTTAAAGAGTGGAGTGACATTTGCAATTTTCCGGTCCATGCCAGAGTCTAATGATTTTTGATAGACCATCTCTAATGCCACCACAATCTCTAATGCTAACTCTTTCAGAATCCTCGTGTATAGTTCATCTGGTCTGGGTGAATTATGTACCTTTAGGTCTTTCAGCTTTTTGAGCACCTTCTCTCTTGTAACAGTAGCTACACCCACTTCTCTTCCTTCACACACTACAACATCAGCCATACTGCTATGCCTTCCACAGTGAAGACCAGTGCAAAATACTCATTTAGTTTATCAGCCATCTCCTTCTCCCCCATTATTATTTCTCCTGCCTCATTTTCTGGCGGTCCTATATCCACACATTTTTAACATACTTGACAAAACTCCCTAATGTATCTGGCTCTACCAACACCCCGGCATTGTTTTTCATACGTACACCATGCTCTGCGTTTATAAAAAAAAATGTACGTCTGACACCCCCCCCTGTGTGAAGCATGGGATCCAGGGAACTTGCCTACATGGGTTCTTAATTTGATTGCCCATAAAAGATGGATGGTGTTTATAGAGGGAGTGTATTCTGACTCGAGGTCCAAAACCAGTGGTGTTACCCCTGCTCTTCATTATCTTTATAAACGACTTGGATGAAGAAGTGTTCAAAGTGAATTTATTATCAATTTATGTGTTGAGTTTGCATCTTCCCTTTAACCACATTAAATTCCTCCACCCTCACCCCAGGAGTAATAGAAGACAAATGGCATGCTTGCTTTATTAGCCAAGGATTTGTGTTCAAGGGTTGAGAGGTTATGTTGCAGCTGTATAAAATTCTGATATAGCTGCTCTGGAGTTTTGCATCCAGTTCTGGTCGCCTCATTATAAGGAGGATGTGGAGGCTTTGGAGAAGGTGCAGAAGATGTTTACCAGCGTGCTTCCTGGCTAAGAGACCATGTGATACAAGGAGAGAGGGGCAAAGGAGACGTGCAGGGCAGATTTTGACAGAGGAAGTGGTGAGTGGCTGGTGTGGTGACGGAGGTAGATAGGAAAGAGGAGCTCAAGAGGCTCTTACACATGCACATGAATTTGCAGAGAATGGCGGGATATTGACATTGTGTAGGCAGAAGCAGTTAGTTTAGCTGGGCATTTGGTTACTAATTTGTTTAGTTCTGCACAACATTGTGGGCCAAAGGGCCTGTTCGTGTGCTGTCATGTTCTACACCCTAAGTTCTCTTGTCTGGTGGTGGTTGAAGGTATGGCTCCAGCAGAGAATAATTTGGAGAAGAGGTGCATGGCATGTCATGGAGAATAAGGCCTGGAGATGTGGGAGAGATAAAAAGAGAGCCTGCAGACATATTCTTATGGCGGAGAGGGTAACGCAGTGACTACAGAGAGAGAGAGCAACGCACACAAAATGCCGAAGGAACTCAGCAGGCCAGGCAGCATCTACAGAAAAGAGTAGAGTCAACATCTTGGGCAGATGAAGGGTCATCAGTCCGAAGATGGCTCTTGGCCCGAAACGTCGACTGTACTCGTTTCCACAGATGCTGCCTGGCCTGCTGAGTTCCTCCAGCATTCTGTGTCTGGTGCTTGGATTTCCAGCATCTGCACATTTTCTCTTGTGTGTGACTGGAATACAGAGGGAGAAATAGAAGGGGAAACAATCAATAGAACATAATTATCTAGGCTTCGCTGAGGGTTGTCACCTTGTCATGGTGAAAACGTTTGTGAATCTTGTTATCCTGACAGTGATGCAGTCTGGAGTTTAGCTGTCTGGCGTTTAGCTGCTAGTAGGGTCACCATGGCGATAAGGTCAAGGGGGAGGTTCTAAACAAAGAACAATCCAACCAAGACTCCAACAGTGGAACATAGAAATACATATGCAAGATTATTCAAATATTACTGAAATATTAAATATACAACAAGTGGGTGGTGAATCTGTGTAATTCATTGCCATAGATGGCCGTGGAGGCCAAGTCATTGGGTATACTTAAAGTGGAGATTGATGGAGTCTTGACTAGTAAGAGTGTTAGAAAGGTTACAAGGAGAAAAATAGATCAGCCATGATGGAATGCCAGATCAGTCTCACTGAGTTGAATGGCCTAATTCTGCTCCTCTGTCTTATGCTCTTATGGTCTTCCCTCCTTCTCTCATCATTGCCTGTGCATTGTACACCTCTGACACACATTCTAGTAGAGCAGAAACTTTAAGGACTCTTTACCTCATTATCTCATGTTCTCATTATTTATTGCTAGTTATTTATATTTGCATTTGCATTGTTTCTTATCTTCTGCACTCTGGTTGATCTTTCAGTGATCGTGTTATAGTTACTATTCTATAGATTTGCCGGTGCAGCACAGCAGGAGTGTCCTTTTGGATCTGGTGCTACTTTAATTTAATTTTTTAATTTAATTTGAAGGCACAATTTTTGATTAGGACACATGGATAACAGAGTGACTATCTACCATTGCCAGATACTGCTACAATACAGAGGTCGCCCAAAAACAAACCTTCATGAAGATCTGCTGGTTAAATTACACCAGGGGTCCCCAACATTTTTGGCACTGTGGACCGGTTTCATATTGAGGATATTGCGGGCTGGCCGACCCGGAGTGGGGGGTAGGGTTGCCAACGGACAAGAGTAGCAGTCAAATACGCTGTTTACCTCCTAGTGACTACAATTACCATGACCTTGCGCGGGAACCAGTGCGCATGCGTGATTTGCGTATGCGTGTATGTGCTGATTTTTTCTACAAATCGTTTTTGGCGATTCTGTACGGGGGGGGGGGGTGTTAACCACAACTGGAATATTGGTGATAAGTGGCTAATACACTCAATTTCGTTTCTAAAAGGATTTATCTAACGAATTTAATATTAAACATACAGCGCATATTTTCCTCACATGTATATAGCGATAAGTCAGTTATCAGGGGAGGACAGGGGAGCTTGAAGTACGTGTTGAACGAACTTCCAGTAGAAGTGTTAGAGGCAGGTTCAATATTATCATTTAAAGAAAAATTGGACAGGTATATGGACAGGAAAGGAATGGAGGGTTATGGACTGAGTGCAGGTCGGTGCGACTAGGTGAGAGTAGCGTTCGGCACAGACTAGTAGGTCCCAGATGGCCTGTTTCTGTGCTGTAATTGTTATATGGTTATATAAGTAAGTCAAAAGCATCATAACATCTTAAGTAATGTTTGGATATTAAAAACACACAGCACATATTTTCCCCGTATGAACATATAAAATCATTGCAACACACCAATATCGCTGAATCAGTGGGAGCCCTGGGCTTGTTTCCCTGCAACAACACGGTCCTATCGAGGGGTGATGGGAGACAGCGATACTCGAAGGGGGTTCCTTTTGTCCAGTCTATTCCGCAATTTGGTTTTCGTTGCATTCATTGCAGAGATATGTTGGGAATGGAAACAACGTTTTCAGTGCTTTCGTGGCTATCTCAGGATATTTAGCCTTGACTTTGGATCCAGAATGCCGGCAGAGATGTTGTGTCAAACATACTTTTCAACCTGCCGTCATTTGCAAGCTCGAGGAGTTGATCTTCTTCCCGTGCTGACATGGATGACGTGCGGGTAATGACCTCGCATGCGTAATGACTCAACAGTGGGCATGACAAGGAATGAAGAAAGGTGCAGCTGACTCCTTTCGCCAAATCATATTGTTTCCTCGCGGCCCAGTAGCGCATGCTTTGCGGCCCGGTACTGGTCCGCGGCCCGGTGGTTGGGGACCGCTGAGTTACACGACCACGGCTTGCTGAGGGGATCGGGCCTACAGTCCTTGGAGTCGCCTGATGCCGATGGGGACGTCGTAAGCGGTGTGCGAGGAAGCGGAAGAGAGGCAAGCGAGCAGGAGTCTGTGACAGGCAAAAAGAAAACCCTGGCTGGCCGGATCTCCCGTCCATTCTGTTCTCCAACGTCCGCTCCCTGGACAATAAATTGGACTACATCCAACTCCAACGAAATACTCGGCAGGAGTACAGAGTCTGTTATGCGTATGTTTTCACGGAAACTTGGCTCACCGATGGAATTCCAGATGCCACCATTCATTTGGACGGGCTCGTCTTGTTTCGAGCAGACGGAGATGCAGCTCTTTCTGATAAAACTCACTGTGTTTTTACATTAATACGGAATGGTGCAAGAACTCTGTGCTGGTTTCCAGATACTGCTCATCGCTAGTGGAGTTTGTGACTGTTAGATGCAGACCACTTTATTTACCACGGGAATTCACCGCTGTCCTCATAGTCGGTGTTTACATTCCCCCCAGCGGTAATGCTAAGGAGGTGCTCTGTGAACTCTAAGGGGCTATTAGCGAACTGCAGAACGCATGCCCTGATGGACTGTTTATTGTCACTGGAGATTTTAACCACACAAACCTTAAGTCAGTGCTCCCCAGATTCCATCAGAACATGGACTTTGCAACGAGAGGGGAGAATGCATTGGACCTTGTTTACACAAACATTCCCAATGTGTACTGGGCGGAGCCCCCCCCCCACCTCAGTTACTCACCGCATCTCTGTTATGCTAATCCCATCATACAGATGGCTCGTCAGGCGCTCCAGACCAGTTCAGAAGCAGGTGAAAACCTGGCCAGCAGGAGCCATCTCTGCTCTTCAAGACTGCTTTGAGCACACTGACTGGCACACGTTCAGGGAGGCTGCAACCGATGGCGACTCTACCAACTTAGAGGAGTACATGGCATCAGTGACTAGCTACATCAGCAAGTGCATCGATGACCGCGGAGGTGCGTGCGCTGCTGAGGACCCGTGACTCCGCCTTCAGAGCAGGCAACAGGGCAGCCCTAACAACAGTGAGGACCAAACTGTCCCGGGCCATCACAGAGGCAAAGTGTGCACATGCCCAGCGAACCCACAGCCACTTCCAGGACAGTGGCAACACGAGGCACATGTGGAAGGGCAATCAGGACATCACCAACTACATGACAACACCACCTGGTGATGCCTCCCTCCCAGATGCATTAAACAACTTCTACGCTCATTTTGAGGTGGAATGACGTGGCGGCAAGGAAGACCACCCCTCCTCCAAATGACCAGGTGCTGTGTCTTACCGTGGCGATGTGAGGAGAACCCTGTGCTGGGTCAATCCACGGAAGGCTGCTGGACCAGCCAATATTCCTGGCAGAGTGTTTAGAGATTGTGCAGACCAGCTAGCAGAGATTCTCACTGACATCTTCAACACCTCCCTTAGCAGCACCGTCGTTCCTACATGCTTCAAGGCCGCCATCATCGTCCCCGTGCCAAAGAAGTCTTCAGTGTCCTGCCTCAACGACTACCGTCCCGTTGCACTCACATCCATCATCATGAAATGTTTCGAGAGGCTCGTCATGAGGCACATCAAGACCCTGCCGCCCCCTTCACTGGACTCCCTGTAGTTCGTGTACTATCCCAACTGTTCAACAGACGATGCCATTGCCATCACCCTCCACCTGGCCCTCACCCACCTGGACAAAAAAGACACATACGTTCGAATGCTTTTCATAGACTTCAGTTCAGCATTCAACACAATCACTCCTCAGAAACTGATTGGAAAGCTGAGCCTACTGGGCCTGAACACCTCCCTCTGCAACTGGATCCTAGACTTCCTGACTGGGAGACCTCAGTCAGTCCGGATTGGAAGCAGCATCTCCAACACCATCACACTGAGCACGGGGGTCCCCCAGGGCTGTGTGCTCAGTCCACTGCTGTTCACTCTGCTGACCCATGACTGTGCTGCAACACACAGCTCGAACCACATCATCAAGTTCGCCGATGACACGACCGTGGTGGATCTCATCAGCAAGAATGATGACTCAGCATATAGAGAGGAGGTGCAGTGGCTAACGGACTGGTGCAGAGCCTACAACCTGTCTCTGAATGTGAACAAAACAAAAGAGATGGTTGTTGACTTCAGGAGGACACGGAGCTACCACTCTCTGCTGAACATCGACAACTCCTCCGTAGAGATCGTTAAGAGCACCAAATTTCTTGGTGTTCACCCGGCGGAGAATCTCACCTGGTCCCTCAACACCAGCTCCATAGCAAAGAAAACCCAGCAGCGTCTCTACTTTCTGCGAAGGTTGAGAAAAGTCCATCTCCCACCCCCCATCCTCACCACATTCTACAGAGGTTGTATTGAGAGCATCCTGAGCAGCTGCGTCACTGTCTGGTTCGGAAATTACACCGTCTCGGATCGCAAGACCCTGCAGCGGATAGTGAGGTCAGCTGAGAAGATCATCGGGGTCTCTCTTCCCGCCATTACAGACATTTACACCACACGCTGCATCCATAAAGCAAACAGCATTATGAAGGACCCCACACACCCCTCATACAAACTCTTCTCCCTCCTGCCATCTGGCAAAAGACACCGAAGCATTCGGGCTCTCACGACCAGACTATGTAACAGTTTCTTCCCCCAACTCACCAGACTCCTCAATACCCAGAGCCTGGACTGACACCAACCTGCCTGTTGTCTTGTTTATTATTTATTGTAATGCCTGCACTGTTTTGTGCACTTTATGCAGTCCTGAGTGGGTCTGTAGTCTAGTGTAGTTTTTGTGTTGTTTTACGTAGTTCAGCGTAGTTTTTGTATTGTTTCATGTAGCACCATGGTCCTGTGAGTTGCCTCACAGTTAGATAGGGTAGTTAAGAAAGCTTATGGGGTGTTAGCTTTCATAAGTCGAGGGATAGAGTTTAAGAGTCGCAAGGTAATGATGCAGCTCTATAAAACTCTGGTTAGGTCACACTTGGAGTACTGTGTCCAGTTCTGGTCACCTCACTATAGGAAGGATGTGGAAGCATTGGAAAGGGTACAGAGGAGATTTACCAGGATGCTGCCTGGTTTAGAAAGTATGCATTATGATCAGAGATTAAGGGAGCTAGAGCTTTACTCTTTGGGGAGAAGGAGGATGAGAGGAGACATGATAGAGGTATACAAGATAATAAGAGGAATAGATAGAGTGGACAGCCAGCGCCTCTTCCCCCAGGGCACCACTGCTCAATACAAGGGGACATGGCTTTAAGGTATGGGGTGGGAAGTTCAAGGGGGATATTAGAGGAAGGTTTTTTACTCCGAAGGTGGTTGGTGCGTGGAATACACTGCCTGAGTCAGTGGTGGAGGCAGATACACTATTGAAACGTAAGAGACTACTAGACAGATATATGGAGGAATTTAAGGTGGGGTGTTATATGGGAGGCAGGGTTTGAGGGTCAGCACAACAATGTGGGCCAAAGGGCCTGTACTGTGCTGTACTATTTTATGTTCTATGTAAAACGTTGTCTCATTTTTACTGTGCACTGTACCAGCAGTTATAGTTGAAGTGACAATAAAAAAGGGTTTGACTTGACTTGACTTGAGTATGCCCATATCAGGGTTTTATATAGTGACTATACTGTATGTACTATAATAAAACTTACTTTGAATTTTGAACTCTGAAAGCTCAAAGTGTGAAGGCTGTTTCCCTCTCCACAGTAGCCCAGAGGAATCTGATTTTGCTGCTTTATCATACCACAGTGATGATTTCTAGATATTTAACGTTAATTCTGTCATAACCCACTAAACCTTGGCATTGCCAATGTGTTTATAACCATGCTGGTTTGTCCAAATCGCTAAGTGTTATAAAGTCTCGTTTGAACAGATTGTGAGATTGTTTTGGTCATTAGCATTTTCTAGATGCGGAGATATAGGCTGCACACCATATGTTTACTCAGCAGGCTTTTCAAACAATGTGCTAGTTAAGTCTTTGAACATCTTCAGTCTGTCCTCTATCTTGCCACACCGCTCAAGTCTCATTGCCACTCTTCGCTCTGACCTCTCAGAGAACTTTTCAAGATCAAGGACACCATGCTTGTTTCTCCCCCACCCTGTTGTACAATTTAACACTTTATTTTTTTCTGTGTTTCAGTCTCTCCTTCGTTCCGAGTCCAGCCATAGCAAGCTCTAGTGCCATTCTTGTGTCGCTCTTGTCTATTTTTCCATACAGATCATTTCATCACATCAGTGCATTGCAGGAGTACGAGGGAAAAGATTAGCTTTAATTGTCACATGAATCTCCAAACATTGAAATGTACAGTCCTCAACTCCTCTTCCGTATCAGTTCTCCACTGCCCTCAATTCCCTCATGTTTTAAGTCAAGGAAGATTGTGCAGAGGGCAGCCTACAAGTGTTATCACACTTCCAGCACCAACATAACATCTTCTTCGTCTTCCTAGGCCCATCACACCTACTGAGACAATGGCTGCTGACAACAGCTCACCAGAATCCTCAGTCCTGAGCTAATCTTTCAAGTTGTCCCCAGCTGTAGCCCATCTTCTTCTCCCAGGAATGAGGTCTTTGGAGATGTGGATGTTTCTGTAGCTCTGTTTTTTATATACAGGATGGGGTTACTAGTCCCAGCTCAACCCTTCTCCTTTTGCAGCTGGGCTTGGGACCGTTAATGGCGGAGTTACCAACATTGCATGCCCACAACTTATTAACCCGAACCATATGTCTTTGGTATGTGGGAGGAAACTGGAGCACCTGGAGGAAACCTACATGGTCACAAAGAGAACATACAAATTCCTTGAAGACAGAGGCGGAAGTCGAAGCCTAGTGGTAGCTGTAACAAACAGAATGTCACACCAGTCCAGCTAGTTGTTAAGGTTACAGCACATGGTTCAAAGTTCAAAGCAAACTTATTATCTCAACACATATACATTACCATTTACTGCCTTGAGATACATTTTCTTGCAGGCATTTACAGAAAAAAAAATACAATAGAATTATGAAAAGCTGTACATAAACAAAGACTGACAAACAATCAACGTGCAAAAGGAGATCAACTGCAAATAAAAAAAATACTGAGCACATGAGTTATAGAGTCCTTGAAAGTGAGTTTGTAGATGGTAGAATCAGTTCAGAGTTGTGCTAAGTAAAGTTTCAGAATCAGAATCGGATTTAATATCATTGGATATATATACTTAAAAAATAAACTAAATAAGTGGTGCAAAAAAGAGGATAAAAAAGTAGAGAGATAATGTTCATGTGTTCAATGTCCATTCAGAAATTTGATGGCGGACGTCGGTTAAGGAGCCTGATGGTTGAAGCATAATAACTGTTCTGAACTTGGTGGTGAGAGTCCTAGGGCTTCTGTACCTCCTGCCTGATGGTGGTAGTGAGAAGAGAACATGGCCTGGATGGTAGTGGTCCTTGATGATGGATACTGTTTTCTTGTGGCAGTAGATATGTTCAGTGGCTTTGCCTGTGACAGACTGTAATCTGAAACTTAGTGCTGACTACAGACAGCTTGCTGTCGCCAGAAGCAGAGAAATTTTTCATTGCTCAGCGCTTTAATAACTTATTTAATGATGCACAGGACCCTCAGTAAAGGCACTGAATGGAACAGTATGTCTTGGGAATAGTTCACTCAGGATCTCAGACTTCTCCGCAGCTCTATATGGGAACAACTGATCTACTCCAGTCATCAACTCCTTTTCCATGTGAGTTCTCCACAGCCCTCAATTCCCTCATCTTTCAAACATTTGTCTGTTTCCTCTTTAAAAACCTACAGTGATCTAGCCACCACGACCTTCCTTCATTCCAGTTCCAGCCATAGCAAGCTCTAGTGTCATTCTTGTGTCTCTCTCGTCTATTTTTCCAAACAGTCCATTTCATCACATCAGTGCAACGCAGTAATACAAGGGGAAAGATTAGCTTTAATTGTCACATGGATCTCTAAACATCGAAATGTACAGTCCTCAACTCCTCTTCCATGTCAGTTCTCCATTGCACTCAATTCCCTCAACTTTTCAATCAAGGAAGATTGTGCACGGGGCAGCCTACAAGTGTTATTACACTTCCAGCACCAACATAATATCTTCTTCGTCTTCCTAAGCTCTTCGTACCTACTGAGGCAATGGCTGCTGACAGCAGCTCGCCAGAGTCCTCAGTCCTGGGCTAATCTTTCAATCTTTTAATCTGTCCCCAGCTGTAGCCCATCTTCTTCTCCCAGGAATGAGGTCTTTGGAGCTTTGGATGTTTCTGTAGCTCTGTTTTTTTTATGTACAGGATGGGGTTACTAGTCCCAGCTCAACCCTTCTCCTTTCGCAGCTGGGCTTGGGACCATAAATGGGGGAGTTACCACCATAGCGTGCCCACCACTTAGTAACCCTAACCATATGTCTTTGGAATGTGGGAGGAAATCGGAGCACCTGGAGGAAAGCCTATGGGAACGACTGATCTACCCCAGCCCTCAACTCCTCTTCCATGTCAGTTCTCCACAGCCCTCAATTCCCTCATCTTTCAAAAGTTTGTCTGTTTCCTCTTTAAGAACCTACAGTGATCTAGCCACCACAACCTTCCAGGGCTGAATTCTGGAAGAAGTTTGCTGCTCAAGTTGATAGGGTCGTTAAGAAGGGGTATGGAGTGTTGGCCTTCATTAGTCAAGGTCCATGAGGTAATGTTGCAGCTCTAGAAAACTATTGTTAGACCACACTTGGAGCATTGTGTTCAATTCTGCCTGCCTCATTATAGGAAGGATGTGGAACATCTCGAGATGGCACAGAGGAGATTTACCAGAGCGTTGCCCGGATTAGAGAGCATGACTTATGAGGAAATGTTGAGTGAGTTAGAGTTTTTCTCTTTGGAGTGACAAAGGATGAGAGGTGACTTGAAAGAGCTGTATAAGATTATGAGAGGCACAGATAGAGTGGACAGCCACAACTTTATTATAGTTCAAAGTTCAAAGTACATTTATTATCGAAGTATGTATACTGTACATAATTTTGAGATTCATCTTCTTGCAGGCAGCCACAAAACAAGGAACCCATAAAAAAAAACACACAAGAGTGTAAAACACCCAATGTGCGGAAAGAAAAGAAAAAGACGGCTTCCTTTTATGTTTTAATTCAGTGATTTGGATGACGTAATGTCATGGCTTTGTGACCAAGTTTGAGGATGATATGAAGATAGGTGGAGGAGCAGATAGTTTTGAGGAAGCGGGAGGCTGCAGGAGGACTTAGACAGATTAAGAGAATGGGCATAGAAATGGCAGATGGAATGCAGTGTAGGAAAGTATATGGTCATGAACTTTGGTAGAAGGAATAAAAGTGTGGTCTATTTTCTAAATGGGGAGAAAATTAAAAAATCCAAGGTGTGAATAACTCGGAGGATTCCTTAAAGGTTAACTTGCAGGTTGAGTTGGTCATGAGGAAGGCAAGTGTAATGTTAGCATTTGTTTTGAGAAGAGTAGAATATTAAAGCCAGGATATGATGCTGAGACTTTATAAGACACTGGTGAGGCCTCACTTGGAGTATTGAGAGCAGCTTTGGGCCCCTTTTCTAAGAAAGAATTTGGAGAGGGTTCAGAGACTGTTCACGAGAATGCTTCTGGAAATGAAAGGATATCATATGAGTAGCATTTGCTGGCTATGGGCCTGGACTCACTGGAATTTAGAAGAATCGGGGGGAGGGATCTCATTGAATCCAATTGAATATTGCTAGAGTGGATGTGGTGGGAATGTTACCAATAGTGGGGGAGTCTAGGACCAGTGGGCACAAACTCAGAATAGAGGGACATCTTTTCAGAATGGGGATGAGGAGTAATTCCTTTTAGCCAGATGGTGGTGAATCTGTGGAATTTGTTGCAACAGGCAGCTGTGCAGGCCAGGTCCATGAGTGTAATTAGGGCAGAAGTTGATAAGTGTTTGTTTAGTCAGGGCATGAAAGGTTACGGGGAGCAGGCAGGAGAATTGGTTTGAGCGGGAAATGGATAGCTATGACAAAATGGTGGAGCAGACTTGCTGCGCCGAATGGCCTAATTCTGCTCCTATGCCTTATGGCCATGGTTATTGAGCCAGGCAACACACCATTACAAATTGATATGACCTTGATATGAATTTTGAGACAACTTGTTAATATCAGTTACTGTTTATGGAAAATTGCAGAGGTCCAATTGGCTATCCTGTTTCCTACGTTGCAATAGCATCTACACATTAAGTATAGCTTCTTTGGCTGTGAAGTGAACTGGGACATCACCTGGTCAGGATTGGTGCCAGATATTTGCTAATTCTTAAAAGGTGAGATCGTAACATTTGGTGATCTTTTATGTCAATTTGTTGGGGAAAGTTCCTACAGGCTCTGCTTCCTTTCAAAGCAGGTTACCATTTGCTTTTTTTTCCTCATTTTGAAACCTGAGTGAAACCCGGGCAATACAGTAGCGTAGTGGTGAGCACAATCACTTTACAGTCACAGCAATCGCTGATTGGCATTTGATTCCTGCCATTGACTGTGAGGAGTTTGTACGTTCTCCCTATGACAGTCTGGGTTTCCTCCCACATTCCAAAAGTGTACGGTTAGGGTTAGTGAGTTGTGGGTATGCTATGGCAGCTCCCAGCACATGGCAAACAATGACACAGACAACATATTTCTCTGGATGATTCAATGCACTTCTGACAGAAAAAGAAAATCTTTTTCATTCCTTCTTTTCAGTAAAATTATTTGCTTGAGACCTTTCCAATGTCTGGCTGTAGTCCATGTTCATTCTTCTGAAACATTAACTGTTTAGTTCTGTGAATATTTTCTTTATGAGCTGGGATCAACCTCCCTTGAACTCTTTAGAGTTCATTTATAGATAGGACACTTAAAACAGTGTCCAGTACTTCAACACGACAGTCCCGATGAAGGGTCCCAGCCCAAAACGATTTATTCCTCTCCATACATGCTGCCTGAGCAGCTGATATCCTCCAGAATTTTGTGTGTGCACTGCTGCAAACCATGATTGAACGTCCCCTGCTTTAGATGGATTTGGAATCATGGAATAGTTATGAAGCAGTGGAATGCTCTTCACCCCAGCTCAGGGAGAGAAGACACAGCTCACCTCTGCCAACAACCTTCAGGAGAAGATCACTGAAGAATGGACACAAGAGATTCTGCAGATGCTGAAAATCTTGAGCAACCCACACACAAAACGTGGGAGCAGCACAGTAGCATACGAGGGGCGCAGTTGCAGTCAAATTGGTGCAGGAGGTCTCACGCAGACTCGATGGGCCGAATAGCTTAACTCCGCTCCTATGTCTTGGGGTCTTATGGTCTTATAGCGTAGCGGTTAGCGTAACACTGTACAGTGCCAGTGTCTCGGGTTCAATTCCTATCGCTCTCTGTAAGGATTTGGTACATTCTCCCTGTGACCACATGGGTTTCCTCTTGGTGCTCCTGTTTCCTCCCAGATTCCAAAGAAGTACAGGTCAGTAGGATAATTATTCTCAGGAGTGTAATTGGGCAGTGTGGGCTCGTTAAGCTGAAAGGGACTCTGACCATGCTGTAATATTCTCTGAGAACATACTAAGAATAATAAGGAAATGCTGAAGGAGCTCAACAGGTCAGGCAGCATCTCTGAAGTGAAATAAACAGTTGATAATTCGGGCTGAGATGCTTCATCAGGACTGGAAGGGAAAGGGGTTTGGGGGGGGAGTCTGTTGGTGGGTGGAGAGGTCAGGGATAAAGTAAGAAGCTGAGAGGTGATAAGTGGAAGAGATAAAGAGGGAAGAGGGAATCTAATAGGAGAGGATAGTGGAACATGGAGGAAATGGAAAGAGGTGGAGCAATGGAGGGAGGTAATTGGCAGTTGAGGAAAAGAGAAGGTATGAGAGGGTAACTAGAATGGTGAATGGAAAAAGAGAGAAAGGGGAAAGGGTGGGGTATCTGCTGGAAGTTAGAGAAATCAATGTTCATATCATCAGATTGGAGGCTATCCAGACGGAATATGAGATGTTTCTCCTCCAAACTGAGTTTGTGCTCGTTTTCACTATGAAAGGCACCAGAAATTCAACAGCATCAGGAGGCAGAACGTCGCATGCATGTCTCAGCCTGGGCTTGCTGGTCTGGCCAGTGATTTTGTGACACTGGCTGGCTACACTCTCCTTTATTTTACCAGTAGGTGTTTTTCATACCACTTCTGAGCACTGATCTGAAAAATAACATTTTGTCTAACATGTAGCAGATGCAGAGGCATTAAGTTAATTAATACTTCATATGGTACCAATCATTCAGCAGATAGAATTGGATTTCACTATTCCTTTCATTCCCCTCTTCATTCAGTGAATGTCAGACGCTGCATATTGGGTAGCAAACATCTTCAAAGGTCACAATAGCGTAATGTGCTGTTTCATAACTGTGAACAGCACAGAGCTGTGAGGAGGAGAGAGGTCAGTAACATTTCAGAATGATTGACTTACCTATTAAGGTGACTTTCATAAGTCAATAATCAATTTTACCCCATGGGTCTGCTAGATTCCTTAGAACATACCACTGTGTTGATGTAACCTTGAGGTTTGGCTATCAATGTGTAGCTAATGGAATTTCATGTTAAGATAGGTGACATTTATTCCATTTTATTTTATCTGGAGATACACCATGGTAACAGACCCTTCTGATCCAACAGGCTTGTGCTGCCCAATTATACACAGGTGCTGTGTGTTTCATGCAGCGGTGAATAACTTTACTTTCACATCTAATTCCTGATTTAAAATTTAATGTTACGACTTATCTGTCTATCTCTCTATCTATCTATCTACCTGTCTCTCTCTCTATCTATTAATCTATCAATCCAGTTATCAATCTATCTGTCTATCTGTCGATCTATCTATCTGTCTGTATATCTATCTCTCTATTTATCTATCTATATACCTATGTATCTCCCTGTCTATCTACCTATCTATCTATCTTTCTTTCTCTCTACCTATCCATTCATTTATCTGTCTATACATCTATTTATCCATTTATTTCTCTGCTGATTCATTTTTACAGCATGGTAACAGGCCCTCAGACCCTTCTGGCCCAACGAGCCAGCACCGCTAAATTACCCCAATATGGCCAATTGACCTACTAACGCACACATGGTTGGAATGCAGGAGGAAACTGGAGCACCCGGAGGAAACCCACACAGTCAAGGGGAGAACAGACAGTAACAGAATTGAACCCGGGTCACTGCTGTTGTAACAGTGTTATGCTAGCCGCTGTGCTAGTATGCCACTCCGGAATAGAAATCAGTCCTGTGTAAATGTTTTCATTTTTTGGAAGAGTAGTAAAGCAGAGACTTTAATTGCATACAGCTTTATATGAAACCAAAATATTCCAAACTGTTACTAATTCAATGCAGGAAACACACAAGTGAAGTTGTACATAGCAATGCCTCACACACAACGGAATTAATGAGCTGAGATACAGTATATTCTAATGTAAAGTCCTGTTAGATGAAGGGTAGATATTGCCCAAATCTTTATTTGTCTACCTGCACTGCACTTACTCTGTAGCCTTCTCTATGTGCGCCAGAAGAATGGCAGAACTTGCAGGCTGCCCCCAGCACATCCTTGGGCTGTGTCGGTCACTCACACAAATGACACATTTCACTGCGTGTTTCATTGCTTTGACGTACTTGCGGCAAATAAAGCTAATCTCTATCTTTAAACTGTAGCACTACACAGAGTCACAGTACAGCACAGAAGTAGGCCCTTCAGCCCAAATGGCTCATGCTGACCAAGATGCTCATCTAAGCTGGTCCCATCTGCCTGCATTTAGCCCAGATATATCTAGATCTTTCCTATCCAAGCCAAGGGTCTTTTAAATGTTGTTCATGTATCTGCCTCAACTGGTTCTTCTTGCAGCACATTCCATGTGTGGACCACCCTCATCATAAATAAGTTGCTCCTTAGGTTCCTATTAAACCTTACCCCTCTCACCTTAAATCTTTGATCTCTCGTGCTTGATTCCCAGCCCTGGGAAAAGACCATGCACATTTGTCCTATCTACGACGCTTGTGATTTTAATGCATCGCTATGATACTCATTTTCTTATTCCCCAATGGACAAAGCTCTCAAACTCAAGCCAAAACTCTGTCCCTCGAATCATGGCGACATCCTTGTAAATCACCTCCGGACTCTTTTCAGCGTTATGGCACCTTTCCTATCACAGAGAGACCAAAACTGAACAGTCTACTGACTGTGGCCTCACCAGCTACTGAGCATAGTTGTCTGCCTTCATTTAACGTGATGTTGACCTTGGCGTGATGGCTGGATTTTCCTCTGACAGGTGGTGATACAACCAGTCAGAAAGCTTTCTGCGCTACATCTGCAGAAATTTCCTAGAGTCTTTGGTGACGTGACAAATCTCCTCAATGCTGCTGACGTGCTTTCTTTATGATCATATTAATATGTCAATCTGAGCATTGATCTCCTGAGATATTGACACTCGGAAACTCGAAACTGTTCGCCCTATGATATAGCTCATGTGAAATTCATATTCTGTGCGTTGTTAGTACCTATGTGTTTGTGATGCTGCTGCTAGCAGTTTTTCTTTACATTATATCTGACCGTATTCATTCACAGACAATAACCTTGACTTGGCATTATCTTTCTTAATGTTTTATCTGTACTTGTGCAATTATTTTGGACAAGGCGTCGGTCAGTAGGCATAGAAAGTGAGTGGGCTAACGGCTTGTTCCATTATCTCACGTCAACAGTTTATCACAAAGTTTATTCAACAGCAAAGCATTATCCCATAAACTAATTACAATTTCATATTAAAATATAGTTATTGCTATTTACATGGACTCGAACTTCTCGGGAGCCCATTGAATCTACTCTGCCATACAATCATGGCTAACTTATTATCCCTCTCAACCCCATTCTCCTTCTCTCCATTATCTTCGATGCCTTCACTAATCAAGA
The DNA here is from genome assembly GCF_963921235.1 of Mobula hypostoma. Lineage (NCBI taxonomy): Eukaryota > Metazoa > Chordata > Chondrichthyes > Myliobatiformes > Myliobatidae > Mobula > Mobula hypostoma. The sequence continues at coordinate 174,136,321 of NC_086103.1, forward strand.
ATGTATCAACCTCCACTTTAAATATACTGAATGACTTGGCCTCCACAGCTGTTTGAGGCAAAGAATTCCACAGATTTATCACTCTCTGACTAAAGAAACTTCTCCTCACCTTTGCTCTGAAGGGACACCCTTCTATTCTGAGGCTGTGCCTCTGGTTCTGGACTTTCCCATTATTGGAAACATCTTCTGCACGTCCATCTAGGCTTTTTAATATTTTGCATGTTATTTATTGGTACACTATGTTAGCACAGTCCTGACCTCTATCCTTAATGTTTCAGTTATAGGAAAAGACTGAATAGGTTAATTTTTCTTTGGAAAATAAGAAGTAGAAGGGCAGTTTGATAGAGGTAGACTACAAAATTAGCTGCCTGTTGTTCAAGATGGCGGCATGATCAGTTGCAGAGGCCATTCCAGCTCCAATTAACAATCATTAATTGTTGTACTACAATATTAGCATTCATTTCAAGAGGACTAGAATAGAAGACCAAGGTCGTAATGCTGAGGCTTTATAAGGCATTGGTCAGACCGCACTTGGAGTATTATGAGTAGTTTTGGGTCCCTTATCTAAGAAGAGTTGTGCTGGTATTGGAGAGGGTCCAGAGGAGGTGCACGAGAATGATTCCAGGAATGTAATGGTTAATGGATGTGGAGTATATGATGGCCTTAGGCTTGTACTTGCTGGAGTTTGAAAGAATGAGGGGGAATCTCTTTGAATCCTGTCTAATATTGGAAGGTCTAGATAGAGTGGATGTGGAAAGAATATTTCTTATGTTGAGGAGAGTCTAGAACTTGAGGGTAATCTCAGAATAGAGGCACATCCCTTGAGAATAGAGATGTGGAGGAATTTATTTAGCCAAAGGGTGGTGTCTCTGTGGAATTCATTGCCACAGATGACTATGGAGGCCAAGTCATTGAGTACACTTAGAGCAGGGGTTGATAGGCTCTTGAATAGTCAGAGTGTCAAAGATTTTGGGCAGAAGGCAGGAGAATAGGGTTGGGAGGGATAATAAATCAGGCATGATAGAATGGCAGATCAGACTCAATGGGCCGAATTGTTCAACTATGCTCCTGTGTCTTATGGTCTTTACATCTTTATATCTGGTCCCAACATATCGATGCTGCTATAAAGAAGGCAAGACAGTGCCTATATTTCATTAGGAGTCTGAAGAGATTTGATTTGTTACCTAAAACACTTAAAAATGCCTCCAGATGTAACATGGAGAGCATTCTGATGGGCTGCATCACTGCGGGGAAGGCGGAGTGGGTGCCTACTGCACAGGATCGAAAGAAGCTGCCGGAAGTTGTAAAATTAGTCAGCTCCATCATGGGTACCATGTGTACTCGCCTCCATAGTATCCAAGACATCTTCAAGGAGCGGAGTCTCAAAAAGATGGTGTCCATTATTAAGGACTCCCACCACCCAGGACACGCCCTCATATCACTGTTACTGTCAGGAAGGAAGTACGAAAGCCTGAAGGCACACACTCAGCGATTCAGGAACAGCTCCTTCTGCCCTGTCATCCGATTCCTAAATGGAAATTGAACCCATAAGCACTACCTCTCTAATTTTTACTATTCCTATTTTTGCACTATTTTAACTTAACTATTACATATACATACATATACTTACTGTAATTTATTCACATATTTATTTTTTTCCTATATTATCATGTATTGCATTGTACTGCTGCCGCTAAGCTGACAAATTTCACGACATATGCTGATGATATTAAACCTGATTCTAATTTTGATTCTTTTTTACGATGTCAATCCTCCGGAAAATATTTTATTTTTAAGTTATTTGTGGTAATATTACTTCATATTTTGCATGTGTCACCTAACCTACCAACCGGTGTGACTTTGGACTGTGGGAGAAAACCTACACGGTCATGAAGAGAACATACAAACTCGTTAAAGGCAGCGGCAGGAATTGAACCTGGGCTGCTGGACTGTAAATCATTTTTCTAACCACGATGTTTCCATGCTGCCCCTAATATTGTGGCAGCAGTAGAGTGTAAAATTATAAAAATACTATAAATTACTGAAATATATAAATAGTGTAATATTGATAGTCGAAATGCAACTATGATATTCAAACACGAGAGAAAGTGCCTGTTTCTAGAACCAAAACTGAAAAACTTTCAGAAAAAAATAATCGGACCACAAGTTCTATTTCACCTGGTTTACTTTTACATCTTCCTTCATCAATATTTTTTTCGCTGTTCAGCTGTATTTTTCTCCCCGACTCTCTCTGTACTTCGAGATGTATATCCTTCAGGCTCTGTCAGCTCTGCTCTCCTCCCACCCCGCAACTAAACTCCAGTACATGCACCAAAAGAATCAGATCACTGATTGCCAAGCTTGTAAAAATAACTGAATGTCTAGACCCACAATCGATCACAGAGACGTGACGTGCAATGATGTTTTTGCAAATGGTAGAAAATAACGCAGCAACAGCTTCAGACTGAAGAAAGGCTCCCCTATTCACCAATTCCCCAGGGTGAATTTTGAATAATCCTGAGAACCTGCCAAGCAGCACCTTGAGTGTAATTAAGATTTCTTGCTTCTGGCTTCTTGAGCCTTCCTCCGTCGGCAGGTTCATGGGTAAAGCCACAACCGGCAGTTTTTCCAGCAAAATGCTGACTTGCAAAAAATATCTCAAAATCAGAATCAGTTTTATTATGACTAACATATGTCATGTAATTCATTGTTTTGTGGCAGCAGTACAGTACAATACATAAATATGCTATAAATTATATTTATATATATATATAAAGTAGTACACAAAGAAAGCAAAGATGGTGAGGTGGTGTTCATCAATTCATGGACCATTCTGGAATATGATGGCAGAGTGAAAGGAGATGTTCCTCAATATTGTGTGTGTGTGTGTGGGGGGGGGTCTGTGTGTCTTCGGGCTCCTATTCCACCTCTGTAATGGTAGGAATGAAAAGAGGTCATATCCTGAGTGGCGGTGGTCCTTATTGATAGATGCTGCCTCTTTGAGGTACCACCTCTTTAGTATCACCTCAGTGGTGGGAAGGATAGATAGATAGATATACTTTATTGATCCCGAGGGAAACAGAGTTTCATTACAGCTGCACCAACCAAGAATAGAGCATAAATATAGCAATACAAACACCACAAACAATCAAACAACAATATGCAAACTATGCCAGATGGAAATAAGTCCAGGACCAGCCTCTTGGCTCAGGGTGTCTGACCCTCCGCGGGAGGAGCTGCAAAGTTCGATGGCCACAGGCAGGAACAACCTCCCACGACGCCCAGTGTTGTATCTCGGTGCAATATGGCTAGTACCCATGTTGGACTGGCTGAGTTTACAACCCTCTGCAGCTTTCTCCATACCAGACAGTTAAGCAACCAGTTAAAATGCTCTCCATGGTACATCTGTAGAAATTTATTAGATTCTTTGGTGACGTACCAAATCTCCTCAAACTCCTAATGAAGTATAACTGCCGATGAGCCCTCTGTGTAATTGCATTGATATGCTGGGTAAAGGATGCCGACAGCCAGGAACTGCTCACCCTTTCCATGCTGATCCCTCGATGAGGACTGGTGGGTGTTCCCTTGTCTTCACCATCATTGGGTGAAAATCCTTGTAGTCCATTAGCAGCAGACCTAGGAGATTGAAAATTGAAGGGACTGCAGTAACAGGAATCTGGAACCACAAACAGAATGCTTGAAGATCTCAGCAGATTTTGTGATGGCAAAAAGTGGAAGTCAATGTTTTAGATCAAGACCTGACATTAGGACTGAAAGGCGACAAGAACAATAGCCAGAGGCCTCTTTATTAGGTATACCTGTACACCTGCTCGTTAATGCAAATACAGTGGATTCTGGATAATTGGGACAAACCATTTTGGCCCAATTAAGAGGCTGTCTTAATTAGCCAAAGTTTCATGGGAATAGTTAGAGGTACAAAAAAGACAAACTACCATTTAACTGAGTAACAAATTATGTATTGAAATGAAATACAGAACAAATTAGAAAACTTTCAATACTATTACAAAACTATAAAACTGTGTATTGGTTCTTAATAGTTATCGACAGAGGAATCCCTCCAGTGTATGTGTTCTTTTGATTAACTGTAAATGAACAAAATCAGCACACAGGCACTTAGATAATTTTTATACAACGCTTTCGACGATTGGATCCTCTAAATCTTCATTTTCATTGTAACATTCAAGATGATTGTTGAAACCTTCAATTTCTTTATAGCTCATAATTTGTTGAGGTAGTGAAATTGTTTTGTTTTCACTCCCAGCCATTTTTGGTATCTCAAAGCCAGTGAACAATGGTGATATTTTGCAGACAACTTATAAACCTACTAGATACTCTAGTAGATACTCTTCTGAACTGTGATTGCTGCAGTCTGCAGTCTGACTTTTCCATTTTAGGATGTGCTTTTGAATTGACTAAATTATCTGCTGCTTTTGCAATCCCCTGGAGGATTCCGTGAACTACGTTCTCAAGAGTGCAGGTACGACTGGGGCGACCATCACCAGGTCTCTACTCTGCATCAAGGCTTAGTAGCGGAAGGCAAACCTGTGGTCGGCTCCATTACTCTGTGCTGATTAAAGGCTTGAATAAGGACTAGAGTGGAAAGCAAACAGGTATTTAGCATCAAATGCCTGCATTTGACGGGTCTCCCTTATTTCTCCCTCCTACCGTCCGATGGGAAGTGCATGAGTCTTGGGCCCCAGGCCTCCAGGTTCAGGAACAGTGCTGCTCTGCAACCATTGGGCTCCTGGATGAGCTGTACTTGCCTCAGTGCTAAACTCACTCCGCAGCTGTGGAGTCTATTTCGCGGACTCTGCAGTTCATGTTCCATGTGTGTGGAAGAAAAATTAAACATGAGGACCAAGGGTTAATAGATCATGGGGATAGCATGATAAGAAGCAGAATGGGGCTTTCTTACTTGTACTAACTAACAATAGAACATGTCATTAATAAGGAACCATTGACCCTCATCTGTGAGCCAATGTGATTAACGGCATGTTTTGCATTCTGATTAATGAGGAAGCGAAGGTGTAGGTGCTAATTTTGAGTAAATTGTGCAAGCAGTGTCTTCAGAGCTGCTGACCTAATATGATTAGATTTGCTGTATAAATTTGCATTGGTGGAGTCATTGCTCCTTGGAGTGACAGCTCCCCGAGATATCATGACATAAAGGTGGTAGCTAGTTTCAAGGTCCTTGCCAGCTTTGTGTTTGATTGGTACTAAATTTTCTAACAATGTGTTTTTGTTTATTTTTTTTTCACTATTTGCGTGATTTGATCAAGGCATCAAGGCCGAGGACAAAGGACGAGCCAGTGTTCAGCTCACTACTCTGTGAGGCTTTAAACGCTTTGGAGCTGGACTGATTCTGCAACTGTCGCCTGCAATCGTCGGCGCTCGCCTCAGCGGCGAACCGGATCCGTGGCTCCGGCCTGCAGCCATCGGGCTTCCTGTTCGGCTTCGCTCACCTCTGTGCCTGTGCACTCATTTCTGAGGATTCTGTAGTTAATGTTCTGTGTGTTATTTATTTACTTTTTTACTGTTTGCATGATTTATCCTTTTTCCGGCATGTTGGGTGCTTAAAGGTCTTTGTTGTGTGGGGATTTGCAAAGGGTTCTGGTTGTTTGGTGGCTGTCTGCAGGAAGAAGGACCTCATCCTTAATAATCAACTCCAACATCTTCCCAACCACTAAGGTCATACTAACAGGCCTAGTGTTTCCCTTCGTCTGCCTCTCCTCCTCCTTGAAGAGTGGAGTCACATTTGCAATTTTCCAGCCTTCCGCAAACATTCCAGAATCGAGTGATTCTTGAAAAATCATTACTAAAGCCTCCACAATCTCTTCAGACACTTCTTTCAGATCCCTGGGGTGTACACCATCTGGTCCAGGTGAGTAATCTACCTTCAGACCTTTATCTCCCAATGATGTTGTGGCCAGTACAGAGACAGATGGAGTTCGACTCAGGTAAGTGTGAGGTGGTTCATTTTGGTAGGTCAAATATGATGGGAGAATATAATATTAATGGTAAGGCTCTTGGCAGTGTGGAGGATTAGAGGGATCTTTGGGTCCGAGCCAACAGGACACTCAAAGCTGCTGCGCAGGTTGACTCGGTGGTTAAGAAAGCATATGGTGCATTGGCCTTCATCAATTGAGTTTGGGAGCCGAGAGGTAATGTTGCAGCTATATAGTACCCTGGTCAGACCACACTTGGAATACTGTGCTCCGTTCTGGTCGTCTCACTACAGGAAGGATGTGGAAACCATAGTAAGGTGCAGAGGAGATTTACAAGTGTGTTGCCTGGATTGGGGAGCATACCTTATGAGAATAGGTTGAGTGAACTCGACCTTTTCTCCTTGGAGCAATGGAGGATGAGAAGTGACCTGATAGAGGCGTATAAGATGATGAGAGGCATTGATCATGTGGATAGTCAGAGGCTTTTACCCAGAGCTGAAATGACTAGCACGAGAGGGCACAGTTTTAAGGTGCTTGGAAGTAGGTACAGAGGGGATGACAGGGGTAAGTTTTTTACGCAGAGAATGGTGGGTGTGTGGAATGGGCTGCCGGCAACGGTGGTGGAGGCAGATACGACAGGGTCTTTTAAGAGACTCCTGGACAGGTACACGGAGCTCAGAAAAATAGAGGACTATGGATAACCCTAGGTAATTTCTAAGGTAAGGACATGTTCAGCACAGCTTTGAGGGCCGAAAGCCCTGTATTGTGCTGTAAGTTTTCTATGGTTCTATATTCTATGTTTCAGACTTTTCAGTTTCCCAAGAACCTTCTCTCTAGTAATGGAAACCAAGAACATACACTCAGTGGCCACTTTATTGGGTACAGGAGGTACCAAAAAAATGGTCTCTGGGTGTAGAGTAGACAGATGTTGGGGGTGGGGGGCGGATAGAGGCGGGTGGGTGATAGGTGGCATCGCTTTCAACAGAGAAACTGTCATGTATCAAAGAAGGAGATCACCACTGTCACCGACCTGAGGACAGTTAGGGATTGGCAATAAATGCAGGTCTTGCCAATGTTGTCCACATTCTGAAATAAAAGCAAATAAAATTAACGTTTTTTATTGCATGAAACTTTTACAATCCCTTTTACAGTGATTTGTAACTCTGAGTTGGGGAGGGATGGAGATTAACTTCAGAACCACTTAACAAAGTAGCTCTTTACCTAGAAGGAATAATTTATTACTCTGACTGCAAATGAAGGCTTTTGTGACCATACGTAAGAGTTTATATAAATAGGAGCTTTTTCTAATGACGAAAGTCATTAGAAATTTGTCATGCGTATTCATGATTACAGTTTAATTATATTCACAAAGCAATTAGGTTGTCAAATTGTTTATATCAGTTGGTCATCTGGTTTCAATCACTCTCATTTTAAATTATACTCTGGGAGTATATTTCAACATTTCTTAGATCAATAACTCAACTCCTTTGACATCGCTCAGATTGTGCATATGTGGGCATACAAGAATGTTGAGGGGATTTTTTTAGGGATGGAGATTAGCTTTGTTTGTCAAGTGTACATTGAAGCTTTGAAACATGCGGTGAAATGTGTCACTTGGGATGATAAACGGTTGGGTGGGACTACAACTAGAGGGCACGGGTTAAGGGTGAAAGGTGAAAAGTTTAAGGGGGTCATCTTCACTCAGAGGGTGGTGAGAGTGTGGAATGAGCTGCCAGCACAAGTGGCGCATGCTTGTGCAATGTTTAGGAGTAGTTTGGACAGGTACATGAATGATAAGGGTATGGAGAGCTATGGTATCGATGAAGGTCGATGGGAGGAGGCAGCTTCAATGGTTTCAGCACAGACTAGATGAGCCGAAGAGTTAGTTATAACACTAACTAATCATGGAAATGCTGTTGGATAGTTGTGTTTGTGACAACAACCAACACAGTTCGAAGATTGCACTGGGAGCAGCCTGCAATTGCTGACATAGAATGCCCACAGCTTACTGGGGTGGCATGGTAGTGTAGTGTAGTGGTTAGCACTGTGCTTTACAGCATCACGCTTAAGAATGAGGTTTAATTCCTGCCAATGCCTGTAAGGAACTGGCACGTTTTCCGCGTGGCCATAAGACATGGGAACAGAATTAGGCCATTCAGCCCATTGAGTCTGTTCTGCCATCCCATCATGGCTGATCTATTGTTCCTCTCGATCTCATTCTCTTGCCTTCTCCCATAACCTTTTGTCGCCCTTACTAATCAAGTACCTATCAACCTCTGTGTTAAATATACCAAATGACTTGGCAGCTGTGAATGGCTGAAGTAAAAAGAGCAGGCATTATTTCAAAATTCCACAGATTCACCATCCTCTGGCTAAATAAATTCCTTCTCATCTCTCTTCTAAAGGGATGCCCTTGTATTCTGTAGGTGTGCTTTCTGGTCCTAGACTCCCCAACTATAAGAAACACTCTCTCCACTTCCACTCCATCTATGCCTTTCAATATTCGATAGATTTCAATGAGATCCCCTCATTCTTCTAAACTCCAGCGAGTACAGGCAGAGAGCCATCAAAATCTCCTCATAGATTAACATTTTCATTCCTGGGATCATTCTTATGAACCTCCTCTGGACTTCGTATAATGTCAGCACATTGTTTCTTAAACAAGGGGCCCATAACTGCTCCAAGTGCGGTCTGACTAATATCTTCCAAAGCCTCCGCAATAAAACAGTGACGGTAAACCTGATTCGATGTCTCTCATGCGCAGAGTCAGTGATTGGATGATGGTGGTTCACAAAAGCAGCTTGCCTCTACCTTCCGGAAGGGAAACAAGGGATGAGCAATGGAATACTGGCTCAGATTGTGAAGCCCACATCCCTTGAATGAATATAAACAAAAAACATGGCAAGTAAACAGGAAAACGAATTGAATGTCAGATGAATTATGTGTAAATTGGAGAAGCCATGCCATAAACGTCTAGGGCACTTGTGAGAGCTGGAGTAAGTGTATTGACTTCTTGTCTCCTTGTCCATTGTAAGTCATCCCTACAATCACCAAGATTCTTTTCTGTGGTGAATACTGATGCAAAGTACTCACTAAGTACCTCTGCTATCTCCTCCGGTTCCATACAGATTTTTCCACTGTCACACTTGATTGGTATTATTCTCTCACATCTTATCCTCTTGCTCTTCACATACTTGTAGAATGCTTTCAGTGTTTCCTTAATCCTGCCCGCCAAGGTCTTCTTATAGCCCCTTCCGGCTCTCGTAATTTCTTTCTTAAGCTCCTTCCTGCTGGCCTTATAATCGTCTAGATCTCTATCTTTGCCTAGTTTTCATTTCATAAGCTCTTCTTTTCTTCTTGACTAGGTTTACAATAGCCTTTGTACAACACAGTTCCTGTACCATACCATCCTTTCACTTTCTCAATGGAATGTATCTATGCAGAACTCCATGCAAATATCCACCGAACTTTTGCCACATTTCTTCCGTACTTTTCCCTGAGAACATCTGTTTCCAATTTATGCTTCCAAGTTCCTGCCTGACAGCCTGATATTTCCCCTTACTCCATTTAAACACTTTCCTAACTTGTCTGTTCCTACCCCTCTCCAATGCTATGGTAAAGGAGATAGAATTGTGATCACTATCTCCAAAATGCTCTCCTACTGAGAGATCTGACTTCTGACCAGGTTCATTTCCCAATATCAGATCAAGTACAGACTCTCCTCCTGTAGGCTTATCTACATATTGTGTCAAGAAACCTTCTTGAACACACCTAACAAACTCCACTCCAGCTAAACCCCTCGCTCTAGGGACATGTCAATCGATATTTGGGAAATTAAAATCTCCCACCACAACAACCCTGTTATTATTACACCTTTCCAGAGTCTGTCTCCCCATCTGCTCGTCGATGTCCCTGTTACTATTGGGTGGTCTATAAAAAACATCCAGTAGAGTTATTGACCCCTTCCTGTTCCTAACTTCCACCCACAGAGACTCTGGAGAAAATTCCTCCATGTCTTCCTCCTTTTTTGCAGCTGTGACACTATCTCTGATCAACACCTCTTTTGCTTCCATTCCTGTCCTTTCTGAAACATCTAAAGCCAGGCACTCGAAGTAACCATTCCTGCCCCTGAGCCAGCCAAGTCTCTGTAATGGCCACAGCACCATAGCTCCAAGTACTGATCCACACTCTAAGCTCATCCATTTTGTTCATAATCCTCCTTGCATTAAAATAGACACATCTCAAACTATTGGTTTGAGCGCATCCCTTCTATATCACCTGTCTATCCTCCCTCTTGCACAGTCTCCAAGCTTTCTCTATTTGGGTGCCAACCGCCTCTTCCTCCATCTCTTCAGTTTGGTTCCTACCCCCCAGCAATCCTAGTTTACCCTCTCCCCAATAGCCTTAGCAAACCTCCCCGCCAGTATATTGGTCCCCTTGGGATTCAAGTGCAACCTATCCTTTTTGTACAGGTCACACCCGCCCCAAAAGAGGTCTCAATGATACAGAAAGCTGAATCCCTGCCCCCTGCTCCAAACCCTCAGCCACGCATTTATCCTCTACCTCACTCTATTCCTATACTCACTGTCACGTGGCACAGGCAGTGATCCTGAGATGACTACCTTTATGGTCCTGCTTCTCAACTTCCTTCCTAACTCCCTGTAGTCTGCTTTCAGGACTCCCTTTTTCTGCCTATGTCCTTGGTACCAGTATGACCACAACCTCTGGCTGTTCTCCTTCCCACTTCAGGATATCATGGACGCGATCAGAAACATCCCAGACCCTGGCACCTGGGAGCCAAACTACCATCTGTGCTTCTTCCCTGCGTCCACAGAATCGCCTGTCTGACCCTCTAACTATAGAGTCCCCTATCACTGCTGCCATCCTCTTCCTCTCCCTACCCTTCTGAGCTACAGGGCCAGACTCTGTGCCAGAGGCGCGACCACTTGCTTCCCCCAGGTAGGCCCCCCCCCCAAACAGTACTCAAGCAGGAGTACTTATTGTCAAGGGGCACAGCCACAAGGGTACTCTCTAGCTTCTGACTCCTGCCCTTCCCTCTCCTGACTGTTACCCACTTCTCTGTCTCCCCAGGCCCCGGTGTGACTACCTGCCTATAGCTCCCATCTATCACCTCCTCACTTTCCCAGACCAGATGAAGGTCATCGAGCTGCATCTCCAGTTCCCTAACACGGTCCCTAATGAGCTGCAGCTCAACGCACCTGGCGCAGATGTGGCCGTCCGGGAGGCTGGGAGTCTCCCAAATTTCCCACATCTGACACTGAGCGCAGAACACCGGCCTCACACACATTCTTCCTGTCTGTATTCTACACAGGCAACCTACCTCGCCTCGACCCGTTGTCGTCGAAGCCCTGATGAGCCAAAGCCTTCCTACTCCGTCTCCCTCTACTCCATTGCCCACTCCTCTGGTGTCTGCTCTATACAGCTGTCTTCTTTTAAACTCTTTTCGCTGTTCTCACTGGCCGACATCCATGCGTGTGCCCCGATCAAACTGCTGAAGAAATAACTGTCTCCTTATAAGCTCTTCTCGCTTTTAAACTCTTCTTGCTGTTCTCACTGGCTGACACTCACATGCTTGTGCAATCATGCCCTGATCAAACTACTGAAGAAATAACAATATAATGATATATATTTATTGTTTGATTAAGCATTCTTGCTTGTTTGTTTAAATTACTGGTTACATATAAAAATATGTTAGTTGCATACATCATCATGCTACCACATGATATGTGCATGCCTCACTTTAAAGTAAACTCAAGGTTAGACCTGCATTTTCGGACCCCACTGTCTTCACTTGAATTAGTTTAGTGTTTTGAATTTACAAAAATTAAAACCAGACACCCAAAATTAATGCTGTGAGGGCTGATTCTCTGAGTACACAAACATCCCAACTATTGATTGATCAACTATATCTGCAACCATATTTGCCAGGATAAGTGACAAAGTAAGTCTGGTCTGCAAGCTTCCTTGAACTCAGTCACAAATAACCTAGACAGTGTTTTCTGGTTTGATGCAGGCCAGTTAACATAATATGTTAATTAAGCATGGGCCTACAAGACTTCACTGTTTAAGCAGGAAGCTGAGTAAGGAATATTTGTTAGAAGTTTAACTTTGTCACAAGCAACTCCAACCCTTTGGAAAGGCCATGCTGCTGTGTTAGAAAGCTGAAGTTAGCAATGAGTCTCTTGGGACCCGGAAAGTGCATATCCATCACAGTAATTGGACTTGTAAATGGTTGTGAGAGACAGGGAGAGGGCTGGAACACCTGGCCTAGAAAGTTTATGGAAGTTATGCCAAAAGGTTTCTCTAGGCTGCTCCTTTGTTGAACAGGTCACTTTATTCAGTTCAATTCAATTCAATTTCAATTGTCATTCAACCATACACAAATACCCATGACCACAGCCAAACAAGACAGCATTACTCCAGGACCAAAGTGTATAACACAATCATAGTCATAGTCATACTTTATTGATCCCGGGGGGAAATTTGTTTTCGTTACAGTTGCACCATAAATAATAAATAGTAATAAAACCATAAATAGTTAAATAATAATATGTAAATTATGCCAGTAAATTATGAAATTACAAAGTCCCACAGCATTAAGCGCACATAGCATGTACAAGATAGCAAGTACATAAAGGTATCAGTAAGATACAAACACGAGGAATTCTGCAGATGCTGACAATTCAAGCAACACACATCAAAGTTACTGGTGAACGCAGCAGGCCAGGTAGCATCTTTAGGAAGAGGTACAGTCAACGTTTTGGGCCGAGACGCTTCGTCAGGACTAACTGAAGGAAGAGATAGTAAGAGATTTGAAAGTGGGAGGGGGAGGAGGAGATCCAAAATGATGGAGCCAAGAGCTGGACAGGTGATTGGCAAAAGGGATATGAGAGGATCATGGGACAGGAGGCCCAGGGAGAAAGAAAAGGGGGAGGGGGGTAAAACCCCCAGAGGATAGGCAAGGGGTATAGTGAGCGGGACAGAAAGATACAGCTACACAATAAAATAGTCCAAACTTGAGCCACAGTAGAGCTTTTCTTCTGCTGAGTGAACACTGGGGGGTAGCACTGACCCCAGCCTGGATGCTGCACCGCACAACCCTCGGTGAAGCACACCAGCTATAAGTCCCTCTCCTGGTGGCTGTGAACAAGCGACCAGGAAAGATTGCCTGTTCACAGCCAAAAGGTTATGCAGAAATGTTGAGCGGATTGGGTTGAAGCTCTAGTGTTTACTTCTCTAAGGATCCTGAGAGTGGCATAGCTCTCAGTAAGGGTCACCCATGGAGGCAAGGTCAAGGCGGAGGTTCCAGACAAAGAACGATCCAAGCAAGATCTCAACAGTGGAGCCGGCAGAGGAGGATGACGAGTCACAGTGGCGGTGAAGCTGAAGGAAAACTCCAACAGCGAGGAGTCCCCACTCATCTTGCTTTTCATGCCACTAAAAGAGGGGTGGAGTGAAGTGATGATGGTGCTAAACTGTGACTCCTTTACTTGCATCTTCAGAAACAGCTCTATTTCTATCTTTGATATCTTTATTTTCCTTTTCAAGGTTCTTTTGAAGACCTTGACCTGGAGTTACACTCTGACTTCGTTTCTTTGTGGGAATGGGACCGCTGTCAGGGCCTCACGACCGGCCACTTTTTGACATCCCAAGGATGTGGCCTGGAAGACTCGCGTGCCTTCAGGGTGCCGGATCTTCGTGGCTCTGGAGATGAGCTGATTCAAGGCCGGTGCCCCTGACTGAGGCGTCGCAGGAGAACACGGAACATCGGGAGCAGCGAGTTAGCTGCCATGGGCTGGGTGTCCAGAGACCCGAGTCTAACTCTCTGGGTGCAGAGCTCGGAAAAAGCGAAGCAACAGACTTTTAACATCATAAACCAGCGAGTTGCTTTGTTATGTCTCCCCTCTCGCTGTGAAAAGGGGACAACTCTTACGGAGAGAGAGAGAGAGAGAGCCTGTGGTATGTCGAATTACCGGTGAACAAGTAGTCTTTGGGGCACTGCAGGTCTGTGTCTTTATTGATGCTTTGCTGCATGTTTGAGTGCTCAGTGGGGGCCGCTGATGCTTCTTTGCTGGTGGGGGAGGGGGTCATCGCCTTTCTGCTGCTTGTGTGTGGGAGGGGGTGAGCTTGGGGGGCTTTAGGGTTCTAACATTTAACTGTCATTCATCCTTTGGGGCATTCCTCTGTTTTTGTGGATGATTGTGAAGAAAAAGAGTTTCAGGAAGTATATTGTATACATTTATATGACATTAAATGTGCCTGTTGAACCCTATTGGACCCTGATCCTGATCTGTCAAGGATCATGTGTATATCACAACGTGCACTGGCAATATCGGAACCCAAGTGTGGAGGAAAGACAAGACTCCGATGTAGAGACAGCAATGAGAATTCATTCATAATAATTCCAAAGGAACATCGGTGGCTCGGCTGAGCAACACCGCGAGAAGTAACATTCCCAAAACTAAGACCCTGTGATTAGCGCTTTTCAGGCATATGCTGAAATAATACAAGTAATATGGAAACCCTGAACCTATCAAAATAAACTTAACAAGTTTAAATCAAAAGCACCAGGAGAACGCATTACAAAGAGTGAGTCGCTCGAGAAAAACACAGGAAACGCTAACTGATCCAGGGGGTCAGTGTGGACATGGTGGAGGATTACAAATACCCGGGGATACGAATTGACAATAAACTGGACTGGTCAAAGAACACTGAGGCTGTCTACAAGAAGGGTCAGAGCCGTCTCTATTTCCTGAGGAGACTGAGGTCCTTTAACATCTGCCGGTCGATGCTGAGGATGTTCTATGAGTCTGTGGTGGCCAGTGCTATCATGTTTGCTGTTGTGTGCTGGGGCAGCAGGCTGAGGGTAGCAGACACCAACAGAATCAACAAACTCATTCGTAAGGCCAGTGATGTTGTGGGGATGGAACTGGACTCTCTCACGGTGGTGTCTGAAAAGAGGATGCTGTCCAAGTTGCATGCCATCTTGGACAATGTCTCCCATCCACTACATAATGTACTGGGTGGGCACAGGAGTACATTCAGCCAGAGACTCATTCCACCCAGATGCAGCACAGAGCGTCATAGGAAGTCATTCCTGCCTGTGGCCATCAAACTTTACAATACCTCCCTTGGAGGGTCAGACACCCTGAGCCAATAGGCTGGTCCTGGACTTATTTCCTGGCATAATTTACATATTTAATTATTTATGGTTTTATTACTATTTATTTACTTACGGTGCAACTGTAACGAAAACCAATTTCCCCCGGGATCAATAAAGTATGACTATGACTATGATTAAGTACTCTTATTAAACAACAGTTAGCCATTTCAGATGCTCTAAAAACCCCCATACTCTCCGACACTGTGCACAGGCCTGTACAACTCATTACAGTATGGTGGCTTCCTGTGTATCAGCCTCCCCATATTAAAGAAGGTCATGCATAGGCATTCTCCAATAAGGAGATCCATCCTAACATCCTGTATATGTGGATTCTGACCCGGTGTCTCTAGCTTTCTGAGGACACGCCAATAGAACATTTTCCACACTACTACTACTAATGTTTCAAAAACTGAGAATTAATTTTGAGGAGGCTTGAATGACAGGAAAATGACACAGCACTGAGTGATACGTTGCCCACTGCATCACAGCTTGATAAAAGAAATGTCTTGAATTTGAACCCAAACCATGGACTGTGGACTGCAGATCCTCACTTGCTGAACTTGTGGAAGCTCACAATCTTTCATTAATGGCCTGCTTCTAGATAGATAGATAGATAGATAGATATACTTTATTGATCCCGAGGGAAATTGGGTTACAGCCGCACCAACCAAGAATAGAGCATAAATAGAGCAATACAAAAACCACAAACAATCAAACAACAAAATGCAAACTATGCCAGATGGAAATAAGTCCAGGACTAGTCTATTGGCTCAGGGTGTCTGACCCTCCATGGGAGGAGCTGCAAGTTCGATGGCCGCAGGCAGGAACGACCTCCTGTGATGCCCAGTTTTGTATCTTGGTGGAATATAGCCGGAGTCCAACAGCAAAAAGTTCAATATCCAGTCTACAAACACATTCCTCGATTGTAATATGACCCGGATTGCACCATCTGTTGTTAACCAGAACAGTAAGCACCCAACTCCTTTAGGCTTACCACTCTCAATGCACTTCAGGTCAGCCGGAACGGTCTGGAAGCCGTCCATGGAAAAGTTTTGATCGGGTATGTCCTCGTGCAACCCCGTTCCAGTAAATCACATAACACTGCACTCCCAAAATGTTCTCTGATGCCTGGCTAGCGCCGTGAACTCGTCCATTTTATTACCCACCGAACTCCCCTTCTCCATAAGCCTCTGTTGTCTCGACCCGGTCCTCTTTCCTCGACTTTGTGATCCCCCTCTGCATCCTCTGTGTGTCTTATGCTCTAGTGCAACATTTCGAGCATGGTTTCAACGCTGGAGTACAAACAGGAGACCCACTAAAGTATCTCTCAAGACTTTTCAAACTAACCTCGAAGTACCCCAGGGAGCGCCGCCTTCTGTGTTTTTGAGAGTTTTCAGAGTAAAATATCAGGAAGCCAAAAAAGCCCTGACAGAAGTAATTTGCTGCCATTCTGTATCCATGTTATCAAAGATGTGTGCAGAGAATTCTTGGGGAGAAGTCTCATAAAACAACAGGCTTCCAGAGCAACCATATCATTATGAACATTAATGGACTGTGACCACATTAACCCTGAGGATTGAAGTGTCCCTCTGCTAGTAATTTTGTTCTGCTCTGCAATTGCAGGGAAAAGCCTAATTGGAGAAGTAGCTCCTGGGGGTATTCTTGGAGCAGTGGACATGCTGATTAGAAGTAAGTACACCTCTTAAAGAAAGGGGAAGTAGCAAGTTCATGACTAATAAGACGATTTACCTTAGCACAATTGTTTTTAAATTTAAGCTATCACTACTGTGAAGATGGCGAAGGCAAACCACGGTAATCTGCTGTGGGCTGCTTACATTGCCCTCACTGTAATCTTCAGCATGTGATTCCCCTTTATTGACTCACTTTCAAGGACTCTTCGTCTCATGTTCTCGATATTTATTGCTTATTTATTAATTTTTTTTTATTCCTTTGTATTTGCACAATCTGTTGTCTTTTGCACTTTGGTTGTTTGTCCACCGTCTTGGGTGTGGTCTTTCTTTGATTCTTGTCTGTTTCTTGGATTTGATGAGCATGCCCACAAGGAATCCCACCACTACCTGTAAGGAGTCGGTACGTTCTCTCAGCGACCATATGGGTTTCCTCGAGGTGCTCTGCTTTCCTCCCATAGTCCAAAGACGTGATCCTCTGTATCTCCCTCTGCAACTGGATCCTCGACTTCCTAACTGGAAGACCACAATCTGTGCAGATTAGGTTAGATTAGATTATGAAGACATGCAGTCCTCTTTTATTGTCATTTAGTAATGCGTGCATTAAGAAATGATACTATATTCCTCCGGTGTGATAGCACCAAATACAGGACAGACCAAGACTGAAAAAAACTAACAAAACCACGTAATTATGACATATAGTTACAACAGTGCAACAATACCATAACTTGATGAAGAACAGACCACAGCACAGTAAAAAAGTTCAAAGTTTCTCGAAAGTCACACATCTCACGCAGACGGGAAGAAGAAAACTCTCCCTGCCATGCCCGACCACAGTCCGACTCTGAGTCGTCCGAAAACTTCGAGCCTCTGATCAGCTCTCCGACACCGAGCACCGAGCACCATCTCTATCCGAACGATTCGACCTCAATCTCGGGTGCCGGCAGCAGGCAAAGCCGGGGATTTTGAGGCCTTCCCTCCGGAAGATTCTCAGTCGCACAGTAGCAGCAGCAGCGAACCAGCGTTTCAGAAATTTCTCCAGATGTTCCTCTGTGCTTTCATGTCTGTCTCCATCACATCAGAATTGTCTATGGCCCCTATTTAACAGATACGATATCATTTTCACCGGAGAGCTGTGCGCGCGCAAGGTGCTCCTATCGCCTCCTCCCGCCTACTTTAACATGGGGAGGCTGATGCACAGGAAGCCTCCATATTGTAATGAGCTGTACAGGCCTGTGCAGTGTCTAACTGATTAACCACTCTTATTAAACTACAGTTAACCATTTCAGATGCTCTAAAAACCTCATACTTTCTGACACTGCATAATATCTCCTCCTCATTGATGATCAACACTGATGCACCTCAGGGCTGTGTGCTTAGCCCACTGCTCTACTCCCTCTATACCCATGACTGTGTGGCTAGGCATAGCTCAAATGCCATCTATAAATTTGCTGATGATACAACCATTGTTGGCAGAATCTCAGATGGAGATGAAAGGATGTATAGGAGTGAGATATGCCAACTAGTGGAGTCGTGTCGCAGCAACAACCTGGCACTCAACATCAGTAAGATGAAAGAGCTAATTGTGGACTTCAGGAAGGGTAAGACGAAGGAACACATACCAATCCTCATAGAGGGATCAGAAGTGGAGAGAGTGAGTAGTTTCAAGTTCCTAGGTGTCAAGATCTCTGAGGATCTAACCTGGTCCCAACATATCGATGCAGCTATAAAGAAGGCAAGACAGCGACTATACTTCATTAAGAGTTTGAAGAGATTTGGTATGTCAACAAATACACTCAAAAACTTCTCTAGCTATACCACGGAGAGCATTCTGACAGGCTGCATCACTGTCTGGTATGGGGCAGGGGGAGCTACTGCATAGGACCAAAAGAAGCTGCAGAGGGTTGTAAACGTAGTCATCTCCATCTTGAGTACGGCCTACAAAGTACCCAGGACAACTTCAAGGAGCGGTGTCTCAGAAAAGCAGCATCCATTATTAAGGACGTCCAGAACCCAGGGCATGCCCTTTTCACTGTTACTGGACGATAGCCATTGAGCAGATTACCACGTTCTTATTAGGCACCAGTATAAGAGCAGCCTGCTTGAAGCAGGTGGGTACATCAGACTGCCAAAATGAGAGTTTTAAGATCTCAGTGAACACTCCAGCCAATTGATCAGCACACTTGATCAGTAGCTGGTGGGGTATCCCATCTGTGCTGGATTCTTTTCATGGGTTCACCCTCCAGAAAGCTACTCACAGATCACCCTGAGAGACTGGTTCATTGTGGGTTGTTGGGGTTTTTGACGGTTCCTCAAAGGTTTTTGATGGTCAAAGCCTGAACAACAGCTGAATCTCTTGGCCAATCTGCACGCTTTTATGATTTGAGTTGCTGCCACGGGATTGGCTGATTAGATATTTGCATTAACAGGAAGGTGTACTGTACCTAATAAAGTGGCCACTGAGTGTGTGAGTGTGTGTATTATAAAATAAATAATCAGTGCAAGAAGAGACCAAAAAATAATGAGGTAGTGTTTATGTTGGTTCATTGACCATTTGGAAATCTGATGGTTATGGGGAAATGCCAATCAAAGAGGATATTGAAAGATGAGTATTGATCAGGACAATATAGGATTGGTGTTTACACAATTTCTTGAAAACATGTCACCGATTCATTGAAGAAACATTTCCCTGCCCCTAGCACCATCCCAGCCGGGGTGATGGCTGATGAGGGATCATGCAATAAGCTCTTAGATAGGTACATGGATGATAGAAAAAATGGAATGTTATGAAGGAGTGAAGGGTTAGATTGATCAAAGTTCAAAGTGAATTTATTAAAGTACATACATGTCACCATATACAACCCTGAGATTCATTTTCTTGCAGACATACACGGTAAATCCAAGAAACAGAATAGAAGACCACACCCGACAGGACAGACAGACAACCAATGTGCAAATATGAAAGAGAAAAAAAGTAATAATAAAAAATAAATAAGCAATAATTATCAAGAACATTTTATCGCATCAAGTCTATTAATTTCTTGTATCAATTTCTTCAAGTGCAGAAGGATTTGCAATTGCATGAGGGCTAATAATCCCAGTAAATTATTAATCACATTTCCTCTTCATTGTATAAACAGTCCTCCACATCTTGCATCCAGCAACAACTCATTCTTATTCTTTTGTGCTTGTTGCTTTGAATAGTTTCCTGGTATTTCCCAGTCTTCTTTTGCCAAAAGCAGTTGTTTGATCTGGACATTCATTCTTCCCTCTGTCATCTCACCTCAGTACAGATAACTGACCTAAAATTCCAGATTCAATATGCCAAACTAATTTTAATATGACCAAAGTAACACAAACTAATTCTCCTATTTGCCTTCCCTTTCATAACCTCTCTCACTCATCACCTCTCTCACTCATCACCTGCATTAACTTAGTGAGAGAGGGCATACTGGTAGCGTAGCAGTTAGCACAGTCACATTACGGCACCAGCAGTCACTGATTGAGGCTACATTCCTGTCGCTGTCCGTAAGCAGATTGTACTTTCTCCCCGTGACCTAGTGGGTTTCATCCAGCTGCCGCTTTCCTCCCACATTCCAAAGATGTGCAGGTTAGAGTTAGTAAGTTGTGGGCATGCTATTTTGGCACCAGAAACAACAATATTAGCAGGCTGTCCCCAGCACAATCCCCATCGATTTGATTTGACACAAATGACACATTTCACCATGTGTTTCAATGTTTTGATGTACGTACACATGATGAATAAAGACTGTCGGTTCGGAATTTGGCCGTTCAGCCTATCGTATCCGCCCTGCCATTCCACCGTAGTTAATTTATTATCTCTCCAACCCCATTCTCCAGCCTTCTCTCCATAACCTTTGACACCCTTACTAATCAAGAAACCATCGACCTCCACTTTAAATCTATCCACAGCTGTCCATGACAAAGAACTCGACAGATTCGCCACCCTCTGGCTATTCTTGATTGGATCTTTATCTTTAATACTTCATTATATGTTCCATACTATGATCTAAGCTATACTTTGCTATATTGCAATCATTACATAAGCTAGTTGTTGATATTAATTCCAGTATCATGTTGATTTCTCTGGCAAAATGACTTGCTATTGAATTGGTAACATGATCGTATCAGGAACCAGTGAACGGAAACCAAGTGGTTTATTTGATCTCTTTGGATATCAGGACAACAGTGTTTCAATTGCATCCACTATCAGGCTATTTTGAAGTTGAATATAAACTTCAACTTGGCATTGCCTTCTATTCTTAATAGAAGCAATCCTCTTCGTGGTGCATTTGGCTGCAGGTAATTCCTGTCCTCTCCTGTTTCTTTGAATACTTTCCAGACAATGAATGCAATTTCACTATCGTCCAATTCCATAATAAATGGGTGAGTCCAAATTAACTACAGATAGGAAGTCCTTCTGGAAAGCAATTGTTTAACCTGCGCTGGCTTGGGCAGTCAAACAATCCTGCTCTCCTTCTGAACAACAGATAACCCATCTTGAATTTATAAGTGGCTTAAAATTAGGTTTAGCAGCCACTTTGTTAGGTAACTCCAATCATTCCATGGTCTAAGTCACTTGGATCTCATTCTGATGTTTGGTCTGAACAACAACTGCACCTCTTAACCATGTCTGCAAGCTTTTATGCATTGAGTTGCCGCCACATAATTGGCTGATTAGATATTTGCATTAATGGAGTGTATGGGGTGCCAGGGAGAGGTAGCAGCTCTGGTGGGGAAAAATGTCACGTCCTTTTCAAGGCGGTTTGTCCACCTCTGGTCCCCATCTGGCACTCAGCTCTCACCTGTGGCTCCCCATAGCTGTTTGCATGCGACAGCGGCCACACCCCAGGCGACGGTTTCGACAAGCTGGCTAAACCAGGTGAGGGTAGTCGACGGGTCTCAAACCCTCGGTGAGATAGGGAGCTGTCTATCCCAGCATGTGAAGACAGACTCCGGCGGATTGAGCTGACGAGACCAATGGAAGGTCTAACAATCAAGAAGGCGATCTCTGCAAGCGTCGTGGAACACGTGGAGCATGACTAGACACAAAAGATGTTCTGGTCATCCTCTGCGACTAGTCCCATTTCCAGCCGTCTCGACTCTTGTCTTGCCACTGGATCCAGATGGGAATTGGGAAGAGAGAGTGAGGGTGACGCTGCGCAACTCTCCCTCACTTAAATCCAAATCAAGCGTTAGTCTCGACACCATCAGCTGGCTGGTGGCGCAGTGATATCAGCGCCGGAATCCAGGAGCAAAGGTCTCCGAGTTCGAATCCAGTCAGGCCGCTCCCGGGTTGAATGTCGAGCTAGCAACGCGACCTCGTAAAAAGTACTAATGATGTCGAGGTCTTCATCGATGACGATGGACGAACCTTTTTATTTGCATTAATGAGCAGCTCTACAGGTGTACCTAATAAAGTGGCCACTGAGTGTACGTTAAGCTTAGGGTTGCCAAGAGTACAATATTATCCGGGACATCCCGTATATTGGGTTAAATTGGTTTGTCCCATACGGGACCGCCCTTGTCCCGTATTTCCCCCGCTAAGGTAGAGCGTTCCTATGAAACTGTTTGTAAGCTGAAATGGCGTAAAGTGAAGAAGCAGTTACCATTAATTTATATGGGAAAAATTTTTGAGCGTTCCCAGACCCGAAAAATAACCTACTAAATCATACCAAATAACACATAAAACCTAAAATAACACTAACATATAGTAAAAGCAGGAATGATATGATAAATACACAGCCTATATAAAGTAGAAATAATGTATGTATAATGTAGTTTCACTTAACAGAATCGGGAAAATTAAGCCAAAACAGATTTGTAGAAAGAAATCAGCACGTACACGCATGTGCACATCACACATGCGCACACAGGTGACCGCACAAGGCCTCATGGTCATGGTAGTCTTTCTCGGAGTAAGCCCGAGTGTCCTGTATTTGACTGCTACTTTTGTCCCTTACTTGGGAGTGAGAAAGTTGGCAACCCTAGTTAAGCTATCCTTCAGCTTGGCAGGCATGTTGTTGTGTAGGGGCTCAAGGTTTGTTTTTGGAGAGGAAGGGTTTCAAACTTCAAACTGCAGAATTTGGCTGGCAGTCAGGAAGATGCAAAGGATTAGCAACTTTTGGAGTGTACTTTCAAAGAATCTTTTTGAAACACTAACTACGAACTCAATCAGGAAGTGGTTTGTGATTATTGACAGATATGTGACTACTGCTGGATAAAGCACGTTGTATTTTGGCCCTTGCAGTGTTTGTGTGGACCAAGTGAGTGAGGAGACCTATTTATTCATTCAATCAGGGTTGGAAACAACTTAATGGAAGCTCATGTGGCTACAGGATGGAAATGCAAAGTCAACACAGACAGATGTACAGATTAGCATGAAACCTGGGCCACTGGAGATGTGAGATAGAAGCAGAATTTGCTCCACCACTCTACGCTGGCTTTCTTCTTTCTTTCATTCATCGAGGGAAGATTACGTTTGTTTGCCATGCTGCTATGCTTTCAAGTGACCATATTTTTCAGCTTGAGGATGGCACTGTACGATCGTGGTCAGTGTAATTCTCTACAACACCAGTAACTGTGGTTCAACTCCAGCCACTGTCTGTAAGGAGTTTGTACATTCTCCCCGTGACCCTGTGGATTTTCTGCGGGTGCTCCAGTTTCCTCCCATATTCCAAAGACGTATGGGCTAGTAAGTTGTGTCGGCCGTATCATGGCAACACTTGCAGTCTGTCTCCAGCATATCCATGGACTGTGCTGGTTGTTAACACAAACAGTGCATTTCACAATATTTCCATGATTCATATGATGAATAGAGCTGATTGCCAATCTCTATATTTAGAAGTTCACTACGAGATGAAGAGAAAGGAAATAAAAGAAGGAATATAACCCGAACAACAAACAACAGGAATTCTGCAGATGCTGGAAATTCAAGCAACACACATCAAAGTTGCTGGTGAACGCAGCAGGCCAGGCAGCATCTATAGGAAGAAGCGCAGTCGACGTTTCAGGCCGAGACCCTTCGTCAGGACTAACTGAAGGAAGAGTGAGTAAGGGATTTGAAAGCTGGAGGGGGAGGGGGAGATGCAAAATGATAGGAGAAGACAGGAGGGGGAGGGATGGAGCCGAGAGCTGGACAGGTGATAGGCAGAAGGGGATACGAGAGGATCATGGGACAGGAGGTCCGGGAAGAAAGACGGGGGGGGGGTGACCCAGAGGATGGGCAAGAGGTATATTCAGAGGGACAGAGGGAGAAAAAGGAGAGTGAGAGAAAGAATGTGTGCATTAAAAAGAGTAACAGATGGGGTACGAGGGGGAGGTGGGGCCTAGCGGAAGTTAGAGAAGTCAATGTTCATGCCATCAGGTTGGAGGCTACCCATACGGAATATAAGGTGTTGTTCCTCCAACCTGAGTGTGGCTTCATCTTTACAGTAGAGGAGGCCGTGGATAGACATGTCAGAATGGGAATGGGATGTGGAATTAAAATGTGTGGCCACTGGGAGATCCTGCTTTCTCTGGCGGACAGAGCGTAGATGTTCAGCAAAGCGGTCTCCCAGTCTGCGTCGGGTCTCACCAATATATAAAATCTCCCTCCTGGCACTTATCCGTGTAAGCGGAACAAGTGCTACACATGCCCTTACACTTCCTCCCTTACCACCATTCAGGGCCCCAAACAGTCCTTCCAGGTGAGGCATCACTTCACCTGTGAGTCGACTGGGGTGATATACTGTGTCCGGTGCTCCCGATGTGGCCTTTTATATATTGGTGAGACCCGACGCAGACTGGGAGACCGCTTTGCTGAACATCTACGCTCTGTCCGCCAGAGAAAGCAGGATCTCCCAGTGGCCACACATTTTAATTCCACATCCCATTCCCATTCTGACATGTCTATCCACGGCCTCCTCTACTGTAAAGATGAAGCCACACTCAGGTTGGAGGAACAACACCTTATATTCCGTATGGGTAGCCTCCAACCTGATGGCATGAACATTGACTTCTCTAACTTCCGCTAGGCCCCACCTCCCCCTCGTACCCCATCTGTTACTCTTTTTAATGCACACATTCTTTCTCTCACTCTCCTTTTTCTCCCTCTGTCCCTCTGAATATACCTCTTGCCCATCCTCTGGGTCACCCCCCCCCGTCTTTCTTCCCGGACCTCCTGTCCCATGATCCTCTCGTATCCCCTTCTGCCTATCACCTGTCCAGCTCTCGGCTCCATCCCTCCCCCTCCTGTCTTCTCCTATCATTTTGCATCTCCCCCTCCCCCTCCAGCTTTCAAATCCCTTACTCACTCTTCCTTCAGTTAGTCCTGACGAAGGGTCTCGGCCTGAAACGTCGACTGCGCTTCTTCCTATAGATGTTGCCTGGCCTGCTGCGTTCACCAGCAACTTTGATGTGTGTTGCAGGAATATAACCCGCTTGCCTTCATTGTTCAAGCTGGGGCGTAATGCTGCAGCCAGACTTGCAGTGTGTGTGCACTTTTGGTCAGGCACTAAGAATGAGCTGGAGAGAGTGCGGAGAAGACTCACCGGGGTGGTACTTTGATTGAAGGACATTAGTTACAGGGAGAGATTGAATATTTTGGGACTGTTTTCCCTTGAACAAAGGAGGCTGAAGATTGAAGTATATAAAATGAGGAGAGGCAGAGATAGAGTAGATGGTAAAAAGCTTTTCCCCTTGGCAGAGATATTAAAATCAAAAGGGTATAGGGAATGAATGAGAGAGAACTGCCACACAGAAACAAACACTTCAGCTCATCTAGTCCATGGCGAACTAATATTTTACCTAGTCCCATCAACCTGCCCTGGACTATAGCCGTCCATACCACTCCCATCCTTGTGTTTATTTCAACTTCTTTTAAATGTTGCAATCACCCTACATCCACAACTTCACAGCCTCTGAGTCAAGAAGTTGCCCCTCAGGTCCCTTTTTAAATATTTCACCTTTCACCCTTAACCTATGACCCCTAGTTGTAGTGTCACCCAACATTAGAGGGAAAAGCCTGCTTATGTTTATCCTATCTATCAGATTATGAGAACACTCAGTCCTCTTTTTTTACTGTCATTTAGAAATGCATACATGCATTAAGAAATGATACAACGTTTCTCCGGAGTGATATCACAGAAAACAGGACAAACCAAAGACTAACACTGACAGAACCACATAATTATAACATATAGTTACAGCAGTGCAAAGCAATACCATAATTTGATGAAGAACAAACCATGGGCACGGTAAGAAAAGTCTCAAAGTCCCCGAGTCGATCGACTCCCGAGTCCCCAATAGCAGGTGGCAAAAAGGAAAACTCCCAGCCATAAACCTCCAGGCACCGTCAACTTGCCGATGTCTTGGAAGCAGCTGACCACAGCCAACATTGAGTCCATCCATCCGAAAACTTTGAGCCTCTGATCAGCCCCTCCGATACAGCCCCGGCCGCCGAAACAAGCAAAGCCGAGGATTCGGGGCCTTCTGCTCCGGAGATTCTGGTTACCACACAGTAGCAGCGGCAGCGAAGTGGGCATTTCAGAAGTTTCTCCAGATGTTCCTCCGTACTCTCACGTCTGTCTCCATCAAATCAGAATTGGGCACGGTCCCCTACTTGACAGATGGCCCTCTTGGGTTGAAGGAGAGAGAAAGGAGTCTGAAAGGTGAACTGAAGAGTAGGCTTTTTACATAGAGACCGGCTGATTCTATAACTTGCTGCTAGAGGAACAGAAGAAACCAGTTATATTTATGTTTAAGAGGCTTTCAGACAGAGACTTGAATAGGTAAGGCACAAACGTGTTAGGGCTGTCTTATTGTAGGCAAGATGGGATAAAATGCATGGATGATGGCAAAAAGTCCTGTTTCTGGGCTGTACAGCTCTATATGTCTATAACTATTACACAGTCTTCTTGCTGCACTTTGACACGTGGTAACTTGAAAAATTCACTCCACCAGTGTGAGGCAAGGACTATGTAGGAGCGAAGAGTTAGACTGATATTAGAATAGGTTAAAAAGCTGGCAATGTTCTATGTTTAAAATATATTATATAGGATTTAATCATTAATTACTAAAGGAAAGACCTAAAAGTAACTAAATTATAATTTTTAAAAGCTAGGAATTCATATGGATGCTGCCTGAATGTAGACAAATGCGATTAGGGTAGATGGGCAGAACATGTATCATAGACATGATGCCTGCTTCATGTGCTATACAACTCTGTGAGCCTAAAACTACAATAAACTCTCCTTGATGCACTTTAACACATGGTAACCTGAAGAGATCATCCCACCGAGTGGTGGGCTATATAGCGGGGAAGGGTTAGATTAATCTTGGAGTAGGTGAACAGGTCATGGGTCAAAGGCCCTGTACTGTGTTGTGATGTTCTATGAATAGAATTAGTTGCTATCTGCTGAGACATATCTGTCCCCCATGCTGTGTGGTCTTTCATCCTGGCATCCTGGGGTTAATTACAGCCATTGATGTTTTAGGTTTGAGAGTATCAGCCACTCAGATCGAGTGAACTAGCAAACACCCCACTCCCACCCGCTCGGGGTTGAAGGTCAAAAGGTAAATGCAACTGTTCTTCCCTGCAGAGCAGCAAGGACAGTAATTATGAAGTAATTACTTCCTTGAGGGATTAATTATCTGCCCTTCTTGAAGACATCAGAGACCAAAGCAAGTGCCAGCAGAGAGAAACCATGCCTGTTCCCAATTGTAGCTTGTGATCAAACTAAGTAAGCTGTGCTGAAAAGATTTCATGAGTTAGTCCACAGTCACACCTTTAAAACTGCCAATATGTATTGTTGGTGACTGTTTATGTTGGTAATTGGTTTAATATTGGTGCATGTACCAGATGTAGTGAAAAGCTTTTGTTTTGTGTACCATCCAGACGGATCATGCCATACATCAAGGTAGTGCAAAGAAAATGGAATGCACTTGCCATTCATGGACTATGTGCCACTCCTAAGGTTAGGGATATTGGCTATTATAAATTACTGGTTTAAAAAAAATCTTTCTTGACCTACCATGGTACTATTAGTCATAGTCATAGTCATAGTCATAGTCATACTTCATTGATCCCGGGGGAAATTGGTTTTCGTTACAGTTGCATCATAAATACTAAATAGTAATAAAACCATAAATAGTTAAATAGTAATATGTAAATTATGCCAGGAAATAAGTCCAGGACCAGCCTATTGGCTCAGGGTGTCTGACCCTCCAAGGGAGGAGTTATAAAGTTTGATGGCCACAGGCAGGAAAGACTTCCTATGACGCTTTGTGTTGCATCTCGGTGGAATGAGTAGATAGAGAGTCCTCTGATTTAGACCAGTAAGTATAAAGGACCAGCCAAATGTGAGAGTGGGTTTATAAATGGATTTATTATTAATCATACGTACATCAAAACATAAAGTGAAATGCATCATTTTTGTTAACTTCCAGCACAATCTGCAGATGGTACATAAAACAAAAGCTTTTCACTACATCTGGTACATGAGTAAATGGGTAAAAGCAAGTAGATTGTCTTGAACCTGGTGGTGTGAGACTTCAGGCTTCTGTACCTCCTGCCCAGTGGTAGCTGTGAGAGGATGAAATGACCCGGATGGTGGGATGATGGTAGGTGCTGCCATGTTGAGACAAAACCTCTTGTAGATATTGCCAGTGGTGGGGTGAATTTGTAGTAGTGCACATAATTAGGAGGGGCATAGATGGAGATAATACTGGACAACACATTTTTTCAAAAGTCTTCCTTGCTCAGAATTTTTTTTGTTTATGGTAGATTGCTTGAAGATGAACACAAATATAATTTCAGACTACTTGTATCATGTAGGAATTTGGAGAAACAACAAATTAACTTTTATTGAATATAAAGTGTTTAATTGCATAATGGTGCTGATGCTTTGCAATATTTCAACTAAGTTAAAAATACTTTGTTAATGATTTTCATTTGTACTCAGTGTCTGAGGTTTCTCGCTTAAGTGTCCAACAATAATTTGCCAGTGTTGATGGATTCCAGTTGCCCTGGTATCTTTTCTCCATGACCGCAATGTCCTGGTGAAACCTTTCACCATGCTCGTCACCAAGAGCACCAAGATTTGCAGGGAAGGAGTCTAAATGGGAATGCAGAAAATGAATCTTTAGTAACATGTTGCATTTCATGGTTTTATATGCTTGAAGCATGCTTTCAAACAGCTGCATGTAGTTTGGTGCTCTGTAGATGCCGAGAAAAATTTCAACAGCTTCCTTGAATGCCTTCCATGTGATTTTCCCTGGTCCCACTAGAAATTCTTCAAATTGCCTGTCAGTGATGACCTGTTTGATTTGTGGACCAAAAAAAAATGCTTTCCTTAATCTTGGCATCAGTTATTCTGGGAAGCATCTGTCTCAAATATCAAAATCCTACATAGAAATTTTTGTTCCTGGTGATAGCAAATTCCATCCTTACAGTCCTGAACCCGATAATTATTACTAAAACCCATCCTGCCATGCAGCAGCCGCCCCGCCTAAGCGTGCCCAAGCATGCCTGGACAAGGTAGGAAACTTCCCAGTTTACATTGTAGACAACATTTTAATTGACTTGAATTATGAATTGAAATCATAAAATGGTGCATGATAGGGGAATTTCATGGTGATTTTCATGATCAGTAGTGCAAAATTCATAAGATACACCTAAAGGTATTCAGGAAGCAAAATCTTTGTTGTCCAGTGTAATCATGTTCACAGTCTAATCCCACACTGCAGGCTTGCCAGCCCCACCCACTCCTTACAGCCTTGCACATTGTTAAACTGCTTCTTTATTGAATTGAATTGACTTTATTTCTTGCATCCTTCACATAGAAACATAGAAACATAGAAAATAGGTGCAGGAGTAGGCCATTCAGCCCTTCGAGCCTGCACCACCATTCAGTATGATCATGGCTGATCATCCAACTCAGAACCCTGTACCAGCCTTCCGTTCATACCCCCTGATCCCTTTAGCCACAAGGGCCATATCTAACTCCCTCTTAAATATAGCCAATGAACTGGCCTCAACAGTTTCCTGTGGCAGAGAATTCCACAGATTCACCACTCTCTGTGTGAAGAAGTTTTTCCTAATCTCGGTCCTAAAAGGCTTCCCCTTTATCCTCAAACTGTGACTCCTCGTTCTGGACTTCCACAACATCGGGATTAATCTTCCTGCATCTAGCCTGTCCAATCCCTTTAGGATTTTATACGTTTCAATCAGATCCCCCCTCAATCTTCTAAATTCCAATGAGTATAAGCCTAGTTCATCCAGTCTTTCATCATATGAAAGTCCTGCCATTCCAGGAATCAATCTGGCGAACCTTCTTTGTACTCCCTCTATGATAAGGATGTCTTTCCTCAGATTAGGGGACCAAAACTGCACACAATACTCCAGGTGTTGTATCACCAAGGTCTTGTACAACTGCAGTAGTACCTCCCTGCTCCTGTACTCGAATCCTCTTGCTATAAATGCCAGCATACCATTCACCTTTTTCACCACCTGCTGTACCTGCATGCCCACTTTCAATGACTGGTGTATAATGACACCCAGGTCTTGTTGCACCTCCCCTTTTCCTAATCGGCCACCATTCAGATAATAATCTGTTTTCCTGTTTTTGCCACCAAAGTGGATAACTTCACATTTATCCACATTAAATTGCATCTGCCATGAATTTGGCCACTCACCTAACCTATCCAAGCCACCCTGCATCCTCTTAGCATCCTCCTCACAGCTAACACTGCCGCCCAGCTTTGTGTCATCCGCAAACTTGGAGATGCTGCATTTAATTCCCTCGTCTAAGTCATTAATATATATTGTAAACAACTGGGGTCCCAGCACTGAGCCTTGCGGTACCCCACTAGTCACTGCTTGCCATTCTGAAAAGGTCCCGTTTATTCCCACTCTTTGCTTCCTGTCTGCCAACCAATTCTCTATCCACATCAATACCTTACCCCCAATACCGTGTGCTTTAAATTTGCATTCACATGAGGAGTAAAAATTTTTTATATTGCATCTTCATTTAAATGTGCAATGTGCAATCACAGTAATTTATAATAAATAGAACAGTCAATGTAACATAGAAATACACTCAAATCCGCATGAGTTAATCAGTCTGACGGCCTGGTGGAAGAAGCTGTCCTGGAGCCTGTTGGTCCTGGCTTTTTTGCTGCAGTACCATTTCCTGGATGATAGAAGTGGGAATAGGCTGTGGTTGGGGTGACTTGGGTCCCCAATGATCCTTCGGGCCCTTTTCTCACACCTGTCTTTGTAAATGTCCTGAATCATGGGAAGCTCAGGACTACAGATGGGCTGGGCTGTCCACAGAACTCTCTGCAGAATCCTGCGATTAAGGGAAGTACAGTTCCCATAGCAGGCAGTGATGCAGCCAGTCAGAATGCTCTCAACCATCCGAGGTGGAAGAGGCACTGTTGTGACTTTTTCACCACACATATGGTGTTTACAGACCACGTGAAGTCCTCGGTGATGTGGATGCTGAGGAACTTAAAGTTGTTTTAAGTTCCAGATCCATTGATGTCAATAGGGGTTAGCCTGTCTCCATTCCTCCTGTAATCCACAAGCTCCTTTGTTTTTGTGATACTGAAGGAGAGGTTGTTTTCTTGACACCATTGTGTCAGAGAGATAACTTCTTCCCCGTAGGCCACCTCACTCTCTCTTTTGAGATCTCCAGATTAATTTCCTCTTTAAACCCTTAGAAATGGAGTCCAGACTCTAACTGCTTCCAATTATTTTATGCTTGGTTGATTTGTCAATGAACTTCATTCTTATTCTTCAGTTCTAGACCTTTCCATATCAAGATGGCGCTGAGCTGTGACCTCTGTCGTGTTTGTGGCTCAGGCCTAGTATTTTTGACACCATTATGTTCCATTTTGTATGATGTGGGCAATCATGGTCTAACCCTGCTCTGGGGTGTGGGGGAGGCTAAGCAAGTGTTACACATTGCAGGGGTGACCTGCAGGTTAGCATTGGGAAGGAGCACTTTACACCTACTTTGGTAGAGATGTATCTCCACCCTGCCAATCCTCTCCTACACAACCCTTCATTTTTCAATCATCCATGTGCTTATCTGAGAGTTTCTTAAATGCCACTAATGTACCTGCCTTTGATGACACTCCTGGCAGGGTATTCCATGAACCCACCACTCTGTTTATTTAAAAAAAAATTACTGCTGACAACATAAAGCCAATCACCTTAAAATTATGACTATGACTCACTTCTGCCTTGGGGATGAAGTGTCTGGCTGTCCAATTGAACTATGCTCCTTATCATCTTGTACACTGCTATCAAGTTGCCCCTTAGTCTTCTTCGCCCTAAAGGGAAAAAGCCCCAGTTCACTAAACTTATTCTGATAATATACATTCTCTAATCGAGGTGGCATTCTGATAAATCTCCTCTGCACCCACTAGAAGTATTTCTATTAGGTATTCTGGAACAGGTTCTACCCCTCAACCATCAGGCTCTTGAACTGAAGCTGATAACATCACTCTACTTCATTCGCTCCATCATTGAAATGTTCCCACAACATATGGACTCACTTTCAAGCATGTTCTTGATATTTATTGTTTATTAGTTTATTATTATTATTTCTTTCTTTTTGTATTTGCAAAGTTTGTTGTCTTTTGCACACAGGTTGAATACGCAAATCGGTACAGTCATTCATTGGTTGTTACTATTCTTTTACAAATATGTGCTTTGATAATAAATTTCATTTGAACTTAGAACTTTAAAGCTTCCACATCCTTCCTGTAATGAGGAGACAATGAGGTGACTTCCCCTGGGAGTAAGGTTTTCCTTGAACATATGTACTTGCATGTACCTGTACATATGACAATAAATTCAACGTGCACCTTTCAACTCCAATACTCCAATAAATAAAGCCTTAACCTTTACAACCTCTCCCTTAACTCAAGTCTTTCAACCTTAGCAAGATTTTCACTGTGTCCTTAACAACATCTCAACACTGAAGTCCCAGTAATACAGAGATTCTTGTTGTTCTGTAAACTATGCCATTGACACATGAATGAAACAGACATTCTCATTCCAATTCCGTCACAGCAGGGTACTGACCAGACCAAGGAAAAGAGTCAAAGGTCCACTCAAAGACTTCTTAAAGGAATGCAATGTCCACAGTGACTCTGCAAATCCCTAGATGGAGAAGGAGAAAAGTATTTACAACTCTAATCCTTGGCTCTAGGATCACACAGGAACAGGCCCTTTGTCCATCCAGTCCATGCGGAACTAATTTTCTACATAGTACTATTGACTTGCACCCAGATCATAGTTCTCTATATCCTTCTCATCCGTGAACTTATCCAAACTTCTCTTAAGTGTTGAAATTGCTTCTTTCCAACTGTGATAAGACTGCTGAACGGATCCTGACCCGGATCTGGGCCATACCCTCCAAATATCCGGACCTGCCTCTTGGTTTTTTTGCACTACCTTACTTCCCATTTTTCTATTTTCAATTTATGATTTATAAATTGAATTTTTAATATTTACTAATTTTAACTATTTTTAATATTTTTAATATTTAATATTTGTAATCCAGGGAGTGTGAAACGCAGAATCAAATATCGCTGTGATGATTGTACGTTCTAGTACCAATTGTTTGGCGACAATAAAGTATAAAGTATAATTGAACCCGCATCCACCACTTCCACTGGCTGTTTGTTCCACACTCTCACCACCCTCTGAATGAAGTTCCCCCTCATGTTCCCCTTAAACAGTTCACCTTTCACCCTTAACCCATGACATCTAGGTCTAGTCTCACCCAAGCTCAGTGGAAAAAGCATGCTTGCATTTACCCCATCTGTACCTCTCATAATTTTATACAGCTCTATCAAATCTCCTCTCATTCTCCTAGGCTCCAGGGAACAAAGTCGTGACCTATTCAAACTTTCCCTGGACCTCAGGTCCTCAAGTTGCTGCAACGTGCTTGTAAATTTTCTTTGCACTCTTTCAACATGAGGGGAAACCTCTTTACACAGAGGGTCATGAGATTGTGGAACGAGCTGCCAGTACAAGTGATGCATGAAAGCTCAAATTTAAATTTTAAGAAACGTTTGGAGAGGTGAGTGGATGGTAGGGGTATGGAGGGCTATGGTTCCAGTGCAGGTTGATGGGAGTTGGCAATTTAAATGGTTTAATGCAGACTAGATGGGCTGAAGGGCCTGTGTGTAAAATTTTTCTATGACTAATCTTATTGAAAGATTTCCTGTAGTTAGATGACCAGAAGTGCGTCCAATGCTCAAGCCCTTGTCACCGCAAGTCCCACAGATCCTGAGTAGAATCAAGATATTCTCTGTTCCAAAGGATATTAGCCTTGGTTTTGATTTATTATTGTCATATTCTTGTCGGCTAGCATGACACTATTACACCATGGGGCACCTGGGTTGGGAGTTCACTTCTGACGTCGTCTGCAAGGAGTTTGTACGTTCTATCCGTGACAGCATGGGTTTCCTCCAGGTGCTCCAGTTTCCTCCCACAGTCCAAAGATGTGCAGGTTAGTAGGTTAGTTGGTCTTGTAAATTGTACGCTGGTTAGGCTGGTGTTAAATATGTGGGTTGAGAATAAATTAAAGTGGCAGACAACAGGGAGCTCCAAGGTTCCTGTTTCAATGTCCATCTTATGGTGCTGAATTCCACTAGCATTTTTTGTGAGTTTCTCTGGATTTCCAGCATCTGCAGATCTTGTGTTTAAGACTGATCAAGAGTTTGTCTTTACTAGCATGGCTACAGCATTGGCTGTTTGGTAGGAGGCAGCGAGTGGAACAAAAGGATCCTTTTCTGGTTGGCTGCCAGTGACTAGTGGTGTTCCACAGGGGTCAGGTGTTGGGACCACTTCTCTTTACATTGCATATCAATGACTTAGATGATGGAATAAATGGCTTTGTTGCCAAGTTTGCAGATGATATGAAGATTGGTGGAGGGCCAGGTAGTGTTGAGGAAACAGTAGGCTGCAGAAGGACTTAGACAGATCAGGAGAATGGGCAAGGAAGTGGCAAATGAAATACAGTGTTGGAAAATGCATGGTCATGCACTTTGGTAGTAGAAATAAATGTGCGGACTATTTTCTAAATGGGGAGAAAATCCAGGAATCTGAGATGCAGAGGGACTTGGGAGTCCTTATGCAGAACACCCTGAAAGTTGTGTCAGTGGTGAGGAAGGCAAGTGCCATGTTAGCATTCATTTCAAGAGGTCTAGAATACAAGAGCAGGGATGTGATGCTGAGGCTTTATAAGGCACTGGTGAGGCCTCACCTTGAGTATTGTGAATAGTTTTGGGCCCCTCATCTTGGAAAAGATGTGCTGGCATTGGAGAGGGTTCAGAGGAGGTTCACAAGGATGATTCCAGGAATGAACGGGTTATCATCCAATGAATGTTTGATGGCTCTGGGTCTGTACTTGCTGGAACTCAGAACCACGGGGATCTCATTGAAACTTTTCAAATGTTGGAAAGTCTAGACAGAGTGGATGTGGAAAGGATGTTTCTCATGGTGGGAGGGTCTAGGACAAGAGGGGACAGCCCCAGAATAGAGGGGCACCCTTTCAAAATAGAGATGCGGAGACATTTCTTTAGCCAAAGAGTGGTGAATTTGTGGAATTTGTTGCCACATGCAGCAGTGGAGTCCAGGTCATTGGATGTATTTAAGGCAGAGATTGATAGGTTCTTGATTAGACATGGCATCAAAAGTTACAGGGAGAAGGCCGAGAACAGGGGATGAGGAGGAGATAAAAAAAATCAGCCATGATTGAATGGCAAGCAGACTCGATGAGGCAGCTCCTATGTCTTATAGTCTTATGGTCTTTTAGCGTATGAGAGGTCAGTTCAGGAATCTGATTTCAGCGGGACAGAAAGTATCCTTGAATCTGGTGCTGCTTGTTCTTAAACTTTCGTATCTCCTGCCTCATAGGAGCAGAGAGAAGAGACGGGATGAGAGCGGTGAGAGGGCTCCTTGAACGCCTCAGCAGAGGATATTTAGGAATGAAAAAGGATGTCCGTCAGTAAGCTTGTGCACAACAGTGGTTGGTAAGAAACTGCTTATATTATCACCCTGAAAAGGCAACTGGTTATGTTTTAAAATGAACATATTTTTTCCACTGAGGTTGGGTGAGACTAGAACTAGAGGTCATAGGTTAAGGGTGAAAGGTGAAATGTTTAGGAGGATCATGAGTAGGAACTTCTTCACTCAGAGGATGCTGAAAGTGGTAGATGAAAGTCAAAGTTAATTTATTATCAAAGTATACAACCCTGAGATTCATCTCCATGCAGGCAGCCACAAAACAAAGAAACCCAAAAGAACCCATTTTAAAAACAAAAGAAGACAGTCATATACCCAACATTGATGTGCAGAGAGAAAAACAAATCATGCAGGCAAAGAACTTAAGTTCATGGAAGTGAGTCCATAGCCATGAAGCAGTCAGCTCTGCAGTCTTTGATTTCAATCTTTAAGGGAAATTTGGATCGGTACATGGATAGGAGGGGTATGGCATGTTATGGTCCAGGGCAGGCTCATCGGACAAAGCAGATTAATAGTTTGGCATGGACTAGATGGGCTGAAGGACCTGTTACCATGCTGTAGGGCTCTATGACTCTATGATCCGAATGAATTAATTCAGATCAGCTATTTTTAAACGCCAGGGAATTCAGAACATTCAAAGGATCAGGTCGGGGTGGTGAACCAATAAAGAGAAAACAGGCTGAAAACTCTTGTAACATCTTTTCAAGCCCTTTTTAGGCTTTGAGAGCAGTTCCGCGTTCATTAATCTTTGGCATATGGTTACACTTTCCATTTGACTGTGTATTCCATGTGCCGTGTCAAATATGATGGAATTGTTATTAAAACAGTACTTTCACAGGCTTGGGTTAACAAGCTTAAGGAGCTTGTTAAAAATACTACTGTAATGTGTAACAGTCACAGGCATCAGGCATTTTCTTGTGTGGGGAGTGGGGAGGTTTTTCCAGGCTGTTTCCACCCACCCATAGAAGCTCAATGGGTCTCTGCTTGAGGACTTCAATGGGACTTTTCTCCCTTATGAGTGTGTTATGTGAGGTGGACTCAGAGCTCCCTCTAGATATGCTCGCTCTATTTGTGTAAGATGCCTTTTGGACAGCACGGTGGTGAAGTTTGCTCCTGATCTCAATGTTGTCTATGTGGAGTTTGCATGCCCCATGATCATATGGACCAGTTCCTTCCCACATTGTAAAGATGGGACTGAGAAAGAGGTTCACCAGAATGCTGCCTGGATCAGAAGGCATGTTCTATGGACTGAGGCTGGACAAACTAGAGCTGTTTTTCTCTGGAACTATGGGAGCCAAGGCGAGACCTGATAGAAATTTATAAGATTATGAGAAACAGAGTAGAACCATGAAAAACACAGGAGGTTCTGCAGATGCTAGAAATCCAGACTAGTGCACACACACTATGCTGGAGGACCTCAGCAGGCCAGGCAGCATACATGGAGCTCTCCTCAGGGCAGCGCAGAGCAGCTGTGGTCGAGCGAAGATTTCAGTTGGACTGAGGGGTCTGGACTACGTACATATATATATTAGCCTGTTTGTGTTTTTATTAATATTCTACATGTGCCTATATATGTAAAAACTGGGCCTTGAGGCTGCAGTATTACCTAGCGGGCGTAGGGGCAGATCGACATATGATATTGGTGGGCTGGGGGAAGTCTGGACTATACTCATGCATATTCCGCATCGTTGTATTTTACTGATATTCTATATGGATTTATTGACTGGGCACCAAGCCGTGGTGTTGCTGGGTGTGGGGGGGGGGTGGTGGGGGTGCGTCGAGACTTTTTCGACACTCTTTTGTTCCGTGAATGAATTCTTGTGTGTGACTGCTGGTACTGTGTTTAGCACCTTGATCCTGTAGTAACACTGTCTCATTTGGCTGTAATCATTGGTATCCATGTATGGTTGAATGATAATTAAAGTTGAATTGAATTGAGAGAGTTACTCTTCATAACTCTTCTCCCTCCTGCCATCTGGAAAAAGGCACCAAAGCGTTTGGGCTCTCACGACCAGACTACGTAACAGTTTCTTCCCCCAAACCATCAGACTCCTCAATACCCAGAGCCTGACTTGACACCAACCTACTGCCCTCTACTGTGCCTACTGTCTTGTTTATTATTTATTGTAGTGCCTGCACTGTTTTGTGCACGTTATGGGGGTGCTTGCCCCCACCCTGTTTGGCATCTCCTTCGCAGTCATGCTGAAGCACGCCTTTGGAACATCAACTGATGGTGTCTACCTCCACACCAAATCGGACGGAAGGCTGTTTAGTCTGTCCCGGCTGAGGGCAAAAACCAAGGTTCATGAAGTATTCATCAGGGATATATTGTTTGCAGATGATCCAGCACTGGCAACACACTCTGAAGAGCAACTGCAACGCCTCATGGACAGCTTCTCAAGAGCTTGCCAGGCCTTCAGCTTGACCATCAGCCTGAAGAAAACCAACGTGTTGGGCCAAGGCGTTGAGCGCCCCCTTGCCATTACCATCAACAACTACCAGCTGGAGGTAGTTCACGAGTTTATATACCTTGGCTCCACTATCACGGACAGCATTTTTCAAAAATGTTGCTTCCTCAGAATTTTTTTTTGTTTATGATAGTACAAATTATAAATGCAATTTCAAACTACTTGCACCACGTAGAAATTTGGAGAAACAAGAAATTAACTTTCATTGAATATAATGTGTCTTATTGCATAACGGCGCTGATGCTTTGCAATAGTTCAACCAAGCAAAGGTTTTTTTGCTAATAATTTTCATTTGTACTTAGTGTCTGATGCTTTGCAGTTAAGTGTCCAGCAATAGTCCGCTAGCATTGATGGATTCCAGTTGCCTTGATACCGTTTCTCCGTGGCCACAATGTCCTGGTGAAACCTTTCACCATGCTCATCACTGCAAGTGCCAAGATTTGCAGGGAAGAAGTCTAAATGGGAATGTAGAAAATGAATCTTTAGTAGCATGTTGCACTTCATGGTATTGTATGCTTGAATCATGTTGTCAACCAGAGACATGTAGTTTGGTGCTCTGCAGTTGCCAAGAATATTTTCAACAACTTCCGTGAATGTCTTCCATGCAATTTTCTCTGGTCCCACTAGAAGTTCTTCAAACTGTCATTGATGACCTGTTTGATTTGTGTACCAACAAAAATGCCTTAATCTTGACATCAGTTATTTTGATTTGAATTATAAATTGAAGTAACACATATTGGCAATTTCAAAAAAAAATGATGCATGGTAGGGAAATGTCATGGTGAATTTCATGATCAGCAGCCCAAAATCCATAGATGCACCCAAAAGTATTCAGGAAGCAAAATCATTGTTGTCCAGTGTAACTGGAAGCAAACATTAATTGATGTGCTAAGGGCCGATTTCCTTTCGCAGGGAGGTCGATATCTAGTGAAAGCATATTTGCAGCATGTTAACTGGAAGAAAAAATGCACTCACTCACTCACTCACAATATGTTCTTCTCCAAGCTGGGGGAGTCCTGGTGCTTTTTACTAGTATATTGCCATTTTTGTTGTTGTCTGTAAGGACTGTTGGTGACAGGTGCATTCAGCAAGCTCAAAGCTGCCAAATAAACTTTCTAATGGATGAAGAACAACTCCATCTATTTTATAGGTTGAAATATAACTAATGCAGAGTTTGTGATAATAGCTCCAGCAGTCCAGGTTCAATCCTGACCTTAGGTGCTGACTGCGTGGAGATAGACTCTGCATTAACTCACCTAAACACACACAATACATAGATGTCTGTGATTTGTAGTATCTTTCCTGGCTGTTGGAGAATTGATAGCCCCAGTTCTAGTTCACCATCAAAGTTCAATATTCAAAATAAATGTATTATCAAAGTCTGTATACAACCCAGAGATTCACTGTCTTGCTGGCATACTCAATAAATCCATAGAATAAAAAACATAACCAGATCAATGAAAGACTGAACCAACATGGGCATTCCACCAGGGTGCAAAAGACAACAAACTATGCAAATACAAACAGAAAGAGGAAATAATAATAATAATAATGATAATATATAAATGTAAGGGGTTTCATCTTTTATGTTACTGTGTAGGCTAATTCAAATGGCTTCTTTGTTATGTTATAATTAAAATGGCTTCTTTGTTATGTTAACTGCTGAGAAAGTTCTCTCGCTAGCAGCTTGTTTGGGTTATATTATTGATACGAGAGCAAATGAACCAATTGGAATAGATGTTATTCCTTCTTGTGTGTCTATAAGCTATTGCGATGCGTGGGTTTTTAGGGGCTGAAGGCGCGGTGGGGAGAGAGAGAGAGTGGATGCGGTGCTGTGAGCTGGCTAACGGGGTCGGACCCCGAGCAGGTGTCCGAGGTCCAGGGTCTTCGGCGAGGAGAGGAGACGGAGACAGCCTCGTGTGGAGCGTCTGGTCGACCACCGTGGTTGGTCCCAGGTGGCGGGTCGAAGTGGTCAGAGGGGATCGAATGGTGAAGAGAGGATTGTTACTAGAGCTCCAACTTTTTGTGCACGAAGAGACTGAACTTTGATAAGCTTGGTGCCTTTGATTTTCCTTTTATATTTTATCTCTATTAATTATATAGTTCCAGTAATATCTATATATTGTAATCAATTAATCATATATGGTGTTTTGTCTGTTATTTGGTGGGGTGGGGTACAATCACACAACATCCACACGAACTTAATTACCCAGGTTGGAGGGGCTGAGGGCTGCTTTACCTAGACAGCGAGTTGAGCGAGCCTGAGGTGTACCGGGGGAGCTACATAAATAAGCAATAAATATCGTGAACATGAGACGAAGAGTCCTTGAAAGTTAGCCTATAGGTTGTGGGAACAGTTTATGATGGGGCAAGTGAATTTGAGTCAAGTTACCCCCTACCCCTTTGGTTCAGGAGCCTGATGGTTGAACTTGGTGGTGTGAGTCCCGAGGCTCCTATACCTTCCTGATTGCAACAGTGGTGGGGGTCTGTGATGATGGATGCTGCTTTCCTATGACAGTGTTTCATGTAGATGTGCTCAATGGTGGGGAGGGCTTTACCCGTGATAGACTGGGCTGTATCTGTTACTTTTTGTAGGACTTTCCATTCAAGGGCATTGGTGTTTCCATACCAGGCCATGATGCAACCAGTCAATATACTCTCCACTGCACATCTACAGACGTTTGTCAAAACTTTAGATGGTATGCTGAATCTTCGCAAACTCCTAAGGAAGTAGAAGCATTGTGACAGAGTTGGTCTGTCACAGAATGGGTTTTGGTGAGTGTTGCCCTCATGAAGGTGTGGACTTTAAAGTTCAATTGGCAGGCTGCAATAGCACCTTCAGTGCAAATGTGTTTATTGTGTGCCAAAGGTTTAAAAAAATTGGAAAAAGTGCAAAAAAAAGGCAAAATGACAAAAAGAGAAAATTCAGATATATGTCATCAGACCTTCAAACATCATTCTGAAATAATGGACCTCACCTTACCACACTCTCTCCCCCTTACACCAAAATGAGCCTTTAAATAGGTGGAGGGGTAGGTAGTGCTGAGGAAGCAATGCAATTGCAGCAGGACTTGGACAAATTGTAAGAATGGGCAAAAAAGTGGCAGATGGAATACAGTGTTGGGAAATGTATGATAGTGTATTTTGGTAAAAGGAACAGTAGGGCAGACTATTATTTAAATGGGGAAAGAAGATACAAACCTTCAGAGGTGCAGAGGGACTTAGGAGTCCTTGTGCAAGATTCCCCGAAGGTTAATTTACAAGTTGAGTCTGTGAAAAAGAAGGCAAATGCAATGTTGGCATTTATTTCAAGGGGAATAGAAGCAAGGAGATAATGCTGAGCTTTTATAAGACACTAGTCAGGCCATACTTGGAATATTGTTAACAGTTTTGGGTCCCATATCTCAGAAAGGATGTGTTGTCATTGGAGAGAGTCCAGAGAAGGTTCACGAGGATGATTTTGGGAATGAAGGGGTTAACATATGAGGAGTGTTTGGCAGCTTTGGGTCTGTTCTCACTGGAATTTGGAAGAATGCATGGGGATCACATTGAAACCTACTGAATGTTGGAAGGACTAGATTGGGTGGATGTGGAGAGGATGTTTCCTATGGTGGGGGTATCCAGGACTAGAGCGCACAGCCTCAAAATTGGGGGAAAACCCTTTAGAACAGACATGAGGAGGAATTTTTTCAGTCAGAAAGTGGTGGATCTGCGGAATGCTCTGCCACACTGTGGTGGAGGTCATGTTCATGGGTATATTTAAGAAAGAAGTTGATAGTTTCCTGATCGATCAGGCCATCAAAGGATATGGTGAGAAGGCAGGTGTATGGGGTTGAGTGGGATCCGGGATCAGCCATGATGGAATGGCGGAGCGGTCTAGATGGCCTAATTCTGCTCTTACGTCTTATGGTCTTGTGGCTTCTGGCACAGTCATTCCCTGAATTAGCTGTTACACATGGAGAACATGAAGGAACATAGACAAAGGGTTGTTATAAAACACAATGAAAGTTGTTTACTCCATTTGTAGATCACATATCATTTTTATGACAAACATTATTTCCAAATAAAGAATCCAGCTGTTATAGTCACCCATTATGTCTAATTTTGCTGAAGCACACTTAACTCTCCAAAAGATTGCGAATTTTCCATATCAATAACCAAATTGCTTGTTTAAAGCATTTCAGAAGAGAAGAGAAATGAACACCTACTAAACACAGTTAAGAAGAATATACGGTCAGTGGCCACTTTATTAGGTACACCTGTACACCTGCTTGTTAATTCAAATATCTTACCAGTCAATCATGGCAGCTGCTCAATGCATAAAGGCATGCAGACATGGTCAAGACATTCAGTTGTTCAGACCAAACATCAGAATGTGCAAGAAATGTGATTTAAGTGACTTTGACTGTGGAATGATTGTTGGTGCCAGACAGGGTGGTTTGAGTATTTCAGAAACTGCTGATCTCCTGGGATTTTTATCACACAACAGGCTCTAGAGGTTACAGAAAATGGTGCAAAAACAAAATAAGCATCCAGTAAATAGCAGTTCTGTGGAAAAAATACCTTGTTAATGAGAGAGGTCAGAGGAGAATGACCAGACTGGTTCAAGCTGACAGGAAGGAGACAGTAACTCAGGTAACCACATGTTACAACACTGGTGTGCAGAAAAGCATCTCTGAACATACATGTTGAATCTTGAAGTACGTTTGTAGATGGGCTACAGCAGCAGAAGACCACAAAACATACACTTAGTGGCCACTTTATAAGGGACAGGAGGTACCTAATAAATTGGCTCCTGAGTGTATTTGAGCTATCTCTTTGTCAACTTCACTGCAGCCAAGTTTTAGAAGCAAAGAAAGAGTGAGATAAGTTTAGGTTTGTTTGTCACGTGTACAGCGAAACATCAAAGCGTATAGTGAAATGTGGCATTTTGCATCAGTAACCAACACATTATGAGATGTGCTGGGGGCAGCCCACAAGGGTTGCCACACTTCAAACATCAATATAGCATGCTTGCAACTCTTTAACCCTAACCCTAACCATATAGGCATCCGTTAGTCTCATGGAACCATGGATTTGCACCTTGTAAAATTTCCAGAGTGCAGGCCTGGGCAAGGTTGTATAGAAGACCAGCAGTTGCCCATGCTGCAAGTCTCCCTTCTCCACGCCACCGATGTTGTCCAAGGGAAGGACATTAGGACCCATACAGCTTGGCACCGGTATCGTCGCAGAGCAAGTGCCTTGCTCAATGACGCACACGCTGCCTCAGCCAAGGCTTGAACTAGTGACCTTCAAATCACTAGACGAACGCCTTAACCACTTGGCCATGCGCCAACACAACCCTAACCATAACCACATGTCTATGGAAGGTGGGAGGAAACTGGAGCACCTGGAGGAAACCCACACGGGGAGAAAGTACAAACTCCTTACAGACAGTGGCAGGAATTGAAACCCTATTGCTGGCACTGTAAAGCATTGCACTAACCTCTATGCTATCACATCTTGCCCAGAATGCCCGAAGCATCATCTGTTTATTTCCCTCTGTAGATGCTGCCTGACTTGCTGAGTTCCTCCAGCATTTCCTGTGTGTTGCTCAAGTTTTCCAGCATCTCCACAATCTCATGATTTATAGTGTCAGGAAATATGATTGGCATTAGGACTGAGGTGAGGAGTAAATTTATTTTTCCCTGCTTTAGGCTTTACATTTTTGGAAAAGTCTACCTCAGGCTGTTATCTATGCACAGTACTGAGGATGTTCAAGAGTCATATTGGTGCATGAGATGGCACAGTGACAAAGTTAGTAGAGCCACTGCCATCCAGTGCCAGTCACCCGGGTTCAATCCTAACCTTGCATGCCATCTGAATGAGAATCATAATGAAAATCAGGTTTGATATTGTCGGGTAATGTAACTGGGGGAAATGTACATAATTGACAACCACTGATATTGAGCTGGGCTTTCGCTTTAAGAGGCTGG
Organism: Mobula hypostoma; assembly: GCF_963921235.1. NCBI lineage: Eukaryota > Metazoa > Chordata > Chondrichthyes > Myliobatiformes > Myliobatidae > Mobula > Mobula hypostoma. Next base: position 174,180,650 of record NC_086103.1, read on the forward strand.
TCTGACATGATTGAGCGATTACATAAAGATTTTAATGGGTTTTGGAGGTCAATAAAATGTGTTATGAGTTTTATTAAACATAAAATGCCTCGCTTCCTTTTATTTGTAAAACACTACAGTATTGTTGGCATACGTCGTGAAATTTATTGTTATGTGGTAGCAGTACATTGCAATACACAGTGATTTAAATAAATAAATAAATAAACAAACAAACAAACAAACAAACAAATAAATAAATAAATAAATAGTGCAAAAAGGAAAGGAAAAAACTACTGAGGAAGTTTTCTTGAGTTCATTGTCCATTCAGAAATCTGATGATGATGGGGTGGGGGGGAGTGAGGAAACTGTTCCTGAAACATTTAGTGTGTGCCTTTGGGCTCTGCTACCTCCTCCCTGGGTAGCAATGGGAAGAGAGCATGTCTTTGTCATGGTCCGGTCCGTGAAATCTGCATTCCGGTTCACAGTCCGGTTCATCGATCCTTATTCCGGGGTTTCCTGTTTTCCCTTGTTCCATTGGGTGCCTTAATTAAGGCACCTGTTTCTCATTTTGGGCTGGCACATAAATACCTCTGCACACCAAGGATTCCCTGTTCTCTTCCCCCCTCATCTGAATCCCCAACAGTTAACCTCAGCAAGTATCCCCAGCAGTCATCCTGGCCTTGCGTCCTAGAAAGCATCCCAGCCCTGCGTCCAAGAAAGGGTCCCAGCCCTGCGACCCAAGAGCCGAATCAAACCGAGTCCAAGAACCAAGCAAACCTAGTCCAAGAGCCATGTCCGGTGCTGGCATTTCTTTGTCCTGTCCAGGAGTCTCTTGTTCAGTCCGAGACACGTCCAAGTACCTCGTCCAGTCCAAGCCACGTCCAAGTACCTCGTCTAGTCCAAGCCAAGTCCTAGGACCTCGTCCTGTCCAAGTCGAGGCTTTGTGTTCTCATCCTGTCCATGTGCCTCATCCTGTGCAGGAGTTCCACATCCAGTCCTGTAGCCACGTCTTGTCCTCGCCTAAATTGGGGGTCCGAGCCCGAGTCAAAACCCAGGTTCCGGGTCCTTGTCCAGTCTCTGGCTCGGAGTCCTAGCTCAGGCTCCTAGTTCCAAGTTCCTTGTCCTGGTCCCGCTTTCCTAGTCTTAGTCCTAGCCCAGGTCTGGTGTCCTTGTCTCGTCCAGGGTCTGTGTCCATGTCCAGCGTCGTTTCTTCCTGACTCCCCTTATTTTCTTCATAAACCTCGTCCTGTTCCTAGTACTTCAGTGTCTGTGTCTTGCATTTGGGTCTGCTCCCAACGTCCCCTTATGACAGTCTTGGATGATGGGGGTCCTTAATGATAGATGCCATTTTTTTGAGGCATTGCCTTTTGAAGGTGTCTTGGATGCTGGAGAGGCTAGTGCCCATGATGGAACTGACAGAGCTTACAACTTCCTGCAGCTTTTTCTGATCCTGCATGGTGGCCTCTCCATATCTGTGTGGATTTTGTACATTTTCTCAATGACCAAGTGGATTTCATCCAGATTTCTTCCCAGACTCCAAAGGCATACAGGTTTGGCAGATTAACTAGCCACTGCAAAGTGATCTTGCTGTATATGTGAGTGTCAGAATCCATGGATAATTGATGTATATCAGGTGAGATTAGTGTAGGCAACACACACAAAATGCTGGAGGAACTCGGCAGGGCACGCAGTGTAGGGTTAGTGTAAATGGGTTTTGATGAAGGATCTGTTTCTAAGCTATATGAATCTTTGGAATTGGAATAGGTTTATTATTGTCACATGTACCAAGATACAGTGAAAAACTGTAGGTGTGGAATATTCCATGAGGAGTTGTGGTGGAGGCAGATACAAGAAGAACATTTAAGAAGTTCTTAGGTAGGCACATGGATGAAAGAAAAATGAAGGGCTATGTGGGATAGATTGATTTTGGAATAGGTTAAAGGGCCAGATCATTACACATCACAAGATCACAAGATCACAAGACAAAGGAGCAGAAGTAGGCCATTCGGCCCATCGAGTCTGCTCCGCAGCTCCCCCATGAGCTAAACTATTCACTAGTTCCAATTTCCGGCTTTTTCCCCATATCCCTTGATACCCTGACTAATTAGATACCTGTCAATCTCCTCCTTGAACACCCTCAATGATCGGGCCTCCACAGCCATATGTGGCAACGAATTCCACAAATCCACGACCCTCTGGCTAAAAAAATTTCTCCTCATCTCTGTTTTAACTGGGTACCCTCTAATTCTAAGACTATGGCCTCTTGTCCTGGACTCACCCACCAAGGGAAACAACCTTTCCACAACTACTCTGTCCAACCCTTTCAACATTCGAAACGTTTCTATGAGATCCCCTCTCATTCTTCTATACTCTAATGAATACAATCTAAGGGCCGACAGATGCTCCTCATATGTTAGCCCCTGCATTCCAGGAATCATCCTTGTAAATCTTCTCTGAACTGTCTCCAACATCAGTATATCCTTTGTAAGATCGGGGGCCCAAACATTGGGGTTTAAACAAGGAAAGGCAATAACAATGAAGAATAAAATGTAACAGCCACAGAGAAAGTGCAGTGCAGATAAACAATAAGGTGTAAGATCATAACGAGGTAGAGTCTGAGGCCAAGAATCCAACTTATTGGAGTAGGGAACTATTTATCTCTGGTCTATTGGAATTATGAAATAAGGGGATCATGCAGAAAAGTGGATTTAAGCAGAGATCAGAGAGGATTTTACGATATCACTGACTGGAGGAGATGTAGCTCACTGTAACTTTTTCTAATGTCTTTAGAACTTAGGTGGCAAAAGATTATAATTAGTCTTTGGGGATGATTTTAGTCTCATTGATTAAATCCTTTGCAACAATGCTTTAATAATTTGGTGCGTTATCAGCTATAATCTGGGCTGTAGAGTAAACTACAAAATTGCAGCATTGTCATAAACACATGAGATTTTGTAGATGCTGGAAACCCCGAGTAACACTCACAAAACAGTGGAGGAACTTGGCAGGTCAGGCAGTGTCTATGAAGGGGAATAAACGGTTAATGTTTCAGGCTAAGACCTTTCATCAGGACTGGAAAGGAAGGGAGAAGAAGCCAGGGAAGAATGCACCAATATCTTTTTTATAATATTATTCCTCAGAATAGATTTGGGACAGAAACTGGTTATGGTCTGTTTTTGGTTCACAATTACAATTTCCCACAGATTAAAGCAGTTCTCTCACCAGATAATATCCTCTACAGCATATCCATCAACTTTACTTCATATGGGATGTTTAGTTAGAGATCTTATGAATCTACTTAGCAAAGCTATGAACTGGCTGGCTTGCCAAAAGAACACTTAGAGATTCAACTCACAGAAGTTACAGCAGATTGGAATTGGAAGTGGAATTGATTTATTATTGTATGGAGATACAGTGTCTTGCATACAGTGCAGATCAAATCATTACACAGTACAATGAGCTAGGTAAAATAATAATAGAATGCAGAACAAAGTGTAACATTTATAGAGAAATGCAGTGCAGGTAGACAATAAGGTGCAAACCCCTAACAAGGTAGATTGTGAGGTAAAGAGTCCACCTTGTACAAGGAGGCCATTTGGCATTCTTATAACAGTGGGTAAAAGCTGCCCTTGAGACTTGTGTTATATGCCTTTAGACTTTTGTATCATCTGCCTGATGGGAGAGAGGAAAAAAGTTTATGTCTGGGGTGGATTATGCTTGCTGCTTTACTGAGGCAGTAAGAAGTGTAGACAGAGTCCATAGCGGAGAGGCTGAATTCTCTGATGTGCTGAGCTGTGTCCTCAACTCCCCGCAGTTTGTTACAATCATAGAATCAAAGAATAAATCAAGGAAGGTAGTGCACCCGTGGCTGACAAGAGAAATTAGGGATAGTATCAATTCCAAAGAAGCAGCATACAAATTAGCCAGAAAAAGTGGCTCACCTGAGGACTGGGAGAAATTCAGAGTTCAGCAGAGGAGGACAAAGGGCTTAATTAGGAAGGGGAAAAAGGATTATGAGAGAACACTGGCAGGGAACATAAAAACGGACTGTAAAAGCTTTTATAGATATGTAAAAAGGAAAAGACTGGTAAAGACAAGTGTAGGTCCCCTGCAGACAGAAACAGGTGAATTGATTATGGGGAGCAAGGACATGGCAGACCAATTGAATAATTACTTTGGTTCTGTCTTCACTAAGGAGGACATAAATAATCTTCCAGAAATAGTAAGGGACAGAGGGTCCAGTGAGATGGAGGAACTGAGCGAAATACATGTTAGTAGGGAAGTGGTGTTAGGTAAATTGAAGGGATTGAAGGCAGATAAATCCCCAGGGCCAGATGGTCTGCATCCTAGAGTGCTTAAGGAAGTAGCCCAAGAAATAGTGGATGCATTAGTGATAATTTTTCAAAACTCGTTAGATTCTGGGCTAGTTCCTGAGGATTGGAGGGTGGCTAATGTAACCCCACTTTTTAAAAAAGGAGGGAGAGAGAAACCGGGGAATTATAGACCGGTTAGCCTAACGTCGGTGGTGGGGAAACTGCTGGAGTCAGTTATCAAGGATGTGATAACAGCACATTTGGAAAGCGGTGAAATGATCGGACAAAGTCAGCATGGATTTGTGAAAGGAAAATCATGTCTGACGAATCTCATAGAATTTTTTGAGGATGTAACTAGTAGAGTGGATAGGGGAGAACCAGTGGATGTGGTATATTTGGATTTTCAAAAGGCTTTTGACAAGGTCCCACACAGGAGATTAGTGTGCAAACTTAAAGCACACGGTATTGGGGGTAAGGTATTGGTGTGGGTGGAGAATTGGTTAGCAGACAGGAAGCAAAGGGTGGGAATAAACGCGACCTTTTCAGAATGGCAGGCGGTGACTAGTGGGGTACCGCAAGGCTCAGTGCTGGGACCCCAGTTGTTTACAATATATATTAATGACTTGGATGAGGGAATTGAATGCAGCATCTCCAAGTTTGCGGATGACACGAAGCTGGGTGGCAGTGTTAGCAGTGAGGAGGATGCTAAGAGGATGCAGGGTGACTTGGATAGGTTGGGTGAGTGGGCAAATTCATGGCAGATGCAATTTAATGTGGATAAATGTGAAGTTATCCACTTTGGTGGCAAAAATAGGAAAACAGATTATTATCTGAATGGTGGCCGATTAGGAAAAGGGGAGGTGCAACAAGACCTGGGTGTCATTATACACCAGTCATTGAAAGTGGGCATGCAGGTACAGCAGGCGGTGAAAAAGGCGAATGGTATGCTGACATTTATAGCGAGAGGATTCGAGTACAGGAGCAGGGAGGTACTACTGCAGTTGTACAAGGCCTTGGTGAGACCACACCTGGAGTATTGTGTGCAGTTTTGGTCCCCTAATCTGAGGAAAGACATCTTTGCCATAGAGGGAATACAAAGAAGGTTCACCAGATTGATTCCTGGGATGGCAGGACTTTCATATGAAGAAAGACTGGATGAACTGGGCTTGTACTCGTTGGAATTTAGAAGATTGAGGGGGGATTGGATTGAAACGTATAAGATCCTAAAGGGATTGGACAGGCTAGATGCAGGAAGATTGTTCCCGATGTTGGGGAAGTCCAGAACGAGGGGCCACAGTTTGAGGATAGAGGGGAAGCCTTTTAGGACCGAGATTAGGAAAAACTTCTTCACACAGAGAGTGGTGAATCTGTGGAATTCTCTGCCACAGGAAACTGTTGAGGCCAGTTCATTGGCTATATTTAAGAGGGAGTTAGATATGGCCCTTGTGGCCACGGGGGTCAGGGGGTATGGAGGGAAGGCTGGGGCGGGGTTCTGAGTTGGATGATCAGCCATGATCATAATAAATGGCGGTGCAGGCTCGAAGGGCCGAATGGCCTACTCCTGCACCTATTTTCTATGTTTCTATGTTTCTATCTATAGGCAAAGCAGTTGTTACACCAAACCATGAAGAATACAGAAGGGATGCTTTCTAGGGTGCATTGATGAAAATTGGCAATGGTTAATAAGGACATGCAAAATTTAGTTTGCTTTTTGAGGAATTGGAAGCTTTGTGAGCTTTCCTGGCTATGGGATCTAGGTGGTTAGACCAGGACAGGGTATCGGTGATGTTCACTTCTAGGTTTTGTTTTAAAGCTTTCTATTCATTTTTCTACTGAAGTTGGTTGAGACTAGAACTAGAAATCGTGGGGTAAGGATGAAAGGTGAAATGCTTAAGGGCGACATGAAAGGGTGGTGAGAGTGTGGAACAAACTGCATGACTCTGTTATGTTCTTATCAGCATGGAGGAAATAACTAGTTGAAGGTCAGGTGAGGAGTTGAGCAGGAAGTTATCGGAGGGAGGAAATTTCCTGGAGGTGATACATTGAGACCTCCAAGAGGACCACAACCTTGTTGTGGTTTGGAGGCTTGTGTACCTCAATGACCTGGAAAACTATATTGGCTGGAGTTAGGGCTCTATGCTTTGGTCCTTGGTAGGATAACCCATGCCAAACAGGGAAAACAGTAGAGACCAGTCCACCTGTCCTCCAGGTTCGGAGGTTCAGCTCAGGGTTTATAATCTTGACTGGTAAAACAAAATTGTTGTGAGAACAGCAATGAAGAATCCTTCTACATCTGAGTGCAACAGTTTTCCTGAGTCTCCACCTAGGACTTGCATGACTAACAGTAGTGAGGAAGTTACTGACACAATGAAGGAAACCCTGAACACAGCCGGAGATGGAGGAACTTTACTGCTGCTCTAAACACCAGCAGTGTAATGGGCATTAAGTAGGTAATTCATTGAAAGTCAGAAGAAACAATGATCACTGATGGGACATTCTTGGTATCCATCACCATGATCCTTCTGCTTCCAGGTTTTCCATTCAAAACTTATCACCATTTTGGTTACTTCCAAAGTTTAATCTGATTTTCACTAGACCTCATCTAATACAATCTCAAAGTCCTGACATCGCACCATGGTCTTACATTAGTACACACATAATGCTGGAGGAGCTCAACAGGTCAGGTAGCACCCACGTGGGAAATCAACTGGTGATGTTTCAGGTTCAGAACATGAGGAACAGTCATAAAACAACCCAAAATTGTTCATGGAGAAAATAGGCCACCATTACCCAGTCTGATCAATATGTGACTACATACCCACCAATCTAACTGACCTTTAATTTGTATGCCAACTGCTTTTCGCATGATCACAAGAAACTGCAGAAAATTACGGATTCATCCTGACACAGAAACCAGAATCGGTCTGCACTTCTCTGGAAGTCTTTTCATTGGGAATATTTAAAGTGGAGATTCTTAGGTCCTTTAAGGGTGTCAAAGGTTATGCGGAGAAGGTGGGAGAATGGGATTGAGAGGGATAGTATATCAGCCAATGGCGCAGGAGACTTGATGGGCTGAATAGCTTAATTCTGCTCCTATGCCTTGTGGTCTTCTCACTGCTTCAGTAAAGCAGCCAGCATAATCAAATAGTGGATGTGGAGAGGATGTTTCCTACATTGGATGAGTCCAAGACCAGCGGGCATAGCCTCAGAATAGAAGGATGTCCCTTCAGAACAGAAATGAGAAATTGCTTTAGCCAGATGTTGGTGAATCTGTGGAACACGTTGCAGTGGAGCCCATGTCATGAGTATATTTAAAGCAGAGGTTGATAGGTCCTCAATTAGTAAGGATGGCGATGTTTACAGAGTGAAGGCAGGAGAATGGGGTTGAGAGGGATTATAGGTCAGCTATGATGGAATGGCTGAGCAGACTTAATGGGCCAACACACACAGAATGCTGGAGGAACTCAGCAGGCTAGACAACACCTATAGGAAAAAAGTACAATTGACATTTTGGCCAGAAACATTTTCTCCATAGATGCTGCCTGGCCTGCCGAGCTCCTGCAGCATTTTGTGTGGTGTTGCTCGAATTTCCAGCATCTGCAGATTTCCTCTTGTTTGAGATTTATTGGGCCAGATAGTATAATTCTACTCCGATGACTTATGGTTTTACAATCTCTAACTGAACAATCACTGATAGAAAATAAATGTTGGAATATGGTGCAAGTACTTTTAAAAATAAAGCACCCAGGTCTTCAAACTCCTCTTTGACTTCATTGCTGTTTTCCTACCTTCTCCATCAAGCTTCAAGTTCCTAGATGCCAGCATCTCAGAAGATTTATCCTGGGCCCAACATATTGATGCAATAGTGAAGAAGACATGCCGGCAGCTGTATTTTGTCAGAGTTTGAGGAGATGTGGTATGTCACCATAGACTCTAGCAAATTTCTACAGAATGGAGAATATTCTAAGTGGTTGCTTCACCATCTGGTAGCGAGGAACAAGAGTTGCAAACTCATCCAGCTCTACCATAGGCACTCATCTCCCGACTCTCCAGGACATTTTCAGAAGGAGATGCCTCACGAATGCAGTAATCATCATTAAGGCCCCCACAACAGAGCGCATGCCTTCTTCTCATTTCTGCCATCAGACCATCAGAGAGGACGTACAGGAGCCTGAAGACACAAACTCAATATTTTAGGAACAGCTTCTTCCCCTCTGCCATCAGATATCTGAATGGTCAGTGAACCCATGAATACCCTCTTACAGTTTTTTGATCTCTTTCTGCACTATTTAATAAATATATTTCATATTGTAATTTATAGTATAGTTTATGTATTGTAGTGTACTGCTGCTGCAAAACAACACATTTGATGACAGCAATGCACACAAAATGCTAGAGATGTGTGTTGCTTGGATTTCCAGTATCTGCACATTTTCTCTTTTTTGACATTTGACGAAATATACCAGTGATAATAAACTTGATTCTCATTCTGATTAATCTTTAACATTAGCCAGTGTCTATATCTTCCTTCCTCTGTACTAGCATCAGTGATAGACTTTTCAAGCATTTGTTGTCACTCTCGGAGTTCTGAATCAAACCCGACTGGACCATCCACCGTGAGCAGTAGGCGTGTTGCAGAACAGATGGATCTAGGAGTGTAAGTGCAAAATTCTCTTATGGTGGCATCACCAGTAGACGGAGTGGAGAGTAAGCGTTTGGGATGCTGGTATCAGTAAGGGCATTGAGTATAGGAGTTGGGATGCTATGTTATAGTTCTACAGTAAATTGGTCAGACTACATTTGGAATATTGTGTTCAGTTTGGTCACACTGCTGTAGGAAAGCTGCCATTGAGTGACCCCACCATCCAAGCCATGCTCTTTTCTCGCTGCTGAGGTACAGGAGACCACAAGGTTCAGGAACAGTTATTACCCCTCAACCATCAGGCTCTTGAACTGGAGGGGATAACTTCACTCACCCCAACACTAAATTGTTCTCACCAACCATGGACTCACTTTCAAGGACTCTTCATCTCATGCTGTCAATACTTATTTCTTATTATTAATAATTGTCTTGTTTTTATTGTTCGGAATGTTATTCAACTTGTCGGCCGGCTGGTGGTGCAGTGACATCGGCTCGGACTCCACAGCGAAGGTTCCCGAGTTCGAATCCAGTCGGGCCGCTCCCGGGCATGCTTTCCATCCGTGCTGGGTTGAGTGTCGGGCTCGCAACTCGGCCTCGTTAAAAAAAAAACCAAAAAAACCGCACTGTGAGAAGGACATGGGGGACCACTCACAGAATCTTTCCTCCAAGACAACCACTTGAAAAAGTGGTTGCCGAGGCTCTGGCAGAGTATGGCACAGAAAAATATAGTCGGGGAGTGGGGGTTTCTGGAGAATTGACGCAGAAGATTGTAACATCAGAACAGTAAGTTGCTGGTCTCAGCTTTCGAAGTTGCAGGAGCGATGTCTGTCTCCCTCGATTGAGAAAGAGAGCCTGTCTGAGGTACCAAAGTGCTAGATTATAAACTGTAGTCTTTGATGGACTCTGCATCAAGGTCTCTTTGAAGGACTTTTGCTTTTGCTTGTGCTTGCAAGGTGGGGGGGGGTGGGGGTTCGGTGCATCTGCTGGCGCAAGTTGGGGAGGGAGGGAGGGTCGATGTTTCTGCTGCTGCTTATGCGATGGGGGGAAGGGGAGTCTTTGGGGTTCTGATGTTTCTATTGTTCATCCTGTGGGGTTTCTTGTTACCTGAATGTCTGTGAAGAGTAAGAACTTCAGGTTGTATACTGTCTAAATTCTCTGATATTAAATTAAGCCATTTGAACCATTTATTTCTTGGAGTGTAGGAGACTGAAGGATGTCCTTATTGAAGAGTATAAAATCCAGAGAGGCATAGAAAGCGTGAATGCGTACAGTCTTTTTTTTAATCCCAGGAAAAGGGAATCAAGAACTAGAGAGTATAGGTTTAAGATGAGAAGGGTAAAATTTAATAGGGACCGGAGGGGCAAATTTTTCACACTGAGAGAATCAGAGTTAGAATCACTTTATTGTATGCGAGACATACTCAAATTGATTGTGGTTCAGTGCCAAGCATTAAACACAGGACAATACCATAACAGACAACACAATAGCAACCAACAATTTACAAGTCAATTGTGCAGAAAGTCATGAGCGATCAACAATTGGCAGAACGTCACATGCGCAAACGTCCTAAATCAAACTGAAATGAATGTTAACATACGAACCGACTCAATAATTATTACAAAAGAAGGAGAGCAGGAAAGACCATTAACGGACGTTGTGCAGGGACAGTTAGGGTATTATATCTGAGTGAGTTTTGTTGAGAAGCTGAATACCTACAGGAAAAAAAGCTTTGGAGATGATGTGTGGTCCTGATGGTGATGGACTTGTAGCATTCCCCTGACGGCAATTTGTGTGGAGCATATGTGGAATGATTTGCCAAAGGATGTGGTTGTGTCAGGTACAATAGCAACATTTAAAAGATAATTAATCATTTAGGAGCTTCACTATCAGGGACATGCTCTGTTCTTTTTACCACCACTGGGGAGGAAGCACAGGAGCCCGGAGACCTATGCTCAACAATTCCGAGGTAGCTTCTTCCCCTCCATCATCAGATTTCTGAAAGGGCCAGGAATCCATGAACAACACATCATTATTCCTTTTTCTTTGCACTATTTATTTTGTGATTTATAGCAATTTTACACCTTGCATCTGCTGTTGCAAAACAACAAATTTTCCCATCAGATAAGAAGTTGGCAATAAAAAACCTAATTCTGATTCTGATCCTTGGACAGCCACATGAAAAGGGAAAGTTTAGAGCGATAAGAGGCAAATAACCATAAGACAATAAGACAAAATGTGGGGACAGAAGTAATCCATTCAGTCCACCGAGCCTGTTCCGCCATTTCATCATGACTGATTTATTATTCCTCTCAACCCCATTCTCCTGCTTTCACCCCATAACCTTTGATGCCCTTACTAATCAAGAACCTAACAACATCAGCTTTAACTATACTGAATGACTTAGCCTTCATAGAGATCTATGGCAATGAATTCCACAGATTCGAATCTCTATTCTAAAGGTATGTCCTTCTATCTGGTCCATGACTTCCCAACTTAAGGAAATATTCTTTCCACATCCATTCTAACTAGGTCTTTCAATATTTGATAGATTTCAATAAGATTTCACAGTTGCTAGCTCGATGGTCAACCCTGCACAGATTGAAAGAGTGCAAGGAGCCGGCTGAGTTTGAACCCGGGACCATTTGCCCCTGGGTCTGGTGCTGACGCCACGACACCACTGACCAGTGATAGTGTCAGCTACATCCTTTGAAAAATGTGCATTATACCAATCATGCATTTTGTGGTAAAATAGTCTTTATTACAAGATGTACAGTACATTGAATTAACATTATAAACATAACTATACATCGGAGGACTCTGCTCACACGTGCTATCTGCTCCAGCAGCACCTTGGTACTAGAAGTAACTCCTTAAGTTTGAGTGCAACATTTATATTTTTAGCTTTTTTTTCAGAAAGGTCTAAATGGTTGAAAATGTGACATTTCTCAGGTGGGCCAATATGTGTATCCATGGTACACAGCTGGGATGTGATGGAAATGTCCTCTGACGAGAGGGTGGAGAAACTTGGGTTGCTTCCTCTGGAGCGGCAAATTCTGAGGGGAGATTTTGAGATCATAATAAGATTATGAGAGACATTGATGGAGTAGACAGATAATGTCTTCATCCGAGAGCTGAAATGTCGAATACCAGCCGGCTTATAGTACATTTAAAATGGGAAGGAGCCATTTCAAAGGAGATCTGAGGGGCAGGTTTTTCACACAGAGAGTGGTGGGTGCCTGGAGTGCTCTGTCTGGGATGGTGGTAGAGGCAGAAACATTAGAGACTTTTAAGAGATGTTTAGATAGGCACCTGAATGTGAGGAAGATGGATGGATGTGGACATTGTGTAGGTAGAAGAGATCAGTTTTCCAATTGATTACTAATTTAATTTCTTTAGCACAACATTGTGTGGGCTGAAGGGCCTGTTCCTGTACTATACTGTTCTGTTCTACATAATAAAGATAAAGTGACGTCCACTGTTGTATCCTTCAGCCTTTGCTAAATTATTTCCATTTCAAGGCTCATTAAACAAAGACACTGCCTGGTGCAGAAATAATTCTCACCGACTGGTGCATCACAGATTCTTTGCATTGTCTATGGTTGGCTGTCTATATGGTGTGTGTGTGTGTGCGTGTGTAGTGTGTGTGTGTGCGTGTGTGTGTGCGCGTGTGTGTGTGTGTGTGTGTGCGCGCGCGCGCGCGTGTGTGTGTGTGTAGTGTGTGTGTGCGTGTGTGTGTGTGTGCGTGTGTGTGTGTGTGTAGCTACGTGCAGTATGCACTTTGTATGTGTGATGCAATATGTTATCAGCACAGATGTATAGTGAGGATGTACGATATGCACAAATACATTCAGCAGCCACTTTATTAAGTACGCCTATACATGAAAGCAAATATCTAATCAGCCAATCATGTGGCAGCAACTCAATGCATAAAAGCATAGGGGCATGGACAAGGGGTTCAGTTGTTGCTCAGACTAAACATCAGAATGCGGGAGAAATGTGATCTAAGTGACTTTGACCATGGACTGGTTGTTGGCGTCAGACGAGGTGCTTTGAGTATCTTAGAAACTGCTGATCTCCTGTATTTTTCATGTGGAATATAGTCTCTAGAATTTAGAGAGAATGTTGCAAAAAACAAAGAAATCTAGTGAGTGGTAGTTCTGTGGGGAAAAAGGCCTTGTCAATGAGAGGTCAGAGGAGAATGCCCAGACTAGTTCGAACTGACAGGAAGGCAACAGTAACTCAGAATAACCACGTGTTACAACAGTGGTGTGCAGAAAAGCCTCTCTGAACACACAACATGTCAAACCTTGAAGTGGATGGGCTACAGCAGCAGAAGACCACGAATATCTACTCAGTAGCCACTTTATTAGGGACAGGAGGCGCCAAAAAAAAATAGCCACTGATTGTAGTGTATAACGTGTGGGCAATTGTACCACATGTTGACTGTGTGATGTGCATGCCCATCCACACAATGTGAACAGTGTGTGCCTTTTGTACTCTATCTATCTAGGTGTGGCAGACGGGGATTTGGGGTGATGTCGGTGTTTTATTTTACAATTCTACTTTATCAACCAAACTGACAGCAAAACAATTGGTGGCAATGTATAAAAAAGACACTGAGATCTCTGCAAGGCTCATTAACCCCAAGCACGTACCAAACTTCCACTGAAGTAACTTACAATTTGGTTGCTCAGGTGTTAATCCCCATGCAATCACAGAACTAACCACTTCTGATTGATCTCATGGTGGTTTGAACCTCATGTTTGGGAAGAAACTATAGCTGATAAGGATGGAATTCAGTAATCATCACTTCTGGACTGAGAAGGTAACTTAGGAAACTCAGCAGATCGGGGGGGGGGCGGTGTGTGTGTGTGTGTGTCTATGTCTAGATTTCCAGTGTCTGGAGAATCTCTTGCATTAATTTAATTTAGGAGTTTATTTAGTGCAACTAATTGACTTGCAAAGCTACTTGAGAAGGTAAAAGCCTTGATGTGGTGTAATGTCATATTAATAGTAGATCAGGTGGCAGGTTTTACTCTCCATGGACATAGGTGATCTTGCAGAATACCACACCAATTATGGTCACTTTTATTGATCCATTTTTCTCCCTGATGTTTTGAAAGTATTATTTACATTCACAAACTTATTTTCCCTAGATCAAAGATCTAGCAGCATTACCCCTGCAGCAATGTGGCTGATTTTTAGGAGATGTGAATTTGTTTACAGGATCTGGAAACAATCATCAGGTCAGTCGGCATCTGTGGAAAAGGAAACACGTTATAACTGGAGGGAAAACAGGTCAGTTCCAATTTCCAAGGAGGTTGGGGAGAGGCAGAGAATCATTGCTCATTGCACTGTAACCCTCGGCTTCCCATTGCCTGGTGCTCTAATAACGGGCAGGCTATTTTGGTGCCAGAATTGAGGCATTGCTTCCTAAGGGCACCATCCATCATTAAGGACCCGCATCACCCCGGAGATGCTCTCTCCTCATTGTTACTAGCGAGGAGAAGGCACAGGGGCCTAAAGACAACACTCAGTATTTTAGGAATGGCTTCTTCCCCTTACCATCAGAGTTCTGATTGGACAATGAACCCGTCTACACTACTTCACTATATTTCTTTCTATTTTGTTTTTTTTTGCACTTCTTATTTAAATACATATATATTATCTTATTGAAATTTATATTTCGTATTATCTATTGCAATGTTCTGCTGCCACTAAACAACAAATTTCACAGCACATGCCAGTGATATTAAACCTGACTTCTGATTCTCATGTATGGCAACACTTGCGGACGGCTCCCAGCGTATTCGTGGGTGTGTTAGTTGTTAACACAAACAATGTATGTTTCGGTGACATATGACAAATGAATCTGAAACCGTATCTAGTTCTCTACATCTCTCCCACTCTGAACCTATCCACCAGTGGCCGCCTACACTGTTGCAATGTTGCCAACAATGTTTTGAGGGGAAAAACTTCATCTTATGTCTATTGCAGTTTCCTGAACTGATTATTGGATTTTCTTATTTTAGATATCTTAATCTTTTCATAAGATATATGAACAGAATTAGGTTATTCAGAACTTAAGCCTTTCTTCCTGTATACAGTAGAACTATTTCTACCTGTAATTCATTTATGGTTTTTGGCTCAGATTTTCTCTCTTTCTACCTGAACTGTTGAATATTTTTCACTTCCCATGATTAACCATGGACATTGCCACACTTGGTTTCACCCTATCAGAGATATTCCCTTCGTTCTCTCCCATCTCTAATTACTCAGTGATCAATTGAAGAGGAGAAGATGGCGGCGCACATGGACGCAGTGGTCCCTCGGGGAGGAATAAGTGTATCTAGTGTTTGTTCTAGACGCATAACATACAGTCGGGATATGCTCGTTAACATCAGGGCATACTATGTTGGAAAAACTGACGAGTTCTGGTGTGACATGGACAGTTTACGCTGCTACGGATTACTATCCGCTACCAAGCCGGCTGCTTCCCGAGGGAGGAGGAAGCGAAAGCGCTGTGAGAGAAGACAGAGGAGGGGTAAGAGGGCCGGCATCCATGCTAGGCTAAAAGCTAACCCCACCAGGCCAGTGGTACCGTCCCTCCTGCTCTCAAATGTCCGCTCCATCGACGACAAGCTGGATGAACTGCGTCTGCTGAGAGAAACACGCAAGGAATTTAAAGACTGCCGTGTGTATGTCTTAATGGAATTCTGGCTCCATAACAACATACCGGACGCGGCGATACAGCTAGAGGGAATGACATCGTTTCGTGCAGACAGAGAGGCAGCTAGGTAAGAGCCGAGGAGGAGGTCTGTGTGTTTATATAAACAAAGACTGGTGTGTGAACGCTACAGTAGCTGCTAAACACTGCTCACCACTGGCTGAATTCCTTCATTGTGAAATGTCGGCCATTCTATCTGCTGAGGGAATTCACCATCATGCTTGTGGCAGCTGTTTACGTAGCTCCCAGTGCCAATGCGAAGGCTAATGCTAATGAAACACTGGGAGGCCTACATGAAGCCATCAGTGAGCTACTGATTACACATCCTGACAGCTTTGTGGTGATTGCCGGGGACTTTAACCACACCAGCTTAAAGACTGTGTTCCCTAAATTCCTGCAATATGTGGATTTCAAAACCAGGGGAGACAAACACACTGGACTTGGTTTATACCAACACACCACAGGCATACAAAACAGCCCCCCGTCCCCATCTTGGCCACTCTGACCACATATCTGTCATGTTAACACCAGCATATAAATGACGGCTTAAACGTGTGAGAGCAGAGAAAAGAGAGATAAGGGTCTGGCCAAAAGGAGCAGCCTCAGCACTACAAGACTGTTTTATGCACACAGACTGGGACATATCCAAAACAGCAGCCTCCTATGACGACCATACAGACATTGAGCAGTATGCGGAGGCAGTCATCAGCTACATAGCCAAATGCACGGAGGATGTCACTGTGATGAAAACCTTCACCGCACGTGGTTATAAAAAGCCATGGATGACAACAGAGGTGCGGTCACTACTGAAGGCCCGTGACACAGCCTACAGATCGGGGGACAGGAGTGTGCTTCGCTCAGCCAGGTCTGCGCTTTCACTAGGGATCAGGAAAGCGAAAAGGGCCTACGCGGGCAAAATACATGGACACCTCTGTGACACAGGTGACACCAGACGGATGTGGCAGGGAATTAAAGCTCTGACAGACTACAAGATCAGGCAGAAAACTGATGACAGCGATGCCTCTCTTCCAGACAGGCTTAACAATTTCTTTGCACGCTTGGAAGCATCAAACACTACAGCAAGGGGGAGAGCCAGTCCCTTTTTGCCATCTGACCAGCCGGCTCCAATCATTGATCCAGAGCAAACACGGAGGACCCTTGCCAAGGTCAATCCACGAAAAGCGGGAGGTCCCGACAACATCCCTGGATGTGTGCTCAAAGAATGTGCTGATGTATTAGCAGATGTCCTGACAGACATTTTCAACATCTCCCTTAGTCGAGCTATTGCCCCCAGATGCTTCAAAACCTCCACAATCATCCCTGTAGCAAAGAAATCAGTTGTAGCCTGTCTGAATGATTACCGTCCCGTTGCCCTGACCCCCATAGTGATGAAAGGTTTTGAACGGCTTGTCGAGCCTCATATCACAGCCAGCCTCCCCTCATCGCCGGATCCTCTACAGTTTGCCTATCGTCCAAATCGCTCTACGGAGGGGGCAATATCCATCAGACTGCACACAGTTCTCTCTCACTTGGACAACAAAGACACTTATGCCAGAATCCTGTACATTGATTTCAGTTCAGCGTTCAATACCATCATCCCGCAGAGACTAGTGGAGAAACTGTCGCTGCTTGACCTTAGCATTGCCATGTGACGCAGGATTCTGGATTTCTTGACAGAGAGACCACAGTCAGTCTGTGTTGGCAGGAACATCTCTGACTCCATCACACTGAGCACTGGATCCCCACAAGGCTGTGTGCTTAGCCCATTGCTGTTTACACTGCTAACACATGACTGTGCAGCCAGATTCAAGGAGAACCTGATCATTAAATTTGCAGATGATACCACAGTGGTGGGGTTATCAGCAAAAATAATGAAACAATGTACAGGGAGGAGGTCAAACACCTAGAGAGCTGGTGCAGGGATAACAACTAGATGCTTAATGTCACCAAAACCAAGGAGATGATTGTCGATTTCAGACGGTCTCAGCCTGAGCACATACCCCTCAGCATCAGCGGCTCCACAGTGGAGAGAGTGGAAAACATCAAGTTCCTTGGGGTGCAAATCTCGGACAATCTCACCTGGTCCAGGAACACCACTGGGATTGTGAATCGGGCCCAGCAGAGATTGCACTTTCTGAGGAAGCTTAAACAAGCATCACTCCCCACTAACATCTTAACTACATTCTACAGAGGTGTGGTTGAGAGTGTGCTGACCTTTTGCATCACAACCTGGTACTCCAGCTGCAGTGCTGTTGACAAAAAAGCCTTGCAGAGGGTGGTTAGGGGAGCAGAGAAGGTTATTGGGGTCTCCCTACCTTCTGTCCAAGACCTCTTTCAGAGTTGATGCCTCCAGAAGACACGGTACATCATTAAAGACCCCTCACACCCTCTCCATGAACTGTTTGTTCTTCTGCCATCAGGCAAATGTTACAGGAGCATCAAAACTAAAACCACGAGGCTACTAAACAGCTTCCTCCCACAGGCAGTCAGACTGCTAAATAGCTGCTCCACCTGACTCTGCTTTGGACACTTTTAACTTGCACTGGACACTTATAACTTGATTTTAACTGACATGTGGCTGTTGTGTTTTACTATTTATTGTTATGTCTATTATTTAGTGTTGCGTTTGTTATGTTATGATTGCAGTGCTCCTGGGAAACGCTGTCTCATTCTGCCCTGCAGAGCTGATGTACGGTTAGAATGACAAAAGAGTTTTTTGAATCTTTGAACCTTGAATCTCTCACCCACTTTCTGCTTTTCTTACTTTCCCACCTTTGACCAAGGACTTTGGATTTGAAACTTTAACTATGTTCTTCTTTGCACAGATGCTACCCGGCCTACTGTGTGTTTCTGGCATTTTCTGTTTTTTTTTCCATTTTCCAGTACCTTAAGTTTTTTTTATTCATCAATTGCAGGACCAAAGTGTTGCTGACAAGCCCAGCTGTTTCCTCCTTGTACTTGAACTGAGTGGAATGCTGCACCATTTCGAGCACTTTGTTGTGGATCTGTGCCACACACTACAGAATGATGCTAATCAGTGATTGAGATTGAAGCATCAGAAGAGAACTTAGGGCATTTCTCATTTTATGAACGAAAGGGTTAATGCATTTGATGGCTTTGGGTCAGTACTCGCTTGCATTTAGAAGAATGGGCGGGGTGGGGGGGAGATTTCATTGAAATCTATCGAATATTGAAAGGTCTAGATAGAGTGAACGTGGAGAGGATGTTCCCTATCGTGGGCGAGTCTGGGATCAGAAGGCATAGCCTCAGGATAGAGCGATGTCCCTTTAGAATAGAGATGAAGAGGAATTTCTTTCATTGGAGGGTGGCAAATTCTGTGAATTCATTGCTGTAGAAAGCTCTGGAGGCCAAGTCATTTGGTATATTTAAAGTGGAGTTTGATAGATTCTTTATTAGTAAGGGCATCAAAAGTAATGGGGAGAAGGCAGAGGAATGGGGTTGAGAGGAATAATAAATCAGCCGAGATGGAATGGTGGAGCAGACTTAATAGGCCAAATGGCCAAATTCTGCTCCTATGTCTTATAGTCTTATTATATTTTCGCAGCAGGTTGCAAGTATTTGGAACACAGTGACTAAAAACATGCTGAAGAAATACTCACTGAATTTCAACAGTACCTCAAAGATCACTTGCACAGCCATGAGCTGTAGGTATGTGGCCCAAGTGCTAAGGTGTAGGATTAATCAAAACAGTGCATTTTATTGGACCAATGGCCTCATTTTGTATCAAAATGCTTTGCTTAAAGGATAGTAGATGTCATTTCCCAAGGGACTTAGGAGCTGCAGTAGGCTTTGCCATTGATTTGTGAATTTGTGAGCCGTTAACTATTGCTATTTTGTCCTTCATATTGGAATTAAGAATTTTTTACTGCAATTTTTATTGACCTGCTGTAGTGTTATCTTAAGGATAGTTTAGCAGTGATATGGCCAATTAATACACTCTGTTTGAAGCCTTCGTCAACCATTTCAGCAAAGACTGAACCTTCCTGGACACTGATGAAGGGTCTTGGCCTGAAACGTCGACTGTACCTCTTCCTAGAGATGCTGCCTGGCCTGCTGCGTTCACCAGCAACTTTGATGTGTGTTGCTTCCTGGACACTGTAGTATTGTGCAATAGTGGGATAGGAGCCAAACTAAGTTACCAAGCTCAAAATTAAAGCAGATATCCCTGTCTTTAATAATGACCTAACATTTACAGGAAACTTACAAGCTATTGGTGCTTTAATTTAGTTACATAGCTAGTGTAGTGGAAGTGGTCATTTGCAATTTCAAATTCTTATTGTACAATAAAATTAATTAAAATGTTCAACCTTTATAAATTGGTTTGGCCTCATTTTTTTTTGCACTATATTTTGGTATGGTTGTCGGATTTTTGGAAAGAGTGAAGGGGGATGGAAGCTGGAATGGTAGGATTCACTCAGGTGGAAACATTAGGAGAAAGATAAATCTCCTTGAAACAGTGAAGATTAAGAGAAGATTGATTGAGGGTGTTCAAAATTCTGAAGGGCTTTAGCAGAGCACTTAAGGAGAAGCTAGCGTGAGGGTTTCCTTTGGAGCAGGGGTTCCCAACCTTTTTAATGCCATGAAGCCCTACCATTAACCGACAGATCTGTGCACCCCAGGTTGGGAACCCCTGCTTTAGAGCATCTGGAAAAAGAAGCAGAGAGTAAGGCAGCTTTATAAAATCCTGGTTAGACCATACCTGGAATATTGAATTGACTTCTGGTCACCTCATTATAGGAAGGATGTGGAAGGATTAGAGAGGGTGCAGAGGAGATTTACCAGGATGCTGCCTCAATTAAACAGCATGTCTTATGAAGACAGGTTGATCGAGCTAGGGTTTTTCTCTTTGGAGTGAAGGAGGATGAGAGGTGGCTTGTATGAGATGTTAAGAGGGATAGACAGAGTGGACAGCCAGAGACTTATTCCCAGGGTGGAAATGGTTGTAACAAGGGGAAATAACTTTAAGGTGTTTGTAGGAAAGTATATGTGAGCTAGAAGTAGTTTTTTTTTACAGAGAGTGGTAAGAGCACGGAGCATGCTGCCAGGGTGGTTTTAGAAGCAGATAGATTAGGGACATACTCAAGTAGCTGGAGGAACTCAACAAGTCAGGCAGCATCTATGGAGAGGAATGAACATTCGAAGTTTGGAAAGGAAAGAAGCCACAATAAGAAAGTGGGGAAGGAGGAGGAGTACAACCTGGCAGGTGATAAGTGAAGCCAGCAGACTATTTGATGGACACATGCTGATAGAAAAATGGAGAGCTATGTGGGAGAGAAAGATTAGATAGATTGTAGGGTAGGTTAAAGGGGTCAGCACAACATTGTGGGCCGAATGGCCTGTTCTATGTTTAATGGGATCTGTAGAGTGATAGTTCTTAGTCTGAGGAGCCGGATGTTTAGAATTACCTAAACATTTCACACATACTGTAGTTCAAATATTCCTTTCCTTTGACCCAATCCTTTACGGCATAAGTTAGTATGCATGTGCACAACTGGTATCTAAAACAGATTTCAGGCTGAAATCATTTGTGAGAAGATTGAAGCAGTATCTTGTGCATTTTCTGTGAAGGTCAGTAAGGACAGTGTGCCATTTCATAACTGGTAGTGTCCACTGCAAGTGGGGAGGCAGCCATTCGGGCATTTCATTAGGGAGAAAAAAAACAATTTGGAAGAAACTTCCCTTTAAAAAACGTGAACGTAGGTTATCTTGGAGTCACTGCCCAGCAGGTTCTTTGCAGTGCACTTGTAAAATCCAGTGTCTCTGTTGGACGGGTTCTGGACAATGAGGGACCCTTGCGGGTGGAGGAACTTGTTGCCAATCAGGCGAGCTTGGAGCGTTGCCGTGAGCCGAGTCCGGTCCGGCAGCTCCCAGCTTATTTCCGCTTTTGGAATCCCCATGGCCATGCAGTTCAGCTGGACCGCGGCGCCATGACGTGCGTAGGTCACAGGCGCCGGTCCGTTGGTGATACGCGGTGGGTAGGCTATGACTATCACCGCCACGCTCATCAAGGTAAGGCCCAGCTCACTCACCGACTTGCAGGTGTAGGTGCCCCTGTCGTACACGGAGGCCTCGTGGACAATCAGGGACCCGTTCTGCAAGAGTGAAAAACGGCCTACAGATTGGGGTCTGCTCAGAACCACCCCGCTGGGTAAAATCCAGGATAACTGAGGCAGGGTGTTGCCTCCACTCATGCAGTCAAGTCGCATGCTCTCCCCGGGTAAAACCTTGATCAGGTTCGTGTATCGATTGCGTATCTCTGGTTGGTGTCCAATCTCCAAGGTGACAAATCTCTCCACAGAGCCGACTGTATTCCTGGCTATGCAGCGATAAGAACCAGCCTCTGTGGCGGTAGGGCTGCTGATGTGCAGTGTGCCATCCCTTGCGTGGTACATCTTTGGTAGCTGCTGACCAGACATCAGTTTCTTTCCATTCGGTAAGATCCAGGTTACCTCCGGGGTGGGGCTCCCTCTGGTGGAGCAGTTAAGGTTAACGCTGTTGCCGATCACAATGGCGACCCCGGCGTTCAGTGGGTTGGTAAATGAAGGCTTCTCCAGGCTGTTCTGCACTTCCAACTGCACTGTGAGCCTGGCCTCACCTCCTTCGTTGCGAGCAATGCATACAAACTGGGCTCCGTCCGACAGCTTCGGGCTCCTGATGTCCAGAGTGCCATTGCGGTGCACCTGAATTCTATCCCCATGGTACGGCGCGGTCACAATAATGTTCTCAGGCAGCATCCACATAACCCGCGGAGTAGGTATGCCTTCTGCTCTGCAGTCAATCAGCTTGCGGCTTTCCTTCATTGCCGTGTCCTTGACTATCGTGTTTGCGCTCTTCCACCCGTTAATGCTCGGGGGTTCAATAACTACTCGCACGGTGACGATCCTTCTCCTCTCCCCGGCCGTGTTTCTGGCTGTGCACGTGTAGTTCCCGCCATCCGACCTCTGGACCTTCTGTATGAACAGAGTGCCATCCGTGCTCAACTGGTACTTCGACGAGGGAAAGATCAGCTTGTTAGTTGGAGAGCGCCAGGTGACCCAGGGGGTCGGTTCCCCCTTGGCTTCGCACTTCAATGAGGAGGCCTCGCCGTACGCCACCTCAACAAGAGAGGGGGCATGACCCTTGAAGGTCGGCGGCTCGGCCAGCACCTTCACGTTGACTCTCATCTCATCCTTGCCGATCTGGTTGACAGCGTAGCACGTGTAGTCGCCTTCATCCTTCAGGTCAACCTCGTTGAAGTAAAGGGTACCGTTATCAAAGACTGTGTACCTTCGCATCCTTGTTCCACTGTCATCTGACTGCATGACGCTGTTGACCATGGTGCCGTCCGGCAAGCCCCACGAGATCTCGGGATCTGGTAGCCCTGATGCTATGCAATCAACTTTCAGGTCTTTACCATACATCACCTTATGGTTGGCATCTTGCTTATATTCAATCTTCGCTGGTTTCATCATGACGTTGACCTTAAGCACCATGAAGTCATCCCCCATGTTGTTTCTGGCGATACACAGGTAATCTCCTGCATCTTTGTCTGTGACAGACTGGACCATCAGAGTGCCATTGTCGAACACTTTGATTCTCTTGCTGTAACTGCAAAACAAACCACATAGAGCTGGTATTGGTATCGTTATATTAGTAACACAGAACACTACAGCATTGTACAGGAGCTTTGGCCCACAATGTTGTGCCAACGTTTTAACCTGCTCAATGATCTATCTAACCCTTCCCTCTTACATAGCCTTCCATTTGTCTTTCTTTTCTTTTCAAATCTTTTTATTATTATTATATTATTCAAAAATAAGACGAGTACATCGAAGTAAGCAACACTTACAATGTCTCAAAGGAAAAAAAGATTATTTTAAAGATTGAAAAATTTTGGTGATAATAAAAAAAAACCCTACTAAGCAGAAAAAGTGGGGGAGAAACCCCCATTAGGGGTACAACCCTGGAGCCATGCGTCATACGAAAAGCTTCTAAAGATAAACATCAAACCGCCAGCATCCATTTTTCTTTCATATGAGATAGTTTGAAAGCATTGCCATGGTGTAAATTTTATTTGTTGGATATCCTAGCTATGCAAAGTTGCCTTATAGAACTTAGAACATTACAGCACAGCACCGGTCCTTTGGCCACAATGTTATGCTGAAAACATCACCGCCATTGGTCGAATCAAAGGTGGCGACAAGTCAGCAGATAGGAGGGAGATTGAAAATCCGGCTGAGCGGCGCCACGACAACAACTCCTTACTCAATGTCAGTAAGACCAGTAAGAGCTGATTATTGACTCCAGGAGGAGGATGCCGAAGGTCCATCAGCCAGTCCTCAATGGAGAATCGGAGAATCAGGGGTGGATATGGTTAGCAACTTTAGATTTCAGAGGATCTGTCCTGGGTCTAGCACATAGGTGCCGTTATGAAGAAAGCATGGCAGTGCCTCTACTTAGAAGTTGGCAGAGGTTTGGCATGACATCTAAAACTTTGACAAACTGCTATAGATGTGTAAATATAGAAACATAGAAAATAGGTGCAGGAGTAGGCCATTCGGCCCTTCGAGCCTGCACCGCCATTCAGTATGATCATGGCTGATCATCCAACTCAGAACCCTGTACCAGCCTTCCCTCCATACCCCCTAATCTCTTTAGCCACAGGGGCCATACCTAACTCCCTCTTAAATATAGCCAATGAACTGGCCTCAACTGTTTCCTGTGGCAGAGAATTCCACAGATTCACCACTCTCTGTGTGAAGAAGTTTTTCCTAATCTCGGTCCTAAAAGGCTTCCCCTTTATCCTCAAACTGTGACCCCTCATTCTAGACTTCCCCAACATCGGGAACAATCTTCCTGCGTCTAGCCTGTCCAATCCCTTTAGGATTTTATATGTTTCAATAAGACGCCCCTTCAATCTTCTAAATTCCAACGAGTATAAGCCCAGCTGATCCAGTCTTTCCTCATATGAAAGTCCTGCCATCCCAGGAATCAATCTGGTGAACCTTCTTTGTACTCCCTCTATGGCAAGAATGTCTTTCCTCAGATTAGGGGACCAAAACTGCACACAATACTCCAGGTGTGTTCTCACCAAGGCCTTGTACAACTGCAGTAGTACCTCCCTGCTCCTGTACTCGAATCCTCTTGCTATAAATGCCAGCATACCATTCGCCTTTTTCACTGCCTGCTGTACCTGCATGCCCACTTTCAATGACTGGTGTATAATGACACCCAGGTCTCGTTGCACTTCCCCTTTTCCTAATCGGCCACCATTCAAATAATAGTTCGTTTTCCTGTTTTTGCCACCAAAGTGGATAACCTCACATTTATCCACATTAAATTGCATCTGCCATGAATTTGCCCACTCACCTAACCTATCCAAGTGTAGTGGGAAGCATATTGACTGGTGACATCATGACCTGATATGGAAACAGCAGTGCCCCTGAATAGAAAATCCTACAAAAAGTAAAGATATGGTGCAGTTCATATTGGGTAAAGCCCTCGCCACCATTGAGCACATCTACATGGAGCATTGTGACAGGAAAGCGGTATCCATAATCAGGGACCCCCACCACACAAGTAATGCTCTCTTCTCGCTGTGACCATCAGGAAAAAGGTACAGGAGCCTCAGGACTCACATCAGCAGGTTCAGGAACAGTTATTACCCCTCAACCATCAGGCGCTTGAACCGGAGGGATAACTTCATTTGTCCCATTACTGAACTATTCCCACAAACTATAGACTCACCTTCAAGGACTCTTCATTTTGTGTCTCGATGTCTATTGCTATTTATATATCTTTTTTTCTTCTTTTTTGTATTTGCACAGATTGTGGTCTTGCACATTGATTATTTGTCCACCCTATTGGGTGGAGTCTTTTGTTGATTCTATTATATTTCTTAGTTTTACTGTGAAATCTCAGGGTTGTCTACAGTGATGTATAAATATTTTGTTAATAAATTTACTTTGAACTTTGATCAATCTAACCTTTCTCACCTGCATTTTTCTATCATCCATATGCCTATTTACGAGCTTCTTACATGCCCCTAATGTATCTCCCTCTACCACCATTTCTGGCAAGGAGTTTGACGCACCCACCACTTTCTATGTAAATAAATTACCTTTGACAGCCCCCCTATACTTTCCGCCAATCACCTTAAAATTATGTTCCTTTGTATTAGCCATTTCCACTCTGGGAACAAGTCTCTGTCTATACACTTGATCTACGCATCTTACCATTCTATGGCTCTATCAAGTCACTTCTCATCCTCCTTCGCTCCAAAGAGAAAAGCCCTAGCCTGCTCAATCTATCTTCCTAAGGTGTGCCGTCTAGTCCAGACAGCATCCTGGTAAATGGTCAAAGGTAGCAAGGTGCTGTGAAAGACTTGTCTTGCATACTGTCATGGTCCCGACTGAACAAGTTTTGCCGCTTCAATTCCCCAGAGTATGATTAGCTGTTGCCACACCTTTGAGTCTCAGGCTATCAACTATTGCCTGCCACAATCCTTCATGGAAAGCCTGAACTTAACGGGCTCAGCTGAGCACTCAGAGCACAATCGTAGGAGTTCCATGTCTAGTACTACTATTTGTGATATTGCCTTTGGATGTCGTTTGTGTCGTCTTGTTTATATCCAGTCTGAGTTAATTCTAGATCGTACTCTGCACTTGGGTTCACCATTATCCATAGCTCTCATGTTGCGCATGCTGTTTATTGAGAGCAAATCATTACATAGTGCATTGAGTTAGAGCATTGTAAGTCAGTAACAATGGGTAATAGAGTATAAAACGTACAGGGAAAATGCAGTGCAGATAGACAATAAAGCACAGAATCACACTGAGGCGGACTGTGAGGACAAGGATCCATTTTGTCATACGAGGCCTATTCAAGACTCTGATAACAGCAAGATGGAAGCTGTCCTTGAGCCTGGTGATACATGCCTTCAGGCTTTTGAATCTTCTGCCCAACGGGAGAGGGGAGAAGAGAGAATGTCTGATCTGGGTGGGGTATGGTTATGTTGAGCAGGAGTAGTATAAACAGAGCAGTGAGAAATTTAGTGACAAGATTCAAGATTGTATAATGCAATTTCCAGTATGCAATAAAAAGAACGAAATAATTGTTACTCCAGATCCAATGCAGTGCCAAAAAAAAACACAATAAAATAAAGAACACAACAATATTTTAAATAAAACACAATAGGCAAATACATAGATTGATTGCATGTCCATAGAGTGACTCTAGGCACAGGAGTGTCTGTACACAAGTTGACTGGCAGCAAGTGATAAAGTAGTGGTTGTTTGGGGTGTGTTAGTGGGTGGAGGTGTTGATCAGCCTTACTGCTTGGGGAAAGAAACTATTTTTGAGTCTGGTGGTCCTAGTGTGGATATTATGTAGCCTCTTCTCTGGTGGGAGTGGGACAAATAATCCATGAGCAGGGTGGGTGGGATCCTTCATGGTGTTACTGGCCCTTTTCTAACACCTTTCTGTATATATGTCCTTAATGATGGATAGGTTGATGCCAGAAAGGTGTTGGGTAGTTTTGTCTACCGTTTAGAGTCTTCCTGACTGTCACAGTACAGTTTCCATACCATGCAGTGATGCAGCTTGTTAGGATGCTCCATACTGCTCATCTATAGAATGACATGAGTATAGAACAGCATAGTCCAGCTTTCTTCAGCCTCCTCAGAAAGGAGAGCTATCGACGAGTGCGATATAACAGTTGAAGTGTGTAGATGGCACCACTGTAGTGGGTCAAATCTCAAATAATCTTGAGTTTGAGTACAAGAAAGGGATAGAGAACCTAGTGGTATGGTGCCATGGCAACGACCTTTCCCTCAAGGTCAGTAAAGCCAAAAAGCTGGTCATTGACTTTCAGGAAGGGTATATTTCTGTTTAGATCCACAGTTTTGAAGCCAAGAGGGTTGAGAGCATCAAGTTCCCAGGAGGGAATACCACTATTAGCTTGTCTTGACCCAATCACGTGCATGCCATGGACATGAAAGTGCACAGGCGCATGGTCTTCCTCAGGAAGGTAAAGAAAGCTGGCATTCTCTGTTGATCCTCACCATTTTTTCATAGTTTCACCAGTAAAAGCATCCTATCGCAGTGCATCACAGCATTGGTATTGCAATTGCTCAGCCTGAGACCAAAAGAAGCTACAGAGAGTTGTGAATTCTGATCAGCACATCACGAAAACCAGCTGTCCCTCCATAGATTCTGTCTATACTTCTCACTGCCGCAGTAAAGCAGTCAATATAATCGAAATCTCCATGCATCCCAGATATTTTCCATTCTCCCCCTTCCCACTGGGCACATGATACCAGAGCCTGAAACCAGGTACCCTCAGGTGTAAAAACAGCTTCCATACCACGGTTATACAACTATTTAGCAGTCCCCTGCTAAGACTAAATGGGCTCTTCAAAGTTCAAAAGTTCAACGTAAATTTATTATCAAAGTGCATATATGTCACCATATGCAACCATGAGATTCATTTTCTCGTGGGCATACATCGATAGAATAATAACCATAACAAAATCAATGAAAGACTGCAAAACTTTGGCATTCAACCACAGTGCAGAAGACAACAAACTATGCAAATACAAAATAAAGAAATACTAATAATAAATTAAAAAACAATAAATATTGAGAACAAGTGATGGAAATAGATCCATTGGTTGTGGGAACATTTTAAAGATGGGGCAAGTGAAGTTATCCACTTTGGTTCAAGAGCCTGATGGTTGAGGGACAATAACTGTTCGTGAACCTGGTAGTGTGAGTCCTGAGGCTCTTGTACCTTCTTCTTGATGGCAACGTGTGAAGAGAGCATATCCTGGGTAGTGGAGGTCCTTGATGATGTATGCTGCTTTCCTGGAACAGCATTCCATGTAGATGTGCTCAATGATGGGAAGCATTTCACCAGGGATGGACTGGGCCGTATCCACTAATTCTTGTATGCATTTTTGTTCAAGGGCATTGGTGTTTCTATACCAGGCTGTGATGCAACCAGTCAATTAACTCTCTGCCATGTATCTGTTAAAGCTTGTCAAAGTATTAGATGTCATGCCAAATCTTTGAAAACTCTGAAGGAAGTAGAGGAACTGCCATGCTTTCTTCATAATTACACTTGTGTGCTGGGCTCACTTTTGCCCTCTTAGACGGACTCTTGACTTCACAATCCACTTAAGGCTTTGTATCTCATTGCCATTCTCCACTGCACTTTCTCTGTAACTGTGACATTAGATTTTGTATTCTGTTATTAGTTTTCCCTTGTAATACTTTAATGTGTGGGCACGTGGCCAAGTGGTTAAGGCATTGGACTAGCGACCTGAAGGTTGTGAGTTCGAGCCCCAGCCAAGGCAACATGTTGTGTCCTTGAGCAAGGCACTTTACCACACATTGCTCTGCGATGACACTGGTGCCAAGCTGTACAGGTCCTAATGCCCTCCCCTTGGACAACATTGGTGTTGTGGAGAGGGGGGACTTGCAGCATGGGCAACTGCTGGTCTTCCACACAACCTTGCCCAGGCCTGCGCCCTGGAGAGTGAAGACTTTCCAGGTGCAGATCCATGGTCTCGCAAGACTAACAGATGCCTTTACTTACTTCAATGTACTGACATGATGAAATGATCTGTAGGGATGGCATGCAAAGCAAAGCTTTGTTCCACTGTACCTCAGTACTTGTGACAACGACAGACCAATTTAATATATATTTTTCCAGGAGAAAATTATAAATTTTAGTATTAACACTTTTATCCATTGCTTGAAGTTTACCTAGATTTAATACAAAAACTCTTTATATAGTACATGCCATTTAACTGGAAAAGGATGAAGAGTAGATTCATGAGTATGCTACTGGAACTAGTTATAAGAAGAGACTAGATAGTCTAATTTGCTTTTCCTTTGAGCCTAGATGATACCTGCTGGACGTGTATGAAATGATGCAGAGTGGAGATATGGAGGCTGGCCAAAACTAGAATGCCACAGTAATGTAGCGGGGAGCACGACGTTTTGTGGCTCCGGATGCAAGATTGGGATTCAGTTTCAGCCACTGGCTGTAAGGATTAAGTATGCTCTCCCAGTGACCATGTGGGATCGCTCCAGGTGTTCCGGTTTCCTCCCATATTCCAAAAGTATACCGGTTAGGATTAGTGAGTTGTAGGCACGCTACGCTGGTGCCTGAAGAGCGGTGATACAATCCTCGCTGATTTGACATGACACAAAATGATGCATTTCACTATACCTTTTGATGTACATGTGACAATTAGAACTAATCTTTAGAGGACAACAATTTAAGCTGAGAGGAGGAAGATTTAAAGGGGACCTGAATGGAAATAATTTCACGCAGACGATGGTGGGCATATGGAATGAGCTGCCAGAAGGGAGCGATATGGGTTGACACAGTTACAATATACAGTATGTTCCCTTGTTCGCTTCTCTCTCCCAGCTACCTTTGTTAAGGCCCCTTAGAATCTTATGAAGTTGAATGAGGTCACCCTTCTTGTATTCAGTTACAATCGCGTCATCATAGGAAGGATATGAAAGCTTTAGAGATGGTGCCAAAGCAATTTGCCAGGATGCTGTCTGGGTTGGAGAGCAAATCTTACGAGGATAGGTTAAGTGAGCTAGGGGTTTTCTCTTCGGAGCAAAGCAGGACGTTAGAGGTGTATATGATGATAAGAAGCGTAGATTAAGTGAACAGCCAGAGACTTTTTCCCTAATAAGAGAGGGCATAATTTTAAGGTGATTGGAGGAAGGTGTAGGGGCTGTCGGAAGTTCTGTAAGTATTTTATACTGAGTGTAGTGGGTGTGCTACCGGGGTGGTGGTAGAGGCAGGCACATTAGGGACATTTTAGAGACTTTTAGACAGGCACTTGGATGAAATAAAAATGGAGGAGTATGTAGGAGGGAAGGGTTAGATTGATCTTAGCGTAGGTTACAAGATCAGCATAATATCGTCGGCCAAAGGTACTGTATTGTGCTGTAATGTTCTACATTCTTCCAAACTCCCAAGAACTTGAGACCAAACTGTCTTGTTCCTCTTGAAAGGACAACCCTTCTATGCAAGGAATTATACTGGTGAGCCTCCTTTTGTGCTCTCAAACAACTATATCTTTCTTTAGTGACGCGGACCAAAACTGTGCACATATTTTCCAATGAGGCCTTACTGACACCCTGTGTAAGTGTAACAAAACCTCCCTTTTCCATCTGGGGAGGTGTAATAATGCAAGAGAGTATATAAGGATTGGGAGACTATCATGAAGAAATGGATGTACCTTGGAATGCATGTCCTTCACATTAATTGCATCAGTCAACAAGGTGATTAAAAGGCAAAAAGGTTATTTTCCTTTAAAGGAGTCGGAAGGTTAAGCTAGAACAGGCAGGTTTGAATGTTACATCAAGAGTAATTTTTTATTAATTGCCTGTTATGCCACTGGTGTTTAGGGCAACAATGAAGGTCCTCTAACTCTGTCCTTGGCCACATAAAAGGAATCTTCATTGCTGTTTCTGTTACAATTTTTTTTGCCCAGTCAGGGTTGTTGGTCTTGAGCTGAACCACTGAACCTGGAGGACCAGTGGACGACTCGCAGTCTGGCCTCTAGCCTTTGATTTATCAAGACCCTACCAAGAGACAAAGCACAAGGCCCTGACTCCAGCCTACATTGCTCTCCAGGTCATTGAGGCACGCACACCTCCAAACCCTACAACAAAGTTGTGATCCTCTTGAAGGATCAATGGGCACTTTATTAGGCCATTGCACACCTGCTTGTTAATGCAAATATTTGATCGGCCAAGAATACAGCAGCAACTCAATGCACTAAAGCATACAGATACAGTCAAAAGGTGCAGTTGCTGTTCAGACCAAACATCAGAATGGGAAAGAAATGTGATCTAAGTGACTTTGACTGTGGAATGATTGTTGGTGTCAGACAGGGTTGTTTGAATATCTCAGAAATTGGTGATCTCCTGGGATTTTCAGGCACAAGTTTCTAGCATTTACAGAGAATGGTGCGATAAATGCAAAAAAAAAATCCAGTGAGTGGCAGCTCTGTGCATGAAAATTCCTTGTTCATGAGAGGTCAGAGGAGAATGGCCAGACTGCTTCAAGCTGACAGGAAGGCCATAATAATTCAAATAACCATGTGATACAACAGTGACGTGCAGGAGCGCATCTCTGAATGCACAACACATCGAACATTGAAGTCGATGGGCTACAGCAGCAGAAGACCACAAACATAAACTCAGTGACCACTTTATCTGGTTCATGAGATACCGAATACCTCCTATATTAGGTACCTAATACAGGTACATTTATACATATTAGGAATTTGCTGTGATGTATTGATAAGGGCATGACATGCAACAAACAACAATAACATTCAACAATTATAAAGAATAATATGAAAAAATAAAGAATTCTATAGAAATAAAAAAAAGCTGGTAAAGTCAGTTAAAGGATCGATATGAAAGAAAAACTAAATAAATAAATACCAGCATGTATTTACAACGTAAACGGCATTTTCAAGAGAGGTTTAAAGTGTTTACAATGCAGTTCAGTGACAGGTAGCATGTATTTCTTGTCTCCATATTACAGGAAAGATTTACAAGGATGTTGCTGGGACTTGAAGGACTGAGTTATGGAGGGAAGTTGAGCAGACTGGGACTTTATTCAGAGTGTAAGGGAATGAAGGTGATTTTATAGAGTGTACGGTATCATGAGAGGGTGATGGGTGGAGATACATCTCTACCAATGGAGGTGTAAGATGCTCCCTTAGGCAAGGTGTAGCACCTGCTTATCCCTCTAATCAGGGTCATGTGAGGCGATAGGAGCAGGTGGTGGATGGTCGTACGAGCAGCCGGTGCATAACACAAATCCCGGTTATGCGACCACTGGTGCCAGGAGACAATCTCTGAAGAGTATTGTAAGTGGCTGGGGTCGCCCATCTTGTAAAGACCCTGTCCAGAAGAAGGCAATGGCAAACCACTTCTGTAGAAAAATGTCTGTAGCAAACCACCTGTCCCTATGGCTTCATGTGACCCTATTTGGCAGGGGGTGGGGGTTAAGCAGGGGCTATATCTTGTCTAAGGATGACTTGCAGGATAGTGGGGGGAAGGAGTGTCTTTTATCTACTTGGTGGAGACATATCTCCGCCCGCAGCCATAACCCTAACCATAGGTCTTTGGAGTGTAGGAGGAAATGGGAACACCTGGGGGAAACCCATAAAGGCATGGGGGAACGTACACGATCCTTACAGACAGCGGTGGGAAACCAACCCCCCTTCTGTTTAGAATAGTGTTTTTTTTCTTTTTTTTAAGATAAAAATTCCTAATAGTCCTTCCTTTTTTCATATATTGATGAGGAGAATGAATTACATTCTTTTTTTTCTGTATTACACACTCTATATCAAATTTATACTTTGTAGATCAACACTATGTGTGATTCTGATGCTGTTTATTTT
Source organism: Mobula hypostoma (assembly GCF_963921235.1). NCBI lineage: Eukaryota > Metazoa > Chordata > Chondrichthyes > Myliobatiformes > Myliobatidae > Mobula > Mobula hypostoma. The sequence continues at coordinate 174,213,764 of NC_086103.1, forward strand.
ACCTTCTGTATGTACTGTTATTGACATATATACCAGAGATATTCTCCTCCTGTTTGTACACACACTTTTTAAAAAAATTAATAAAAAGATTGAAAAAAGAAAGAAAGGAAACCGACCCCAATCAGTGATCGATGTTGCTGTAAGCTGATCTCACTAATTGCCTAGCTACTCTGCCACCATGGGATCAATATTTGAGAAGCCAGGCAGGGTCACATCATGGCATCTCATTCAAAACCCACCACCTCCATCAGAACATTACTCCCCTATATCCACGTTGGAGTGTCAATCCTGGCTCCGTGCTCTTCTCTTGAACACAGCCTTCCAACTTTGAGGGAAGTGAAGCCCATACCTCAGTGAGGCATGCGTTCAGCCTTGTGAGAAACTGAGAGGGCTTTTGCTACAATAGCAGCAATGACTCGGAGGGTAGTATATGCTGACATATACAGCAGGTACGTACTTTAATAATAAATTTTCTTCTGAAATTTTTGAACTTTTTGAACAACACATCCCTCCAGTGAAATGCTCAGCTGGTTACCGAGCATCCTTACTGTACCTGTAGCGTGAATCCACGAGCAACTTTGAAGGCAGTCTCCAGAATACCCTTGGTCCTGGATTTCCGGCTGCCTCACAGTCCAGGTGCAGAATGCTGCCGTAACTAACGTCCACTCTTTGAGGAGAAGACAGGGTGATCTTCGCTGTGGCCGAGTGCTTCCGGATTCCAATGCCCACTGTCCTCCTGGCCACACCAACCACATTGGTGGCCACGCACTCGTAAGTGCCCACTTCCCGCGGCGACAGGTGGCGGATGTAGAGGGTGCCGTTCGGGAACACGAACAGGTTGCCGTTGATGAACTGGGAAGGCCGGATCTGCATGCCGCCCGCCAGGATCCAGCGGACATTGGCGGGTGGGGCCGCCCTGGTGGTGCAGTGGGCATGGACGGACTGGCCCAGTCCCGCTGAGACGTTCTCCACCCTCTGCCCCAGGATCCGAGGGGGCAGGGCGGAGACGTGCAGCCTCACTGTTACCACATCAGCCCCCGCTGCATTGCCGGCAATGCACCTGTAGACACCCCGGTCGGAAAAGGTGGTCTGCCGGATGCCCAGCGTCCCATCGGCAGCCAGCGTCACGCTGCCGTCCGCGTCACCCGGCGCCCGCAGCATGCGCCGGCTTGGCAGCAACCAGGCGACATGCGGGACCGGGCTCCCTACGGCCTTGCATTCCGCCGTGAATGGCTCGCCCAGGTAGACTGTGGCATCCCGATGACGGGCTTCGGATATCCGAGGTGGCTGGGCCAATACAACTAGGGTGGCCAGCATCTGGTCGGTGCCATGAGGGTTCTGCGCCACACACAGGTACTGCCCGCGGTCCTGCACCTCGGCCCCGCGGATACTGAGGGTCCCGTTGCCAAGGACTTCAAACCTCACTGAACTGCTGCTTGTGGTCATTACTGCCCCTATAAGAAACACAAAGTCTTGAAGACTGAATGGAATCATAGAACATATTTAGATATTTAACACTAGAGGGCATGCATTTATGTTGAGAGAGGGTTCATAGATCAAAGTACGTATGCAGTATACAGCCCTGAAATTCGTCTTCCCCACAAACAGTCACGACACAGATAAGAACCATGGAACCAATCTGCTCAGAGAAAACCATCAAACATCAAACACCCCTGCCCCACCATGCAAACAGCAACAAAAAAAAAATCAAAAAACACGGAATATAAAATACATATTTCAGTACAGTTCTTTGGAAATCTCTGGAGCATTTTTTTCATGGAGAATTTTCGGTGCCTGGAATGCGCTGCCAGTGGTGGTGGTGGAGGCACGTACATTAACTGTATTTAAGAGACACCTAGATGGGCACACGTTTCTCTGCAGGCATAGGAGGCTGGTCTGCCCATCGTTGGCTTGCCCAGCCCAAAATGTAACTCTCTAGGCTAATCCTTCTTCCCTGTTTTCAGTCCATTTACCCATTACCCATCACCAGGGCATTTTATAAATCATAGAGCTAAACAGGACCAACAACCCATCCCCACTGTTAACAGATGTCCTCTCGTTGCTACCATTAGTAGGAGGTACAGGAGTTTGAATACACTAACTTAATGATTCAGGAACAGCAGAGACTGCACTTTCTGAGGAAGCTTAAACAAGCATCACTCCCCACTAATATCTTAACCACATTCTACAGAGGTGTGGTTGAGAGTGTGCTGACCTTTTGCATCACAACCTGGTACTCCAGCTGCAGTGCTGTCGACAAAAAAGCCTTGCAGAGGGTGGTTAGGGGAGCAGAGAAGGTTATTGGGGTCTCCCTACCTTCTGTCCAAGACCTCTTTCAGAGTCAATGCCTCCAGAAGACACGGTACATCATTAAAGACCCCTCACACCCTCTCCATGAACTGTTTGTTCTTCTGCCATCAGGCAAACGTTACAGGAGCATCAAAACTAAAACCACAAGGCTACTAAACAGCTTCCTCCCACAGGCAGTCAGACTGCTAAATAGCTGCTCTACCTGACTCTGCTTTGGACACTTTTAACTTGCACTGGACACTTATAACTGATTTTAACTGACGTGTGGCTGTTGTGTTTTACTATTTATTGTTATGTTTATTATTTAGTGTTGCATTTGTTATGTTATGATTGCACTGCTCCTGGGAAATGCTGTCTCATTCTGCCCTGCAGAGCTGATGCATGGTTAGAATGACAATAAAGTTTTTTGAATCTTGAAATCTGAAACAACTTCTTCCCCTCCACCACCAGATTTCTAAATGGACAATGAACCCGTGAACACTACCTCAGTATTTGTCTTCTCTTTTTGCACTATTTATTTAATTTAGTTTTCTTTTTGATATACAGTGCACTTATCGTAATTTATATATTTTATTATTATGTATTGTAAAGTATTGCTGCAACAAATTAAATAAATAAGTAACAAATTTCGTGACATATGACTCTGATTCCGTATCCGATATCCTCTTCAACTAGCCGTGCACAACAGAGCTGGAGCTACCATTTCTTCTGCCACTTACCAGTAATTTAGAAAGGCCAATTAAACTACAACCCAGCATATAACCATCTAACCATATAACCATTACAGCACGGAAATAGGCCATCTCGGCCCTTCTAATCCGTGCTGAACTCTTACCCTATCCTAGACCCACCGACCTGCACTCAGCCTATAACCCTCCATTCCTTTCCTGTCCATATAGCTGTCCAATTTAACTTTAAATGACAACATCGAACCTGCCTCAACCACTTCTGCTGGAAGCTCGTTCCACACAGCTACCACTCTGAGTAAAGAAGTTCCCCCTCATGTTACCCCTAAACTTTTGTCCTCTAATTCTCAACCCATGCCCTTTTGTTTGAATCTTCCCCACTCTCAATGGAAAAAGTCTAACCATGTCAACTCTATCAATCCCCCTCATAATTTTAAACACCTCTATCAAGTCTCCCCTCAACCTTCTATACTCCAAAGAATAAAGACCTAACTTGTTCAACTTTTCTCTGTAATTTAGGAGATGAAACCCAGGCAACATTTTAGTAAACCTCCTCTGTACTTGCTCAATTTTATTGACATCCTTCCTATAATTCGGTGACCAGAACTGTACATAATACTCCAGATTTGGCCTTACCAATGCCTTATACAAATTCAACATTACATCCCAACTCCTATACTCAATGCTCTGATTTATAAAGGCCAGCATACCAAAAGCTTTCTTCACCACCCTATCCACATGAGATTCCATCTTCAGGGAACTATGCACCATTATTCCTAGATCCCTCTGTTCTAAAGCATTCTTTAATGCCCTACCATTTACCATGTATGTCCTATTTTGATTAGTTCAACCAAAATGTATCTTTGAGATGTGGGAGGAGAAGATGGCAGTGCGCGCGGCCATTCCGAATGATATCGTATCTGTGAAGTAGGATGCCGTGCACAATCCTGATTTGATAGAGACAGACATGAAGAAGCACGGAGGAACATCTGGAGAAACTTCTGAAATGCCCGTTTCGCTGCCGCTGCTACTGTGCGATCGAGAATCTCCGGAGGGAAGGCCCCAAATCCTCGGCCTTGCCTGTTGCCGGGGCCGGGGTCGAAGCGCTCAGCGGAGATGGTGCTCGATGTCGGGGAGCTGGTCGGAGGCTCGGAGTTTTTGGATGGACTCGGAGTCGGACTGTGGTCGGATGCTGCATCGGCAAGTTTGCGGCGCTGGAGGTTTACCGTCTGCGTGAGATGATGGGACTTTCGAGAGACTTTGAGACTGTACCGTGCCCATGGTCTGTTTTTATCAAATTACGGTATTGCTTTGCAGTGTTCTAACTATATGTTATAATCATGTGGTTTTTGCCAGTTTTTCAGTCTTGGTTTGTCATGTGTTTCTATGATATCACACTGGAAAAACATTGTATCATTTCTTAATGCATGCATTACTAAATGACAATAAAAGAGGACTGCGTGTCCTCGTAACCTAAAAAAAAAATTGGGGCAAAAGGACAAAACACAGGGGCACCCCTGGGTCTTGAGGGCCTGAGTAACGGGGAGAGTTTGGGCAGGCTAATACTTGCAGTGCAGGAGACCGATGCCAGTGTAAAGGTTTATGATCTCATGAGGGGCGTTGATAGGATCAGTGTGTACTAATCTTTTTCCCAGGGTTGGAGAATCAAGCACTAGAGAGCAAGGTCAAAGTCAAAATTCCAAGAATGTATATGCCATCGTATAAATCCCTGAGATTCATTTTCTTACAAGTATTTATAGGAAAATAACAAAATTGAATAGAAGTTATGAAAAACTATACATAAACAAAGACTGAGAAACAACCACTGTGCCAAAGGAGACAAATCATGCAAATAATAATAAAAATAAATAAATAATACTGAGGACATGAGTTGTCACGTCCTTGAAAGCGAGTCCATCGGTTGTGGAGTCAGTTCAGCGTTGAGGTGTTGAAGCTGAGAAATGAAGGATCTAATAGGAACCTGAGGGATGGTGCGTACATGGAGTGAGCTGTGACAGGAATGGCCGAAGCAGCACATAAACAACATTAAAAAGCAGTTGGACAGGGACATGGTAGGAAAGATTTTAAAGCCATACAGAGACACATATACATTGAAAAATTGAAATATACAGTGAGCGGGAGGAGAAGATGGGGGCGCGATGCAGTGCGCGCAACTCTCCGGTGACATGATATCGTATTTGTAAGTAGGATGCCGTAGACAATTCTGATTTGATGGAGACAGACGTGAGAAGCAGGGGAACATCTGGAGAAAATTCTGAAATGCCCGGTTCGCTGCCACTGCTACTGTGCGATTGAGAATCGCCGGAGGGAAGGCCCCAAACTCCTCGGCTTTGCCTGCTGCTGGCGACCAAGGCTGAGGTCGAAGCGTTCGGCAGAGATGGTGCTCGGTACTCGGTGTTGGAGGGCTGATCGGAGCTCGAAGTTTTTGGACGTCTCAGAGTCGGACTGTGCTTGGGCATGGCAGGGAGAGTTTTCTTCCTTCTCCCGTCTGTGTGAGATGTGGGACTTTGGAGAGACTTCGAACTTTTTTATTGTGCCATGGCCTGTTCTTCATCGAGTTATGGTATTGTTGCACTGTTGTAACTATATGTTATAATTATGTGTTTTTGTTAGTTTTTCAGTCTTGGTCTGTCCTGTGTTTCTGTGATATCACACTAGAGGAACATTGTATCATTTCTTAATGCATGCATTACTAAATGACAATAAAAGAGGACTGAGTGTCCTCATAATCTAATCTAATAATCTAATCTAAATATGGCATCCTTTGTGTCAACGACCAACACAGTCCAAATATTGTGCTGGAGCAGTCCACAAATGTCGCCATGCTTGAGGGTACAGATGAGGCACAGGTGAGAGTACTGATGAGGACAGGTGACTGTATAGATGAGATTACAGTTGAGGGCATAGGTGAGGACATCGGTGAAAACTATCATTATAAGCATGATAGGTTACATTAGCTACATGGTAGACACTTTCTTTTCTGCCCAAACCTCCCGGAATATTAGTGTGCTAAATGCATGGAAGTGTTAAATTCCCAGATGATTTACAACAAAGGAGGCAAATCAGCCCTCGCCTGGGGCTTCACCTGGCTATTCAGAGATGTCAGACCAGAATTAGGTTTATTATCAATGATATGTTGTGAAATTTGTTGTTTTGTGTCTGCAGTATATAAAAAATTATTATAGGTTACAAAAGTAAATAAATAATTAGCGCAAAAGAGGAGTATCAAGGCAGTGTTCATGGACCGTTCAGAGATCTGATGGTGGACGGGAAGAAGCTGTTGCTAAAATGTTGAGATTGGGCCTTCAGGCTCGTATACCTCCTCCCTGTGGTAGTGATGAGAAGAGGGCATGTTCCAGTCGGTGACGTGCCATCTTAATGATGGGTGCCACCTTCTTGAGCCACTGTCTTTTGAAGAGTGGAGAGGGTTGAGCCTGTGGTGGAACCAGCTGAGTTTACAACCCTCCGCAGCTTCTTTTGATCCTGCGTATTGTGCTGTCCAGCCTAATCCCACCTCCCGCCATTTGCTCTATGGCTCTGCAGTCACAGTTTTTCACATGCATACCCAAGTAAGTTTGGACTGCGACGAGTGCTTCTTGTCTCTCGGGCCCCTTCAGTCAATGAGTTCTAGACCCACCTCTGGGCGAAAAAGAAAAATCTACATCTTCAAATCCTGCTACTGATTACTTTAAGATCCTGCTTCCTGCATTTTGGCCTCTGTTCATGTAAATAAATTCTTCCTATTTGACCCATCCAGGACCCATAATTGGATACACCTCAATAGTCTCCATGCAGCAATTCCCTGTTCCAAAGAAAGCAACCCAGCAATGTTTCACCCTAACTAAAATGTTTCAGACCTGGCAGCTTCTTCATAAATCTTCTCCAAAGTAATCTCAACTGTTCCTGTAATGTGGTGACCAGCTGTTCTCGAACCAGGGTTTGCTTCAGTTCAAGCTAAACCGTTCTGTTGCTATGTTTGTGCCTTTGGCTAAAAAAAATAAAGCATTGTGATTGCTTTCTAATCAGATTTCCACACATTCAGCTACCTGTGTCCTCTGTTCGTCCAGAACCCTCACTATCCCCCCATTTACTGTTAGCTCCCTTTGTCATCGTGAGCTTTCCCAACCGCATTACCTCACACTTCTCTGCACTGAATTCCATTTACACCACTGGCCAGACCTTCCTCCATATTTCATTAAGATGTAGAAAGAGTCCATCAGGCTCAGTGAGATTATCCTAGCCTTCAGAGCAATCCCACCATCTCTTACACCCAATGATACTCTCACACATGAGTTCTGCAACTTCCCGCAGCCAGTTTCCCCCTCAATAGCAAGCCCACAGCTGGTTTTGCACCCTCTGACAAATTAATGAAGTTAAATTCATTATTACAAAGCCCGAGGCAACGATCGTTCACGAGAACGAACCCAGAAATCAAAGGGCTAACATATGAGGAGCGTTTGTTGGCTCTGGGCCTGTACTCACAGGAGTTCATTTTTAAACCAAGAGTAGCTTTATCTGTCATAAGAAAATTCCAGGACTTTGCAGGAGGGAAGCGTGAGATTGATCATGGTATATGCTTGCCTGCAGAAGGCAGAGGGTGGTGGTGGAGGGAGTACATTCGGATTGGTGGGTTGTGACTAGTGTGTCCCACAAGGATCTGTTCTGGGACCTCTACTTTTCGTGATTTTTATTAACGACCTGGAAGTGGGGGTAGAAGAGTGGGTTGGCAAGTTTGCAGATGACGCAAAGGTTGGTGGTGTTATGGATAGTGTAGAGGATTGTTGAAGATTGCAGAGAGACATTGATAGGATTCAGAAGTGGGCTGAGGAGTGGCAGATGGAGTTCAACCCGGAGAAGTGCGAGGTGGTACATATTGGAAGGACAAACTCCAAGGCAGAGTACAAAGTAAATGGCAGGATACTTGGTAGTGTGGAGGAGCAGAGGGATCTAGGGGTACATGTCCACAGATCCTTGAAATTTGCCTCCCAGGTAGATAGGGTAGTTAAGAAAGCTTACGGGATGTTATCTTTCATAAGTCGAGGGATAGAGTTTAAGAGTCGAGAGGTAATGATGCAGCTCTATAAAACTCTGGTTAGGCCACATTTGGAGTACTGTGTCCAGTTCTGGTCACCTCACTATAGGAAGGATGTGGAAGCATTGGAAAGGGTACAGAGGAGATTTACCAGGATGCTGCCTGGTTTAGAGAGTATGGATTATGATCAGAGATTAAGCAAACTAAGGTTTTACTCTTTGGAGAGAAGGAGGATGAGAGGAGACATGATAGAGGTGTTCAAGATAATAAGAGGAATAGATAGAGCGGACAGCCAGTGCCTCTTCCCCAGGGCACCACTGCTCAGTGCAAGAGGACATGGCTTTAAGGTAAGAGGTGGGAAGTTCAAGGGGGATATTAGAGGAAGGTTTTTTACTCAGAGAGTGTTTGTGCGTGGAATGCACTGCCTGAGTCAGTGGTGGAGGCAGATACACTAGTGAAATTTAAGAGACTACTAGACAGGTATATGGAACAATTTAAGGTGGGGTGTTATGTGGGAGGCAGGGTTTGAGGGTCAGCACAACATTGTGGGCTGAAGCGCCTGTACTCTGCTGTACTATTCTATGTTCTATGTTCTAGGCCTCTTACAATTTTACAGATTTCTGTCACATCTGACCTCAACCTGTGATGCTCCAAAGAAAACAAACCAAGGTTGAAAGAGTACAAGAGAAAACTTACAATAATGTTGCCAGCTCTGGAGGACCTGAGTTTTGAGGAAAGATTGAATAGGTTAGGACTTTACTCCTTTGAACAGAGAAGATTGAGCAGAGATTTGATAAAGGTATGCAAAGATACAAGGGGCATAGATAGGGTAAATACAAGCAGGCTTTTTACACTGAGGTCATGGGTTAAGAGTGAAAGGTGAAAGGTTGAGAGGCACATGAGGAGAAACTTCTTCACTCAGAGGCTGTGAGAGTGTGCAATGAGCTGCCAGTGCAAGTAATGCATGTAAGCTTGATTTTAATGCTTAAGAGAAGCTCAGATAGGCCCATGGATGGTAAGGGTAAAGGAGGCTACTGGTCCCAGTACGAGTTGGTGGGAGTAGGCAGTTTAGATGATTTGGCTTGGACTAGATGGGCCAAAGGGGCTGTTTCTGTACTGTACTTATCTATGACTCTCCTTATAGCTAATGCTCGCCAATCTACCAAACTGCTTCAGGATCCTCTGCAAAGCTTCCACAGTGCGGTGGCCAGAACTGCATACCAGACTCCAAATGTGGCCTAGTGGAAGATTTATTAAGTTGCAACATGGCTCTTATATTCAGAAACGGACTCCAATCCCTCAGCAATGATCCCAATAATTTGTTCATCACTAAACTGACCTTAAATGATCCCATTTATTTCTTGCTTTTCAAAAGTCCTCAAACCTTCTAGCATCTACCCCAGAAAGAGATCTTGAGAAATGGGTATCTTAAGGGAAAGATCTATCAATTTACCTTTAGGAAATGAGAAGGAACAAACTGGCAAAACTGTTTGATGAGTTATAGTCTTTGAAATAACTTCTAATTAGTTCCAGTGGTAATATTGGCATCTAAGCTACACTCATATTGAGCCTATTAATTTAACTTCCTTTACCAGATTAAAACAGAAATCGAACAGTGCAGCACAGTACAAGTACTTTAGCCCACAATGTTGTGCCAAACGTTTAACAAAATCCACGATCAACCTCACATTCCCCTCCTACAAAGCCCTCAAATTTTCTTTTATCCATGTACGGTACCTATCTAAGAGACTCTTAAACATCTCTAATGTATGACCTCTACCACCATCCCCGGTAGCACATTCCACCAACTTAGTGCTCTCTGTGAAAAAAAGCTACCTCTGACAACTCCCCTATACTTTCCTCCAATCACCTTGAAATTAAAAACACAAGTAAGTCTGCAGATGCTGGAAATCCAAAGCAACACACACAAAATGCTGGAACCCTGAAGAAGGGTCTTGACCCAAAACGTCAACTGTTCATTCTTTTCCAGAGATGGAGCCTGGCCTGTTGAGTTCCTCCGGCATTTTGTGTGAAATGCTGGAGAAACTCAGTGGGGCAGGTAGCATCTATGAAAATGAAGAAGCAGCTGATGTTTCGGGCAGTGACCCTTGTATTAGCCATTTCCATCCTGGGGAAAAGATGCTGCTTGTCCACTCTGTCACTGCCTCTTTTTATCTTTTACGCCCTCTATCAAGTCACCTCTCATCCTCCTTCACTCCAAAGAAAAAAACAACCGAGTTCATTCAACCTTTCCTCATAAGATATGTGCTCTAATCCAGACAGCATCCTGGTAAATCTCTGCATTCCCTCTAAAATTTCCACGTCCCTCCTACAATGAGGTGACAGAAATTGAACATGATAGTTCAAGTGCGGTCTAACCAGAGTTTTATAGAGCAGCAACGTTACCTCATGGCTCTTGAACTCGATCCACCAACTACACACCATACACCTCTTACCCATACCATCAACTTGTGTGGCAACTTTGAGGGACATGAACCCCAAGATCCCCCTTTTCCCCCACACTAAGAATCCTGCCATTAATTCTGTACTCTGCCTTCACGTTCAATCTTCCAAAGTGAATAACCACACTTTTTCCAGATTGAACACCATCTGCCACTTCTCAGCCCTGCTCTGCATCCTGTCAAAGTCCCATTGTAACCTACGACAACCTCCTGCACTATCAGCAATGCCACCAACCTTTGTGTCATCTACAAACTTACTAACCCACTCGTCCAAGGTTCCAAAACATACCAAGACGTTTCCCCAAAGGCATTATCAAACACGTTTGTCTCCAAGTTAAAAACAGAAGTTAGAACAGATGATAAAAGCTTGGGCCAATATCTTAGGTTTTATAAAGAGGCTCCAAAGGAAGGAAGAAAGAGAGCTGGAAAAATATAGGACTGGGATTCCAGAGTTGAGGTCTTTGACAGGTTACAGGATGGCTCAGATATGAATATTAATTTGATGAATGAGAGGATCAAAAATAGCTCACAGAGTTTTAGAGTCTGAATAATTTGCCCAGGAAGAGTGAGGCTATGGGAGCAATTAAAATGAATAAATACTCAAAAGGCAGAGCCATTGATTAATTAGGAGACAATGCAAGTCAGTAAACACAAGGAATATGAGTAAGCCGCACTGAGCCAACACACACAATAGGATTTTGGATGACGCTTATGTCAATTTGTATTAGAAGCCAGACCTAGAGAAATATTTCTCTTGAATAGGAGAAATATTCACAAACTAAAGAAAATCTGCAGATGCTGGAAATTCAACCAACACACACAAAATGCTGGAGGAACGCCACGGGCCAGGCTGCATATATGGAAAAAGGGTACAGTCGATGTATCGGCCAGGAATGACGACTGTACACTTTTCCACAGATGCTGCGTTGCCTGAGGAGAAATATTTCACCTGGTTTGAGGAAAATAAAAGATTGGGAATGAGAGGAATGAGAGCTGTCTCAAGTTGGTAGGCATGGGACAGAGGTATTGCCGTAAACTGTAACACACTTATGAAGTTCGTAGCCTCATAAGGGGTGTAGAGAGAATAAATGCAGTGAAAAATGTATCTTACATGCCATTCATACAGATTCACAACAGTGCATGAGGTAGTAAGGGGGAAGCACAGAACATAGAACGTACAACATACAACACAGATCACTACAGCACAGTACAGGCCCTCCAGCCCACAATATTGTGCCGACCTTTTAACCTACTATAATATCAATCTAAAAACACTAACAGAATGAAAAATAAGGTATTGCAGTTAACAGAGAAACTGCAGGCAGACAATAGGGTGGAAGGCTACAACGAAGTAGATTGTGAGGTCAAGAGTCCATCTTATCATTGTAGGGGACCGTTCAATGGTCTTACAACAGAACGATAGAAGAATTTTCATCCACCTGCTGGGAAATTAGTACACCACATTTCTGACTTGTATAAAAAAAAGGAATAATTTATGAAATTCTACTGTGGTTGGGTGGGACATCACCTAGAGGTCATAGGTTAAGGATTAAAAGTGAAATATTTAAGGGGAACCTGAGGGGGAACATCTTCACTCAGACAGTGGTGCAAGCATGGAACAAAATGCCAACTGAAGTGGTGGGTATGAATTTGATTCTAGCATTTAAGAGAAATTTTAGTAAGTATATAGATGGGAGGGCTATGGAGTGCTATGGTCCAGGTACAGGTCTGCTGTATATTTAATATTTTAATGATATTTGAGTAATCTTGTGTGTATGTGTATTTTAATCTACATATACTGTAATTGATTGATTGATTGATTGATTTTCTTTCTTATTATGCATTGCACTGCTGCTGCTAAGTTAACAAATTTCAATACATGCCGGTGGTAATAAACCTGATTCAGATTCTGATTTTTATAGTTTGATTAAACATTCTTTCTTGTTTGCTTAAATAATTCACTGTTGGTTATACGTAAAAACATGTTAATTACATACATCTCGCTAAAAGTAAAGACTAAGTTACATCCACATTTGGGTCTGTGTGTCTTCCTGTGAATTAGCCTAATGTTTCGAAGTTACAAAACATAACGAGATTGACGGAACACACATCAAAGTTGCTGGTGAACGCAGCAGGCCAGGCAGCATCTCTAGGAAGAGGTACAGTCGACGTTTCGGGCCGAGACCCTTCGTCAGGACTAACTGAAGGAAGAGTTAGTAAGAGATTTGAAAGTGGGAGCGGAAGGGGGAGATCCAAAGTGATAGGAGAAGACAGGAGGGGGAGGGATGGAGCCAAGAGCTGGACAGGTGATTGGCAAAAAAGATACGAGAGAATCATGGGACAGGAGGCCCAGGGAGAAGGAAAGGGGGGAGGGGGAGAAAACCCAGAGGATGGGCAAGGGGTATAGTGAGAGGGACAGAGGGAGAAAAAAGAGAGAGAGAGAAAGAACGTGTGTATATAAATAAATAACGGATGGGGTACAAGGGGGAGGTGGGGCATTAGCAGAAGTTCATGCCATCAGGTTGGAGGCTACCCAAATGGAATATAAGGTGTTGTTCCTCCAACCTGAGTGTGGCTTCATCTTTACAGTAGAGGAGGCCGTGGATAGACATAGCAGAATGGGAATGGGATGTGGAATTAAAATGTGTGGCCACTGGTTGACAGAGTAGGCAGAATAACAGCTTAACACAGACTAGATGGGCCAAAGGGCCTGTTTCTGTGTAGTACTGCTCCATAACTCCAAGGAGTTATGCAATTTACTGCAATGTGAATGCAATTTATAAAGAATCTTATAAAGAAATCGAGTGATTTTCTGCCTCTATCACCCAATGGTAGACACTTTATTCTGAATTGTGTTATTGTTTTTCCTCAATGCACTGCTATAATGAATATATCTGTATAGATGGCATTATAAAACTATTTTGGCAGACCAGATCACATTACATACTGAACTTCTCCACTGGTGATTGCAGGTTGATAAAGTAGACCTTACCTGTTGACACCTTTGACCAAGAAATATTAGGCGTAGGATCCCCATATACTTCACAGGGGAGATATGCATCCATCTCTGCTTTCACTGACACAGTCACAGGACTGCTGGGAATTATCTTTGGTTTGGCTCCATTCATCCTAAATTTGGGAGATGGCACAATAATATCAGATGAGCCTCTCTCTACCCATGCAAGGTCCTGTGAGCTGTTCACTGAGGCACTTTTAGAGAGCCACTCTGTCGATGGTATGGATACAGTTGTCTGAGTAGGTACGGGAACTGGGCGGGTGGTCGTCTTGTAGGTGGTTAGCGAAGTCTTCACATCAGTAAATGGAATCGGAACATGCACAAAATGTGTCTTCTGATTGCCTCGGCTGCTCTTGGGTTTTTGTATAGTCTGTTCTTTCAGCAGGTAATTTGTTTTATTCATTCTTGAACGGTTGCCTAAATCAGCAACAAACTTATTGCGGGGTTTGCTGTGGGTCGTTCGGACTGGAGGCACTAACGTCGGCGTAGGAGGCCTGACAGAAGGCTCATCTGGTGTTGTCATGCCTTGCATGGTCGTTCTAGCAAATACTGAGAAAGTGGGCATGCTGGTGCCTACTGATGGGGATCTGGTTACAGAGTGAGGAGACTTACCACTTGCTGCAGAGCTCAGCGTTTTTTGTGTTGATCCCACAGGGATATATTTAAATTTATGCCGTGTGCCTTTGTTTGGAATGGCCACCGGCCGGAGGTTTGCACTTGGCTTCCACCCACCCTTCACAATCCAGGTTGAGTCGTTGGTCTGCCCGGTGTGTCTTCCCTTCAATTGTTGCCAGCCATTTGTACGGTGCTTTGAAAGGAATCTGTCCAGTATAACATTACTTTCAGATGTTCTTGTGGTGTCTATTCTGCCTCGTTCAATCTCTTTCACCCCAGAACTAGGATAAGGGAGAGAATCCCTTCCTTGAGAGGTAACACCACCCAATTTAACATCTGGATGTGGTGTTGTTTTGTTAACTTGAGGATGCAAATCAGGGACTACCACCAAGTTCCCAACAGTCGGTTGTACTTCTGGTGCAATGTTTTTAATTCCCATTCCATCTAAAGTTCTATTTTCAACAGAGGGTATTGAAGTCACAGTATCAACATAAGGAAGGGAAGGTATTTTTAAAGGGCTGTCACCTCTGTGGCCGCGACCTGTGGAAATTCCATCATCAGGATGAAACTTTGGTGAGTCAGAATAAGTTTCTAGAACTGTAGGTGGCATTTTTACCACAGTGTTTGATGTTTGAGTGCTGCCTGATCTCTGTATATTCGGAGCAGTGGCTGACGCCACATGGTAATTCAACGCAGATTTTGATGTCAATGTAACTGTTGTAGAAACAGGAAGTTCTGTAATTGGAACAAGTGGACTTAAGAAAACATTTGATGTTTCTCTGCTGTCCTCCACCTCCACCACTGGAATATCTATAGTAGTCGTTCTTCCCCTTGACACTGGCACATTATTAGAGTCTGGAGAATCCGGAGATTTGCCAGTGGGACTTAACGTCAGAGCTGTCACAGTTGTAGTTATGAGTTTCGACTCATGTTGCAATTCATAGTGGCTTTGGGTACGCAGAGGTTTTGACTGCTGGATGTGAGGGATGGGACTGGCAGCCTCGTGATAAGTTTTTACCGCGCCCTGTTCTGTCTGCACCATTGGAGTTGAGTTCGGTCCTTGCACCTTTGGGTGATGTTGCACTAGGGTGGGACTTGTACCTAGATGTGGAGACTCTGTCGTGGTCAAGATATTTGCCGAGGTCGTTCCTGGTCGCTCTGTGGTCAGTCGATGTGGCTCTGTTTTGTGGTAAGCTGCCGTGGTCAACATTAAACCAGCCTTGTTTTCTGTGGTAGCATTAATCCCGACTTTCCGCCTATCTTTTTCTGTTGGAGCCAACTTCATCGTCGGCCAAGTGGTTGACATTCCATTGGCCTTGGCCTGCAGTTGTGGATGATGGTTTTGCCTAAGTCTATTGAGACGATACCTCCTCCCGGGGCGTCTCCTCCTGCCATACCTTCGAGAACTGGGGTAGGACAAACGCCTCCTGCTGGGTGCCCGTGTGTTGGTGTTGACACCAGTGGTGGTGGCTGTAATGGTGCTGGACGCTGTTTTCTTAGGTGTAGTTGTTTCGCCTGAAGAGGTGGGAACAGCTATTGCAACAGTGGAGGTATTGTCAGCTTGGATTGTGGTACCAGCGGCAACAGTGGTTATTCTAGGTGTGGTGGTGTGAGTCCATTGAGTAGTTCCCTTCAAAGCTGGGTGTCTGATGGCCACTATGGGGGTGCTCAACGTAGTAGTTTCATTGACTACGTTCAGATCCCCAGTGAAATATGTGGTGTCATTATCACTGTTCGCATCCACATCCACCATCGATTCCTTAGCCATCGGATTGTCAAGGCTCTTAGCAACCGAACCTCCGGCAATGAACTCATCTACATACGTTTTCGGAATGCTTACTTGCTTGACGTCACTCCCCACCTTCTCCTGAGTCAGCCACGTGTTGAGAAACATCCCCGTCGCTTCGCTGGGATGCACTTCAACTGGTGGGGTGGGGGTCGGTACCACCCCCAAAACCTCCGGTTCCTGAGTAGGCGTTGCCACAGCGCTAGACTCTGTGTTGACCTCAGGAGGAGGAGTCAGTGTAAGCTTCTCTTCTGAAGGACCACGGTGGCTTTCCGAAGGTCGGAGCTCAAGGTTTTCCCGGGGCATAGCGGTCTCTGGTGTCCCCACCACTGCATTATGTGATGGGACCACGTGCATTAACTGATCCTCGGAGAAATTCAGATCACCGTTTCCAGACGAGCCTCCCGAATCAATCCCTGCCGGCGGGCTGGCCTTAGCGGGCACTTTCACGGTGGTCCCAGGCACTCGTTGCCTGGGAGTGGGTGGAGATGTGAAGACTGATGTGAAGGCTTGGCGCGATGGGGCCACCGTGGGCCGGGGAATGGATTTCCTTCTGACTTTGGCCAAGATATCCGCCCACTTCTGTGGATCTATCTTCTTATTCGTCATGTTGATCCGTCGGCGCGAGTCCAACCTCCTCCTGCCTTCAGCTGCCACCATCCCCCTGCCTCTCTTGAACCCTTTCCTCAGCCTGACGTCCCGAGGGTAATCCGCTTTCGAATCGTCCCGGGTTCCGTCAGCATGAAGGTTTCTCCTCCCATTGGGCAGCCTGCCTGTGAATATGTTGTAAGTTACCTTTTTCTGACTTTCATGTGCTGTCTCTTCACCTGAACCACCCTCTTCTTTTCCTTTCCGATACCCAGCCCTGAAGTACATATGGGAAGGATTCCCCTTTTTGACCACCCGGCTGGGCAGCTTTTTAATGACAGCCACGTTGACGATCATTACATCTGAACCGTACCTGTTGGCCGCAATGCACCTGTAGTGTCCGCTGTTGCCGTCGTGGCCGCTTCGGATGACCAGGGTCCCGTTTGCCTGGACTGATCCAGTTGTGGCATTTGTCGGGGTAGCAAGCACGCTTCTGTTTGGGAGGATCCAGGTAAGCTGGGCTTCCGGTACTGACGCGGCCGTACAGGGTAGAGAGATGGTGTCACCGTAAGGCACGGTGATGCCTCTTTCCCTGACTTGCGACTCATGGAGTTCTGCCGGCTGCACGACGACTCTGTAGGTCAGGGTGTCTGTATCATCCTTCACAGAGCCAATGCACTGATATAAACCTGCGTCCAGTTGTTCCACTGCCTTCACCACCAACCTCCCAGTGCTAGAGACCGAAATGCGGTTGTCCTCACTGGTGTAGGGTGCTGCAACTTGGTTACCATTGGGAAACACCCACTGGATCAATGGATTCTCAGAGGCAACCACCTGACATTGTAGCTCCAACATGGTTCCAGTAACCACAACGTGGACCAGTTTTGTCTTGTCCTTTACTTTGATCAAAACCCAATCAGTCTTCTCCCTCGTAGTACCCTGAATTGTAAATTGTTGAGACAGATGCAGTGAAAATACGAGGACAGCATCATTAGCAGAAGTTAGTTTTCTATCAAGTTTTATGTTGACATAATCTTGCATTAACCAGGAGGGCTTGGCCACTATGTTAGCCCTTACATCGGTGTAGTAATAGGAATCTCTATCAACTGCTTGTCTATATTGGTAGCTTGAAGATTCTGGAGACATCGTTAAGTCCTTCTTTAGTCTTACAGGTGTTTCACTGTAGTAGGCAATGAGTTTCCAAAGTCTTTCCATGTTTTCCTGATTCATGGGGCACGTAAGTTTTACTGAGAGTGTCACGTTGACAGCCACGTCTTGCTCGCTCACCCGACGCCACTGGGCATGCCTTTCATTTCCCATAGTGTGGATCCGACAGAATAAGTCATTTTTGTTTCCTTGTTGGTCAGTTAAGTTCAATGACATGCTGCCAAGAGGTTTTCGATAGTCTTCATGCAATGTATCTTCGGCTTCATCAGCTTCCCAGTCTTTGCTGTAACCCCTCTTCAACATGGATTTGATGGTTGGCTTTGTACAGGTCAGTTCGCTGGAGTCCAGTTTAAATAGTTCCTTCCTGATAAGCTGTTTGGGTTCTGAACATACCGGGCACACTCGACCTTTGGGGTTCGTTCTGTCCTTTTTACATTTCACGACATCTGTAAATGAGAAGGAAAGGATAATGTGCTAAATTATTAGGCAGATTATTATTATCAGTGATTTTCTCACTGTTACCATCAGGTAGGAGGTACAAAAGCCTGAAGGCACACACTTAGCGATTCAGGAACAGCTTCTTCCCTTCTGCCATCCGATTCCTAAATGGACATCGAACCCTTGGACACTACCTCACTTTTTTAAATATACAGTATTTCTGTTTTTGCACGTTTTTTAATCTATTCAATATACGTATACCGTAATTGATTTATCAATTTTTTTGAAATTTTATTTACTTTTTCTCTTCTATATTATGTATTGCGTTGAACTGCTGCTGCTAACAAATTTCATGTCACATGCCGATGATAATGAACCCGATTCTGATTCTGATTCTGATTCTGAAATTATTTTGATTTTGTCAAACTCCCCTATGACTCCTGGTGGAAGAGGGGCTGTGAGATTCAGTCCTTAGACAGTGCAGAGCACAAAGAGACATCAACCCTAGAAATTGTTCCACCTTTCTGTGAGATCCTGGGTGTGAACATCTCTAAAGATCTATCCTTGGCCCAACATATTGATGCAATTATGAATAAGGCATGTCAGTGGCTTTATTTGATGAGGAGTGTAAGGAGATTGGGTTTGTAACCAAAGACTAACAAATTTGTACAGATGTACCACGGAGAACATCACGGTCTGGTATGAAGGGGACACTGCACAGGATCAGAAAAAGCTGCAGAGGATTGTCGCTAACTCAGCCAGCTCCAACATGGGCACTAGCCTCCCCAGTATCGAGGACATCTTCAAAAGCTGATGCTTCAAAAAGGCAGCATGATATAATTCCCCCACCTCCCTGGATATACTTTTTATTACTACCATCAGAGAGGAGGTACAGGAGACTGAAGACACACACTCAATGCTTTAGGAACAGCTTCTCCTTCACCATCAGATTTCTGAATGGTGAATGAACACGACCACATTATTTTTCTCTCATTTTGCACAACTTTTTTTCCTCATACATAGAGTGCATATCAAAAGGAATTACCCCCTTGGAAGTTTTCATGTTTTTGAGGACGGCCTGCTCCAGGCAGATTTTCAGCCGTGCCACATTATTTCCATTTCTTGATGATTGACTTAATTGTACTCCAAGGGATATTCGCTGACTTGGAAATTTTCTTGTATCCATCTCCTGACGCATGCTTTGCAATAACCTTTAGCGGAGTTACTTGGAGTGTTCTTTTGTTGTTGTGGTGTAGTTTTTGCCAGGATACTGACTCACCAGCAGTTGGACCTTCCAGATCCAGGTATATTTTTACCACAATGAATAGAAACACCTTGACTGCACACAGGTGATCACTATTTACCTAATTATGTGATTTCTAAAACCTATTGGCTGCACCAGTGATGATTTGGTGTGTCATATTAATAGGGGTGAATACTTATACAATCAATTATTTGGTCTTTCATATTTGCAAATCATTTTGTAAAGATCTTTTTCTGCTGATTGGTATCAATAAAAGCCAAATTAAATCCACTGTGATTCAATGTTGTAAAACAATAAAACATAAAAACTTCTGGGGGGTTGAATATTTTTATAGGCACTCTATATATTTCTTATTGCAATTTATAGTATTTTTATGTATTTCACTATTCTGCTGCCACAAAACAACAAATTTCATGACATATATCAGTGATAAAAACATGGAGAAAAAAATCATTACTGATCTTTATCTTCACTCTGTACATCTGCCTGGGTTCAGACCTTTAAGACACTTGCTGTCTGAGACAAAAGAGACCACAACAAAATATAATCTACCAGATGAGCCCAATAGGTCAAGCAGCATCAGTGGTGGATAAGGAATTGCTGATATTTCAGGTTCAGTCATTACAACTGACCCAGCCACAGCAGTTTTTTGTTTAGAGAAGTCCAAATTTCTGCAATCTTGAGTGAGGAGAACTGGTTCCAACATTACTCAAACTAAAATTACATAGTAAAAACAGTAAGTGCTGGAAAGACTCAGCTGGACTGGGGGAAACCGTTGAAAGTGTCAGGTGAAAAACATTTTGTTAGGTTTCAGAGCTGGGCTGAGAAGTGGCAAATGAAGTTGAACCAGGAAAAGTGTGAAGTGATTAATTTAGGAATGTCTACTGTGAAGGCAGAATAAAGGCAGGATTCTTAGCAAAGTAAAGGAACAGAGGGATTTTGGTTTCTATGTCAATAGATCCCTCAAAGTAGCCACACGAGTTGATAAGGCAGCGATCATTAGACAGGGACAGAGTTCAAGAGCCAAAAGGTAATGTTGAAGCTCTATAAAACCCTGGTTAGACTTGAAATATTGCGTTCAGTTCTGGTCTGCCTCATTTAAGGAAGATACGGAAGCTTTAGAGAGGATGCAGAGGAGATTTACCCAGATGTTGCCTGGATTAGAGAGCATGATTTCTGCAGATGGTTGAGCGAGCTTTTCTCTTTGGAGCAAGGCAGGATAAGAGGTGACTTCACAGAGGTGACAAGATGGTAAGAGACATAGATTGAGTGGACAGCCAGAGATTTTTTTTCCGGGGAAAAAATGGCTAATATGAGGGGACATAATTTTAAGGTGATTGGAGGAAGATATAGGGGGGGATGCCAGAAGTATTTTTTTTACACAGAGAGTGGTGAGTGCATGGAATGTGCTGTCAGGGGTGTTATCAGAGGCAGATACATTAGGGACATTTAAGTGATTCTTAGATAAGCACATGGATGACAGAAAAATAAAAAGATACGTGGGAGGGAAATGTTACCTTGATCTTGGAGTAGGTTAAAAGGTCAGCATAACATTGTGGGCTGAAGTTCCCCTGAAAAGCATCTTTTATTCATGTCCTCCCATTCCTTGTGGGAGCAGGTTCTCCACAATCTCAGTGAAACAGTTTCTTCTGAATTCCTTATTGGATTTGTCTCTGGCCCTCTCTTGTTCATGACCCTTGTTTTTCACTCAAATAACATTTTTTTTCTAAACCTGCTCCATCATGATTAACCCCTCAAGGTCATGGGTTAGGGGTGAAAGGTAAAGTACTTCAGGGAAAAATGAGGAGAAACTTCACTCAGAGAGTGGTAATAGTGTGGAACAATATCCCAGTGGAAGTGATGGATGCAGGATCACTTTCAACATTTGAGAGAAATTTGGAGAGCTACTAACGACCTGGATTTGGGGGTAGAAGGATGGGTTGGCAAGTTTGCAGACGACACAAAGGTTGGTGGTGTTGTAGATAGTGTAGAGGATTGTCAAAGATTGCAGAGAGACATTGATAGGATGCAGAAGTGGGCTGAGAAGTGGCAGATGGAGTTCAACCCAGAGAAGTGTGAGGTGGTACACTTTGGAAGGACAAACTCCAAGGCAGAGTACAAAGTAAATGGCAGGATACTTGGTAGTGTGGAGGAGCAGAGGGATCTAGGGGTACATGTCCACAGATCCCTGGAAGTTGCCTCACAGGTGGATAGGGTAGTTAAGAAAGCTTATGGGATGTTAGCTTTCATAAGTCGAGGGATAGAGTTTAAGAATCGCGATGTAATGATGCAGCTCTATAGAACTCTGGTTAGGCCACACTTGGAGTATTGTGTCCAGTTCTGGTCACCTCACTATAGGAAGGATGTGGAAGCATTGGAAAGGGTACAGAGGAGATTTACCAGGATGCTGCCTGGTTTAGAAAGTATGCATTATGATCAGAGATTAAGGGAGCTAGGGCTTTACTCTTTAGAGAGAAGGAGGATGAGAGGAGACATGATAGAGGTGTACAAGATAATAAGAGGAATAGATAGAGTGGATAGCCAGCGCCTCTTCCCCAGGGCACCACTGCTCAATACAAGAGGACATGGCTTTAAGGTAAGAGGTGGGAAGTTCAAGGGGGATATTAGAGGAAGGTTTTTTACTCAGAGAGTGGTTGGTGCGTGGAATGCACTGCCTGAGTCAGTGGTGGAGGCAGATACACTAGTGAAGTTTAAGAGACTACTAGACAGGTATATGGAGGAATCTAAGGTGGGGGGTTATATGGGAGGCAGGGTTTGAGGGTCGGCACAACATAGTGGGCCGAAGGGCCTGTACTGTGCTGTACTATTCTATGTTCTATGTTCTATGTACATGGATGAGAGGGGTATGGAGGGCTACAGTCCAGGTGCAGGTTTACAGGACTAGTCAGAATAATCGGCATGGACTAGATGGGCTGAAGGGCTTGTTTCTGGGCTCATTAACTCTGTGACTGAATGACTCTAAGTTTCCTTATAACTTACAAATGACCTTTTCATCTTCTCTTTCTTACAGGGAGACTCTCTCTGCAACCTAAATGTACCACAACACACCTGACTGTGGTGCAAAATCAAAATGGACTGTTCCTCAACACGAATAACAATGCAAAACTAGGTTCCTTCAAAAAGTCACTGATTACCTTCAGCCTCTTTGCCCCAGTCCAGCAGCCACTGCAAGCTACAGTCACAAGCCCAGGGGTTATCCTGCAGATAGATGCTTTCCAGCTGTACCATCTGACTTCGCATTTTCCTGGGCAGTGTCCGGATGGAATTATCGGAGAGATAGAGGTGCTTTATTGAGGAGAACATAAAATGCTGCAGAACCGAGAGGGTTACAAAGGTGTTTGGATGGATTTGGTGCAACTGGTTTCCTTCAAGGTGCAGTAGTGTCAGGGAAGTCAGTCCATTGAATGCCCCAGGTTCAATGAATTCAATCTTGTTATGATCCAAGTGCAACCGCAGCAAATTCAACAGTCCCTGAAACGTATATCCCGTAATAGTAGTCACTTTATTGTAGCTCAGTTTAAGTGTCTGGAAGAAATGAATGCAACATTAAGTAACACGATGCAATTCAAAAGGAAAACTAAATCAATTCAATATGCACAATGACTTCCTCCAAAATGCCCAGGCATTACATTAGCAAACAACACATGCACTATATTCACAGATCATTGACGTGATTAGTCTCCTATTTCCCACAGAGAATTATTGACCTTTATTGGATCATCTTGGGAGGTTTAAGGGAACGATAAAGATGGAGGAAGGGAAAAATCTTGTGACATGGGTGTACAGTGACATAGAACAGGAGCTAACAGTGAGTTAAAGGATGGTTTATGTGCGCTCGGGAGGGAGGTTCTGGGCTTGATTGGCCATTGGTGGTTTGTTGCTTGCTGTGTGCTGGCTCGCTCTGCTGAGCAACGTGGGCATACTAAGTTGGCACAAGCATGCATGGTGACACTTGTGGCCAGCCCCCAGCATACCCTCGGGTTTGTTGGTTGTTCGCACAAATGATGCATTTCACTACATGTTTTGATCTGCTCGTGATAAATAAACTTGAATCTTGCGCTTGAATCCTAAACTTTGCTCTCGAAGCCTTAACTTGGCAGAAGAATGCAAGATAGTCAGAGTCAGAATCAGAATCAGGTTTAATATCACCATCATATATCATGAAATTTGTTGTTTTGCGACCTCAGCACAATGTAATATTTGATAAATAAACAAGAAATGAATTATATTTAAGTATATATGGTATATGTATATTAAATCATTAAATTAAGGTAAGTCGTGCAAAAAAAAAATCCCCAGAAAATAAAACAAAAGTTAATGAGGTGGTGTTCATGGGTTTAATGTCCATTCTAAAATCGAATGGCAGAGGGGAAGAAGATGTTCCTGAATCACTGAGTGTGTGCCTTCGTGGTTCTGTACCTCCTTCCTAATGGTAACAATGAGAAGAGGGCATGACCTAGGTATGGGTGTCCTTGATGATGGAAGCCACTTTTCTGAGGCACTGCTCCTTGAAGATGTCTTGCATATGACAAAAGATCATACCCATGATGGAGCTGATTAATTTTACAACCCTTTGCAGCCTGCTACAATCTTGTGCAATAATGTTAATGATATGTTTTGTACAAAATCTCTTCACTCATACTGTTAAATTTTTTTTCTTCCGTGTTTTTTTTTAGTTTCTGCTCCTTAAATTGGGAGGAATTCAGCTCCTAGGTTACAAAATTATCCAGAATTGTACTCAATAAACTTTATCATTTATTCACGACAAGCTCATTATTATGACGTGGTCAATACGTTACCGTGCAAAGAATCTGTGGCCAAACTTTCTGAAGTGTCTCATTTTTCTTATTGTAAATTCCAAAGCTGCACTCACAATGATGAGCAAAGCAGCGGGGAAGGCAATACAGCATTGAAACTTTCATTGGCAGGAACAGTGCAGCAAATGAATCTTTGAACTATGTCACAATGACCAAAATCTTTCTTTGGGGGCTTTGCTGTTTCTTGCATGGTGGGTGGTGGGAATGCTGATACGTTCTGCTAGAATAAGTGGGGGGAGTTGGGGGGAGGGTTGATTCTGCTTGTGCAGGGAGGGGGCAGGGGTTTTGGGGTTCTTACATTTTTCTGTTATTTATTCGTAGTGTTTTTTTCCTTCTGTTTTGTGGAATTCTGCAGAGAGTAAGAATTTCAGGAAGCATATTGTATACATTCTCTGATATTAAATGAAACCATTGAACCACTTCCAACATACAGGTTGGTTCACAGTGGTAACGTCAGTTTAATCTAATAATGTTTCAATTACTACGTTTGGTGCATCGTAGTTCTATTACTGGATAAAGTGTCTAGATAACCTGGAGTGACTTAATATAGCAGCTCTAGATTCTAAATTAGCTTACTTGGGGAAAAATCTTCTGCATCGAGGTTGTACCAGTAAAGGGGAGCATGGACTCGGAGGGGTGGAGCGAAGTCAAGATGGTGATAAACAGCAACTCCTATGCTTACATCTTTGGAAACAATGCTTCCTCTATCTTTGATATCTCTCTCTTCCCTTTTCAAGGCTCTTTTGACCTGGAGTTACACTCTGACTTCGGTTCTTTGCGGGAATGAGACCCACTGTCAGGGCCGCTTCTTGATATCCCAAGGGCGCGGCCTGGATGGCGAGCACGCCTTCAGGGTTCCGGATTTCTGTGGCTCTGGGGACGTGCTGATTCTAGGCCGGTGCCCCTGAATGAAGTGTCGCGGGAGAACACGGAACATTAGGAGCAGCGGGTTAGCTGCCGGCTGTGTGTCCAGACAGCTGTGCCTTTATAGGGCCAACTCTCTGATTGCAGAGCTCGAAAAAGTGAAGAAACAGACTATTAATATTGTAAATCAGCGAGTTGTTTGTTATGTCTCCCCTCTCACTCTGAATGCGGTCATTTCTTTTTCCCTTAGAGAGAGTCTGTGGTATATCGAATTACCAGGTGAACGAGTAGTCTTTGGGGTACTGCAAGTCTGTGTCTTTATTGATGCTTGGTGCACACTTGAGTGTCAGTGGAGGGTACTGATGCTTTTTTTCTGGTTGGGCTGGGGGTGGGGGTCATTGCTTTGCTGTTGCTTGTGCGTGGAAGGGGGGAGCTGAGGGGCCTTTAGGGTTCTAGTATTCAACTGTCATTCATTCTTTGGGTGTGGATGTTGGTAAAGAAAATGAATTTCAGGATGTATGTTGTATACATTTCTCTGACATTAAATATACCTATTGAAACCTATTGAAACTGCTGTGGCGACTCATCCACTAATGTTCTTCAGGAAAGGTAGTTCATCATTTTCAGCCAGCTCTGAATGTGTTAACTTAATTGACCCTCTGGAACAGAGCTTCCCAACCTTCTTGAAGCCATGGACCCCTACCATTAACCAAGTGGTCCATGGACCCCAAGTTGGGAACCCCTGCTCTGGAGGATTTGAAGTACACTTACTATCAAAGTATGTATGTGGTATACAACCCAGAAAAATCTCAGAGATGTATACTGCACACATACTTTGATCATAAACGTACGTTGAATATTTGAACCTTTGGAAAGAACTAGCAAGTGAGTCCAACGTCAAGAAGTGTCACTTCCATTACTCAAGGAAAGGAATGGACAATGTACAGTACCGTGCAAAAGTCTTAGGCACACGGAGAGTGGTGGGTGTGTGGAATGCACCGCCAATGAAGGTGGTAGAGACGGATACAATAGGGTCTTTTAAGAGACTCTCAGATAGGTACATGGAGCTTAGGAAAATAGAGGGCTATGCGTTAGGGAAATTCTAGGCAGTTTCTAGAGTGGGTTACATGGTCGGTACAACACTGGGGTGTAGGTGTCTATGTTCTGTGTTCACATATACAGTATATAGCTATAGTGTCTAAAACCATTGCACAGTAATGTAGTAATTTTATGTATTGCACTGTACTGCTGCCACAAAAAAACAAATTTCATGACATATGGGAGTGATGATAAACCTGATTCCGATATGGGTCTCTATTGTGGACTGAGAGTGGGAAGGGGGCGGGAGAGGGGAATCATGGTTGGGAGAAGGGGAAAGGAAAGAGGAGGGAGCGGGAGGCACCAGAGGGACATTCTGTGTTGATCAATAAACCAATTGTCTGGAATCAAATGGCCTTGCCTCATGTCTCAGGGTTGGGTGTGTCTTCACTTGCACCTGTCCCATACCCCTCCCACCCTCACCATTCCCAACATCCTTTGCTCCCGTCAGATTTTCAGACTCGCTCTCCACTCCATGTTGACAAATACAGCACTGTACAAAAGTCTTTGGCACCCTTGCTATAGATATGTGCCTAAGGTTTTTGCGCAGTACTGTATGGGCAACAAATCTCAGAGTCATACACGGTGACGTATCTGTACTTTGTTAACAAATTTACTTTGAACATATACTGCTCTACCAGTTATTCTCACAGGGTGTAAACACCAGCTATTTCAGCATGTTGGCATAGCGGTTAACATAACACAATGACAGCACAGCAATCACCGATCGGGTTTCAATTCCAACCGCTGTCTGTATGTTCTCCCTGTAATTACATGGGTTTTCTCCAGATGCTCCAGTTCCCTAACATGTTCCAAAGATGTAAGGCCAGGCATAGTGAGTTGTTGGTGCCAGAAGTGAGGTAACATTTGCAGGGCTGCCTGGCACAGTCCTTGCTCATTTGATTTGATGCAAATGACACTTTTAATTGTGTGTTTTGATGTAAATGTGAAAAATAAATCTAATCTTAATCCTCTGAGAGCCATCAACCAAACCAGGGGAAAACAAAGGGAGAAGAGGAACCACTGTGATTAAGCAAAAGAGTCACAGTGGAACCACACAATTACAAGTGCTTCAAGACTTCAGAACTTCGAAAATAATGAACTGGCAATGTTGTTCAAAGGGATGGTTCAGTGGAGAGTGAGGGTAATTAAGAATATCCGACAGTGCATTCTAATCCACCTGAAAGAGGAGGAAATAATAGACCTTTTTTCCCAGATAAACACTTCTAAACTTAACTTTAAGAAGGATGTCAAGGTCCTAGAGAGGTTACGGAGAAAAAAGTTATGAACGTGATTAGTAGGCTGAGGAATTTCTGCCTCAGGTTAAAGCAGAGAAGTTGGAGTTGTTTTTTGAGCAAAGAAGGTTGAAAGGAGCTTTGATAGAGACTAATTTAAATGGGGCAAAGCGAGGGAGACTGTTTCCGTTAGCAGATAGCTCAAGGACCACAGAGACAGATTTAACATCCTGGGCAAAAGGTAAAAGACAGATGTGAGGAAAAATGTTTTGAATGCAGATTATAGAGTCATATATCACCACAGCTCAGAAACAGACTTTCTGGCCTACCTAAATCTGTGCCAAATTGTTGTCCTGTTTAGTTCCATTGAGTCACACCACGAACCTATCCCTTCATACCCCTCCCATCCATGTACTTATCCAAATTTCTCTTAAGTGTTGCAATCAAACCCATATACACGACTTCTGCAGCCATCTGTTCCACACTCTCACCACCCTCTGAGTGAAAACTTCCACCTCAAGTTCCCTTTAAATATCTCAGCATTCACTCTTAACCTATGACCTCTAGTTCTAGTTTCACCCAGCCTCAGTAGAAGAGCCTGGTCGCATTTACATTATCTATTTCCCTCATAGTTCTGTATACCTTTATCAACTCTCCCCTCATTCCCTGGCACTGCAGGAAATAAAGTCCAAACCTACTTAATCTTTCTTAAAACTCCAGTCCTAGCAACATCTTTGTAAATCCTCTGGAACTGCCAAAACAGTGAAAAAAGGAACCAATTGAGACCTTCAAAAGACATGTAAGTGAAAATAACTTATAGTACGATGGAGAGAAAGTGGAAGCAAGCTACTGACAGATTACTCAACTGGGGCTCAGCATAGACCCAGTGGGTTTAATGGCCTCCTTTTCTCCTTTTCTGTTGTACCAATATTTTATTTATTTAGAGATACAGCGTGTGACAGGCCCTTCCAGCCCGAAGAGTCGTACCGTCCAGCAACCCACCTATTTAACCCTAGTCTAATCTCAGGACAATTCACAATGACCAATTACCCTACTAACTGGTATACCTTTGAATTGTGGGAGGAAACTGGAGCACCCGGAGGAAACCCACGCAGAACTGAACTCTGAACTCCAGAATACCCTGAGTTTATGATCCTGCATTCAATACGTTTTGAATAAACTTTGTGATATTCACTCTTGTACATAAAAACATAAATGTAGTTTTAAACAATACGTTATATACATTTTAAATAATGTCATCAGTATTACCTGCAGTGATTTCAAGTTTTTGAAGACCTTATCTGGAAGACTTTGAATGTCATTGCCATGAAGCATTAGAAGTTCCAGCCTTTGCAGTCCATTGAATAATTCTTTGTGCACAATCTGTATGTTGTTAAAGCTGTACAAAACGGAAGAAGAACATCACTCCATTGACTATGAAAGAAAGCCAAATTTCATTGAAGTTCTGTAGATTAAGGATGTCACCAAAAGTTTTGACAAACTTCTCTAGATACACTGGTTGCTGCTGTGTATTTAATAATTCAATAATACTTGAGTAATCTTGTGCATATATATAAACTGGTAAAGCATTCTTGTTTGCTTAAATAATTCGTTATGGGTTACATGTATAAATATGTGAATTGCATATGTACATCATCATGCTACCACGTGATACATGCATGCTTCGCTTTAAGTAAACTCAAAGTTAGACCTGCATTTTGGACTCCCATATCTTCCTTTGAATTAGTTTAATGTTTTAAAGTTACAAAATGTAACAGTGCATCATGGGCTGTTACGGAAACACCAATGCCCAGGAACAGGAAAGTCTACAGTAGGTGGTGGGTCCATTACTGGCCAAGCCCTGCCTATCACTGAGCACATTTACGTTGAGTGCTGTCACAAGAAAGCAGCATCCATTATCAAGGACCCACTCCATCCAGGTCATGCCTCTTCTCACTACTTCCAACAGGCAGGAGGTACAGGAGCCTCAGGTCTCGCACTAGCATGTTCAGGAACAGTTATTGCCCTACAAACATCGGGCTCTTGAACTGGTGTGGATAACTTCATTTACCGCTATTCTGAACTGATTCTGTAACCTACAGACTCAGTTTCAAAGATTCTTTACAACTCATGTTCTCAGTTTTTTTTTGTACTATTTGTCTTTATTTGCCCATTTAGTCCACGCCAAACTAGTGTGTAGGGCAGCAAAGAATGTCCTCCATCTCTGGTAGTGTTCAGGGCTTCCTTCATCACGTTAGTAGCTTCCTCATGGTTTTCAGTATTGTCAGTCATGCAAGTCCTGGGTGGAAACTCAAGAATACTGTTGCACTCAGATGTAAAAGGATTTTTCATTGCTGTTTCCGTAATAATTTAGTTTTACCAGTCAGGGTTGTTAGCCCTGAGTTGAACCACCAAACTTGGAGGTCTAGTGAAGCAGTCTTAGTCTGTCCTCTAACCTCTGACCTGTTTGGCAAGGGTGACACAGCCAACAACCAAAGCATAAAGCCCTGACAGCAGTCAACATAGCTGTCCGAGTCATTGAGGCATAGAAGTCTCCAACCACGAGAAGGGTGTGGGCCTCTTAGAGGCATCCAGGTACCTATCCAAATTTCTCTTAAATTTTGAGATTGAATCCGCATCCACTAATTCCACTGGCATCTCATTCCACACTCTCATCACGTACAGAATGAAGAACTTCCCCAATTGTTCCCCTTAAACATTTCACCTTTCACCCTTAATCCATAAACCCTAGTTCTAGTCTCACCCAACCTCAGTTGGAAAAGCCTGTTTACGTTTACACTATCTATACCCCTCATAATTTTGTATACATCTATTAAATATCCCCTCATTCTCCTATGCTCTAGGAAATAAAATCCTAACCTATTCAATCTTTCCTCAAGTCCCAGCAACATCCATGTAAATTTTCTCTGCACTCTTTCAATCTTATTGATACTTTTCCTGTAGATAAGTGGCCAGAAAGGCACACAATACTCCAAGTTAGGCCTCACCAACTTCTTACATAGTTTCAACAAAACATCCCAACCCCTGTACTCAATAATTTGATTTATTAAGGCCAGTGCACCAAAAGCTTTCTTTATGACCCTGTCTACCTGTGACACCACTTCCAAGGAATTATGCCTCTGTATTCCCAGATCCCTCTGTTCTACTGCGTTCCTCAGTGCTCTACCATTCACCATACAAGTCTAACCTTGATTAATCCTCCCAAAGTGCAAAACCTCACACTTGACTGCATTAAATTCTATCTACCATTTTTCAACCCATTTTTCCAGCTGGTCCAGTTACAGATGCAAGGTCTGATAGACTTCCTCACTGTCCACTACACCCCCATTCTTGGTGTCATCTGCAAATTCGCTGATCCAGTTTACTACATTATCATCCAGACCGTTAATATAGATGACAAACCACAGCATCACTAGGGCCAATCCCTGCAGCACACCTCTAGTCACAGGCCTCCAGTCAGAGAAGCAACCATCTATTATTTCCACTATCCGGCTTCTCCTGTAAAGCCAATGTCTAATCCAATTTACTACGTCATCCTGAATGCTGAGCAACTGAGCCTTTTTGACCAATCTGCCATGCAGGACCTCGTCAAAGGTTCGATTGGCTTGATTAAGTCCACGTAGACAACATTCCTCAACTTTCCCGACAACTTTCTCAAAAAGCTACATTAGCTTGATTAGACATGACCTACTACACAAAGCCATGTTGGCTATCCCTAATCAATCCCTGTCTATACAGATATTTATATATCCGGTCCCTCAGAATATCTTTCAGTAATTTACAAACTAACTGCATGAGGCGCACCAGTTTATAATTTCCCAGCTTATTCTTTGAGCCTTTCTTAAACAACAGAACAACTTTAGCCACTCTCTAATCATCCAGCAACTCACCTGTTGCTACCGACATTTTAAGTATCTCTGCTGGGGCACCTGCAATTTCCACAAGGTCCAAGGTGAGGCCTGTGCATTTAATCTCCCTAATTTGCCTTAAAATAGCAAGCACCTACTCCTCTGTAATCTCTATTGTGTCCAAGACCTCACTACTGTTTTGCCTTACTTCTATCAACTCTGTGTCTGTCTCCAGAGTAAATACAGGTGCAAAAAATCCATTTAAGATCTCCCCCATTTCTTTCAGCTCCACGCAGAAGTGACCACTTTCATCTTCAAGGAGACCAATTTCATCCTTTGCTATCCCTTTGTTCTTAATATATCTGTAGAAGCTTTTAGGATTCAGCTTCACCTTGTCTGCGAGAGCAACCTCATGCCTCTTTTAGCCCTCCTGATTTCCTTCTTAAGTGTTCTCTTGCATTTCATACTTCTCAACTACCTAATTTGTTCCTACTTGCCTATAGCTGTGATGCACCCCTTTTTCTGTTTTCTTAACTAGGACCTCAATATCTCTCAAAAACCAAGGTTCCCCAAACCTGTAGCCCTGCCTTTTATTCTGACCAGAACAAATAAATTCTGTGCTTTCAAAATTGGTAAGGACTCTCACTTACCAAGTACACCCTTGCCAGAAAACAGCCAGTCACAATCCACACTTGCCAGATCCTTTCTGATCCCATCAAAATTGTCCTTTCTCCAATTTAGAATCTCAGCCCGAGGACCAGACCTATCCTTCTCCATAATTATCTTGAAACTAATGGCATTATGATCACTAGATGCAAAGTGTTCCCCAACATGAACTTCTGTCACGTGCTTGTCTCATTCCCTGATAGGTGATCTGGTATCACAGACTCTGTAGTTGGGAATTCTATGAACTGAATAAAGAAGCTTCTGTGAACACATTTGACAAACTCTACCCCATCCGGCCCTTCTACATTATGGAAGAACCAATCAAATATATGGAAAGTTAAAATGACCTACTATCACAAAATTAGGTTTCTTGCAACAGTCTGAGAATTTGCTTCTCTAAGCCCTCTTGACTATTAGGTGGTCTATAATATAATCCCATTGATGTGGTCACCCCTTTCTTATTCCTCAGTTCCACCCATACAGCCTCAGTAGATGAGCTCTCCAATCTGTCCTGTCTGAGCACTGCTATAAAATCTTTCCTCACTAGTAATTCCACCTCTCCCACTTTAATCCCTTCTGCTGTATCACTCTAAAACAACAGAACACTGAGCATCCAGTCCTGTTCCTCATGCAACCATATCTTATTGATGGCTACAGTGTCATAATTCCACGTGCTGATCCATGCCCTCGCTTCCGCCTTGCCTACAATACTCCTTGCATGGAATGGAAACAACTCAGAACATTAGTCTCACCAAGCGCAACCTTCCTGACTTTCTTGTAGGCTTACTAACTTCTTTCCTCACAACCTCTCCACTATCTGTTCTGGCACTCTGGTTCCCATCTCCCTACAACTCTAGTTTAAAACCACCGGCATGTAGCATTAACAAACCTTCTCGCTAGGATATTACTCCCCCTCCACTTCAGGAGCAGACCATCCTATCTGTACAGGGAACACAAGTAAAAGTTGCTGGTGAACGCAGCAGGCCGGGCAGCATCTATAGGAAGAGGTACAGTCGATGTTTCAGGCCCAGCTTCCCTGGAATGGAGCCCAATGATCCAAAGATCTGAAACCCTCCCTCCTGCACCATCTTCTTAACCACATGTTAAACTGTATTAACTTCCTAATCGATTTATTCACGAAGGTTATAATAAATGCCACCTTGTATTTTATCACTACACTGTTTTAATCTATACTTATTAAAGTTTACGATCTGTTTTATATTATGCCTTTCCAATTACCAAATAACACTTAATACTACTCAGCTAATACTCGCACTTCTATTTCCTAACCACCTTTCTATTTTAACCAATGTACAGTACTGTGCCATCGGCTTAAGCACCCTAGCTATACAAATGTGCACAGCGCGCATTTCCTTGCCAAACAATTAAAAGAATTTTGATGAGACTATAACTGGAATAAAATGAATGCCAAGATATTTAGTTGATTGGACAGGTCATCATACATACATATTCCCTTGGCTTCCTTGATTAATGCCATGGTGGATTTCTGTTTATCTCTACTGAGAAAGAAGGGAGTTTGTTTCTAAGGGTGTTCGCCGAACCTGGACATTAAGTTGCAAACATAAGCACAAAACAATCTGCAGATGCTGGGGTCAAAGCAACATTCACAACACGCTGGAAGAACTCAGCAGGTTGGGCAGCATCCGTGGAAAAGATCGGTCGACGTTTCGGGCCGGAACATCGACCGATCTTTTCCACGGATGCTGCCCAACCTGCTGAGTTCCTCCAGCGTGTTGTGAAGTTGCAAACATTTCATCACCAGTCAAGGTGACATCATCAGTGTGCAATTGAGTGTTGTTTCTGCCGAGTGCTCACGTTTAGATTTATAGTTATATAAACTCGAATACTCAGCAGAAACAAACCTTAATTGCGTACTGATGATGTCACCTCAATTGGTGACGAAATGCGGGCGACCTAATCTCCAGGCTCTGTGAACAGCCCGACAAACAAGCAGCCATCCCGAGCTACCAATCTTCCCTTTCCTTTGAGAGAAGGGAGTGCCTGAGTTTAACAGTTCTGATGAAGGATAACACTGTTAGTGGTCGAGTATCCCGTCAGTACTGTAACAAAAATCATCATTCAAAGTACAAAACTTCAAAGAAAATTTATTATTAAGGAAACTGGGTTCCGGGTTTCCGTTGTTTTGAATGTGATAGAGAGGGAGGGATCAAAGGAGGAGAGGTGGCATTACCAGCCAGGCGAAATGTCACCATAAGATTCAATTTCTTGCAGGCATTCTCAGTAACACAAAGAAATACAACTGAATCAATGGAGGAAGTACACACAAAGACTGACAAAACATCCAATGTACAAAAGAAGACAAGCTGCGCAAATACTAAATAAATAGACATATCAATAGATAGATAATGAGAAAATGAGTTGTAGAGTCCTTGAAAGATAGTCTATAGGTTTGTGGAATCAGTTCAAAGTTAAGGTGAGTGAAGTTATCCACAATGGTTCAGGAGCCTGATGGTTGTAGCATAATAACTATACCCAAACCTGGAGCTGTGGGACATGAGGCAATGCCTGCTGAACTCTGCCCAATAGCAGCAGCGAAAAAAGAGCATGCCCTGGATGATGGGGGTCCTGGTGGTGCTCAAGTCCCTTGAGAGGGAATTAAACCCACAAAGATTTGACTCAGCAAGCTGTCACCAATAAGCTACAACTAGGGCCAGGTATACAGCACACATGCAACACAAGGAGTCATTCATACATGGTGAATTACATTCTCCATCGTGTTTACACATTTTCAAGAGAAATTTGTCTCAATGCATTCAATGCAATAAAAATTCCACTTCTTGTATATCCTAGCTATGTAATAATTGTCTTACAGAACATAGAACATTGCATCACAATACTGGCCCTTCTAGATTCTGTAGGACATCTTCAAGGACCGATGCATCAAAAATCCAGCATCCATCATTAGGGAACCCCATCACCCGGGACATGCCCTGTTCTCATTGCTACCATCAGGAAGGAGGTACAGGAGCTTGAAGGCACTCACTCAATGATTCAGGAACAGCTTTTTTCCCTCTGCCATCTGATTTCTGAATGGACATTGAACCCATGAACACTAGCTCACTATTTTTTTTTAATTTTGCTCTAATTATTTATTTAAACTATTTTTATATATGTACTTACTGTAATTCACTTATTATGTATTGAGCGGTAGCTCTACTACTAAGACAACAAATTTCATGCTATATGCCAGTGATATTAAACCTGATTCTGATGCTGTGCTGACCTTTTATTCTAAGCTCAATCTAATCCTTCCATATTTTTATCATCCATTTGCCTGTCTAAGAATTTCTTAGATGCCCCTATTGTATCAGCCTCTACCACCACCCCTGGCAGAATGTTCCATGCACCCACCACTCTCCCTGTAAAAACCTTACCTCTGACATCCCCCTTATACTTTCCTCCACTCACCTTAAAGTTATGTCACCTTGTATACCTGCCCAGGGAAAAAGTCTCTGGCTGTTAACTGTATCTATGCCCCTTATCACCTTGTACACTTCCATCAAGTTGTCTCTCACGTGATAAGGTGCCACACATGAGGCTGTTGGCAGGATAAAATCCTATGGCATTACAGGGAAGCTACTGACATGGTTAGAGGAATGGCTGACGGGCAGGGGGCAGTATGTGGGAATAAAAGGGGCCTTTTCTAGTTGACTGCCAGTGACTAGTGGTGTTTCTCAGGGGTCAGTATTGGGACTGCTACTTTTCACATTGTCAGTGATTTGGATAATGGAATTGATGGCTTTGTGGCAAAGTTTGCAGATGATATGAAGATAGGTGGAGGGGTAGGAGGGGTAGGTAGTGCTGAGGAAGCAATGCAACTGCAGCAGACTTAAACAAATTGGAAGAATGGGCAAAAAAGTGTCAGATGGAATACAGTGTTTGGAAATGTATGGTAATGCATTTTAGTAAAAGGAACAATAGTGTGGACTATTATCTAAATGCGGAGAAAGTTCAAACATCAGAGATGCAGAGAGACTTGTGCAAAGATTCCCAAAAGGTTAATTTACAGGTTGAATCTGTGGAAAAGAAGGCAAATGCAATGTTGGAAATTATTGCAAGAATAGAATATAAAATCAAGGAGATAATGCTGAGCCTTTATAGGACACTAGTCAGGCCACACTTGGAGTATTGTCAAGGGTTTTGGGCCCCATATCTCAGAAAGAATGTGTTGTCATTGGAGAGAGACCAGAGGAGGTTCACGAGGATGATTCTGGGAATGAAGGGGTTAACATATGTGGAGCATTTCGCAGCTTTGGGCCTGTGCTCACTAGAATTTAGAAGAGTGTGTGGGGATCTCATTGAAACCTACCGAATGTTGAAAGGACTAGGCAGAGTGGAGGTGGCGAGGATGTTTCCTATGGTAGGGGTATCCAGAACTAGAGGATGCAGCCTCAAAACTGAGGGGTGACCTCTTAGAACAGAGGTAAGGAGGAATTTTTTTTAGCCAGAAGGTAATGAATCTCTGGAATGCTCTGCCACAGACTGCAGTGGAGGCCAAGTCCATAGGTATATCTAAGGCAGAAGTTGATCATTTCCTGATTGGTCAGGGCATCAAAGGATATAGTGAGAAGGCAGGTGTATGGGATTGAGTGGGATCCGGAATCAGCCATGTTAGAGTGGTGGAGTAGACTTGATGGGCTGCATGGCCTAATTCTGCTCCTATGTCTTATGGTCTAACATTACATTATAGCTCTTGAACTCATTCCCTTGACTAATAAAGGTTAACACACCATACACCTTCTTAAGAACCCTATCAACTTGCATGGTAATTTTTAGGGTTCTATGATGTGGACTCCAAGATCCCTCCGTTCCTCCATATTGCTAAGAATTCCGCCATTAACCCTGTATTCTGCCTTCAAATTTGACCATCCAAAATGAATCGCTTCACACATTTCCAGTCTTACAGATTACAAAAAAAACTTGCTGATAATAGAATCATGTCTAGATGAATACACACCCAAAATTGATCTTTTCTACCGTCTTTGGTATTCCTGCTGGAACAGCTGTTAGTGATCGGAAAGTACAGTGAACTTCAGTGGAGAGGTAACAGGCACAGGGTTGTGGACATGAGAGCGTCAGGCTTGGAAATCCCAGAGTTAACATCAGCACCATGGAGACGGTTACCATGGGAACCATGTGGGGCAATGCCTCAGACACCTTTGCCATCCTTCTGTAAGAGGTGGCAAAATTCGAATGATGTGGGTGGCTGAACAAAGGACAACGCGGTTTACTTTAAGTTGGCGACTCGTGGAGGCTCTTCCTTGCGTTTTGTAGAGAATGTCTTTCTGATGTTACTTTAGCAATGTTGAGCAGTTCATCAAGAAAGATTCACTTTGAAAATGATCGTCGCAGTATTACATAAAAATTCTGGCGTGTCCTGTCAGAGAAAAAAGAGAAAAAAATCAAAACACAAGAAATTATGCAGTTGCTGGAAATCCAGAGAAACACACACAAAATGCTAGAGGAACTCAGCAGGTCAGGTAGCATCTATGGAGAGGAATAAAAAGTCAACGTTTCAGACTGAGACCCTTTATCAAGACTGGAAAGGAATGGGGAAGAAGACAGAATAAGAAGCTGGTGGGAGGGGGAGGACTTCAAACTGGCAGGTGATAAGTGAAGCTACTGAGGATGCAAGTAGGTGGGAGGGAGGGGGATGAAGTGAAAAGCTGGGGGGTGGTTGGTGGAAAAGGTAAAGGGCTGAAAAAGAAGGAATCAGATAGGAGAGTAGAGTGGATAGGAGAGTAGAGGGGACTTCATAGAAACATTTCGAATGTTGAAAGGCATGGACAGAGTGGATGCGGCAAAATTGTTTCCCATGGTGGGGGAGTCTAGTACGAGAGGGCATGACTTAAGGATTGAAGGGCGCCCATTCAGAACAGAGATGCGAAGAAATTTTTTCAGCCAGAGGGTGGTGAATCTGTGGAATTTTTTGCCACGGGTGGCAGTGGAGGTCAAGTCATTGGGTGTATTTAAGGCAGAGATTGATAGGTATCTGAGTAGCCAGGGCATCAAAGGTTATGGTAAGAAGGTGGGGGAGTGGGACTAAATGGGAGATTGGATCAGCTCATGATAGAATGGCAGAGCAGACTCGATGGGCCGAATGGCTGACTTCTGCTCCTTTGTCTCATGGTCTTATGGATCATGGGAGAAAGGGAGAGAGGAGGGTCACCACAGAGAGGTGATAGGCATGTGATGAGAAGAGAATAGATAAAAGGAGAGCTAGAATGGTGCATGGAAAAGAAGAGAATGGAGGGAGGGATGTTCATGCAGTTAGAAAAAAGTCATTCACTGATCAAATACCAGCTCCTGGTAATTAGCTTTCTTATGCTTAGGCACCTCCTCAATCCCAAGGAACTTCCATTTCTACCATGACCACCTACTTTGAGGCTTCTGACAGATTCACCATGTCAGGCCTCAGGGATGTTGATGCAATGAAGTCAGGGAACTTTCCTTGCTTGCCAAGATCAACGTTCAATTGCCAGTCAGACGCCGTGGTGAGTAAACCTGCTGGTGATCTAGACAGAGGCCGTGGTTGGTCTCCAGCTTTGAAAAGGATATGGGCTTTCCAGATTGGCAGAGGTGCCTACTGTTGTTAATGACCGAGAAGATACTTTCTGCCAGTGCTGTCAGCACTCGGTCATGGCGCTAGTGGTAGCGGTCTTCTCCCGGGGCTTTTCAGCAGCTGCTGAGGATCTGTTCCAGGGTCCCTCTGCCAGGATAGAGAGGATATGATGGTTCCTCATTTTTGACTGAAGCAAGAAGGTTCGTTGGACCAGGCAGGACGCAGTACTCAGCCTGGATGGTGAACTTCATGCACTGAGGGTTCTGCCAGCCAGATGTTGGACCAGGAGATCTTCCACGTCAGAGCACCCTCCCACCTCGTCCAAGCTCCCTGCTGCCCCATTCCTACCATCCTGGTGGTATGCACTTCGTCGACACCTGCTACCACCTCTTCCTGAGCAAGTTTGCGCCTGTCCCTGCCCTGGGTTCTGTCGGAGCAGAGTGAAGGGAAGCTACCCAGCCCTGTCTGACCAGATGTCCCTGCCAGATCCCTGTGCCTCAGCCAACTTCACTGCATCCTTGGCCTTCCATTTCCAGCCTGGCCAGACCTCATGCCTGCTGATGAGACTTTGGGGTCGCTAGAATCTCTGTACAGAATTCTGTTGTACAGGAAACCATGAATCTTCAACTAGATTAAAAGGCCATTAGCTGAAGGGCCTGTAGTTCTGTGCTGTATTGCTCTATAGTACAGAGCAAAGGTCTTAGTTACCCTAGCTATATGCTGTATATGTGCCTGTGAGCTTTGCACAGTACTGTAGTGGGCTGGCACAGTGGTTAGCACAACAGCAGACGCAGGTTCAATTCCCACCCCTGCTCATGACAGCATGGGTTTCCTCTGGGTGCTCTGGTTTCCCCCCACAGTCCAAAGACGTATTGGTTGGTAGATTAATTGCTCAAAGTAAATTGTCCCGTGATTAGGCCAGGGTTAAATCAGGGGTTGTTGAGCGGCGAGGTTCAATGGGCCAGAAGGGCCTATTCCACGCTGTATCTCAGTAAGTATATAAATAAATAGTTATACCATCCTCATACCTGCTGTGAGGAAGAGGTCATGGATGTGGTGAAGACCTACAAGTACCTGGACAACAAATTTGAGTGGAGCACTGACACAGAGGCCGTGTCCAGGAAGGGCCAGAGTTTGAGGAGACTGAGGTCCTTCGGAGTATGAGAGCCTCTCCTTCACACGTTCTACCAGTCTATTGTCACCAGTACAATCTCCTACTTGGTGGGTTGCTGGGGCAATGGCATCAACATGGGTGATGCCAACAGGCTCAATAAACTGATCAGGAAGTCTGGCTCTGTTATAGGAGTCAAACTGGACACATTAGAGACTGCGGTAGAACAAAGGGCCCCACTGAAAATCCTGCCAATTCTGGACAATGTTTCTCACCCTCTGCATGCCACCTTGGCTGAACAGTGGAGCACTTTCAGTAATAGACTAAGACAACTGTGCTGTTCCAGAGAGTGCTATGTATGAGGTCATTCTTACCCTCAGCCATTAGGCTCTATAATGAGTCAACCTATAGCCGGGGAAGTGATGACCCTCCTCCTGTTAGACTGCTTAAGATACCCTATTTTTATATATTGTGTGGGCACGTGACCAAGTGGTTAAGGCATTGGACTAGCTACCTGAAGGTCGTGAGTTCGAGCCCCAGCCGAGGCAACGTGTTGTGTCCTTGAGCAAGGCACTTAATCACACAGTGCTCTGCGACAACACCGGTGCCAAGCTGTATGGGTCCTAATGCCCTTCCCTTGGACAACATTGGTGTCGTGGAGAGGGGAGACTTGCAGCATGGGCAACTGCTGGTCTTCCATACGACCTTGCCCAGGCCTGCGCCCTGGAGAGTGAAGACTTTCCAGGTGCAGGTCCACAGTCTTGCAAGACTAACGGATGCCTTTATTTTACTTATTCTTCTTTCTTGTCTTCTAGTATTGAATATCTGTGAACTTGTAGTGCTACTGTGGCACTGTAATTTCCTTTGCGCTCGATAAAGTATCTAGCCATCTATCTAGTCTGTAAAGAGTGCCGAGGAGATTTATGAAGATGTTCGTGAAGGACTGAGTTGTGAAGAAAAGTTGAGCAGGTTGGGTCATTTTTCACTGGAGCATGGATGCACGTGGAAGTGTATAGGATCATGAGTGGCGCAGATAGGGAGAATGTACACAGTCAATTTTCCCAAGGTTGGGGGATAGGTTTAAGGTGAGAAGGAAAAGACTGAGTCGGAACCTGAAGGCAACTTTATCACTCGAGGGTGGTCAGTATACATGTGACGGGGTCCTGAATTACCCCTATGAAATGTGCTTTTGGAAACAGAGAGGAAGAGGTGTCCAACACAGACACCTTGTTAAAAGAGAAAGAGAGGCGAAGATTGCTTTGAGATGGTGTTATGGTTTTTCGGCAGCATGTTTACACTTTTGCAAGGACACTAACAGCTTCCAAGTTCTTACAGAGAGAGAAGGGAGGAGCTGCTTGATGGACAGTTGGTGTTCAGCACGGTGAGATAAATAGAAAGTCAACTGTTAGACCTACAGACACATGGTTTTGGACGTTGAATAAGCTTTGTTGTGCCCACAGAAAAGGTGGGCTTTGGAGGATCGATCAGGCGAGTTGATCAGTGGCTCTTGCAGCGTGAAAAAGGTGTGACCGGTGGGGAGTTATTCGTGTGTCCAACCCTCACCTGGGTTGATAATTCCACCACAGAAGAACGGTCCCCTTTGTTGTGGTCACAGTCAGTGACTTCTAAAGGATTTCGGAGGACAACGGGAAGATCGACGGTGTCAGCTCACCTGAAGACTCAAATCTCTCCCTCTCTCTCTCTCCATCACTACTCAACTCAATACCATGAACTGAACTGAACTTCACTCATCATCATAAGACTATCTATTTACCCCAGACTTGAAGAAGCTTGGTTTTCATATATTTCCACATATACATAATCATTGCTAACCTGTTTGATATATCTGATTTTATATTACTGTATTACGTAGCTACAAATAAATACCATTAGTTAATAGCAATACCGGACTCCACAAAGTGTTTTCCATTTCTACTGGTTCTTTAACCCGTCACGGAGTACGTGACAATACGGAATAAGCTACCAGAGGAAATAGCTGAGGCGGGTAGAACCATAGAACCATAGAACACTACAGCACAGGAAACAGGCCATTCGGCCCTTCTAGTCTGTGCCGAAACATTATTCCGCACTGACCTGCATCCAGTCCATAACCCTCCAGACCTCTCCCATCCATACATTAAAAATTATTTAAATTGAGCTTGGACAGATACATAGATTGTAAAAGATTAGAGGGATATTGACCAAATGGGTCTAGCTGAGAATCTTTACAATCTCTCTCTTGCTCTTGCTGGCTGCTCCCAGAGGAAGTTGCCTGCATTTGACCGTGCTCCCTCTCTCTCTCTCTTTCACTCACTCTCGCTCGCTGGTGCTGGAGGATGGTGCCAGAATCTTGAGTTTTCGGCAAGGTTTAATCAACGTGGTTTGTGGATTGGACTCTGTCGTTTATCTTATCTGGTTACTCTTTATAGCTATTTTGTACGATTTTGATTGGGGCAGACTGGCTCTGTGCCCTGCAGTCAATGAATGACACAGCGCTAAATTCGACTGAACATTCCTAGACTGTTTCAATGACTCTGTAGTTTGGAGTTTCATATTCTGTGTTTGTTGCTCGCCTTTTGCTGTTTGCTGTTTGTGCATTTTGTTCTTTCTTCTGCGTGATGGTTGTTTGATGTTTTCTTTGAACAGGTTCCGTGGTGTGTCTTTGTTTCGTGGCTGTCTATGGGAAGATGAATTTCAGTGTTGCATATGGCATGCATACTTCGATAATAAATGTACTTTGAATCTTTGGTCAGCATGGATAGGTTGGGACGAAGGCCCTATTTCCATACTATACGACTTAACGACTCTATACCACCATTATCAGTTCTTACCTCCCAACTGTTGAGCCCCTAGTCTAACAAGAAGCTTTGCAACACTGACAAAATGCTGGAGGAACCTCGCCGGTCAGGCAGCATCTACGGAAGTGAATAGATAGTCAATGTTTCAGGCCTTCTTCAGAACTGGAAAGGATGGGAGAAGATGCCAGAATTAAAAAAAGTGGGGGGATGAGAAGGAGGGAAACTAGAAGGTGATAGGTGAAACTAGGTGGGTAGGAAAAGTAAAGGGTTGGAGAGTGTTACATATTTAATATTTATGTAATATTTGAGTATTCTTGTATATATATTGGCTGATCAAGCATTCTTGTTAATTTAAGTAATTCATTATGGGTATATGTAAATATATGTTAATTGCATGCATCATCACTTTACCATGTGATACGCGCGCACCTCTCTTAAAGAATAACACAAAGTTA
Organism: Mobula hypostoma; assembly: GCF_963921235.1. Taxonomy (NCBI): domain Eukaryota; kingdom Metazoa; phylum Chordata; class Chondrichthyes; order Myliobatiformes; family Myliobatidae; genus Mobula; species Mobula hypostoma. The sequence continues at coordinate 174,256,687 of NC_086103.1, forward strand.
GACCTGCATTTTGATCTCCTGTGGCTTCCTTTGAATTAGTTTAATATTTCTGAAGTTACAAAACATAACAGAGAGGAAGGAATCTGATAGGAGAGGAGAGTGGACCCGAGGAAAAATGGAAGAAGAGGGTGACTCAGGGGGAGGTGATAGACAGGTGAGAGCAGGGAAGAGGGCAGAGTGGGGAATAAAAGAAGGGAGGAAAAGAGATTTTTTTTTAAATCAGAAGGAGAAATCCATATTCATGCCATCAGGTTGGAGGCTACCCAGACAGAATATAAGGTGTTGCTTCACTTAAGTCCAGAACGAGGGGTCACAGTTTGAGGATAAAGGGGAAGCCTTTTAGGACCGAGATGAGGAAAAACCTCTTCACACAGAGAGTGGTGAATCTATGGAATTCTCTGCCACAGGAAACAGTTGAGGCCAGGTCATTGGCTATATTTAAGAGGGAGTTAGATATGGCCCCTGTTGCTAAAGGGATCAGGGGGTATGGAGGGAAGGCTGGTATAGGGTTCTGAGTTGGATGATCAGCCATGATCATACTGAATGGCGGTGCAGGCTTGAAGGGCCGAATGGCCTACTCCTGCACCTATTGTCTATGTTTCTATGTTTCTACCCTGAGGGTGGCCTTATTGTCCTTTGACACTGTCTCTGCCTTCCCAAGGTGTCAGACTTTCAGCTCACATTTACTATCTCCACACTCTTTACAATGAACTTACCATATTTTCATGTTAAAAGTTAGTCCTGAAAAACTCAGAGGGAAATTGCTCCTTAACAAACATCTCACGGTTGATACTCCATTAACACAAGGAAGCCTGCTTATGATCTACCACGAATAATAAATCCCTAAAATATAAACTGTCACCCCTTTAATGCTTAGAAGATTCTTCTAGCTGTCCATGCACCTCCTTTTATAATTCTCTCTACCTCAGGAAAGTAGCCAACATAATCAAGGACTCCAGCCACCCAAGACATTCTCTCCTCCTTCAGGCAGAAGATATAAGAGCCTGAAAGCTTGTGTCACCAGGCTGTGGTACAACTTGGTTGAGCAAAGAGGACGGGGTCGAGACAACAGAGACTTATGGAGAAGAGGAGTTCGGTGGGTAATAAAATGGACAAGTTCACGGCGCTAGCCAGGCGTCAGAGAACATTTCGGGAGTGCAATGTTATGTGTTTCACTGGAATGAGGCTGCACGAGGACATACCCAATCAAAACTTTTCCATGGACGGCTTCCAGACCATTCCGACTGACCGGAAGTGCACTGAGAGAAGTAAGTGTAAAGGAGTTGGGTGCTTACTGTTCCGGTTAACAACAGATGGTGCAATCTGGGTCATATTATGATCGAGGAATGTGTTAGTAGACTGGATATTGAACTTTTTACTGTTTGACTTCGGCCATATTCCACCGAGATTCAACACTGGGCAGTACGGGAGGTCGTTCCTGCCTGTGGCCATCGAACATGCAGCTCCTCCCGTGGAGGGTCAGACACCCTGAGCCAATAGACTGGTCCTGGACTTATTTTCCATCTGGCATAGTTTGTATTTTGTTTATTGATTGTTTGTGGTATTTGTATTGCTATATTTATGCTCTATTCTTGGTTGGTGTGGCTGTAACGAAACCCAATTTCCCTTGGGATCAATAAAGTATATCTATCTATCTATCTATCTAACTTCTACCCCATTGTTGTAAGACTACTGAATGGTTCTCCAGTACATAAATTCATTTATTTTATTTAGTGATCCAGCACAGAGTAGGTCCGCGTAGCCCTTCGAGCCACATAGCGCCAGCAACACTCAGCTACCCTGATTAACCTAATCACGAGACCAATTAACCTAACCAGTACATCTTTGGGCTGTGGGAGGAAACCGGAACACCAGGGGAAAACCTCTCATTCCACAGGGAGGATGTACAGAGACTCCTTACAGACGCCATTGGAATTGAACTCTGAACTCTGACCTCCTGGGCCGTAATAGTGTTGTGCTGACCGCCATGCAACCGTAGCACCCATGTCAGACAATTAGACTCTTGACCTAACAATTGACCACCGTTATTGTCTTGCACCTTATTGTCTACCTGCATAGCATTTTGTCTGTAGCTGTTACAATTTATTCTGCATTCTGTTTTTGTTTTAACCTCTACCATCTCAAGGCACTGTGTAATGACTCTGTCAATACTGTGTTTGACAGTATACCAGTCAAACTTTTCACTCTACCTTAGTACTTGTGACAATAGTAAACCAATTCCAATAAAGTTTGGTGCACACACACACCAAAGAAACAATTATTTTAACTTTCAAATACTAATGGAAAAACCATCGACATCACCTTTGTCCTAATGCATTCCACATGCGTTTTTATTTCTTTCAAACAGCTATTGAAACATTACACACACCAGGAAGCGCAGTGGTGTTCAGTAGCAGAGAAACAATAAAAAGACACACTTGAGACACATCCTTTTGTTAGCACATTACTTGCTGCAACGATAGGGAGAATTGAGAGATTAAAGACAGATTAGCTTCATTTGTCACAGGTACATTAAAACATAGAGTGAAATGCATGTTTGCATCAAATCAAATCAGTGGTGATTGTGCTGGGCAGTTCGCAAGTTTCACCACGTTTCTGGCGCCAACATGGCATGCCCACAACTCATTAACCCTAACCTGTACAATACTGTCCAGAAGTCTTAGGCACACACACACACACACCTATCTATCGATCTTTATTTATTTATTTATCTATCTATTTATTTATTTCATGGAATATACAGCAATAACATCGGTCATTAATGCCAGATCTGATGATCCTTGGGAGTGGATGAGGTCATAATCTGACCTTTCATCAGAAAGATGACAGTTAAAACTGTGCAGCGCTCCGTCAGTGCTGAACTTGTATCAGCCTGAATTTTATGTTCAAATCTCTCATCTGTTAACACTTGTGCATCAATCAGTGAGTTGAAGTGAAGCAGGTCTGTAACCCAGCAGTTGATTGTGCAATTAACTGTAAGACTATAAGACCAGAAGACCTGGCAGCAGAATTAGGCCACTTGACCTGTTGAGTCTGCTTTACCATTCCATCATGGCTGACTTATTATCCCTCTCAGCCCTATTCTCCTGCCTTCTCCCCGTAGTCTTTGACATCCTTACTAGTGAAGAATCTCTCAATCTCCACTTTAAATATACCCAATGACTAGGCTTCCACAGCTGTCTGCGGCAATAAATTCCACAGAGTCAGATTAACAAAGTATATATTGAGAAGAAAGTCTGTGTAAAAAGCAGGGATGAGAGAAACTACAGCTGTTTCTTTCAATAAAAACAAGAACATTTCTCCTAGAGGTAGAATGAGGTGGAGGATAACATATATATTACGTTACAGTCTGTAAATCATATATATATATATAAAGTTAAATTAGATAGTAGTACAAAAAGAGAGACAAAAATAGTGAGGTAGTATTCATGGGTTCAATGTCCATACAGAAATCAGATAGCAGAGGGGAAGAAGTTGTTTCCTGAATAGTTGAATGTGTGCCTTCAAGCTTCTGCACCTCCTCTGAGATGGTAGCAATGAGAAGAGGGCGTGTCCTGGGTGATGGGATTTCTTAACGATAAACGCCACCTTCTTGAGGCATTGCTCCTTGAAGGTGTCTTGGATACTAAGGAGTCTAGTGCTCTTGATGGAGCTGACTAGGTTTACAGCTGTCTGCAGCTTACTTGCATCCTGTGCAGTCGCACTGCCCTCCCCAACACCAGATGGCCATGCAGCCACTGAGAATGCTTTCCATGGTGCACCTGGAGAAATTTGCGATTATTGTTGGAGACATACCAAATCTTCTCCCAATGAAATATAGCCACTGTTGTGCCTTCTTTGTAGCTGCATCGATATGTTGGGTCCAGGTTAGATTCTCAGAGATATTGACACCCAGGATTTTGACATTACTCATTTTCTCCACTTCTGATCCCTCTATGAGGACTGGTGTGTGTTCCCTTATCTTACCCTTCCTGAAGTCCACAATCAGTTCTTTGCTCTTCCTGACATTGTGACTATGACACCACTCAACTAGCTGATATATCTCACTCTTGTACACCTTCTCGTCCCCATCTGAAATTCTCCCAACGATGGTTGTATCGTCAGCAAACTTATATATAGTATTTGAGCTGTGCCTAGCCACACAGTGAGTGTGTATATGTATGTGTACATATACAGTATAGGGCATGGATGCTCTCTGTAATATATAGATCTATTTCTTTTAGAGTAATGACATCCCCCCCCCTTAGAACTGCGTATTGATCTGTTGTCTATGCATGCACATTGTTCTCTCTCTCTCTCTGTCTCACTGTAATGTGAATACACCAGTTAAAGCCTCTCCCGCATGTGTGGTTTTATTTAATTGATAATCATATAACCATATAACAATTACAGCACGGAAACAGGCCATCTCGGCCCTTCTAGTCTGTGCCAAACTCTTACTCTCACCAAAATATGTAGTTGTGCATAGACACAACAAATTGACAAAGAGTACAAACCTGAATGTTAGAAAATATCATGAACTGCACCGACAGGGGACGAAACAGCCAAGAGTTAAACAGCACGAGAAAGCTATCACGGACGCTATGAAAGGCGTGAGTACAGTACATTGTACGCAGTGAAGGACGCGCTGAATTTAAAATGAAAATAACATGGCAATACTTTGGGAAGTTGATGTATTTGATAGCGCTGATAAAGGCTGGGAATCGTATATTGAGAGAGTGGAACTGTTCGTCCATCGTCGATAAAGACCTCGACACCATTAGTCACTTTGAGACTGGATGTGGTGTGTCTGAAGATGACTGGTCAGGCCAATTCGGGCACGGAATGTCCTGGCACATGTTGGACTAACCTAGTTAGGCCTGACGAAAGGTCTCGGCCCGAAAACGTCGACTGTACCTCTTCCTAGAGATGCTGCCTGGCCTGCTGCGTTCACCAGCAACTTTGATGTGAGTTGCTGCGCTGGTGACTCTGGACTTGCGCAGCTCGCGCTTATGTTGTGTTTCAGCAATGCGCCTTGCTTCGTAAGCTTGACAGCCCCTGTGGATGAGGCCGAGCCTGGTAGGGCGGTTTTGTGCCAGCGTTTCCCAGGTGATCTTCAGGGAGGCCTTTAGTGTGCCTTTGTAACATTTCTTCTGCGCTCCATGTGAGCATCTTCCAGCAGAGAGTTCCCTAAAAAGGAGCAGCTTGGGTATGCGCTCGTCCAGCATGCAGATGACATGACCTGCCCACCGGGTCTGTGCTCTCATCAGCAGTGTGTGGACTGATGGTAGACTTGCTCTAGAGAGAACTTCAGTGTCTGGTGCTTTATCTTGCCATCTGATGCCTAATATTCTGCGAAGACAAGTCATGTGGAAATGGTTCAGCTGTGTTGCATGCCTTCAATACACAGTCCACATTTCACAGGCATACAGGAAGGTAGTGAGTACCATGGCTCTGTAGACCTTCAGTTTTGTTGCTGGACTGATTCCTTGGTGTTCCTATACAGTGGAGCACAGTCTGCCGAAAGCAGAACTTGCCTTTGCTATTCAAAAGTTCAAAGAAAAAGTCTGCAGAAAGTATCACAGGTATGTATTATAGAGAGAATATGCAAGGCAGACAAAAAGCACAACCGAGTGAAAATTCTCAAACATAAAACTAAGCAAATGCATAAAGTTATCGAATGTAAAACAGAATCAGACAACATGGAGTCTGACAAAGGTGAACTGTCATGCCTAGAACTGCATAGTATTACTGAAGCAGATCACAATATAATATGAATCACAATGTGTCTGGTGTAAAACTGAAAAAGGAGTTGGATGCAGGCTCAGCTTTGTCCATAATTCCACAGGCTGACTACAACACAATGTTTTCTAAGATACCATTGGAGAAGACCTCAGTGATGCTAAAGACCTAACACAGGTGAAAAAGGGTCCACCAAAGGCAAACTGAAAGTGAAGGTGATGTATGGAGGCCAAACACATTTAGAGCTTTATGTATTGAGAAGTGGAGGGCCAGCACTTTTCAGACATGAGTGGTTGAGAATAGTCAAACTAGACTGGCATCAATAAAAGCTCTCAGTGCGGCATCAACAGACAATGGCAGCCCAAATGGTAGCATTAACCAAAGACTGGTACAAATGCTAATCTGAAGGTGTTTGAGAAGGGAATAGATAAACAGATTGAAGACCTGGCAAAAAGTTGCTTGGGATGCCAAAAAATTCAAAATGTGCCCCCTCAGGCACCGATACAGACACGGGAGCGGCCGTCATCACCTTGGCAAAAGCAAAGAGTACGTATGGACTTTGCTGGACCATTTGTGGACTCCATGCTTCTGATTGTTGTGGATGTTCATTTGAAGTGGCCGAAAGTTATACCAATGAAGTCAACTACTGGAACAAATTGGGAGCGACAACGGACCACAATACATGTCAGAAGAATTCCGACTGTTCATGAAGAAAACTAGCATCAGACATTTCTCACCACCCAGCAACAAATGGGTTAGCTGAAAGGTTTATCCAAACCTTCAAGAAGCCCATTAAAGTGATGCACAAGGTGGACATCTTCCTTTTTGCGTATCGGAACTGTGTTCATGCGACAACAAATCAAACACCTGCAATGCTGTTCGTGAGCGGAAATCTGAAATCTCACATAGACCTCCTGAGGGAAGTACAGAAAAAGGAGTTCAACCAGTTGCCAAGTGAAGCAACAAAGAGCTTCGGGATTGGACGAAGTCCTAGTGCATGATTACCGAGAAGACAAGCGGACACCTGGTAGGCTAGCTACACAAGAACTGGACCACTGATGTACACAGTGGATGTTGGAGATCAGACGTGGAAACATCATGCGGACCAGATACTGGAGGCTGAACTGAAGAACACACCTGAGACGACTGCATCCAACAAGGCAGACTCATTTCAGTCACTGGACTTACCTCTCAGTGATGATCATGTCACTGACAGCAACGTGACACCGGAATCTGAGAACATTGTCTCAGACAAGACATCTACCAAACCTGATGCTACTCCACAGGTCCAGAGGCACAGTCCTGAATGAAACAGAGCGATACCCAAAGAAACTGAATCTTTGGGCCTGTGAAGTCAGTTACGTATTATTATTGTGAAAGCATGTTTATTTGGAATATGGTAATGAAAGAGTAATTGAATGTTTGGTACATATTCAGTTTTATGGTGGGGAGAGGAAATGTAATGTATGAATCTATTTCTTTTACAGCAAGACCTCCCCCCCACCCTGGCCTTAGTACTACTTATTGACTTATTGTCTGTGCATGTGCTGTTGTCTATGCATGTGTATCTTTCTCTCCCTTTCTCTCTGTCACTGCAATTTGAGTAAAGCAGTTAGAGCCATCTCCCGCATGAATGCTTTTCTTTAATACATATGTAGTTGTGCACAGACACAACAATCTCAATAACATTAAAGCTTGACCTCAGAGGAACTTTGTTACATGTAAGTTTGTAGGAGTATCAACAAAAAATGACGCGGAGTGTAATTACTTCTAACGTACACTTTATTCCAACAGCAAACAAATGGCAACGTCATATTTATGCAAGAAACAAAACCCCACCCCCAAAACATAATAGGTAACATACATGGCGAACCTAACTCTTAACAGTCTGGGTGAATTCTGCTCAATGAAATTAAGGAGACCCTACAAGATAAACTTCATTTAGTGTTGCTGCTGAGGTCATGAGTAATTTGTGTATGATTCTCACACTTACGAGAGAAAGTGAAAAGCCTTTATTTTGCATGCCACTCAGACGGATCATTTCATGCATAAGTTCGCTGAGGAAGTACGAAAAGGGGAGCAAGAAACAGAATGCACTCAGTAGCCACTTTATTAGGTACATCTGCTCGTTAATGCAAATATCTAATCAGCTAATCATGTGGCAGCAATTCAAAGTGTAAAAGAATGCTAATATGGTCAAGAGGTTCAGTTGTTGTACAGACAAATACTAGAACAGGGAAGAAATGTGATCTGAGCGACTGACCATGGAATGATTATTGGTGCCAGATGGGGTGGCTTGAGTTTCTCAGAAACTGCTGATCTCCTGGGATTTTCGCACACAACAAACTCTAGAGTTTACAGAGAATGGTGCAAAAACAAAAAAAAAATCAGTGAGTGGCAGTTCTGTGGATGAAAATGCCTTGTTAATGAGGGAGGGCAGGGGAGAATGGCCAGACTGGTTCAAGCTGACAAGAAGGTAACAGTAGCCCAAATATCACATGTTTTTTTACAGTGGTGTGTAGAAGAGCATATCTAATGCACAACACATCAAACCTTGAAGTGGATGGACTACAGCAGCAGAAGACCACGAACATACAACTAGTAAACACTTTATTAGATACAGGAGGCGCATAATAAAATGGCCACTGAATGTAGTTTTACAATTACAGAGAAACTACAATTGAGGAAGACAAATATAGTGCAAAGGCCATAACAAGATAGACTGGGAGATCAAGAATTCATCTTTATCATGGAAGAAATCTGGTTAAGAGTCTTATAACAGTGAGGTAGAAGCTGTCTTTGAGTTTGATGGTGTGCATTCTCAAGCTTCTGTTGCCCGGCGATGTCTATGTAGCAAAAGAAAAATGTACTAATTCCTACCACCTTGCAGTTGCTCATTTTAACACTATCAGTCATGTGATGTTAACTTGTGAACTGGTGATAATAGTTTAATGGTAAGATGCCTTGAATGGAATTAGAAAGGTTTCCAGTTAGAGACAAGATTTCCTTTTGCAACTGGAAAGTTCCCACTGAGTTCAGTGCATGGAGTTCTGATCCACTGGATTCCTGATGTAAGATTAAAAGCATAGATAGGGTAGGCAGTCAGAATCACTTCTTCCCAGAGTAGATGAATTTAAGGTGAGAGAGGGATTGTTTAAAAAAGATGTGCAGGGCAAGTTTGTTAACACAGAGAGGTAGGTGTCTGGAATGGGCTGCTAGGGGTAGTGGTGGAAGTAGACACAAAAGTGTCTGCTACCCTCGGCAGCCCAGGTACTGTTGTACATGTATCATTACACCATCAAGGACATCTTCGAAAGACGATACCACAAAGAGATGGCATCCGTCATTAATCAACCCCACCACCAAGGGCAGACCCTCTTCTCATTGCTACTATCATGGAGGAGGTACAGCAGCCTGAAGGCACACGCTCAACATTTTAGAAATGGCTTCTTACCCTCTGCCATTAAGTTTCTGAAGTGACAATGAACCAATACGTACCTCCTCACTACTTTAGCTCCCTTTTTGCATTATTTATTTAATTTGGTTTATTGAGCATTAATATAGATTTCATATTTTCTGTTGTAACTTATAGTATATTTTAAGTACTGCACTGTACTGATGCCGTAAAACAAATTTCATGACACATGACAGTTGTATTAGACCTGATTCTGATTCAGTGGCGTTTACAAGGCTTTTAGATGAACACCTGAGTGTAAAGGGGATGGAGAGATATGGATCCTGTGCAAGCTGTAGAGTTTTAGTTTAATTTGGCATTGCGTACAGCACAGACATTGTGGGCTGAAGGGCCTGTTCTTGGGCTATACTCTGTTCTGTTCTATATAATAAACTACATTTCTAAATAAATTTTGCTGAAAATGCAGCACTTATCATCGGAATGGGAAACGCTGTTTAATGATTATGATTTAGCATTCCGAACAATGATCCAGGACGACTGCTTGCGGTTTTTTGCATGTATGTATTGCATCGGGTACCATGGACAAAAATGCTGGAGGAACTCGGCAAGTGAGGCAGCATCCATGGATGGGAATGAACAGTCGATATTTCGGGCTGAAAACCCTTCATCAGGAATCATGGGCATTTCCCAGAACCACCATAGTCCTCCATCCAAACCCCACCATTCGGTCAAATAGCTCCTACACGCCCCGCCCCTCAACCCAGCAACCACAACCAGGAGCCAATCAGTCTGTCCCTTGGCTACAGAGTGGGATAAACCTCCAGCTGTAGACATCCAATAAAGGGAGGACATTTGCAAAAAAAAAACTAGTGAAGGATTGAATAATGGAAATTTGCTTGTGATTATTTTAATACTAATTTAGTAAAGGTTCATTAATTTTGGAGTAAACATAGTAATAATCTAATCAAACTATTTGGATGTATGAATCTGAATTAAGAAATTATTCATCATAAACATAGCATGAAATTGAAGTTCTCAATCATAAACTAACTTTCAAGAAACAAGTGTCTGTCAAATTCATACTCGAAATAAAGTACTGTGAGTGGCTAAGACTTTTACACAGTACTGTACACTATATTGGTTAAAACTGGGAGACAAAAAAACAGTACAGTATTTAGATTTGTATTGGCTCAGTAGTATTAAATGTTATTTGGTAACTGAAAAGATATAACATACAGTACTGTGCAAAAGTCTCACTATGTACCAATATGTGCCTAAGACTTTTTCACAGTGCTGTGGTAATTTTATGCATTGCACTGTACTACTGCTGCAAAAAAAAACAAATTTCATGACATATGTGAGTGATGATAAATCTGATTCTGATATGGATCTCTTTTGTGGACTGAGAGTGGGAAGGGAGCAGGGAGAGGGGAGTCATGGTTGGGAAAAGGGGAAGGGAGAGAGGAGGGGTCAGAAAGCACCAGTGAGAGATTATGTAATGATCAATAAGCAATTGTTTAGAATAAAATTTTCATGCCTGGTGTTTTAGGACTGGCTGTGTCTGCCCCCGCCCCTGGAATTCCTTCTCTGCTTCTACACCCCTCCCGCGGCACTCCGCCCTTGCCATTCCCAACATCTTTTGCTCCTGCCAAATTTACAAACTCGCTCTCTGCTCCACATTGACAAGTACAATACTGTGCGAGAGTCTTAGGCACTCAAGCTATCTGTACACTATGTGCCTAAAATGTTTGCACAGTCGTGTATGACTCTAAAATAGTTTGTTGCCTTACATCTAATCTGGCTCTGATACAAGTAGTGGCAATTTAATGACTTCTTCATCTGAGGTTTACACAAACTGCTCACTCTTGATTTCAATGCCATCTTGGTCAATGTCTCCCATCCACTACATAATTTACTGGTTGGGCACAGGAGTACATCCAGCCAGATACTCATTCCTCCGAGATGTAGCACAGAGCGTCATAGGAAGCCATTCCTGCCTGTGGCCATCAAACTTTACAGTTCCTCTCTTGGAGGATCAGACACCCTGTGCTGATAGGCCGGTCCTGGACTTATTTCATAATTTACTGGCATAATTTACATATTACTATTTAACTATTTATGGTTCTATGACTATTATTTATGGTGCAACTGTAACGAAAATCAATTTCCCCCGGGATCAATAAAGTATGACTATGACTATAACTATGAACATATGAGGAGCATTTGGCAGCTTTAATCCTGTACTCACTGGAAATTAGAAGAATGTGTGGAGGTCTCATTGAAACCTACCGAATGTTGAAATGACTAGATGGGGTGGATGTAGACAGAATGTTTTCTTTGGTGGGGGTATTCAGAACTAGAGGACGCAGCTTCAAAATTTATAACAGAGATAAGGAGGGATTTTATTTAGCCAGAGAGTAGTAAATCTGTGAAATGCTCTACCACAGTCTGCAGTGGAGTCCAGGTCTGTGCGTATATTTAAGGCGGAAGTTGATCTTTTCCTGATTGGTCAGGGCATCAAAGGATATGGTGAGAGAGCGGGTGTATGGGGTTGAGTGGGAACCGGAATCAGCCATGATGGAATAGTGGAGCAGACTCAATGGGCTGAATGGCCTAATTCTGCTCCTATGTCTTATGGTCTTATAGGAATAGAATACGAAAGCAAGGATGTTATGCTGAGGCTTTATAAGATATTGGCCAGACAAACTTGGAGCACTGTGAGCATTTTTTGGTTCCTTATTTAAGAAAAGATGTGCTGGCATTAGAAAGGGTCCAGGGGAGGTTCATGAGAATGATTCTGGGTATCAAAGGGTTAACGTGTGCGGGGCTTTTGATTACTGCGCCTGTGGTCACTGGAATGAAGAAGAATGAGGTGAGATCTCAATTAAATCTATCGAAAATTGAAAAGTCTGCATAGAGTGAATATGGGAGGCTGTTTCCTATAGTGGGGGAACCTAGGGCCAGAGAGCACAGACTCAGAATAGAGGGACACCCCTTTAGAACAGAAATGAAGAAGAATTTCTTTAGCCAAAGGGTGGTGAGTCTGCAGAACTCATTGTCAAAGCTGGCTTTGGAGACCAAGTCACTGGGTTTATTTAAAGCAGAGCTGGAAAGGTTCTTCATTAGCCAGGGAGTCAAAGGTTACGGGGAGAAGACAGGCGAATGGGATTGAGATAGATCATGAATCAGCTACACACACAAAAAATGCTGGTGAATGCAGCAGGCCAGGCAGCATCTTTAGGAAGAGGTACAGTCGACGTTTCAGGCCGAGACCCTTCGTCAGGACTAACTGAAAGAAGAGATAGTAAGAGATTTGAAAGTGGGAGGAGGAGGGGGAGATCCGAAATGATAGGAGAAGACAGGAGGGGGAGGGATGGAGCTAAGAGCTGGAAAGTTGCTTGGCAAAAGGGATACGAAGCTGGAGAAGGGAGAGGATCATGGGACGGAAGGCCTAGGGAGAAAGAAAGGGGGAGGGGAGCCCAGAGGATGGGCAAGGAGTATAGTGAGAGGGACAGAGGGAGTAAAAAGAGAGAGATGAAATAAATAAATAAATAAATAAATAAATAGATAGCTAGATAGATAGATAGATAGATAGATAAATAAATAAGGGATAGGGTACGAAGGGGAGGTGGGACATTAACGGATGTTAGAGAAGTCACTGTTCATACCATCAGGTTGGAGGCTACCTAGACAGAATATAAGGTGGTGTTCCTCCAACCTGAGTGTGGCTTCATCTTGACAGTAGAGGAGGCCGTGGATAGACATAACAGAATGGGAATGGGACGTGGAATTAAAATGTGTGGCCACTGGGAGATCCTGCTTTCTCTGGCGGACAGAGCTATGATGGAATGGTGGAGCAGACTTGCCAAACGGTCTAGTTCTGCTCCTATGTCTTATGGTCTTGTGGGCTACCACTCCCTGGCTTCCCCCGTGAAGCCAATGTCTAAACCAATTTAGTACCTCATCCTGAATGAGGAGGGAGTGAAGAGAAAGGCTAAATAAGGACCTGCTTCAAGCCATAGAAATATCGAAATCCAGATGTTGTAACTTCAGAATAAATGGGAAAAGAACCAGGAGAGAAAAGCTGACAATATTTTTAATGTAGTGAGATATTCTATATAGAAATGTGTTGCCTGATATGTTGTTGGAAATGCAATCCACAGCCACCATCTAAACAGAAATCAAAACAGGCTTGCAAAAGAAGATTCAAACTTCTGATGGATATCGGAGTAGATTTTGAAGAGTCTAATCTGGCTTAGTGGGCCAATTGGCAGGCAAATTTTCCTAAGTAGTTGCTTTGCCAATGGGTGACAGGGTCAATGTTATATCCTCATGAAGTTTCACATATTTCATTCCAGCACCATCAATTACATTATTCGCCAATGTAATCAAAACAAATTCCAGCTCATAAGGCCTTGCACATTCATTTTAATGCTGTCAGGCTTATGGTGAATGGAGACTGTTAACTATACTCAAGGATGAAATACAATCCGTGGAGTTGGAAAGGTTCTGGTGAGAGGCATGAAAAATGTAAGACAACCCACTAATCGTGCATCATTCCTACAGAATTCTGATGGAATTATAGCTCAGCTCAGGAAGTGAGGAATAGTATAGTATTGTGAAACAAAAACTGCCAGAAGCACTACAGTCAGCATCTGATTTGGACAAGCAAGCATAAGATTAGGTTTATGGGCGCTAAATTGATCGGGGTCAAACATGGATGTTGCATTCCAGCTGCCTACATGATAGGCAGACCAGGGTAGTATAAGACCATAACACCATGAGACATTGCAGCAGAATTAGGCCATCTGGCCCATTGAGTCTGCTCCACCATTCAATCATGACTGATCCTTTTTTTCTGTCTTCTCCTCAACCTCAGTTCCGGCCTTCTCCCCATAACCTTTGATGCCATGTCTAATCAGGAACCTATCAATCTCTGCCTTAAACAGAGCCATCGAACATTCCTCGTATGATAGACCTTTCATTCCTGGAATCATCCTTGTGAACCTCCTCTGGCCCCTTTCCAATGCCAGCACATCCTTTCTAAGATGAGGGGCCCAAAGCTATTCACAATACTCAAGGTGAGGACTCACCAGTGCCTTATAAAGCCTCAGCATCACATCCTTGCTTTTGTATTCTAGACCTCTTGAAATGAATGCTAACATGGCATTTGCCTTCCTCACCACCGACTCAACCTGCAAGTTAACCTTCAGGGTGTTCTGCACAAGGACTCCCAAATCCCTCTGCATTTCAGATTCCTGGAGATCAATTATTTGCCTTTGTAGCAGGCTTCCCCTCTCCAGGCAGCTGATGAATCCAAACGAATGTGGCCCCTCATATAAGAAATAATGTGCTGGCGTTGGAAACAAAAACATTGGTACAAAGGAGGTGCATGAAAATGATTCCAGGAGTGAAAGGCTTCTCGTATGAGAAGCTTTTGACGGCTCTGGGCCTCTACCAACTGGAATTCAGATTAGTAAGGGGTGATCTCATAGAAACATAGAAACCTTTTGAAAGGCCTCGCTAGAGTGGATGTGGAGGGGATGATTCCATGGTGAGTGAGTCTAAGACCAGAGGATACAGCCTCAGAATACAGCAAAGATGAGGAGGAATTTCATTAGCCGGACAGTAGTAAATCTGTGGAATTTGTTGCCACATGCAGATGTGAAGCCCAAGTCATTGGGTATATTTAAGGCAGAAGTTGATAAATTCTTGATTAGTCAGGGCATGAAGGGATACGGGGAGAAGGCAGGAGATTGGGGCTGAGAGGGAAATGGATCAGTCATGATGAAATGGCAGAGAAAATTCAATGGATCAAATGGCCTTATTCTGCTCCTAGATTTTATGGTCTTATGACCAATACAGTCTGACACCAGTGGCATTATAGAAGTTGCAGTCTGTGTTGAACTCAATGCAGGACTGTCCTGGGGACTCCAGCACCAAATTTTTCCTTGGCGGTTTCTACCAAAGCCTTCCCCAAAGTGGCTACAGACACAAGACAGCAAAGGTTTGAGATCAGAGTTTTCCTTCTCCTAGTTGAGCTGCCAACCATGGCTGAGGAGTCCTATCTGCCCGAAGCGATTGATTTTAAGGTGCCAGTAACTTGCCTTTGCCCCCTGTCCTGGCAGTAGGAAGTGTTCCATCGAGCTTAGTTAGGCGGGGGGAGAAGATGGCAGCGTGCCGCACATGCACAGCTCTCCGGTGAAAATGATATCAAATCCGTTAAATAGGGGCTGTGGACAATTCTGATTTGATGGAGACAGACGTGAAAGCACAGAGGAACATCTGGGGAAATTTTTGAAATGCCGGTTCGCTGCCGCTGTTACTGGGTGATCAAGAATCTTCCTGAGGGTAAGCCCCAAAATCCCCGGCTTTGCCCGCTGCTGGCGACCGAGACTGAGGTCGAATCATTCGGACAGAGATGGTACTTGGTACTCGGTGTTGGAGGCTCGAAGTTTTCAGACGACTCAGAGTCGGACTGTGGTTGGGCATGGCAGGGAGAGTTTTCTTCCTTTTCCCGTCTGCGTGAGATGTGGGACTTTCGAGAGACTTTGAACTTTTTTACTGTGCCATGGCCTGTTCTTCATCAAGTTATGGTATTGTTGCGCTGTTGTAACTATATGTTATAATTATGTGGTTTTTGTTAGTTTTTCCAGTCTTGGTCTGTCCTGTGTTTCTGTGATATCACACCGGAGGAATATTGTATCATTTCTTAATGCATGCATTATTAAATGACAATAAAAGAGGACTGCGTGTCCTCATAATCTAATCTAAACCACACATCAAGACCAAGAGCTGGACTTGGTTGTCAGAGGCAATTTGAGATGCATGTCATTGGGAGCACTTAATAAATAGTGGGAGCATATCCCCACCTCCACTCTCGGCTGGAAAAACGTTAAGAACCCAAGTGAGCTTTATAAAGTAAGAATGCCTGGAATGCACTACCTGGAGTGGTAGTAGAGGAAGATATATTAGGGATTTTTAAGAGACGTTTAGATCGGCACATGAACGTGAGGAAATTGGAAGGATATGGACGTTGTGTAGGCAGAAGAGATTAGTTTAGTTGACCATTTGATTACTAATTTAGTTAGTTTGGCACAACATTGTGGGCTGAAGGGCCTGTTCTTGGGCTGTACTGGTGTATATTCTATGGTCTAAGAATGTAAGATTAGCTTTATTTGTCCAGTGTACATCGAAATGTCAAAACAGACCGTGAAATGTGTCGTTTGCGTCAAATCAGCGAGGTGCAGGAACGGTGGCGCAGCCCATGAGTGTTACCATGCTTCCGGTGCCGACATAACATGCCTGCAACGCACAAACCTTAACCCTAACCCTATGTCTTTTGGAATATGGAGGAACCCAGAGTACCCAGAGGAAATGAGTTATGGTCACAGGGAGAACGTACAAACTCCTTACCGACAACAGCAGGAAACGAACCCAGATTGCCCATCACCGGAGCTGTAAAGCAATTGTGCTAAACATACCGGCCTCCAGAATAGAGAGAAAGCACTCGGAAAAATGGATCTAAGGAAGATTTGTAGCTAAACTGCAAAGTAGTTCATAGAAGCAGAAGGCGGATGCATTTTCTCTTTCAGAGACAAGCCCTGACAAAAAAGGCCAGATGGGAGAGAAGAATTTTTTGCTGCAGTATACTGAATTAATCTGGAATACGCTGCCTTAAAGAAAGGGATGAGAAGATTGAAAAACAACTTTCAAGGCAAAGTTACTTTGGGGAGCCATGGTAGAATAGTAGTTTTTACGATGCTGTTACAGCTTAGGGCTTCAGAGTTCGCACTACAATTCAGGTGTACTCTGTATGAAAGTTTGTACACTATTCCCGCATGCACGGGAGATTCTTCTTAGTGCTCTGATTTTATCCCACAGTCCAACGGCGTACCGGTTAGTAGGTTAATTTGTCATTGTAAATTTTCCTATGATTACTTAATTTACTGACGGCTACACCGCTGGCATTTAGGGCAGCAATGAAGGTCCTCCATCTTTGTCTGTCCATACTTCACACTCAGATATAAAAGGATTCTTCTTGCTGCTCCTTTAACAATTTTTGAGCAGTCAGGTTGTTAGCCCTGAGCTGAAGCCCAAAACCTGGAGGGCCTGTGGACCACTCTTAAGGCTGATTTACACTTGTGCATCAAATGGACGCGGTAGCCTATGCAAATGGCCTATGTGCGTTGTGAGCATTTATACTTGTGCGTTGGTGTGTCTGCCTCGCTCTGCAATTCAGGCACATCGTGCATACGCACACACCTGCCCCCGCAAGGCTTCATGGTCATGGTAGTCTTTCTCGGGGTAAACAAGTTTAAAGAGAGAATTTAAACGCAAACAACAGGAATTCTGCAGATGCTGGAAATTCAAGCAACACACATCAAAGTTGCTGGTGAACGCAGCAGGCCAGGCAGCATCTGTAGGAAGAGGTGCAGTCGATGTTTCAGGCCAAGACCCTTTGTCAGGACTAACTGAAGGAAGAGTGAGTAAGGGATTTGAAAGTTGGAGGGGGAGGGGGAGATCCAAAATGATAGGAGAAGACAGTTGGGGGAGGGATAGAGCCGAGAGCTGGACAGGTGATAGGCAAAAGGGATATGAGAGGATCATGGGACAGGAGGTCCGGGAAGAAAGGCAAGGAGGGGCGAGGGGGAACCCAGAGGATGGGCAAGAGGTATATTCAGAGGGACAGAGGGAGAAAAAGGAGAGTGAGAGAAAGAATGTGTGCATAAAAATAAGTAACAGATGGGGTACAAGGGGGAGGTGGGGCCTTAGCGGAAGTTAGAGAAGTCGATGTTCATGTCATCAGGTTGGAGGCTACCCAGACGGAATATAAGGTGTTGTTCCTCCAACCTGAGTGTGGCTTCATCTTTACAGTAGAGGAGGCCGTGGATAGACATGTCAGAATGGGAATGGGATGTGGAATTAAAATGTGTGGCCACTGGGAGATCCTGCTTTCTCTGGCGGACAGAGCGTAGATGTTCAGCAAAGCGGTCTCCCAGTCTGCGTCGGGTCTCGCCAATATATAAAAGGCCACATCGGGAGCACCGGACGCAGTATATCACCCCAGTCGACTCACAGGTGAAGTGTTGCCTCACCTGGAAGGACTGTTTGGGGCCCTGAATGGTGGTAAGGGAGGAAGTGTAAGGGCATGTGTAGCACTTGTTCCGCTTACATGGATAAGTGCCAGGAGGGAGATCAGTGGGGAGGGATGGGGGGGATGAATGGACAAGAGAGTTGAGTAGGGAGCGATCCCTGCGGAATGCAGAGAGAGCGGGGAGGGAAAGATGTGCTTAGTGGTGGGATCCCGTTGGAGGTGGCGGAAGTTACGGAGAATAATATGTTGGACCCGGAGGCTGGTGGGGCGGTAGGTGAGGACCAGGGGAACCCTATTCCTAGTGGGGTGCGGGAGGATTATCACACCTTGTTCAATCCCTTCCGACCTATGTTCGTGACACTTCTCACGCTCTTAAACTTTTCGATGATTTTAAGTTCCCTGGCCCCCACCGCTTTATTTTCACCATGGATGTCCAGTCCTTATATACTTCCATCCCCCATCAGGAAGGTCTCAAAGCTCTACGCTTCTTTTTGGATTCCAGACCTAATCAGTTCCCCTCTACCACCACTCTGCTCCGTCTAGCGGAATTAATCCTTACTCTTAATAATTTCTCCTTGGGCTCCTCCCACTTCCTCCAAACTAAAGGTGTAGCTATGGGCACCCATATGGGTACCAGCTATGCCTGCCTTTTTGTTGGGTTTGTGGAACAATCTATGTTCCGTGCCTATTCTGGTATCTGTCCCCCACTTTTCCTTCGCTACATCGACGACTGCATTGGCGCTGCTTCCTGCACGCATGCAGAACTCGTTGACTTTATTAACTTTGCCTCCAACTTTCACCCTGCCCTCAAATTTACCTGGTCCATTTCCGACACCTCCCTCCCCTTTCTAGATCTTTCTGTCTCTGTCTCTGGAGACAGCTTATCCACTGATGTCTACTATAAGCCTACTGACTCTCACAGCTATCTGGGCTATTCCTCTTCTCTCCCTGTCTCTTGCAAAAACGCCATCCCCTTCTCGCAATTCCTCCGTCTCCGCCGCATCTGCTCTCAGGATGAGGCTTTTCATTCTAGGATGAGGAATAGGGTTCCCCTGGTCCTCACCTACCACCCCACCAGCCTCCAGGTCCAACATATTATTCTCCGTAACTTCCGCCACCTCCAACTGGATCCCACCACTAAGCACATCTTTCCCTCCCCCGCTCTCTCTGCATTCCGCAGGGATCACTCCCTACGCAACTCTCTTGTCCATTCGTCCCCCCATCCCTCCCCACTGATCTCCCTCCTGGCACTTATCCGTGTAAGCGGAACAAGTGCTGCACATGCCCTTACACTTCCTCCCTTACCACCATTCAGGGCCCCAAACAGTCCTTCCAGGTGAGGCAACACTTCACCTGTGAGTCGACTGGGGTGATATACTGCGTCCAGTGCTCCCGATGTGGCCTTTTATATATTAGCGAGACCCGACGCAGACTGGGAGACCGCTTTGCTGAACATCTACGCTCTGTCCGCCAGAGAAAGCAGGATCTCCCAGTGGCCACACATTTTAATTCCACATCCCATTCCCATTCTGACATGTCTATCCACGGCCTCCTCTACTGTAAAGATGAAGCCACACTCAGGTTGGAGGAACAACACCTTATATTCCGTCTGGGTAGCCTCCAACCTGATGGCATGAACATTGACTTCTCTAACTTCCGCTAATGCCCCACCTCCCACTCGTACCCCATCTGTTACTTATTTTTATGCACACATTCTTTCTCTCACTCTCCTTTTTCTCCCTCTGTCCCTCTGAATATACCTCTTGCCCATCCTCTGGGTTCCCCCCCGCCCCTCCTTGTCTTTCTTCCCGGACCTCCTGTCCCATGATCCTCTCGTATCCCCTTTTGCCTATCACCTGTCCAGCTCTTGGCTCCATCCCTCCCCCTCCTGTCTTCTCCTATCATTTTGGATCTCCCCCTCCCCCTCCAACTTTCAAATCCCTTACTCACTCTTCCTTCAGTTAGTCCTGACGAAGGTTCTCGGCCTGAAACGTCGACTGCACCTCTTCCTACAGATGCTGCCTGGCCTGCTGTGTTCACCAGCAACTTTGATGTGTGTTGCTTGTAAGTTTAAAGAGGGAGTCTTTTTTCATAAAAGCGAAACGTGTCCTCCATAATTTCGGAGGTCTGTAAAGCTTTATGGAAAGCATTGCAGCCAGAGTTCCCTCCCTGCCCTTCAATCGGCCAGTGGGAAGCTATTGCAGCGTAGGAGGAAATGCGAAAAATGCGATGCTACCAGGCAGGCCAATCACAGTTGTTGCGATCTGCGTTGCTGCGACGCGTAGTTAAATTTTGGGAGAGGTGCGCACCAGGCCATGGCATAGGGATCCGCGTAGACTCTGCGTAGGGTTCACGACGATGCCATACCTACGGCGTACATTTGACGCACAAGTGTAAATCAGCCTTTAGTCTGCCCTCTACGGTGTTTGACATGGTTGATCCTACCAAGAGCCAAAGCACAAGTCCCTGTCTCCAGCCTCTGGGTCATTGAGGCACACAAGCCTCTAAACCCTATGACAAGGCTGTGGTCCTCTTGGAGGTGCCCTGTGATTAGGCTAGGGATAAATAGGTGGGGCCTGTTAAATAGAGCCTGTTCTGTGCTGTGTCTCTAAATAAAAAGAAACATTTGCAATAGATGAAGCTGACTTGATATTGGAAACAGGAAATATGAAAAATGCCAATTTTCCAGTGGTAGGAGGGATTATTTTGTTTTGTAGGCTTGAATACACAGTCAGCAGTGTAGGCAAGTAGACAGAGATGGGAAATGGGGAAGGGTCAGGCACTATTTTATGGGTAATGGAGGGGTACGCTGTTAAACAAAGGGGTTAGTATGCGTGAGTGTAAGAAGACAGTTACAGTACTGGAAGGCCTTTGATTATGGAAAATAGACTCAGGATGAGCAGATGGCATGGGACTAATTCTTCAAGCATCTACCATGGGTATAAAGGGCTGAATGGCCCGTATGATATTATAGGGTGGAAATTTGCTTGGTTTCTTGCACTAAGTGCAGAATATCACAAAGGTAGCATACTTCTCTCATCTGTATATCAGGCAATCTATCAAAGTCAATGGGCAAGTTACACTCAGTGGCCACTTTCTTAGGTACAACTGTGCATTACTGCAAGTATCTAATTGGCCAATCATGTGACAGAAACTCAATGCATAAAAGCATGCAGGTATGGTCAAGAGGTTCAGTTGTTGCTCAGACCAAGTACCAGAATGGTGAAGAAGTGTGATACAAATGATTTCGAACGTGGAATGATTATTGGTGCCAGATGGGGAGGTTTGAGTATCTCAGAAACCGCTGATCTCCTGAGGCTTTCACGCACGACAGTCTTCGAAATTTACAGAGGATGGTGCGAAAAACAAAAAAAAAATCCAGTGGGTGGCAGTTCTGTGGGTGAAAACATATTGTTAATGAGAGAGGTCAGAGGAGAATGGGCATACTAGTTCAAGCTGACAGGAAGGCGACAGTAACTCAAATAATCACACTTTACAACAGCAGTGTGCAGAGGAACATCTCTGAATGCACAACATGTCGAACCTTGAAGTGGATGGGGTACAGCAGCCGAAGATCACGAACATACACTCAGTGGCCACTTTATTAGGTGCAGGAAGAATTTAAATAAAGTGGCCACTGCGTGTATAGAGAACGGCAGACTCTGAATATACAGTCAGTTAATCGGTATGTGTAGAAGACTCGTGTTTAGGATAATGACAAAATCTCAACCTAATCAATGTGATTTAAAATCAGAACGTGCCATTAATACTCATCAAGTCAAGCAGCACCTGTAGGAGGCGGAGGATTGGGAAAAGGTAAAAATGGAACAGGATTTCAGCTGCAGGGGTGGGGGGATGATAGTGGATTGTAGGGTACAAAGAGGGGCA
This sequence comes from Mobula hypostoma, assembly GCF_963921235.1. Taxonomy (NCBI): domain Eukaryota; kingdom Metazoa; phylum Chordata; class Chondrichthyes; order Myliobatiformes; family Myliobatidae; genus Mobula; species Mobula hypostoma. The sequence goes on from NC_086103.1 coordinate 174,278,829, forward strand.
TATGAAACAAAAGAGGTTAGTGATAGAGTGGAGATGAGGCGGGAGCGAATGCTAAAGGTAAAGGCAGGTCAGAGGTGAGGTGATAAGATGAGACAAATAATATCTAAGGTACCATGTAAAGAGAAGAAAGAAAACGTACTGGAAATTAGCATGCACTTCAAGAGGACTAGAAAATGAAAGCTAAGAAGTAATGCCGAGCCTTTCTAAGACATTGATCAGACCACATTTTGTCATTAGGGGGCGTTGGGAGTGGACCTGAATGCAAGACACAGACACTGAAGTACTAGGAACACAGAGCCTTGGACCTGAGCACAGGAACACAGAACACAGAGCCGGGCCCCCTCCTTGGGGACAGGACCTAGGGCTGGGACTCTTCTTTGACACGGACACTAAAAACAGGGACACAAAGAGATAGTTCCAAACTCAACGATAGATAGTTCCTTATCTTGGCGTGGCAAGACTCCGGTCTCACACCGGCGGTTGAACTTGACGGCGACACAGGCAAGGACGCAGGCAAGGTAGCAGGCGAAGGTAATAGACGAAGATTACAGATGAAAGTTAGTGCTGATGTAACTGTTGAGATAAACTGCCAAAGTAATGGCCAGGGATTCAGAAGGGAGGGTAGAGGGAGCGAGAGAGAGAGAACAGTCCAGCCCTGTCCAAGCCTGAGCTTCGAGCCCTCATCCAGTTCTGGTGCCTCGCCCAGCCCAGGAGTACCTCGCACAGCCCGGTGCTGGAGATTTCTCATCCTGTGCTGGATCGTCCCCATCCAAATCCTCGGCGGTTTACCTTGGCAGTTCCCTCGGCAAGTATCCTTGGCAGTCATGCTGGCCCTGCGTCCTAGAAACGGTCCCGGCCCTGCGAAAGCATCCCGGCCCTATGTCCAAGAAGGGGTCCCAGCTCCGTACCCAAGAGCCTGACCAAGCCGAGTCCAAGAGCCGAGCCAAATCTAGTCCAAGAGCCTTGTCCTGCCCTGGAGTTCCTCGTCCTGCCCTGGATTTCCTCGTCCAGTCCAGGAGTCCCTTGTCCAGTCCAAACCTAGTCCTAGAACCTCGTCCAGCCCCAGTCCAGGCTTCATATTCCCAATACTATCTAGTGTCTAGTCTGTTCCTAGTCCCGAGTCCTCGTCTGGATCCAGGTTCCGAGCGCGAGTCAAGACTCCTTTTCTGGGTCCCTGTCCAGTCTCTGGCTCGGAGTCCTCATCCAGGCTCCTAGTTCCTAGTTCCTCGTCCAGGTCCCACTTTCCTAGTCTTAGTCCTAGCCCAGGCCTGGTGTTTTTGTCTTGTCCAGGGCCTGTGTCCATGTCCAGTGTTGTTTCTTCCCTCGCTTTCCTGACAAACCTAGTCCTGCTCCTCGTACTTCAGTGTCTGTGTCTTGCATTTGGGCCCGCTCCCAGCACCCCCTTGCAACACATTTAGAGCATTCTGAACTGTTTTGGCCCTTTATCTAAGAAAGGATGTGCTGGCATTGGAGAGGTCCAAAGGAGATTCACGAGGATGATTCTGGAAATGAAAAGCTTAACATATGTGGTGCGTTTAATGGCTCTGGGCCTGTACTTGCAAGAGTTTAGAAGAAATGTGCGGAGATCTTATTGAAACTAATTGAACACTGAAAGGCTGAGACAGATTGGATGTGGAGAGAATGTTTCCTATAGTGGGGAAGTCCAGAACCTGAGTTGTGGGCCAGAAGCATAGCAGGCAGCCCACAGCAATTTTTGCTGATTTGATTTGATGCAAAATGATGCAATTCACTTTATGTTTCAAAGTTCACATGACAAATAAAGATAATCTTTATAAATGGTTGCTATCTGAAATTGTTGAATGTGTATAGAGTCTTGGAGAGCAGTAAGTGCTCAATTAGAAGATTAATAAGGTGGCATGGTAGCTCAGCGGTTAGTGTAACACTATTACATGTGCAACATTCCCAGTTCTATCCACCGCTGTTTGTAAGGAGGTGGAAGCTGCAGCTGGATGCACTTCTTGCAGGTTAAGTTGTCAGGGACACTGAAGACCTCCCTGCCTTCCCACTTCCTGCAAGAGGAGCATTCAACCATCCTGCCTGGCATCCCTACTGCTCCGAATGTGCTAATATAAAGAAGGAAAACAATAAATAAATAAGCCAAAAAAAAGCAGCTACAGCTTTTCGCTTCTCTTACTCAAACCTCTCCTTGCTGAAGCTTCAAAGTGTTAAAGCCTCAAAACCCCCACTCTATCACTGTCCACTCCAACAATGGCCGCTCCCACAAAGGCCACTCTGCTTGCCCCTACCTTCAATTTGCACTTGCCAGTGACTCGCAATCTCTGATTATCCGCTGTTCAACACCGAAACTCCTGCAAAGCGTTGCTTTTTACTGCCCACTCACCGACCTGAGGGAGACATTCCTTCTCTCGCTCCCAATCTCTGTTGAAACGCCTGTTTTTAGAGCCTACTAGTTAAGCACATGAATGTGCGGAGAATTGAGGGATGCGGATATTGTGCAGGCAGGAAGGATTAGCTTAGTTAGGCATTTAATTACTTGTTTAATTAGTTTGGAACAACATCTTGGGTGGAAGAGCTTCTTCGTCTGCTGTCCCGTTCTATATTCTACAACTCTCAGATGAAGAAGTGGTGGACCTGTGATAATGCCTTTGACTTTATTCAGTGGGGTGGCATGATAGCGTAGAGGTAACCGCAACACGTTACAGTGCCAGCCATTACCAATCAGGGTTCAATTGCCGCCACTATCTGTAAGGAGTTTGTATGTTCTCCACATTACCTCGTAGGTTTCCTCCAGACCCTCAGATTTCCTCCCACATTCCAAGGATGTACTGGTTAGGGTTAGTAAGTTGTGGTGCTGGAAGTGTGACAACATGTGTGCGCTGCCCTGAGCACATCTTCAGACTGGGTTGGTCATTAACCTAAAACCCACATTTCACTGTTACATTCACTAAATTCTGGAGGAACTCAGCAGGTTAGGTAGCATCTATGGAAAGAAATAAAGAGTCGACATCTCAGGCCGAGACCCTTCATCAGGACTGGAAAGGAAGGGAAAGAAGCCAGAATGTTTTGACGTTACTATCTACGTGTGACAAATAAAGCTAATCCAATGTATTTCATTGTTAGGAGCAACAGTGTTTTTGTTTTCTTGTCTTAATTAAACTGATATTGTCGAGAATGAGGTTGTGGTTCAGCCACATATTTGACACTGGGAGGAGGAGGTACATTAGAAATAGTTATTTTAATCATCTGGTCCATAACCTGTCTTGACTGGAACATTCAATGGGGCAGTAAGTACAAATTCCTGCCCATATCCCCAGTGAAAGAACAGGAAGAAAGTTTTCACTTGATGAAATCCATTGTTCATAATGATTATTTTTAAAAAAACAAATAAATGGAAACAATTAGACAAAAATCCTTGCAATGGATTTTTGATTTGTTAATGTTGAGTGGGATAAATGTAAGCTTTAAATCAAAGTGAAATTTTGCATCTGCATGAACTCTTGTATCCATACAAAAGCACACACTTACTGCATTCGTAGCCATTTTCCTTGTCATTATCACTAAACGTCTTGCTTTTCCATCGTAAGCCCCTGTCAATATTTGTTATGAAATTAGACAAACCTCAGATTGCCTATCTGAGTTTCTCTTCTTTTGAGGCAGGAAATCCTGCTTGTTGCAAACATACATGTGATATTTATTTGTGCAGTATCATTTCTTTATTTAATGGATGGAAAATCTCTAATTAATCGTTCTGTCCTACTCCCCAAACTCATCAAGTTTTGGTATTTACAACAGTAACACAAAAGCTTACGTGATTGGGGTTTGGGCAGCCTACTAAATAAGTTCGCTTCTAAAAGAAATGAGATAGAATTAGCTTTATTTGTTATAGGTACATCTAAACATCAAAACATACAGAGAAGTGTGTCACCTGTGTCAACAACTGACATAGTCCGAGGATTTGCTGGGGGCAGACTGCAAAAGTCACCATGCTTTCCGTGACAACATAATGTGCCCACAACTCATTAACACTCATCCGGATGTCTTTGGAATGTGGGAGGAAATAAGAACACCCAAAGGAAATCCATGCGGTCACGGGGAGAACATACAGACTCCTTATTGACAGTTCTGAGAATCAAACCGTACCCACCCCCCCCCCACCCGATGGTGATCCCTGGCACTGTAAAGTATCGTGCTAACCACTACACTACCATGCCACTCTATCTTTATAGAATTCATCTAACCCTGAACAAGTAATCAGTCTGAAGTAGAACACTACTTTGGAAAGCTCTGGAGATGGTCCACAGGAGATTCACAAGAATGATCCCAGGAATGAAAGACTTTAAAATATGAGGAGCATTTGATGTCTCTGAGTGTGTACTCGGATGGAATTCAGAAGGTTGTGGGGGGGGGGGATCTCATGATATCATTGTGATCTACTGGATACTGAACGGACTGGACAGGGAGGACATGGACAGCATGTCTCCCTTAGTAGGAGAGTCTTGGATCTGAGGGCACAGCCCCAGGATAAAGAGGTGCCTCTTTAACCAAGCTGAGGAAGAAGTTCTTCTGACAGAGAGTGATGAATCTGTGAAATTCATTACCACAGAGGCTAAGTCATTGGGAGTAAGACAAAAATTGACATGCTGTTGATTGGTAAAGAGTTAAGGGGCAAATGTGAGACAATAAAGTTGAAAAAAAATGTCAGCCATTTGTGAATGGGGAAAAACTTGATGGGATGACTCTGCTCCTAATTCCTCCTGTGTCCCCTCCTCCTTCCCCTTCTCGTATTGTCCATTCTCCTCTCCTATCAGATTCTTTCTTTTCCAGCCCTTCACCTTTCACACCCACCGGGCTTAGCCTATTGCCTTCCAGCAAGCCTCTTGCTCCACCGCCCCCCCCACCACCAGCACTTCTTTCCCCCTTCCTTCTCAGTCCTGAAAAAGGATCTCGGCCCGAAACATTGGCTGTTTACTCTTTTCCATAGATGCTGCCTGGCCCGTTGAGTTTTGTGTGTGTTGTTTTGGATTTTCATCATCTGCAGACTTTCCCATGTTAGTAACTAAGACCTGACGAAGGGCTCCGGCCCGAAACGTTGACTGATCGTTTCCACAGATGCTGCCCGACCTGCTGAGTTCCTCCAGCGTGTTGTGAGTGTTGCTTTGACCCCAGCATCTGCAGAGTATTTTGCGTTTCCCATGTTAGTAATTCTGCTCCTGTATTTTATGGTCTTATGGCGGAACTTTTATTCTTTAGGTTACATTTTGGCTTTGTTTATAGACAGTTATAGGCTGAAGTCAATGTTAAGCAAAGATCCAGGAGTGATGATAAGAGCCATAGGTTGAATGGATAACCAGGGACTTTTTCCCCCCAGGGTGGAAAATGACAAATTTTGAGGTGATTGGAGAAAAGTATAGGAGGGATGTCAGAGGTAAGTTTTCTTTTAAAGACTGTGTGTGCGTGTGCGTGTGCGTGTGTGTGTGTGTGTGTGTGTGTGTGTGTGTTTGTGTGTGTACCACCATGCCAGGGGTAGCAATAGAGGCAGGTACATTAGGGGTATTTAAGAAACTCTTAGATAAGGCACATGAACAATAGTAAAATTAAGGGCTGTGTTAGATTGATCTTAGAGTAGGTTAAAAGGTCAGCACAACATCATGGGCAAAGGGCCTGTGCTGGCATATTCTAGGTACCCTGTTCTAATGTGACTAAACTGTTATAATTATCTACTTTCCTTTCACAAACTCTCTTCCAAATGCTATCCCTCTCCCAGGCCTCTGCCTGTAACTGAAATGGATTGTATGCAACCCTAGTGTTTTATTTGACCCCGAAATGTGTCTCCAACACATATCCACGTCATCGGCCAGAGGCGTGCCTGTCTCAACACTACAGTCTTTGCTTCACTGCACAGAGATAAGAGACGGTAGATACTGAAATCTAGAGCAACACACAGGGTGCTGGAATGACTCGGAGAGTCGGGCAGCTTCGATGGGTGAAATTGGACAGTTAATGTTTCCAGTTGACACCCTTCACTTCAATTTAAAAAGCACAGGGGAAATAGCCAGTATAATGAGACAAAGGGAAGTGATGGAGCAGAAACAGACAACTGATAAGTGGAAGGGATGATAGGCAGAAATTAGCTTTATTTGGTACAGGAACAGTACTGTGTAAAATTCACAGGTGCATATATATAGGTAGGACGCCTAAGACATTAGCACAGTACTGTATTTGTCAACCTAGAGCATATAGTGAGTTTGTGACTCTGGCAGGAGCAAAGGATGTTAGGAATGGTGAGGGTGGAGCGCTGTGGGAGGGGTGAGTAACAGGTGCCGGGGCAGAGGTGGGACAGGTGCAGACACAGCCATCCCTGAGACATTAGGTAAGGTTATTTAATTCCAAGTGATTGGTTTATTGACCATTACAGAATGTCTCTCTGGTGCTTCCCCCTCCCTCCCCCTCTTCCTGCTCCCTTCCCACTCTCAGTCCACAATAGAGACTCATATCAGCATCAGGTTTATCATCACTCATATATGTCATGAATTTTTTTTGTGGCAGCAGTACAGTGCAATACATAAAATTACTACAGCACTGTGCAAAAGGCTTGGGCACCCTACCCAGATATATGTGCCTAAGACTTTGGCAGAGTACTGTATATTGAAACATACAGTGAAATGCATCATTTGCAGCATCGTTTGCAATGTGCTGGGGGCAGTTCACAAGTGTCACCATGCTTCTGGTACCAACCTAGCATGCCCACAACATACTAACTCTAACCCTAGCCTGGACTAGGCATCCTTTAGTCTCATGAGACCATGGATTTGAGCCTTGGAAGGTTTCCAGGGCGCAGGCCTGGGCAAGGATGTATGGAAGACTGGCAGTTTGCCCATGCTGCAAGTCTCCACTCTCCACGCCACCAATGTTGTCCAAGGGAAGGGCACTAGGGCCGATACAGCTTGGCACCGGTGTCGTCGCAGAGCAATGTGTGTTTAAGTGCCTTGCTCAAGGACACAACACGCTGCCTCAGCTGAGGCTCAAACTAGTGACCTTCAGATCACTAGACCGACACCTTAAGCAACTTGGCCACGTGCCAACACAGCCCCCCTATATCTGCAGCAGATTTTCCCCAATGGTTTTTTGGCTCTGGTCACAACCTCATTGTGAAGAGGAGCCCCTGGAGACAAAGGAAAGCCCGCAAGTCTCTCGCACTTGCTATTCTTATACCCCTGATATGCCCAGAACTGGACACCAGTGTCATGGCGAGCAAGGCAACCAATGGGAAAGTGCCGCTGCATCCTTCGAATGGGCCGATCAATGACTGGCATGGTGGAAGTGGCTTTTGACCAGCAAGTAAACTAACCCTTCACATTACAGATACTAAAAAATAATTACCATATTACTATCCCTCACTTTATTGCATTGAGAAATATTTGAAATCAATGGAGCAACAATATAATTTAAGTAGAATGAGCTTCAGATCAACTATTTGTGCAAATCACAAATATTCGCTTATTACATAAAATATTTTAGCAGCAATATTTATTGAAAAAAAAACAATTTAATAATGCACAATAATGTGTACTCATCTGTTAGAAGCAACCTGGGCCATAGTACAATATACACTAAGTGACTCTCCTGATGAAGGGTCTCAGCCCGAAACATCAACTGTTTATTCCTCTCCATAGATGCTTCCAGTCTTGCTGAATTCCTCCAGCATTTTGTGTGTGTTATTAAGCAACCTAGGCTATAATAAACATGGGATTATTATTTAGAGATTCTGTGATTGCCTGATGTGGAACAGGCAAATCTGAATGACAGCTGTTGAAGTGGTCCCAGCTGTTTTTAAAGAAAAAAAGATGGGTAATTTTGCCTTTTAATGTGTATACACTATTTTACTATTAATAAAATTATAAGAGACAGATTCTGTGTATAAAGAACAGAGTATGAGAGACAGCAATATATTATTGTCTATGTTTCACTATCTGTGTCTCTCATGTACATGTTTTTTTTGTCTTCAATCTGGGCAAGTCCAAAGTTCAAAGTAAATTTATTATCTAAGTACATACATGTAACCACATAGATTCATTTTCTTGCGGGCATTCACAGAAGATACAAACAAACACAAAAGAATCAACGAAAAGCTACACACAAAATGCTGGAGGAACTCAGTAGGCCAGGCAGCATCTATGGAAAAGAGTAAACAGTCGATGTTTCGCGCAGAGACCCTTCATCAGGTCCTGATGCGTCGACTGTTTACTTTTTTCCATAGATGCTGCCTGGCCTGCTGAGTTCCTCCAGCATTTTGTGTATGTTGCTTTGGATTTCCAGGATCTGCAGATTTTCTCTTGCTTGTGACACAAGCAAAGGCGGTCGGTGCACGAACTCAATATCGTAGCACGTCCTTGATATCTGGGGACATGGGGAATGCGAATGGGTAGGCATGAGTAACGGTTTCGTTACATCTATCTCCCATTCTGCAGAGAACTGAAAGAATTATTATTACAGGGAGTTCTGTTTCGTGGACCCCGCCCACCAGGGAAATCACTGACTGACTGTTTCACGCGTCAATCACAGGGCAGCCCGCCTCTGTATGTCAAGGTGTGGCTTTTGCCGAGAATTCTCTTTCTAACTTCGGAGGTCGTAACGCGTGGAGGTTACAAGCTCTCTATTTTGGGGCACTTGCAATGAGGACACGAAGCGTTTAGTTCGGGGAAAGATACTTAAAACCCAGATATCAACCCATACTACCTGATCCAACTGCTATTCAGTCATCTTTTCGAGCTAAAATCCAATTCCTTCTCAGGTGAATGGTTATCCTGCAGCAGAATCGCTCGTGTTTATTTTGCCTTATTGTATTATTAAGAGGCAGGTCCAAAACAAAAGTTTTAATCTGGGGTGGGGGGAATAGAAATATTCACAGAGCATACGGTTAATATGTTAGTACAACACCGGCACTCGAGTAAACACGGTGGGCGAAGTACAGGGAAACTTTGAGGTAGCTATATTGTGCTGGGGTTTCGTTCGTAGACACGAACAGGATTAAGCCTGGGTCGCGAGGGTTCACTCCTTACTCCCCACCAGCCTGTCGCTGTAGACACTGAGTCACTGTTGGCCAAATACAGATGATTCCGATTACGGACACGCACACTTCCCCGGGACTTCGAGGCTGTATGCTGTGATAATGTGTGAAATTCCAGGACCCTGTCTTTAAAGAACATTGCTGCCATTCGTAAACGCAAGAGATTCTGCAGTTGCTGGAAATCCAGAGCAACACACACAAAAATACTGGAGGAACTCAGGAGGTCAGGCAGCATCCATGGAAAGTGAATAAACAGTCAATATTTCGGGCCGAGACCCTTCAAGGATTTAGTGAGTGTGTTGCTCCAGATCATCAGGGGGTCTCGGCTGTTGACTGTTTGTTCTTTTCTATCGACGCTGCCTTTCCCGCTGAGTTCCTCCAGCATTTTGTGTATGTTGCTGCCATTCAGCCGAGTGACACGGTGCCCTGATTGGGATTTCACGTGGGGGAAAACACAGCAACATTCACACAATGTTCCCACCATCTGTTTTTGAAAAGTTGTAAACTTCATTCTCACTGACATGCAACATAGTCATAAATAGAAAGGTCAAAAGGTATTTTGAATAATAGCCAGCCAACGGACTGAAGTACTGTTTTCGTTAATAAACAATATTGTCATAAATCATATGTGAGCGAACACAGTTTAAATTATTTGAAATATTATTATTTTATAACTGTTACTTATTTTTGCAATCCTATCACTTAAATAGCTGCAGGGTAAAAAAAACTGCGTTATTTACTTTGTAAGACTGTTACTTATTTTTGCAATCCCGATCACTTAAATCATACAGAAGTGGAAAAAAAAGGGTATTTACCTTGTGTATTTCGGATGCTAGTCTATACAGCTGTCCAGTTGCATGCAAGGGAGTCAGCGGGTCACTCCTGAGTCGTTTTTGTATGTAAAAGAGGATCCATTAATCCCCCGACACACACTCCGGCGTCCTGTTGGGATTAAGCAACGAAAGTGCCGGGTAGGCGTCTAATTTCAAGAAAACCTCCTCGGTTGGGAGTCAGTCTTCTTGCTTTCCTCATTATAGCAGAGAAAAATATTATGTTCATTGATCCATTATAGAGAAAAAAAGTTTTAAGCAGCTTTCCTTGAAGTTTCGTCAGTGGCTCACAGACTTGCGTGTTGCAAAGGGTATATTTAATGCGAGATGGTGAGTGAGACCCGGTCAGATTTTCTCGTTGGACTAAGGAAAACCAACTAAACTCGCAGAGCAATTTGTCGGGTTTCTGTGAATCGGACTCTTTGCGAGATTGAGTGGAAGCGGAGGGTTCGGGGAGGCTGCCTGACATGGAGAGGGGGAGTGTTCACTGCCGGCGGGCTGGCGTAGTATGCATACACCCCTGAGCGGGACTGGCTCGGGGGCAGCCCGTTCCCCGAGAAAGGGGAGGGACAGCATTCAATTTCACGCATTCACCTCACTAAACTATTATTAGCGTGGGTGGAGACAGACACATTGACACACCAAAGCAACTCACTGAAGTTACGGATTTCAGAGTGTAACTGTCGATAGAAGTCATACGGCAGGTCAGGTAGCATCTCGGGGTGGGTGGGGGGGGGGGAATCATACATTAAATGCCAGATGTGATAGAGTCGGAGACGACGCAGGTTGGGTGACAGATGTCCCTCATATACAACGCTTGGTCGCTGAAGCTTTCAGCGTGTTTAGCCTGTTTCTGATTTTCTGCAATGACGATATATTGCTGTCTTCCAAGTTCTGTTATAGCACGAATCTGGGCCTTTGACCCATCTGGCCCATGCTAAGTGCAATTCCCAACAACCCCGGTCCCGTTTGGCCCATAATTTTCTATCAAGTACCTGTTAATATTGTACATGCCTCAACTAATTCCTCTGACAAACTAACCTTTGAGTGGAAAAAGTTCAAAGGTTCATTTTATTATCAAAGTGTGTATGCAGAATAGAACTCTGAGATCTATCTTTTCCAGATAGCCATAAAATACAGAAAGCCACAGAGTAGTTGAAAGAAAGACATCAATCCCCCCCAATGAAACAAGAAACAAAAACTCACAAACCCCAAATGCCCCCAACCTTTCTCTGGCACAAAAACTAACAGATCCTTCATGCCCCTATTAAATCTCTCCCCTCTCTCCTTAATCTTCCATTCGTGGACTCACTTTACACTGCACGCTGTCGGATCAGTGCTGCCAGGATAATCAAGGACACGACCCACCCAGCCAACACACTTTTCGTCCCTCTTCCCTCCAGGAGAAGGTTCAGGAGCTTGAAGACTCATACGGCCAGATTTGGGAACAGCTTCTTTCCAACTGTGATAAGACTGGTGAACAGATCCTGACCCAGATCTGGGCCGTACCCTCCAAATATCCGGACCTGCCTCTTGGTTTTTTTGCACTACCTTACTTTCCATTTTTCTATTTTCTATTTATGATTTATAATTTAAATTTTTAATATTTACAAATTTTTACTATTTTTAATATTTAGTATTTGTAATCCAGGGAGTGGGAAACCCAGAATCAAATATCGCTGTGATGATTGTAGGTTTCTAGTATCAATTGTTTGGCAACAATAAAGTATAAACTAAAGTAAAGTAAGGTAAACCTATGCCCTCTTGATTCCTCAGACCTGGGGAAAACATTGTGTGCATTCAACCTCATGAACTTATACACCTCTATAAGATGCATAGATTCAGCACTCCACCAAAAACTTTGACAAACTTCTACATAAGTACTACAGACCCGTGCTGATCAACTAGCTGGAGCATTTACTGAGATCATTACCTCTTGCTTCGGCAGTCTTGAGGTATTCACCTACATCCAACAGGCTTCACTTAGACTGGTACCCAAGAAGAACTGGTGACCTGCCTCGAGGACCATGGTCTAGTAGCACTTACATCCACAGTGATGAAGAGTTTGGAGAGGTTGGTGACGAAACATATCAGCTCCTGCCTGAGAGGTGACTTGCACATGAGTAGCAGCAGTGCAACTGATGTGCAGGAGAACTTTACTGAAAGCATTGACTTCAGATGAAAAGTTTATTGCAAATATTTGAAAAATTATGAATAAAGTTTTCATTTAAAAAATTGTGTATGTTTCACCAGTACTTATCCTCCCTCAGGAGGTTTAGGAAATTTAGCATATCCCCGGTGCTCTCATGCACCATAGAGAACACCCTACATTACAAACTGCATTACAGTTTGAAATGGCAAATGCTCTACCCAACACTGTGACAGAAATCAGGGAGTGAGCATAAGAGTATATTCTCCTTTCTGTTACTGCTTTCCTTTTTCACCATCTTACCATCAGTCCATGGCCTCTTCTACTGCCACAATGAGGCCACATTTATATTCTGTCTGGGTAGTCTCCAACCCGGTGGCACGAACATCGATATCTCAAACTTCCAGTAGTTGCTCCCCCACCCTTCACTATTCCCCCATTCCCGTTTTGCTCTCTCACCTTGTCACCTTTATCTACCTATCACCTCCCTCTGGTGCTCCACCGCCTTCCCTTTCTTCCATGGTCTTCCACCCTCTATCATATTCCCCTTCTCCAGCCCTTTATCTCTTTCACCAATCAACTTCTCAATTCTTTACTTCACCCCTCCCCGTCTCACCTATCACCTACTACCTTGTACTTGTTCCTCCCGTCACCCCACCTTCGTATCCTGACTTCTCCTCTTCTTTCTCATCCTGATGAAGGGTCTTGGCTCGAAACTCTTTTCCATAGATGCTGCCTGGCCTGCTGAGTTCCTCCAGCATTTTGTATTTGTTGCATAAGAATGGAATGACCTGCCTGAATGGCATACAAACAAACATTTTTTACTGCATCTCCTTATAAGAATAAACCAATGCCCTCTTCTCAGTACTACCATCAGGGAGGAGGTACAGGACCCTGAAGACACATTCTCATACATAGTAGTATGAGCTTCTACCCTTCCGTCATCAGATTTCTGAATGGACAATGAACCCATGTATACTACCTCAATATTTTTTTCTGTTTTTTTTTGCTCTTTTTGCGCTACTTATTTAATTTTAATTTTTCACCTTTTTATTCTCAGTCCCAAAGAAAGGTCTCAGCCTGAAACGTCACCTGTTTTCCTTTTCCATGGATGCTGCCTGACCTGCGGAATTCCTCCAACGCTTTGTGTGCATTGCTTTTAATGTACATATTTCTTATTGTAATTTATAATATTTTTATTATTATGTATTGCATTGTGCTGCTGCAACAAAACAACAAACTTCACCACATAACCTGTGATATTAAGGCTGATTCTGATTCTGTTCTCAATTACCAATTACCAATATGGTTATGGTTGATTGGTTGCAGACCGTAACTCCTCTTCCATGCCAGCTCCCCATAGCACAGAATTCCGCAATCTTTCAAATATGTATCTACATTAAAGCATACAGTATAGAAACAGGCTATTTGGCCCAGCCTGTCTATGCTGACAATCAACCAGCCCCAATCTTACATTCCCCCAAGAGGACCACAACACTGTCATCATTTGGAGGCTTATGGGTCTCAATGACCTGGAGAGCAATGCTGGCTGGAGTCAGGGCTTTATGCTTTGTCTCGTGGCAGGGTCACCCCTGCAAAAGAGGTCAAAGGGTAGAGGTAAGAGTGGTCCACCGGTCTTCCAGGTTCAGGGGTTCCTCTCAGGGCTAACAACCCTGATTGATAAAACAAAACCATTATGGAAATGGCAATGAAGAATCCTTCTACATCTGTGCATGACAGTATGGTCAAGGATAGACAGAGATTGCTGTAAACAGCAGCAGGTGTAACGGGCAGTAAGTAACCTGACATTAATCATTTTTGTTCTTCCCACATTAACATTCGCTCCCCACCCCCCCAAACCCCCCTGCCTCGGAGTCTACCCCTCACCTGCATGCATTAATGACATTGTGCAGCAGCAAACTGCATGCCTTTGGGATGTGGGAGGAAAGCAGAACACCCAGAAGAAACCAGCATGGTCATAAGAAGAACATGCAAGCACCACGCAGACAGCATCCGAGGCCAGGATTGAAGCAGGATCTCTGGTGTTGTGAGGCAGTGGCTCTCCTAGCTACACCGCAGTGAAACATGCCCTTGGCGTTAACAACGTCGCAACTCAAAGATGTGCTGGGGGCAGACCGCAGGTGATGCCACACATTCCGGCGCCATCAAGGCATGCCGACAAAGTTCAGCAGAGCAACACAGGCAACAACGGCAAAACAAGTCTCTTTTCCCACTCTCTTTCTCTCACACACACACACACACACATCAACCAACATCAGAACAGGCCATCTCCGGGCCTCCAGTCCTTGGCCCCGGACTCTCAGACTCACAGACATCAGACCTCTAACCATTAATCCCTTGCTGGGATTTTCAAACCAACAGACATCGGGCATCCCATCGCCAGGCACACTGGAAGTCAGAGTTTATGTTCTGCAGGGATATATATTTTAGCCACTGTTCTACTCTCTCTAAACCCATGACTGTGTGGTTAAGTACAACTCAAATGCCTTCAGTGAATTTGCTGATGATACAACTACTGTTGGCATAATCTCAGGTGGTGACAGGAGGGTGTACAGGAGTGAACTATATCAGCTAGTTGAGTGGCGTTGCAGCAATAACCTTGCACTCAATATCAGTAAGACTGAAGAACTGCTTGTGGACTTCAGAAAGTGTAAGATGAGGGGACATGAACCAATCCTCATAGAGAGATTAGTAGTGGAAAGAATAAGGAAATTCAAGTCCCTGGGTGTCAATATCTCTGAGGATCTGTCCAGAGCCCAACATATCGATGCAGCAACAGAGAAGGGATGGCACCAGCTATATTTCATTCAGAGTTTGTGGAGATTTGGTACATCATAAAAGACAATCACATATTTCTACAGATCTACCGTGGAGAGCATTCTAGTTGGCTGCATCTCCATCTAGTATGGGTGGACTACAGCACAGATTCAAAAGGAACTACAGAAAGTTATGAACTTAGTCAGCTCCATCATGGACACTAGCCTCCATAGTATCCAGGCCATCTTCAAGGAGCGATGCCTCAAAAAGGTGATGTCCATCATTAAGGACCCCCATCACCCAGGTCATGCCCTCTTTTCTGTGCTACCATCAGGGAGGAAGTACAGAAACCTGAAGGCACACACTCAGCGATTCAGGAACAGCTTCTTCCCCTCTGCCATTAAGTTTCTGAATGGACATAGAGACTGTGAACACTATCTCACTATATTTATTATTTTTATTTTTGCACTATTTATTTTAATTAAACTATACACACATACACACCTACTTACTGGAGTTCACAAATTTTTTTTATTATCATGTTTTGCACTGCACTGCTGCCACAAAGACAGCAAATTTCACAAATCTACACTGCATTGCTGCCACATGCAAGCTCTTCATTGTACCCAGGCCTCACCATACATGTGTGCAGAGCAATAATATGAGATGCTTGGCCTGCTGCATTCCTCCAGCTGACTGTTGCCCTGACATTACTTTTTGTTTGATTAGATTTCCATGAAGAATCAAAGGATTTTGTTAGAAGCAGGACTGAAGTACAAGAATACGGAGCTGAACCATAAGGTTCCTATATCCGTAACACAGGAAACTCACATCAGACACATGTCACTGTATGTTTCGATGTACACACGATAAACAAATTAATCTGAAATTCTACTCAGATCTGAATCTGAGTAGAATATTCCATTTTGGGATCACATAATTAAGCCCAAGTGTCACTATCTAATAAGAAATGACAATATAGAGGTTAATTCCATCTTAAGAACTGTTTCAGAATAACACTGGGCTCAATGCCAAATGGTGAATAAACCGATATTGTCAAAGGCAGAAATATTACAATTCATAATTAAAAGCAATATCATTTAATAACACTTCAGAATCATAGGAAAGTATAGCACAGAAACAGGCCATTCAGCCCATCTACTCCATGCTGAACCATTTAAACTGCCTACTCCCATTGACCTGCACTGGTACCATAGCCCTCCAAACTCCTACCATCTATGTACAGTAACTATCCAAACTTCTCTTAAGTTTAGAAATCGGGCTTGCATTTATCTGATCTATATTTCTCATAATTTTGTATATCTTTTTCAAATCTCCACTCAATCTTATATGTTTCAAGGAATAAAGTCCTAACCTATTCAATCTTTTCTTATAACTCAGATCCTCCAGACTCAGCAACATCATTGCAAATTTTCTCTGTACTCTTTCAACCTTATTTACCGTAGGTAGGTGACCAAAACTGCACACAATACTCCAAATTATGCCTCAACGACATCTTATACAACTTCAATATAACATCCCAAGTACTTTGATTTATGAAGATCAATGTTCCAAAAACCTTCTTTTCGACCTTATCTACACGTGATGCTACTTTCAATTAATTACTAATTTACTAAAATGTTGCCTGGGTTTCATCTCCTAAATTACAGAGAAAGGTTGAACAAGTTAGGTCTTTATTCCTTGGAGTGCAGAAGGTTGAGGGGGGACTTGATAGAGGTGTTTAAAATTATGAGGGGGATTGATAGAGTTGGCGTGGATAGGCTTTTTCCATTGAGAATGGGGGAGATTCTAACAAGAGGACATGAGTTGAGAGTTAAAGGGCAAAAGTTTAGGGGTAATATGAGGGGGAACTTCTTTACTCAGAGAGTGATAGCTGTGTGGAACGAGCTTCCAGCAGAAGTGGTTGAGGCAGTGTCGATGTTGTCGTTTAAAGTTAAATTGGATAGATATATGGACAGGAAAGGAATGGAGGGTTATGGGCTGAGTGCAGGTCGGTGGGACTAGGTGAGAGTAAGCGTTCGGCACGGACTAGAAGGGCCGAGATGGCCTTCCGTGCTGTAATTGTTATATGGTTATATGGTTATATAATTAAAATCAATTTCCCTCTAAAAATGCTAGAGGGAGCACCTGCAAAGGGAAATTTACGGTTGATGTTTCAGGTTCAGACGCTTCACCTGGATTGCAAGATAGAAGGGTGTGAGCCAGGGTAAAGATGTGAGGGGAAGGGGTGCACCAAGAGCAGATAAGCAATAGGCGGAGCTTGCTGAGGAGGAGTGATGGAGGAGGCAGGTGGAAGAGGGGAGAGTGGAAGAAGCTGGGAGGTGATAGGTGGAGGAGATAGAGGTTCAAAGTTCAAAGTAAATTTATTATTTAAGTACATTATGTCACCATATACAACCCCGAGATTCATTTTCCTGTGGGCATTCATAGTAGAGCAAAGAAACAGAATAGCATCAAGGAAAAACTAAGCACAAACAATAATAGACAAACAACCAATGTGCAAAAGACAACAAATAGTGCAAATACAAAATGAAAAAAAAACACAAAATCAAAATAATAAATAGCGAGAACATGAGTGGCAGAGTCCTTGAAAGTGAGTCTATGGGTTGTGGGCTCAGTTCATTGTGGCGATCGGTGAAGTTTGGTTGGTTATTTGGCGATACAGTGCACAGTAGGTCCTTCTGGCCCTTCGAGCCGTGCCTTCCCAGCAATCCTAGACATACCTGGCTCACCCTAAACCAATCACAGGGCAGTTTAGAATGATCAGTTAACCTAACGGGTTAAACAATCATTGGACCGTGCGAGGAAACCAGAGGACTCGGAGAAACCCATGAATTTCATGTGAGGACATGGAGACTCCTTACAGAACAGCTCTGGAATTGGGTCCTGAACTCTGGAACAGCTGGATCTGGAATAGCGTTGCACTAACCTCTAGGCTACCATAGCACCACTGTGGTTCAGCAGCCCGTTGACTGAGGTGTAATAATTGTTCCTGAACCTGGTGATGGAGGACCTCAGGCTCCTGTACCATCCAACCTGATGGCACTGAGAAGGGCTCATAGGCTCGATGGTGGCGGATGTCCTTGTTGGATACACCTTGCCCGCAACAGCGCTCCTTGTAGATGTGCTCATTGGTGGGGGAGGCTTTACCCACGATGGACTGGGCTGTATGCATCACTTTTCGTAGGATTTTTGTGGAGCATGTAATCAGATGAGGGAGGTGAGGAGGGCAGTACATTGGGCAGTGGGAGTAGAGTGTGGGTGAAGGGCAGATGGAATGGTGTAGAGGAGGGGGAAGAAACAGAGTGATGGGGCTGGGCCGAGGGTAGGAAGAACTGGATGGATCAGGAAGAGAGAGGACAGGGAGGGAGGGAGAGCAGTTTACTGGAAGTTGGAGAACTCAATATTCAAGGCATCCGGTTGTAAACGCTCAGGTGGAGTATTAAGTTGTTCTTCTAGTTTGTGCAAATTGAGACAATTTGGGATGTAAAAAAATTGCTGGCCTCCCCACACTTGTGAGAGAATTTTTTTTTAGATTATGAGGACACGCAGTCCTCTTTTATTGTCATTTAGTAATGCATGCATTAAGAAATGATACAGTGTTCCTCCAGTATGATATCACAGAAACACAAGACAAACCAAGACTAAAAATAAAACCGACAAAAAACACATAATTATAACACATAGTTACAACAGTGCAAAGCAATACCATAATTTGATGAAGAACAGACTATGGGCATGGTAAAAAAATGTCTTAAAGTCTCTCGAAAGTCCCATCATCTCACGCAGACGATAGAAGGGAGAAACTCTCCCTGCCATGAGCTTCCAGCGCCGCAAACTTGCCGATGCAGCATCCTGGAAGCACCGGACCACAGTCCCTCCGAAAAACTTCAAACCTCCGACCAGCCCTCCAACACCGAGCACCGAGCACCATCTCTGCCGAGCGCCTCGACCCTGGCACCGGCAACAGGCAATAGGCAAAGCCAAGGATTTGGGGCCTTCCCCTCTGGAGATTCTCGATCGCACAATAGCAGTGGCAGCGAAGCAGGCATTTCAGAAGTTTCTCCAGATGTTCTTCCGTGCTTCTCATGTCCGTCTTCATCAAATCAGGATTGTGTACAGCCCCTATTTAACGAATACCGATATTATTTCGGAGCAGCCACGCATGCTGCGTCGTGCCACCATCTTCTCCTCCCCTCCAATTGATAAAAGACTCTGTCATCAAAGGCATCCATAAGACATAGGAGCAGAATTATGCCATTCAGTCCATCAATCTGTTTGAACACTCTACCGTGGCTGATTTATTATTATTCGCAACCCTGTTCCCTTCCCTTCTCCCTTTGACAACCTTACTAATTAAAACCCACCAACCACTGCTTTAAATATACAATGACTTAGCCTCTGTAGCCATCTGTGACAAAGAAACAGATACACACCACTCTCTGGCTAAAGAAATTCGTCCTTCTCTGTTTTAAAGAACATCCTTCTATGCTGAGGTTGTGCTCCCCTGTCCTGGACTCCCTCGCTATAAGAAACATCCTCCTCACGCTCACTCTATTTAGGCTTTTCAATATTCCAAAGGTTTCAAGAAATCTCTCCTCATTCTTCTAAACCCCAGTGAGTACAGGCCTACAGCCCATCAAATGCTCCTCATACATTAATCCTGCCTTTCCTAGGATCATTCTTATGAACCTCTTCTGGAAAGCCAGCACAAAACTGCTCAGAATACTCCAAGTGCTGTCTATGATAGAGGGTTGGGAAGTTTTTAAAAACCAGCAGAATGCAACTAAGAAAGCCATTAAGAAGGTAAAGATGGAATTCCAGGTGTCAGGGGGAATGAAGTGTGTGAAGTTACAATAACTTGAGAGAAGGTTCTTGGGGAGACTGAAAGGTCTGAAAGTAGATAAGTCACCTGGACCAGGTGGTGTACACTCCAGAGTTCTGAAAGAGGTGGCTGAAGAGTTTGTGGAGGCATTAGTAATGCTCTTACAAGAATCACTAGATTCTGGTATGGTTCTGGAAGATTGGAAAATTTCAAATGTCACTCCACTCTTCAAGAAGGGAGAGAGGCAGAAGAAAGGAAACTATAGGGCAGTTAGTATGACCTCAGTGGTTGGGAAGATGTAGGAGATGATTATTAAGGATGATGTCTCAGGGTACTCTAGTCAGTATGGTTTCTTTAAGGAAAAATCTTGCCTGACAAATTAAAGAAACAACAAGCAGGATAGACAAAGGAGAATTGGTTAATGGTGTGTACTTGGATTTTCCAAAGGCCTTTGATAAGGTACCACAAATAAGGCTGCTTAGCAAGCTACAAACCCATGGAATTACAGGAAAGATTCTAGCATGGATAAAACAGTGGCTGATTGGCAGGAGGCAAAAAATGGGAATAAAGGGAGCCTTTTCTGGCTGGCTGCGAGTGACTAGTGGTGTTCCACAGGGGTCTACCTTGGGACCGATTCTTTTACGTTATATGTCAATGATTTGGATGATGGAATTGATGGCTTTGTTGGAAAGTTTATAGATGATATGAGGGGCAGGTGGAGAGACTACAGACGGACTTAGTCAGATTAGGAGAATGGGCAAAGAAGTGTCGGATAGAATATAGTGTTTGGAAATGTATGGTCATGCACTTAGGTAGAAGAAATGAAAGGGTTGACTATTTTCTAAATGGAGAGAAAATACAAAAAACTGAGGTGCAAAGGGACTTGGGAGTCCTTGTACAGGGTTCCCTAAAGGTAATTTGCAGGTTGAGTCTGTGGTGAGGAAGGCAAACGCAACGTTAGCATTCATTTCAAGAGGACTAGAACATAAAAGTAAGGGTGTAATGTTGAGACTTTATAAAGCACTGATGAGGCCTCACTTGGAGTATTGTGAGCAGTTTTGGGCCCCGTATCTTAGAAAGGATGTGCTGAAACTAGCGAGGGTTCAAAGGAGGTTCACGAAAATGAAGATGTCCTCGTTGATAAGGAGGCTAGTGCCCATGATGGAGCAGGCGGTGTTTACGATCTTCTGCAGCTTTTTCCAATTGTGTGTATTGGCCCCTCCATACCAGACAGTGATGCACCCAGTAAGAATGCTCTCCAAGGTGCATTTGTAGAAATTTGCTAGAGTCTTTGGTATCATACCAAATCTCCTCAAACTCCTAACAATAAGTCACTAATCCTTAAATTTGTAACCCTTTAGGATGGAGGGGACGGCTCCAATTCTTCTCAACAGAACTTGATTCCAATTTTATTTCACGGAGGTCAATGCTAAAATGCAGCCAATACCAGACTCTGCAATTACTTCATTTAAATCACCCGTTGTGGTGAAAACCACTAAAACTCACTGGGGAGCAAGAACATAATGAAATGAGTTATGTTGGAAATGAAAGCAAGAATTGAATAAAGCTATTGTTGAGAGCAGTCATATGAAAGATGGTAATTTATTCTCCTTGGGCACTTCTCACAGGGACAGGATATCCAAACTAAAGTCTTTTGCATGTGCCTAAAACCACAAGCAATCCTGTTTAGTATTTACATTTTCATTTTTGTGCCTGGACTTACACTTGGGCTTTACAAAAGTTGATTCATTACCATATTTTGTTTTTCCCTCAAGGGATGTGTTTTTGTTAGAATGCTCTTAAATCCTCATAGAATATATAGACACAAGCTGGAGTGTCAACAGACTGAATGGGAGTTATTGCAGTCTATTAAACAAATTAATATACGCTCAGTGGGCACTTTATTAAGTACCTCCTCTACCTAATTAAATGGCCACTCAGGATGTGTTCATGATCTGTAGCCCATCCACTTCAAGGTTTGACATGTTGTGTATTCAAAGATGCTCTTCTGCACACCCACTGTTGTAACACCTGGTTATTTGAGTTACCATCGCTCAGATAGACTGGAAAGGACCAGAGGCGAGGGCCCTGTTCATTCTGCTCTCTCTTCCGCGATGTTCACTCCTCTGCGGCACCGAGGCTGTGAGACTGCTCCGGCTGCTACGTGTTTCGCGTCTGCGAGCTTTGCGGCAATTTGTCCAGCATTCTTCTAGGGTGCATCACTGCCTGGTATGGAAGTTGTCCTGTCCAAGACCGGAAGAAGCACCGGAACACGGCGCAGCACATCACACAAACCAATCTTCCGTCCTTGGACTCACTTTACACTGCATGCTGTTGGAGCAGTGCTGCCAGGATAATCAAGGACATGACCCACCCAGCCAACACACTTTTCGTCCCTCTTCCCTCCGGGAGAAGGCTCAGGAGCTTGAAGACTCGTACGGCCAGATTTGGGAATAGCTTCTTTCAAACTGCAATAAGACTGCTGAATGCATCCTGACCCGGATCTGGGCCGTACCCTCCAAATATCCGGACCTGCCTCTCGGTTTTTTGGCACTCCCTTACTTTCCATTTTTCTTTTTTCTATTTATGACTTATAATTTAAATTTTTAATGTTTACTATCGATTTGTAATCCAGGGAGCAGGAACCGCAGAATCAAATTTCGCTGTGATGATTGTACGTTCTAGTATCAATTGTTTGGTGACAATAAAGTATAAAGTATATGATGAACTGAGACAGAGGCTACGGGCTTAATCTGGCTGCTCCGGGATTCGGGTCTATGGATTCAGTTTGGTTCGGAATGCTGTTGCTTGCTTTTATTGTTTGCATGATTTGTGTTTTCTTTTCCTCTTCCTCTGCACATCGGGTGATGGCCTTTTTCTTTAATGGGTTCGTTCAGGTTCTAAGCAATCAAGTCTCAAGATTGTATAATTTATGCATACTTTGATAATAAATGTACTTTGAATCCTTTGAACTGGTCTGGCCATTCTCCTCTGATCACTCTCCGTAACAAGGCATTTTCAACCACAGCTCACTGGATGCTTTTTGTTTTTTTGCACTGTAAACTCTAGAGGCAGTTGAACGTGAAAATCCCAGGGGATCAGCAGTTTCTGAGATACTCAAACCACCCCATCCAGTACCATCAATCATTCCATGGTCAAATTTACAAAGGTTACATTTCTTTCTCATCCTGATGTTTGGTCTGAACAACAAAAGAACCTCTTGACTGTGCCTGCATGCTTTTATGTATTCAGTTGCTGCCACATAACATGCTGATTAGATATTTGCATTAACAGGCATAATAAAATGGCCACTGAGTGCAGTTAGTGTGGACACGTGACCGAGAGGTTAAGGCATTGGACTAGCTACCTGAAGGTCGTGAGTTCGAGCCCCAGCCGAGGGAACGTGTTGTGTCCTTGAGCAAGGCACTTAATCACACATTGCTCTGTGACGACACTGGTGCCAAGCTGTATGGGTCCTAATGTCCTTCCCTTGGACAACATTGGTGTCGTGGAGAGGGGAGACTTGCAGCATGGGCAACTGCTGGTCTTCCATACAACCTTGCCCAGGCCTGTGCCCTGGAGAGTGAAGACTTTCCAGGCGCAGATCCATGGTCTCGCAAGACTAATGGATGCCTTTAATGTGTATGTGGAATAGAACTCTGACCTAATAAATTGGCCACTGAGTGCGGATGGATTCATGACAAAATTCATTTCAAGTTAGACTGAGTACAACATTGGGGAAATTGTCAATGGACCAAGCCAGTGATCAGTTAAAAAGAAGGAGTGGTTAAGTAGTCATTGGAAAGCTTCCAGGAATCTTAAAAAGTTTAACTCGACCACAGAAAGGAATGTTATTCAATGCAAACCATAAAGGGCAAAGTGCAACTACTATCAAACCCCCAAACCTTCAGTAAACTTTGCATATTGTGGCTTCTGGCAAGGAGAGCTGTATTTATTTAATAATTCCTCTGTGAGATATACAGGCGGCTTGGGGGGTGACACAGTAGCATAGTGGTTAACATAACACTATTACAGCACCAAAGACACTGGTTCAATTTCTGCCACTATCTGCAGGGAGTTTGTATGCTTCCTCTGCGACCATGTGGGTTTCCTCCGAGTAATCTGGTTTCTCCTACATCCAAAGACGTACGGACTAGCAAGTTAATTGGTCATATGAGTGTAATTGGTTGGCTCAAGGTGGGCCAAGAGGGCCTGTTATCTCTAAATAAAAAATTAAAAATAAGTATGTACCCTTGGGATCTATGCAGCTCCTGTCAAAACGCATGGAGGGGAAGTATATTTTTGTAAATACTGCCCTGCTTTGGGAAACATTGAACAGAGACATGAGAAAAAGTGGAAAATGCTGAACGGGAGAGGTGGGCCCGCACATTTTGAGGGATTGCTTGCAGAGAACACAAATAGACTGCAAGGGGAATTAGGCCAGAGAGAAAAAAGATGGTAGCAATGAAATCTACAAAAAACATATTTGAATAAAAGACTTACTGCAGCTTGTGTGAACTCTCTAATTTGTCAAACTCCACGAGAAAGCACCAAAAATAAATCAAAGTTACCCTCCAGAATAAAGCATCCCACTTGTTTGGCACCCGTCCACCACCCTAAGTGTTTACTCTCCCCTCTGCCAAGACATCAAGGCTACTGTTTGCACTATTTACAGCACGACCTTCCTCAGACATGCAGTTGAGAGCGTTCTAACAGACTGTATCACAGCAAACATGAAGAAACTTGCAGATGCTGGAAATCCAAGCAACGCACACACAACAATGCTGGTGAATGCAGCAGGCCAGGCAGCATCTATAGGAAGAGGTACAGTCGGTCCGAAACGTCGACTGGACCTCTTCCTATAGATGCTGCCTGGCCTGCTGCTTTCCCCAGCGTTTTTTGTGTGTGTTACAGTATCACAGAGAGGGCTCTGCAAAGAGGGTCGCTATGCTACGGTGACACTCTGTGGGCAGTGAAGTAGAACAGTGGTTAGTGCATTGCTTTAAAGTGCTAGCGACATGGGTTCAATAGCCACCGCTGTGTGTAAGGAGTTTATACCTCCTCCCCGTGACTGCGTGGGAGTTCTCTGGTTGCTCCAATTTCTTCCCACATCCCAAAGGCGTACGGGTGGGTAGGTTAATTAGTCTTACGGATGTAACGGGCGGCGCGGGTTCACTGGGCTGGGAGGGCCCATTACCGTGCTGTATCTCTAAATAAATACAAATTTTAAAAATAAAGGGTAATTAAAATTGCCCAACGCATCATTGGCACCAACCTATCAGCCCCAAGGACATACAAGATATAAAGAAATGTGCTGGGAAAAGGCTAGCAATATCCCAAAGGAGCTCACCCGCCCTGCTCATGGACTGTCTGTCCCACTCCCTTCAGGGAGGAGGCTATGTGACATCCATGCCAGGACCACCAGACTCAAAAACAATTATTTTCCCCAATCCGTCAGAACTGATCGACACCCCCACCCACTAACCCACCCCACCACCAATACCTTATCAATCAATCTTATGGATAGATGCTCCTGTACTTCTTACCATTTTATGTGCATGCAATCAGTCTATGTTCAAAGCTAATCTCATATATGTGTATTTGTTGTTTTATTTAAAATTATTTTTTTAATGATTATTGTTTTTTATGCTGCATTGCATCCAGAATAACTATCATTTATCTCTCCTTTACACTTGTGTACTGATGCATGACAATAAACAATCTTGAATCCACTCTCCAATTCTCCAGCAGCATCTCCCAAGCCGTAACTGACTGGGCAGCTTCACAACTCATTGCAGGCTGAAGAATACCTTCCAGAGAGCACCACAAACAGAGAGAGTTTTCTTTCACATGTGTGCCCAGAATCATAGAGTAATCCAGCATGGAAACAAGCTCTTCAGCCCAAAGATTCAAAGTGCGTTTATTATCAATGTGCCAACCTGAGTGCCCAACAAGCTAGATTCATTTACCAGGGTTTCACCTGTACTCCTCCAAATCTTTCTCATCTTGTACTGATCCAAATGTCCTTTAAATGTTGTTACCGAACTTACCCTAATTACTTCCTCTGGCAGCTTGTACCACATACATACCACCCGCTGCATGATGGAGTTGCTCCTCAAGTCTCTTTGCAATCTTTTCTCTCCACTCTAAACTATCCACTCCAGTTCTCCCAAGGATAAAGTCTGTGTTTTTCACCCTATCTACAACCTCTCATGATTTTAGAACAAGGGTTCCCAACCTTTTTTATGCCATGGACCTTGACCACTAACAGAGGTATCCGTAGACCCCAGGTTGGGAATCCTTGCTTTAGAAAATTATCCCTCAGTCTCCTACCTTCCAAGAAATAAAGCCCCAGCCTGTACCACCTCTCTCTATAACTCAGGCCCTAGAGTTCCAGCAACGTTATGTAGCATTTTGCATTTGCCTCTATGGAGGTCAATGTCATAATAACCTTAAAGTACTTAATCACACCTTCTCCCCGCGTGTCTGCAACGGATCTCTGCCATGTCTCCCAATTTACTGTTTACTACTTGCATTTTGAATTAAATTCTGTTAACTTATTTATAGTAATATTTTGTTTTATGTTCTTTGTGTGATGTATGTTTTATGGGTGCACTGTGGTTTGGAGGAACCTCATTTCATTGTATACATGAACGGTCAGATGACAATAAACTTGAACTTGAGCTATCACCCAGACACTGCATGAATGAAGAAAGTCTGTGATGGAGGTATATCTGCAGGATGCGATGCTAGCAATTTTCTACAGATGCACAGTTCAGAGCCTTTTGACGTACCTGCTCAGCACTTTCTCAGTAGGTTTTGCGCACGATTTTGCACTCTTTCACTTTATTCTAGATCATTACGTAGTGTGATGACTTGATCTGTATAAACAGTATTCAAGACGAGCTTTTCCCTGTATAAGGTACATGCGACAATAAAAGTAAAGGCATCCGTTAGTCTTGCGAGACCATGGATCTGCGCCTGGAAAGTCTTCACTCTCCAGTGCGCAGGCCTGGGCAAGGTGCTGCCCATGCTGCAAGTCTCCCCTCTCCGCGACACCGATGTTGTCCAAGGGAAGGGCATTAGGACCCACACAGCTTGGCACCAGTGTTGTCGCAGAGCAATGTGTGATTAAGTGCCTTGCTCAAGGACACAACACGTTGCCTCGGCTGGGGCTCGAACTCACGATCTTCAGGTCGCTAGTCCAATGCCTTAACCACTTGGCCACGTGCCCACTACATGCGACAATATAGCAATAATAAACCTGATTCCAATTCAAACATGTGCAGATTGGTAGTTTAATTACCCACTGTAAGTTGCCCCTGTTGTGGATGAGCAATAGAATCCGACTTCTCCAGGGTTTGCCACCTTGTCGTGGTGACGAGGCTTGTGAACTACAGAGATCCCGAGACTGTCGTTGTCTGCTTAGCTTCTGGAAGGGTCACCCATGGCAATAAGGTCAAAGGGGAGGATCTGGACAGAGAGCGATCCAACCAAGAGCTCAACAGTGGAGCTGGCGACAGATGATGACACATCACAATGACCGTGAAGGGGAAGAAGGCTGCAGCAGTGAAGTGACCCCAGCCATCTTGCATTCCGTGCCACTGTACCCTGACCCCAATCTGTCAAGGACTGTGTGGTGGCTGCCCGTGCATCCCCACGTTGTATACCATCACGTAAAGGCATTCTCGGTTAAGGGAATACCTCTTGCGAGAACATCATACACAACTCTAGTGATTGCACTGCTACTGATAGAATCTAAGGAAACTGATGGAAGTGTGGGCTGAGCAAAATAGGTTCATGGATGGCAGTGGAAACAGATAAGATGGTGATAAAACACACGCAATGCTGGAGGTCAGGCTGCATCGATAGAGGGGAATCAAGAGCCAACGGTTTGGAGTGAGACATTGTCCTGATACAGCTGCCTGCTTATTCCTCTCCATAGAAGTTGCCTGACTGCTGAAAGAGAATAGTTTAATTTAGCATCAATACGGACATTATAGACCAAAAGTGCTGTTCCTGCACAGTACTGTTCTATGTTTTGTAGAATGAGTGCACATGCTCAGTGAACTGGAAGGTCTGTTCCTGAGCTGTAAGACTCTATGGTGTCGGAACTTTTGGGTTTATGGTCGGGGAATTTCTGAACACCTTGGAGTTACTGGCAGGTCAGCATTGTGAGATGTGACATTTCAGTAAGGAATTGACATGGAACAATTCAGACCCAGAAACTATTGTTGAGGAGAGCTTGTTCTTGCAGAAAAAAAAGGCTCCAGGAAAACATCCCATTCACTATCAATCTTCAGGCCATGACACTCAGGGACTTGTGCTATTATCTTGAGACTGTATCTGCTATTATAACTATATAACACCACAAGATATGGAAGCAGAAATAGGTCATTTGGCCCTATCAAGTCTGCTCCATCATTTCATTGTAGCGGATCCATTTTCCCTCCCAGCCCCAATCTCCTGCCTTCTCCCTATATCCCTTCATGCCCTGACCAATCATTAATCTGTCAATCTCTGCCTTAAATATACCAACAACTTGGACCCCACAGCCATCTGTGGCAATGAATTCCATAGATTTGCCACTCTCTGTCTAACAAAATTCATCCTCATCTCCATTCTAAATGGATGTCCCTCTATTTTGAGGCTGTGTCCTCTGGCCTTAGGCTCCCCCACCATAGAAAACACCCTCTCCACATCCCATTCTCTTGAGGCCTTTCAACATTCGATTCTAGTGAGTACAGGCCCATTGATATCAAACACTTCTCATATGACAAGCCTTTCAATCCCGGAATCATTTTTGTGAACCTCCTTTGAACCTTATTCAACGTCAGAACATCCTTTCTTAGATGAGGCGGCCAAAACTGCTCACAATACTCCAAGGAGGCCTCACTGGTGTCTTATAAAGCCTCAGTATTACATGCTTGCGTTTATATTTTATATGTGCTGTGTGTGACTATACGCACTGTGTTTTGCCACCTGGCACCAGAGGAATGATGTTTCATTGAAACATAGAAACATAGAAAACCTACAGCATAATACAGGCCCTTCGGCCCACAAAGCTGTACCAAACATGTCCTTACCTGAGAAATTACCTAGGGTTACCCATAACCCTGTATTTTTCTGAGCTCCATAGACCTCTTCAAAGACCCTATTGTACCCACCTCCACCACTGTCGCCGACAGCCCATTCCACACACTCACCACTCTCTGCGTAAAAAACTTACCCCTGATATCTCCTCTGTATCTACTTCCAAGCACCTTAAGATTGTGCCCTCTCATGCTAGCCATTTCCGCCCTGGGAAAAATGCCTCTGACTATCCACACAATCAATGCCTCCCATCAACTTATACACCTCTATCAGGTCACCTCTCATCCTCCGTCACTTCAAGGAAAAAAGGCCGAGTTCACTCAACCTGTTCTCATAAGGCATGCTCCCCAATCCAGGCAACATCCTTGTAAATCTTCTCTTCACCCTTTCTATGGTTTCCACATCCTTCCTATAGTGAGGAAACCAGAACTGAGCACAGTACTCCAAGTGGGGTCTGACCAGGGTCCTATATAGCTGTAACATTACCTCTTGGCTCCTAGACTCAATCCCACGATTGATGAAGGCCAATGCACCGTATGCTTTCTTAACCACAGAGTCAACCTGCACAGCACCTTTGAGCGTCCTATGGACTCGGACCCCAAGATCCCTCTGATCGTCCACCCTGTCAAGAGTCTTACCATTAATACTATATTCTGCCATCATATTTGACCTACCAAAATGAACCTCCTGACACTTCTCGGGGTTGAACACCATTTGGCACTTCTCAGCCTAGTTTTGCATACTATCAATGTCCTGCTGTAACCTCTGACAGCCCTCCACACCACCCACAACACCCCCAACCTTTGTATCATCATCAAATTTACTAACCCATCCCTCCACTTCCTCGCCCAGGTCATTTATAAAAATCACGTAGGGGTAGGGGTCCCAGAACAGATTCCTGAGGCACACCACTGGTGACCAACCTCCATGCAGAATATGATCCATCTACAACCACTCTGTGGGCAAGCCAGTTCTGGATCCACAAGCAATTTCCCCTTGGATCCCATGCCTCCTTACTTTCTCAATAAGCCTGGCATGGGGTATCTTGTCAGATGCCTTGCTGAAATCCATATACACTACATCCACTGCTCTACCATTATCAATGTGTTTAGTCACAACCTCAAAAAATTCAATCAGGCTCGTAAGGCACTGATTGTATACATTTGGCTGTATACATTTGCATGGCTGAATGACAATTAAACTTGAACTTGAAAGGGACGTACCTGCAGAAGAGTTCAAGTTCACATTTATTGTTATTCAACCATGTATATGTATACAGCCAAATAAAACAGCATTCCCCCAAGGCCAAGGTGCAAAACAGAGTACTAACATTCACACACACATATACAATCACAAAAATAAATAATATAGCCCAAGTCCCTTCGTGTCTTGGCCTGAAGATCGATGGTGCAAGGAATGTTTTCCTGCAGCCATGTTTCTTTAAGAATAAGCACGCAGCAGTTCCACATCTCACACTAGTGCAGCCGCAGGCAAAGGCAATCCAGCCAAATTCCTCTTAGATACCCCATCAAAAATGGACAAGAGAAAAAGGCAAGAATGTTAAAAGAGAATAAAGAATTTGCAGATGCTTGAAATCCGAAATAAAACTAGAATTTGCTGGAAACACTCATATGTCAGGCAGCATCTGTTGAAGGAGAAGCTGTTAACATCTGCAATCTTTCCTCCTTCTGCTTGCTATGTAAAATTAACTTGCTTTAAACATTAACTATTTCGTTTATTTGTCACATTTACATCAAAACCTACAGTGAAATGCATCATTTACATCAAAACAAATCAGCAGATATTTTACTGGGCAGCCCACAAGCATTGCCATGCTTGCAGCGCCAACATGATATGTCCAGAGCTCACTCACCTTAACTGTATGTTAACTCTGGAAAGTAGGAGGAAACTGGAGCACCCAGAAGAAATCCACACAGTCATGCGGAGAACGTGCAAACTCCTTACAGACAGTGATGTGCCACTGCTACACGACTATGCCACCTTTTACTCTATCTCCGTTTAGATGAAGAGTCCCGGACCTGAAATGTTAACTGTTTCTCTTTCCAAAGATGCTGCCTGACCTGCCGAACGTTTCCCATATTTTGGTTTAAGGTAAAAGGGATGCAGGAAGGAAGAACAGGAGTACTTCGAGATAAGCACTTCAAGAGAAGCAGCCATGAACTGGACAGTGGTTCCAAAGCCAAATAACTGCATAGGATGGAGATCAGATATACAAGCAGAAATCCTGCAAATACTCAGTGGACTGGACAGTATCTTTTGTAGCAGAGTCACAAAATGTGAGGGATAGCACTCGGTAAACACACTCCTTACACGCAAGCACATACACACACACACTGCCTTGTCATTCTGTTGTTGCACTGAGTGCGTACATTCCAAAGTCTTCCCCGCTATATTCTCATAAGAGGTCCTAAACCAAGCTGATGCACTCGGGTTGGCTTCATGGTGCCTTTTGCTGCCATATTGCCATAAACAGCAAGAATATTCCATTTCTTTAGGAATAGGATGTGTATATATTGTTTGTACACTGTATTTAAGGTAGGTACACCTCTTTATTTTGTAATACGATTGTACCTATGTTGTGGGGTGCTTACTTAACACCCATTACGCTGCTGGCTTTTAGGAAAGCAATGAAGGTCTTCCATCTCTGTCTGTAGAAAAGGATTCTCTTTCCGTAACAATTGGTTTTTAGTCACTCAGGATTGTTAGCCCTGAGCTGAACTCTGATCCTGTAGACTGGTAGACCACTCTTAGTCTGGCCTTTACTCTTTAACCTATTTGGCATGGGTGACCCTATCAAGAGACAAAGTACTAGGCCCTGAGTCCAGCCAACAAAGCTCTCTGGGTCATTGGGGTACATACTCCTCCAATCACTACGACAAGGTTGTAGTCCCCTTGGAGGCTTGTGGATTGCGTCATATTCTGATTCATGTGTAGTCTTAAGTTATCTTTGTGAGTAATTAAAGATGCTATGTCCTAGTACCAAATAAAAAGGAGCCTAGCGGAGCTACCAGGAGTTCCTACTGGACAAA
Source organism: Mobula hypostoma (assembly GCF_963921235.1). Classification (NCBI taxonomy): domain Eukaryota; kingdom Metazoa; phylum Chordata; class Chondrichthyes; order Myliobatiformes; family Myliobatidae; genus Mobula; species Mobula hypostoma. The sequence goes on from NC_086103.1 coordinate 174,310,624, forward strand.
AATAGTATGGAGCTATCATGGAGTTTTCTGGTAGATACCTCTTTGAAAATATTAGCTGTTTTCTTTTGACTATTTTCATAAGTTTGATTTTTGATACACCTAATAAATGTAAGTGTTAAGCAACTCCAGCTATTTTTTCTCTGGTCATAACCCATGATCCAATACAAGGCTATGAAAAATTGAAGCAAAATTTGGCTATTTGATGCCTCTCCCTGTTCTGACATTGTACAAGATCTTATCTGATCTTTTAACTCAGCACCATATTCCTACATTGACCATCAGTTTTTGCCAGGATACTGACTCACCAGCGGTTGGACTTTCCAGATCCAGGTGTATTTTTACTACAATCAATCGAAACACCTTGACTGCACACAGGTGATCTTCATTTAACTCATTATGTGATTTCTGAAACCAATTGGCTGCACCAGCAATGATTTGGTGTGTCATATTACAAAGTAAATGGCAGGATACTTGGTAGTGTGGAGGAGCAGAGGGCTCTGGGGGTACATGTCCACAGATCCCTGAAAGTTGCCTCACAGTTGGATAGGATAGTTAAGAAAGCTTATGGGGTGTTAGCTTTCACAAGTTGAGGGACAGAGTTTAAGAGTTGTGATGTAATGATACAGCTCTATAAAACTCTGGTTAGGCCACACTTGGAGTATTGTATCCAGTTCTGGTTGCCTCACTATAGGATGGATGTGGAAGCATTGGAAAGGGTACAGAGGAGATTTATCAGCTGCCTGGTTTAGAGAGTATGCATTATGATCAGAGATTAAGGGAACTAGGGCTTTACTCTTTGGAGAGTAGGTGGATGAGAGGAGACATGATAGAGGTGTACAAGATAATAAGAGGAATAGATAGAGTGGATAGCCAGTGCCTCTTCCCCAGGGCACCACTGCTCAATACAAGAGGGCATGGCTTTAAGGTAAGGGGTGGGAAGTTCAAGGGGGATATTAGAGGTAAGTTTTTTACTCAGAGAGTGGTTGATGTGTGAAATGCACTGCCTGATTCAGTGGTGGAGGCAGATACACTAGAGAAGTTTAAGAGATTACTAGACAGGTATATGGAGGAATTTAAGGTGGGGGGTTATATGGAAGGCAGGGTCAGAGGGTCGGCACAACATTGTGGGCCAAAGGGCCTGTACTGTGCTGTACTATTCTATGTTCTTTATTAAAGGTGGGGGGGGGGGAATACTTATGAAATCAATTATTCTGAGTTTTATATTTGTCATTAATTTCGATCACTTTGTAGAGATCTGTTTCCACTTTGACACAAAAGAGTCTTTTTCTGTTGATCAGTGTCAAAAAAGCCAAATTAAATACACTGTGATTCAATGTTGTAAAACAATAAAACACAAAAACTTCCAAGGGGTTGGATATAGGGGTTTTATAGGGACTGTATAAATATATATATAACTTTTGCACAGTACTGTACCTCTATCAATCTCCTATGTTCAAGGAATTGGGAAGAGAATTCTAAGGATGCACTTCACTCTGAAGAAACTTCTCTCAGTTCTGATTTTTGATGTCCCCTCCTCTCAGAACTGATCCCTTACAGAGAGAGCATAAATCTTGGTTCTGGATACCCCAGCCAGGAGAAACATAATTCCAGCGTTTTCCTGGCTCAGCCCTATTAGAATTTTACAGGATTTATGATCTTATTTCATTCTTCTGAACCCTGGAGGGTGAAGTCCCAAGCAATGTGGATCTGTTCTCTGTAAGCAGAGATAATGTTTTAGGATGATGAATCTTTGCCAGAACTCACTGTGATCTTGGCTCTTCTCCATTTCTGGCACTCAATCTTTTTAATGTTATTATTTTATCAGTCAATCTATTGAACTCCCGTCCCTGCTTTGTTAATGGAGACATTAACCATGAGTATTGCACATAGAATTGTGCCTGCTCTGAAATATTTGGAAAGTAACGTCTTAAGAATGAAGCAAGTAATTGCATGTTAAACATTAGTACAGTTGTACTAAATATAAACTGAATGGAATGGATAGTTGTAAATTAACCCCAGAATTCTAAAGCAGGGGCTTTATAAAGCATTGGTCATAATACACTTGGAGTATTGAAAGCAGTTTTGGGCCCTTTGTCTAAGAAAGGACATGCTGGCATTGGAGAGGGCCTAGAGGAGGTTCATGAGAATGATCCCAGAAATGAAAGAGTTAATGTCTGAGGAGCATTTTTTGGTTCCGTGACTGTTCTCATACAGTTTAAAGTAATGAGGGAAGGGCATCTCATTGAAACCTATCAAATATTGAAAGGCCTGGAGAGAATGTTTCTTATAGTGGGGGTGTCTAGGACCAGAAGGCACCACCTCAAAATAGAAGGTAGTTCTTTTAAGAACAGAGATGAGTAGGAATTTCTTAAGGCAGAGTGTGGTGAATCTGTGGAATTGCTACAGACTGCTGTAGAGACCAAGCCTTTGGGTGTATTTGAAGTGGAGATTGATAGGCTCTTGATTAATAAGGGTGCCAAAGGTTATGGGAAGAAGGCAGGAGAATGAGGTTGGGATGGATATAAAAATCAGCCATGATGGAACGGAGGAGCAGACTGGATAGGCTGAATGGCCTAGTTCTGCTATGTCTATAGTCTTATGGGATTCTTTCCCTTAATTTTGTCCTCTCCTCACTTCTCCATCTTTACAATGTTGCTTTGAATGGAAGGCCCCTGTGAGATCATTTGGGTGTATTGGACCCTCTCTCTGAGCAAGTTTCCAATCACCTGCCTTAGGTGAAATTGAATCAAAGCTTGTTTCAAGAAGAAGAATTAAGTTTATGATCACTGACTTAGCCTCTCAAAGCCCAACCCTATGTCGCCATCATGAGAGGCTGGCCAGCAGGGTTTAGGTGAAACTGTACAGGCCAATCAATGGATGCAATAGACTGCAGAAACATTGAGGAAATCCAACCATGCCATCAGCTTTGGACGATGGAGACAGGTGGTCAGCGATGGTCTATGCTACACCGGGAGCTAAAGGCCCAAGTAAATAAACACTGTTTTGTGAAATTTGTTCTTTTACAGTGGCAGTACATTTCAAAGTCATAAATTTTTATAAATAATAAAAAAGTGTAAATAATGGAATAATGAAATAGGTTCATGGACCAACCAGAAATTAGATGAAGAGGATAAGATTTTTCTGGATTGTTGAATGTGAGTCTTAGATTAACATAGGAGATTAGTGGGCAAAATTGGAGCACATGGTATTGGGGGCAGGGTGCCGACATGGATAGAAATTTGGCTGGCAGACAGGAAACAAAGAGTAGGGATTAACGAGTCCCTTTCAGAATGGCAGGCAGTGACTAGTGGGGTACTGCAAGGCTCGGTGCTGGGACCGCAGCTATTTACAATATACATTAATGATTTAGATGAAGGGGTTAAAATTAACATTAGCAAATTTGCAGATGACACAAAGCTGGGTGCATGTTCCAGATGGTGGGGTTCTCAATGATGGACCTGCCTTCTTCAGACACTGCCTGTTGAAGGTATCTTCAATGGTGTCGAGGGTTGTGCCTGTGATGAAGCTGGCTGAGGTTGCATCACTCTGCAGCCTCCTGTGAGGAAAAGGTACTGCAGTGACTCTACCAATTTGAAGTTTGAGGAGATTTGTTACGTCACCAAAGACTCTAGCAAATTTCTACAGATGTACCGTGGAGAACATTTTGACTGGTCACATCCCAGTCTAATATGGAGGCTGTGATGCAAAAGATTGGAAGAGGTGAAGCTTATTGGCCTTAGGAGCATCTTAAAATAAGAAGGATTCTTAGGATAGTTATTGTCACTTCAGCATTTCTTTTTGTATCACACGCACAAAATGCTGGAAGAACTCAGCAGGATCTTGGTATGAAACTCTGTTCATTCCTCTCCATAGATGCTGTGTGACCTGCTGAGTTCCTCTGGCATTTGTTTGTGTGTTACTCAAGATTTCCAGCATCTGCAGAATCTCTTTTGTGTCTCTTTTTGCACTGATTCAGTTTGTACGACTAAACTTTGCACCATTCTACTGTTTTGCGCTCATAGCTGTACCTATAATCGTATAATTACCATGTGAGCTTCACATGAGCAAGTATTTTTATTGCACCATGATGGACGTGAAAATACAGCTTTCTTGTTTCTCAGTGTGGTTGGGCCTCTGAGTGCCTGGGCCATAAATGATCTTGACAGTACTGAGGAATCTGCATGTGTCACGCTTATTGGCAAGTTGCTTCAGCTGTCAACTAGTGGAACTCCCTTCCCTCCTCTTGTCTTCACCCTGCTCCCCCCCCCCAATGGAGAAGCCTGAAGGATCTAAGCTCCATGCCAAGCAGATCCAAATTAATGAGAAAATAGATGACTTTTCCCCATAGGAATAATAGGTCCTGAATCCTTCATTGGAATATTCTGATCAATACAATCTGATCACATTTATTATGCCCTCCCTAATTGGCCACAATAAATTCCCTCCTCATTCAATCAAAAATTTAAACAAATTGGTCATTGTAAATTGCCCGTGATCAGGTTTGAGTTCATTGGGGATGTAGGGGCATCGCAGGGGCGACTTGGCTCAACAGTCAGGAAGGGCCTACTTTGCATTGTATTGCTAATTAACAATAATAAAATAAAACTACAAATTAAGTCAATTTAGTATAATAAACATTTTTTTAGTGTTCAAATGCATTTTTTATTTTTTAATTTTTTGATTTATTGAGATAGAACATGGAATTGTTGCAATGGACGAGGCAAACCCAAACGCAGGACACAGGCACGGAGATTGAGTTAGGATGCAGACACGGGTGTGAGCATTGAACGACAAACAGGAGGGAGTGCAGGAAAGCAGGAGGCAGGCAGTACTTATCTTGACACAGAGCAAAGAAGGGAAAACGGCAGACAAAACTCTTCTTAGCATGGAGAGACGGAGTTACACGGGTAAACCTTGGTGCTGAAGTAAAACTTAGAATACTTATCTTGACATGGAGAGACTAAGTTTCACAGGTAAACCTCGGAACTGGAGTAGAACTTAGAAAACCTATCTTGACACGGAGAGACTGAGTTTAACAGTTAAATCTCGGTACTGAAGCAAAACTTAGAACTCACAATTCTAAGCGGCCGGGAAACATTTCTTACCACACTGGCAAAACCAACGATCTGGCAACTAGTGGGTGCAAAGCCAGGGTTCTTATGCTGCAGGACTTGATGAAAACCAGGTGTGCCACCATCAAAGGAAATTAGAAGAAAATGGGGAATTAACGGTCGGAACCATGGCACAATCAAAGGGAACTAGAAGAAAATGGGGAATTAACGGTCAGGACCATGACAGGAATAGGCCCTTCTGGCCTTTCCAGCCATGCCACCCAGCAATCCCACAATTTAATTCTAGCCTATCATGGGACACTTTAACCTACCAACCGGTATGTCTTTGGATTGTGGGAGGTAATCGGAGTGCCTGGAGGAAACCTGGAGAAGGGCAGGGAAAGGAAGAGGATGGCAGCAGTGATAGGGGACTCTATAGTTGGGGGGCAGACAGGCGATTCTGTGGACGCAGGAAAGAAACACGGATGGTGGTTTGCAGGTGCCAGGGTCCAGGATGTTTCTGATCGCATCCATGATATCTTGAAGCGGGAAGGTGAACAGCTGGAGGTCATTGTACATATTGGTACCAATGACATCGGTGGGAAAAGGGAGGAGGTCCTGAAAGCAGACTACAGGGAGTCAGGAAAGAAGCTGAGAAGCAGGACCTCTAAGGTAGTAATCTCGGGAGTATAGGGATAGAGTGAGTTGGAAGGTAAATCTGTGCCTGAGGGATTGGAGCAGGGGGCAGGGATTCAGATTTCTGGATCATTGGGACCTCTTTTGGGACAGGCATGACCTGTACAAAAAAGACAGGTTGCTCTTGAATCTGAGTGGGACCAATATCCTGGCAGGAAGATTTGCTAAGGCTCTTGGGGAGAGTTTAAACTAGAATTGCTAGGGGTTGGGAACCGAACTGAAGAGACGGCGGAAAGGGTAGTTGGCCCACAAATAGAGAAAGCTTGTAGGCAGTCTGAGAGGGAGGATAGGCAGGTGATAGAGAATGAATGCGCTTAGACTGATGGTTTGAGATGTGTCTATTTTAATGCAAGGAGCATCATGAACAAAGTGGATGAGCTTAGAGCGTGGATCAGTACTTGGAGCTATGACGTTGTGGTCATTACAGAGACTTAGATGGCTAGGGACAGGAATGGCTACTTAGAGTGCCAGGCTTTAGATGTTTCAGAAAGAATAGGGATGGAGGCAAAAGAGGTGGGGGCGTGGCACTGCTGATCAGAGATAGTGTCACGGCTGCAGGAAAGGAGGAAGTCATGGCGGGATTGTCTACTGAATCTCTGAGGGTGGAAGTTAGAAACAGGAAGGGATCAATAACTCTACTGGGTGTTTTTTATAGACCACCCAATAATATCAGGGACATCAAGGAGCAGATATTGAGACATATTCTGGGACAGTGCAGTAATAACAGGGCTGTTGCAAGGGGTTTAGATGGGGTGGAGTTTGTTAGATGTGTTCAGGAAGGTTTCCTGACACAGTATGTAGGTAAGCCTACAAGAGGAGAGGCTGTACTTGATCTGGTACTGGGAAATGAATCTGGTCAGGTGTCAGATCTCTCAGTGAGAGCATTTTCGAGATAGTGATCACAATTCTATCTTCTTTACCATAGCATTGGAGAGGGATAGGAACAAACAGGTTAGGAAAGCGTTTAATTGCAGTCAGGGGAAACATAAAGATATCAGGTAGGAAATTGGAAACATAAAGAGAGAACAGATGTTCTCAGGGAAATATACAGCAGAAATGTGGCAAATGTTCAAGTGATATTTGTGTGGCGTTCCGCATAGGTACAGGGAACAGGGAAAGGATGGTGGGGTACAGGAACTGTGGTGTACAAAGGTAGTTAAAAATCTAGTCAAGAGGAAAAGCTTACGAAAGGTTCAAAAAACTAGGTAATGATAGAGAGCTAGAAGATTATAACGCTAGCAGGAAGGAGCTCAAGAAAGAAATTAGGAGAGCCAGAAGGGGCCATGAGAAGGCCTTGGAGAGCAGGATTAAGGAAGACCCCAAGGCATTTTACAAGTACTGTATGCAAAGAGCAAGAGGATAAGACAAGAGAATAGGACCAATCAAGTGTGGCAGTGGAAAAGCGTGTATGGAACCGGAGAAGGTAGCAGACGTACTTAAGAGTGCTTTGCTTCAGTATTCACTAAGGAAAAGGACCTTGGCGATTGTAGGGATGACTTACAGTGGACTGAAAAGCTTGAGCATATAGACATTAAGAAACAGGATGTGCTGGAGCTTTTGCAAAGCATCAAGTTGGATAAATCACTGGGACCGGACGAGATATACCCCAGGCTACTGTAGGAGGTGAGGAAGGAGATTGCTGAGCCTCTGGCAGTGATCTTTACATCATCAATAGGGACGGGGGAGGTTCCGGGGGATTGGAGGGTTGCAGATGTTGTTTCCTTATTCAAGAAAGGGAGTAGAGATAGCCCAGGAAATTATAAATCAGTGAGTCTTACTTCAGTGGTTGGTAATTTGATGGAGAACATCCTGAGAAGCAGGATTTATGAACATTTGGAGGGCATGATATGATTAGGAATAGTCAGCATGGCTTTGTCAAAGGCAGGTCGTGCCTTACGAGCCTGATTGAATTTCTTGAGGATGTGACTGAACACATTGATGAAGGTAGAGCAGTGAATGTAGTGTGTATGGATTTTAGCAAGGCATTTGATAAGATGCCCCATGCGAGGCTTATTGAGAAAGTAAGGAGGTATGGGATCAAAGTGGACCTTGCTTTGTGGATCCAGAACTGGGTTGCCTACAGAAGGCAAAGAGTGGTTGTAGACAGGTCATATTCTGCACAGAGGCTAGTGACCAGCGGTGTGCTTCAGGGATCTGTTCTGGGACCTGTACTCTTTGTGATTTTTATAAATGACCTAGATGAAGAATTGGAGGGATGGGTTAGTAAATTTGCTGATGACACAAAGGTTGGGGGTGTTGTGGATAGTGTGAAGGACTGTCAGCTGTTACAGTGGGACATCGATAGGATGAAAAACTGGGCTGAGAAGTGGCAGATGGCGTTCAACCCAGGTAAGTGTGAGGTGGCTCATTTTGGTAGGTCAAAATGATGGCAGAATATAGTATTAATGGTAAGACTTTTGGCAATGTGAACAATCAGAGGGATTTTGGGGTCCAAGTCCATAGGACACTCAAAGCTGCTGTTCAGGTTGTCAGTCAGTCAGTCAGTCATTGGGTGCCGTCCCGAATCCGGGGTTGGTGGCTATGCACCTCCATCTTCTTCAATCTTGCGACAGCACCGAGTACAGCCTCTCCTCCAATTTGGTCTTGCTGGCCATCTTGGAACCGCCCCCGCCGAACTCAAGCCCGAGGTTGTGTCGGCCTCCAGCCGCGGCCGCTTCTTCGAGCTCGGCCCTTCCTTAGGCAGGGGCCTTGGGCAGGTCCAGGCACATGGTGCAGCGCCCAAGTTCATCATGTCTCTTCTAACTAGGTGCATTGCACACGATTTGTAGATATGTGGTGAGGCTTTAATCTCTTCCACGGAAGATGGCCATTGGTTCACAAGGAGCTCATCCGCCCTTTGTCAGGTCTTGCTTTTTTTTTCAGTCCTGCTGGGTGTCCTCACACCCTCCTCATCAGGCTAAGTCCGGTGGGGGAGCCGGCCCAAGTTGCCGACCACTTGACCACGGCCCCCTGTTGAGCTCCCGCCGCCCGCCAAATCTCTCTGAGCATCCGGTGCCTGACCGAAAACCATGGCTGAGCGGCTGGCGACCAATACAGAAGTTCAGGTTGACTCTATGGTTAATATGGCCTTCATCAACCATGGGATTGAGTTCAAGAGTCAAGAGGTCATGTTACAGCTATATAGGACTCTGGTCAGACCCCACTTGGAGTACTATGCTCAGTTCTGGAAGGATGTGGAAACCATAGAAAGGGTGCAGGAGAGATTCACAAGGACGTTGCCTGGGTTGGGGAGCATGCCTTATGAGAATGGGTTGAGTGAACTTGGCTTTTTCTCCTTCAGTGACGGAGGATGAGAGGTGACCTGATAGAGGTGTATAAGGTGATGAGAGGCGTTGATCATGTGGATAGTCAGAAGCTTTTTCCCATGGCTGAAATGGCTAAATGAGAGGGTACAGTTTTAAGGTGCTTGGAAGCAGGTACAGAGGAGAAGTCAGGGGTAAGTTTTCTATGCAGAGAGTGGTGAGTATGTGGAATGGTGATGGCGGTGGAGGCAGATACAATAGGGTGTTTTAAGAGGCTCCTGGATAGGTACATGGGACTTCGAAAAATAGAGGGCTATGGGTAACCCAAGGTAATCTCTAAAGTAAGGACATATTCGGCACAGCATTGTGGGGCGAAGGGCCTGTACTGTGCTGTCGGTTTTCTATGTTTCTATGAAATCTACAAGGTCACGAACAGACGAACAATCTCCTTACAGGCAGTACTGGGAATTGAACCTGGGTCGCCTATACTGTAAGGTGTTGTGCTAGCCACTATGCTACTTCGCCACTCCCACGGTAGCAAAGAGGTTACTACAAGGCTTGCTAAGGCTGGCAACGAGCTTGAAGAGATTTGGTCCACCACCAAAAACTCCAGCAAACTTCTATAAATGTACTGTGGAGAGCATTCTTACTGGTTGTATCACTGTCTGGTATGGAGGCTCCAATGCACGGGATTGAAAGAGGCTGCAGAGGGTTATAGACCCATGAACACTAGCCATTCTACCACTGAGGACATCTTCAAAAGGTAGTACATCAAGAAGGTGGGCATCATTGAGGACCCTCACCATGTAACACATGTCCTCTTCTCATTACGACCATGGAACAGGAGAATAGGGGTCTTCGTACCATCCACTGGGGACATTTATCAGCAGCGCTGTGATTTCAGGGCCCTTAAAATTATCAAGGATCCCACCCGTCCATCTGCATCCTCTGACCTTCTACCATCAGGCAGGACACTCTGGTGCATAAGGGCAAGAATGGCCAGGATGGGAAACAGTTATTTCCCTCAGGCCATTAGGCTTCTGAACTCCCTGCTGCATCACATTCAAAGTGTCACTGGTTAATATGTTCTGTACTCTACAATATTTAAATTATGTACTCTATTTTTGTTTATTCTGCATGATTCATTTGTAGATAACTAAAAAGGCAATACGGGGAGAAAAGATGAGGTACGAAGGTAAGCTAGCCAAGAATATAAAGGAGGATAGTAAAAACTTCAGGTATGTGAAGTGGAAAAAATTAGCTAAGACCAAAGTTGAGCCCTTGAAGACAGAAATTGGTGAAATTATTATGGGGGACAAGGAAATTGTCAGTTGAACAGGTACTTTGGATCTGTCTTCACTAGGGAAGACACAAACAATCTCCCAGATGTAATAGTGGCCAGAGGACCTAGGGTAATGGAGGACCTAAAGGAAATTCACATTAGGCAGAAAATGGTATTGGGTAGACTGATGGGACTGAAGGCTGATAAATCTCCAGGGCCTGATGGTCTGCATCCCAGGGTACTTAAGGAGGTGGCTCTAGAAATAGTGGACGCATTGGTAATCATTTTCCAATGTTCTATAGATTCCTGAGGATTGGAGGGTCGCTAATGTTATCCCACTTTTTAAGAAAGGAGGGAGAGAGAAAGCAGGGAATTATAGACCAGTTAGCCTGACATCAGTGGTGGGGGAGATGCTGGAGTCAATTATAAAAGATGAAATAGCGGCACATTTGGATAGCAGTAAAAGGATCGGTCCCAGTCAGCTTGGATTTACAAAGGGGAAATCATGCTTGACTAATCGTCTGGAATTTTTTGAGGATGTAACTATGAAAATGGACATGGGAGAGACAGTGGATGTAGTGTACCTGGACTTTCAGAAAGCCTTTGATAAGGTTCCACATAGGAGATTAGTGGGCAAAATTAGAGCACATGGTTTTGGGGGTAGGGTACTGACATGGATAGAAAGTAGAGTAGGGATTAACGGGTCCCTTTCAGAATGGCAGGCAGTGACTAGTGGGGTACTGCAAGGCTCGGTGCTGGGACCGCAGCTATTTACAATATACATTAATGACTTAGATGAAGGGATTAAAAGTAACATTCGCAAATTTGCAGATGACACGAAGCTGAGTGGCAGTGTGAAATGTGAGGAGGATGTTATGAGAATGCAGGGTGACTTGGACGGGTTGGGTGAGTGGGCAGATACATGGCAGATGCAGTTTATTGTGGATAAATGTGAGGTTATCCACTTTGGTGGCAAGAACAGGAAGGCAGATTACTATCGGAATGGTGTCAAGTTGGGAAAAGGGGAAGTACAACGAGATCTAGGTGTCCTTGTTCATCAGTCACTGAAAGTAAGCATGCAGGTACAGCAGGTAGTGAAGAAAGCTAATGGCATGTTGGTCTTCATAACAAGGGAAGCTAAGTATAAGAGGAAAGAAGTCCTTCTGCAGCTGTATAGGGCCCTCGTGAGACCACACCTGGAGTACTGTGTGAAGTTCTGGTCTCCAAATTTGAGGAGGGAGATTCTTGCTATTGAGGGAGTGCAGCATATGTTCACGAGGTTAATTCCCGGGATGGCAGGACTGTCATATGTTGAAAGATTGGAGCGACTGGGCTTGTATACACTGGAATTTAGAAGGATGAGAGGGGATCTGATTGAAAATTATAAGATTATTAAGGGATTGGACATTCTAGAGGCTGGAAACATGTTCCCGATGTTGGGGGAGTCCAGAACCAGAGGCCACAGTTTAAGAATAAGGGGTAGGTCAATTAGAACGGAGTTAAGGAAAAGTTTTTCACACAGCGAGTTGTGGATCTGTAGAATGCTCTGCCTCAGAGGGCAGTAGAGGCCGATTCTCTGGATGCTTTCAAGAAAGAGTTAGATAGAGCTCTTAAAGATAGTGGAGTCAAGGGATATGGGGAGAAGGCAGGAATGGGGTGCTGATTGTGGATGATCAGCCATGATCACAGTGAATGGCGGTGCAGGCACGAAGGGCCGAATGGCCTACTCCTGCACCTATTGTCTATTATTCAATTCTTCCTTCCCTAAGTTATTGTGTGTTGTATGTGAGTTATATGCATTACTGTGCTTTATGCCTCAGTACAGAGAAATGTTGTCTCGTTTGGTGATATTAATGTAATATTGCTAAATGACAATAAACTTGACTTGACTTGACTTGACTGGACTTGAAGACCCACACTCAATGTTTTACAAACATCTTCTTCTCCACCACTATCAGATTTCTGAATAGTCCATGAATTCATAAACACTACCCCATGATTGGAGGAAAGGGGATATCAGAGGTAAGTTTTTTACACACTGATTGGTGCCCTACCAGGGAAAGTGATAAAGACAGTTACATTAGGGATATTTAAGATAGACACATAGATAATAGAAAAATGGAGGGCTATGTAGGAAGGAAGGATTATGATCTTTTAATTTTTTAATGTCGGTCGCATCCGGAATTTTTCCGGGTAGCGGACGACTTCCTCCCACGCCATTCTGACGTAGTTGGAATTCGTGTACGGGGCAAGTTGCAGCAGTGGTTTGCCATTGCCTTCTGCTGGGTGAGTTTTTTTTTCAAAGAGATCACCAGCTCTTAACCCCGCATGGATGGAAAGCGTGCCAGGGGGAGCCGGCTGGGTCGGAACTTCGGAACCTCCGCCCCGCAGTCCAGCGCTGATGCCACGATGCCACCAGCCAGTTCGTGATCTTAGAGTAGGTTAAATGATCAACACAGCATCGTGGCCTGAAGGGCACGTACTGTGATGTAGTTTGTCATGTTGTATGTTTTCTGTCTTGAAGATATTCCTTAACATGTTTTTTTAATGCTGGTTTTTACACATGTTGATTTAGTTCGGACATTGAGAAAATGATGCTAGATGATGTTTCATCCAACTGGCATTGACTAGCTGCCTGCTTGAGCATACTGGAGGATCTGCTCAGTGCTTGGCAGATCTAATAGTCAAGAATTGACATATTTCTCCCACCTACTGATCCCTCCTGGGCAGCCCTCCAGCTGTGTATCAAGCTGAACAAAGCTGTGAGCATCCAATGAACTCATGGAAATAAGAAGGACAAGCTGTATTGTACAAGGCTGAAGCAATGTTGGGACTAATAGTGCATTCCAAATATTCCACGGCTTTCCTTAGTAAATTGGTTTACAATACCGAGGTACAGTGGAAAAACTTCGCTTTGCATACCATCCATATTATGAGGAGAATGGATAGGGAAAATGCAAGCAGGCTTTTTGCCCTGAGGTTGGGTGGGACCACCGGTCATGGGTTAAAGGTGAAAGGTTAAACATTTAAGGGGAAGCTACTTCACACAGAAGTTGTGAGACTGTGGAACGAGCTGCCAGCACAAGTGGTTCCTGTGGGCTAAATTTCAATGTTTAAGAGAAGGTTGGATAGATACATGAATGGTAGGGATGTGGAGGGCGATGGTCTTGGTGCAGGTCACTGGATGTAGGCAACTTGAATGGTTTTGGCATGGACTAGATGGACTGAAGGGCCTGTTTCTGTGCTGTACTTTGCTATGATTCTATTTAGATTATTTCATTACAAAGGTACCATAGTGGTTAGTGGGACACTATTACAGCTTGGGGCATTGGAGTTCAGTGTTCAGTTCTGGTGCCGCCTGTAAAGCATGTCCTTCCTATTTCCATAAGCTGGTTTGAGGCTCTCGACTGTGTTCAGCTGCTGGAAAATATCTTACAAAAGTAGTTCAATGGATTCTAGCTAAAAGATCACGTTTAAAATTTACAATACCTTCCACTAGCCTTCTTAAACAAGCTATCCTCAGTTTATTTCTCCTCCCCATGAATGCTTGGGTTTCCTTCAGGTGCTCCAGTTTCCTGTCATAGTCCAAAGATGTACTAGTTAGTCGATTAATAGGTCAGTGTAAATTGTCCTGGGATTAAACTGGGGTTAAGTAAGCGTGTTGCTTGGCGGTGCGGCTCGTTGGGCTGGGAGGGCCAATTCCACGCTGTATCTCCTAATAAATAAATTACCAACGATGTGTTAAGGTAGTAAGAGGGAAATCAATAAAAGATTCCAAAGAAAGTGCTACAGTTACAAAGAAAGTTCAAGTTCAAAGTATATTTATTATCTAAGTATATATACATCACCATGTATTACCTTGCAGACACTTACAGGGAAATAAAGAAATACAAAGGAATTATAAAAAACTATGCATAAACATAGTGCAGTGCAAGTAGACTATAAGGTGCCAAGCCACAACAAGACAGATTGTAAGGTCAGGAGTCCATCATTTCACAGCAGGGGCCCATTTATCACCTTTTGTTAGCAGGATAGAAGCTACTCTTGAATTTGTACGCACTTGCTTTTTGTATCTTCTGTCTGTTGTCTTCAGCTACATGGGATGTACCTGCCTAAGTCTGATCACTTAATGTCTCTGAATTGTTTGGCGATAATGTTTAAGAGGACAACCTAGGGATCTCCAAACTTGTCTTTATTGCTAGGTTTGTAGACAATACGAAGATAGGTGGAGGGGCAGGTAGTGTTAAGGAAGCAGAGAGGCTACTGAAGGATTTAGACAGAGTAGGAGAATGGGCAAAGAAGTGGCAGATAGAATACAGTGCCGGGAAGTAAATGGTCATGCACTTTGGTAGAAGAAATAAGAAGGTGGGCTATTTTCTAAATGGAGAGAAAACAGAAAAATCTGAGGCGCAAAGGGATTTTGGAGCCCTTGTGCAGGATTCCCTAAAGGGTAATGTAACTCTCAATTTGGCTAGTGGCTTAACCTAGGGGAATACAGTGCTCGGCCCAGCCAAATTTAAGAAATCTTGTTTAGGTGGATGCTGCACGATGTGTCCCCATTACGACTCAGTACCATGAAATAACAAAACAACGCAATATGCAATTAAGTGATTTAGCTTTATAATTCTTAATTTGACTAGTAAAGAAACAAGAAAGAAAAGGATCCATTCTCATGAAACAGTGCAACGCTGGAGCTCATGATTGTGTTCATTTGTTCCCTGTTGACCTCCTCCGGGTGTAGTCGACCCTTGGACACTCGGTCCTCCTCCACTACTCTGGCAGTGTACCAACTCTCTCCATTCACGTCTTCTCTCCTCATCTTTCCCTGGCAAAAGACCATGAAATCCCTGCTCCCAGACCCACAAGAAAGAACAACATCCCGCTCATTGGCTAGCCTACATTCCAAAGCCCCTGTTATCTGTAGTTATAACCCAAACATTGCTGCTACAGGGAAACCATTACCTTAGCAGTGAAACATTACAGAGAGGCCATTACATTAGCAGTGAAATCTTACAGTGCGTTACAGTAACTTGATGTTAGCATGCACTCAGGAAGACTAGAATATACAAGCAATGATGTATTGTTGAGTCTTTATAAGTCACTGGTGAGGCCTCGCTTGGAGTTTTGTGAGCCATTTTGGGCCCCTTATCTAAGAAAGGATGTCCATTTAGACTGGAGATGAGGAGGAATTTCTTTAGCCAGAGAGTGGTGAACCTGTCGAATTCTTTCCCACAGGTGGCTTTGGAGGCCAAGTCATTGGGTATATTTAAGGCAGAGATGATAGATTCTTGATTATTCAGGGCATGAAGGGATACGGGGGGTGGGGGGCGAAGGCAGGTGATTGGGGTGAGAGGGAAATGGATGAGCCATGATGAAATGGCGGAGCAGACTCGATGAGTCAAATGGCCTAACACTGTTCCTATATCTGATGTTCTTATGGAACACATGACTGACAAGTGATTGCTTAATTACATTCACCAACTGTATGAGTATTTCATTTATTCATTGACCCTCTATAATTTAGTTTCATATGTTCAAAGTATTTATTTATTTTGTGTTTAAGTTTTAAAATTATGGGATGTATGGTCGAGTAGCACTATTATGTGCTAGGGAGACGCGTTCAATTACTGACTTTGTTGTAAGGAGTTTGTATGTTCTCCCTGTGACCATGTGGATTTCCTCCAGGAGCTCTGGTTTCCTTCCACAGTCCAAAGATGTATGGGTTAGGGTTAGTAAGTTCTGGGCATGCTATATTGGTGTTGGAAACATGGGGACGCTTGCACATCCGCAGATTGTGTTGGTCATTGGCGTGAACAATGCATTTCACTATATGTTTCAATGTTTCAAGGTATATATGACAAATAAAAATCCATCTTAAAAATGATCTGGTTCATTAATGCCCTAAAGGGAGGAAATCTGCCCTCATTACATGGTCTTTATGTGACTCCAAACTCACCAGAATGGTTAATTAGTAACTGATTCAGGGACAATGAGTGAGGGGCAAAAATTCTAGCATGTTACACCCCATAAGTACAATCACTAAAAGCTTACAAACTATACATAGAGCATAGAATGAAGCATGGTAGATTAATCAGTTCTTTTGGCGGCGTGGGCTCGAAGGCTCAGAGGCATTGTTGCATCTCTAAATAAATGAACAAAACAAAAATACTTGATTTCCATAACAATGCTAATGTTAGAGTGTTCCTGTTAAAATCCTCAACAACTGAATTTCTTCAAGAGCCGATGACCATTGCAGCATTAGGCCTTTCAGCCCATTGACTCTGTTCTATCATTCTATCATGGCTGATTCATTATCCCTCTCCACCATATTCTCCTATCTTCTCACCGTAACCTTAGATGCCTGTACGAATCAAGAACCTATCAACTGCTTTAAACATCCCCAACAACTTGGGCTCCACAGCTGTCTGTGTCAATGGTTCACCATCTTCTCACCTCTGTTCTAAAAGGATGCCTTTCCATTCTGAGGCTGTGCCCTCTGGTTCTAGACTCCCCCACTATAGGAAATATCCTCTCTATGTCCACTCTGTCTAAGGCTTTCAATATTTTAAAGGCTTCAATGAGAACCATCTTCTTTCTTCTGAACTCCAACGTGCACAGGCCCACAGCCATCAAGAACTTTTTCTGGATCTTCTTCAGTGCTAGCACTGGTCAAGGGCCCTAATATCACTGAGTTCATCAGGCCAGCAGGACCACTTTCCTCCCTGCATTTAGACCAGGTGTGTGTGCAGGGAAAGGAACTGAGGATGGTGACTCCAAACAGCTGGTTGGAGTCCGTCTGACCCTGTCCAAAAGTTGACCACTTTTGGAATAAGCTGCTGGCTCAGGCACGGGAGAACTGTTCACAAATTTTAATCAGGTTGTAGGCAAACATTTGAGTCGGATGCCAATACTCTCAGAAGGTGCACGCTGCTGGGAGTTATCAAGGCTAAACTGGACTCCTGGAATTACTTCAGATGGGTAGCGGATTGAAGACAGATTTTCAACTTAAAACAAAAACATCTGCAGGTGCTGGAATCAGGAAACAAAGACCTGGAAATGCTGGAACTCAGCAGATCAGACATCATTTGTGGAACGAGGAATAGAACTGACATCACAGGTTGTCAGATTCAAGGGTTAATTTTCAGGAATTGAGAATGGATCATAAAATTGCACAGGGAGTCACACATGGAAATGCCAGTGATCTCTCTCTCTCTCTCTCTCTGTTGCCTATTACATATCTGGCATTCATTTAGGGCAGCAATGTAGGTCCTCCGTCTCTGGCAGTGCTCAGGGCTTCCTTCATCATGTCAGTAGCTCAGTCATGCAAGTTCCAGGTGGAGATTCAGGAATACCCTGTCACTCAGGTGTAGAAGGATTCTTCATTGCCGTTTCTGTGAGTACATCATAGCCTGCTATGTCATGGTCCAGTCTGTGAAATCTGCATTCTGGTTCACGATCCCGTTCATCGATCCTTATTCCGGGATTTCCTGTTTTCCCTTGTTCCATTGGGTGCCTTAATTGAGGCACCTGATTCTCATTTTGGGCTGGCACATAAATAGCTCTGCAAACCAAGGATTCCCTGCTGGACTGTTCCCTTCCCATCCCCATCTGAATCCCTGACAGTTGAAAAATGATATCGTATCCGTTAAATACAGGCCATGGGCAATTCTGATTTGATGGAGACAGACGTGAAAGCACAGAGGAACATCTAGAGAAATTTCTGAAACACCAGTTCGCTGCTGTCGTTACTGTGCGGTTGGGAATCTTCCGGAGGGAAGGCCTCAAAATCCCCGGCTTTGCCTGCTGTTGGCGACAGAGATTGAGGTCGAATTGTTTGGACAGAGATGGCGCTCAGTACTCGGTGTCGGAGAGCTGATCGGAAGCTCGAAGTTTTTGGATGACTCAGAGTCAGACTGTGGTTGGGCATGGCAGGGACAGCTTTTCCTTCTCCCGTCTGCGTGAGATGTGGGACATTTGAGAGACTTTGAACTTTATACTGTGCTCATGGACTTCTTCATCAAGTTATGGTATCGTTGCACTGTTGTAACTATATGTTATAATTACAGTATATGGTTTTGTTAGTTTTTTCAGTCTTGGTCTGTCCTGTGTTTTGTGATATCACACCGGAGGAAATATTGTATCATTTCTTAATGCATGCATTACTAAATGACAATAAAAGAGGACTGCGTGTCTTCATAATCATACCTCGGCAAGTATCCTCAGCAGTCATCCTGGCCCTGCATCCAAGAAAGGGTCCTGGCCCTGCATTCCAAGAAGGAGTACCTCACCCAGCCCGGTGCTGGAGATTCCTTGCACAACCCTAGAGTACCTTGCCCAGCCCGGTGCTGAAGTTCCCTCATCCTGTCCAGGAGTCTCTCGTCTAGTCCAAGCCATTTCCAAGTACCTCGTCTAGTCCTAGCCACGTCCAAGTACCTCGTCTAGTCCTAGCCAAATCCTAGAACCTCATCTTATCCAAGTCAAGGCTTGTGTTCTCGTCCTATCCATGTGCCTCATCCTGTGCAGGAGTTCCACGTCCAGTCCTGTAGCCTAGCACGTCCAGTCCTGTAGCCTAGCACATCCAGTCCTGTAGCCACTTCTTGTCCTCACCTAGATCTGGGGTCCAAGCCTGAGTCAAGACCCAGGTTCCGGGCCCCTGTCCAGTCTCTGGTTCGGAGTCCTAGCCCAGGCTCCTAGCTCCTAGCTCCTAGTTCCAATTTCCTTGTCCTGGTCCCGCTTTCCTAGTCTTAATCCTAGCCCAGGCCTGGTGTCCTTGTCTCGTCCAGGGCTTGTGACCATGTCCAACGTTGTTTCTTCCTGACTCCCCTTGCTTTCTTGATAAACCTTGTCCTGTTCCTAGTACTTCAGTGTCTGTGTCTAGAATTTGAGTCCGCTCCCAACGCCACCTTATGACATGGTATAGAAACACCAATGCCTAAGAACAGAAAAGCCTGAAAAGGTGAGGAGTTCATCACTGGCAAAGCCTGCCCCACCATTAAGCACATCAACAAACAGCTTCCACAAAAAATCAGCATCCAACCTCAAGGACCCCCCTGCCACCCACCATCCAGGCCATGTTCTCATCTCACTGCTGCCATTGGGAAGGAGGTACAGGAGCCTTCAGTCCCACATCACCAGATTCAGGAACGATTATTACCTTTCAGCCATCAGGCTCCTGAATGAGTATGGCTAAATTCACTCAACTGAGCACCATAAGACCATAAGATATCTGAGCAGAATTAAGCCATTTGGCCATTAGAGGCTGCTCTGCCATTTTATCATGACTGATCCAATTTTCCTCTCAGCCCCAATTTCCTGCCTTCTCTGCATATCCCTACATGCTCTGACCAATCAA
This sequence comes from Mobula hypostoma, assembly GCF_963921235.1. Classification (NCBI taxonomy): domain Eukaryota; kingdom Metazoa; phylum Chordata; class Chondrichthyes; order Myliobatiformes; family Myliobatidae; genus Mobula; species Mobula hypostoma. Next base: position 174,330,268 of record NC_086103.1, read on the forward strand.
GAATCTATCAACCTCTGCCTTAAATATACATAAACGCTTGGCCTCCACAGCTGCTTGTGGCAAAGAATTCCAGATTCGCCACTCATTGGCTAAAGAAATTCACCCTCATCTCTATTCTGAAGCTACATCCTCTGGACTGAGACTCACCCACCATAGGACACATCCTCTCCACATCCACTCTATCAAGGCCTTTCATTATTCGAAGGATTTCAATGAGGTCACCACTCATTCTTCTGAATTCTACTGAATACAGGCCCAGAGCTGTCAAACGCTCTTCATATGACAAGCCATTCAATCCTGGAATCATTTTCGTGAACCTCCTTTGAACCCTCTCCAGTTTCAGCACATCCTTTTTAAGATAAGGGGCCCAAAACTGCTGACAATACTCCAAGTGAGGCCTCACCAGTGCTTTATATAGTAATGTCTCAACTTTACACCCTTGCTTTTATATTTCTAGTTCTCTTGAAATGAATGCGAACATTCCTCACCACAGACTAAACCTGCAAATTAACCTTTAGGGAATCCTGCACAAAGACCCAAATCCCTTTGCACCTCAGTTTTTTTGTATTTTCTATCCACTTAGAAAATTGTCAACCCTTTCATTTCTTCTACCGAAGTGCATGACCACTGACTTCCCGACACTCTATTCCATCTGCCTTTTCTTTACCCATTCTCCTCACCTGCCTAAGCCCTGTCATTGAACTAATCACTGACCACAGACCATGAACTCACTTTCAAGGCCTCTACAACTCATGTTCTTAGTATTCTTTACTTATTTTATTTGAACCATTCATCTCCTTTTCCAACTGTTCATTTGTCAGCCTTAGTGTGTAGTCTTTCATTAATTCTATAGTATTTCTCTATTCTACTGTGAGTGCCTGCAAGCAAATGTTTCTCAAGGTTGTATATGGTGACATATTTATATGTACTTTGATAATAAATTTACTTTGAACTAGTGGGTTAAATGGAGAGAAATCAACTATCGATTAGATGCAGACATTGATTAAAGTTAGCAACACAAGAAAATATGGAATCAGTAAGCCACCTTGTCTCTGTAATCCACCCTGGCATTCAATATTTTCAAGGCTGTTCTACCAGCCATCACTCCTTCACTTCTACAGATCCCCATGGTCCTGAGTACCCCGATCTTTCAAAAATTTACCTGCCTCCACTTTAATGACATCAATGGATCTGGGATTGAGAGAGTAAACAGCTTTAATTTCCTCGGCATCCACATCACCGAGGACCTCACGTGGTCTGTACAGACCAGCTGTGCGGTGAAAAAGGCACAACAGTGCCTCTTTCACCTCGGACGGTTGAGGAAGTTTGGTAAGAGCCCCCAAATTCTGAGAACTTTCCACAGGGGCGCAATTGAGAGCATCCTGACTGGCTGCATCACTCTTTGCTTATGTATAGTTTTTCATAAATTCTCAGAACCAGAATCAGAATTAGGTTTATTATCACCGGCATGTGTCATGAAGTTCTATTGTACTTCTTTATTTTCCTGCAAGCACATGCAAGAAAATGAATCTCAGGGTAATATATAGTGACACATATATACTTTGATAATAAATTTACTTTGAACTTTGCCTCTGTACCCCTCCCGTCCATGTACCTATCCAAACTTTCCTTAAATGTCGCAATTGTTCCTGTATTCACCACTTCCACTAGCAGTTCCTTCCACCCTCTGAGTGACGAAAATTCCTCCCAGATTCCTTTCACCTTTCACCCTTAACCCATGACCTCTTGTTCTAGAAACAAAGGATTCTGCACATACTGGAAATTTTGAATAACACACACAAAATTCTGGAGGAACTGAATAGGTCAGGCAACATCAATGGAAAGGAATAAAGAGTTGACATTTCGGGCAGGGACTCATCCTTAGGATCTTTAGTCTCATCCTGGTGAAGGGTCTCAGCCCGAAATGTCAACTCTTTTTTTTCCTTTTCATAGATGCTGCCTATCCTGCTGGGTTGATGCAGCATTTTGAAAGGTTACTTCTAGTCCTACCTGGTATAGGTCGTAAATGATTGTGGGTCAAGAATTGATCCTTGGAGTTTTATCCTTCAAAACCATTAAGTTTTATCTCTGAAGAAAGTTGTTGACATGTGTGTGCAAAGGGCCCAGTTGGAAGCATTGGAAATATAGAAAACCTAAAGCACAATACAGGCCCTTCGGCCCACAGTGCTGTGCCAAACATGTACTTACTTTAGATGTTACCTAGCATTACTCATATCCCTCTATTTTTCTAAGCTCCATTAGTAGCAGCTTCTAGTTATGAACACCATATTCTATAAAAGGAATTAAGTTATTTGCTAAGGAAAAGAAATACCTTTTTGGGTTTCCCATCTGTCTTATATCTATCTAAGGATGTTTGAAGAAGTTTGGATTGGTACCAAATTTTATAAGTACTCAGTCCTTTGATCTATTATTCTCCATTAATTCTGATATCAATTCGGAATAGACTCCTAGATGCCTGTTGGCAGCCATTCAAAGAAGAGGCACTTTGGAAAGGTTTTTGATGTATGGTTTCACAGATCAGCAACTTTTGGCAGGGGGAAGCAGGCAGGAGTGGGCACGTGTGCAGTTCAAAGTTTGCAGTATCTGATTTATCTTAAACCAGTGGAAAGGATTGAAAAATGAATGATATAGAGTATTTTGTCATAGTTTCCTGCAAGGTGGGAGCTTCTCTTTGTCCCCTTAGATGCCCCGGTTTGCTCCCACAGTCCAAAGACACACCGGTTAGGAGGTTAATTGGTCATTGTAAGTTGTCACGTGATTAGGTTAGGGTGGGTTGCTGGGTGGCGCGGTTCATTGAGAAGGGCCCGTTCCATGTTGTATCTCTAAATAAAAGCAAAAACACACACATTTTAATTCCACATCCCATTCCCATTCTGATATGTCTATCCACGGCCTCCTCTACTGTAAAGATGAAGCCACACTCAGGTTGGAGGAACAACACCTTATATTTCCTCTGGGTAGCCTCCAACCTGATGGCATGAACATTGATTTCTCTAACTTCCGCTAATGCCCCACCTCCCCCTCATACCCCATCTGTTATTTATTTATATAGACACATTCTTTCTCTCACTCTTCTTTTTCTCCCTCTGTCCCTCTGACTATACCCCTTGCCCATCCTCTGGGTTTTCCTCCCCCCCCCTTTTCCTCCTCCCTGGGCCTCTTGTCCCATGATCCTCTCATATCTCCTTTGCCAATCACCTGTCCAGCTCTTGGCTCCATCCCTCCCCCTCCTGTCTTCTCCTATCATTTTGGATCTCCCCTCCCCCTCCCACTTTCAAATCTCTTACTAACTCTTCCTTCAGTTAGTCCTGACGAAGGGTGTTGGCCTGAAACGTCCACTGTACCTCTTCCTAGAGATGCTGCCTGGCCTGCTGCGTTCACCAGCAACTTTGATGTGTGTTGCTTGAATTTCCAGCATCTGCAGAATTCCTCATGTTAACACAATGAAAGTCTGCTTTCATTCAGAATGTTTCTTCCTCTTTGTGAACCTGACCCCAGTGGTGTCATCACTATTGATGACAGTAGCAGAGTCGTCAGCAAACTTAAGCATGACATTTGAGCTGTACTTAGCCACACAGTAATAGGTATAAAGTATAAGTATCGAGCATGACATGAAAAGTGACCAAACATTAAATGTCCCACCTGATGGCATGAATATTGATTTCTCTTCCGGTAAATTTTTCCCTCCCCCTCTCCCCTTCTTCTATTCCCCACTCTGGCCTTTTACCTCTTCGCACCTACCAATCACCTCCTCCTCACGGCACACACAAAATGCTGGAGGAACTCAGCAGGCCAGGCAGCATCTATGGGCAAAAAAAGTGTAGTTGGCATTTCGGGCTGAAACATCGACTGTACTTTTTTCTATAGATGCTGCCTGGCCTGCTGAGTTCCTCCAACATTTTGTGTATGATGCTTTGGATTTCCAGTGACCGCAAACTTCCTCTTTCCACTCTTACCTTAAACCTACTCCCTCTAGTTTTGTGATAACCCAACCCCAGGAAAAAGACTTTGTGCATTCATCCCTTTGACACACATTCCAACTAAATGGCATTTTTCCTATAGCAGGATGACCACAATTGACTCAGATTTATCTCTGAGCTTGTATACAGCTTAGGTACTGACATAGACCAGTTGGATTGAAAGCACCTTCTGTGCTGTAAGTTAGTGCTCTGATAGAAAGCCTTCAGACTCGTCAATCATGCCTGCGTTTCTTGTAACTCAAAGCTGAGAATTGGACAGTTTTTGATTGAATACTTTTATGGATAAATGAAAATTGGCAAACATAAAACCAAGAGAATATAACTTGACAAAACTTGAAATGTGTATCTATGCACCTAATCAATCTTCTGGCTGAGTTACTTTCATATAAGAAACTGAATTCTTTGCAATTAATAGCCAAAGAAAGAAACTTCAAGATTCGAGATTCAATAGTTAGCACAATACTGTTACAACTCCTGCACTGTCTGTAAGGTGTTTGTACGTTCTCCCCAAGGACGCATGGGTTTCCTCCGGATGCTCTGGTTTCCTCCCACAGTTCAAGGTCATACTGGTGAATAGGTTAATTGTTCATTGTAAATTCTCCTAATCCTGTGATCAGGCTGGAGTTGCTTGTTGGGCCGGGGGGCCTGTTCCGTGCTGTATTTCTAAATGAAATAAATAATATTGTTTATTGCCGTTCTTCAGTGCATAAGTAAGAAGGAGAACAAAATGATAGTTACTCTGGACCCAATGTGGCTAAAAATCACAGTAATCATAAAGAGCACAATAATTATAAATAATAAAAAATCCTAAAAAACACAATGTACAAGTGCAACACACACGGAATGCTGAAGGAACTCAGGGAGATCAGGCAGCATCTACGGAAACAATCAACGTTTTGAGCCGAGACTCTTTTTCTTCTTGTGGTGTGTGTAACTGTTGATGCTGTGTTTTGGACCTTGGACCCAGCACTGTTTGATTGGGCTGTATTCATTGTATTCATGTTTAACTGAATGGCGATTAAACTTGAATTTGACGTTTCAGGCCGAGACCCTTCTTCAGTACTGGAAAGTAAGGAGGAAGATGCAAGAATAAAAAGGTGGAAGGAGAGGCGGGAGGACTAGCTAGAAGGTGAAGCCAGGTGGGTGGGAAAGGTAAAAGAGTGGAGAAGTAGAAATCTGTTAGGAAAAGAGAGTGGGTCATGGGAGAAAGGGAAGGAGAAGAGGATCCAGAGGGAGGTGATAGGCAGGTGAGGAGAAGAGATAAAAGGGCAGAGTGGGGACTAGAAGAAGAGGGAAGGGGGAGTGGAAAAAAATTACCAGAAAGAGAAATCAATGCTCATGTCATCAGGTTGGAGGCTACCTGGACAGAATACAGGGTATTTCTCCTCTGCACTGAGAGTGATCTCATTACGGCAAAAGGGGAAGCCATGGACAGATATGTCGATACGGGAATGGGGATAGGAATTAAAATGGTTAGCCACCGGCAGAGTTGTACACCAATGTTCAAGGAACAGTTGAGTGTGACTATATACATAACCTGAAAATATATCCATTCTTATGAAAAATGTGGAGCTGGCTTATAATGGGCAACTCTAGAGCTGTAATGGACTGTGCCTAATTACTATAAATGGTGAATGCTCATTCAATTCCTTCCAAATAAGTAATGATATTATTATCCCAAAATTTATTATTCATTGCTCTGTTATCTAGACTTGTTCAGGTCCCCGGGCTAAAAGAAACTAATTTATCTAGTTCACCTGATGATTGCAGCTTCACAATGCTAACTTAAGTGTTCGCACGTGTGCCGACCAGGGAAGGTGCAACCGTACACTCCATTGGCAACATCTCCTCTGTAATATGAGTGCTATGTTGAGATCCACAAACCCTTGGAGATGAGGCTTTCCTTTCATCTTATCCAGATGTGAACTAGGAGGGGCTGGAAAAACCTCTTTGCACTGATGTTGTTCTGCTCCCCATCCAAGAAGAGAAAATGAATTATACCACTGACTAAATAGTCATATATATCATATTTAATTGGAAAATAATTCTTAAGCCCATTAAATGAAATGACCCTGGTGAACCTGACTCAGTAAGAAATTCAAAACAACTGTTTCACTGCTGCTAAGAATCGTCTGTCAGCTTGATAGTTTTCCAGGAAACCAGCCATTTTATGTTACAGAGGTTTGACTCCACCACACACCTTAACTTCACTAGCTCATGACTTTGTAGTGGTTGTTTACTTTTTAGCTGCTGCTTGCGCTAATGGGCTTAGGAGCTCACAAGAATGTGTATTGATATTTCAGTGGAACAAAGGAAATTACAGTGGTATGAGAGAGGAACTGGCCCAAGTCGATTGGAAAAGTAAGCTAGATGGAGGGATGGTAGAGCAGAATTGGATGAAATTCCTGCAAGAAATACGGAAAGTGCAGGAAAAATATATTCCAAGGAAAAAGAAAATTATGAGTGGAAAAATGGCACAAATGTGGCTAACGAGAGAGGTTAAGGATAAAATAAAAGCAAAAGACACAACGTACAAGGAAGCAATAATTAGTGGGAACACTGAGGACTGGACGACTTTTAAAAAATTACAGAACGAAACTAAGAAAGTCATTAGGAAAGAAAAGATGAATTATGAAAGGAAGTTGGCAACTAACATAAAAAAGGATACTAAGAGTTTTTTTAAATATATGAAGAGTAAAAGAGTGACACGAGTAGATATAGGACCGATTGAAAATGATGCTGGAGAAATTATAACGGGTAACGAAGAGATGGCAGAGGAACTAAATGAGTAATTTGCATCAGTCTTCACAGTGGACGACATTAGCAACAGACCTAGTAGCCAGAGGTCTCAGGGAATAGAATTAGGTACAGACAAGTACACTAGAGAGAAAGTGCTTGGGAAGCTAAATGGACTAAGAATAGATACGTCTCCGGGACCAGATGAGGTGCACCCACAGGTTCTGAAGGAGGTGGCTTTGGATGTGTGGAGGCATGGGAAATGATCTTCCAGGAATCAATAGACTCTGGCTGGTTCCGGAGGACTGGAAGGTTGCAAATGTAGTTCTGCTGTTTAAGAAAGAAGGGAGGCAGCAAGAAGAAAATTACAGACCTATTAGTCTGACATCGGTAGTTGGAAAGTTATTGGAGTCGATCCTCAAGGACGAGGTTATGAAATACCTCGAGGCGAATGACAAGATAGGCCCAAGCCACTGTGGTTTCATGAAGGGAAGATCCTGCCTCACCAATCAATTGGAATTTTTTGAAGTAATCTCAAATAAGATTGACAAGGGAGAGGCTGTGGATGTTGTGTATTTGGATTTTCAAAAGGCCTTCGATAAGAGGCTGCTTAATAAAATGAGAGCCCATGAGCCCATGGAATTACAGGAAAGATATATTGGAATTGGTGGAGCATTGGCTGACAGGCAGAAAGCAAAGGGTGGGAATAAAGGGATCCTATTCTGATTGGTTGCCGGTTACTGGTGGTGTTCCGCAAGGGTTGGTGTTGGGGCTGCTTCTTTTTACAACATATATCGATGATTTAGATTGTGGATTAAATGGTTTTGTGTCTAAGTTTGCGGACGACATCAAGATAGGTGTAGGAGCAAGAAGTGTTGAAGAAACGGAAAGGTTGCAGAGAGACTTGGTCAGTTTAGGACAGTGGGCAAAGAAATGGCAGGTGAGAAACAATGTTGGGAAATGTACGGTTGTACATTTTGGAAGAAGAAATAATGGGCAGATTATTATTTAGATGGGGAGAAAATTCAAAAATCGGAAGTGCAAAGGGACTTGGGGGTCCTCATGCAGGATACCCTAAAGGTTAACCACCAGGTTGGATCGACAGTAAGGAAAGCAAATGCTATGTTGGCATTCATTTCAAGAGGAATAGCGTATAAGAGTAAGGAGGTGTTGATGAGGCTCTATGGGGCACTGGTGAGACCTCATTTGGAATACTGTGTGCAGTTTTGGGCCCCCTAACTTAGAAGGGATGTTCTGATGTTGGAGAGAGTTCAGAGAAGATTTACGAGGATGATGCCTGGAACGCAGCCAGCTCAGGAATGTATTCATTAGAGTATAGAAGAATGAGAAGGGATCTCATAGAAACATTTCGAATGTTGAAAGGGTTGGACAGAGTAGATGTGGAAAGGCTGTTTCCCTTGGTGGGTGAGTCCAAGACAAGAGGCCACAGTCTTAGAATTAGAGGGTACCCATTTAAAACAGAGACGAGGAGAATTTTTTTTAGCCAGAGCGTCATGGATCTATGGAATTTGTTGCCACGTACAGCTGTGGAGCCCGATCACTGAGGGTGTTTAAGGAGGAGATTGATGGGTATCTAATTAGTCAGGGTATCAAGGGATATTGGGAAAAAGCCAGAAATTGGAACTAGATGGGGGAATAGTATAGCTCATGGGGGAGAAGCGGAGCAGACTCAATGGGCCAAATGGCCTACTTCTGCTCCTTTGTCTTGTGACCTTGTGATCTTGTGAAGAACACTTCTGAGACCCTTCAGATTCAGATTGTTTTATTCATTACAAGTCCCTATCAATTCTGACCAATTTTTGTAGATGCACCATAGAAAGCATTTTTTCTGGATGCAGAGCAGTTTGGCATGTGACCACAAGAAACTGCAGAGAGTTGTGGACACAGCTCCACACTTCGCGGGAACTACCTCCCCTCAATGAACACTGTCTAAACTGCTTCCTGCCTCAGTAAAGCAACCAGCATAATCAAAGACCCCACCCACCCCAAACATTCTCTCTTCGCCCCCTCTGCCATCAGGCAGAAGATACAAAAGCCTGAAAGAACATAGCACCAGCCTCAAGGACTGCTTTTCCTCTGTTGTTCTCGGACTCCTGAAAGGACCTCTTGTGCAGCAAGATAGAATCTTGACCTCACCATCTACATCATTATGATCTTGCACTTTACCGTTTACCTAAACTGCACTTGTTTGGTAGCTTTTACACTTGATTCTGCATTGTTACTGTTTTCCTTATTCTACGTCAATACACTATGGAATAGTTTGATCTGTAAGAACAGTATGGAGGATGAGCTTTTCACTGTATCTTGGTATGCAGCATGCGTCAATAATAAATCAAAACCAATACCAATAGTTAACTAAGAATAGGACAGCTAACCACTCTTCTGCATCAAATAGTAAGAATAAAACTGCCCAGTGTTAATGCTGGCACAGATAATGGAAGGTGCAGACACTTTGCAATCTTAACATGCTCAGCCACTGTGTCAGGTCAAAGCCAAAGTCGAGTTTACTGTCAAATGCACAAGCTCATGTACTGTACGCACTGATGCAAAGAGGAAATTGAGGCAGCATCGCAGGGACGTAGCAAGAACATTAACAAGAAAAAGCATAAACTAAACTTTAGTGCGAAGTTATCAGAGTGTTACTAAACTCCAATGATTAGGGTTGGGCTGACTGAGTCAAAAAAACAATGGTTGAAGGGAATTTGCAGTTCCTGCGACACAAGAAGTTGAAAGAGAAGAGGGCATGCCCTGGGTGATGGAGGTCCTTAATAACGGATGCCGCCTTTCTGAGGCACCACTCCTTGAAGGTGTCTTGGATACTGTGGAGGCAAATACCCAAGATGGAGCTGACGAATTTTATGACTTTCTGTAGCTTCTTTTGATCCTGTGCAGTAGCTCTCCCCCCACCATATCAGACAGTGATGTAGCTTGTCAGAACGCTCTCCATGGTACATTTGCAGAAGTATTCAAATGTTTCAGGTGACAAACCAAATCTCCTGAAACTCCTAATGAAATATAGCCACTGTCTTGCCTTTGTTATAACTGTTATCAATATGTTGAGACCAGGTTAGATCCTCAGAGATCTTGACACCCAGGAACTTGAAATTACTCACTTTCTCCACTTCTGATCCCTCTATGATTGGTTCATGATCTCTTGTCCTACACTTTCTGAAGTCCACAATCAGCTCTTTGATCTTACTGACATTGAGTGGAAGGTTGTTGATGCGACACCACTCAACTAGCTGGTATATCTCACTCCTGTACGCACTCTCATCTCCATCTAAGATTCTGCCAACAATGGTTGTATCATCAGCAAATTTACAGATGGCATTTGAGCTATACCTAGCCACACAGTCATGGGTATAGAGGGAGTAGAGCAGTGGGCTAAGCACATACCCCTAAGGTGTGCCAGTGTTAATCATCAGCAAAGGGGAGTTATTAATACCAATCTGCACAGATTCTGGTCTTCCAGTTAGGAAATCAGGGATCCATTTACAGAGGGAAGTGCAGAGACCCAGGTTCCATAGCTTATCAATCAGGATGATGTTAAACACTGAGCTATAGTCAACGAACAGCATCCTGACATAGGTGTTTGTATTGTCCAGTTGATCTTTGGCTGTCTGAGATTGCACCTGCCGTAGACCTATTGTGGCATTAGGCAAATTGCAGTGGGTCCAGGTCCTTGCTGAGGCAGGAGTTGATTCTGGCCATGACCTGCCTCTCAAAGCATTTCATCACCATAGATGTGAATGCTATTGGACTATAGTCATTAAAGCAACTAACACTAATCTTGTTGGGCACTGGTATAATTGTTGCCCTATTGAAGCAGGAGGGAACTTCCAACCATTGCAATGTGAGGTTGAAAATGTCCTTTAATACACCCGCCAATATTCAAAACCTTGCCAGGTGATCCATTAGGGCCTGCCTCCTTACAAGGAATCACCCTCTTGAAAGACAGTCTGGCATTGGCCTCTGAGACAGAGATCACAGGGTCACCAGGTGAAGCTGTAGTTTTAGAACTAAAGAAATTTGGCCTGTCACCTAAAACCCTCATTAATTTTTATAGATGCACTGTAGAAAGCATTCTTCTAGGGTGCATCACAACCTGGTATGGAAGTTGTCCTGTCCAAGACCGAAAGAAGCTGCAGAAGATCGTGAACACGGCGCAGCACATCACACAAACCAATCTTCTGTCTGTGGACTCACTTTACACCGCACGTTGTCAGAGCAGTACTGCCAGGATAATCAAGGACACGACCCACCCAGCCAACAGACTTTTCGTCCCTCTTCCCTCCGGGAGAAGGTTCAGGAGCTTGAAGACTCATACAGCCAGATTTGGGAACAGCTTCTTTCCAACTGTGATAAGACTGCTGAATGGATCCTGACCTAGATCTGGGCCGTACCCTCCAAATATCCGGACCTGCCTCTCGTTTTTTTTGCACTTCCTTACTTCCCATTTTTCTATTTTCTATTCATGATTTATAATTTAAATTTTTAATATTTACTAATTTTAACTATTTTAGTATCTTTAATATTTAATATTTGTGATCCAGGGAGTGTGAAGTGCAGAATCAAATATCGCTGTGATGATTGTACGTTCTAGTACCAATTGTTTGGCGACAATAAAGTATAAAGTATATTCTCCCTTTAATGTGGCATAAAAGGACTTGATCTCATCTGGTAGTGAAGCATCGCTGCCATTCATCCTATTGGGTATCGCTTTGTCGGAAGTAACGTCCTGCAAACCCTGTCAGAGTTGACATGCATCTAATGGCACCTCCAACCTCGCTAAGAATTGTTTCTTCGCTCTTGAAATAGCCCTTTGCACATCGTACCTGGTTTACTTGTGCAGGCCTGGATTGTCAGACCTGAATGGCAGAGGTCTGGCCCTCAGCAGTTAATGAACCTTGTGGTTCATCCATGGCTTTTGGCTTGAGAATGTACAGCAAATTTTCATAGGCACACACTCATCCACACAGGTCCTAATGAAGTTGGTAACAACAGCAGCATACTCATCCAGATTCAAAGATGAATCCCTGATTACAGTCCAGTCACCAATTCAAAGCAGTCCTGTAGGTGCTTCTGTGCTTCCCTTGTCCAGACCTTCCTGGTCCTCATTACTGGTGCTGGAGTCTTCAGCCTCTGCCTATACTCAGAGAGTGGAAGTACAGAGTGGTGATCAGACAGTGCCATACAACACTGCACATAATGAATGGAGCTTCACCAATAAAATACTGGATTAGTAGATGGAATTGTGGGCAACTGACCGAACTCAAGTGATCAAATCCCATTGTGACAACAGGAAAATTTAAATTCAAGTAAATAAATAAGGTAAACCTCAGGAACAATACCATGAAGATATGGAATTACGTTAGCGGGGAGCGTGGTAGCAGTTGGGTAGCACAGTAGTGTAGAGTTTAGCATAATGTCTTTTGATGTCAGCAATTTGGGTACAAGCCCTGCTGCTGTCTGAAAGGAGGTTGTATGTTCTTCCCGTGACTGCATGGGTTTCCTCTGGGTGCTCCAGTTTCCTCCCACGTTCCAAAGTCGTACAGGTTATTAGATTGTAGGCATGTTATGTTGGTGCCAGAAACATGGCGACATTTGGGGTCTGCATCAGTACATCCTCAGACTGTGTTGGTTGTTGATGGAGACAACACATTTCACTGTACGTTTTGATGTACCAGTGGTTGTCTATTGCGTCCGACGATGACAGGAAAACTGTGCAGGAGAGTTTTTAAAGTGGAAAAACCATTACACAGGAGCTGTTCCAGTCTCTCGACCTCAGAAGTCCAGGTCAGGTGAAAAATAAAGATAATCTTAATGTTTTGACCTTCAGAAGTTTTTCTTTCAATGGCAGATAGATTAATTGATTCCTTTACTTTATGATCAGAAGTACTTATTTACTGTGTGAATCTACAGAATTCTTTGCCACAGGCAGCTGTGAAGTCTTTATTTAAGGCAGAGGTTGCTAGATTCTTGATTGGTCAGGGTATGAAGGGATATGGGAAGAAGGCAGGAGATGGGGGCTGAGAGGAATATTAGATCAGCCATGATGAAATGGCGGAGTGGACTTGATGAGCCAAATGGCCTAACTCTGCTCCTATATCTTACGGTCTTATGGTCTTACTTACTGCCCGTTACGCTGCTGAAGGTCCTGCGTCTCTGGCAGTGTTCAGGACTTCCTTCATTGTGTCAGTAGCTTCCTCTGGGTTTTCACTACTGTCAGCCATGCAAATCTTGGGTATTCAGGGGTACCATCGCACTAAGATGTAGAAGAGTTCTTTATTGCTGTTTTTGTAACAATTTTGTTTTATCAGTCAGGGTTGTTAGACCTGAGCTGAACCCCCGAAACTGGAGGACCAGTGGATCTCTCTTAGTCTGGCCTCTATCCTTTGACCTGTTTGGCAGGGGTGACCCTGCCAAGAGCCAAAGCCAAAGCCCTGACTCCAGATCAGCATAGCTCGCCAGGTCAATGAGGCATGCAAGCCTCCAAACCACAACGTGGTTGTGGTCCCCTTAGAGGATGATCAGAAATATAGTGTCACTCATTGTCCAGTTCCCAGACTGTTTCAAGGATGGTTCTTGTACTGTATCTCTGGTGATTCTCTGCTGTTTTCCATGTTGAATCCTAATGTAAGCTTTCAGAGACTGTGAATATCCTATAATGCTTCTTAGTATACCACATTTAACCACAGATTTCCTGCTTAGTAGCTCAATTTCCTATTCGTACACCTTCTGTACATCCTTTAGTCAGCTTACTATTCTATAAAGTTCAAAGTTCAAAGTAAATTTATTATCAATGTATATAGTTCACATTTCCATGTGTTTCTGGTTTCTGGTCGCTCCTGTTTTTGTTGCTGTTTTGGGTGATATTGAATTGCGGCGGCCTGCAGATAATGAACACTGAGATGAACTGAATATGCCAGGACCCTCTCAATTTTGTGTTTTAAATTCTGCACTTTTCACTTGCTTTTTTTTGTTGCCGTCTGCACAATTTGATATTTTTTGTGCGGGGGTGGGGTTGATGTTTTTCTTTGAACAGGTTCCATGATTTTCTTTGTTTCACGACTGACGAATCTCAGAGTTGTGCATACACACTTTGATAATAAATCTTTGAATAAATATGGCACCATATATACCCCCTCCTGGCAAAGAGTCTTGGCCCGAAACGTTGACTGTACTTCTTTCCATAGATGCTGCCTGGCCTGCTGAGTTGTGTGTGATGCTTGGATTTCCAGCATCTGCAGATTTTCCCTTGATTATGATATACTACCTTGAGATTTGTTTACTTGCAGGCATTTACAGGAAAATAAAGAAATGAGATAGAATTCATAAGACCATAAGATAAAGGAGCAGAAATAATCTATGTGGCCTATTAAATCTGCTCCGCCATTTCAACATGGCTGACTCAATTTTCCTTTCGGCCCCAATCTCCTGAAAAACTATAAATACAAACACTGACAATGTTCAAAATTCAAGAGTTCAAAGTACATTTAGTATCAAAGTGTGTATATGTCACCAAGTACTACCTTGAGATTCATTTTCTTGTAGGCATTCACAGTAGAACAAATAACTATGATAGAATCAATGAAAAGCTACACACAAAGATTGACATGTTGTTCAAATGCAAAATAAGCATGGAATTTTAATAACAAAAAAATAAATAGATAAATTATACTGAAAACATGAGTTGTAGAGTCCTTGAAAGTGAGTCCATAAGTTGTGGAATTAGTTCGGTGTTGTGGTGAGTGAACTTGACCACACTGGTTCAGAAGCCTAATGGTTGAAGGATAGAATCTGCTCCTGAACCTGTTGGTGTGGGACCTGAGGCTCCTGTACCTCCTTCCTGGTAACAGCAGCAAAAGGAGAACATGGTGGGGGAACAAGCAATGTGCAAAAGAATCAAATCGCACAAATAATCACAAAAATAATACTGAGCTGTAGACTCCTTGAAAGTGACTCTATAGGGAGTGGAGCTACTAGACTGGGACTACAGCAGGCGGTGAAGGAACCAACAAGAGGGAAAACACTCTTGACCTCATTCTCACCAACCTGCCTACCATGGAAACACATGTCCATGGCAGCATTGGTAGAAGTGACCACTGCACAGTATTTGTGGAGACTAAATACAGTCTTCACATTGAAGAAACTATCCACTGTGTTCTGCGGCACTACCACCATGCTAAATGGGATAGACTTCAAACAGATCTGGCAGCCCAAGACTAGGCATCAATGAGGCACCGTGGGCCATCAGCTGCAGCAGAATTGTACTCCACTACAACCTGTAACCTCATGGACCAGCATATTCTCCACTCTAACATTACCACCAGGCCAGGGGATCAAGCCTGGTTCAATGAAGAGTGCAGGAAGGCATGCCGAGAACAACACCAGGCATACCGCAATATGAGGCATCACCCTGGTGAAGCCACAATACAGGACTACTTGCATGCCACCCACTATAAGCAGCAAGTAATAGATGGAGCTGAGTGATCCCACAACCAACGGATCAGATCTAAGCTCTGTGGTCCTGCCACATCCAGCCGTGAATGATGGTGGACAGTCAAACAACTCACTGGAGAAGGAGGTTCCACAAATATCCCCATCCTCAATGATGGAGGAGCCCAGCACACCTGTACAAAAGATAAGGTTGAAGCATTTGCAACAATCTTCAGTCAGAAGTGCCGAGTAGATGATCCAGCTCAGCCTCCTCCAGAAGTCCCCAGCATCCCAGATGTCAGAATGTAGCCAATCCGATTCATTCCACGTGATATCAAGAAATGGCTGAAAGCACTGGATACTGCGAAGGCGGTGGGCCCAGGCAAAATCCTGGCAATAGTCCTGAAGACTTGTGCTCCAGAACTTGCCATGCCACTAGCCGAGCTGTTCCAGTACAGCTACAACACCGGCATCTACCCGGCAATGTGGAAAATTGCCAAGGTACGTCCTGTACACAAGAAACAGGACAAGTCCAACTCAACCAATTGACCACCCTATCAGCCCACTCTTAATCATCAGCAAAGTGATGGAAGGAGTCATCAACAGTGCTATCATACTCGGCAATAACCTGCTTACGGGTGCCCAGTTTGGGTTCTGTCAAGGCTACTCAGCTGCTGACCTCATCACCCCCTTGGTCCAAACATGGACCAAAGAGCTAAATACAAAAGGTGAAGTGAGAGTGATAGCCCTTGACATCAAGGCAGCATTTGACCGGTTATGGCATCAAGGTGTCAATGGGAATTAGGGGGAAAACCTTCTGCTGGTTGGAATCCTACCTGACACAAAGGAAGGTGGCTGTGGTGGTTGGAGGTCAATCATCTCATCCTCAGGACGTCACTGCAAGAATTCCTCAGGGTAGTGTCCTAGGACCAAACATCTTCAGCTGCTTCATGAATGACCTTCCTTCCGTCATAAGGTCAGAAGTGGGGATGTTCGCAGATGACTGCACAATGTTCTGCACCATTCCTGACTCCTCAGAGAGTGAAGCACTTCATACCCGAATGCAGCAGGACCTGTACAATATCCAGGCTTGGGCTGAAAAGTGGCAAGTAACGTTCGAGCCACACACATGCCAGGCAATGACTATCTCCAACAAGAGAGGTCCCTTGACATTCAGTGGCATTGTCATCACTGAATCCCCTACTGTCAACATCCTGGGCATTACCATTGACAGGAAACTGAACTGATCTTGCCATATAAATACCATGACTACCAGAGCAGGCCAAAGGCTAGGAATCCTGTGGCGTGTAACTCACCTCCTGACTCCCCAAAGCCCATCCACCATCTACAAGGCTGACTTCAGGAGTGTAATGGAATACTCGCCACTCACCTGGACGAGTGCAGCCCCATCAACACTCAAGAAGCTCAACACCATCCAGTACAAGGCAGATTAGTACCCCTTCCACCATCGACGAGCAGTTGCAACAGTGTGTACTATCTACAAGATGCACTGCAACAGCACACCAAAGTTCCTAAGGCAGCACCTTCCAGACCCATGACCACTACTATCTAGAAGGACGAGAACAGTGGATACCTGGGAACACCATCACTAGGAAATCCCCCTCCAAGACACTCACCATCCTGACTCGGAAACATATCGCCATTCCTTCATCGTCGCCTGGTCAAAATCATGGAATTCCCTCCCTTACAGCACTGTGGGTGTACCTACACCTCAGGGACTGTAATGGTTCAAGAAGGCAGCTCATCACCACCTTCTCAAGGGCAACTAGGGATGGGCAATAAATGCTGGCTTAGCTGGCGATGCCCACATCCCGTAAATGAATAAATAAACAAAAGTTTATTCATTGTTGAGGTGAGTGACGTTATCTGCAGTGGTTCAGGAGCCTGATGATTGGACCTTACAGCTATCAATTTTCAATCCTGTGTAATATGATGAGGTGTTTGAACAGAGCAGTTCATGAGGGGCCAACCAGAGGTGTTATTGTCTTTTCCAAATGTACTTTTAATGATCACAAGACACTGTTGGACATTGAGAACTTGGAGTGTGGCAAGTCTACCCCATCAGTGAGTGGCTCGTTGAGGGAGGAGCTGGTGGAGATGGACCTGGTGTGGTTCATGCTGCTGCCTATGTCGGAGAGGTATCAAAGGAGTCAGTGCATGAAGGCAGTGTGCGGTCTAACAGCAGGTGATTGTCTTTGTCACTTTCCTTGTGATTGCAAGACCCTGTTGGACATTGCTGATGTGTCTGATTCACTGATTTCTCGGCAGACGGCGGGAGAGCTGTGTGGCCTCCGTTGTGGTGAGGATGAGGCCCCGGGGTGCGGTGTCGCCTGTTTGCAGACGACCAGGAGAGAGGTGTTGGAGTCGGTGTGCTCCTTCAGAGCGAAGCACAGCATCAAGGCTGGTGTCAGTGCGGCTCCCTGTTGTTCGGCTCTGCAGAAAACAAGCTGTATCGTGTTTGCCTGCAGATTGTTGTAACATTCATGGGCTCAGCGTCTTGGACTATGCATCTTTTGTGGATTATATTCTTCTTCACTGATATCTTATATGTGCTCTATGTGCCTTGTGCTGTGTATGACTGTTGGTACTGTGTTTTGCACCTTGGCCCCGGGTACTTATCCATGGTTGAAAGATGATTAAATTTGAATTGAATTGAGTTGAATATTACTCTCTTCATCTCCAATCAGTTTATCCTTGTTTTTGATTAGTGGTTTCCTGCATGTGTTTAATAGATCCTTGACTAGTTCCTTTCCTTATTATTTTCCTTGCTTCTTTTCCACAGATCTATTAATAGCAACCTTAGTCTTGTTTCAATTTGTAAATAATGACTCACTCAAAGGAGATTGATGTTGCAGCCACATTCCTTTTAACTCATGGCACCAGATTAAGTGCCTCAATTTTTTCTTTGTTCTATGACGCTTCGTAACATGGGGGCAGGGTACAGCTCGGGAATTCAATCCTGACCCAGAGTCCGCAATGGAATTTAAACGCAAAGCTGAAGACTTTTGCTCCGTACTGTATTAATTTTCTGTATTGCACTGTACTGCTGCCGCCAAAACAAAAATTATTGACATATATGGGCGATGATAAACGTGATTCTGATATAGTTCTCTACTCTGGACTGAGAGTGGGAAGGGAACAGGGAGAAAGGAATCATGGTTGGGAAAAGGGGAAGGGAGAGGAGAGGGAGCGGGAAGTACCAGAGAGATATTCTGTAATAATCAATAAAACATAGTTGTTTAGAATCAAATGGCCTTGCCTGGTGTCTCAGGGCTGGGTAGGTCTGCACACACACCTCCCACCACCTACCCCTGGCACACCATCAATACTACCCCTCGCAATGCTCCATCCTTGCCATTCCCAATGTCCTTTGCTCCAACCAGATTTACAAACTCGTTCTCTACTCCTTGTTGACAAATTTAGTACTAGGTATAGATATACAGAGAGAGAGAGAGATGTTCATGGTCTTCTGCTGCTGTAGCCCATCCACTTCAATGTTCAACGTGTTGTATGTTCAGAGATGCTCCTCTGCACACCACTGTTGTAACGCGTGGTTATTTGTGTTTCTGTCACCTTTCTGTCAGTTTGAACCAACCTGGCCATTCTCCTCTGACCTCTCTCATTAACAAGGCATTTTCACCCACAGAACTGGCACTCACTGGATTTTTTTTGTTTTTCACACCTCTCTCTATAAACTCTAGAGACTGTTGTGCATGAAAATCGCAGAAAATCAGCAGTTTCTGAGATACTCAAACCACCCTGTCTGAGACCAACAATCATTCTACGGTCAAAATTGCAGATCACTTTTGTTTCCCATTCTAATGTTTGGTCTGAACAACAACTGAACCTCTTGGCCATGTCTGCATGCTTTTATGCATTGAATTGCTGCCGCATGATTGGCTGATTAGCTGTTTGCATTAACGAGCAGGTGTACAGGTGTACCTAAAAAAGTGGCCATTGAGTGTGGATTTGTACTTTATAACAAATGAAATGCAGGAAATAAAATCACATGAGTTAGCATGAGGTGACACATTCTGTAAGGTGGCCAGTGAGTTTAGATCAGTGAGGTTGAAATCATTGTCTGTGCTGTATTTGGCACACACACCTTTATTTATTTATTTGCGTACTTACTGCGGACAGATGATTCCTCAATGGTCCCAGTGTTTTGTACAGCACCCCTGCAGTTACAGAGACTCGCCTATATTGTTTTAAGTTCCAGATTTATTTAATCACTTGGATTTATATTGCTCGGCTGCTATGGTGAGATTTGACTCATAATCCTTGATTAATGGACCAGAAACCTGGCTTCCGGTCCAGGAGATTAACCACTGCACCACCACGCCCCTGCATAGGAATCTAATGAATAAAAATGCAGCCTTGCTCAAGAGCAATCCACCTTTGTTAAGGATATATTCTCTCCATTGTACTGTTTGGTGCTGAAGTACATTGTAGCAGTTTGCCGAGTCCATTTTGGCAGTCCTTCCCAACCCGTAAGACAGACTGTAGGAGCAGAATTAGTCCATTCAGCCCATCAAGTCTGCTCTGCTATTCCATCATGGCTGATTTATTATCCCTCTCAACCCCATTCTCCTGCCTTCACCCCATAACCTTTGCTAATCAAAAGCTGATCGACTTCTGCTTTAAATATACCCAATAACTTGTCCTCCACAGTTGTCTGTGGATATGAATTCCATAGATTCACCACCCCAAGGATGAAGCAATTCCTCCTCATCTCTTCGTTCTAAGTGGATGTCCCTCTGTTCTGAGGTAGTAACCCTTTAGAAATCAAAAAAAAGACTGCAGATGCTGGAAGCTTAAAATAAAGCAGTAAGTGCAGGAGTTGTTCAGCAGGTCAAGCAACGTCTGTGGCGAGAGAAACAGTGTCAATATTCATCTGACGTTAACTGTGTTTCTGCATTGACGCCAGCAGAGAGTTTCCAGAAGTTTTCTGGTTTTATATTTATTTCAACATTCAATGATAAAATTTATTCACCATATCTAGTACGTTTACATATGTTGGTGTGACAAGCAAGAAAAAAACAACTCAACAATTATAAGAATAAAGAATTATATTAAAAAACTTAGAGGTTAAAGTAGGGATATGGAATAAAATGTGCATAAATGCAAGAATGTGCAGTACTGTGCAAAAGTCTTAGGCACAAATATATATACATACAGCAAGGGGGCCTAAGACTTTTGTACAGTACTGTATATTATGTATTTCCAGTTACAGTACTAAATAACAGGTATTTGATTCTAGCTGTAACCAACCTTTCAAAGCACTTCATCATCCTGGATGTGGGTACTACTGGATGATAGAGCATTCTAATTGGCTGTTTCACCATCTGCTATTGGGTCTACTGCACAGCATCGAAGCGACAGGCTTGACAGGAGCACCAACACAGAGGCTGTGTGCAAGAAGGGTCGGAATCACCACCACTTCCTGAGGAGACTGAGGTCCTTTGGAGTATGCAGGCCTCTCCTTCACATGTTCTACCAGTCTGTTGTTGCCAGTATTATCTTCTATGCTGGGCCAATGGCATCAACATGGGCGATGCCAACAGGCTCAATAAACTGATTAGAAAGGCTGGCTCTGTTATGGGAGTCAAACTGGACACATTGAAGGCTGTGGTAGAACAAAGAACCTCATGGAAAATCCTGGCAATTCTGGACAGTGTTTCTCACCCTCTGTATACCACCTTGGCTGAACAGAGGAGCACTTTTAGTAATAGACAAAGACAACTATG
Source organism: Mobula hypostoma (assembly GCF_963921235.1). Lineage (NCBI taxonomy): Eukaryota > Metazoa > Chordata > Chondrichthyes > Myliobatiformes > Myliobatidae > Mobula > Mobula hypostoma. The sequence goes on from NC_086103.1 coordinate 174,351,233, forward strand.
CTGGTCTAAAGAGCACAATATGAGGTCATTCTTGCTCTCAGCCATAAGGCTCTGTAATGAGTCAACCTGTAGCCGAGAAAGTGATGGCTCCTTCCTGTTAGACTGTTTGAGGTAATTTTTTTTTTCATTCTTTCTTACTTCTTTTCTAATATTCATACAACTGTGCACTTGTAATATTACTGTGACACTGTAATTTCCTTCAGCATCAATAAAATATCTATCTATCAATCTAAGCTGCAGAGAGCTGTAAAATTACGCAGCTCCATCACAGGCACAAGCCTCCATAGTATCCAGGATATCTACAAGGAGTGGAGTTTCAAAAAGGCTACATCCATCATTAAGGACCCCCATCACCCAGGGCTTATCCTCTTCTCATTGCTACCTTCAGGAAGGCACGCACTCGGTGATTCAGGAACAGTTTCTTCCCTCTGCCATCCGATTTCTGAATGGATATTGAACCCATGAACACATCCTCACTACTTTTTTAAGTCTATTTTTTGCACTGCTTATTTAATTTAACTATTGTAATTCATGTTTTTTTCTCTCTATTATTATATATTGCATTGTACTGCTGTCACAAAGATAGCAAATTTCACAACGTATGCTGGTGATATTAAACCAGATTCTGATTCTAAGTTAATACTACAGAGCTGAAACAAAAGTAAGTACTCTTACTTCTGTTTTCCAGCCACCTTCCTATTTTAACCAATATAGAGAACTGTGCAAATTTCTTGAGGACCCTAGCTGTGTACTGTATATGTGTCTAAGACTTTTGCACAGTACTGTAATGCTCAGCTTTTTAAGGCATTGGTCAGACTGCACTGGGAGTGTTCTAAGCAATTCTGGGCTTGCAATAAAGGAAGGATATGCTGGCATTGGAGAGGGTCCTGAGGAGGTTCATGAAAATGAGGCCGGGAGTGAAAGGATTATTGTAAGAGGGGTATTTGATGGCTCTCTGAAGTTTAGAAGAATGAGGGATAACCTCATTAAAACCTTTTGTATATTGATAGGCCTAGATATTGGATGTTTCCTATAGTAGAGGAGTCTAGGCCTGAGGACACAGCCTCAGAATAGAAAGACGTCCCTTTAGAACAGAGATGACAAGGAATTTCTTTAGCCAGAGGCTGGTTAATCTGTGGAATTCATTGCCACAGACAATTGTCCATATGTTTCAGGTGGAGGTCGATAGGTTCTTGATTAAACAGTGCACTGATAGTTACGTGTAGAAGGCAGGAGACTGGGGTTGAAAAGATAATAAATCAGACATTATGGAATGGTAGAGGAGACTTGATGGGCCGAATGGCCCAATTCAGCACCTATGTCTTTTGTTTTACACTGTAAATGCATAAATACCAGCATGTTCTGTATTTATAATGAATTTACAAATATATAGTTTATTTCCTCAATTGTATTCTCTGCTGTTTTCTCTTTTGGTCTGTCATCAGCCACATGACTTTGTGCAAAATCTGTTCCCTGTGCAAGTGCCTTCAGAATATTTTTGTATTCCCGTTCATGTTTGCTACTAGACTTTCCACATGCTGTTTTTCCCTTTATTATTCTCCGTTTTATTTTCTCTGCGCTTTCAGTGTTCAGCCGGGCTCTCACCTGTGTTAGCAACCTGACATCTGTCTTTAGCAACCCACACAAAATGCTGGTGGAACGCAGCAGGCCAGGCAGCATCTATAGGAAGAGGTACAATTGACGTTTCGGGCCAAGACCCTTTGTCAGGACTAACTGAAAGAAGAGATCTAGATGGTCAGCCCATCTAGACCATTTAAACTGTCTACTCCCATCGAGATTTGGGTCGTCACCTAAAACACTCAAAAATTTCTACTGATATACCGTGGAGAGCATTTTGATAGACTGCATCACAGTCTGGTATGGAAGGGGTGGGGGCAGGGGTTACAGCACAAACCGAAAGAAGCTACAGAAAGATATAAAATTAGTCAGCTCCATTTTGGGCACTTGTCTCCGAGTATCCAAGACAACTTGTAGGAGAGGTACCTCAGAAAGGCAGCATCAATTATTAAGGACCCCCGTCACCCAGGACATGCCCTCTTCTCATTGTTACCATCAGGTAGGAGATACAGAAGCCTGAAGGCACACACTCAACGATTCAGGAACAGCTCCTTCCACTCTGCCATTCGATTCCTAAATGGACATTGAACCCATGAACACCAACTCACTTTTTTTTTTAATATTATTTCTGTTTTGCACTATTTTTAATCTAGCTATTTAATATACACACATATATATACTTACTGTAATTGATGTACTTATTTCTCTTTTCTTTCTATATTATCATGTATTGTATTGTACTGTTGCTGCTAAGTTAACAAATTTCACAACACATGCTGGTGATAATGAAGGCCTGATTCTCTTTCTTTTCTTCTTCAATCTTTTTATTAATATCAAATTGTTAAACATAACATGGTATTAATACAAAGCTATTGGGATTACATTGTTAATAATTAACATATGTAAATATAAACTCAGTTGGCACACAGGTATTAAACCTCCTGAAATTGCACAAAATATGAATATAATATACAAAAAAAACAGAAATAGCATGAAAAAGGGAAAAAAACAAAATACCCCCGCAAAAAGTGTAATCTAACCAATGCTAACCAACTAAACTAAGGAAAAGAAAAAGACATGGGCTGTTGTGTAACGTCAAAAAGAACCATTAGTTTCATTGACTCTGCTCCTCTCCGCATATATTTAAAAGAAATAGAATAGGTTTGGAAAAGGTCAAATTACATCATATGGAAGTACTGAATAAATGGCCTCCAAGTCTTTTCAAATTTAATAGAAGGATCATAAATGACACTTCTAATTGTTTCTAAATTTAAACACAGCATAGTTTGAGAGAACCAATGAAATGTGGTGGGAGGATTGATCTCTTTCCAATTCAGCAAAATGGATCTTCTAGCCATTAATGTAAGAAATCCAATCATCCGACAAGCTGAGGAGGTTAAATGATTTGATTCTATCATTGGTAAACCAAAAAATGTGGTAATAGGGCGAGGTTGTAAATCAACACTCTGAACAGTTGAAATAATATCGAAGCTATTTCAGAGTGACATCTATCACATACAGGATTTATAAGGAAGTAATAAGGAGCTAATTTATCCTTAGACATATGGCCTGTATGTACTACTTTAAACTGTATCAACGCATGTTTAGCATGTATAGAGGATGAGTTAACTAATTGAACCTGATTCTGATATCGTTAAATGGTTTGAGAACTAAGTGATACAAATTTAAAATTTTGGGAAAAGATTGCAAAGGGAATTCATTCATTTAAGATGGATCAATGACTTAAAATAGTCACATCTTGGACGTGCCACATATCACCAGAGTCCCTTTACAGCTGGATATTTCTATTAAACTTTTGTACCACTTACCAACTTTGATATCAGCTAAACCATTTTTGTCCAGATTCCCACTCATGACAAATTGTTTGTTGTTCCTTGTGGTGCATTGGGTGGCAACCTTCCCGCTTCTTTAGTATTTTTGTCTGTTTTACTATGAGGCCAAGTTGCGAGCTCGACACTCAATCCAGCACAGAATGGGAAGCATGCAATGAGCCACTGGATTTGAACCCGAGGCCAGTCACCTTGAAGACTGGTGCAGATGCCACTGCACCAAATTCCTGTGCAAGAAACCTTCTGCCTAGAGGAGTGTTAGAAATAGAATACCTAACTGCCTTCAAAGGTGAATTGGTCAAGTGATTATGAAAGAATGAGTTATAGCAGAATAGGATCACATAGTTAAGATCCAGTATGTACTTAATGAGTGAAATATTTTGCTTCTGTTTTATAACAATTCCAAAATTCAATGATTCAATGATTAACATATGGCTGAAGAGGTGGCGGAAGAGGGTTTCCATTTAATGGAATATTGGCGCCAGATGGGAGCTTTTATGCAAGTATGGACAACATCTGAGCAGGAAAAGCATTAATAAACTCGCTTATTGGACAAATATGGAAATTGTGATTTAATAAAATGCTTAGGATGGAAACAAGAAATGGAAATTTAAAGGCTCAGGGAAGTACAAATAAGAACAAATATTGAAAACATCTCCAGATGAAACTGAGGAGAATGAAAATCAACTAGTTTTATTTATATATTTTTACTTAGAGATATGGTGCGGGACATGCCCTTCCCTCCCTTTACAGCGTGTATCGTCAATACTAATGAGCCGGATCCCATGTTTGCATTGATAACAACTGAGGGGCATTTTGGCCTTTTTCAGAATCAGAATCAAAATCAGTTTGATATCAACGGCATCTGTTGTGAAATCTGTGGCAATACATAATGCATGATAGGGTAAAATGTGAATTACAGTAAGTGTGTGTATATATATAAAATTAAATTAAATTCAGTAAGTAGTGCAGAAACAAGAAAGTAGCGAGGTAGTGTTCATGGGATCAATGTCCATTCAGAAATTCGATGGCAGGGTGGAAGAAGCTGTTCCTGAATCATTGAGTGTGTGCCTTCAGGCTTCTGTACCTCCTTCCTGATGGTAGCAATGAGAACAAGGCATGACCTGGGTAACACACATCAAAGTTGCTGGTGAACGCAGCAGGCCAGGCAGCATCTGTAGGAAGAGGTGCAGTCGACGTTTCAGGCCGAGACCCTTCATCAGGACTAACTGAAGGAAGAGTGAGTAAGGGATTTGAAAGTTGGAGGGGGAGGGGGAGATCCAAAATGATAGGAGAAGACAGGAGGGGGAGGGATAGAGCCAAGAGCTGGACAGGTGATAGGCAAAAGGAGATACGAGAGGATCATGGGACAGGAGGTCCGGGAAGAAAGACAAGGAGAGGCGGGGGGGAACCCAGACGATGGGCAAGAGGTATATTCAGAGGGACAGAGGGAGAAAAAGGAGAGTGAGAGAAAGAATGTGTGCATAAAAATAAGTAACAGATGGGGTACGAGGGGGAGGTGGGGCCTTAGCGGAAGTTAGAGAAGTCGATGTTCATGCCATCAGGTTGGAGGCTACCCAGACGGAATATAAGGTATTGTTCTTCCCATCTGAGTGTGGCTTCATCTTTACAGTAGAGGAGGCCGTGGATAGACATGTCAGAATGGGAATGGGATGTGGAATTAAAATGTGTGGCCACTGGGAGATCCTGCTTTCTCTGGCGGACAGAGCGTAGATGTTCAGCAAAGCGGTCTCCCAGTCTGCGTCGGGTCTCGCCAATATATAAAAGGCCACATCGGGAGCACCAGACGCAGTATATCACCCCAGTGGACTCACAGGTGAAGTGTTGCCTCACCTGGAAGGACTGTTTGGGGCCCTGAATGGTGGTAAGGGAGGAAGTGTAAGGGCATGTGTAGCACTTGTTCCGCTTACACGGATACACGCCAGGAGGGAGATCAGTGGGGAGGGATGGGGGGGACGAATGGACAAGGGAGTTGCGTAGGGAGCGATCCCTGCAGAATGCAGAGAGGGGGCGGAGGGAAAGATGTGCTTAGTGGTGGGATCCCGTTGGAGGTGGCGGAAGTTACGGAGAATAATATGTTGGACCCGGAGGCTGGTGGGGTGGTAGGTGAGGACCAGGGGAACCCTATTCCTAGTGGGGTGGTGGGAGGATGGAGTGAGAGCAGATGTACGTGAAATGGGGGAGATGCGTTTAAGAGCAGAGTTGATAGTGGAGGAAGGGAAGCCCCTTTCTTTAAAAAAGGAAGACATCTCCCTCGTCCTAGAATGAAAAGCCTCATCCTGAGAGCAGATGCGGCGGAGACGGAGGAATTGCGAGAAGGGGATGGCATTTTTGCAAGAGACAGGGTGAGAAGAGGAATAGTCCAGATAGCTGTGAGAGTCAGTAGGCTTATAGTAGACATCAGTGGATAAGCTGTCTCCAGAGACAGACAGAAAGATCTAGAAAGGGGAGGGAGGTGTCGGAAATGGACCAGGTAAACTTGAGGGCAGGGTGAAAGTTGGAGGCAAAGTTAATAAAGTCAACGAGTTCTGCATGCGTGCAGGAAGCAGCACCAATGCAGTCGTCGATGTAGCGAAGGAAAAGTGGGGGACAGATACCAAAATAGGCACGGAACATAGATTGTTCCACAAAGCCAACAAAAAGGCAGGCATAGCTAGGACCCATACGGGTGCCCATAGCTACACCTTTAGTTTGGAGGAAGTGGGAGGAGCCAAAGGAGAAATTATTAAGAGTAAGGACTAATTCCGCTAGACGGAGCAGAGTGGTGGTAGAGGGGAACTGATTAGGTCTGGAATCCAAAAAGAAGCGTAGAGCTTTGAGACCTTCCTGATGGGGGATGGAAGTATATAAGGACTGGACATCCATGGTGAAAATAAAGCGGTGGGGGCCAGGGAACTTAAAATCATCGAAAAGTTTAAGAGCGTGAGAAGTGTCACGAACATAGGTCGGAAGGGATTGAACAAGGATGCAGAAACGAGTTCGGTGGGGCAGGAGCAAGCTGAGACAATAGGTCGGCCAGGACAGGCAGGTTTGTGGATCTTGGGTAGGAGGTAGAAATGGGAAGTGCGGGGTGTGGGAACTATAAGGTTGGTAGCAGTGGATGGGAGATCCCCTGAGTGGATAAAGTCGGTGATGGTGTGGGAGACAATGGCCTGGTGCTCCTTAGTGGGGTCACGATCGAGGGGTAAATAAGAGGAGGTATCCGCGAGTTGTCGCTGTGCCTCGGCAAGGTAGAGGTCAGTATGCCAGACTACAACAGGACCCCCCTTATCGGTGGGTTTAATAATAAGGTTAGGATTAGTGGAGAGCAGAGCGTTCCGAAGGAGTGAGGTTGGAATGGGGACAAGGTGCGGTGAAGTCGAGACGGTTGATGTCCCGTCGGCAATTAGCGATAAAGAGATCCAGAGCAGGCAGAAGACCAGAGCGGGGTGTCCATGAAGAAGAGGAGGGTTGAAGACGGGAGAAGGGGTCATCGGTGGCGGTGGAAGAGTCCTTGCCGAAGAAGTAGGCTCGGAGACGGAGACGGCGGAAGAAAAGTTCCGCATCATGGTGAACACGGAACTCACTGAGGTGTGGGCGAAGGGGGACAAACGTGAGGCCCTTATTGAGAACAGAGCGTTCTGCCTCCGACAGTTGAAGGTCGGAGGGGATGGTAAAGACCCGGCACGGATGAGAAGTGGGATCAGAGGGGGGGGGGGGAGGCTGGGTGTGTCAATGGAGAGGGGAAGGTTGGGGTGAGAGGAAGATGGAGCCTCCGAGGGCCCAGGAGCTGATGGTGGGATCTGAGGGAGACGGGATTGCAGAGTATTGGTGGGGGAAGGGGAGACGGGAGTCACAACAGCAGCACATAAAGACCCAGCCTGGAGTTCAAGGCTGGAATCTTGAGAGCTGGGATCAGAGGCGGGAGGGGGGAGGCTGGGGGTGTCAGTGGAGAGGGGAGGGTTGGGGTGAGAGGAAGATGGTGCCTCTGAGTACCCAGGAGCTGACGATGGGATCTGAAGGAGACGGGATTGCAGAGCATTGGTGAGGGAAGGGGAGACGGGAGTCACAATAGCAGCACATAAAGACCCGGCCTGGAGTTCAAGGCTGGAGTTGCAGTTGGTGGTTGTGCAATCGCTGTGAAGGTGTCCATGGTGGTTGCTGGAGTCCAGGTTGTGAATATGCCCTGAGGTGTTGGAGCCGGCGAGATCAATGGCAGAGGCCGCAATCTGAAGTTCATGCCTGCTAGTTTCAGGGCCAGCAGGCACTGGAGTCCGTAGATGTAGGATCTTGCGATCTTTGCCTAACATGACAAAGTCAAAAAAACGGCGATTGCAGGCGTGAATCCGACGGAGGATGAAATAACGGGTAGGATCATTACAGACAGCGAAAAAAGTGTCCTGAAGATGTGGAAGGGTCTGGGATAGGGACACCAAGTACCTCCTCATGGCGGAGAGCGTCGCCTTCAGAGCTTGACGGGAGAAGCGGCGAGAGGCAGAATCAATAAAATGTGAGTACCTGGGATCCTCAGAAGGTCCAAATTGAGAGGCTTGGAAACGAATCCTAAAGCCAACTGGAGTAAGTTGGCGACAGAGGCACGTTCCAAGAAAGGATATATGGCTGTGATAGCGAGTCTGAGTCAAAATGTGGTTGAAAAGTTGAAGAGCCGAAGAAATTACAGATGGGAAGCAGTGAGAGATGGTTTCACTGAACTCCCGTCGAAGAGAGGATCTAAACTTCTTCGGTGTAGGCATCACCGGAAGAGGCTTCGCAGTTGTGAATTTAAACGCAAACAACAGGAATTCTGCAGATGCTGGAAATTCAAGCAACACACATCAAAGTTGCTGGTGAACGCAGCAGGCCAGGCAGCATCTGTAGGAAGAGGTGCAGTCGACGTTTCAGGCCGAGACCCTTCGTCAGGACTAACTGAAGGAAGAGTGAGTAAGGGATTTGAAAGTTGGAGGGGGAGGGGGAGATGCAAAATGATAGGTGAAGACAGGAGGAGGAGGGATAGAGCCAAGAGCTGGACAGGTGATAGGCAAAAGGGGATACGAGAGGATCATGGGACAGGAGGTCCGGGAAGAAAGACAAGGGGTGGGGAACCAGAGGATGGGCAAGAGGTATATTCAGAGGGACAGAGGGAGAAAAAGGAGAGTGAGAGAAAGAATGTGTGCATAAAAATAAGTAACAGATGGGGTACGAGGGAGAGGGGGCCTTAGCGGAAGTTAATGTTCATGCCATCAGGTTGGAGGCTACCCAGACGGAATATAAGGTGTTGTTCCTCCAACCTGAGTGTGGCTTCATCTTTACAGTAGAGGAGGCCGTGGATAGACATGTCAGAATGGGAATGGGATGTGGAATTAAAATGTGTGGCCACTGGGAGATCCTGCTTTCTCTGGCGGACAGAGCGTAGATGTTCAGCAAAGCAGTCTCCCAGTCTGCGTCGGGTCTCGCCAATATATTAAAGGCCACACCGGAAGCACCGGACGCAGTATATCACCCCAGTGGACTCACAGGTGAAGTGTTGCCTCACCTGGAAGGACTGTTTGGGGCCCTGAATGGTGGTAAGGGAGGAAGTGTAAGGGCATGTGTAGCACTTGTTCCGCTTACACGGATAAGTGCCAGGAGGGAGATCAGTGGGGAGGGATGGGGGGGACGAATGGACAAGGGAGTTGCGTAGGGAGCAATCCCTGCGGAATGCAGAGAGAGGGGGGGAGGGAAAGATGTGCTTAGTGGTGGGATCCCATTGGAGGTGGCGGAAGTTACGGAGAATAATATGTTGGACCCGGAGGCTGGTGGGGTGGTAGGTGAGGACCAGGGGAACCCTATTCCTAGTGGGGTGGCGGGAGGATGGAGTGAGAGCAGATGTACGTGAAATGGGGGAGATGCGTTTAAGAGCAGAGTTGATAGTGGAGGAAGGGAAGCCCCTTTCTTTAAAAAAGGAAGACATCTCCCTCATCCTAGAATGAAAAGCCTCATCCTGAGAGCAGATGCAGCGGAGACGGAGGAATTGCGAGAAGGGGATGGCGTTTTTGCAAGAGACAGAGTGAGAAGAGGAATAGTCCAGATAGCTGTGAGAGTCAGTAGGCTTATAGTAGACATCAGTGGATAAGCTGTCTCCAGAGACAGAGACAGAAAAGATCTAGAAAGGGGAGGGAGGTGTCGGAAATGGACCAGGTAAACTTGAGGGCAGGGTGAAAGTTGGAGGCAAAGTTAATAAAGTCAACGAGCTCTGCATGCATGCAGGAAGCAGCGCCAATGCAGTCGTTGATGTAGCGAAGGAAAAGTGGGGGACAGATACCAGAATAGGCACGGAACATAGATTGTTCCACAAAGCCAACAAAAAGGCAGGCATAGCCAGGACCCATACGGGTGCCCATAGCTACATGACCTGGGTGATGGAATTCCTTAACAATGGACGCTGACTTTTTGAGGCATGCTCCTTGAAGGTGTCCCGGATACTACGGAAACCTGTGCCCATGATGGTGTTGTCTAAGTTTACAACTCTCTGCAGCTTTTTTCAATCCTGAAGTATAGCCACTGCCTTGTCTTCTTTATAGCTGCATCAATATGTTGGGACCAGGTTAGATCCTCAGAGATATTGACACCCAAGAACTTGAGATTTCTCACTCTCTCCACTTCCGATCCATCTGTGAGGACTGGTTTGTGTTCCCTCATCTTACCTTCTGAAGTCCACAATCAGCTCATTGGTCTTACTAATGTTGAGTGCAATGTTGTTGCCACGACCCACCACTCAACGAGCTAGTAGACCTCATTCTTGTATGAAGCGAATAACACTAGCTTCTATTTCGGGTGTCCTCTTGACTGTTAATCCAACTTGGCCTCCCAATGCGAATCATAAAACATTTCGCCCGGCAGATTTCACTGATGTTGATGGCAGCTTCTTCTTTGCTTTCATTTTTCTTTGCCAATATTTTTGATTCCAAATGATTAACCATCCAGAACTTATCCTTATGATCTTATTTTATGCATTAATTTTCTGACTTTCCATACTCCATTGCTATTTTGGAATCAGAATCAGATTCAATATCACATAAATAAGTACTGCAAAAAGGGAGACAAAACTAATGAGGTCATGCTCATGAGTTGGTTCATTGTCCGTTCAAAAATCTGATGGTGGAAGGGAAGAAGGGACTCTCCACTGAACAAAGTATTTGGTACCAATTCTTCAAGAAACACACTTAACCATTACAGGTTAAGTACTTCTTATCTGAAATGCTTGGGGCCAGGAGAGTTTCAGATTTTAGATTTTTTTCAGATTTTGGAATATACAATGAGATAGCTTGGAATCTATGAAATTATGTGTTACCTACCAGGAAGCAGTCTCTGCCTTACACATGTTCATCACATATCTACTCAAGTTAAAATTACTACACACCCTTAACATAATGTGTGCTGGGTAACAAAAGCAGCACAGCAGCATCGGGAGAATACCTGAATTGGCTGTTGAACAACAAACAACAGCAGTATTTAGCTTCCACCTATGATAGTTACAGTACACTATATTTGTATTTTACTTTTCTGTAGGTTTTATGTAAAGTATAAAAACAATCAGCATTGTATATTTGTTCTGGTGTTAGATTTTCATCAGTGACGATCTTGGCAAACTTATCAATAAATTCCTTTGTTGTTTCATGATCAGCAGATGCTTTAGCTATAAAAGCTTAAAAATCTTTTTAAAAATTAATGCTATGCTTTTTCTGAAACTTTTGCAATCAGACTGTCGAATATTCACAATTATCTTCACTTTCAGTTCATCATGACAGATCTTTGCTTGTTTCACGATCAGCATACTGTTAAGCAACATGTGTTCACTCTGATGCTGAAGAATCCATTATTTCAATAGATGATTTGTTCACCAGCAACTTTGACTCAGCCCGAAACGTCAACTGTACCTCTTCCTAGAGATGCTGCCTGGCCTGCTGCATTCACCCGCAACTTTGATGTGTGTTGCTTGAATTTCCAGCATCTGCAGATTTCATCATGTTTGAGATGATTGAGATCTTTGTTTTTTTGCTTTTTGCAGTGTTCTGGTTTTCATTACATACCTGAAGTCACTTCTCAGAACTGTCTGTGATGCAAGGAGACCTGTGTATCACCTGGGAACCTCTCCAGCACCATGTGGAATTTTCCATTTGTGACACCATGTCAACACTCAAATAACTTTGTATTATGGAGGTTTTCAAAGTTTGGAATTTTGGATAAGGGGTGGTCAACATATAATAATTTTTAGAAGCATTTGTAGGATGTGTTTCAGTAAAATGCACAATATAAAAGTTGCTTTTATATAGATTACATCATATGAATGCTGAGTTAAGTTTTAACAGATATGAAACTTTGACATGCATAGAAGAGGACCAGTCTCTTTCAGCTCATAATGTTGGAATTATTTGAGGAAATTACAAGTAGGATAGATAAGAGGGATGCAGTGGATGTTGTACATTTGGACTTTCAGAAGGCCTTTGACAAGGCACCACCAAGTTAAGAGACCATGATATTACAGGAAAACTACTGGCACGGATAGAGCATTGGCTGATTGGTAGCAGGCAGCGAATGGGAATAAAAGGATCTTTTTCTGGTTGGCTGCCAGTGACTAGTGGTGTTCCTCAGGGGAACTGCTTCATTTTATGCTGTATGTCAATGATTTAGATGATGGAGTAGATGGCTTTGTTGCCATATTTGCAGATGATACGAAAATTGATGGAGGGGTAGGTAGTGTTGAGGAAACAGATAGGATGCAGAAGAACTTAGACACATTAGGAGACCAGGCAAGAAAGTGGCAAATGAAATACAATGTAGGAAAATGCATGATCATGCACTTTGGTAGTAGAAATAATTGTACAGACTACTTTCTAAACGGGGAGAAAATCCAAAAATCTGAGATGCAAAGGGATGTGGGAGTCCTTGTGCAGAACACCCTGAAGGTTATCTTGCAGGTAGAGTCGGTGGTGAGGAAGGCAAATGCAATGTTAGTATTCATCTCAAGAGGTCTAGAATACAAGAGCAGGGATTTGATACTGAGACTTTAAAAGGCACTGGTGAGGCCTCACCTTGAACATTGTGAACAATTTTGGGCTCCTCATCTAGGACAAGATGTGCTGGCATTGGTGAGGGTACAGAGGAGGATCACAAGGATTATTCTGGGAATGAAAGGATTATCATGCGAGGAACGTTTGTTAGATCTGGATGTGTACTCACTGGAATTTACATAGATCAGGGGGAGAGCTCATTGAAACCTTTCAAATGTTGAAAGGCCTAGCCAGAGCAGATGTGGAAAGAATGTTTCCCATGGTGGAGCGGTCTAGGACAAGAAGGCACAGCCTCAGGATAGAGGGGCATCCATTAAAAACAGAAATGCAGAGTAATTCCTTTAGCCAGAGAGTGGTGAATCTGTGGAATTTGTTACCACAGGCATCTGTGGAGGCCAGGTCAATGGGTGTATTTAAGGTAGAGATTGATAGGTTCTTGATTGGACACGCAATACGTGATAAAATGCTGAACTAATTAAATTAGTATTTAATCTAGTGTATTTAATATTTTCAATACCATAGTTCAGACTTCTTTCCTATATTTATCATGTATAGCAATGTACTGCCGCCACAAGGTTAACAAGTTTCATGACATATGCCATTGATATTAAAACTGATTCTGATTCTGATCCTCAGGCGGAAGGAAATAGCTTGTTCATAGCAAATGTGTCAAAAAAGACAGGTTGCTTAGCAAACAGGGTCTAGAAATGAATTTAAACGAGGGAATCGCAGGAGACATCAACATTAACTCACCCCATCATCCACCACCACCACTATATCCACGTCAGCCACCTCTCTCACATATCCTCAGCACCCTCACCTCCCCATGCACTCCACACCTCATACCTATGTTGACTCAGTCATTGTCCTACTGTGTTTTCATTGCCCCACTACCAGAGTCACTTTATCATTTCCTGTCAGAGCCACCTTATGTTCAGGTACTCCTGCACCTAGCGGCACTCCATGAACGGAATATGGACGCCTTCGATTTTGTGTTTCATTTTCTATGATTTTGCTCCTTCTTTCCTGTTACCTTTTGTGTGATTAGATTTTTTTTGGTCAGGGTTGATGATTTTTTTTCTTTAAATGGTTTCCATGGTTTTCCTTCTTTGTTTCGTGGCTGTCTATGGGGAAGGCGGAACTGAGCTGTACACTGCATACAGGCTTTGATAAAATAAATGCACTTTGAATCCTTTGAATATATATACAATCAGTCTACAATTAAGTGGCCACTTTATTAAGTACACCTGCTCATTAATTCCAATATCTAATCAGCCAAACATATGGCAACAACTCAATGCATAGAAGCATAAAAGCAAGAGGTACAGTTGTTGAGAACAAATGTTATCTAAGTGACTTTGACCATGGAATGATAGTTGGTGCCAGACAGGGTGGTTTGAGTATCTCAGAGACTTCTGATCTCCAGAGATTTTCATGCACAATGCTCTCTAGAGTTTAGAGAGAATGGTGCGAGAAATAAAAGAAACATCCGGTGAGCAGCAGTTCTGTGGGTAAAAATGCCTTTTTAACAAGAGAGGTCAGAAGAGAATGGCCATACTGGTTCAAGCTGACAGGAATGCAACAGTAACTCAAATAGCCATGTTTTACAGCAGTGGTGTGCAAAACAGCATCTCTGAACGTACAACAGATTGAATCTTGAAGTGGATAAGCCACAGCAGCGCAAGACCATGAACATATCATTGCAGTTATAAAGAAGGCAAGGCATGAACTATACTTCATTACGAGCTTGAAGAGATTTGGCATGTCAACTAAAACACTCAAAAACTTCTATAGATGTACTATGAAGAGCATTCTGACAGGCTGCATCACTGTCTGGTATGGGGGGCAGGAGGGGTCTACTGCACAGGACCAAAAGAAGCAGCAGAGGGTTGTAAATTTACTCAGCTCCATCTTGGGTACTAGCCTACAAAGTACTCAGGACATTTTCAAGGAGCAATGTCTCAGGAAGGCAGCATCCATTATCAAGGACCCCCAGCACCCAGGGCATGCCCTTTTCTCACTGCTACCATCAGGTAGGAGGTACAGAAGCCTGCAGGCACACACTCAACGATTCAGGAACAGCTTCTTCCCCTCTACCATCCAATTCCTAAATGGACATTGAACCCTTGAACACTACCTCACTTTTTAAATGTATATTATTTCTGTGTTTTGCACGATTTTTAATCTATTCAATATACGTATACTGTAATTGATTTACTTAATTATTTATTATTATTATTTTGTTTTTTCTCTTCTTCTATATTATGTATTGCGTTGAATTTCTGCTGCTAAGTTAACAAATTTCACAACACATGCTGGTGATAGTAAGCCTGATTCTGATTCTGACATGCAGAAAAACATCTGGTAGCCTCTTTAACAGGAATGTGTGTATGAAACAGGAAATTAGAAATGTGTGCAATAATGGAACAGCAGTTATAATGGGTGACTTCCATCTACATGTAGATTGGGTGAACCAAATTGGTAAAGGTGCTGAGGAAGAGGATTTCTTGGAATGTATGCGGGATGGTTTTTTGAACCAACATGTCGAGGAACCAACTAGACAGCAGGCTATTCTGGACTGGGTTTTGAGCAATGAGGAAGGGTTAATTAGCAATCTTGTTGTGAGAGGCCCCTTGGGTAAGAGTGACCATAATATGGTGGAATTCTTCATTAAGATGGAGAGTGACATAGTTAATTCAGAAACAAAGGTTCTGAACTTAAAGAGGGGTAACTTTGAAGGTATGAGACGTGAATTAGCTAAGATAGACTGGCAAATGACACTTAAAGGATTGACGGTGGATATGCAATGGCAAGCATTTAAAGGTTGCATGGATGGACTACAACAATTGTTCATCCCAGTTTGGCAAAAGAATAAATCAAGGAAGGTAGCTGACAAGAGAAATTAGGGATAGTATCAATTCCAAAGAAGAAGCATACAAATTAGCCAGAAAAAGTGGCTCACCTGAGGACTGGGAGAAATTCAGAGTTCAGCAGAGGAGGACAAAGGGCTTAATTAGGAAGGGGAAAAAAGATTATGAGAGAAAACTGGTAGGGAACATAAAAACTGACTGTAAAAGCTTTTATAGATATGTAAAAAGGAAAAGACTGGTAAAGACAAATGTAGGTCCCCTACAGACAGAAACAGGTGAGTTGATTATGGGGAGCAAGGACATGGCAGACCAATTGAATAATTACTTTGGTTCTGTCTTCACTAAGGAGGACATAAATAATCTTCCAGAAATAGTAGGGGACAGAGGGTCCAGTGAGATGGAGGAACTGAGCGAAATACTTGTTAGTAGGGAAGTGGTGTTAGGTAAATTGAAGGGATTGAAGGCAGATAAATCCCCAGGGCCAGATGGTCTGCATCCTAGAGTGTTTAAGGAAGTAGCCCAAGAAATAGTGGATGCATTAGTGATAAATTTTCAAAACTCGTTAGATTCTGGACTAGTTCCTGAGGATTGGAGGGTGGCTAATGTAACCCCACTTTTTAAAAAAGGAGGGAGAGAGAAACTGGAGAATTATAGACCGGTTAGCCTAACGTCGGTGGTGGGGAAACTGCTGGAGTCAGTTATCAAAGATGTGATAACAGCACATTTGGAAAGCGGTGAAATCATCGGACAAAGTCAGCATGGATTTGTGAAAGGAAAATCATGTCTGACGGATCTCATAGAATTTTTTGAGGATGTAACCAGTAGAGTGGATAGAGGAGAACCAGTGGATGTGGTATATTTGGATTTTCAAAAGGCTTTTGACAAGGTCCCACACAGGAGATTAGTGTGCAAACTTAAAGCACATGGTATTGGGGGTAAGGTATTGATGTGGATGGAGAATTGGTTAGCAGACAGGAAGCAAAGAGTGGGAATAAACGGGAGCTTTTCAGAATGGCAGGCGGTGACTAGTGGGGTACCGCAAGGCTCAGTGCTGGGACCCCAGTTGTTTACAATATATATTAATGACTTGGATGAGGGAATTAAATGCAGCATCTCCAAGTTTGCGGATGACACCAAGCTGGGTGGCAGTGTTAGCTGTGAGGAGGATGCTAAGAGGATGCAGAGTGACTTGGATAGGTTGGGTGAGTGGGCAAATTCATGGCAGATGCAATTTAATGTGGATAAATGTGAAGTTATTCACTTTGATGGCAAAAATAGGAAAACAGATTATTATCTGAATGGTGGCCGATTAGGAAAAGGGGAGGTGCAACGAGACCTGGGTATCATTGTACACCAGTCATTGAAAGTGGGCATGCAGGTACAGCAGGCGGTGAAAAAGGCAAATGGTATGCTGGCACTTGTAGCGAGAGGATTCGAGTACAGGAGCAGGGAGGTACTACTGCAGTTGTACAAGGCCTTGGTGAGACCACACCTGGAGTATTGTGTGCAGTTTTGGTCCCCTAATCTGAGGAAAGACATCCTTGCCATAGAGGGAGTACAAAGAAGGTTCACCAGATTGATTCCTGGGATGGCAGGACTTTCATATGAAGAAAGACTGGATGAACTGGGCTTGTACTCGTTGGAATTTAGAAGATTGAGGGGGGATCTTATTGAAACGTATAAAATCCTAAAAGGATTGGACAGGCTAAATGCAGGAACATTGTTCCCGATGTTGGGGAAGTCCAGAACGAGGGGTCACAGTTTGAGGATAAAGGGGAAGCCTTTTAGGACCGAGATTAGGAAAAACTTCTTCACACAGAGAGTGGTGAATCTGTGGAATCCTCTGCCACAGGAAACACTTGAGGCCAGTTCATTGGCTATATTTAAGAGGGAGTTAGATATGGCCCTTGTGGCTACGGGGATCAGGGGGTATGGAGGGAAGGCTGGGGCGGGGTTCTGAGTTGGATGATCAGCCAAGATCATAATAAATGGCGGTGCAGGCCCGAAGGGCCGAATGGCCTACTCCTGCACCTATTTTCTATGTTTCTATGTTTATTCGGTCCCTCCTGTACAATGGCTTCTGAGTGCATGTACAGTAGTTTAAGCAAATCTTACATTTCTTTGGCTACACTCAACAGTAACTTGTACATTGTGTTTTATAGGATTGCTTTTATATTTATATTTATTGCGCTTTTATGCTTCTTGTGTGTTTTTTATGCTGATTCAGGTCCAGAGTAGCAATTATTTCATTCTCATTTGCATTCACGTACTGTAGAAAGACAACAAACAAAATCACTTCCTTGAAATGCTGAAGCTGGTTTCTCTTCATAAATAGCTCAGATGTAGTAAATAAATACAAGATGTTGAAGCTTCAATTGATTTTTATTAATTAAACAAGATAAAGGAAAGAAATGTTTTAAAACATTTGGTTCTCTTCTCCCCACACTAGTATCAGAGTCCGGTTTGTTATCACTGACATATGCCATGTAATTTTTTGTTATGCAGCAGCAGTGCAGTGCAACACATTAAAATAACAGTCACTTACAATAAGAATCCTGCATTTTGTGTGTGTTACTCTCGACTATTTTAGCATTCATTTTGTTGGTTGCTGTAAAAGGTCAACCTTAACTTCCTGCTTCTTCACTCACACTCACTTTGTTCTGAAAAGAATACAGAAAGACCTTTTGCTGAATCACATTATGCCTCCTTATTGGAAAAGAAAAGAAATTCATTTGTACTTCCCTCAAACGTAGGCTGGGGCAACGGACAGGTATATGGCCTTGCTGAGATAGATTGGACAGGGTGAGCTTGTTTCCTATAATGGGGGAGTCTGGGACCAGATGGCACAGTCTCAGAAATCAAGAACATTGCTTAAAACAGAGATGAGGAAGAATTTCTCTCGCCAGGGCGTGGTGAATGTGTGGAATTCAATGTCACAGATGGCAGTGGAGGTTAAGTCACTGGGTATATCTAAAGCAAAGGTTGATAGGTTCTTGATTAGCGAGGGTGTTAAAGGCAACAGAGAGAAGGCAAGAGAATGGGGTTATGAAGGTTAATAAATCTGCCATGATGGAATGGCAGAACAGACTCAATGGGCCCAATGGCCTAATTCTGCTCCTATGCCATATGGTCTTATGGTCTGATATGTTGGTGGGGAACATTTGTGAAATGAGGAAGGGATGCAGGATATTTTCCTCCAGGAGGGTCTCCATTCCATCTACTAAAATCGGTCAGAGCAAAGCCAAGCCCACCTGCCTTATAAAGGCTTGAACATGCATGACTAATGTTGTCTGAAGACCACCCATATGCATGCCCCTGTTCCTCTGTAAATAAACATGTCATACAGCCCCAAATTAATTTTAAATTCTACAGGAACCGAGAGTAAATAAAAATGACCAGGTTTTGATTCGATTACTGTATTGAGTGTGACTGGCTGAATCACGGCCTGGACAACGCAAACACCTATGTCAGGATGCTGCTCATTGACTATAGCTCAGCATTTAATACCATCATTCCCACAATCCTGATTGAGAAGTTGCAGAACCTGGGCCTCTGCACCTCCCTCTGCAATTGGATCCTTAACTTCCTAACTGGAAGACCACAATCTATGCAGATTGGTGATAACATATGCTCCTCGCTGACGATCAACACTGGTGCACCTCAGGGGTGTGTGCTTAGCCCACTACTCTACTCTGTATATACACATGACTGTGTGGCTAGGCATAGCCCAAATACCATCCATAAATTTGCTGACAATACAACCATTGTTGGTAGAATCTCAGGTGGTGACGAGAGGGCTTACAGGAGTGAGATATGCCAACTAGTGGATTGGTGTCGCAGCAACAACCTGGCACTCAACGTCAGTAAGACGGAAGAGCTGTTTGTGGACTTTAAGAAGGGTAAGATGAAGGAACACGTACCAATCCTCATAGAGGGATCAGAAGTGAAGAGAGTGAGCAGTTTCAAATTCCAGCGTGTCAAGATCTCTGAGGATCTAACCTGGTCCCAACATATCGATGCAGTTATAAAGAAAGTAAGACAGTGATTATACTTCATTGGGAGTTTGAAGTGATTTGGTATGTCAACAAATACACTCAAAACCTTCTATAGATGTACCGTGGAGAGCATTCTGACAGGCTGCATCACTGTCTGGTATGGGTGGAGTGGAGGGACCAAAAGAAGCTGCAGAGGGTTTTAAATTTAGTCAGCTCCAGCTTGGGTACTAGCCTACGAAGTATCCAGAACATCTTCAAGGAGCGGTGTCTCAGGAAGGCAGCATACATTATTAAAGACCTGCCGTATCCAGTCATGCCCTTTTCTCACTGTTACCATCAGGTAGGAGATACAGAAGCCTGAAGGCACACACTCAGCAATTCAGGAACAGGTTCTCCCCCTCTGCCATCCGATTCCTAAATGGACATGGAACCCATGAACACCAACTCACTTTTTTAATATATATATTATTTCTGTTTTTTGCACAATTTTTAATCTATTCAATATACATAAGCTGTAATTGAGTTACTCATTTATTTATTTATTATTATTTTTTTCTTCTGTTTTATGTATTGTATTGAACTGCTGCCGCTAAGTTAACAAATTTTGCGACACATGCTGGTGATAATAAACCTGATTCTGATTCTGATTCTGATTCTGGTTTGGGAACACCAATGCCTTTGAAAATCCTACAAAAGGTAGTGCATTCGGCCTAGTACATCACGGGTAAAGCCTTCCCAACCATTGAGCACATCTACACAAAAGAACCTTTATCTGTGAAGGTATTGATGAAAATGTTAGCTAATCAGTAAGGGTGTAGGAAATGCAGAGGAATGCTGACTCATGGCTACTGCGGCCAAGAAATTAGAGTCCAAGAAAGCCATAAAAAGTGATACAATGTGAAAACCCATGCAGTCACAGGGAGACTTTGCAAACTCCTTACAGACAGCATCGGGATTGAACCCAGATCACTGGCGCTGTGATAGCGCTACGCTAACCATTACATTACCATGCGTGAAGTGTTGCTGTTAGTGATTCCATCTCAATAAAATCTTAATAATTCCGAGAAGAACCTCTTAAGGTCCAGACCTATCTCCCCGTCGTGAGAGGTGGAAACAGGTAAGGCCGGCCAATAGGGCTCTGACGAACCTATATAGGCCAATCCCCTGTACCTTGGATGCAATGGATTGCAGAAGCATTGATAAACTCCAACCATGCCTTCGACTTCAGAGGATGATGGAGGTGGAAGGTCATCGATGACCTAATTTCCGCTTAGGAGCTAGGGGCCCAAGTAAGTAAGCAATTCTGAGAAGAACAAACAAGAAGTAAGATAACTTAATTGAATGACGGAACACATTTATACGATCCGATGGCTTCTAAATAATTTAATTTCCTTCATTATTATTGTCCAATATTTGTTTGACAGCACCATACAAGGGAATTCATGTCATTTTGTTTGTGCTCTGTTTCTGAGAAGAACGTAAAATGATCCAGTTTTCCTGAAAACAGCTCTTCATTCTCCTTCTCTATATTCCAAAAATCCTTGGAGTAAATATTGGCTTTAAGTCTCAAACTTAAATAATGACTCCCCATTGCTAACACCCACCATTTCTTTAGATTTCTCTTTTAATCACCATTTAACACTTCCCATTTTTCTGGGTACACTTTCACCTCTCACATGGATTACCATTTCCATTAGTTGACAGGGGTTATCTTCTACTATGGTTATTTATACATTGTACAGCCACAGACCATTCAGCCCAAATGGTTCATACTAGAACAGGAGAAGCTTGGGCAAGTATGGAAAGGGAGCAGTGTGGAGGGCTATGGTCCAGATGAAGTTGATGGGAGTAGATAGATCTACGTGAGCCGAAGGGCCTCTTTCTGTGATGTGGTGCTCAATAACTTTATGACTATGTGACACCAATATCAGTCCTTATCCTTGTTTTCAAATTCTTCTGTTATTTTTATTTCGAGATACAGGCTCTTCTGGCACAATGAGTCACATCACCCAACATCGCACCTAGTTAACACCAGACCAATCACAGGCCAATTTGCAATGACCAATTGACCTACTAACCGATATGTCTTTGGACAGTGGGAGGAAACCAGAGCTCCCCGAGGAAACCCGCATGATTCACAGGAACATACAAACTCATCACAAAACGGCGCTGGAATTTCACTCTGAACATTGGAATGCCCCAAGCTGTAGTAGCATTGTGCCAACCACTAAACTACTGTGGTACACTTTGCTCCTTCCTACTTCTGTAATGTCCTCCAGTGTTTCAGTGCGACTGGATTTCTGAATGACAGTGCCTTCTAGTTCTATTTGTCCTCCAGCAGGTAGAATTATCAGAATCAGAGTCAGGTTTAACATCACGAGCATATGTCATGAAACTGGTTATTATGCAGCAGCATTACATATGTAAAAACTGTAAATTATAGAAGTATATTAAAAAAAATTAAATTAAATAAGCAGTGCAAAAAGAAGAAAAAATAGTGGTAATGTTCACGGGTTCTGATGCACAATCGATTACACCAAAAGGCAGGAATAGAGTAAATACTGAAAGGCTTTTATTAACAGTAAAATAGATCCACGTCCATGCTGAATATCTGTCCTGGACTGAGGGAGGAGCAGTGGCACAATCGCCTTTATTCAGGGGTCTGTGGGACGAGCCACAGGAGCAGTCAGCAGAGGGGCGTGTCCAGACAGGTAACCCAGTTACAACCTATATACATGGTTTACCACAGTCACCCCTCCTTTTTAAAAAAGAGAGTACCCCGGGGTGAAGTGACTGACAATATTCGAAGCAAGTATATTTACAGGTCAAGTCTATCAGGCGGTCGAGTCCGTCGCTGTGATCTACATAGCACCGGTTGTGATTGCACTGGTGACGGTGGTTGTGCTGGTCCCGGCCTGACTTGAAGTGTCAGCACGTTAGGCGTCGGTAAGTACTCGTGCGTGTGCATCGCGCCCGGTATGGGAGTGCCGTGTGGTGTCTGTGTAGGGTTTGGAGTGCGCAGTGTCTCGTGGGTACGGAGTTAATAGTCACCACGGAGTGTTCAGAGGAGGGGCCCGGGTCTCCTGTGGGCGCCAGGTCGCGGATGGAGACCGTGTCCTCCCGCCCATCAGATAAAACCACATAGGCATACTGGGGGTTCGCCTGAAGTAAGTGAACCGTCTCGACCATCGGGGAGTATTTATTGCTCCTCGCATGTTTCCGGAGCAGCACTGGTCCTGGGGACGTCAGCCAAGTTGGTATGGTGGTCCTGGTGGTCGACTTCCTGGGAAAAGAAAAGAATCTCTCATGAGGGGTGGCATTGGTGGCTCTGCATAACAGGGAGTGGATGGAGTGGAGTGCCTCCGGAAGGACCTCCTGCCAGCAAGAGACTGGTAGTCCCTTTGACCTGAGGGCTAAGAGTGTGGCTTTCCACACCATGCCATTCTCCTTCTCTACCTGTCCATTCCCCCGGGGATCATAGCTCGTGGTCCTACTAGTTGCAATTCCCCTAGCCAGTAGGTATTGGCACAGCTCGTCACTCATAAACGAGGACCCTCTGTCACTGTGGATATAGCATGGGTATCCGAACAGAGGGAAGAGCTTGTGCAGGGTTTTTATAACTGACGTGGTAGTGGTATCGGGGCAGGGGATAGCGAAGGGGAACCGCGAGTACTCGTCGATAACGTTAAGAAAGTACACATTGCGGTCGGTGGAGGGAAGGGGACCCTTAAAGTCGACACTCAGTCGCTCAAGTCCCCGGTCATCGTCCTGATCTCCTCAAGAGAGTAAGGCAGGTTCCGGGCTTTCACGAAGTGGAAAACCCAGGTGACCCCCCCCGGGTGGCAAAGATCTACATGTAGGGTGTATAGCCGGTCGATCTGCGCGCTGGCGCATGTCCCCCGGGATAGGGCATCGGAGGGCTCGTTGAGCTTCCCAGGCCTGTACATGATGTCATAGTTGTAGGTGGAGAGTCCAATTCTCCACCTCAGAATTTTATCATTTTTGATTTTGCCCCACTGTTGGTTACTAAACATGAACGCAACTGAGCGCTGGTCAGTCAGCAGGGTGAACTTTTTGCTGCTGAGATAGTGCCTCCAGTGCCTAATAGCTTCCATTATGGCCTGGGCCTCTTTCTCCACCACGAAGCCCCGAATTTCAGGGCCTTGAAGAGTACGGGAGAAGAACGCTACCGGTCTTCCTGCCTGGTTGAGGGTTGCGAAGTCAGAGGTGTCACTCTCTACTTGGAAGGGAATGGCCTTGGTCCACCACATGCATTGCTGCTTTGGCAATGTCCCCTTTAATGCAGCTGAAGGCCGCGCAGGGCTCGGCTGAGAGGGGGAATGTGGGGGACTTGACCAGGGGGTGGGCCTTGTCTGCGTAGTTAGAGACCCATTGGGCGAAATATGAAAAGAAGCCCAGGCACCTTTTGAGGGCTCTGAGGGTGTTAGGAAGAGGGAGTTCCAACAGTTGGTCGGAGTCAGGGCCATGACTCCGTTCTCCATGACACACCCAAGGATAGCAAGTCGGGTGGTTCCAAACACACATTTGTCCTTGGTATAGGTGAGATTGAAAGCTTTGGATGCTTGGAAAAATTTTTGGAGGTTGTCGTTGTGATTCTGCCGGTCGCGATCGCAGATGGTGATGTTATCCAGATATGGGAACGTGGCCTTCAGTTGGCACTGGTCCACCATCCAGTCCATTGCCCTCTGGAAGACAGATACACCATTCGTGACACTGAAGGGGACACGCAGGAAGTGATAAAACCTGCCGTCCGTCTTGAAGGCGGTGTAAGGGCGGGCCTCCCGACGGATGGGGAGCTGATGGTAAGCGGATTTTAGGTCTATGGTCGAGTACACCTTGTACTGTGCTATCTGATTGACCATATCCGCGATGCGGGGTAGAGGGTACGCATCGAGCTGTGTGAACCTATTGATGGTCTGGCTATAGTCCACGACCATCCTATTCTTCTCCCTGTTCCGAACAAGCACCACCTGCGTCCTCCAAGAACTTGTGCTTGCCTCAATGACCCCCTCCCTAAGCAGCCGCTGCACCTCCGACTTAATGAAGGCTCTGTCCCCCGCGCTGAACCTCCTGCTTTTAGTTGCCACAGGTTTACAGTCGGGGGTCAGGTTGGCAAACAGCGGTGGGGGAGGGATCTTGAGGGTGGAGAGGCCGCAACTGGCATCAGTAGTGCGGCTGTTGGCATGGTGTTGGGTGGGATGTGCGGGTCGGCGTGTGTGTGTGGTCAGTAGCGGGGTATGTGACGTATTCCTACAAAACTGAGGATTTCCAGCAGTGATTGGTGGGAGGGGCCCGTCATACTCCATTGTCACGCTTTTCAGGTGGCTCTGGAAGTCAAGTCCCAATAGCACAGGGGCACACAGTTGAGGCATGACCAGTAACGTAAAGTCTCAATATACTGTGCCCTGCATCACTAGCGTCGCTACACAACACACCACCCCCCCCCCGCCCCGGGTGTCTGTTGTATGCAACCCGGAAGCCGTGGCAACCCTCTGACTTACTGGCCGTATCGTGAGTCCGCAATGCTGCACCGTGTCCGGGTGGATAAAACTCTCCGTGCTGCCCGTGTCAAACAGGCAGCTTGTCCTGCGCCCCTCCACCAGGATGTCCATCATTGACCTTGCGAGCTGGTGGGGAGCGCTTTGGTCAAGGGTCACGGAGGCCAGAGTTGAGTCGCTGTCTTTGTCCGGCGCGGTGGGGTGCCTAGTAAACACCCATGGGTCGTAGGCGGTGCGAGGTGGTGCCGACCAAGATGGTCGCCCCCATGTCTTGCACGTGGTGGCGGCGTGCAGGCAAGATAGCGACGGCCAAGATGGCGACCTCCATGCCTCGCACGCTGTGCTGCTCGATCCCGCTTGTGGTTTGGAGTTACAGGCCTTGGCAAAGTGGCCCTTCTTTCCGCAGCTGGAGCAGGTAGCTTCTCGGGCCAGGCAGCATTTCCGGGGGTGCTTCTCGAGTCCACAGAAGTAGCACTTCACGGACTCGCGACTGGCAGCAGCCATGGTTGATTCGCCGGCCAGTTGCGGGGTCTGAGGCGCCAATGAGGCCGTCGGGAGATCGCGTGCCTGGAGAGCCTCAGAGTTGTGCAGAGCGGCCTCCAGCGTACTGGCCAGCTCAATCGCTGAACGTAAGGTAAGATCGGCGTGTTCCAGCAGCCGCTGGCGCACATACACTGACCTGGTCCCCGTGACGAAGGCATCTTACTAACAGCTCCGCATGCTCTTCGCCTGTCAGCCCCCGGCAATCGCAAGCCTGCACGAGTGTCTGTAGGGCCCGGACAAACTCAGCGCTCGACTCTCCAGGCCGCTGCTGCCGCTTCACTAAGCAATGTTGTGCATGGACGGTGTTTACCAGCTGCAGGTATTGTCTTCTGAGAGCGCTCATTGCGCTGTCGTAGCTCGGCTGGTCTCTGATCATCGAGTAGACCTGTGGACTGACCCTGGAGTGGAGAACTCTGCACTTCGCGGTGGACTCGGTCACTTCAATCTCCTCCAGGTGTGATTCGAAGCAGGCCAGCCAGAGTTCGAAAGCATTTCCGGCTTCATCTGTTTGTAGGTCGAGGTCTAACTTGTCTGGTCTCAGAACGTGTTCCATGCTTTAAAATTACTGTTAATAAAATTGATGCACTATCAATAACTCGAAAAGACTGGAAGTAGAGTAAATACTGAAAATGCTTTTGTTAACAGTAAAATGGGTCCACGTCCATACTGAATATCTGTCCTGGACTGTGGGAGGAGCAGTGACACAATCGCCTTTATTCAGAGGTCTGTGGGAGGAACCACAGGAGCAGTCAGCAGAGGGACGTGTCCAGGCATGTCCAGAAAGGTAACCCAGTTACAACCTATATATGCAACACACATCAAAGTTGCTGGTGAACGCAGCAGGCCAGGCAGTATCTGTAGGAAGAGGTGCAGTCGACGTTTCAGGCCGAGATCCTTCATCAGGACTAACTGAAGAAAGAGTGAGTAAGGGATTTGAAAGTTGGAGGGGGAGGGGGAGATCCAAAATGATAGGAGAAGACAGGAGGGGGAGGGATAGAGCCAAGAGCTGGACAGGTGATAGGCAAAAGGGGATACGAGAGGATCATGGGACAGGAGGTCCGGGAAGAAAGACAAGGGTGGGGGGGACCCAGAGGATGGGCAAGAGGTATATTCAGAGGGACAGAGGGAGAAAAGGGAGAGTGAGAGAAAGAATGTGTGCATAAAAATAAGTAACAGATGGGGTACGAGGGGGAGGTGGGGCCTTAACGGAAGTTAGAGAAGTCCTAACTTCCGCTAAGGCCCCACCTCCCCCTCGTACCCCATCTGTTACTTATTTTTATGCACACATTCTTTCTCTCACTCTCCTTTTTCTCCCTCTGTCCCTCTGAATATACCTCTTGCCCATCCTCTGGGGCCCCCCCCTTGTCTTTCTTCCCGGACCTCCTGTCCCATGATCCTCTCGTATCCCCTTTTGCCTATCACCTGTCCAGCTCTTGGCTCTATCCCTCCCCCTCCTGTCTTCTCCAATCATTTTGGATCTCCCCCTCCCCCTCCAACTTTCAAATTCCTTACTCACTCTTCCTTCAGTTAGTCCTGACGAAGGGTCTCGGCCTGAAACGTCGACTGCACCTCTTCCTACAGATGCTGCCTGGCCTGCTGCGTTCACCAGCAACTTTGATGTGTGTTGCTTGAATTTCCAGCATCTGCAGAATTCCTGTTGTTTACAACCTATATACATGGTTTACCACAGGATGAATGTCTGTTCAGAAATCTGATGGCAGAGGGGAAGAAGCTCTTCTTGAGACATTGAGTGTGTGCCTTCAGGCTCCTGTCCTTTCTCCCTGATGGTCGCAATGAGAAGAGATTATATCCTCGGTGATGGGTTCCTTAACGATGGATGCCACATTTTTGAGGCATTGGTCCTGGAAGATGTCCTGGATCCGGGGGAGATTCATGCCCATGATGGATGGAATTGATGGAGTTTATCTTCTCCATATCCATTTTGTTAATAACCACGTGGATCCCCTTGAACGTCTTTCATTATAGACTGAAAATTTCCAGGCACCAGCATTATATAAGACAATGGGCGTCATTCAACCTACTCAGATTTTGTTCTGTGATGTTTCAAGTCTTGAACTATTTTTTTTGACAACTTTCCATGCTTGTAGCATTGAAGCCAGGTTCCTGATTGCATCCAGAGCTCAGCTGTGTTGCATTGAACAAGTCCGTCCTGTGAAACACAGTGAGGCTATCCAACTTCAGGCAGCTGAGAGCCACTTAGAATGAAGGCTGAGGTTTACACGAATAGACACTTCTTGGTAATGGAGGAGGAACCTCTCCACACATCTGTTGATTGATTTTATCAGTATTGAAATGTAAACCAGATGGTGATGCTGTTGGTTGCACTCATTACAAAGAACATAGAACAGTATAGCACAGGAACAGGCCCTTCCGCCCTCAATGTTGTGCTGAACCAATTAAACTAGTAATTAAGTGTCCAACTAAAATAATCACTCATGCCTACACAATGTCCATATCCCTCCATTTTCTTCACATTCATGTGCTTATCTGAACATTTCTGAATAGTCCTGCCTCTATCTGTTTCTGCCTTCAACACCATTCCAGCATCCAGCTGTGTCATAAAACTTGCCTGTCACATTTCCTTTAAAGTTGCCCCCCCCACCTTCAATGCATGTGCTCTGGTGTTGGACATTTCAACCCTGGGAACAAAGATACTGTCGGTCTACTCCATCTCTGCCTCTCATAATCAAATGATAGCCCATCAGATCTCCCATCAGCCTCTGCCGCTCCAGAGAAAATAGCCCCAAGTTTGTCCAGCCTCTTATTGTAGCTCGTGGTTATAGTTTCATCTCAAGGATGTTTAATGATGAGAATCTATCACTTACTTCTTTCTATGAAGCCATGAAGTCATCATAAATACACTCAGTGGCCACTTTCTCAGGTACAACTCTACACCTACTCATTAATGAGAAAAACTAATCAGCCAATCATGTGGCAGCAACTCAGTGCATGAAGGCATCCAGACATGGTCAGGGGCTTCTGTTGTTGTTCAGACCAAACAGAATGGCGAAGAAATGTGATCTAAGTGTCTTTGATCATGGAATGATAATTCGTGTCAGATGGGGTGGTTTGAGTATCTCAGAAACTGCTGATCTCTTGGGATTTTCACATACACGAGTCTCTAGAGTTTACAGGGAATGATGCAAAAAAAAAATCAAAGAAAGTATTCAGTGAGCAGCACAGTCACAAACAAGAGAAAATCTGCAGATGCTGCAACTTCAAGCAACACACACAAAATATTAGAGGAACCCAGTCCCCCCTGCATTTTGTGTGTGTTACAGTGAGTGGCAGTTCTGTGGGCAAAAATTCCTTGTTTGTGGGAGAGGGCAGAGGAGAATGGCCAGACAGGTTCAATCTGACAGGAAGGCAACAGTAACCCAAATAACCATGTGTTATAACAGTGGTGTGCCGAGGAGCATCTCTGAACACACATGTCAAGCCTTGAGATGGAAGAGCTACAGCCACAGAAGACCACGAATATACCAAGTGGCCACTTCATTGGGTACAGGATGTAACTAATAACGTGGCCACTTAACGCTCATGCATCAGGCCAGGTTTATTGATCTTGCTCACTTTAGAATAATTTGCTACTTTAAGCATAGACCATAAAGCTCTCTCTCTCTCTCTCTGGCTATCCATCCCATAGGATGATGAAGGTTCCTTTCAGTCAGTTAGCAGGGTTTGATATGTGCATACCCCACTCCTCAAAAAGGAACAGTGTGTGCATGAGTAGGTTTTAGGTGAGTAGGGGGTTGCACAGGTCCAGACCCACCCTCTCGACATCCCCTCCTGGATCCAGCGGCATGGTGGGGTCCAAGACGGCTGGGGGAAGTTCTGCTGCAGTGAGTGGCCAGACCAAGCTTCGATGCAAGGGATGCCCTTTCCGCGCTTCATGGCACGTGTTTGCTCGATGGCCATTGACCCTACAAAAGGGTTCATCCACCCTTTGACAAGTCTTGTTTCTCGTCCTGCAGGGGGTCTAGCCACACTCCTCACCGCCCAAGCCTGGTGGGGGAGCCAGTTTAGTCGCCGACTACCCGACCATGCGACAGGTAGTACTGGGTTACATGGTACCAGTAGCACTCAGACGAGTGACCTGACAGACTGTAAAGCATAATGACGTAATGACATAAAGCATAATAAAGACCACAATGACAGACAGTACTGGACAGGCCATTTGGGCCACAATGAAATGCTGATCTTGATGCCAGTTTACTGTATATAAATGTCTTCTTCCTGTGTATTCTCATATCCCTCCATACATTTCATAGTGATGTTCAAATTTCAAAGTAAATTTATTATCTCTGTCGGTCAGGGTTGACCATAGTTATTGCATCCTGGCTGTCGAGATATGCAAGCCCCAGTAGTACGATATGGAGATCAAGCTGTTGCCCATGTACCAAGTTCCCTCTTTCCACACATCTGATGACCCCACAGGAACAGCAGAGACCGATACAGTTTGGTACCAGAGTGTTTCAGGAGTTGCCAATCAGCATTAAACTTAATGTAGGGCTGCCTTAGGGACTTTAGCTCCAGATTTTTCCCTCAGGATTTACTCCCAAAGCCTTCCACGTGAGTGGGTAAAGCCACAAGGCAGCAGAGGTTTGAGATCAGACTTTTCTTTCTGTCTAGATGAGCTGCCAACCATGGCTGGCAAGTCCTATTTGCCCAAAGTGACTTGTTTTCAGGCACCAGTATCCCACCTTTGCCCCTTCTCCTGTCAGTAGAAACAGTTCCAGGCTTCGTAACTAAGCCACACATGAGGGCCAGGAGCTGGACTTTGTTTTCAGAGGCTATTTGAGGCGTACACCATTGGGAGCATTTAATAGGTAGTGGGAACTTGTCTCCATTACCATCACCCCCGGCTATAACAACCTTAAGGAATCAAATTTATTATCAACGTTCATGAGATTCGGTTTTTTCAAGGTATTCACAGTGGAAAAAAGTACAATTTAGTTAATGAACAATTGCACTCGAAGACTACAAGCAGCCAATGTGCAAAAGAAGAGAACTGTGCAAAGACAAAAAAAAATGATAATGGTCATAAATAAATAAGTAAATAAATAATGAGTTGTACAGTCCTTGAAAGTGAGCCCATAGATTGTGTTCAGTGATCAGTTCACTGTTTAGGTGAGTGAAGTTATCCAACTGGTTCAGGAGCTTGATGGTTGTAGGGTAACTGTTCCTGAACCTGTTAAATCATATGGCTATCTAAAAGTCTGTTAAACTCTGCCAAATTGTCTTTCTTCCACTAGAGTAATGGAGTCATAGAAAGGTACAGCACAGAAACAGGTCCTTTGGCCCATCTAATATGCGCCGAACTATTTACACTGCCTACACATATTGATATGCACACGGAGCACAGCCATCCATATCCCTACCATTCATGTACCCATCTAAACTTCTCTTATACATTGAAATCGGGCTCACATGCACCACTTGTTCCAGCAGCATTTTTCACATTTTTACGACCCTCTGAGTGAAGAGATTTTCCCTCATGTTCCCCTTAAACTTTTTACCTTTCATCCGTAACCCATGACCTCTAGTTGCAGTCCCGCCCAACCTCAGTGGAAAAAGCCAGCTTGTATTTACCCTGTCAATACCCCTCATGGTGTTGTATACTTCTATCAAATCTCCCCTAAATCCTTACTACCCCTGTTAATCTATTCCAGGCACTCTTTCCGCATAAAAAACTTTCCACATAAAAAACGTGTCCCTCAAGTCACATTTAAACTCCATCCCACCCCCTTTAACCTTACAGGTGAGTACTCTGATGTTGGAAGTTTCTACCCTGGGGAAAAGATTCTGTCTACCCTATGTATGCCTCTCATAATTTAAAAAATCTTTATCAGATCTCCCTTTAGCCTCTGATGCTCCAAGGAGGACAATCCAATTTGTCCAACCTCTCTGTAGCGGGAATAAAAGGGGCCTTTTCTGGTTGGCTGCCAGTGACCAGAGATATTTCTCAGGGATCAGTATTGGGACCGTTGCTTTTCACATTGTTTGCCAGTGATTTGGATAATGGAATTGATGGCTTTGTGGCAAAGTTTGCGGGTGATACAAAGATAGGTGGAGGGGCAGGTAGTACTGAGGAAGCAATGCAATGATAGCAAGTCTTAGACAAATTGTAAGATTGGGCAAAAAAGTGTCAGATAGAATACAGTGTTGGGAAATGTATGGTAATGCATTCTGGTAAAAGGAACCAGTGCAGACTCTTATCTAAATGGGGAGAAGGTTCAAACATCAGCGGTGCAGAAGGGCATAGGAGTCTTTATGCAAGATTCCTAGAAGGTTAATTTACAGGTTGAGTCTGTGGTAAAGAAGGCATTTATTTCAAGGGAATAGAATATAAAAGCAAAGAGGAAATGCTGAGCCGTTATAAAACACTAGTCAGGCCGCACTTTGAGTATTGTCAACAGTTTTGAGCCCCATATCTCAGAAAGGATGTGTTGTCATTGGAGAGAGTCCAGAGGAGGTTCATGAGGATGATTCCAGGAAAGAAGGGGTTAACATATGAGAAGTGTTTGGCAGCTTTGGGCCTGTATTTGCTGGAATTTAGAAGAATGTCGGGGGGGGTGGTGGTGGCGGATCTCATTGAAGCCTACCGAATGTTGGAAGAACTAGATAGGATGGATGAGGAGAGGATGTTTCCTATGGTGGTGGTATCCAGAACTAGAGCGCACAGCTTCAGAATTGAGCAGCATCCCTTTAGAACAGAGGTAAGGGGGAATTTGTTTAGCCAGAGAGTAGTAAATCTGTGGAATGCTCTGCCACAGATTGCAGTGGAGGTCAAGTCCGTGCATATATTTAAGGCGGAAGTTGATCGTTTCCTGATTAGTCAGGGCGTAAA
Organism: Mobula hypostoma; assembly: GCF_963921235.1. Classification (NCBI taxonomy): domain Eukaryota; kingdom Metazoa; phylum Chordata; class Chondrichthyes; order Myliobatiformes; family Myliobatidae; genus Mobula; species Mobula hypostoma. Next base: position 174,383,509 of record NC_086103.1, read on the forward strand.
ACGATATGGCGAGAAGGCAGGTGTATGGGGTTGAGTAGGATCCAGGATTAGACATGATGGAAGGGCAGAGAAAACTCGATGGGTTGAATGGCCTAATTCTGCTCCTATGTTTTATGGTGTTATAGTCTTAAAGAAATACAATAGAATCAATGATAAACTACACACAAAGACAGGAACAACCAATGTGAGAAAGCACACAATCTGTGCAAATCAAAAAAAAAGTAAATAAGTAAAATTGGGAACATAAGTTGTAAAGTCCATATGTTGTTGGGTTAGGGTTAGTCGAGGTGAGTGAAGTCATGTCGACAGCATAGCCAGTTTAGGATTATCTGTTTGAAAAGATGCCAGATGTGTGGTAGTAAACCACTACTTAGTCATTTTACATGGAACTTTGGATCTGTATGTATAACCCTCAAGGGGCGATGATACATGGAAGGAATGTGTCATCACCAGTGAATTGCCCAGCTTTTTCTGAGTCACCTATTGGAATATAAAACAGTGCTGAAACAATTCCCAAAGTTTCAGAGCTCACCATCCAGTGTGATTGGAGAGATGCAGCTGGGGTTGGTCATGGTGAGAGGGGTGAGTCCTGTAACATTGTCTCCTAAAACATGGGCTGAGCAAATATTCCTGTGCATGAAACACCAATGCAACATACTGTATATCGTAGCAAGTATAATAATAATAATAATAGGCATCCGTTAATCTCGTGAGACCATAGATTTGCACCTTGGAAGGTCTCCAGGGCGCAGACCTGGGCAAGGTTGTATGGAAGACCAGCAGTTGCCCATGCTGCAAGTCCCCCCTCTCCATGCCACTGATGTTGTCCAAAGGAAGGGCATTACGACCCATACAGCTTGGCACCGGTGTCGTCGCAGAGCAATGTGTGGTTAAGTGCCTTGCTCAGGGACACAACACGCTGCCTCAGCCAAGGCTTGAACTAGCGACCTTCAAGTCACTAGACCGACGCCTTAACCACTTGGCCACGCGCCAACACAATGCAAGCATAATGTAATTTATAAATCATTTTATAGTTATAAAAAGGATCATTCCCATACTGACATGCAACACACATAAAAGTTGCTGGTGAACGCAGCAGGCCATGCAGAACCTCTAGGAAGAGGTACAGTCGACGTTTCCGGCCAAGACCCTTCATCAGGACTAACTGAAAGAAGAGCTAATAAGAGATTTGAAAGTGGGAGGGGATGGGGGAGATCCGAAATGATAGGAGAAGACAGGAGGGGGAGGGAGTCCATGGCCTACTCTACTGCCACGACGCAGCCACAGTCAACTTGGAGGAGCCACACCTTACATTCCCTCTGGGTAGCCTCCAACATGATGGCATGAACATCGATTTCTCAAACTTCAGGTAATTTCACCCCCTCCTCTCCTTCACTATTCCCTATTCTTGTTTCCCTCTCACAACTTCTCTTCTTACCTGCCCATCACCTCCCTCTGGTGCTCCTCCTACTTCCCCTTCCTCCATAGTCTTCTATCCTCTTCTGTCAGATTTCCCCCAGCTCCAACCCTTTGTCTCTTTCACCAATCAACTTCTCAACTCTTTACTTTACTGCCTCCCTCTCTCGCGCTTTCACCTACCACTTGCCAGCTTGTACTTCTTCCTCTCCTCCCCACGCCTTCTTATTCTGACCTCTTCCCCCTTCTTTTCCAGTCCTGATGAAGGGTCTTGGCTCAAAACCTCCACAGTTTATTTCCATCCATAGATGCTGCCTGAGCTGCTGAGCTCCTCCAGCACTTCCTGTGAGTTGCTCTAGGTTTCCAGCATCTTTAGTACCTCTTCTTCCTACAGGTTAATCATATGGGAACAAAAATGTTGAATATAAAACACAGAACACAGGACACAGGACATAGAACATAGAACATGGAACACAGAACACGGAACACAGAACACAGAACACGGAACACAGAACAATATAGAATAATTCAGGCTCTTTGGCCCATGATGTATTTTTCCATAAGCTCAAACTGCTGAGTATTTCCAGATTCTTTACTTTTCTTTCAAGTTTCCAGTAATCTCAGTAAAAGATTAAAACTTCGCTTTATCTGTCACACGTCCATCGAAACATTGAAACATAATGTGAAATGTGCCACTTGCATCACATACCACCACAGTCTGAATATGTGGGGGAACCCTGCAAGTGCCACCAGAGGCAATGGTACCAGACCCACAACTTGCTAACCCTAACCATGCATCTTTGGAATATGGGAGGAAACTCTTGTGATCAAATGGAGAACGTATAAACCCCGTAAAGACTGTGGCAGAATTGAACTCCAATCGCTGATCGCTGCCATTATGCCAACCACTACACTAGCATGCCACCTGTTTATTCAAAGAAATGGCAATTTATGTTTGTAAGATGCTTCTAAATGTTTCATGGCCAATTAAGTTCATGCACCTACTGTGAATGCGCAGAAGACACAGCAACCAGTTATTGTGCAGCAGCTTTCCCAAGTACAGCCAAGAGTTAATGCCCACGTGAACTCCTTTAGTGATGTTATCTGAGAGATTAAAAATTGGCCAGCATGTCAGAGAGAACTCATACTGATTTTCTTAGAAAAAACTCCGTGGAACATTTTGTGTTTATCATTCGTCTCTGGAGCAGGAATTGAAGCTAGATTAGCCGACCTAAGCAGAGAGGGCAGTGGCTACTGAACCACAGCTGTTGTGCAGATCCTTGAGCAAAACTGGCGGGTCGTACATGTCAGCACTTTACTGAACCTAGAGCATCGAACATTACAGTGTAGGACGGGCCCTTCGGCCCACAATGTTGTGCTGGCCTTTTAACCTGCTCTACGATCAATCTAACCCTTCCCTCCTACATAGAGCATAGAACATAGAATATTAAAGTCCAGTACAGGTTCTTCAGCCACAATGTTGTGCTGACTTATTAACTATTTCACAATCAATCTAAACCGTCCCTTCTACATAGAACAGGACAACACAGAGCAAGACCTTTGGTCTAAGATGTTGTGCCAACCTTTTAACTACTCCATAATCAATCTAAACCATCCCTCCTACATAGAACATAAATCATGGAACAGTATAGGCCCTTCAGTCAATGATTTTGGGCTGATATTTCAACCTACTCCATGGCCAATCTAACCCTTTACTTCTGCATTGATCGTAGAACATAAGACAGTAGAGCAATGCTGTGCCAAACTTTTAATGTACTCCATGATCAATCTAACATTTTTGTCCCTCATAGTCTTTATTTTCCTTTCATCTATGAAGACCATGATTGTCCACATCATAGGACATGGTACATAATGATGATAATGTACCTATCTAAGAGTCCTTTAACTGTCCCTATTATATCATGCTCTACCACCACCACCAACAATGTATTCCAGGCACCTACCAGTCTCTGCATTAAAAAAAGCTACCTATTCCAAGAGAAAAAACAGACTGAATAGAACGCAAACACGAGGAAATCTGCAGATGCTGGAATTTCAAGCAACACACATAAAAATTGCTGGTGAATGCAGCAGGCCAGGCAGCATCTATAGGAAGAGGTAGAATCTTCCTATAAGAGGAAGAGAACAAATGTTTGTCAAAATCTCCCCAATATTTCAGCATTTTCTAAATGTAAATCATCAGAAAGGTTGTTAATTCTTGGAAAGTTGTAGGTTATTGGACATGAGCCCAGTGACAAATTTTCCATTGCAAATTGTCCTGTAGTGTTCTATAGAAATAGCTAGAGTGATCATTTCACTTGCCTCATCATTGAAATGTTTCCACAACCAGTGGACTCACTTTCAAGGATTCTTCATCTCATGTTCTTGACAGAAGAGAAGAAGAAGAAAGCCCTGAACTCCGAGTGGAGTTATCAGGACACTGTCATGATGGCATTTTTTTTTAGCAGGATTTCTTATTTTTACGAGGCCGAGTTGCTAGCTTGACGTCCAACCCAGCACTAATGGAAAGCGTGCAAGGGACATGTTCTTGATATTTATTGCTTATTTCATTATTGATTTTGTTTATTCTTTTTGTATTTTCACAGCTTGTAATCTTCTGCACTCCGGTTGAATGCCCTAGTTGGGTGGTCTTTCATTGATTCTGTTACGGTTATCATTCTATAGATTTGTTGAGTATAGCACAAGAAAATAAACCTCAGTGTTGTATATGGCGACGTGTATGTACTTTGATAAAAATTTACCTTGAACTTGGAATTTACTTTGACTTTGATCTAAAGCTTGTTTTTATTGAACATCTTGAAGGTTTCAGGAAGGAATTCCAGATCTTAGAAACTTCGTGAAGTAATTCAATTTGAGAGTGAAAATGAGAGCAGAAGTACAGATAGTTCAATTGTTAAAAGACCATAATGTACAAGAGTAGAAATAGGCATTTTGGGCTATTATGTCGGCTCTGTCATTCATTCACAGCTTATATTATCTTCAGTACCATTCTCCTGTCTTCTGTCTGTACCCCTTAACTTTGTCACCAACCAAGAACCTATCAATCTTTGCCTTAATCTTAGTCAGCAAAACAACACAACTAGTTATTGACTTCAGGAAGGATGGGAAGAAAGAGAAGCCCTCCGGTGAAAAATGATATTGTATCCGTTAAATAGGGGCCATGGACAATTCTAATTTGATGGAGTTGGACATGAAAGCACAGAAGAACATCTGGAAAAATTTCTGAAACGCTCGTTCGCTGCTGTCATTACTGCGCGGTCGGGAATCTTTCAGAGGGAAGGCCTCAAAATCCCCGGCTTTGCCTGCTGTTGGCAACCGAGATAGAGGTCGAATTGTTCAGATAGAGATGGCGCTCAGTACTCGGTGTCGGAGAGCTGATCAGAGCTCGAAGTTTTCAGATGACTCAGAGTCGGACCATGGTCGGGTATGGCAGGGAGAGTTTTTCTTCCTTCTCCCGTCTGTGTGAGATGTGGGACATTTGAGAGACTTTGAGCTTTTTACTGTGCTCATGGACTTCATCAAGTTATAGTATTGCTGCACTGTTGTAACTATATGTTATAATTATGTGGTTTTGTTAGGTTTTTTTTCAGTCTTGGTCTATCCTGTGTTTTGTGATATCACACCGGAGGAAATATTGTATCATTTCTTAATGCATGCATTACCAAATGACAATAAAAGAGGACTGCGCGTCTTCATAATCGAAAAAAAATTCACTTGCTCCTGTCTATCTCAGTGGTGTTGAGGTTGGGAGCTTCAAGTACTTGGGAGTAAAAATCACCAATAGCTTGCCCTGATCCACCCATTTAAATGCTATCACCAAGAAAGCACACCAATGTTTCTACTTTCCCAGGAGGCTAAAGAAATTTGGCATGTTTCCATCAACTCTTACCTATTCTTATCGATGAACCATAAGAGCATCCTATCTGGATGTGGAGTATAGATAAGATAAATGAAAGCAGATTTTTTTTTTCCACTGAGAGTGGGAGAGACTAGAATTAGAGGTCATATGTTAAGGGTGAAAGGTGAAATATTTAAGGGGAACCTCTACATACAGAAGGCATTACGACTGTGGATCGAGCTGCCAGTAGAAGCATCAAATGCAGGCTCAGTTGCAACATTTAAAAGAAGTTTAGCTAAATACATGGGTGGTAGAGAGTGCTATGGTCCAGGTTCAGTTGATGAGATTAGGCAGAATAATAGTTCAGCAGGGGTTAGATGGGCCACACGGCCTGCTTCTGTGCCGTAATGCTCCATAACTCTCTCTCTCTCTCTAGATCTTGAAGATTTCTTTCTATTACAATCAAGTTTGAAGATGTACAAGTAATATCAGGGGCAAACATCAATTTCATCTTCTGAGCTGCAAGATATCGCACCGCAGGACCTCACTGAGAATAGCAAAATCCGTCGAGAAGATCACCGGGGTCTCCCACTAATTGTGACATTTACCGGGAAAGTTGTATATGAAAGGCCTGAAGCATTTCTGAGCATCTCTGTCACTCATCCCACAATCCCCTTCACCCACTTACGTCAGGAAGGATGTATAGGAGCATCAGGATTAGGACTACCAGACTAGGTACCAGCGTCTTCCCTCACGCTGTGAGACCCTGCCACCGCTGGGGTCTCATCACTAAGACAGTGAGCTGTTTACTGTTTACTGTTTACCTGTGCTACGCATTTCCCTGCAGTTTGAATTTATTTATTAGCTTATTTGTGGTAATATGTTGGTTTATGCGCTGTGTGTGATATATGCTTTGTGGTGCACTATGGTCCAGAGAACATTGTTTTGTTTGGTTGTATACATGTACAGTCAGATGACAATAAGCTTGAACTTGATTGTAAACATGAGAAAGTCTGTAGATGCTGGAAATCCAGAGCAACACACACAGAATGCTGGAGGAACTCAGCAGGTTAGGCAGCATCCAGACAGCCCTTTACCTTTCCTACCACCTGGTTTCACCTATCAGTTTCTAGCTATACTCCTTCCCCTCCCACCTGCCTTTTTATTTTGGCATCTTCCCCCTTCCTTTCCAGTTCTGAAGAAGAGTCTTGGCCTGAAATGTTGACTGTTCATTCATTTCCATAGGTGCTGCCTGACCTGCTGAGTTCCTCCAGCATTTTGTATGTATTGCTTTGAATTTGATTGTGTACTTTCTTAATGGTCAAAGAGACTTCGAAGTAAATAGCTGTATACTCCTGCTTAACACATACGGTTCTTATTTTACCACTGAGTCATGGCCAAGTCCATAAGAAATCCCAGACTTTGTGATACATACACACTTTCTCACTCAGTAAGCAGTCACTGCCCATTCATAATTCATTCCTAATTTTGTAGGAGACTAAATATATAAATGAAAGTTTTCCACCAGTGTGTGCATCACTGACTCTATTTCCAACTGGAATCTCAGCCATAAGCTTACAGGCTTGAAGAGTTGGCATCCAACTGATGCACATAATCTTAGTGGCACTTTATTTGATATCTCTTGTTCCTAATAAAGTGGCCACTGAACATAAGTTTCTGATCTTCTGCTGCTGTAGCCCATCTACTTCAAGATTCGACATGCTGTGCATTTAAAGATGCTCTTCAACACACCAATGATATAACATGTAGTTATTTGAGTTACTGTCACCTTCCAGTCAGCTGACCATTCTCCTCTGACCTTTCCCATTAACAATGCATTTCTGCCCACAAAACTGCTGCTCATTGTAAACTCTGGAGACTGTTGTGCATGCAAATCCCAGGAGATCAGCAGTTTCGTGGATACTCAAACCACCCCATCTGGCACCAACAATCATTCCACAGCCAGAGTCACTTAGATCACATTTCTTCCACATTCTGATGTTGGGTCTGAACAACAACTGAATCTCTTGACCATGTCTGCATGCTTTCATGCACTGAGTTGCTGCCACATGATTGGCTGATCGGATATTTGCAATAAAGAGCAGGTGTGCAGGTGTAACTAATAAAGTGGCCACTGAATGTAGTTTGCTCTGATCTCGACTAATAATGTTGCAGAGTGAACTGAGAATTAGAACAAAAAATTTATCATCATGGGTCTACTGAGGGATGAATTGGCAGATGAGTTATGGATGGAGGTAAGGAAAGAGAAGGGCAGGGCTTTTCAGGATAAGAATGAAAGCTCTAAGAGTGAGGTTAAATACCTGTAGAGCATGTGTTCGAGTGAAATCAACACAATATACAGGAGGACAACATTTTGAGGGTGGGTAGTCATCTCTGTCATAGAATCATGGAGAAGTACTGTGCAGAAACAGGACCTTTGGCTCATCCATGCCTACTCCCATCGACCTTCACCTGGACCGTTGCCCTCCATATCCCAACCATTCATGATGTACCTATCCAATCTTCTCTTCCGTGTTGAAATCGAGCTTGCATGCACCACTTGCGCTGGCAGCTCGTTCCACACTCTCATGACACCATGGGTGAAGAAGTTTACCTTTCTGTTCCCCTTAAACTTTTCATCTTTCACCCTTAACCCAGACTCTGATTGTAGGACCACCCAACCTCAGTGGAAAAAACCTACTTGCATTTACCCTATCTATACCCCTCATAATTTTGTATACCTCTATCAAATCTCCCCTCAATTTTCTATGTTCCAAGGAGTAAGATCCTAACCTATTCAATCTTTCCTTATAACTCAGAACTTCCAGTCCCAGCAACATTCATATAGATTTTCATGGTACTCTTTTAACCCTATTTACATCTGCAGGTAGGTGACCAAAACTGCACACAATACTCCAAATTAGGCCTCACCAATGTCTTATACAACTTCAACATAACATCCCATCTCCTGTACTCAATACACTGATTTATGAAGGCCAATGTGCCAGGAGGTATCCTTACGACCTTATCTATCTGTGACACCACTTTCAATGAATTATGCACCTGAATTTCCAGATCTCTTTGTTCTACAGCACTCTTCAGTGCCCTACCATTCACTGTATAAGACCTACCTTGGTTGGACCTACATCTTGCAGATGTCTGCATTAAATTCCATCTGGTATTTTTCAGCCCATTTTTCCAGCTGATTCAGATTCTGCTGTAAGCTCTGATAGTCTTCCTCACTGTTCATTACATCCCCAATTTTGGTGTCATCTGTAAAGTTGCAGATCCAGTTAACCACATTGTCATCCAGATCATTGATATTGATGACAAACAGCAGTGGACCCAGCACTGATCCCTGCAGCTCTCCACTCTCTCCAGTCGGAGAGGCAACCATCTACAACCGCTCTCTAACTTCTACAAAGCCAATGTCTAATCCAATTTACTATCTCATCTTGAATGCTGAGCGACTGAACTGTTTTGACCACCCTCCCATGCAGGACCTTGTCAAGTGCCTCGCTAAAGTCCATGTAGACAACATCCTCTGCCGTGCCTTTATCGATTTTTCTGGTAACTTCCTCAAAAAACTCTAAGATTAGTTAGACACAACCTACGACACATGAAGACATTCTGACAATATTTAATCGATCAACGTCTATCCAAATACTCATATAACTGGCCCCTTTGAATATCTTTCAATAACTTTCCCACTACTGATGTTAGGCTCACCAGTTTATAATTTCCTGGTTTATTTTTAAAGCCCTTTTTAGACAGTGGAACAACATTGGCTATCCTCCAATCCTCTGGTACCTCTCCTGTCGCTAAGGATAATTTAAATATCTCTGCTAGGCCCCCTGAAATTTCTGCACTTGCCTCCACAGGGTCTGAAGCAACACCTTGTCAGACCCTGGGGATTTATCCACCCAAATTTTCTTGAAGGCAGCAAACACCTCCTCCTATATAATCTGCATCGGGTCTATGAATTGGCTGCTGCTTTGACTCAAGTTTGAAGGCCTCCCACTTACCAAGTACATCTTTGCCAGAAAACAGCCTGTTCCAGTCCACACTTGCCAGATCCTTTCCAACACCATCAAAGTTGGCCTTTCTCCAATTTAGAATCTGAACCCGCAGTCCACACCTATCTTTTTCCATATTTACTTTGAAACCAATGACACTGGACCACGAGATGCAAAATGTTTCCCTACGCAAACTTCTGTCACCTGCCCACTCTCGCTGCCTAATAGCAGATCAAGTATTGCACACTCTCTAGGTGAGAATTCCACGTACTGATTTCGGAAACTTTCCTGAACACATCTGACAAACTCTATCCCATCTAGTCTTTTTACAGTATGGGACTCCCAGTCAATATGTGGAAAGTTAAAATCACCTTATCTTTCTTACAACAGTCTGGGATGTCTTTAAAAATTTGGTCTTCTAAATCCCCAGAACTGCTGGCTGGTCTGTAATACAGCCTCATTAACATGGTCAACCCTTTCTTATTGCTTAGTTCCACCCATAACGCCTCACTAGATGAGTTCTCCAGTCTGTGCTGACTAAGCACCGCCATGAATTTTTCCCTGATTAGTAACGCCACCCGTCCTCCTTTAATCCCTCCCTCTCTGTCGTGTCTGAGACAATGGAGCCCCAGAACATGGAGGTGCCAGTCCCACCCTTCTTACAACCAAGTGTCACTAATAGCTACCAATATCATAATTCCATATGTTGATCCATTTCCTGAGCTCAGCTGCCTTTCCTGCGATACTTCTTGCATTGAAATATACTCAGCTCAGGATATTTGTCATAATATAAGTTCTGAGAATACTTACAATGTACACTCTGCCAAGCTACTCCCTGAAGCAACAGGAAGCAACCAGATGAAAGGAATAAACTGGACATTGGAAAAGGTCCAAAGTTAAAATAAAGTTAGGAAATCAAATTTACATATAATTTTGACCAAAGTATTTGAAATCACTTTCAATGTTCTAAATCTCTTTGGCAAGCATGAAATATTTATTTTGTCGTGTATCTTCATTGGATTAAGCTGTCCGTATCTCTGAAAGTATTCTGCCTAACGGCCTTCTCTGATGTCAGATTCAAAGTCAAGTTTATTGTCATACGCACAGGTACATGTACAAATGAAAATCTTACTTGCAGCCGCATTATAGGCACATAGTTTCAGACACACAGCATTTACACGAAAAAGAGGAATTAATGTCCTTCAGCCCAGCAAGTGCATGCTTGATCCATGCTTGTTGGACATCACGGAAGATTAGTGGTTAGTGTAGCTCTTTACGGTGCCAGCAATCCGGGTTCAATTCTCTTCATTATCTGTAAACAGTTTGTAGGTTTTCCCCATGGCCATATGAGATCACCCCCCCCCCTCCAGGTGCCTTCCACATTGTGAAGATGCAGGTTAGGGTTAATGAGCTGTGGTCATGCTATGATGGCATCGAAAGCATGGTGACAATTGCAGGCTTCCCTCAGCGCATCCACAGATCGTAGTAGTTGATGATGCAAATGACTGTATTGTTCAATGTTTCAATCTACATGTGACAAATAAAGCTATTCTAATTAAATCTGCTGAATGTGTTGTCTACCAAGCTAGTCACAATTCCCTGCATTCGGCCCAAATCTCTCCAGACCACTCCGCCCCACGTTTTTCTTGAATGACACTATTGTACAGGCCTCCAACACTTCCACTGGTAGCTCCCTCCATATCCTCACCACCCTCTGTATGAAGCAGTTGCGGCCCATATTAATAGGATACTAAACCATCATTGAGTACTTCTACATGGATCATTGGCACAAGAAAGCAGCATCCACCTTCAAACACCCCCACCATCGAGGCCATGCTGTCTTCTCACTGCTGCTGTCGGGGTAGGAGATACAGGAGCCTTAAGTCCTATACCACCAGGCTCAGGAACAGCTATTACCCTTCAGCCATCAGGCTCCTCAACCAGAGTGGATAACTTCACTCACCTCAACACTGAACTGATTCCACAGCCTATGGATTCACTTTATAAGGACTCTTTAACTCATGTTCTTAGTTATTTTTACACAATTTGTCTTCTTTTTGCACATTGGTTGTTTGTCAGTCTTTGTTTATGTATGGTTTTTCACAAATTGTATTAGATTTCTTTATTTTCCTATAAATGCCTGCAAGGAAATGAATCTCAAGGTAGTATATGGTAGCATTTGCATACTTTGATAATAAATTTACTTTGACTTTGATGATGAGAACAATAACACACTACTGTAAAGTTGGCCTGAATAGCTGGAGTATACTGTAAGGGAACAGATGTTAGAACTGTATTGACTTCAGGAGGAGGAAACCAAAGGTCCATGTGTTAGTTCTCATTGGGGAATCAGAGGTGGAGAAGGTCAGCAACTTTAAATTCCTCGGTGTTATTATTTTGGAGGCTCAGCACTTAAATGCAATTATGAAGAATGCATGGCATTGGCTCTATTTTCAGAGGAGTCTGAAGAAATTTGGCATGACTTCTAAAACTTTCATAAACATCTATGGATGTGTAGTGGAAGGTATATTGACTGGCTGCATCACAGCCTGGTTTGGAAACACCAATGCCCTTGAATAGAATATCCACAAAAGTAGTGGATAAGGCCCAGTCCATCACGGGTAAAGCCCTCCCCTCCATTGAGCAGATCTACATGAAACGCTGTCACACGAAAGCAGCACCAATCCTCAGGGACCCCCACCATCCAGGATATGCTCTCTTCTCACTCCTGGCATCAGGAAGAAGGAACAGTTAACCCTCAACTATCATGCTCAGGATCTGGAACCAAAGGGGTTAACTTCATTCAAAAACACAAACACGAGGAAATCTGCAGATGCTGGAATTTCAAGCAACATACATAAAAGCTGGAATTTCAAGCAACCTACGCTCTGTCCGCCAGAGAAAGCATGATCTCCCAGTGGCCACACATTTTAATTCCACGTCCCGTTCCCATTCTGATATGTCTATCCACGGCCTCCTCTACTGTAAAGAGGAAGCCACACTCAGGTTGGAGGAACAATGCCTTATATTCAGACTGGGTAGCCTCCAACCTGATGGCATGAACATTGACTTCTCTAACTTCCGCTAATGCCCCACCTCCCCCTCGTATCCCATCTGTTATTTATTTACTTTTTATTATTATTGATTTTTTTTCTCTCTCTCTCCTTTTTCTCCCTCTGTCCCTCTCACTATACTCTTTGCCCATCCTCTGGGCTTCACCCCTCCTCCCTTCTTTCTCCCTAGGCCTCCTGTCATAGGGATCCTCTCATATCCCTTTTGCCAATCAGATTTCCAGCTCTTGGCTCCATCCCTCCCCCTCCTGTCTTCTCCTATCATTTCGGATCTCCCCCTCCACCCCCCCCGCACTTTCAAATCTCTTACTAGCTCTTCTTTCAGTTAGTCCTGACGAAGGGTCTCGGCCCGAAACGTCGACTGTACCTCTTCCTAGAGGTGCTGCCTGGCCTGCTGCGTTCACCAGCAACTTTGATGTGTGTAACTTCATTCAACTTCACTTGCCTCATCACTGAAATGATCCCACAACCTATGGACTCACTTTCAGGGATTCTCCATCTCATGTTCTCGTTATTTATTGGTTATTTATTTATTATTATTATTATTTCTTTCTTTTTGTATTTGCAGTTTGTTGTCTTTTGCACTCTGGTTGAATGGCCAGGTTGGTGCGGTCTTCCATTGATTCTATTATTGTTATTACTGTATTCAGGATTTATTGAGTATGCCTGCAAGAAAATGAATCTCAGGATTGTATATGATGACAGATATGTACTTTGAAAATAAAGTTACCATGAACCTTGAATTTTATGGAATGGAAGTTGGGTCGGCTGGAGTTGAAAACGAAGACCTGTGATCTCCCTAAATGAAGACAGCTCACCAGCCCAAATCTTAACTGAGTTCTCTCAATGCATGTCAGGAATGAGAGGTGGTAGACTGTCATGGGCAAGAAAGCTCACTCATACCTCTACTTCCTTAGAAGATGAAAGAAATTTTGCATGTCCCAGTTGACATTACCTATTTTTATAAATGCACCATAGAGCTCATCTGATCTGTATGCATAATGTCTTGATACAGCAACTACATGGTATAGTCATAGTCATACTTTATTGATCCCGAGGGAAATCAGTTTTCGTTACAGTTGCACCATAAATAATAAATAGCAATAGAACCATAAATAGTTAAATAGTAATATGTAAAGTATGCCAGTGAATTATGAAATGTCCAGGACCAGCCTATTGACTCAGGGTGTCTGACCCTCCAAGGGAGGAGTTGTAAAGTTTGATGGCCAGAGGGAGCAATGACTTCCTATGATGCTCTGTGCGGCATCTCGGTGGAATGAGTCTCTGGCTGAATGTACTCCTGTGCCCACCCAGTACATTATGTAGTGGATGGGAGACATTGACCAAGATGGCATGCAACTTAGACAGCATCCTCTTTTCAGACACCACCATGAGAGAGTCCAGTTCCATCCCCACAACATCACTGGCCTTACAAATGAGTGACTGCAAGAAACTGTAGAGTCGTGGACGCATCTCAGCACATCATGGAAACCAGCCACCCTTCTAACAACTCTGTCTATGCTTCTCGCAGCCTCAGTAAAACAGCCAACATAGTGAAAGACCCCACCCACCTCAGAGATCCTCTCTTCTCCCTTCTCCCTTTGGGCAGAAGCTACAAAAGCTTGAGAGAATTTCTATCTCAGCATTTGCAGAATCTCTTGTGGTTATGATCTCGCACTCGATTGTTTACCTGCACTACACCTTCTCTCTACTGTGACACATTATTCTGCATTGTTATTGTTTTATTGTGTTCAACCTCAATGTATTGTGCAAGAAGTTGATATATATGAACAGCTTGCAAGACAAGCTTTTCACTGTTTCTTGATACATGTTACAATAATATGCCAATTGCAATTGCAATTCCAATTCCTGATGGATATTATCATTGCCTCGCACCTGTCTGGGGCAAAGGTTCTTTCCCAACCATCAGCGCATAACCAGTGTAATTTTGTATAAAATTACAAGTCCAGTCAGTTTCAATTCAAATTAAATCTTCTACTCTCAGTGGGCACCTTATGTGGCAGTAATTCAATTCATAAAAGCATGGAGACATGGTCAAGACATTGAGTTGTTGTTCAGACCAAACATCAGAATGAGGAAGAAATGTTTTCTAAGTGACTTATTGGAATGATTGTTTGTGCCAGATGGCGTGATTTGAGTATCTCAGAAACTGCAGATCTCCCGGGATTTTTACCCACAACAATCTCTAGAGTTCACAAAGAATGTTGCAAGAAACAAAAAACATCCAGTGAATGGCTGTTCTGTGGGTGAGAACTTCTTGCTAGTGAGGGAGGTCAGAGGAGAATGGCCAGATTGGTTCAAGCTGACTGGAAGGCGACAGTAACTCAAATGACCATGCATTCTGAGTTCAAAGTAACTTATTATCAAAGTTCAGATATGTCACCATATACAATCCTGAAATTCTTTTTCTTGCAGGCAATCACAGTAAATACAAGAAATACAGTAAAATTACTGGAAGACCACACCCAACAGTGCAGACAAACAATCTGCAAAAAAGAACAAACTGTGCAAATACAAAAAGAAAGAAAATAATAATAATAATAATAATAGTAATAATAATAATAAATAAACTATAAATATTGAGAACAGGAGATGAAGAGTCCTGGAAAGAGAATGCAGTTCAATAGGAACAGTTCAGTGATGAGATGAGTGAAGTTATCCTCTTTGGTTCAAGAGCCTGATGGTTGAGGGGTAATAACTGTTCCTGAACCTGGTGGTGTGGGATCTGAGGCTTCTGTACCTTCCTCCTGATGGCAGCAGTGAGAAGAGAGGCCTGAGTGGTGGGGAAGCTTGATGATGGATGCTGCTTTCCTGTGACAGTGCTCCATATTGATGAGCACAATGGTGGAGAGCTGGTACAGTTTGGAGTAGTTTGTTCTTTTTTTTGCAGATTGATTGTTGTCTGCACTGTTGGGTGTGGTCTACCATTGATTTCAGTGTATTTCTTGTATTTACTGTGATGGACTGTGCCACATCCACTACTTTTGTAGGCTTTCCGTAGAAGGGCATTGATGTTTCCATACCAGGCCATGATACAATCAGTCAATATACACTCCACCACACATTTATAAAAGTCTGTCTAAGTTTTAGTTGACATGCTGAATCTATGCAAACTTCTAAGAAAGTAGAGGCATACCATGCTTTCTTCTAGTGGCACTTGCGTGATAGACCCAGGACAGGCCCTCTGAAAAAATAACACTGAGGAATTTAGTGTTACTGACCTTCTCCAACTCTGATTCCCCTGATGAGGACTGACTCACGGATCTCCGGCTTCCTTCTCCTGAGGTCGATTTCTTCCTCCTGGTCAATAATTAGCTCCTTGGTTTTGCTGGCATTGCGTAAGAGGTTGTTGTTGTGGCACCACTCAGGAAGATTTTCAATTTCATTCCTATATGCTGATTCGTCACCACCCTTGATTCAGCCAATGACAGTGGTGTCATTGGTAAATCTAAATAATATATTGGAGCTGTACTTAGTTTTTGAGCCAGAAGTATAAAGTGAGTAGAGCATGGGGCTAGCACACAGCCTCGTGGTGCACCTGTGCTAATGGAGATCGTGGAGGAGATGTTGTTCCTGTCCAAATTGACTGGAATCTGCAAGTGAGGAAATCAAGGATCCATTGCACATGGAGTTATTGAAGCCTAGGACTTGAAGATTTCTCATTAGTCTTCATGGGATGATGGTATTGAATGCCGAGCTGTAGTCAGTGAAGAGCACTCTAATGTATGTATCTTCAATATCCAGATGTTCCAGGAGCCAATGAAATGGTATTTGCTGTTGACCAGTTGTGTAGGAGGTAGGAGTTGACCAGTTGTAGGAGTTGTGTTGTCACTCCTACAAAATCCTACCTTGGCACCTCACCAGTAGGAGTGATACTGGCCGAGCGTCAGTGAAACACGGTGGAAATTCGTTCTTTGGCAGGTCTAACCTAGCTGTGAAGGTGATGTTCCATCGGTATACTACTAGACTAGATCTAGTAGTAGGATCGTGGCTAGCTAAGTCAAGGAGGTAAGCATGCCTTTGCTACTTTGTACGTTATGCCTCTTTCAGTCAAAGGCTGCACCCAACGAGGACGCCGCCAGCAGAGCGTCTGATGGTGTCTGTGGCAGATGAATCCAAAAGGGTCAATGGTACAGCACCTTGGTGGCATGTGGAGGAACCAGAGTGCTGGTCAACGGAGGGCATCACTAGACTAGTTAGTTGTCACTGTGGGGCAGCTTCCTTATCTGCTAAGTCTGTTACGCTCCTGTGTACCTCTGAGCATCAGATATGGAATCCCAGAGAGACCGTACAGTGGGGGCACGGCACCATCTGTCTTATTACTGTGCAAAGCGTGAAAAACAGTCAACATCGAACTCGATGGACAGCCGAAGAAGAAGAAGAAGAGGTAATATCACTGAAGCCCTTCCACAGCTGTCAAGCATCCTTCAGTAATTTAAGTTTGGTCCAGAATTGCCACTTCGAATGATGGTTTTCTGGAGATTATATCTGGACACCTCTTGTATGCCACTAATGAGGCCCTCAGCAGATTGTGGATATCATAGTTTATTCAGGGCTTCTGATTAGGGAAGCCCCTGAATGATTTTGTGAGGACACACTTGTCTCCAACTCTTATCATAAAATCTGTGATGTGGTGTACTTGTTCAGATTCTCTGATGAATACTTGAACACGGCGCCGTCCACTGACTCAAAACAATTCTGTAGCCATTCCTTTGCCTCCTGTAGCCACCCCTTTGTTGTCCTTATCTCTGAAGTCTTGCTTTTTAGCCCCTAAATGCTACAACATTGTTGTACAGAAGAGCATCTCTGAATGCCAACACGTCAGACCTTGAAGTGGATGGCTACAACAGGAGGCACCTAATAACGTGGCCATTAAGTGTACACTATGTAATTCTGAATCAAGTTGCAAGTGCAGTTTATTGTAATCAAAATGACTTACCAAACTCTACCTTACTAACTTCAGAGATATTATCACACAATCAGGTGCAAAAGAGACTACTGGTCTATGATTGCCTTCCCATAGGTAATATTGCTTGTAATTAGATGAGTAAGTTTATCTTGGCCAGCATGCTACTTAAACAAGTTACCTCATGTATATAATGGGTTATGTTATAACTCAAAGAGTCACCTTAAACCACTAATTTTTCATCAACATTCATACCAACTGCAGTAGGAAAATTAAATGATCTAATGATCTAAATAGTGGATGCATTAGTGATAATTTTTCAAAACTCGTTAGATTCTGGACTAGTTCCTGAGGATTGGAGGGTGGCTAATGTAACCCCACTTTTTAAAAAAGGAGGGAGAGAGAAACCGGGGAATTATAGGCCGGTTAGCCTAACGTCGGTGGTGGGGAAACTGCTGGAGTCAGTTATCAAGGATGTGATAACAGCACATTTGGAAAGCGGTGAAATGATCGGACAAAGTCAGCATGGATTTGTGAAAGGAAAATCATGTCTGACGAATCTCATAGAATTTTTTGAGGATGTAACTAGTAGAGTGGATAGGGGAGAACCAGTGGATGTGGTATATTTGGATTTTCAAAAGGCTTTTGACAAGGTCCCACATAGGAGATTAGTGTGCAAACTTAAAGCACACGGTATTGGGGGTAAGGTATTGGTGTGGGTGGAGAATTGGTTAGCAGACAGGAAGCAAAGAGTGGGAATAAACGGGACCTTTTCAGAATGGCAGGCGGTGACTAGTGGGGTACCGCAAGGCTCAGTGCTGGGACCCCAGTTGTTTACAATATATATTAATGACTTGGATGAGGGAATTAAATGCAGCATCTCCAAGTTTGCGGATGACACGAAGCTGGGTGGCAGTGTTAGCAGTGAGGAGGATGCTAAGAGGATGCAGGGTGACTTGGATAGGTTGGGTGAGTGGGCAAACTCATGGCAGATGCAATTTAATGTGGATAAATGTGAAGTTATCCACTTTGGTGGCAAAAATAGGAAAACAGATTATTATCTGAATGGTGGCCGATTAGGAAAAGGGGAGGTGCAACGAGACCTGGGTGTCATTATACACCAGTCATTGAAAGTGGGCATGCAGGTACAGCAGGCGGTGAAAAAGGCGAACGGTATGCTGGCATTTATAGCGAGAGGATTCGAGTACAGGAGCAGGGAGGTACTACTGCAGTTGTACAAGGCCTTGGTGAGACCACACCTGGAGTATTGTGTGCAGTTTTGGTCCCCTAATCTGAGGAAAGACATCTTTGCCATAGAGGGAGTACAAAGAAGGTTCACCAGATTGATTCCTGGGATGGCAGGTCTTTCATATGAAGAAAGACTGGATGAACTGGGCTTGTACTCGTTGGAATTTAGAAGATTGAGGGGGGATCTGATTGAAACGTATAAGATCCTAAAGGGATTGGACAGGCTAGATGCAGGAAGATTGTTCCCGATGTTGGGGAGGTCTAGAACGAGGGGTCACAGTTTGAGGATAGAGGGGAAGCCTTTTAGGACCGAGGTTAGGAAAAACTTCTTCACACAGAGAGTGGTGAATCTGTGGAATTCTCTGCCACAGCAAACTGTTGAGGCCAGTTCATTAGCTATGTTTAAAAGGAAGTTAGATATGGCCCTTGTGGCTACAGGGGTCAGGGGGTATGGAGGGAAGGCTGGGTTCTGAGTTGGATGATCAGCCATGATCATAATAAATGGCGGTGCAGGCTCGAAGGGCCGAATGGCCTACTCCTGCACCTATTTTCTATGTTTCTATGTTTCTATGTTTCTAATCAGAATTTAAACAGACAAAAATGCTGCTTTGCCAAAATTTTGATTTTTTTTTTAAGTCTGAGAAGAAGACTGTAGAAAAGTAGTTGGGAAAAATGGAAGTCTCAGAATGGAATGAGCCAGCTGCTGGTATAACAGGAGGAATTAATTCTATGTTGTCCATGCACACACAAAATGCTGGAGGAACTCAGCAAGTCAGGCAGCATCTATGGAGAGGAATAACCAGCCGGCATATTGGGCTGCCGCTCTTCAAGTTGACTGTGTCATTTCCCTCCATGGTTGGTGCCTGACCTGTTGGGTTCAGCACATATTGGAGTGGTTAATGTAACACTTTACAATACCAGCTGCAAGATCAGGCTCCAAATCCTGCCACTGCCTGTAAGAAGTTTGCACGTTTTGTAGTGGTTAGTTCAACGCTATTTAAGCTTGCGGTGTCAGAGCTCAGAGTTGAATTCCAACTGTAAGGAGTTTATATGTCCTCCCCATGAAAACATGGGTTTCCGCCAGGTGCTCTGGCCCCCTCCCACAGTCCAAAGATGTACTGGGTTAGTTAATTAATCATTGTAAATTCTCCCGTAATTAGGCTAGGGTGAGATAGGTATCCTGTTGGGCGGTTCAGCTGATTAGGCCAAAAGGTCCTGTTCCACACTGTAGCTTTAAATAAAGTAAAACATTCCAAAGACGAACAAGTTATGTTTAGTGTTTTGTGGGCATGTTCTGATGACGTTACTTGTGGGCTGCCGTCTGCTCATTCTTTGAGCAAAATATGTACTTCACTGAATGTTTCAAGGTACGTGTGAAAAATAAAGCTAATCTTCATCTTTATAACCTTTCCTCCACCGTTTTGTGTGTCTTGCTCAAGATTTCCAACATCTGTGGATTAGATTATGAGGACACTCAGTCCTCGTTTTTGTCACTTAGAAATGCATGCATGCATTAAGAAATGATACAATGTTTCTCTAGTGTGATATCACAAAAAAAACAAGACAAACCAAAGACCAACACTGACAAGACCGCATAATTATAACATATAGTTACAGCAGTGCAAAGCAATACTGTAATTTGACAAACAGCAGACCATGGGAATGGTAAAAAAGTCTCAAAGTTCCGATTGACTCCCGATAGTCCCCAATAGCAGGCGGCAGAAGGGAGAAACTCTCTCTGCCATAAACCTCCAGGCACCGACAACTGTCAATGCATTGGAAGCACCCAACCACAGCTGACTCTGAGTCCGTCCGAAAACTTCGAGCCTCCAACCGGCCCTTTGACACCGAGCACAGAGCACCATCTCTGTCTAGCGCTTCGACTCTGTCCCGGCCGCCGAGCAACAAGCAAAGCTGAGGATTCGGGGCCTTCCCCTCCGGAGATTCTGGATCACACAGTAACAGTGTCAGCGAAAAAGGCATTTCAGAAGTTTCTCCAGATGTTCCTCCGTTCTCTCACGTCTGTCTCCATCAAATCAGGATGGTGCACGGCACCCTACTTGACAGATTACAGATATCATTCACCGGAGTGGCCGCGCAAGCTGCGTCGCGCCGCCATCTTCTCCTCCTCTTCGTTCATGCATCTCTGAACTATGTTGGAAGTTGCTGGAACTTCTCTGTTGAAGTGGCTGTAAGTTAGTGGCCCCCATGCATGTGAGGAATGCCATCATCCTGGAGTTCTCAAGTACTTGCCCTGGTTCAGCAGCAAGGAGTACCTAGTGAAGCAATATGAACTCCTTCAGTTCGATGGAGGAGATGAATATTTTATGGCGGTCTTAATTACATATTGGGTAATTTACAATATTTCCACTGAAAGACTTGGCTTAATGTTTCCAGTTGTTTTGTGATTGTGTATCTATCCTATTAATTGTTTGATTAAATTTTAATAACTTTTTAATAGAATTATTTAGTTATACAACAGAGCTACCAGCCCTCCAGCCTACCAGGGGCCAGCAATCGTGACTGGGGTTCAATTCCCACTGCTGTTTAGAAGGAATCTATATAATCTCTGCATGGCCGCGTGGGTTTCTTCTGGTGCACCAGTTTCCTCCCGCATTCCAAAGATGTATGGGTTAGGGTTAGTAAGTTATGGGCATGCTATGCTACAGCTGGAAGAATGGTAACACTTGCAGGCTGCCCTGTGTTGGTCATTGATGCAAACGACACATTTCAGTGTATGTTTTGGCATATTTGTGACAAATAAATCTGATCTTAATCCTTTATCTTTCTTTGTTAAACATCAGATGCCTTTCTATACAAACCTATGCTACCAACACTTAGAAACCATAGAAAAACTACAGCACAGAATCAGGCCTTTTGGCCCTTCTTGGCTGTGCCGAACCATTTTCTGCCTAGTCTCACTGACCTGCACACGGACCATATCCCTCCATACACCTCCCATCCATGTATCTGTCCAATTTAATCTTAAATGTTAAAAAAGAACCCGCATTTACCACCTCGTCTGGCAGCTCATTCCATACTCCCACCACTCTCTGTGTGAAGAAGCCCCCCTAATGTTCCCTTTAAACTTTTCCCCCCTCACCCTTAACCCACGTCCTCTGTTTTTTTTCTCCCCTTTCCTCAGTGGAAAAAGCCTGCTTGTATTCACTCTATCTCTAAATCTGCCAAAAGCAAGAGGTCGGTGTTGGTAAACTAAATTTTATAAGAATACTTGGCTCCTCATCTTCTTATTCTAGATTGCAGCAATCATTTGGCTGAAAAGAAATCTTCCTTAGACCTCCTCTTAGCCTCTTACTCCTCAAGCTACTGTATGTTTATTGGCCATAGGCACCTCTTCCTTGGAAACAAGTTTTGTTTTCCCTCTTTCTTTCCAGTCCCGAAGAAGATTCTTAGCCCGAAATGTCAACTGTTCATTCATTCCCATAAATGCTGCTTGACCTGCTGAGTTCTTCCAAGCATTTTGTGTGCATTCCATTGGATTTCCAGCATCTGCAGAGCTTCTTGTGTTTATAAGATTCTTACCTGCCCAGTTTACGCCCATCTTCGTGTGTTATATGTCTACTACATACTCACTAGCCTCTTCCACTCCAAGAAAAGCAAACCTAGCCTACTAAGCCATCTAGCCTCTATTCCTGATAAATACTCCATCCCCAGCTACATCCCAGTGAATCTCCTCTGCACCTTGTCCAGTACAATGGCTTCCTTTCTTAAATATGGTGACCAGAACTGCACATAATATTCTAACTGTGACCTAACCAATGGTTTATAAAATTTCAACAAGGCCTCACACATCACTGTTCTAGTATTTTTGAATACAGTATTCATAAACATTCCAGCTATGACAGCTGGGTAAGTTTTGTTATGGCTAAGGCTGTTGTTAACATATTTTTGGCATTTCTGCCCACTGAGATCATTGTAATCACATCAAATGAAAGCATTTGCTTTCAGAGGACCTTTAAATTAAAATCTTACCTTAAACGTTTCTTCTTTTGCAAGAACAATTCAAATGTGCCAGTATAATTAAAATTTCTCATCTCTAAACCATTCTGTAAAATCTCCACAGTAATCCAACCTAGGCCTCGTCAAACTTGATCACGGTGAGTATGAATTCACTATTCCACACATATTAACACACAATATAGCCGTGTTTATGTGTTGTACTCTGGTTTTGGATGTATCTTGAGGTCCTCCGTTGGTCGGGGTCAACCATGGATGTTGCATCCCATCTGTCTATGTGATACACACAAAATGCTGGAGAAACTCAGCAGGCCAGGCAGTATCTCTGGAAAAGACCATAAGACAAAGGAGCAGAAGTCGGCCATTCAGCCCATCGAGTCTGCTCCGCCATTCCATCATGAGCTGATCTATTCTCCCATTTAGTCCCTCTCACCATAACCCTTGATGTCCTGGCTACTCAGATACCTATCAATCTCTGCCTTAAATACACCAAATGACTTGGGCTCTACTGCTGCCCGTGGCAACAAATTCCACAGATTCACCACCCTCTGGCTAAAAAAATTTCTTCGCATTTCTGTTCTGAATGGGCGCCCTTCAATCCTTAAGTCATGCCCTCTCGTACTAGACTCCCCCATCATAGGAAGCAACTTTGCCACATCCACTCTGTCCATGCCTTTCAACATTCAAAATGTTTCTATGAGGTCTCCCCTCATTCTTCTAAACACCAAAGAATACAGTCCAAGAGCGGAAAAACGTTCCTCATATGTTAACCGTCTCGTTCCCGGAATCATTCTAGTGAATCTTCTCTGTACCCTCTCCAAAGTCAGCACATCCTTCCTTAAATAAGGAGACCAAAACTGCCCACAGTACTCCAAGTAAGGTCTCACCAGCGCCTTATAGAGCCTCAACATCACATCCCTGCTCCTACACTCTATTCCTCTAGAAATGAATGCCAACATTGCATTCGCCTTCTTCACTACTGACTCAACCTGGAGGTTAACCTTAAGGGTATCCTGTATGAGGACTCCCAAGTCCCATTGCTTCTCAGAACTTTGAATTATTTCCCCATTTAAATAATAGTCTGCCCATTTATTTCTTCAGCCAAAGTGCAAAACCATATACTTTCCAACATTGTACTTCATTTGCCACTTCTTTGCCCATTCTTCCAATCTATCCAAGTCTCTCCGCAGACTCTCTGTTTCCTCAGCACAACCAGCCCCTCCACCTATCTTCGGATCGTCAGCAAACTTAGCCACAAAGCCATCTATTCCATAATCCGAGTCGTTGATGTACAACATAAAAAGAAGCGGCCTCCACACGGACCCCTGTGGAGCACCACTGGTAACCGGCAGACAACCAGAAAAGAGTAAATAGTTGACCTTTTGGGCCCAGACCTGTCATCAGGACCTGATGAAGGGTCTCAGGCTGAAACATCGACAGTTTACTCTTTTCCCTAGATGCTGCCTGATTTGCTGAGTTCCTCCAGTATTGTGTGTGTTTTGCTTTGGTTTTCCAGCATCTGCAGATCTTCTTGTGTTTGTATCTATGTGATATGCAAGACAGGCAATGCTGAAGATATGGAATGTAAGCTGTTGCCCATATAGCAGACTCCCCCTCTACACGCAGCTGATGAATCTAAAGGAATGGCAGAGACTGATACAGCTTGGCACCAGCGGCAAGAGTTCCCAATCAGCATTGAACTCAGTGGACGGCTGCCTGATGAACTCCAGCTCCGGACTTTTCCTCGGGATTTACTCCCAAACCCTTCCCATGAGTGGGTATAGTCACAAGGCGGTGGAGGTTTGAGACCAAAGTTGTCCTTCTTTTAGATGACCTGCCAACTAAGACTGACAAGCACCATCTGTCTGAAGCAATTGGTTTTAAGTAGCCAGTAACCCGCCTTTGCCTCTTCCCATCACTAGGAACAGTTCCACCAGGCTTCGTAGCTAAGCCACACATGAAGGCCAGGAACTAGACTTGGTTGTCAGAGGCTATTTGAGACACATGCCTTTGGGAGCATTTAATAGGTAGTGGGACCTTATCCCCACTACCACCCCTGGCTATAACAACCTTAAGGAGTCCGAATATATCATATCCTATATTTAACACTCATCAGCAATATTCTGGCCAATCTCAACCAGAGATTTATGAACTTTTATTTTTATTTAGAGATACAGCAGGGTAACGGGCCCCATGTGAGCCTAACAAAGCAGTCAAGTATATCATAGTCATCAAGTGATAGAGAATGAAAACAGGCCTTTCATCGCAATTCATGCCAACCAAGATGCCCTTCCAAACTAGTCCCTGGAAGTCCAACAGACCGCAAATGCTGGTACCTGAAGTAACTCAGAAAATGCTGGAGGAACTCAGCAGGTCAGGCAGCATCATGGAGGGAAATGGACAGGTTCTCTGATCCAGGTGAGCTAAAACATTGACTGTCCATTTCCCTACATGGTGTTTCCTATAGTGGGAGAGTCTAGGGCCAGAGGGCACAGCCTCAGAGTACAAGGACGTCCCTTTAGAACAGAGATGAGGAGGAATTTTTTCAGCCAGAGGGTGATGAGCCTGTGGAATTCATTGCAACAGGCAGCTGCAGAGGCCAAGTCATTGTGCATATTTAAAGATCAGGTTGATAGGTTCTTGATCAGTAAGTGCATTAAAAATTACTAGGAGAAGGCAGGAGAGTGCGGTGGAAAGGGATAATAAATCAGTCATGATGGAATGGCGGAGCAGAGTTGATGGGCCAAATGGCCTTATTCTGCTCCTACATCTTATGGTCTTATGGACCCACTGAGTTAATAGACAATAGGTGCAGGAGTAGGCCATTCGGCCCTTCGAGCCAGCACCGCCATTCACTGTGATCATGGCTGATCATCCACTATCAGTATCCAGTTCCTGCCTTATCCCCATAACCTTTGATTCCACTATCTTTAAGAGCTCTACCCATTTCTTTCTTGAAGGCATCCAGAGACTTGGCCTCCACAGCCTTCTGGGGCAGAGCATTCCATATATCCACCACTCTCTGGGTGAAAAAGTTTTTCCTCAACTCCATTCTAAATGGCCTACCCCTTATTCTTAAACTGTGGCCTCTGGTTCTAGACTCACCCATCAGCGGGAACATGCTTCCTGCCTCCAGCGTGTCCAATCCCTTAATAATCTTATATGTTTCAGTAAGATCCCCTCTTAGCCTTCTAAATTCCAGAGTATACAAGCCCAGTCGCTCCAATCTTTCGACAGATGACAGTCCCGCCATCCCGGGAATTAACCTTGTGAAGCTACGCTGCACTCCCTCAATAGCAAGAATGTCCTTACTCAAATTTAGAGACCAAAACTGCACACAGTACTCCAAGTGTGGTCTCACCAGTGCCCTGTACAGCTGTAGAAGGACCTCTTTGCTCTTATACTCAATTCCTCTTGTTAAGAAGGCCAGCATGCCATTAGCTTTCTTCACTGCCTACTGTACTTGCATGCTTGCTTTCAGTGACTGATGTACAAGAACACCTAGATCTCGTTGTACTTCCTTTTCCTAACTTGACTCCATTTAGATAATAATCTGCCTTCCCGTTCTTACCACCAAAGTGGAGAACCTCACATTTATCCACATTAAACTTCATCTGCCCACTCACCCAGCCTGTCCAAGTCACCTTGCATTCTCATAACATCCTCCTCACATTTCACACTGCCATCCAGCTTTGCGTCATCAGCAAATTTGCTAATGTTACTTTTAATTCCCTCATCTAAATCATCAATATATATTGTAAACAGCTGTGGTCCCAGCACTGAACCCTGCGGTACCCCACTGATCACCACCTGCCATACCGATAAGGACCTATTAATTGCTACTCTTTTGTTTTCTGTCAGCCAGCCAATTTTCAATCCATGTCAGTACTCTGCCCCCAATACCGTGCCCTAATTTTGCCCAATAATCTCCTATGTGGGACTCTATCAAAGGCTTTCTGAAAGTCCAGGTACACTACATCCACTGGCTCTCCCTTGTCCATTTTCATAGTGACATCCTCAAAAAATTCCCAAAGATTAGTCAAGCACGATTTCCCCTTCGTAAATCCATGCTGACTCGGACCGATCCTGTTACTGCTATCCAGATATGTTGTAATTTCATCTTTTATAATTGACTCCAGCATCTTTCCCACCACTGACGTCAGGCTAACCGGTCTATAATTCCCTGTTTTCTCTCTTCCTCCCTTCTTGAAGAGAGGGACAACATTAGCCACCCTCCAATCCACAGGAACTGATCCTGAATCTATAGAACATTGGAAAATGATTACCAATGCGCCCACGATTTCTAAAGCCACCTCCTTAAGTATCCTGGGATGCAGACCATCAGGTCCCGGGGACCTATCAGCCTTCAGACCCAACAGTCTATCCAACACCATTTCCTGCCTAATATAAATTTCCTACAGTTCATCTATTACCCTAGGTCCTTTGACCACTATTATATCTGGGAGATTGTTTGTGTCTTCCCTAGTGAAGACAGATCCAAAGTACCTGTTCAACTCATCTGCTATTTCCTTGCTCCCCATAATAAATTCACCTGTTTCTGTCTTCAAGGGCCCAATTTTGGTCTTAACTATTTTTTTCCTTTTCACATATCTAAAGAAGCTTTTACTATTCTCCTTTATATTCTTGGCTAGTTTACACTTCGTACCTCATTTTTTCTCTGCATATTGCCTTTTTAGTTACCTTCTGTTGCTCTTCAAAAGTCTCCCAATTCTCCGGCTTCCCACTTGTCTTTGCTATTTTATACTTCTTCTCTTTTATTTTTATACTGTCCATTACTTCCCTTGTCAGCCACAGCCTCCCCTTACTCCCCTTAGGATCTTTCTTCCTCTTTGGAAAGAACTGATCCTGCACCTTCGGCATTATTCCCAGAAACACTTGCCATTGCTGTTCCACTGTCATCCCTGCTAGGGTATTGTTCCATTGAACTTTGGCCAGCTCCTCCCTCATAGCACCATAGTTCCCTTTGTTCAACTGTAATACTGACACTTCCGAGTTTCACTTCTCCCTCTCAAATTGTAGATTAAAACTTATCATATTATGGTCACTACCTCCTAATGGCTCCTTTACCTCGAGGTCCCTGATCTTACCCCAAAAGTTCTTACCTTTGGGACTTCGCAGACTTTATGGTCTATGGGATTTTAGTCTCAATTAATATTCAAGCACACTTTTATTTCTTTTAAAGACATAAGAGGTAAGACAGAGGAGAAGAGTGAGGCCATTCATCCCATCAAGTCTACTCCACCATACCATCTTGGTAGTTGTAATATCCCTCTCAATCCCATTCACATGCCTTCTCCCCGTAACCTCTGACACTCTTACGAAACAAGAACATATCAACCTCCACTATAAATGCACTCAAGGACGAGGCCTCCACAGACATCCATGGCAAGTCATTGTGTATATTTACTGTCATCCACTGAAGACAAGAAAATAATCCTGGTGGAGCTCACAGTACCATGGGAGGAAGGATAAGAACAGACCCTGGCATAGTAAAAGTCTCAGAGTCTCTCAAAAGTCTCAACATTTCACACAGATGGTGAACCTCCAGTGCCGCCAACTTGCCGATGCAGCATCCCAGAAGCATCCGACCACAGTCTGACTCTGAGTCCGTCCGAAAAACTCCGAGCCTCCGACCACCTATTCGACACTGAGCACCGAGCACCATCTCTGCCGAGCGTTTCGACCCCGGCCCCGGCAACAAGCGTTATGCAACGCCGAGGATTTGGGGCCTTCGTCTCCGGAGATTCTCGATCGCACAGTAGCCATGGCAGGGAAGCAGGCATTTCAGAAGTTTCACCAGATGTTCCTCTGCACTTCTCACGGCTGTCCCCATCAAGTCTGGATTGTGCACAGCACCCCTAGTTACACATATCGATATCATTCGGAATGGCCGCGCGCGTCCTCCAACTGAAAATCCAGAACAAAATTCAAAGTGCTGGAGGAACTCAGCAGGTCAGACAGCATCTATGGAGAGGAATAAACAGGATGTTTCAGGACACTTCATTGGGACAGGATATTCACATCACTTCAGATCCTGGCTCTGTTTGCACACCTTGGTTACACCCAGTTATATGAGTAAGACAGATGCCAGACCATTAGAACCATAGGGATACTAGATTATCACAAGTTTACACAGGGAGAAGGAATAACAGATACAGTATATAGTGTTACACTTAAAGGGAATGTACAGTGCATGTAGATGAATAAAGTACTTCAGAGTACACTGAAGGAGCTGCTTCTCTGCAATATATATACATATTTACTTTGGTGCACATCCATTTTTCTGCAATCCCATTTAAAGGCAGCTGAAAAACTTAAAATTGCTGATCTGATTTTTATAGCTGAAAGAAAGGTTAACAAAATGTTGGCACCTACTAATTCTCAACCAGTAACACAATGTTGTTAATTCGCTGAACAAAACATATTGTTCCTAGTGTTCCTCCAGTAAGGCACTTCAATTACCAGATGGAAGAGATCTGTTTCTGTTTGTGACACTACAATACGTTCCTATTTCTTCTGCAATTGTTAACTAACATCAAATCTGTTTATCTTATAATGACCATGGTAGATAGCAGTTAGCATGACGCTATTATAGCTGGGGACATCATGAGGTTCAGAGTTCAATTCCGACGCTGTTCTGCAAGTCTCTGTACGTCCTTCCCATCAAACGACTGGCATTTCCCTGGGTCCTCCAGTTTCCTTCCACAGTCCAAAGACCTACCAGGAATGTTAATCAGTCATGGTAAGGTGTCCTATGATTAGGTTGGGGTTAATCAGGTTTGTCGGGGGTTGCTGGGGAGCCATAGCTTGAAGGGCCAGAAGGGCCTACTCCATGCTGTATCGCAAAATAAGTAAGAGAACAGTCCATGCTTGTTCCCATGGGAACAATCACGTTAATCCCATTGACAGGAGGATATCCGCTGATCAGGGTCGACTATATATATGTGTTTGGTGCTCCCGGTGTGGCCTCCTGTACATCGGTGAGACCCGGTGTAGATTGGGAGACTGCTTCATCGAGCTTCTATGCTCCGTCCGCCAGAACAAGAGGGATCTCCCAGTGGCCACCCATTTTACTTCCACTTCCCATTCTCATTCTGATATGTCCATCCATGGCTTCCTCCACTGTCGGAATAAGGCCACACTTAGGCTGGAGGAACAACACCTTATATTCCATTTGGGTAGCCTCCAACCTGATGGCATGAACATCGATTTCTCAAACTTTCAGTAATGCCAACAGCCACCCTCACCATTTCCCATCTCCTTGTCCCTCTCTCACATTATCTCCTTGCCCACCCATCACCTCCCTCTGGTGCTCCTCCCCACCTCCCACCCTTTTTCTTTCTTCCATTGCCTTCTGTCTCTTTCACCAATCAGCTTCCTAGCTCTTTGCTTCATCCCTCCCCCTTCCAAGTTTCACCTATTGCCTGGCGCTTCGCTTTCCCCTCCTCCCCCACCTTTCAAATCTACTCTTCAACTTTTTTTTCTCCCGTCCTGTTGAAGAGTTTTGACCTGAAAAGTCGACTGTACTTTTTTTCCATAGATGCTGCCTGGCCTGCTGAGTTCCTCCGTCACTTTGTGTGTGTTGCTCGGATTTCCAGCATCTGCAGATTTTCTCTTGTTCATATATATTGCGTCCTACTTGTCTACGTGATACGCAAGTCAGGGCACTACAATATAGAAAGTAAA
Source organism: Mobula hypostoma (assembly GCF_963921235.1). NCBI lineage: Eukaryota > Metazoa > Chordata > Chondrichthyes > Myliobatiformes > Myliobatidae > Mobula > Mobula hypostoma. Next base: position 174,413,731 of record NC_086103.1, read on the forward strand.
CTATTGCCCATTGAGCAGGTTCTGTCTCTCTGTGCAGCTGATGAATCCAAGGGAACAGCAGAGACTGATACAGTTTAGCACCAGTGATGTCACAGGAGTTGCCAATCAGCTTTCAACACAACGTGGGACCGCCTAAGGGACTCCATCTCCATATTTTCCCTCAGGGGAAGGGGCAAAGGCGAGTTACTGGGACTTTAAAACCAGTCACTTCGGGCAGATAGGGCTCCTCTGCCATAGTTGGCGGCTCATCTAGGAGAAAGAAAACTCTGATCTCAAACCTTCGCTACCTTGTGGCTATGCTCACTCGTGGGGAAATCCTTCTAGTCAGTTTCCCTGTACTCCTTTAACTTATCAAGTTTAATTTATTGTCATGTGCCCAAGTATGGAGAGGTACAGGTCCAATGAAAAGAATTGTGATCTAAGTGACTTTGATCGAGGCACGATTATTGGTACCGGATGAGGTGGTTTAAGTATCTCAGAAACTCTAATCTCCTGGGATTTTCATCCACAACAGTATGTAGAGTTTAGACAATAGACAATAGACAATAGGTGCAGGAGTAGGCCATTCAGCCCTTCGAGCCAGCACCAGCATTCACTGTGATCATCCACAATCAGTACCCTTTTCCTGCCTTCTCCCCATATCCCTTCACTCTGCTATCTTTAAGAGCTCTATCTATCTCTTTTTTGAAAGAATCCAGAGAATTGGCCCCCACTGCCTTCTGAGGCAGGGCATTCCACAGAACCACAACCCCCTGTGTGAAGAAGTTTTTCCTCAACTCCCTTCTAAATTTACAGAGAATGGTCCAAAAAAAAACCAAAAAAATAAAACATAAACATCCAGTGAGTAGCACTTCTGTGACTGAGAACACCTTGTTAATGGCAGAAGTCAGAGGAGAATGGTAGGAAGGTGACAGTAAATCAAGTAGCCATGTATAGCAACAGTGGTGTGCAGAAGAGCACCTCTAAATGCACAGCACGTTGAACCTTGAAGTGGATGAGCTGTAGCAGCAGAAGACCACAAACATACATTCAGTGGCCATTTCATTGGGTACTGGAGGTACTTCATAAAGTGGCCACTGAGTGTAAGTACAACTAACACACAGAATATGAATAAAACATAAATTAGACGAGACAGTGAAGAGAGAGGAATAAAAGACTATGCAAAAACAAAACAATGCTAAAAGCACACACCCACACAATCAGAGACTAGTCCCTGGTTGTGCAAGAGGTGATGTGTAATATTCCACTGCTAACATAGCTCTTCCTGAACCTGCTGGTGTGGGACTTCAGGCTTCTATATCTCCTGCGCACTGGTAGCATGAGGAGAGTATATGGCGCAGATGGTGCAGATCCTTAATAATAGATTCTGCCTTCCTGAGGCAGAGATTCCTGTAGACACTGTCAGTGGTGGCAAGGGTGGTGCCAGTGACAGATCGAGCCGCTTCTGTCACTCTCTTGCATCCTGAACATTGGAATTGCACCTGTAGATGTTAGAATATTTGGTGACATGCCAAATCTCTTTAAGCATCTTGGAAGGTTGAGTAAGAAGTATTCTCTTTTGGTCACCACTCCCACTACACCTCTTTATACTGGCCATCTCCCCTGTTCAGGCCAAGTCTTAAGAATGCGTTTTGACCCAAAATGTTGTCAATTTCATCCCCACCACAGATGCTGCTCGACCTACCAGTTTATTTGTTGCACTGGATTCCAGCATCTGCAGTCTCTTCTGTCTCCATTCTCCACAGGACTGTCTCAGTAGAGTCTCTCCAAACCATAGAAACCATACCATAGAAAAACTACAGCACAGAAACAGGCCTTTTGGCCCTTCTTGGCTGTGCCGAACCATTTTCTGCCTAGTCCCACTGACCTGCACATGGACCATATCCCTCCATACACCTCCCATCCATGTATCTGTCCAATTTATTCTTAAATGCTAAAAAAGAACCCGCATTTACCACCTCATCTGGCAGCTCATTCCATACTCCCACCACTCTCTGTGTGAAGAAGCCCCCACCTAATGTTCCCTTTAAACTTCTCCCCCCTCACCCTTAACCCATGTCCTCTGGTTTTTTTTCTCCCCTTGCCTCAGTGGAAAAAGCCTGCTTGCATTCACTCTATCTATACCCATCATAATTTTATATACCTCTATCAAATCTCCCCTCATTCTTCTACGCTTCAGGGAATAAAGTCCTAACCTATTCAACCTTTCTCTGTAACTGAGTTTCTCAAGTCCTGGCAACATCCTTGTAAACCTTCTCTGCACTCTTTCAACCTTATTTATATCCTTCCTGTAATTTGGTGACCAAAACTGAACACAATACTCCAGATTCGGCCTCACCAATGCCTTATGCAACCTCATCATAACATTCCAGCTCTTATACTCAATACTTTGATTAATAAAGGCCAATGTACCAAAAGCTCTCTTTACGACCCTATCTACTTGTGACGCCACTTTTAGGGAATTTTGTATCTGTATTCCCAGATCCCTCTGTTCTACTGCACTCCTCAGTGCCTTACCATTAACCCTGTATGTTCTACCTTGGTTTGTCCTTCCAACGTGCAATACCTCACACTTGTCTGTATTAAACTCCATCTGCCATTTTTCAGCCCATTTTTCCAGCTGGTCCAAGTCCCTCTGCAGGCTCTGAAAACCTTCCTCACTGTCTACCACACCTCCAATCTTTGTATCATCAGCAAATTTGTTGATCCAATTTACCACATTATCATCCAGATCATTGATATAGATGACAAATAACAATGGACCCAGCACTGATCCCTGTGGCACACCACTAGTCACAGGCCTCCACTCAGAGAAGCAATTCTCTACCACCACTCTCTGGCTTCTTCCATTGAGCCAATGTCTAATCCAATTTACCACCTCTCCATGTATACCTAGCGACTGAATTTTCCTAACTAACCTCCCATGCGGGACCTTGTCAAAGGCCTTACTGAAGTCCATGTAGACAATATCCACTGCCTGCCCTTCATCCACTTTCCTGGTAACCTCCTCGAAAAACTCCAACAGATTGGTCAAACATGACCTACCACGCACAAAGCCATGTTGACTCTCCCTAATAAGTCCCTGTCTATCCAAATGCTTGTAGATTCTGTCTCTTAGTACTCCCTCCAATAACTTACCTACTACCAACATTAAACTCACCGGCCTATAATTTCCCAGATTTCTTTTCGATCCTTTTTTAAACGACGGAACAACATGAGCCATTCTCCAATCCTCCGGCACCTCACCCGTAGACACAGACATTTTAAATATTTCTGCCAGGGCCCCTGAAATTTCAACACCAGTCTCCTTCAAGGTCCGAGGGAACACCCTGTCAGATCCCGGGGATTTATCCACTTTAATTTTCCTCAAGACAGCAAGCACCTCCTCCTTTTCAATCTGTGCAGTTTCCATGATCTCACTACTTGATTCCCTCAATTCCATAGATGTCATGCCAGTTTCCTTAGTAAATACAGATGCAAAAAACCTATTTAAGATCTTCCCCATTTCCTTTGGTTCCGCACATAGCCGACCACTCTGATCTTCAAGGGGACCAACTTTATACCTTACAATCCCTTTGCTCTTAATATACCTGTAAAAGCTCTTTGAATTATCCTTCACTTTGACAGCCAAGGCAACCTCATGTCTTCTTTTAGCCCTCCTGATTACTTTCTTAAGTATTTTCTTGCACTTCTTATACTCCTCAAGCAGCTGATATACTCCCTGTTTCCTATACATTTCATACAACTCCTTCTTCTTCTTTATCAGAGTTGCAATATCCAGTGAGAACCAAGGTTCCTTATTCCTATTCAATTTGCCAAGAAAACTTCAAGGTCCTAGACTGCACCTGAATGACAGACTTGAGTGGAACACCAACACAGAGGCTGTGTACAAGAAGGGCTAGAGTCACCTCCACTTCCTGAGGAGACTGAGGTCTTTTGGAGTATTCAGGCCTCTCCTTCACATGTTCTACCAGGCTGTTGTCGGCAATACAATCTTCTATGCAATCAGTGGCGGCGCCAGAGATTTTTTTCTTGCTGGTGCTACGAAGGGGCAAAATGATTCAGTGATGATGCTGAGGGATGCACTGTTTGGTAATATGTATTCGCAAGGCCAGACGTGGCGTTAAAAAGTCAGTTTCAAGCATTATGTGCCTACTAGAAATGCTTCTGTTGATTCACAAGCAACAGCAATTGATAGGTCTAATATAGAAGTGAGCTGTTTCAGTGTCAACAGCATCAGAGACAACCTGGGCTACATGGAGCATAAACAAAAAAAAACAAACAGAGCATCTGAGCAACAGCGGACAACGTGAATCACGCACCAATCCCGCAATCAGCGTGAAATGTGTGCTTTTGAACTGAAAAACACAACACGAACCCACTGCTATTCGCATTACGTAGACAGCAATGCCAAAAGATACACTATTATTAAAGTCAAATAAGGCAAACAACAGATGCAAGGCTTTGCCAGGAGTTAGACAAATCGTACTCTGACCATGCAATACCTCAATTAATTGAATTTAAAACAAAAATAAACAGAATCACCGCTTGGAAGTCTAAGCAAAACCAGTAGGCTTAATAGCAGTAAATGTAATATTTTAGGATTTGCAGGAAACAGAAGGACAATGGGGTATCCACCACAAAATAATAATAACAATAATCAGCATTAGTCTTGGCCCAAATTTTTAAAAAATCAACTGCACTCACCATTAATGCTTTCAGAGAAGCACAATCCGTCTGTTGTTGTGATTGGTGGCAAAAGCATCAATGATTTTCTGGACGTCAAGTGCCTGGTCCTCCGGCTGTTTATGGCCAACAGAGCCAACTTGCTGTTCCGAGCATCGCCGCTGCTATTCTTTACGTAGTTTTGGACGCGTCTGAGGCAAGAGAAACTCCGTTCGCATGAGGACCTATATTGACCTATACACGCGTTCTTATCAATACCACACTGGGCGAGTGTCTGTTCAATGCTTTTAAGAAGCGACTCTGCGTCCAACCCTTCTGCTGGAGTGAAGTGCAAGAATTCTTCAAGCACTGTTTCGTTATTCAAATACCGCACCACCACTGATATTTGCTCCTTTTTACTCAAGTCTTTACTTTCATCCACTTTGATGGCAAAATATCCAGCCCCCTTGATTTCTGCACTTATTTGACGTCTGACCATATCTGGCATAATACCCATAATTTCATTTTGGATATCGTGATGGGTGTTTTTTTGCATTTTCAGGATTATCCTCTTTTTTTTAGCTACAGTCTTATCAAACTGCCCAATTACACTGAGCAACTGAACAAAGTTTCCCCTATTGCCAGATCCACCATCCTCCCGATGTCCTCGCTAGGCAATGCTTTGGCACGCAGTATAGGGTAGAGACTCAACCACTGCTCTCATATACTCACGATTTTCTTGGACAATCTTTGCACGTCCTTTATCAAGCATATTTCCCAATCTTGAACCATCTTGTTTTCTCAATTTGAATTCGGCCCATGCCTCCATAGCAAACTTATGAGCTGCATTTACATGGTGGGTTTTGAAAACTGTTGTAGCTTTCTGCCAGTTGTGGTAACCGGTGACAGTGAAGGTAGACTCAGAATGGAACCCATGTCCTCCACACAGGAAATGCCTGCATGCGAAGCAGAACGTAGTACCTTTCGTGATCGAATATTCCAGCCAGGAGTACAGGTCAAACCAGCCACGAATAAAACTCCTTTGCTGATTGCCAGACTGTTGCGAAGGGTACTTTTTCAATGCTGGCCGACAGGGTCCTTCCTCAGGCTGCTGGCTAACATCGCTAACAGTATTCCCACTCGCACTAAGAGCAGCTTCATCCACGTTCTCTTCTGAATTCTGCTCCATTTCTTGTTCCCCTACTTCGCCCTCACACTCCTTCGATGAACTGCTGTCGTCCTCATCCCCACTTACTTCTTTCTGCATGTCACCTTCAATTAAGACAGGCTCAGGCTGAGACACCACTGATTCCTCTGGATGAGGTCGTTTCTCTGACTAAAAATCGATCCATTTTTTCACGCCCGCCAAAATAATGCGCGTGCCAGGTTGACGCTCGCTTGCAAAGGCACAATCTGCGCGTGTGGCATCCGTTAGTCTCGCGAGACCACGGATCTGCGCCTGGATGGACTCCCGCGTGAGTGAGAGTGAGTGACATCACCACCTCAAGTGATCTCAGAGGACAGCGACGGCAAGACATTGACAACGAACGAATAAGCAGAAGTGTAGGGTGGCCCTGACAGAGTTTATAACTTTATTGCTGCGTGGGTGCTATGGTAATTGGCGGCGCTGTTTCACTAGATCAACTGGAGAAACAAGCTGTATTCAAAACTATACAGAGAAAGCAAAGCAGCTGCAGTTAATTTTTTGGTGGTGCTATGGTAGGGCTATTGCAATTTCTGCTGGGGCTATAGCACCACCTTAGCGCCGCCCCCTGTATGCAATGGTGCGCTGGAGCAATGGCATCAACACGGGTGATGCCAACAGGCTCAATAAACTGATCAGAAAGGCTGGCTCTGTTATAGGAGTAAAGCTGGACGCATTAGAGGCTGCGGTAGGACAAAGAGCTCTACGGAAAATCCTGGCAATTCTGGACAATGTTTCTCAACCTCTGCATACCACCTTGGCTGAACAGAGGAGCACTTTTAGTCATAGACTAAGGCAACTGCGCTGCCCCAAAGAGTGATATATGGGGTCATTCTTACCCTCGGTCATAAGGCTTTATAATGAGTCAACCTATAGCCAGGGAAGTGATGACTCCATCCTGTAGACTGTTTGAGGTAACATTTTTTATTCTTTCTTATTTCTCATCTAATATTTGTATATTTGCATATCTTGTAATGCTACTGTGACACTGTAATTTCCTTTGGCATCAATAAAGTATCTATCTATCTATCTATAAATCTCCTTCAAGCTTTCCCCTGTCAACTTAAGGCCATAGCCTCTAGCATTTGACATATCCAACCTAGGTCTCTGACTATGCCTCTCATTAATTGATATACTCCTGTCAGCTTACATACATTCCCTACCCCGTTTGCCTCTGAGTAAACGATCCAAAGTTGTCCAACCTTTCTTTCTCACTAATGCCTTCTAATTCAGACAAATCGTGATGAGCCCCTCCTTTATCCTCTCCAAAGCCTCCACATCCTTCCTGCACTACATCAGAACCATGCACTATACTCCAAATGTGGCCCAACCAAGGTTTTGTACAGCTGAAGTTTGACGTTCAACTTCCATACTCAGCATCCTGACCTAAGTATGCCCTTGACCTTCATCAATCTATCTACCTGTGTTGCTACCTGAGGGATTTATAGACCTGCATCCCAAAATCCCTCTGTATATCAAAACTCCAAAGGTTCTTGCCATTTACTGCATATGTACATACTTCTTTGATATCTCCAAGGCAGTCTACCTCAATTTCTCAAACTCAGGTAAGGTTGAGCATGTATCTGTTTTTTCCTTGGTGAAAGTGGTTTGTTATGTGATGCCTTTATGAGTACACATAAGCAACAACTCCATCCAGCAACCTCAAAATGGAAATGTCAGCTTGGAAACCTGCTGCAGTAACTTACTTTCTGCGCATTATCCCACTGGCGTTTAGGACAGCAATGAAGGTCTTCCATCACTGGCGATGTTCGGGGCTTCCTTCATCATGTCAGTAGCTTCCTCTCAGTTTTCACTACTGTCAGTCATGCAAGTCCCAGCTGGAGAGTCAGGAATACCATCACACTCAGATGTAGAAGGATTCTTCATTGCTGTTTCCATAACAATTTTGTTTTACAGCCAGGATTGTTAGCCCTAGGCTGAATCCCTAAACCTGGAAGACTGGTAGGCGACTCTTAGTCTGGCCTCTACCCTTTGACCTCTTTGGCACGGGTAACCCTACCAAGATCCAAAGCATAAAGCCCTGACTCCAGCCAACGTAGCTCTCTGGGTCATTGAGACATGCAAACCTCCAAACCACGACAAGGTTGTGGTCCTCTTGGAGGTGCCTTAACAAACATCAACACAAAAATGTTCACAGGTTCAAAGGTTGAATGTACATTTATTATCAAAGTATGTTTACAGAATGCAACTCTGAGATTCATTCTCTTGCAGGAAGCCACAAAACAAAGAAATACCATGGAAACTGTTCAAGAAAATATCAAACACCCAGCACGCGAGAAAAGAACAAATTGCGCAGAGAGCAAAAAGCGAGCGAACATCAACATAGAATATCAAACATCAAACCAGGAGTCCAGTAGTAGTGAGTTTAGTTCAGTTCAGTGCAATGCTACTAGTCTACTGCTGGTCACAGGGTCATTCTTCGCTCAAGCACCCCAGTCTGCATCGATCACACTGATCAAACTGCTCAAAAAGCAGCAAAAAAAAGAATAACCAGAATCCAGAAAAACATGCAACATGAACCTCAAAGTCCCCCAAAATGAGTCCACAGCCTTGCCTATCAATCCTTGCAATGTGGATCGAAAGACTCCTGCACTTTCCTCCGACAGTAGCTAGTGAGAGGAAGAGGAAAACCAGTCAAGTGCAGACAAATGGCACCGAACACCCGTCCATCGTCCGTTCTCGTCCTTGTTGACTTCAGCCTTGCTCGACATCTCAAACGGAGGAAAGCAGTGGAGTCAGTCATGGGCTTGTGCCCTGTCTCCAGGCTTCCAGGACTCCAGGCTGCGCACCCTGCTCTCTGAACTCTCAGAGATAGCAAGGTGCCGGGTCATTCATCTGCTGAAAACTACACTATCGAAATGTAAATCGCAGGTTCCAATCACATTCATGCAGTTTCGTGGTAGAATCAGATTTGGAAGTAGAAGGAGTAAAAGAAGTAGTTTTGTGAATTGCCTACAGGACGTTGTGATTGACTCGCATTGTTCACTGGCACCATCTTGAAGAAGAAAAAAAAATTGTGGCAGTAATATGTAGATTTTGGATCTGAAGATCAACCCTATGTTAAACATTGAAAGATGTGTGAGAAGATCTCCTAATGGCAATGAAACCAATGGAAGGGAACATTAGACACAAGAGATTCTACTGATGGAGGAAATAGAACAGAGAACTGTACCACACAGTACAGGTCCTCTGTCCAACAATGTTGTGATGGCCTTTTAACCTAAGTCTAACTCTTCCCTCATGCATACGTACTCTTCCAATTTGCTTTCATCCATGTGCCTATTTAAGAGCCTCTTAAATGTCCCTAATGGAGTCAGTGGTGGAGGCAGATACACTAGTGAAATTTAAGAGACTACTAGACAGGTATATGTAGGAATTTAAGGTGGGGGGTTATATGGGAGACAGGGTTCAAGGGTCGGCACAACATTGTGGGCTGAAGGGCCTGTACTGTGCTGTACTATTCTATGTTCTATGTTCTGTCTGCCTGTACCATCACCCCAGCAGTGGGTTCCACACACCCAACCACTCTTTTTGTAAAAAACATGCCTCTGACAGCTCCTTATTCTTTCTTCCCAACATCTTTACGCCCCTCTGTAGTAGCCATTTCCATCCTGGGTAAAGCCTTTGGCTGCCCACTCGATCTATGCGTCTTACCATCTTGTACATCTCAAGCAAGTCACCTCTCATCCTCCTCTCCAAAGAGAAAAGCACCAACTCACTCAATCTTTCCTCATAAGATGTACACTCCAGTCCAGGCAGCATCCTGTTAAATCTCCTCTCAAAAGCTTCCATATCCTTCCTCTTGGACAGATTGCTCCAAGTGTATACTAACCAGTGGTTGTACCTTGCGGCATAACACACACACACACAAGGCTGGAGGAGCTCAGGCAGCATCTACAGAGGGGAATAAACAGTCGATGTTTTGGTATGAGACCCTTCATGAGATATCTTGCATCTTGTGGCTTTTGAACTCAATCCCCTGACTAATGAAGGATCCCAAAAAACGTTGACTGTTTATTCACCTCCATAGATGCGACCTGACCTATTGAGTTCCTCCAGCATTTTGTATGGAAGGGAACATTAGTTGGGCTGTAAGTGGACATGCATTTTGACATCACCTATTTTATTCCAGTTCCTGCAATGAGTTTTGTGTTTAGTTTACATTTCAAACTGTGTTTTGAAAATGCTTAAATGCACATCTAAAAATTTGGAGTGGCTCTACATTTTAATATCCAGACCTGCCCCTCGGTTTTTTTGCACTACCTTACTTCCCATTTTTCTATTTTCTATTTATGATTTATAATTTAAATTTTTAATATTTACTAATTTTAACTATTTTTAATATTTTTAGTATTTAATATTTGTAATCCAGGGAGTGTGAAGCGCAGATTCAAATATCGCTGTGATGATTGTTCGTTCTAGTACTAATTGTTTGGCGACAATAAAATATAAAGTATAAAGTATTTTTGCTGATGAAGATAGAGATGCACAGAATAGTAATTCAACCAATAGAAAATGCCATCAAATGGGCAATAACTGTGTTTCTTGTTTATAGGGTTGTTCGCCGAGCCTGGTGGTTAGGGCGCAAACATTTTGTCACCAGTTGAGGTGACATCTTCAGTGCACAATTGTGTGTTGTTTCTACTGAATGCTCAAGCTCTTCTATGAATTCTCTTGACTTCTTGCTTTGAGCTTCTGCCAGGACTTTGGTTGTTTCCCAGATGAACTTGTGTCCTTCTTAGCCTTCATGTACTGAGATGAGTGACAGAGGATCATGTCTTCTATGGCTAGCTGACGTTCGTATAGTCTTGTGCATAGTTTTCTCCCCATCTGTGTTACATAATGTTTGGGGCAGTCTCCACTTTGGATTTGGTACATTATGTCTGTTCTCTGCATGTGGGCTGTTGGATCTTTGGGTCTCGAGACAAGTGTTCTGATGGTTGTGCTGGGTTTGTGTGCTAACAGTATTCCGTGTGGTTGGAGAAGGCTTGCCATCATTTCATAAAAATATTCCTGATATACGGTGGGGTTAGCCTCTTTCATGTCTGTTCAGTGGGGGTGAGATGCGGACACCTGAGGAACCAATGCTCACAATGGTCAATAATCAGGGATATGGGCCAACGGAGATCGCTCAGCGATCCGGTTGGCTGGGACCCAGCATAGACTAGCGGCCAGCGAGACAGCCAACCAATCAGAACAAAGAGTCAGACCAATATAAATGCAAACACTTGGCAGAAACAACACTCAATTGTGCTCTGATGATGTCACCTCGACTGGTGATGAAACATCTGCGGCCTAACCTCCAGGCTTGGTGAGCGCCCCTACAGGCAAACAGTCAACCTGACCCACCAATCTTTTCTTTCACTTCAAATTATATTTCTTTATCCACTACTTGTTTGTGTAATTCATTTGACAGCTGATGGTAGCTGGGAATTACAATCAGGAGATGTGTTTGCTTCTGTACATTCTGTACAATAATACAAATCCACCTACAGACCTAAGGACAATGAATAGCTCTTTTGTTTCCTTGCCAAGAAGGCAGGGGCTGTTTTTAATCTGGAAGCCGCAGCTGCCAATCCATGAGATTCCACTTGGAATTTCACTTGGAATTATCTTCCAGGAGGAGTAAATTGTCACAGAGTGGTTGAACAAGTTGTGGGTGGAAATCTGTCCTCACCCTGTTTATCAAGCGTGTGGTGCATACAATACAGGAAGGTCATATTGCTTCAGGAATGGGGGATGCTATTACAGTTGGCAACAGATTCAGTAGCATAATGGTTAATTTACTGGACTTGTATCAAAAAATCCTGTACTGTTGATGTGGAAATGTGACACGAAGTCTCGCCACAGTATGAGAGAATTTAAATTCAAGTTTTAAAACTAATTAATTTGAGGCAGTTAAAAAGGGTGGCAAATTCACATAACTTGCGGGTGGCATGGTAGTATAGTGGCTAGCATAACATGAATGCAGTGCTAGCGACCTGAGTTCAGCTACACCACTATTTGTAAGGAGTTACGATGATTATGAAGACATGTAGTCCTCTTTTATTGTCATTTAGTAATGCATGCATTAAGAAATGATACATTATTTCCTCCGTGTGATATCACAAAACACAGGACAAACCATGACTGAAAAAACTGACAAAACCACATAATTATAATATATAGTTACAAACAGTGTAACAATACCATAACCGGTGACCTCTGTTTCCATCCAGGGGGTCAGTGTGGACATGGTGGAGGATTACAAATACCTGGGGATACGAATTGACAATAAACTGAACTGGTCAAAGAACACTGAGGCTGTCTACAAGAAGGGTCAGAGCCGTCTCCATTTCCTGAGGAGACTGAGGTCCTTTAACATCTGCCGGATGATGCTGAGGATGTTCTACGAGTCTGTGGTGGCCAGTGCTATCATGTTTGCTGTTGTGTGCTGGGGCAGCAGGCTGAGGGTAGCAGACACCAACAGAATCAACAAACTCATTCATAAGGCCAGTGATGTTTTGGGGATGGAACTGGACCCTCTCACGGTGGTGTCTGAAAAGAGGATGCTATCTAAGTTGCATGCCATCTTGGTCAATGTCTCCCATCCACTACATAATGTACTGGGTGGGCACAGGAGTACATTCAGCCAGAGACTCATTCCTCCGAGATGCAGCACAGAGCATCATAGGAAGTCATTCCTGCCTGTGGCCATCAAACTTTACAACTCCTCCCTTGGAGGGTCAGACACCCTGAGCCAATAGGCTGGTCCTGGACTTATTTCATAATTTACTAGTATAATTTACATATTACTATTTAACTATTTATGGTTCTATTACTATTTATTATTTATGGTGCAACTGTAACGAAAACCAATTTTCCCCGGGATCAATAAAGTATGACCATGACTAACTTGATGAAGAAGTCCATGAGCACAGTAAAGTTCAAGATTTCTCAAATGTCCCACATCTCACTCAGACGGGAGAAGGAAGAAAAACTCTCCCTGCCACGCCGACCACAATCCGACTCTGAGTCATCTGGAGAAATTTCTGAAACGCCTGTTCGCTGCTGTCATTACTGTGTGGTCGTGAATCTTTTGGAGGGTAGGCCTCCAAATCCCTGGCCTTACCTGCTTTTGGCGACCGAGAAGGAGGTCGAATCGTTCGGTCAGAGATGGCGCTCAGTACTCGGTGTCGGAGAGCTCGAAGTTTTTGGATGTTCCTCTGTGCTTTCACATCCATTCTCCATCAAATTAGAATTGTCCACGGCCCCTATGTAACGGATACGATATCATTTTCACCGGAGAGCTGCACACGTGCGGCGCGCTGCCATCTTCTCCTCCCGCCGGAGTTTGTACATTTGCCACGTGACTGCGTCGGTTACCTCCACGTGCTCCGGTTTCCTCCCACTTTGCAAAGATGTACGGGTTAGTGGCTTAATTGGCCACATGGGTGCATTTATCTATGCTGTGGTGTATGCACCATACGCTTGATATTTATTATTATTATTTATTTCTTTTGTATTTGCACAGTTTGCTGTCTTTTGAACATTGGTTGCTTACCCAAGTTGGTGTGGTCTTTCATTGATTATATTATGGTTATTATTCTTTTACAGATTTATTGAGTATGCCCGTAAGAAAATGAATCTCAGAGTCGCATACGGTAACGTATATGTACTTGGATAATAAACTTACTTTGAACTTTGAATTGAGGGCTCATTGGGCCAGAAGGGCCTGTTACTGTACTGTATTTCTAAATAAAATAAAAATAAAAATTATCAGGTAAGATAGTGATAAGAACCAATGAAGTTCATACAACAGTCATTGAAAGTGGGCATGCAGGTACAGCAGGCGGTGAAAAAGGCGAATGGTATGCTGGCATTCATAGCAAGAGGATTCGAGTACAGGAGCAGGGAGGTACTACTGCAGTTGTACAAGGCCTTGGTGAGACCACACCTGGAGTATTGTGTGTAGTTTTGGTCCCCTAATCTGAGGAAAGACATCCTTGCCATAGAGGGAGTACAAAGAAGGTTCACCAGGTTGATTCCTGGGATGGCAGGACTTTCATATGATGAAAGACTGGATCGACTAGGCTTATACTCGTTGGAATTTAGAAGATTGAGGGGGGATCTTATTGAAACATATAAAATCCTAAAGGGATTGGACAGGCTAGATGCAGGAAGATTGTTCCCGATGTTGGGGAAGTCCAGAACGAGGGGTCACAGTTTGAGGATAAAGGGGAAGCCTTTTAGGACCGAGATTAGGAAAAACTTCTTCACACAGAGAGTGGTGAATCTGTGGAATCCTCTGCCACAGGAAACACTTGAGGCCAGTTCATTGGCTATATTTAAGAGGGAGTTAGATATGGCCCTTGTGGCTAAAGGGATCAGGGGGTATGGGGGGAAGGCAGGTACAGGGTTCTGAGTTGGATGATCAGCCATGATCGTACTGAATGGCGGTGCAGGCTCGAAGGGCCGAATGGCCTACTCCTGCACCTATTTTCTATGTTTCTATAAATGTCCTTTAAGGAAGAGAATCTTCATATTCACTGACTTCTATGTGACTTCAGACTCACCAGTGATGGATTATAATTACCTCCTCAGTACAGGGACTATTAATGTGGGACAATAAATCAGGCCTTCCCCCTGATACCTGTACCCCATGAACTAAACTCCTCATCTACACAAACCAATGGCATGAACATTATTCTCCAATTCTAGGTAACCTTCCACTCTAGGGGGCTGTTTCCTCCCCACCTCCACTCTCTTTCCAATCCTCTGGTCCTCTCAGTTTTGTCCCCTTTCCCTCAACCCCCTCACTCCGCAACCCCTCACCTATCTACATGCCTCTCCCTTACCTGGTTCCACCTACCAACTAGGCAGACCGTTCGTGCACAGATTTCCTCCCCTAATTCCCTTAATGCATCTGGTCCCAGTTGCCTTTCACCTCTCCCCTAATAGTTCCTAATCACTCCCTTTAGTTTTCCAGATTCCCGCACTGGTGTTCCTGCTTATCTCCTTCCTGCAGCTGTCTTGAACCTTTATCCTCCCACCACATTGCTCCAACTGTCTCTCCTTATATTTTCTCTCTTTTTCTCTGCACTATCCTCCTCTCTGTCTCCCAAACCCATCCCCATTTACCCCGTTATCTGTGAAACTTGCTAGATCCTGTACCCCTCCTCAATTCACCAATCACCATGGATCTTGTCTCACCGATCTCTAGGGTTTCAACTCGAAAAGAATTCAAAACGAGGATCAATAGATTTCCAAGCATTAAAGGAAAAGGATATGGGGTAGTGCTGGAAATTTGCAGTGAGTGGAAGCCATCATAACCACAAATCTTGATGCAAACTCATGGGGCTGGATGGATTCCTCCTGCTCATTTCTTCTGTTCTTAAAATTCTGAGAACTTTGACAGAAAAGTAAAAGAAAGAATTTCAAAGCACAAGAGATTCTGCAAGTGCAGGAAATCTAGAGTGACACACACAAAATCCTGGAAGAACTCAGCACCTATAGAGAGGAATAAGCAGTTCATGTTTCAGGCTGAGACGCTTCATCAGAATTGTAAGAATTTAATCCAGGGAAATGTGACGTTATACATCTGGGGAGGTGCAACAAGACGTGGAGATGCACAATGGGATATGTTGACTGACCTGGCTTAAAGGATACTGAATACTTACAGATTCTAAAACGTATTAGGGCAAGTAGCACTACAGAAAGTATACACGATTTTTTAAATATATTATTGGCTAGGGCACAGAACATAAAAGAAATGAGGTTATGCTGTATCTATGCACAACACGAGATAAACCTCAGCTTGCATATCATACAACGCTCATAAAAGTTGCTGGTGAACGCAGCAGCCAGGCAGCATCTCTAGGAAGAGGTACAGTTGACGCTTTGGGCCAAGACCCTTCGTCAGGACGAACTGAAAGAAGAGCTAGTATGAGATTTGAAAGTGGGAGGGGGAGGGGGAGATCCGAAATGATAGGAGAAGACAGGAGGGGGAGGGATGGAGCCAAAATCTGGACAGTTGATTGGCAAAAGGGATATGAGACGATCATGGGACAGGAGGCCTAGGGAGAAAGAAAAGGGGGAGGGGGGGATAAAAGCCCAGAGGATGGGCAAGGGTATAGTCAGAGGGACAGAGGGAGAAAAAGGACAGAGAGAAAAAGAATGTGTGTATATAAATAATGGATAGGGTACGAGGGGGAGGTGGGGCATTAGCGAAAGTTTGAGAAGTCAATGTTCATGCCATCAGGTTGGAGGCTAGCCAGATGGAATATAAGATGTTGTTCCTCCAACCTGAGTGTGGCTTCATCTTTACAGTAGAGAAGGCCGTGGATAGACATATCAGAATGGGAATGGGACGTGGAATTAAAATGTGTGGCCACTGGGAGATCCTGCTTTCTCTGGTGGACAGAGCGTAGGTGTTCAGCAAAACGATCTCCCAGTCTGCGTCGGGTCTCGCCAATATATAGAAGGCCACATCGGGAGCACCGGACGCAGTATACCACTCCAGCCGACTCACAGGTGAAGTGTCGCCTCACCTAGAAGGACTGTCTGGGGCCCTGAATGGTGGTAAGGGAGGAAGTGTAAAGGCATGTGTAGCACTTGTTCCGCTTACAAGGTTAAGTGCCAGGAGGGAGATCGGTGGGGAGGGATGAGGAGGACGGATGGACAAGGGAGTCGCATAGGGAGCGATCCCTGCGGAAAGCGGGGGGGGGGGGGGAAGATGTGCTTAGTGGTGGGATCCCGTTGGAGGTGACGGAAGTTACGGAGAATAATATGTTGGACCCGGAGGCTGGTGGGGTGGTAGGTGAGGACAAGGGGAACCCTATTCTTAGTGGGAGGATGGAGTGAGAGCAGATGTGCGTGAAATGGGGGAGATGCGTTTGAGAGCAGAGTTGATGGTGGAGGAAAGGAAGCCCCTTTCTTTAAAAAAGGAGGACATCTCCCTCGTCCTGGAGTGAAAAGCCTCATCCTGAGAGCAGATGCGGTGGATATGGAGGAATTGTGAGAAGGGGATGGCGTTTTTGCAAGAGACAGGGTGAGAAGAGGAATAATCCAGATAGCTGTGAGAGTCGGTAGGCTTATAGTAGATATCAGTAGATAAGCTGTCTCCAGAGATAGAAACAGAAAGATCTAGAAAGACAGGGGAGGTGTCAGAAATGGACCAGGTAAACTGGAGGGTAGGGTGAAAGTTGGTGGCAAAGTTAATGAAGTCAATGAGCTCAGCATGCGTGCAGGAAGCAGCGCCAATGCAGTCGGTCGTCGATGTAGCGAAGGAGAAGTGGGGGACAGATACCAGAATAGGTTTGGAACATAGATTGTTCCACAAAACCGACAAAAAGGCAGGCATAGCTAGGACCCATACGGGTGCCCAAAGCTACACCTTTAGTTTGG
The DNA here is from genome assembly GCF_963921235.1 of Mobula hypostoma. Lineage (NCBI taxonomy): Eukaryota > Metazoa > Chordata > Chondrichthyes > Myliobatiformes > Myliobatidae > Mobula > Mobula hypostoma. The sequence continues at coordinate 174,431,006 of NC_086103.1, forward strand.
AGGAAGTGGGAGGAGCCAAAGGAGAAATTATTAAGAGTAAGGACTAATTCTGCTAGATGGAGCAGAGTGGTGGTAGAGGGGAACTGGTTAGGTCTGGAATCCAAAAAGAAGCGGAGAGTTCAGTGTTGAAGTGAGTAAAGTTATCCACGTTAGTTCAGGAGCCTGGTGGTTGTAGGGTAATAACTGTTCTTGAACCAGGCGGTACAAGACCTAAGGCTTCTGTACCTCCCAACAGCTTTTCTGTTTCAAAGGCATCCAGACCTATCCGACCTTTCCACAAAGTTAACATTTTCTATCACTAATCTCTGCATCGTCTCCAGTGCAATCACATTTTTCCTGCAATGTGGTAACCAGAACCGCATATGATATGCAAGCGCAAACATGAGGAAATCTGCAGATGCTGGAATTTCAAGCAACACACTTTCAAGCAACCCCCTTCCTGATGGGGGTTGGAAGTATATAGGGACTGGACATCCATGGTGAAAATAAAGCGGTGGGGGCCAGGGAACTTAAAATCATCGAAAAGTTTCAGAGCGTGAGAAGTGTCACGAACATAGGTAGGAAGGGATTGAACAAGGGGGGAATAAAACCGTGTCGAGGTATGCAGTCCTGATGAAGGGTCTCGGCCCGAAACATCGACTGTACCTCTTCCTAGAGGTGCTGCCTGGCCTGCTGCGTTCACCAGCAGCTTTTATGTGTGTTGCTTGAAATTCCAGCATCTGCAGATTTCCTCATGTTTGCGCTTGCATATCATATGCGGTTCTGGTTACCACATTGCAGGAAAAATGTGATTGCACTGGAGACGATGCAGAGATTAGTGATAGAAAATGTTAACTTTGTGGAAAGGTCGGATAGGTCTGGATGCCTTTGAAACAGAAAAGCTGTTGGGAGGTACAGAAGCCTTAGGTCTTGTACCGCCTGGTTCAAGAACAGTTATTACCCTACAACCACCAGGCTCCTGAACTAACGTGGATAACTTTACTCACTTCAACACTGAAATAATTCCACAACCTATAGACTACACAGATTCTACAACTCATATTCTCTGTGTTACTGCTTATTTACAGTGTTTATTATTATTATTATTATATGTTTTTATGTTTGCACTGTTTGTCTTCTTTGGCACATTGGTTGTTTGTCAGTCTTTGTCTGTAGTTTTTCTTTGATTCTATTGTATTTCTTTGTTCCACTATGAATAAGGAATTTACTTTGAACTTTCAACTTTAATTGAAGTGTTTATAATTATAAGGACAAGAAAGGAACAAGTCAAAAACCTGGGGAATTTAGACAAATTATTTAATGGAAGGTTCAGAGCAATGTTGGCAAGTGTAGGACTCTGACTGTAAGAGGTGGAATCCTCATCATATTGAAATGCAATTTTGAAGTGCCCTTGCTTCAAGTGAGAAGGTTTAAGGTGTGAGGGAAGAAGTTTAAAGGCGATTTGAGGAGTAAGTTTTTAATACAGAGTGTGGTGTTTATATGGAATCTGCTGCCGGAAGTGGTGAAAGCCGATACAATTATTATGTTCAACAGGCATTTGGACAGAATTATAGATAGGAAGGACATACTGCATAGGGATATGGTCCTGGTGCAGAAAACTGGGATGAGCAAGGATAGGTATTGCAGTTGACAAGAACAAGCAGGACAAAAAGGAATCTGTTTCTATACGGTGCAATTCTTTGATTCTATGATTCAAACAGCCAAAACTACATATTGCAAAACTGCAGATGTTGGAATCAGAAACGAAAGGCAGAAGTACTGGAAGAACTCAACCAGTATGGTAACATCTGTGGAAAGAGAACACTAACTGTTTTCCCATGTCACAGAGCCTCCTTGACAGGCTCAGTCTTCCAGCTTTACAGGTACAGATTCATATTCATAAGCAGATTCAGATTCACTTATTTATCACATGTACATCGAAACACACAGTGAAATGCAGTTTGTGTTAACAACCAACACAACCTAAGTTAACAACTTTCCCTCCCCTGATCTTCTTATTCTGACTTCTCCCCTTCCTTTGCAGTCCTGAAGAAGGATCTCAGCTCAAAACACTGACTGTTTACTCTTTTCCACAGATGCTGCCCGGCCTTCTGACTTCCTCCAGCATTTTGTCTGTGTTGCTTTGGATTTCCAGCATCAGCAGATCTTCTCATGTTTGCAACCACTTCCTTAGAAGGTCCGCAAGTATCACCTCACATTCCAGCGCCAACGTAGCATGCACGCGACGCCTGGAAGAAGAACGCAGAGCACAAAACAAAAACAACAGGAAAATAAGGCTATTTCCTCCCTCCCAGCCACTCTGGCCTCTGTGCCTCCAGTCTCCAGGCTTTTGCCTGAAGGAAGGATCTGGATGGATCCTTCGCTCATGACTAGCACAGACAAAGTGGGCCAAAAAGCCTCTGATCATGAATTTTTCATGATTATAATTTCATATGAGCAGACAAGGGAGGCTAAATTAGCCATGTCCAAGGTTCCAGTGCAACCTGCACCTTACTGAAATGTTTCCTTTACCTCTGGCTCTGAGCTGTAGGGCTCTGTGACTCCATAAGTGCAGGTCAATGAGACTAGGCAAAATAATAGTTCAGCATGAACTAGATGGGCTGAATGACCTGTTTCTGTGCTGTAGTAGCCTGTGACTATATCACTCTATGACACATTTCTGTTGTGTCTTTCACAAACTTAGAGTATTTCTGAATGATGAAAGGGTGTTCAAAAAGAGATAGGAATACATAAGTTAGTAGCAGGTCCATTAGCTTAACACCAGTTAATCAAATCACTGGAAAAATTCCAAGCAGGATGTTCATTTGGTCATGGGAGAGGCACAGGTGTACAAGCCTTTGGTGAATCTGCATTTAGAATATTGTGTTCAGTTTTGGTCACGCTGCTATAGGAAAGATGTCATTAAACTTGAAGTAGTGTAGAGGAGATTTGGGAGGATGTTGCCTGGCACGGTGTATGCTGGCAAACAACTGAACCGAAGTGTGGCAGAATGATAAGCTCCCATGCTGAGACAGTAACAAGAGCTTATTCATTGGAAGTCCAACTGAACCTTGGTGGTTTGACCATGCAGCACTGTGAAATGAATCATTCTCAAAACACACACACAAGGACCCCGCAATATGTGCAAATCTGGGGGTCCGTTTTAAATAATCACAGTAGTCTGAAATTCAGTGCAAGTGACAATTAACTTGATAAGGTTAAACAGAAAGCACAAGGGCTTACCGACTCTAGTTAAGCAGCAATTAATAAATACAGAGGATTCAGAAAACTAGAAGAGTAATGGTCTGTGGCTTGCTGCAGAGGCCACAAGACTCATGACAGTACTTCTTTCCCTAAGGCCAGTACCTGATGGTCCAAGGAGCCCAGGAAAACTCGAGACAGTGCTGCACAATTTGAAACAGACCTGGTGCTCTTGAGGCACAGCTGAAAAATTTGAAACAGACCTGATGCTCTTAAGCCAGGGCTGGAAAATATAAAGTTATGCATACAACTCGGGAACATTGCATATAATTTGGAAAAGCCGCATATAACTTGGAAGCATAGAATCAAAGCTGGAAACAAGGGACAGTCCATGGAAGCCTGAAATAATCTTCAGAAACCTGGAATAGTTCTCGGATAATTGGGGGGGGGGGGGTCACTGGAGACTCAGGAAGCATTGACGACCTTGATGGCAGACTAGAGAAGCTTAAACATAGTCTTGAGAAACTTGGTACATGACCTTTGAACCCCCACGGGTCCATTTATGGCGTGGGGTCCTTCTGTCATGGTGTGCACTGACAAATGACTAGGTGTGGAGGAAAGGTAGACTCCCGTGTTGGAACAGAAGCAAGTGTTTATTCATCAGAAATACAACTGAACTTCAATGGCTTGACCAAGCGACACTACGAGACGAATCATTCTCAAAGCACCCAGACAAAGACTCCAGGTGCTTATTGGGGGGTTCACTTTAAATAATCACAGTATGATAAAAAACCCGTACCGGTTACAATCAACTTGGCAAGATTAAATAGAAAGCAGAAGGGCTTAATGACTCTAGTTAAGCAACGATTAATAAATACAGGGAAATGTATAAGCCCCATGCTCTATGGTTCATAGTAGAGGCCTGCAGGGCTTATGACAGTTGTCAGGACTCAAGGGATTAAGTGCTTAGTCCACTGCTTTTTTTGTGATTGCAAGACACTCCTGGACATTGATAATACAAAATACAGCAGGTCCAGTTAATTGGTTCAATGGCAAGACCGATGGTGGGGAACTGCTTGGCCACAGCATTTGCACGGACTAGGCCCTCATGGCATGGCATCTCCAGTTACAGATACCCATGGGTAGGGGCACCGAAGAGGTGGGTGCGCAGGAGTCCATGATGGGTTGGAGGCTGACCCCCCCACAGACCAGCAATCTTGTCAGGACAGGGTCCAGTGTTCAGTCCATGGAAGATAAGTTGGATTACTTTTGTCTGCAGATGACCCAGCATGAGACAAGCTGATCTGCCTTTGTCTGCGGCTGACCAGTGTGAGATGAGGAACTGCTGCGTGCTTATTCTTACAAAAACATGGCTGCAGAACAACATCCATGCACCATCAACCTTCAGACCATGATACTGAGGGACTTATGCTAACATTATTTTGTGACTGTATGTCCTATACGTGCTGTGTGTGACTGTATGCAATGTGTTTTGCACTCTGGACCTGGTGGAACACTATTTTGTTTAGCTGTATGTATGGTTGAATGACAATTAAACTTGAAATGCTCTATTCTCTCTACATCTATCACTGTGTGACCATGCACGGTTCAAATAGGGTTGCCAACTGTCCCGTATCAGCCGGGACATCCCGTGTATTGGGCTAAATTGGTTTGTCCCACACGGGACTGTCCTTGTCCCGAATTTCCCCCGCTAAGGTAGAGTGTTCCTATGAAACCATTCGTAAGCCGAAATAGCGTAAAGTGAAGAAGCAATTACCATTAATTTATATGGGAAAATTTTTTGAGCGTTCCCAGACCCAAAAAATAACTACCAAATCATACCAAATAACACATAAAACCTAAAATAACACTAACATATGGTAAAAGCAGGAATGAAATGATAAATACACAGCCTTTATAAAGTAGAAATAATGTATGTACAGTGTAGTTTCACTTAACAGAATCGGGAAGATTAAGCCAAAACTGATTTGTAGAAAAAAATCGGCACGTACACGCATGCGCACGTCACGTATGCGCATGTCATGCATGTGCACATAGGTGCCTGCGCAAGGCTTCATGGTCGTGGTAGTCTTTCTTGGGGTAAACACAAGTGTCCTGTATTTGACTGCTAATTTTGTCCCTTATTTGGGAGTGAGAAAGTTGGCAACCCTAAGTTCAAACGACATCTGTACATTTGCAAATGATGCAACTGTTGTTGGCAGAATCTCAGATGGTGATGAGGATGTGTATAGAAGTGAGAGAGATCAACTAGTTGAGTTGTGTCACAACAGCAACCTTGCACTCATTGTCAATAAGACCAAGGAATTGACTGCGCACTTCAGGAAGGGGAAGTCAAGCAAACACACAGCAGTCCTCATCGGGGTGGGGGGCGTGGTCAGCAGGGAAAGGGTGAGCAGTTTCAAGTTCCTGAGTGTCCACATCTCTGAAGTTACATCCTGGGCCCAACATATTGATGCAATTACAATGAAGACACGCCAGAGGCTGTATTTCATTCGGAGTTTGAGAAGATTTAGTATGTCTCCAAAGGTTCTAGCAAGCTTCAACAAATGCACTGTGGACAGCAATCTAACTGCTTGCATACCATCTGGTACGGAAGTGTCAATATACAGGAGCGGAAAAAAGCTGCAGAGGGTTGTAAACTCAGCCAGCTCCATCATGGGCACCGGCCTCCTCACCATCGAGGACATCTTCAATAGGTACTGACTAAGGAAGACAGCATCTCTCCTTACGGATACTCACCATCCAGGATACACCCTCTTCTCATTACTATCATCAGGGAGGAGCTGCAGGAGCCAGATGACAGGTATTCAACGTTTTAGGAACAGCTTCTTCCCCTCCGCCATCATATTTCTAAATGGCCCATGAAAACTACGTCAAATCTTTGCTCTCTATTTGCACTACTTATTAATTTTTTAATATATTTCTCATAGTAAATTGTAGCAATTTTTATATGTCTTGCACTTTACTGCTTTGCTAAACAATACATTTCGTGATATATATTAGTAATGATAGGTATGATTTTGATTCTGGAACCAGGGAGAATGAGTGGTGATCTCATAGAGATGTCTAAAATCATGAGGTGCATGGATAGAGTCATGTGCACCGTGTTTTTCCCAGAATTGGGTTATCAAGAAGTAGATGGCATATGTTTAAGGTGAGAGGATTTAATAGGAAACCAAGAGGCAAATATTTTGCCAGGAGTGTGGTCAGTATGTGCAGTGAACTGCCAGAGGAAGCTGTTGAGGACGATATGTTAACAACATTTAAGAGATAGCCCACTTTTTAACTCTGACTCTTCATCATTTTTCTCCAGTCCAGAGTGCACATGCACCGGTCGTGCATGCAGCCTGTTACAGCTGTTCCAATCGGATTCTTACTTTTTTCTTCTTACTTTTTAACTTACATTATTTTTTGGTTTTTTTTTCACGGTAACACGTCGAAGCTTCACCGTCTCTAACATGCTGGTAGAGAGAGTTTTATTTGGGTTTTTAGCGCTGGAAATAGTTACATCCCAACACGCGGGATAGAAGCATGGTCACATTGTTCATTCCAGGAACCAGCTGCTTGCGCTTATGCCGGCTGGTTTAGCGAGCAGAGCGGTGGACACCCCTGCTGAAATCTGGAGGAAAACTCACAGAGGATGCAGAGGGGGATCATAAAGTCGAGGAAAGAGGACGGGATCGAGACAACAGAGACTTATGGAGAAGAGGAGTTCGGTGGGTATTAAAATGGATGAGTTCACATTGCTAGCCAGGGGTCAGAGAACATTTCGGGTGTGCAGTGTTATGTGTTTCACTGGAACGGGGCTGCACGAGGACATACCCGATCAAAACTTCTCCATGGATGGCTTCCAGACCGTTCTGGCTGACCAGAAGTGCACTGAGAGCGGTAAGTGTGAAGGAGTTGGGTGCTTACTGTTCTGGTTAACAACAGATGGTGCAATCCGGGTCATATTACGATCGAGGAACGTGTTTGTAGACTGGATAATGAACTTTTTATTGTTGGACTTCGGCCACATTCCACTGAGATTCAACACAGGGTGGCACGGGAGGTCGTTCCTGCCTGTGGCCATCGAACTTGCAGCTCCTCCCGTGGAGGGTCAGACACCCTGAGCCAATAGACTGGTCCTGGACTTTTTTCCACCTGGCATAGTTTGCATTTTGTTGTTTGATTGTTTGTGGTTTTTGTATTGCTATATTTATGCTCTATTTTTGGTTGGTGCGGCTGTAACGAGACCCAAGTTCCCTCGGGATCAATAAAGTACATCTATCTATCTATCTATCTATCTATCAGATGAAAGGCTTCGGCCTGTAATGTCAACCATATTCTTTTCCATAGATGCTGCCTGGTCTGCTGAACTCCTCCAGCATTTTGTGTGTGTTGCTTGGATTGCCAGCATCTGCAGATTTTCTCTTGTTTCTGAGAAATACTTGTCCAGATACAGTACAGTGCAAGAGTCTCAGGCACACATATTGTATATATAACTAGGGTGCCTAAGTCTTTTGCACAGTACTGTAACTTTGATTTGCTGCTTGCAATTTACAATTTACGTTAAGAAATAAAGACTTCTTTTGCTTAAATTAATATCTGCTATATTCACATTATTCTAGAATACTCCCTAACTTTAGAGAGGCCTCTGTTGGTCAGAGTCAACCATGGACGATGTGTCCTAGCTGTCTAGATACACAAGCCAGGGCAATACAAAATGGAGAGCAAGCTGTTGCCCGTGTAGCAAGCTCCCTCTCTCTACGCCTCTGATGAACCCAAAGGAACGGCAGAAACCGATAAAGTTTGGCAGCAGCAGTGTTGTAGGGGTTGCTAGTCAACATTGAACTCAACATAGGACTGCCTTAGGGACTCCAGCTGCAGAATTTTCCCTCAGGGTTTACTCCCGAACCCTTCCCATGAGTGGGTCTAGCTACAAGGCAGCGGAGGTTTGAGAACAGAGATTTCCGTCTTCTAGATGAGCTGCCTGTCATGGCTGATGAGCCCCATCTGCCCGAAGCGACTGGTTTTAAGGCACCAGTAACCCGCCTTTGCCCCTTCTCCTGTCAGTAGAAATGGTGAGTGGGGTGCCGCAGGGGTCGGTGCTGGGCCCACAGCTGTTTACCATTTATATTGATGATTTGGAAGAGGGGATTGAGTGTAGCGTAGCAAAATTTGCTGATGACACTAAACTGAGTGGAAGAGCAAATTGTACAGAGGATGTGGAGAGTCTGCAGAGGGATATAGATAGGTTAAGTGAGTGGGCCAAGGTCAGGCAGATGGAATACAACGTTGGTAAATGCGAGATCATGCACTTTAGAAGGAATAATAGACGAGCAGATTATTATTTAAATGGTGAAAGATTGCAGAATGCTGTTGTGCAGAGGGATTTGGGAGTGCTTGTGCATGAATCGCAAACAGTTGGCTTGCTAGTACAACAGGTTATTAAGAAGAGAAATGGAATGCTGGCCTTCATTGCTAGAGGGATTGAATTCAAGAGCAGGGAGGTCATGCTGCAACTATACAGGGTACTGGTGAGGCTGCACCTGGCGTACTGTGTGTAGTTCTGGTCTCCATACTTGAGGGAGGATATACTGGCTTTGGAGGCAGTGCAGAGGAGGTTCACCAGGTTGATTCCAGAGGTGAAGAGAGATTGAGTCGCCTTGGACTATACTGTCTGGAATTCAGAAGAATGAGAGGGGATCTTATAGAAACATACAAAATTTTGAAAGGGATAGATAAGATAGAAGTAGGAAAGTTGTTTCCATTGGTAGGTGAGACTAGAACTAGGGGACATTGCATCAAGATTCATGGGAGAAGATTTAGGACGGAGATGAGGAGAAACTGTTTTTCCCAGAAAGTGGTGAATCTGTGGAATTCTCTGCCCAGGGAAGCAGTTGACACTTCTTCACTAAATATATTTAAGATACAGTTAGATTTTTACATAGTAGGGGAATTAAGGGTTATGGGGAAAGGACAGGTAGATGGAGCTGAGTTTATGGACAAATCAGCCATGATCTTATTGAATGGCGGGGCAGGCTCGATGGGCTGGATGGCCTACTCCTGCTCCTATTTCTTATGTTCTTATGTTCTTCCATTCCACTGAGCTTAAAAGCTAAGCCACACATGAAGGCCTGGATCTGGACTTGATTGTCAGAGGTTATTTGAGATGCATGCTATTGGGAGTATTTAAAAGGTAGTGGGAGCTTGTTCCCACTACCACTCCCGGCTATAACAAAATTAAGGAACCTATACTCCCTATCAGCAAGCATAATAAGCATCAAATTCATCAGGCAGCGAGCCTCATTGCCATATACAGTACTATGCACAAGTCCTTGGAATCCGAGCTATATATCTGTGCCTTAGACTTTTGCACAGCACAATATATGGAAAGGAAAGTTTTAAAGGTATTTGAGTCAAACATAGGCAAATGGGACTAGCTTAGATGATCAAATGATGTCTGAAGAAAGTGTTCCTCTTTTATTGAAGAATCTATTGGCATTCTTCACATCTGTCTGCACACCATGTGTTCAAAAATTCATGAGTCCCGAAAACAGTTGTTTGGAAGACTAAGCCTCAATTATCTGAGAAAGCTCTTCCTGATTCTTGCCCCTAAGTACCAAGCTCTAATTCTCAAATAATGCCCTCTTTATATTTCTGACTGTAATGTTCGCCTCTCCAGTAATTAATGAAAGCTGCACTTTATGAGGCAATTTGGCCTCCACTGCTTCAATGCATTGTGTATTTGTGAAGTAACACCAAGGTTTTAATATTCTACTATTATTTGACCTACCACCAGCTGGGAGTAGGAAGCTTAAACAGGAAGCAGTCTTTTTGACCCCAGGTGTCAAAAAAGAAATAAATAAAACGTTAGTTTGGTAAGTTTGGTCCCTGTGTTTTAACTTATACTTCAATTTGTTCGTTATGACGTGGGCAATTTTTCTACGGAAGTGGTTTTCTTCTGGGCAGGGTCTTTACGAGACGGGTGACCCCAGCCATTATCAATACTCTTCAGAGATTGTCTGCCTGGCGTCAGTGGTTGCATAATCAGGATTTGTGATGTGCACCAGCTGCTCGTACGGCCATCCACCACCTGCTCCCATGGGTTCACGTGACCCTGGTTGGGGTGGTGGTGAGGGAGGACTAAGCAAGTGCTGCACCTTGCTCAAGGGTGGCCTTCAGGCTAGTCGAGGGAGTGCCTTAAACCTCCTTTGGTAGTGACGTATCTCCATCCCGCCAAACAGCTTACTCTTTGTGTTGTTTTTAAACCACACATATTATTGACGTTACTCAGGATCTCTCTACTGGCTGTTATGCTGCTGGCACTTAGGGCAGCAGTGAAGGTCCTCGGTCTTTGGATGTGTGAAGCACCTTCAATAACTCCAAAAGACTGAAGGTGGGTAAAATACTGAAAGGCTTTTATTCGCTGTACAATACGACCTCCATGCTGAGTGTCTGCCTGGGGACTGAGGGGGAGGGACAAGGCGAAATCACCTTTATTCAGGAATCTGTGGGAGGAGCCACAGGGGCAGTCAGCAGAGGGGCATGTCCAGACAGTTAACCCAGTTACAACATATATATGGTTTACCACACTGTGTTCAGGGCTTCCTTCATCGTGTCAGCAGCTCGGTTTTCACTGCTGTCAGCCATGCAAGTTCTGGAGGAGACTTAGGAATACCATCAACCTGAGGTGTGGAGGGATTCTTCATTGCTGTTTCTGTAACAATCTGTTTTACCAGTCAGGGTTGTTAGTCCTGAGCAGAACACCCAAACCTGGAGGATCAGTGGGCCACTCTTTGTCTAGCCTCTACCCTTTGACCTGTTTGGCATGGGTTACCCTACCGAAAGTCAAAGCATAAAGCCCTGACTCCAGCCAACGTAAGCCTCCGGATCATTGAGGCACACAAGCCTTCCAATCCCACGACACGTTTGTTGACTTCTTGGAGTGCTCTGCTATTGTCACATCAATATAGGGTAGGTCATAAGATGGGACTGTTTCACCCGTCAGAGACTGAACCTTTGATAGTATCTGCCCAAAGGGTGTCTGAAGGCTCAGGCACTGATTCAGACATTGATTTATTTATCATATGTACATTGGAACATACAATGAAATGTATAATTTGTGTTAACAAAACAAACACATCCACGGATGCGCCAAGGCAGCCCAAAAGTGTTGCTGCACATTCTGGCGCCAACGTAGCACGCCCGCCATGCTCAGCAGAATTACACAGAACACAAAAAAGAACAGAACATACAAAGCACCAAAGCAACACCCAGCAAAATGTTCCTCCCTTCTTCCCACCCACACACATACACAATTCTCTAACTACAGGATTGGCTTTCTCTGGCTTCCTGACTCCAGCAGGGTCGTGAATTCACAGATTCAGGGCTCTGACAATCAGGCCTCGACTTCTGATTGACCTTTGGGCTGTGACCTAGACCTTGTCGACCTTTGGGCTTTGATCTGGACCTCTGATTGACCATTGGGCTTTGATCTTTGGTATCATACCAGGATTAACAGGTAATGATGAATGAGGACCCTGGATATGGGCCCGAACTCCAGGGCTTGAATGGCAAACTTGCCAATGAAACCCAAAACTAAAGTCAGGGTGGATAAATCCCCAGGGCCTGACAATGTGCTCCCTCGGAACCTACAAGAGGCAAGTGCAGAAATTGCCAGGACTCTAGCCAAGATACTTAAAACATCCTTGGTGACAAGAGATGTAACAGAGGATTGGAGGATAGCCAATGTTGCTGTGCTATTTAAAAATGGCTCTAAACAGAAACCAGGAAATTATAGACTGATGAATCTGACATCAGTTGTGGGAAAGTTATTGGAAGGTATTCTAAGGGGGTGGATACGTAAGTATTTGGATATATACAGACTGATTAATGAAAGTCAGCAAGCCTTTGTACCCAATCTTACAGAGTCTTTTTGAGGAGGGAGGGAATGTCAACTCAGACCATGAGACACCTGCATCGGGCATTTTCATGCCTTACAAGGCACAGATTGGAAGTCTGTGTGAGGCGCCACTCCTTGCACAGACACTAGAGCAATGTGTGGTTAAGTGCCTTGCTCAAGGACACAAACACGCTGCCACAGCTGAGGCTCAAACTAGCAACCTTCGGATCACTAGACGAACACCTTAACCACTTGGCCACGTGCCCAAGTTACCAGTAAAGTGGATGAAGGGATGGCAGTGGATGTTGTCTACATTGAATATAGCAAGGCATTTGACAAGGTCCTGGGAGGATGGTCAAGAAGGTTCAGTCACTCGGCATTCAGGATGAGACAGAGAATCGGATTGGACACAGACTTTTTGGGAATAGCCAGAGAGTGGCAGCAGAGGGTTGCCTCTCTGACTGGAGGTCTATGCCTAATGGTGTGCCACAGGAATTGGTTCTGGGTCCTTTATTGCTTGTCATCTATATCAATCATCTGGATGATAGAGTGGTTAACTGGATCAGCAAATCCTCAGATGACACCAAGATTGGTATGTAGTGGACAGTGAGGAAGGCGATTGTGGCTTAGAGGTGGATCTGCGTCAGCTGGAAAAATGGGTTGAAAAATATCAGATGGAACTTAATGCAGGCAAGTATGAGGACCAACTCAGTGAACAGTGGGATGAGTATGTAGAACAAAGGGATTTGGAAATGCAGGTCCATAGATCATTGAAAGTTGTATCACAGATGGATAGGTTCATAAAGAAAGCTTTTGGCACATTGACCTTCATAAATCAATGTATTGAGTACAGAAGATGGAATGTTATGTTGAAATCGTTTCAGGTGTTAGTGAGGCCTAATTTGGAGTATTTTGTGCAGATTTGGTCACCTACCTACAGGAAAGATGTAAACAAGTTTGAAAGAATACAGAGAAAATTTACAAGAATGTTGCTGGGTCCAGAGGACCTGAGTTATAAGGAAAGATTGAATAGGTTAGGACCATATTCTTTAGAACTTAGGAAAATGAGTGGAGATTTGATAGAAGTATACAAAATTATGAGTGGTATAGATAGGGTAAATGCAAATACAGTCTTACCACTAAGGTTGGGTAGGACTACAACCAGGGTTATTTGTTAAGGGTGAAAGTGAGAATTCAAGGGCACCATGAAGGGAAATTTTTTCACTCAGATGTTCGTGAGAGTGTGGAATGAGCTGTCAGTGCAAGTGGTTCATGCAAGCTTGATTTCGATGTTTAAGAGAAGTTTGGATAAGTGCATGGATAATAGGAGTTTGGAGGGCTATGGTCCCAGTGCACGTCATTGGGAGTAGGCAGTTTAAATGGTTTTGGCATGGACTGGATGGGCCAAAGGCCTGATTCTGTGCTGTACTTCTCTATGACTCTGTGACTCCATATGCAAGCTAGAGCAATAGGAGTTGGAGAGCAAGCTGTTGCCCATGTAGCAATTTCCCCCTCTCCATGCATCTGATGAACCCAAAGGAATAGCGGAGACCGATACAGTTTGACATCAGAGGCATCGCAGGAGTTGCCAGTCAGTATTGAACTCAACATTGGTTTGCTTTGGGGATTCCAGCTCTGGGTTGTTCCCTTGGGGTTTACACCCAAAGCCTCTGCATGAGTGGTTATAGCGGCAAGGCAGCAGAAGTTTGAGATCAGAGTTTTTCTGCTCCTAGATAAGCTGCCAAACATGCTGGCCAAAGCGACTAGTTTTCAAGGCGCCAGTGATCTGCCTTTACCCCTTCTCCTGTCGGTAGAAACAGTCCCGTTGGGCTTAATAACTAAGCAACATGTGAAGGGCAGGAGCTGGACTTGGTTGTTGGAGGCTAATTGAGATGCAGACCATAGGGAGCATTTAATAGGTAGTGGAAGCTTATCCTCAATATAACCCCCAGCTATCACTACCTTAAGGAACCAGACAAAAATAAAATGGCTATCCAGAGGAAAATCCAATTATCTGTCAAAGAGATTAGTTTGGCTTTATTTATCATGTGTACATCAAAACACAGAGTGAAATGCATTGTTTGTGTCAAATCAAATCAGCGAGGATTGTGCTGGGCAGCCCACAAGTGTCATCATGTTTCCAGTGGCAACGTAGCATGCCCAATACTCACTAACCCTAACCCATAAGTCTTTAGAATTGCAACATTGGGTGCAGGGTGTAACAGAATTAATTACGTTCCTGAAACCTGGTGTCTTCACTGCTGCTTTCCATATCTCTACTTAGAAACATAGAAACATAGAAAACCTACAGCACAATATAGGCCCTGTGGCCCACAATGCTGTGCTAAACATGTCCTTACTTTAGAAATTACCTGGGCTTACCTATAGCCCTCTATTTTCCTAAGCATGTACCTATCCAAAAATCTCTTAAGAGACCCTGCCGTATCCACCTCCACCACCGTTGCCGGCAGCCCATTCCACACACTCACCACTCTCTGAGTAAAAAAACTTACCCCTGACATCTCCTCTGTACCTACTCCCCAGCACCTTAAACCTGTTTCCTCTTGTTGCAAACATTTCAGCTCTGGGAAAAAGCCTCTGACTATCCACATGATCAATGCCTCTCATCATCTTATACACCTCTATCTGGTCACCTCTCATCCTCCGTCGCTCCAAGGAGAAAAGGCCGAGTTCACTCAACCTATTCTCATAAGGCATGCTCCCCACTTCAGGCAGCGTCCTTGTAAATCTCCTCTGAGCCCTTTCTATGGTTTCTACATCCTTCCTGTAGTGAGGCGACCAGAACTGAGCACAGTACTCCAAGTGGGGTCTGACCAGGGTCCTTTATAGCTGTAACGTTACTGTAATCTCTACCTCTATGCATATCTCTACATCTGTGATTCCGTTACCACATTGACACAATCTGCATCGCCAGGGGTTCCCAACTAGGGGTCCACGGACCCCTTGCTTAATGGTATTGGTCCATGGCATAAAAAAGGTTGGGAACCCCTGCACATCACCATTTGTTAGTTCCACAAACAAGAGGAAATCCGCAGATACTGGAAATCCAAGCACCACACACACACAAAATGCTGGAGGAACTCAGCAGGCCAGATGAAAAACCAATGAAGTGTCTCGGCCTGAAATGTCAACTCTTCACTCTTTTCTATGGATGTTGCCTGGCCTGCTGAGTTCCTCCAGCATTTTGTGTGTGTTGCTACTTACTGGTTACTAGCCCTCACTATTCTTTCCCCTATATAACATTGTGGTTAAAATTAATGAAGTTATAATTTAAGCATTTATTGTAATGTGGAGCTATAATCCAGGGTCATGAGTTCAAATCCCAGTACAACTGCTGGAGAATTTACATTTAACTAATTCAATAAGCTTGTAATTTTTAAAATTAACAGAGGCAGAGGTGATGACCATGATATGACTGGATTTTTAAAAAAAATATCCTGGCCCATTAATGTCCTTGAAGGTACAAATCTAACTATCCTTATGTAAGCTGGATAACTTTGAAGTACGGTACTGTGCAAAAGTCTTAGGAACATATATATAGCTCGGGAGCTTCAGATTTTTGTACAATACTGTCGTAATTTTATGTACTGCTGCCGTAAAAGAAAAGGAAATTTCATGACTTATGTCAGTGACGATAAACCTGATTCTAATATGGGTCTTTATTGTGGACTGAGAGTGGAAAGGGGGCAGGAAGAGGGGAATCATAGTGGGGAAAAGTGGAAAGGAGAGGGGAGGGAGCGGAAAGCACCAGAGAGACATTCTGTAATTATCAATAAACCAGTTATATGGAAGGAAGTTACCTTGCCTGGTGTCTCAGAGCTGGGTTTGTCTACATCCATGCCACCCCATTGCCTCCGGCACTCACTCCTTCTTTGCCACCTGTCCCACACTCTTAACTTTCGCCATTCCCAACATCCTTTGTTCCCGCCAAATTTACAAGCCCACTTTCCACTCCATGTCATCAAATCCAGTACTGTGCAAAAGTCTTAGGCACCCTAGCTGTGTGTACATATGCCTAGGGCTTCTGTGCAGTACTGTACACTGGTAAGAAGAAGAGTAATTGAGGGTGGGCAATAAATACTGGTGTCGGCACTGACAATAACATACAGAGAAAGATTGGGAAGGACAATCTTTATTTGAGTTCTGAGAACAATAAGCATTCATTCCATAATACAGTGTCTCTCCTGTGTAGCTCACACCAACACAGCCAAAATTTAGGTTTGACCTTCAGGGTTTAGTTAATAGCCCTCTTGCAAATGCATCTTTTCAATGATACCAGATGGAATTTCTTGTCAAATCCAATTAGCTTGAGCACCGTTGCAAACTTGAGCTGTGTCCCAAGCAATATAGATCTGGTATCTTCAGGGGTCAATGGTTTGACTTTCAAATAAGCAAAAGTTCTCTTGCTAAAACCTGGGATAGCTCCAAGATGGAATTCCCGGCACTTGAACAACACTGAAAGTTCAATTATGTTTTATTTAACAGAAAATATTTCTGTTAACATGTCTTCAGCAAACTGTTTTTCAAGCTCTAGCTGCACAGAACACATGCACAAATCAAAGCCAAGGTATCAAGCTTGAAAATACACAGTGTCAAAATAAAGGGTCACGTTTTCAAGTAGCGAACTTCGATGTGGAACTTAAGATTCAAGATTGCTTAAAATCATTTCCAGTACCCAAGCGTAGAGGAGACCAAGATAATTGTTACTCTGGATCGGATGCAGCACTAAAATCAGAATAAAATAAGGAAAACAATAATAAATAACACAATAAATATAAATGCATAAGGTAGCTTATTTACATTGTATGTACATAAAGTGATGCCAAGTTCAGGTGTGTCTGTACATAAGGTGACTCTGACAGGAAATGATAAAGTGGTGGTGGTTAGGGGATGTGAAGTGGATGGAGGTGTTGATCAGCCTTGCTGCTTGGGGAAAAGCACTGTTTTTGAGACTGGTAGTCCGGGCATGTTTGTTACGTAGCCTTCTCCCTGTTGGGAGTGGGAGACACAGTCCATGAACAGGGTGGGTGGGAACTTCACTAAAATTTCTGGCCTTTCTCCAGCACTTTTCTGTATATACTATGTCCGAGATGGTTGGTGGCCTGGTGCTGGTGATGCATTGGGCTGCTTTGACTACCCGTTGAAAAATCTTCTTGTGTGCCGCAAACACGAGGAATTCTGCAGATGCTGGAAATTCAAGCAACACACATCAAAGAAGCTGGTGAACGCAGCAGGCCAGGCAGCATCTCTAGGAAGAGGTACAGTCGACGTTTCGGGCTGAGACCCTTCGTCAGGACTAACTGAAGGAAGAGCTAGTAAGAGATTTGAAAGTGGGAGGGGGAGATCCAAAATAATAGGAGAAGACAGGAGTGGGAGGGATGGAGCCAGGAGCTGGACAGGTGATTGGCAAAAGGGATATGAGAGGATCATGGGACAGGGCAAAAGAACACATCCTCTCATAACCCTTTTGCCAATCACCTGTCCAGCTCTTGGCTCCATCCCTCCCCCTCCTGTCTTCTCCTATCATTTTGGATCTCCCCCTCCCACTTTCAAATCTCTTACTAGCTCTTCCTTCAGTTAGTCCTGACGAAGGGTCTCAGCCTGAAACGTCGACTGTACCTCTTCCTAGAGATGCTGCCTGGCCTGCTGTGTTCACCAGCAACTTTGATGTTATGTGCCGCAGTGCAGATCACAAACCATGTAGATTGTTAGGATGCTCACTACTGTGCATCTGTGAAAGGTCATGAGTATAGATGTGCATAGTCCGGCTCTCTTCAGCTTCCTAAGAAAGTAGGAGTATAGGTCAGCTTTCTTGATTGAGTCAGATTTTCAAGTCAGGTTGTGTGGAATATAAATACCGCAAGGAAGGCAAATGCCATGTTAGCATTCATTTCCAGTTGACTGGAATATAAAAAAGGATATAATGCTGAGGCTTTATAAGGCATTGGTCAGACTGCACATGGAATATTGAGGGAATATGCACAAAAAGCTGGAGGAAATCATCAGGTCAGGCAGCATCGATGCAAAAGAGTAAACTGTCGACATTTTGGGCTGAGACCCTTCTTCAGGACTCAGATGGAAAAGGGAAGATGACAGATTAAAAAGGGGGAGGGGAAAGAGGCAAGCTGGAAGGTAATAGATGGAGCCAGGTGAGTAGGAAAGTTAAATGGCTGGAGATAAAAGAATCTGATAGGAGAGGGGAGTGGACTATAGGAGAAAGGGAAGGAGAAGGGGCTCAGGGGGAGGTAATAGATAGTTAAGAAGTAAAAGGTCAGAGTGAGGAACAGAGGAAGGGTGGGGGGGGGGGGGAGGGAAACTAGTTTACCAGAAAAAGAAATCAATATTCATGCCATCAGGTTGGAGGCTACCCAGAAGGGCCTGTATTTACTGGAGTTTAGAAGAATGAGAGGGGATCTCATTGAAACCTATTGGTTATGAAAAGGGTGCTGCTCTTCCACATTAAGGATGGCTTTATTGTGGCACAAAAGGAGGCCATGGGTCGACACTGGAACGGGAACGGGAATTGGAATTAAAATGTTCAGCCATCGGGAAATCCCAGGATGGAGTGGACGTTCTCGACGTAGCAGCCCCCCCAATTTATAATGGATCTCACCAATGTAGAGGAGGCCATATCGGCAGCACTGGACACAGTAGGTGACCTCAGCAGACTTGCGGGTGAAGTGCTGCCTCACCTGGAAGGACTGTTTGGGGCCCTGAATGGAGATGAGGGAGGAGGTGTATAGGCAGGTGTAGCACTTGCAGAGAATAGTCCCGGGAGGGAGATTAGTGAGGAAGGTCAAGCAGTTTTATACACCTTATCGAAGAAAGAATGTGCTGGCGTTGGAGAGGGTCCAGAGTGGGTTCACGAGAGTGACTCCTGGCATGAAAGGGCTAATATATGAGGAGATTTGATGGCTCTGGCCCTGTACTCACTGGAGTTTAGAAGAATGAGGAGGAATCTTATTGAAACCCATCAAATTTTAAAAGGCCTAGACAGACTGGAAGTGGAAAGAATGTTTCTATAGTAGGAGAATCTAGGACCAGAGGGCACAGCCTCAGAATAGAAAGATGGCTCTTAAGAACAGAGATGAGGAGGAATTTCTTTAGACAGAGGCAGGGAATCTGTGGATTTCATTGCCATAGATGACTGTGGAGGCCAGATGATTGGGTGTATTGGAAGTCAAATGGGGAGAAGGCAGGAGAATGAGGTTAAGTGGGATAATAAATCAGTCCTGATGTGTGCCAAATGACAGCCTCTTATGTGGGACTTTGTCAAAGGCCTTGCTAAAGACCATGTAGACAACATCTACCACCTTTCCTTCATCAACTTACCTTCATAAACCAGTGCAATTAATTGATCAGCATGCAAAGTCTCTTTGAGGTATGTCTACCCTAAAGAAGTGTAAATATTCTTTTAGACAGAAGTTTAGTGAGACCCTCTCCCACTACTCCCCCTCTGTGATCTCTGCTGCTCTGTGACCCTTTACCACATTGTGCCCGCTCCCCTCTCCCACCCCCAGCCTCTTACGCTGGCTTCTTCCCCCTTCATTTTTCTGCTCCCATGACTTGCGGTCTTAACGCCCTGAAGAAAGCTCAAAAACATCAGTTGCTGGAAACACTCAGCAGCTGAGATGGTGTTGGTGGAGCAGCCAACATAATTAATATCTCTGTTCCGCAGACACTGCTTATCCTGTTGGGTATTTCCAGTGCTTAACACATTGATCCTGTTGAGTTGATTGCCATGATTCCATGCTATAAATGTGGCAGGAAAGCAGAAAGGATAAAAAGTAACTCCCTTATTCCTTTACTTGATACATGGCTATTTAGTTACAGCCAAGTTTCCGTGTGAACTTATCGTAGATAGTTCATTGGTGTCCTGGAGATTTCCTTCCTTCAATCTTGCCCACTTGAAAGATGTTTATTGCGTTGCATGCATTGCTCCTGACACCTAACAATAATAAGATGGGCCATCATTTCTCTAAGTGTATTAACTCAGTGCCAGAGTTCATAGAGCCTTAAAACTGTGGACATTTTGGTTAAATCCTGACTACTTGTGCTGTCTGTGTAGTTTTGGAATCAATTCAGAGTTGAGGATGGTGAATTTAATCTACACTGATTCATGAGCCTGATGGATGCAAACTCACAGCTCCGGGAACCTGAGCTCAATTCCAACTCCTGTTTGCACGATCTCCATGTCATCGGGTAGGTTTCCTTCGGGTGTTCTGAGTTTCTGCTACACCCAAACGTGTGAGGGTTGGTATTTTAATTGGCCACTATAAATCACCCCCAGTTTTTAGGGGTGTGATAGAATCTAGGAAGTTCCTTAAGGTTGTCACAGCCGGGGGGTGGTAATGGGGACAAGCTCCCACTACCTATTAAATGCTCCATATGGCGTACATCTCAAATAGCCTCTGACAACTAAGTCCAGCTCCTGGCCTTCACATGTGGCTTAGCTACTAGGCCCAGCAGAACTGTTTCTACTGACAGGAGAAGGGGCAAAGGCAGATTACTGGCACCTTAAAACCATTCGCTTCGGGCAGATGGGGCTCGTCAATCGTAGTTGGCAGCTCATCGAGGAGAAGGAAAACTCTGATCTCAAACGTCAGCTGCCTTGCCACAATACCCTCTCGCAGGGAAGGATTTAGGAGTAAATTTGGAGGAAAAATCCAGAGCTGGAGTCCTTAAGGCAGTCCTACATTGCGTTCAACACTGACTGGCAACTCTTGCGACAGCTCTGGTACCAAACCATATCTGCCCCTACTGTTCCTTTGGATTCATCACTGCATGGAGTCAGCTTGCTCTCCATATTGTACTGCCCTGGCTTGCATACTGGTTTGCATATCACGTAGACCAGTGGTCCCCAACCACCAGGCCGTGCGGAAACGATATGATTTGGCGATATGAAACGATATGAGTCAGCTGCACCTTTCCTCATTCCCTGTCATGCACTGTTGAACTTGAACACCCCCCCATCCCCCCACACCCCCTGTCGGCCGGTCCACAAGAATATCGTCAATGTTAAACCGGTCCGCAGTGCGCGAAAGGTTGGGGACCCCAGGCGTAGACAGCTAGGATGCAATATCCATGGTTGATCCTGACAAATTAAGTTAGAATCAGGGGTAGTTGAGAGGAATATGGAGAAAATTGATTACTCACTTTGAAGGACTGTGCAACTCATACTCTCTACTACGGCAGCTGGGGATTGCTTGCTGTGTTAAGCACTGTGAGGCTGCCGTCTGAAACATGCACTCTAGTCTCAGCACCTTCAGAGAGAAATTAATAGCAGACCAGAGGAAGATTTTCGAATCCTAGATTCATAAAGTCATACAGCATGGAAAAAGGCTCTTCGGTCTAAATCAACATGCCAATTAAGATGCCCATCTAAACTAGTCCCATTTGTCCTCACTTGCCCCTTTTCCCTCAAAAAGATTTCTATCTATGTCCCTGTCTAAGTGTCTTTCAAATGTTTTATTGTAATTCCTTCTTTTTTTTTTGGCAGCTCATTCATCTGCGTGAAGAAGTTGCCCCTCAGGACCCTTTTAAATCTTTCTGCTCTCAGATTAAACCTCTGTCCTCTAGGCTTAGATTCCCTTTCTTTGGGAGGAGGAATATGTGAATCACACTATCTATGTCCCTCATAATTTCATAACCTTCAAAGGGCCCCCTTAGTCTCTTTAATAGTCTATCCAACCTCTGCCTATGTATGTCTCAGGCCCTCGAGTCTTGGCAATATTATGATAAATCTTCTTTGCACCGTTTATGACTTAAAGACATCTCTACTATAATAGGTTAAACAAAACTGTGCACAATATCCCTGTACTCAATGATCTGACTGATGAGGGCCAGCATGTCAAATATCATCTTCATTAACCTGTGATGACACTGTCAGGGAGCTGCGTACGTACTCTGCTCTAAAGTAATTCCCAGAGCCTTACCATTTTCCGTGAAACTCCTACCCTGGCTTGACTTCAGAAAATGCAACACCTAACATTTTGACATTCCTCGACCCATGAAATAGAATACTATAGAGCACTATAGCCCAGAAAAAGGGCCTTTGGCCCATCTAGTCTGTGCTAACCCATCCTTTTGCCTAATCCCATCTACATGCACCCAGACATATAACACTCCATACTGCTCTCATATATTTATTTAGCGATACAGCGTGGAACAGACCCTTACTGCCCACCGAGACGCACCACCCAGCAAACTACCTATTCAAACCCTAGCCTAATCACAGGACAAGTTATCATCATCAATTATCCTATTAACCGGTCACAAACAAGAGAAAATCTGTAGATGCTGGAAATCCAGGCAACACACACAAAACACTGGGGGAACTCAGCAGGCCAGGCAGCATCTATGGAAAAGAGTACAGTCAACATTTCGGGCCAAGACCCTTCGGCACGGCTGGAGAGAAAATGCTCCAAAAAAAAAGCTTTATTTTCTCCAGTCCTGTCAAAGGATCTCAGGCCAAAACATCAACTGTACTCTTTTCCGTAGATGCTGCCTGGCCTGCTGAGTTCCTCCAATATTTTGCGTGTGTTGCTTGAACCTATTAACCGGTACATCTTTGGACTGCAGGAGAAAACAGGAGCCTCTGGAGGAAACCCAAGCACACACGGAAAGAATGAATAAACTTTCTTACAGAGGACGTCAGAATTGAACTTCAAACTCTGCCACCCCGAGCTGTCATGGTGTAATGCTAACCACGACAGTAGCTTGACACCCTCATTTATGTACCTATCCAAACTTCTCTTTAATGTTACAATTGAACTCACAACTACCACATCTGCTGGCATCTCGTTCCACACTTAGGCCACCCTCTGAGTAGAGTTTTCCTTTTAGACTCCTCTTCAATATTTCACCTTTCACCCATAACTTCTGACTTCTAGTTCTAGCCTTGCCCATCCTGATGGGAAGAAGCTTGCACTTTCTCTACCCCTCATAATGTTCCATATCTCCATAAATTTTCCCTTCATTCTCATGCACTTCAGGGAATAAAGTCCTAACTTCTTCAAACTTCCCCTATAACTCAGGTTCTCAAGTTCCAACAGCATCCTTGACATTTTTCTCCACTCTTTGAAGCTTATTGACATCTTTTCTGTAGGTAGGTGACCAGAATTGCACACAATACTCCAAATTTGACCTCACCAGCACTTTATACCTTTTCAAGATAACATCGCAAACTTTCTGTTCAGTGTCCTATCTATGAAAGGCAACATGCCAAAAATTCTCTTTACAATTCTATCTGCCTGTGATGCTACTTTCAGAGAACCATAAAGGCCCTATGGCCCATAACGTTGTGCCAACTGTACAGCTTACTCCAAGATCAATCTACTCCTTCCCTCCCACAAAGCCTTCCATTTTTCTTTCACCCATATGTTATCTAAGAGACTCTTTATTGCCTCTAATGCATCTGCCTCTATTACTTGCAATGAACCGGGCGTCTGCATTCCCAGATCCCTCTGTTCTACCTCACCTTAGTGCCCTACCATTCACTTTGTAAGCCAAGCCCTGGTTTGTCCTCACAAAGGGCAACACCTCACATTTATCCGCATTAAATTCCATTGCCATTTTCAGCACATTTTCCCAGCTGGTTCAGATCACCTTTTAAGCTCTGATAGCCTTCCTTACTGTCCACTACAGCCTCAATCTTGGCATCATCTGCAAATTTGCTGAGCCAGTTTGCCACATTCTCATATGAATCATCATGTATATGACAAACAGCAATGGACCCAGCTCTGATCCCTGCAACACACCACTAATCACAGGCCTCCAATCTGAGAAACAACCATCTACCAACACTCTGTAATTTCTCCTGCTAAGCCAAGGTCAAATCTAATTGACTACTTCATCCTGTGTGCCAAGTGACAGCCTCCTATGTGGGACTTTGTCAAAGGCCTTGGTAAAGACCATGTAGAAGACATCTACCACCTTTCCTTCATCAACTTTCTTGGTAACCTCCTCAAAAAAATGTTAAGATTGGTTAGACATGAACTTGCATTCATGAACCAGTGCCAATTAATTGATCAGCATGCAAAGTCTCTTTGAGGTATGTCTAAAGATTTACCCTAAAGAAGTATAAATCTTCTTTTAGACAGAAGTTTAGTGGGACCCTCTCCCACTACTCCCCCTCTGTGATCTCTGCTCCTTTGTGACCCTTTACCAGATTGTGCCCCCTCCACTCTCCCCTCCCACTCCCAGCCTCTTACTCTGGCTTCTTCCCCCTTCATTTTTAGTCCTAATGAGGGTTTCCGTCTGAAACATCAACTGCTTATTCCTCTCCATAGATGCTGCCTGACTTGCTGAGTTCCTCCAGCATTTTGTGTGTGTTACTCTGGACTGTATGTAAGACAGGTTTTTCCACTGTACTTTGCTACATGTGGCAATAATAAACAAATATACCAATTTTTACTAATTTACCAATTTATTCAATCTCTCCAATTCTTGTTTGGGATTTGCGAATTCCATAAGGGTGAATTTATGGTACCAAAACAGTCATAAATCTGAGCAAATGCACTGTATTTTGTGAAAAATCAACCACTGTATTTTTTTATAAATCCCTTTTCCTGGCTGTTTTTTGGTTTATCATATAATTACCCTACCCACCTTTGAAGGCTGTTACTTTCCCTAAAGAATCTAAACTATTCCTTACACAAAGGAGGGAATGAGGTACAAATATGTTATATTTTATCTACCTTGTTAAGCAGCTGACATCAAGAATTATAAACTGTTTCTCAAATCCCAATGTGTTACATATGGTAACAGTTATTGGTAATTTAGGTTAAGAGAAAATAAAATCCCATATTAACAGCCTTTCAATAAATTAGGTGATGGATCCCTCAGAATTTGTTTTCAGCTCCAATAGTGCGTAGTAAATTGCCAACAGAATTGGAGGAATTCTGTGAAGATGTGCCGAGGAGTTTGCATGGCCCACAGTCAGATCAGGTCACAGTCTGCAAGTAGAAAGCTTACCTTCTGGGCACTGAACATCACATACTGCATATTAATCACATTGAATCAAAAATGAAGCTGTTTCTTACACACAAGAAGCTGTTCAGCCCATCAAGTCTATGCAAACTCTCAATGAGCAAAGTTCAAAGTAAATGTAATATAAAAGAACATACGTATTCAGTGCCACGTTATTAGTTACACCGATATACCTCGTCGTTATTGCAAGTATCTAATCGGACAAACATCTGGCAGCGACTCAGTGAATAAAAGCATGCAGACATGGTCAAGAGGTTCAGTTGTTGTTCAGATCAAACATCTGAATGGGAAAGAAATGTGATCAAAGTGACTTTGACCGTGAAATGATTGTTGGTCCCTGTTATGTTTTGTGACTCCAGAAACTGACTGAAAGGAAAACACAGGAGCCGGGTTGAACACGTCTGCTTCATTTTGTTTTTAGTGAGGCCCGCATACATGATGTGGTGGTGTAATGACGAATGCCATTCACATACTTTTGCATATAGCACATAAATAATTATGTAAACAATAATTAATCAAAGAATACATTTACAATATTACTCAAACATTGCTGAAATATTAAATACATAACACTTCTCCCTGCTTAGCTCTAAACTCCAACTCAATAAAGAATGCATTTCAACTCAAGTATGTAACATATTGCTCTCTCGTCATCTTATATACACAGTATACTATATAATACAACTACTAAAGAGACCTCCAGAGCATATTAGGTTTTAAATTGTCTCATTCAAATTTGGAGAATTAATTGCTGTGGGGGTTTACTCATGTGGGATAATGTCTTTCCTGACAGGGGGAATCACTGCTTGGAAGGTGAGACTTGTGGCTGTGAAACAATCTCAGGTTCTGGGGCCTCCTCCATGGTGGTTGTAGGAGTTGACTCCGGGGCTGCAGGAAGTATTTCTGACAGCTCTGGACACCTTCTTCGCTAACATTTGACTCCTTACTGTGTCATCTCCAGGCCATATCAGATGCAATTTCTACTGTGTAGGAGAGTGGTCCAGTTCTGTTCTTAATCGCAATTGGTAATGGGGAGAACAAACTCTACATAAGGATGTTACCAGGACCGGAAGGCTTGAGTTACAAGGAGACACTGGATAGGCTGGGGCCTTTTCCCCTGAAGCATAGAAGCCTGAAGTGTAACCTCAGAGGTTTATAAAACCATGAGAGGCATAGCAAGAGTAAATGTTCACAGTACCTTTTTTCCCTCAGAGTCATCATCATTATGTGCCACACCATTAACACGTGGGTAATCATGACCCATGATCATGACTGTTCTTAGCAATTTTTTTCCAAAGAAGTGGCTTGCCATTACCTTATTCTGGGCAGTGTCGTTACAAGACAGGTGACTCCAATACTCTTCAGAGATTGTCTGCCTGGCGTCACTGGTCACATAACCAGGACTTGTGATATGCACCAGCTGCTCGTATGACCATCCACCACCTGCTCCCATGACTTCATGTGACCCTGATGGTGGGGCTAAGCAGGAGCTACACCTTGTCCAAGGGTGACCTGCAGGTTGGCAGAGGGAAGGAACACCTTGCACCCTGCCACCCCATTCCTCAGAGTTGGAGAGTCTAAAGATGGCAAGGCATGCAGTAGATTTAAGGTGAGAATGGGAAAATTGAAAGGGGATCAGAGGAGGAACTTCTTCACACAGAAGATGGGGTTGCATGAAATGACCTGCCAGTTCCTGGTCCTCTCAATCTGCCATAGAGTCCTGCAGCTTAGCAAGAGGCCCTTTGGCCCGCCTGATCTATGCTGCCCAAAATATCCATCCAAGCATTTTCCCATGTTTCTCCCAGATCCACCTAAATCTTTCATGTTCATGTACCTGTCTAGATGCCTTTTAATTATTGTTAACATACCTGCCTTCACCACTTCCTCTAGCAGCATATTCCATATGTGGACCACCCTCCAGGTGAAAACCTTGCCCCCAGGTGAAAATCTCACCTCGCGACTTAAACCAATACCCTTTAGTTCTTGATTTCCCAACTCCAAGAAAAATATAGTTTATTCTAAGAGGGTTGAGGAAACCACCATTTTCAGGGGCAATGAGGATGGGGTCACCTTGGAAAATGAATAATTGAAATAGAGCACTGTGATGCTACTGCTGCTAGAACAGGAAATGTATACATTTGGTGCTAAGTGTTCAAATGGGTGAACTTAATTCAAATTTGAAATGCAATTTCCATTTATCTTCTACTAATTCTGGAGATTGTTCACTTTAGCTCAGCATTTAATACCATCATTCCCACAATCCTGATTGAGAAGCTGCAGAACCTGGGCCTCTGCACCTCCCTCTGCAACTGGATCCTCAGCTTCCTAACCAGAAGACCACAGTCTGTGCGGGTTGGTGATAATATATCCTCTTCGCTGACGATCAACACTGGCACACCTCAGGGGTGTGTGCTTAGCCCACTGCTCTACTCTCTGTATACACATGACTGTGCGGCTAGGCATAGCTCAAATACCATCTATAAATTTGCTGACGATACAACCATTGTTGGTAGATTCTCAGTTGCTGACAAGGGGGCATACAGGAGTGAGATATGCCAACTAGTGGAACGGTGCCACAGCAACAACCTGGCACTCAATGTCAGTAAGACGAAAGAGCTGATTGTGGACTTCAGGAAGGGTAAGGTGAAGGAACACATACCAATCCTCATAGAGGGATTAGAAGTGGAGAGAATGAGCAGTTTCAAGTTCCTGGGTGTCAAGATCTCTGAGGATCTAACCTGGTCCCAACATATCGATGTAGTTATAAAGAAGGCAAGACAGCAGCTATACTTTATTAGGAGTTTGAAGAGATTTGGCATGTCAACAAATACACTCAAATACTTCTATAGATGTACCGTGGAGAGCATTCTGACAGGCTGCATCACTGTCTGGTATGGAGGGGCTACTGAACAGGACCGAAAGAAGCTGTAGAGGGTTGTTAATCCAGTCAGTTCCATCTTGCATACTAGCCTACAAAGTACCTAGACATCTTCAGGGAGTGATGTCTCAGAAAGGCAGCATACATTATTAAGGACCTCCAGCACCCAGGGCATGCCCTTTTCTCACTGTTACCATCAAGTAGGAGGTACAGAAGCCTGAAGGCACACACTCAGTGATTTAGGAACAGCTTCTTCCCCTCTGCCATCCGATTCCTAAATGGACATTGAACCCTTGGACACTACCTCACTTTTTTAATATACAGTATTTCTGTTTTTTGCACAATTTTTAATTTATTCAATATACGTATGCTGTAATTGATTTACTTATTTATTTTTTATTATTTTTTTTCTTCTACTTATGTATTGCATTGAACTGCTGCTGCTAAGTTAACAAATTTCTTGATATATGCCAATGATAACAGACCTGATTCTGATTCGTGGAGCTTAAAGTGATAAAAAACGGAGACAGAGCCATTCAATGACAAGTGTGGAGCTGGTCTTTCAATTCTTGGTCAAACACAGACACATGCTGAGGTGCGCATCTTTGTCAGCATGAATCAGTTAGGCCAATGGGCGTAATTCTGATCTGAGTTTATAGATCATTACAGAATGCCTCTCTGGTGTTTCCTGCTCCCTCCGCTCTCCCTTCCTCTTTTCCCAACCATGATCTGTCTCTGTCTGCCTCCTTCCCACTCTCAGTTCTCAACAGAGAACCATATTAGAATCATGTTTATCATCACTCACATATGTCATGAAATTTCTTTTTTTTTGTGGCAGTAGTACAGTACAATATGTAAAATTACTACAGTACTGTGGGTGACAACCGCAAAAAGAGTGGTGACGACTGGAGAGTCAGTGACAGCCCGGAGAGACGGCAACCGGGGCAGAACAGGCTGGCAACCCAATCTGTGTCCTCTGAGAGGAGGACCCCCACAAAAGCTACAAAGAATCTAAGGAAAAGATACCCCCAGGGGTGCCCGAGAGAGGGGGAGGATGAGCACCCCAGTCGGATGGACACAACGACATCAGACCCAGGTGATGAACAAACGACGATGAGGAAGCAGTGTGCATGTGGCAAAATCTGCAAGAACGATCGCGGCTTGAAGATCCACCAAACGAGGGTGAAGTATTTGGTGGGAGCAGGAGCAGCACAACGTGCAGGTGTCCAACCTGGTGAGACGAAGGAGGGGCCAGGCCCGGAGTCACCCCATAGTGCCCAGAACCTCCAAGAATTGCAAACTAATCCCTTTAACACCAAGATGGCTGTGGCTCAAAAGAGGGGAGCCATGGAGTCATAAGTAGCTACCCATCTGGACACAAGCTGGGGTCTGATCAGCCCCGGCTGGGTCACCTGGAGGAGGTTGAAAGACCCGAAACACACGATGATTCCAGGATCATCACTGAAGATGTGTCCAGAAGCATCAATAGATGTATGTACACAGCTGCAAGAGTCTTCGGCACCCTAGTTATGTATGCTATCAACATGGAGTCCCTGGAGTCCTGGTAAGGAAGATTCTGGTAAATCTTCTTTGCTCTCTTTATGGCTTAATGACATCTTTACTACAAGTTAAACAAAACTGTGCACAATAACGCTGTACTCTATGACCTGACTTATGAAGGCCAGCATGTCAAATGCCATCTTCATTCACCTGTCTACCAATGCCGATACTTTCAGGCAACTGTATACGTACTCCTTGATCTCTCTGTTCTAAAGTAATCTTCAGAGCCTTACCATTTACTGTGAAACTCCTAACCAGGTTTGACTTCACAAGATGCAACACCTAACATTTTTCCATTTGAGAGATCACAAAGATGCTCTCACCATCTGGCTGCTGGCATCTTCTGTCACCTGTGAACTTAGTTTGTGGCAAAATTTCCAACTTATTGACAGTTCAGGGTGAAAAATGGAAACTTTCATAACTTCAGATCAACCTCCAGGCCTCGTCACATATCTACAAGCTACATTTTTGTTCTTTCTCCCTTGTCCATTTAATTTCTTGAGGTATGTGTACTCACAGTCTGACTTCCAAACCAGTACTGATTACCTCAATTGATTGCTCTCTTTTTTCCATGAGTGATTTATTATTTATTTTAATATTTCTCATTGTAACATAGCAATTTTTTTATGTTTTGCTTTGTACTGCTGCCACAAAACGACCATATATGTCAGTGATAATAAACTTGATTCTGACTTCATTGAGATATTTGTTTGCTGGGCCTCAACATAAAGGCACCCTCAAAATTGAAATTATTCGCTTTGCTCTGCCCCTCTGCAGTAATCATCTCACCTTCCCAGCAATCAAGATCCATGAGAAGACCCTCATCATTACCGATTGCTTCCCTTAAACATGTGGATAATATACAAGTCCTCACATTTCTTGCACTCACTGCTAACCTGGTTTCCACCCACTGCACTTCCACTGGGGTTTCTGGTGTTTGCTTTGGACTATTTGATCACTGTTTATGCGCAAGTTATTTAATACAGTAGGCAAAGCAATGGAACGGAGCCAAATTGATTCATTATGGCTCAGTGTGGAAACTATTTATATATATAACATTTTAAACAGCTGGTAATGTGCATTTGATAACTTAGTGAAAGCAATCACTGTATAACAAGACATAATATTGCACTTCATCAAGTGAATGTCAAAGTTTCCTTGACTATGTCACCAAAGACTCTAGCAAATTTCTACAGATATACCATGGAGAGCATTTTGACTGGTTGCACCATCATCGGGATTGGAAAAAGCTGCAGATGACTGTAGACTCAACCAACTCCATCATGGGCACCAGCATCCCCACCCTTGAGGACATCTTCAGAAGGCGATGACTCAAGAAGGCAGCATCCGTCATGAAGGACCTCACCTTCTAGGACATGCTCTCTTCTCATTATGACCATTAGGGAGGATATTAGGTTCTTTTGACCTGTTTGCCAACTACACCCCATCCCCACTCATGTTGCCCAGTTTCATTCCTCTCCCTCACCTGGTTCCATCTGCCTACCACTACTGGATCACCTATCCTTTTCCCCAAATGGATCCAACTGCTCCCTCGCATTCTCCCTTGTAATATCCCTGGTTTAAGACCATTCTTTATTTTATTAATACAGTTATGCTGTTGGGTATCTTATTTTCTGCAGATTTTCTCGTGATACGATAAGTATTCCTTTAATTACATTATACAATCGGGTATTTCACTTTTGCTGTCTAAAATAAAAATTCAGTTGATTTATAAATTAGGATTGTTGGATTAACCAATAGGGTTTATCTTGGAAACATTCTAGGGAGAGCACGGGAAAAAGAATGGGTAGCCATTTTCGAGAGGGTACAGGAGCAAAGAAGGGGAAAGAAGGAAAATGGAAACGGGCGAAATATCGTAGTAGAAGAAAATGGAGAAGTGCTCACAGAATCCATTTGGAAGAATAGATACCACTGTCAGAAAATCCTCATGCAACCCATGGTCTCACAGAGAATGTACAGATAGCTTTTAATCAGCTAGTTAGCAACAACCTTGGAGAAAGTTCGACACCTTTGTCTTGGACATTGTATGAATATGTTTTTCCTGGAATGGGTTCTTGAATGCAGAACTGTTTCAGAACCATGAGTAAACAAAGTGAAGCAAACGGGATTGATTATGCAACAATGAGCTCCAATGATTATGTGCATGATATAAGACCAATATTTTTACATATATGATGGGCCCTTTTTCTTTATTTTGTACTATATAGTATTATAGTGTTTGTTAGTTTAAAATATTTTGTCAATACAATTTCGATCTAAGCTTATGCTGGTGTGAGTTAAATTATTGTGTTCTGGCAAATGATAAAATTGCATGGGTGTGTCAGTATTCATACAAGTGATAGCCTCATTTTTCCTTAAAGGACCATTCAAACTTCTATACATTGTGTTTACCCAAATCATATTTACCATAGACACG
Organism: Mobula hypostoma; assembly: GCF_963921235.1. Taxonomy (NCBI): domain Eukaryota; kingdom Metazoa; phylum Chordata; class Chondrichthyes; order Myliobatiformes; family Myliobatidae; genus Mobula; species Mobula hypostoma. The sequence goes on from NC_086103.1 coordinate 174,462,980, forward strand.
TTCATTTAGTGGAAATGACCTTTTCATCATTATTCCCCATGTATAGTAGAGTTATGTGGGTAGTGGGTAGTGGCTCCATATGTCACTACTTTTATTTTTCAATATTTTTATTCATTTCCTACATAAAAGAATACAGAGTACAGTAGGATATGTAATATATATTGATTACATTAAATTGGAATCACAAATATAGTCTCATTACCCCATATCCATATACATTAAACTTAAGCATAATATTGAAAAGAGATAATTTTAGTATACAAAAAAAAATCTAAACCCACTACCAGAAAAACAAAAAAGCTGTTTGGTTAAAAAAAAGAAAAGGAAAAAATCCTTATCATATAATAAAACATATTAGCCAAAGCGAAAAATAAAAACATTTTTAGCCAAAGGGTGGTGATTTCGTGGAATTTGTTGCCACATGTAGCTGTGGAGGCCAGGTCGCTGGGTGTATTTAAGGCAGATGTTGATAGGTTCTTGATTGGACATGGCATCAAAGGTTACGGAGAGAATGCCGGGAACTGGGTCGAGGAGGAAATGGAATAAAAAGACCAGCCATGATTGAATGGCAGAGCAGACTCAATGGGCCAGATGGCCTAATTCTGCTCCTATGTCTTATGGTTTCTTATATTGTTAGCCGACATCTGTGCTTAATAGCAAATCAAAGATTTTGAAAATAATTCAAAAAAAGTCCCCATATGTCACTACTACAGGGAGTGACGACCCTGCCTTACACAAGTCCCGGACTCAGCTGGCTCCGGCTGACAGTACCCGGTATGGGCCCCTATCCAGGGTTACGGGTCCCACTGCCTTGTGGGTATCTTCGGGAGAAGAGAAGGCTAAGGAGTAAACCCTACACAAATCTGGAGTGGAGCCCCTAAGGCGGTTGGATGACGTATCACGTCACCTCCCGGCAGCTCCTGCAGCCAAGCTGATGCCAAATGTACTGCTTCGCATTCCTTTGGACCACATCCGCAAGGCCGAGAGGGGGGCCTTGATGTCTGGGCAGCCCAGGACCTCCATGTCCATCGCTGGGGTCTGCACCCCGGAGAGGTCACTCCGGTACTGCTGCAACACGGGAGGCTTTCGTGTGCAGCAGCTGTGCCAAGGACTGCCGCTCAAGAATCCTCTTATTCAGCCACAGCCGACGCCGTTCCACACCCAATTGAGTCCTAAACTGGGTGCATTGATTGACTACTTAGACAGACGGAGCCATTAATAAGTAAAGTTATGTTGCTGTTAGCTTGCATTTACAGTAATAGTTAACTCATTATGAGCCTATAGTGAGAGAGTTATTACAGCTTGGGGCATCAGAGTTTGGAGTTCAGTTCAGTTCTGATGTTGTCTGTACACCCTTCCCATGAGCGTGTGGGTTTCCTCCGGGTGCTCTATGCCCCTCGCACAGTCAAAACATATGCTGGTTAGTAGGTTAGTTGGTTATTGAAAATTGTCCTGTGATTAGGCGAGGGTTAAATTGGTGGGATGTTCGGCAGTGTGGCTCATTGGGCTGGAAGGGCTGTATCTCCAAATAGATTAATTAAATGCTCTAAGCTTAAGACTTTTGCACCGTACTGCATAATCTTAAGGGGGTTTGAAATGGGTAGATGTAGAGATGCTTTCACCAGTGGAAGAATTTTGAACAAGAGGACATACACTCAGTGGCCACCTTATTAGTTAGCTCCTGAACCTAATAAAGTGGACACTGAGTGTATGTTCATGGTCTTCTGCTGCTGCAGCCCATCCACTCCAAGACTCAATGTGTTGTGGATTCAGAGATGCTCTTCCGCACACCACTGTTGTAATGTGTGGTTATTTGAGCCGCTGTCGTCTTCCTGTCAGGTTGAGCCAGTCTGGCCATTCTCATCCAATCTCTCTCATTAACAAGGCATTTTTTTTGCCCACAGAACTGCCACTGGCTGGATGCTTTTTTTTTTGTTTTTCTTCCCATTACTCTCTGTAAACTCTAGAGACTGTAATGCATGAAAATCCCAAGAGATCAGCAGATTCTGAGGTATTCAAACCACCCCATCTGACACCAACAAACATTCCACAGTCAAAGTCACTTAGATCACATTTCTTCCCCATTTTGACTTTTAGTCTGAACAACAACTGAACCACTTGACATGACTGCATGCTTTTATGCACGGAGTTTCTGCCACATGATTGACTGATTAGATATTTGCATTAATGAGCAATGCATTAGGTACAGGTGTACCTAATAAAATGGCCACTGAGTGTAGTTAGAAGATAAAGAGACAGTTATTTTTAACTGAAGTACCCCAAATCTGTTTTTTCTCTCTCAGAAAGTGGTGAATCCCTGGAATACTCTTCCCCTGTGGGATGAAGAGAACAGTTCATTTAAGGTAGAGAAGAAGTTTTTTCAACCAACAATATTTCACACTTATAATATTTTTGTACTCTTATTTGGTGTTAGGCCAGAAGGATTCTGGGAATACCATCTCACAGATGGATTGCATGAAATAATTGGATATAGCTGCATCCGGCAGCATTGTCCATAATTTTCAGCTTTCCTTGGAATCTCCCTCAGTGAACCCTTTCGGTCCAAAATCTTCCTTCTGAGAATGTGAAGGATTCAAGAAGATTTAAATATCCAATACTGAAGAAACACACCCCCCCATGTGTTGAGAGGAGGGATTGATTGTCAGCTTCATTCTATGCAATTTAAATTCCACAATATTACACGATTTGGTGAAATAGAGAGCACTGCCAAGAGTAGAAAATAGTAGGATTAGGGATATGTGGAATTCATTTCCACAGACAGCTGTGGCGGCCACATCATGGGGTATATTTAAAGCAGGGTTTGATAGATTCTCGATTAGTAAGGGTGTCAAAGGTTGCGGGGAGAAGGCAGGAGAATGGGGTTGTGAGGGACAGTAATTCAGTCATGATGGAATGGCAGAACAGACCTGATGGGCCAAATGGCCTAATTCTGCTCCTTATGGTCTGATGGGAGCATAAGGATAGTTGCCAGAAATCCATTTCCTCCAAAGCTCATGTGCAGATAAGACTTCATGGATGAGAAAGGAAACCGAGATAATTACTATATGAATAAATTTAATCAAAACCCCAATCTCTTTATAGTTTCTGAATTGGATCACTTATTGGTTTATCACATGTTGTACATTGCCTGAGTTAGACTCATTGAGCTCAGTTAGTTATAAACACCTTCATATTCCCTAATCTTCAAATAGATTCTGTAGGTCAACCTCAGTGACAGCTGTTCGGCTATAACTGTGATCATATCTCACAAAATGCTGGAGGAACTCAGCAGGCCAGGCAGCATCTACGTAAAAGAGTACAGTTGACGTTTTGGCCTGCTGAGTTCCTCCAGCATTTTGTGTGTGTTGCTTGGATTTCCAGCATCTGCAGATTTTCTCTTGTTTGTGACTGTGGTCATATCTAACCAATTAGAATCAATTTGTTCCTTTTGGGGAAGATGCTGTTGTTGAATTGATGAGTGAGTCTTCAGGCTCCTTACAAACAAACAAATAAATAAATGTGAGACCATGAGTTGTAGACTCCTTGAAAGTGAGTTCCTAGGTTGTGGAATCAGTTCGGTGTTGTGGAGAGTGAAGGAAAGATAAGGCACAGAAGACGTCATGTTCATCAACTGCAACCAAGGAAGACCCCAGTTTGCGATGCCTGAATATACCACAGGACCTGATCAAGATCGAGAGAGTAGGACTGCCCCAGTTCAACAGCTTTTCCATTTTAAAGGCTCTTCCGCACATGTTTCCCATCACTGTCAGACATGATGGATGACCACCACTTCCAAAGGTCTACTCCTGTACCTTGCTGCTGATTTTGAAATTTGGCTGTCTGCAGTTTTCCTGTGCCATAGAAATGACTACACTTCTAAAAGTAACTTTTTGGCTTCTGAATGGCAGATGTAAAAGACCTAATATTAATTTCAATTCTTTCTAACCCTGAATACTTTAGCTCAGTAGAGAACACCTCTGCTTTTGGCAGAATCTCAGATTGAGACAAAGATGAAGATGGCAACGCAACACAGCGCATGCGGCCGCTCCGAAGTAATATCGTATTTGTGGAGCAGGATGCGGTGCACAATCCTGATTTGATGGAGACTGACGTGAGAAGCACGGAGGAACGTCTGGAGAAACTTCTGAAATGCCCGCTTCGCTGTTGCTGCTACTGTGTGATCGAGAATCTCTGGAGGGGAAGGCCCCAAATCCTTGGTTTTGCCTATTGCCTGTTGCCGGGGCCAGGGTCGAAGTGCTCAGCAGAGATGGTGCTCGGTGCTCGGTGTCGGAGGGCTGGTCGGAGGCTCGAAGTTTTCGGATGGACTCAAGCGTCCGCTGTGGTCCGGTGCTTCCAGGATGGTCGGCAAGCTTGCGGCGCTGGAAGCTCATGGCAGGGAGAGTTTCTCCCTTCTACCATCTGCGTGATATGATGGGACTTCCGAGAGACTTTGAGACTTTTTTTTACCATGCCCATGGTCTGTTCTTCATCAAATTACGGTATTGCTTTGCACTGTTGTAACTATATGTTATAATTATGTGGTTTTTGTCAGTTTTTTTAGTCTTGGTTTGTCTTGTGTTTCTGTGATATCTTTCTGGAGGAACATTGTATCATTTCTTAATGCATGCATTACTAAATGACAACAAAAGAGGACTGTGTGCCCTCATTATCTAATCTAATCTAATCTAATCTAAGAGGTACACAGCAGTGAGGTGGATCAGTTGGGCTGAGGAATGCTTCAACAACAACTTTGCATTCAGCATCAACAATACCAAAGAACAGACTGTGGACTTCAGGAAGGGGAAGTCGTCAGAGCACACAGACGTGCCCTCTTTGGCGGGTGAGCAGCTTTAAGTTCCTCAGTGTCAACAACCCAGAGGTTTGATTCTGGGCCCAACATATTGGTGCAGCAATGAACAAAGATGCCAATGGCGATATTTCGTTAGGAGTTTGAGAAGATTTGGTACATCACCAAAGATTCTTGCAAATTTCTACACTTTTCTGATGGGGAGCAATCAGTCTAGTTGCATCGCCACCAATTTGCAGGACTGAAAGAAGCTGCAGAGTTTCGTAGACTCAACCAGCTCCATCATGGACACAACTGTCCCCAACGTCACAGACAAATTCAAAACTCAGTATCTCAAGAAGGCAGCACCCATCACTAAAGGCCCTCAGCATCTACGACATGCCCTCTTCTCATTGCTAATATTGGGAATGAGGTACAGAAGTCAATGATTCAAGGACAGATTCTCCTCCTCAGCCTTCAGGTTTCTGAATGGTCCATAAACCCACAAACACTACCTCACTATTCCTTTTTGCACAACTTCTTTATTTATTTATTGTACTTACTGTAAGTTTTATGCTTTGCACTGTACTGCTGCGGCCAAACAACAAATGTCCTGACATACGTCAGCAAGGATAAACCTGATCTTGATTCTGATTCGGAAGTTGCCTCAGAAACCCGTGTAGTCATGGGGGAACGTATAAACTCTTTACAGACAGCAGCAGGAATTGAACCCGCAATCGCCGATTGCTGGCGCTGTTGTTACGTGCCCGCAGTTTCGTTTTCCTGGGAGTCCATAGTTTCGTTGACTGTGGGCGTCACGTGTCCCCGGTTTTGTTACTGGGAGTCCACAGTTTCGTTTCTGTGAGCGTTACCTTATGACATATACTGACGGTATAAAAAAATGTGGGCATAGTCCTGAAAAGGAGTCGAAGGAAAGAGAGAGAGAGTGAAGATGGCAGACTTCGAGCTATCCGGAAACAGCTCACGATCGAGAAGGGTGAAGTCTAATGCTTACCCAAACCCAAAGGATTGCGTTAATTAGCGGCACACTGTGCATTGTGGAGACATGCCTGTCCTTCGTATGATCCATGGTTGTGGATTTCGTGACAGTCACTTTGTGAAATCGCTCTTCGTGGACTTCGGAACAGTATTCCTTGGCTGGGATCTTCGGTATCCGTTTCTTCGTTGCTAGCCGTGGAATCATTGGAATTCGTCGTGATCGCCTCATCGCTGCACCGTGAATCCACAAGTCTCTCCTCTCACCTATTTCGTGAATTACTGGAACTCTCTGAACTGCCACTTTAAGACTGTGCTTGAGTAAGATTTGTTAAGAAAGGGTTCAAAGTTTGACTATAAGGGAGCTATAGACACATAACACCGTTAACTTCTGTTTAAGAAAGTAGTTTACTTAATTTTCTATATTTTTGAGTAGATGTAAATAAATATAGTGGTTTTAATATTAAAACTCGACTCAATTTGTCATCTCTTGCTGCTGGTACATTACAAAATCGTAACACTGTAAAGTGTTGTGCTAACTGCTACACTACAGTGCTCTCCACTACTGGTGGATCAATATCATGGGGATGACAGTGTGACATGATGTCAGGAGATGTACAGTAGGAGACGGGCAAATATTGGGTCATGAGGCGGATGGAAGTTGTGATGTTAGATTTGGAGGATGAGAAGTGACTTGACAGTGTGTACAAGATGATAAAAGATGATGCATAAAGTGGACAGACAGTGACTTTTACCCAGGACATAAACGGCTAATACAAGGGGGCTTAATTTTGAAGTGTTTAGAGGAATGTATGGAGGGGATGAAGTAGATAATTTACACAGACAGTGTTAAGTACATGGAATGTGCTGCTGGGAGAAGTGGTAGAGGCAAATCCATTAGAGACATTTAAGAGGCCCTCAGAGAGGCATGTGGATGAAAAAAATGCAGGACCATGTGGGAGGGAATGGTTAGATTGATCTTGGAGTAGGTTAAAGACAATTGTCTGTAGACAGTCTGAAGACAGAATTGCATTGTACTCATTACTCCTAACTCCCAGGGTGCTCATGGGGAATGCTGTGTTTAGATTTTTTTTCAAGTCTTTTTATTGTAATATTATTCAAAAAAGATACATGAATACATTGAAGTAACAACACTTACAATGTCTCAAGGAAAAAGAACATTATCTTAAAGATTGGAAAATTTTGTGATAATAAAAAAAACCCTACTGAGCAGAAAAAGTGGGGAAAAAACCCATTAGGTGTACAACCCTGGAGCCATGCATCATAAAAAACCTTCTAAAAGTAAACATCAAACAGCCAGTAATAAAGAAAAATATACCAAAATATTTACAATTAGATTATAGAGAAAATCTATCAATTAGCTCAAATGATAATAACTAGCAAATAAGCCCCATTTTTTTTCAAAATCAAATAAAGGTTCGAAGGTTTGACTTCTAATTTTCTCCAAACTAAGACATAGCATCACTTGAGAGAACCATTGTGACAAAGTAGGAGCTGATATATCCTTCCACTTCAACAAAATGGCCCTCCTAGCTATCAAGTAACAAATGTAATAACATGTTGGTCAGACACAGAAATACCATGGATATTTTGAAGAATTATTCCAAAAAGCACAGTTAATTTGTTAGGTTGTAGATTAATTTTAAGTGCTTTAGAAATTGTCGAAAAAACTGACTTCCAGAACTGTTCCAGTATAGAACAAGATCAAAACATATGTGTCAGTATAGCTGAGTCAGTTTTACATCTATCACAATAACTATCAACATTAGGAAATACTTTAGAAAGTCTCTCCTTTGTCAAATGGTAACGATGTACAATTTTAAATTGATTCAGTGAATGACTAGCACAGATCGAAGAAGAGTTAACCAGCTTCAGAATCCACGTCCAATCCTCCATCATAAAAGTCAAATTGAGTTCCTTTTCCCAATCCTGTTTAATTTTAAATAAAGGACGCTTATCCCATTGTAATAATAAATTATAATTCTTCCAATAGAACCCTTCGTTGAAGGGTTCTTACTCATAATAATATCTGACAGGTCAGCCTCCAATATGTAAGGAAAATTACTTCAATATTTTGTAGGAAATATCTAATTTGAAGGTATTGTAAAAAGTGTGAGTATGAAAGAGAATATTTATCAACTAATTGTTCAAAAGATATCAATCTATCTTCTTTAAATAAATCCAAAAAAGAATTAATACCTTTATTTTTCCAAAGTAAAAAAAATTGGATCACTCCAAGAAGGCTTAAAAAAGTAATTCCAATAAATTAAACTGCAAAGTTTAAATTTTTTATGAATAAAAAAATTGCGGAACTGGAGCCAAATTTGTAAAGAATGCTTAATCACAGGGTATAGGTTTAAATTAGCAATTTTAGTTAACTATATAGGTAAAGCAACTCCCAATAATGAGGTTAAATAAAACTGTTTCACAGCTTTCAGTTCCAGGTCTACCCAAATTGGCCGATCAATCTTATCAACCCAATATAATCAAAAGGACATGTGTCGCACATTAACAGCCCAGTAATACATTCTGAAATTAGGCAAAGCAAGAGCTCCATCCTTTTTCAACTTTTGTAAGTGACATTTACTAATTCTTGGTCTTTTATTATGCCAAATAAAAGATAAAATAATAGAATCAATCCCCTCAAAAACTTCTTAGTCAAAAAAACAGGGATATTCTGAAATAAATATAAAAATTTTGGTAAAATCATCATTTTAACTATATGAATACAACCAACAAACGAAAATGTAAGTGGACTCCATCTACTAAATAAATACTCCATGGAGTCTGCAAAGGGAACAAAATTGGCTTTATAAAGATCCTTATATTTTTTAGTAATTATAACACCTAAATATCTAAAAGAATCCATGACTTTAAAAGGAATATTATCATATATAGAGACAGATTCATTTAAAGGAAACAATTCACTTTTACTAAAATTTATTTTATATCCTGAAAAATCTCCAAATTCATTGAATAATTTTAACAAGGCAGGAATAGATTCATCGGGATTAGATATATAAACCAATAAATCATCAGCGTAGAAAGAGATCTTATGCATGGTTTCATTCACAAAAATCCCATGAATATTTTTAGCTTTACGAAGAGCAATAGCAAGGGGTTCTAATATTAAATTAAACAACAAAGGACTTAATGGACAACCTTGTCTTGTCCCCTGTGAAAGCTGAAAAAAAGGAGACCTACAGTTGTTAGTGACAAGAGTAGCAATAGGAGCTTTATATATCATTTTAATCCAATTATTAAAATTAATACCAAAGCCAAATTTCTCTAAAATATTAAATAAATATTTCCACTCGACTCATTTGAACACATTTTCAGCATCCAAAGATACGACGCATTGTGGAGTTTTAAAAGAGGATGAATATATAATGCTAAATAGTCTCCGAACATTTGAAAAAGAATAACAACCCTTTATAAAGTCTGTTTGATCTTTAAAAATAATTTTACCCAAAATATTCTCCAACAAATTGGCCATTATCTTGGACAGAATCTTAGCATCGACATTCAGTAATGAAATAGGTCTGTATGAGGCACAGTCGGTTGGATCGTTATCCTTTTTAAGAATTAAAGAAATAGAAGCCTCAAAAAAAGTAGAGGGTAAATCACCTTTCACAAAAGAATCCTGAAACATTTCTAACATATACAGTGAAAGCAATTTTCCAACTTTTTTATAAAATTCTACAGGATAACCATCAAGTCCAGGGCCCTTACCAGATGGTATTGAAAAAATAGCTTTATGAATTTTGGCTTCAGTAATTTGGGCATCAGGAGTTTTTTGATCCTCAGCCGAGATTTTAGGAAAAGCAATCTTTCGTAAAAAAGCATTCATTTAAGAAGAATCTACTGGACATTGAAATTTATAAAGTTCAGTATAAAAATCTTGAAAAATCTTATTAATTTCTTCATATTCCCGAGCCAGGGTACCATCTTTCCTACGGATTTTCAGAATTTGCCTTTTGGCTCCAGCCATTTTTAATTGAGATGCGAGCAGTTTGTTATTTTTATCTCTAAACATATAAAATTGGCTCTTTAACTTAAGAAAATAGCCTTCAATGGGATGAGTTGATAATAGGTTATATTATGTTTGAATAAATCAATATTAGGGAAAATTGCATAAATATTATCTAAATCTTTAATTTGTTTTGAAATTTTATCTAATTCTGCTTTAGTCTGTTTTTTAAGTTTAGCTGAATAAGAAATAATCTGACCACGTAAAAATGCTTTAAATGTATCCCATATACAAACGTTTGTAATTAATTTGGACGTACCCCCTATATCATTAAAAAGAAAAAATTCTTTTACCTGGTTTTCAATAAAACTGACAAAGTCAAAGTTTTGCAATAATGGCTGAGACATGAGCCATGGTGGACGGGCAAGAGTGACATCATCAAATTCAAAGGACAAACTCAGAGGCGCATAATCAGATATAGCAGTAGTGTCATATTCACAATTTTTAACACTAGGCAAAAAGCGGGGATCGATTATAATATAATCAATCCTCGAATATTTTTTATAGATATGTGAAAAGAAGGAATATTCTCTGTTATCGGGATGTAGATGCCTCCATAATTTGATCAATCTAAAATCAATCAAAAAGGAGTTAATAAGTGATGTGGAACGATTTAGAAGTTGCTGATTAGTTGAGCTCTTGTCAATCATAGGATTTAAACAACAGTTAAAATCCTCGCCCATTAGCAACATATATTCATTTAAATCAGGCAGTAAAGCAAATACCTTTTTAAAAAAAGAAGGATCATCTAAGTTAGGACCATACAAATTGACCAAAACAACTTCTCTGTTACAGATCACTCCTTTAACAATTAAAAATCTACCATTAGAATTTGATTCAATATCCTCTTGAATAAATATATTAGATTTAATAAAGATAGACACGCCTTTAGTTTTACTCTGAGAGGTAGATTGGAATTGCAAGCCTCTCCACGATCCAAAAAAATCTATTTTGATCTCCCGCCCTGATATGTGTCTCTTGAGCAAAAATTATATCAGGTTGAAATCGATTAATAATTTTAAAAGTCTTTTTTCGTTTGATAGGATGGTTCTAACCACGTACATTCCAACTTATTACATTAATCCGTTTAAATACCATACTATAATTTTATTCTACTTTATACATGCACAGAGCACATACCAATATGAGATGATCAAAAATGGCGCCGATGAAGAATACCACCACATAAAAAACACGTGTGCTCCGGAACCACCCAATGGGAAAAAGCTCCTAACTCTAAGCCCACCCAACGCACCCCGCCCCAGGAAGTCCGAAAAAAGGCAAGCAATCTGTGATAGAAACAAAGTCAAGGACTGACCTGTCCGTATTTTCTTTACCTCCCCCTAGTTAGTAAAAAATAAAGTGGCCTTGTAAGAAAGACGATGAAGTCTCAACAAAGGAAAGTATTTGCATTCCATCATCTATTAAACATGAAAGAATCAAGATAATGTTATCTCTTAGAGAGTAAAACCAGCACCATCTTTAAATTTAACATTAAATCCCTAAAAAAACTTTAATTTCGGTTATAAGACGCTATAATAAAACAGAAAAAAAGTTAATAGTATATTTAACCCAACTAAATTTTCAAAAATACTAATTAATAATATCATAAGTAATTAAACCCTCCCAAATATATATATAAAGAAGCCCTCTTAGTAGGAAAGATCTACCAGTTAGTTAATTAAGAAAGAAACTAAAAAAAACATCAAACCAGGTATTCGGATAAAGAAACAAATTCCTTTATCTTCTTTTCTCAGTCGAATGTCCGAATAACCATTTTACAGTCATACTAGAACCATAAATCTTCTTTCCAAAAGAAAACCAATAATATGCAATAATGAACAAATCTTCTTATCTTCTTTTATTAGTGTCTCAAAGGAATATCCAAGTAACCTTCATAAATCTTCTTTCCGAAATGCGAATAATATACAGATAACCAAACAACCTTTCAGATAGTTAATTCGGTAGCGGCGGCAGGTATAGTTTGAACAAAGTCCAGTGCGGCTTTTGGATCAAAAATTGTATGAGGAGGAGAGTTAGGAGGAAAAACTTCAATTCTTGTCGGGTAACGCACAGAAGGAAACAGTTTCTTATCATATGCCTGTTTCATTACCAGAGCAAATCTTGATCTTTGTTCTATTACCTCCCTCGGATAATGTCCATAAAAATGGAGCTCAGATTCCTTAAATCTAAAAACTCTCTGTTTTCTTGCCTGTCCCATTATTTGATCTTTAATTTTAAAGTGATGAAAACAAACCAGAACAGATCTTGGTTTATTTGGATCCTTAAGTTTCGAAGTAAAGCTCTGTGTGCTTTTTCTATGGCAGGCGGCTGTGATAAAATGGTAGGAAATAAAGTATGAAAAAGCTTACCAAAGTAAGCAGTTAAATCTCCAACTTCAGCTCCTTCTTGCAGCCCAACAATTCGTATATTCTTTCGGTGTGACCGAGTTTCCAGGTCTATAATCTTATTTTGATATCTTTCCAAATGGGTGTAGCTTCAAATAATTTTTGCTTAGTTATCTTCAATTCCTCTTCATGTGTAATAACTTGAGTTTCCAAGTCTTTAAGTTTTTCCAGAAATGACTTCATTTTATTACTATTCTTTTCTAGTTGGTCTTTAATTGACCCATTCTGGTCTTTAATTGAATTCAGTGTCTGAACGATATCTTCAGCCCATGGTGGCATTTCATCAGATCTTTCCTTTGGCATCTTTCCTTTTCCATTACTTTTAACACTAGCTTCAGACAGGTTCTTCCCACTCCTTGTAGACATAGACATACTATTCCCCCCAAGAATCGGCAAATAAGAATTTTAAATTCGAAGTTTAAACTAGGGGGAGAGAAAGAAAACTGAGAGCAGTACAAAATTGCTGCTACTCCATTTGAAGTCAAGGTCAGTCTCTCGTGTTCAGATTTTTAATTACCTTACCATATATTTCAACTTTGAACTTGATATATACTGTACATAAACAGTCTGTACTCTACATGGACACGAGATTCTGCAGATGCTGGAAATCTTGAGCAACACACACAAAATGCTGGCAGAAATCAAAGTATACAGTACATATATATAGCCAGGGTGCCTAAGACTTTTGCACAGTACTGTATTTGTCAATGTGGAGTGAAGAGCAAGTTTGTAAATCTGGTGAAAGCAAAGGATAGTGAGGATGGAACACCAGAGGAGGGGTGTGGGACAGGTGGCAGAAAAGGAGTACTGGGTCGGGGAGTGGTGGTGGCCCAGCTGCAGCCACAGCCAGTCCTGAGATACCAGATAAATGCATTTGATTCCAAATAGTTGGTTTATTGATCATTACAGAATGTCCCTCTGGTGCTTCCGCTCTCCCCACCTTCCCCCTTTCCCAAAACCTCCATGATTCCCCTCTCCCTGCTCCCTTCCCACTCTCAGTCCACAACAGAGACCCATATCAGAATCAGGCTTATCATCTCTCACAGATGTCATGAAATTTGCTTTTTTTTGTGTGTGGCAGCAGTACAGTGCTGTGCAAAAGTCTTAGACACCTTAGTGATATATACAGCATGTGCCTAAGTCTTTTGCACAATTCTGTATGTCACCTCTGAGATTCATTTTCTTGCAGGCATTCACAGTAGAACAAAGAAATATAATAGAATCAACGAAAATTTACACACAAAGACTGACAAACAACCAATGTGCCAAAGACAAACTGTGCAAATACAAACATAAATAAATAAACAAACAAACAAATAAATAAGCTCAGCAGTTCAGGCAATGATCATTTATGTAGAGAAATAAACAGTTGGCATTTTGGGCGAAGACTCTTCATCAGGACTGTATGTGTACAATTGAATAACCCCACCAATGGTCATTGTATGAAGAAGCTCTGGGCATATTAATCTTGTACATAGTGATAGTGAATACAACGATAAACACAGTGACAAGTGCAAAACAATAAAATGGTACAAAGATAGTGCACTATGAAGTACTATGAGAAGAAATACTGGAGTGACAATGCGGGAATAACCAAGGGATGTAGAACTATGATTATGATTATGAGGACACGCAGTCCCCTTTTATTGTCATTTAGTAATGCATGCATTAAGAAATGATACAATGTTTTTCCAGTGTGATATCATAGAAACACATGACAAACCAAGACTGAAAAACTGGCAAAAACCACATGATTATAACATATAGTTAGAACACTGCAAAGCAATACCGTAATTTGATAAAAACAGACCATGGGCACGGTACAGTCTCAAAGTCTCTCGAAAGTCCCATCATCTCACGCAGACGGTAAACCTCCAGTGCCGCCAACTTGCCGATGCAGCATCCCAGAAGCATCCGATCACAGTCTGACTCCGAGTCCATCCAAAAAACTCCGAGCCTCCGACCACCTATTTGACACCGAGCACCGAGCACCATCTCTGCCGAGCGTTTCGACCCCAGCCCTGGCAACAGGTGATATGCAAAGCCGAGGATTTGGGGCCTTCGTCTCTGGAGATTCTCGATTGCACAGTAGCAGCGACAGTGAAGCCGGCATTTCAGAAGTTACTCCAGATGTTCCTCTGCGCTTCACCCAGCTGTCCCCATCAAATCCGGATTGTGCACGGCACCCCTAGTTACACATATCGATATTCACTCGGAACGGCCGCGCACGCTGCGTCGCGCTGCCATCTTCTCCTCCCTCCCTAAGTGACCAAGAACATAGTGGCACCACCAGGAAGGGGGTGTGAAAGAGGTGATCAGTTTGGGAGGCTGATTGAATCAGAATCAGGTTTAATATCACTGGCATATGCTGTGAAATATGTTGCTTTACAGCAGCAGTACATTGCAATACATAATAAAAAAACAATAAATTACAATAACAAATATATACCATACTGTGCAAAAGACTTAGGCACATACTGTATATATAGCTAGGGTGCCTAAGACTGTAGTAATTTTATATATTGCACCGTACTGCTGCCACAAAAATACGAACTTCATGACATATGTGAGTGATGATAAACCTGATTCTGATAAGAATCTCTTTTGCAGACTGAGGCTACGTTCACACTAGACCGGATAAATCCGTAACCAAAGCTTTTTCTCTTTGTTTTTGACCCTCCGTCCACATGAGGCGTCGTTTTGCTCCCCCGAAAACGGAGCTTTTCTAAAACGCTCTCCAGAGTGTGTAAATCTGATAGCGCTGGTTGGGTGTTGTAGTGTGTACAGGATAACGGAAAGTTTAAAAAAACCTGTCGTCCCTCTCATCGGTGAAGAAACTATGGCTGTAGGAAATGTTTCCAGAGTGACCCCTCTGTGGGAGTGCGGAAGGTGTTGGTGGGCCACCCGGAGGTCTGTGTGTCCATATGTGTAGCTATTGTAGTGGCTGTGAGGCTGGTATTGTGGCGGTGAGAAGTACTGGGGGGAGCCATCATATTCCTCATCATTGCAAATCCCTCTGCAACAGAGTTAGTCAGTTTTTCAATGTTCATCGTCAGTCGGGTCATACTGTCCGTGAACTCCATGTTGGTTGCCTCCATATGCCCCAGTATTTGTTGTTTTTAGTTTTAAGTCCTCCTGTGCGAGAACCAACAGCTGTTAGTTGTTTCCTTTTAAGTTTTGCTAGTCTGTAACTGGACAAACGCACACCAAGTATACCATTTCCTCTTCGCTTGTGTTTGCCCAGTAGGAGGAGATTCGCCCAAATACCTGTTTTAATGTGGACGGAGGTATTTTCAAAAAACGCCTGGTGTGGACACCTATTGTTTGTACACGAAACTGGCGTTTTCAAAATTATCCGGTCTAGTGCGGACGTAGCCTGAGAGTGGGAAGGGAGCAGGGAGAGGAGAATCATAGTTGGTAATAGGAAAAGGGACAAGGAAGCATCAGAGAGAGATTCTGTAATGATCAATAAGCAAATTGTTTGGAATCAAATTGTCTTGCTTGGTGTCTCAGGGTGGGATGTGTCTGCCCCTCCACATCCCTGGCACTCATTCTCTGCCTCCTGTCCCACACACCTCCCACGGCACTGCACTCTCACTATTCCCAACAACCTTTGCTCCCACCAGATTTATAAACTGTTCCACATTGTCAAATACAGTACTGTGCACCAATACAGTCCTAGACACCTTAGCTATATAGATGAGAACATGTGCACAAACTTTGGCACAGTACTGTATATATATAAAACTTAAAGAGAGCAAAAAAATAGAAGAAAAAATAATAGTGAGGTAGTTCATTGTCCATTTAGAAAACCGATGGTGGTGGGGAAGAAACTTTTCCTAAAGCATGCAAGCTCCTGTACCTCCTCCTTGATGGTAGCAATGAGAAGAGGGCATATCCTGAGTGATGAGGGTCCTTAATGATGGATACTGCCTTTTGCGAGGCATCGCCTTTTGAAGGTATCCTGGATGTAGGGGAGGCTAGTGCCCATGATGGATCAGGCTGAGTTTACAACATTCTGCAGCTTTTATCAATCCTGTGCGGTGGCCCCTCCATACCATACAACTAGTATGACTGTTCTCCCCTATGATACATCTGTAGAAATTTGCAAGTTCCAGAGTTTAACGCAGCAGCAAAGCGACATATACAAACTTGCATTTGTAAATACTCTTTGACATCACAGGAGTTAGAAACAGATAATAGCTCACAATGCCCTTCCATGGGAGCAAATGAAACAATTGAGCATGCTTTAGAGTCCTAGCATCATAGAGAAATACAGGGCAGAAATGGACCCTTCAGCCCATCTAGTCTGCGCCACACCATTTGAACTGCCTAGTCCCGTTGAACTGCACCAGGACCATAGCCATCCATACCCTACCATCTATGTACCTATCCAAACTTCTCTTAAATGTTGAAATCAAGCTCGCATGCACCACTTGCACTGGCAGTTTGTTCCATGCTCTCACCACCCCTTGAGTGGACAGAGACTCTGTGACTCACCACCTCATCTAGGCAGGTTTTGAGTCTCCCAGATAGTCCTGAGTACGTTCAGCTCCAGCTCAAGATCTTTGATCTTGCCAGCCAAGAGCTGAAGTTGGGTGCACTTCCTGCAGATGTAGTAATCAAAGAGACTGTTAGATAGTCTGCAATCTCGCATCTTACAGGAGTAGCAGTCCACTACCTGAACTGCTGTGCTACCTGCTGTGTACTTGTTATACCTTTGTCACAACTTCTTGTGTTTAAGTTCTACAATCAACCGTTGTTTCGTATGGCAGAAGTGTGGCACAGGAGGGGCAGACACGAGTCTGTCCATTCGGGAGCTGGGGTTGGATCAATTTTCATCTGGCAGCTCTTCCAGAGCCATTCCGACATGGGTGGCCGTGAGTTGGCATCGCCTGATAGAGTCATTGAAGCACAGAAGCCTCCACATGGTGTCAACGTGTTGACCCAGGTCATGGAGGTACAGTCAACTAAATGATTCCAAAGGACTCATCATGCTTAGCCTCACCCTGTTCTTGCCCAAGTCTATTGAGCCAAAGACTGACCACTCTAACACTGGCAATTGTCACTCCGCTTTCACCTTGCTTCTTACTATACACAGTCCTGGCATAGACAATAAACTGGACTTTGACCACCAATGCCCAGTCCAGCTGGAACAAAATACTCTACCCCATTCATTCCACCCCCAGCACCCTTCTTACATCAGGAGACCAACACAGAGGGCAATTCCCCAAGTGAGGTCTCTCCAGCGTCCCAGAGGAAGAGATCACCCCCCGAGTGCACCTTGCCCCAGATTATTCAGCTCCCCACTGGAATGTTCTATCTGGATGGTAGATGAACGGAAGTTTGTCCCTGTCCCTTGAGGGCAGTCGGGTGACAATAATAAACCATTCAGAAAGTTGTTGGTCACTCCAGGTTCCCTCTTCTGTCTTGGAATGAGTTCAGTGTTGAGGGGAGTGAAGCTATCCGCACCGGTTCAGGAGCCTGATGGTTGAAAGGTAATGACTGCTTCTGAACCTGGTGGGGTGGTACCTTCTTTCCGATGGCAGCAACGAGAAGAAAGCATGGCCTGGATGGTGGAGGGAGGGGTGGGTCTTTGATGATGGATACTGCATTCTTGTGGCAGCGCTCCCTGTTGATGTGCTCAATGGTGGGGAGGGCTTTTTCCATTGAATATCCCTACATTCCACTTAGACATTGAATCACCTTCTTTAGGCAGTGTTACATCACCACAGCCATATTCTACAAGAAAGTCTGTATATTTGGAGTTGGAATTCAGAAGCATGAAGAGGGTTCTCATTGAAACCTTTCAAATGTTCAAAGGCCTTGACAGAGTAGATGTGGAAGGAATGTTTCCCATGGTGGGAGAGTCTAGGACAAGAGGGCACAGCCTCAGGGTAGAGGGGCACCCTTTCAAAACAGAGATGCGGAGAAATTCCTTTAGCCAGAGGGTAGTGAATTTGTGGAATGTATTACCACATGCAGCTGTGGACACCAGGTCGTTGGGTGTATTTAAGGCAGAGATTGATAGGTTCTTGATTGGAGACATGGCATCAAGGGTTACGGGGAGAGAGCTGGGAACTGGGGTGAGGAGGAGATAAAAAAGGATCAGCCATGATTGAATGGCGGAGCAGACTTGATGGACTGGATGGCTTAATTCTGCTCCTATGTCTTATGGTCTAAGTGTAGACATGGAATAAAATGTGCATAAATACAGAAATTCCAGAATGTATTTAAAATGTAAACAGTATTATAAAAAGTGTTTAAAATGTCATACCCAGAGTATAAATACCATGGCAAAAAATGTTACTTTCCCCTAGCTGTACGGCTGATCAACACCTCCACTCAATCACCCACCCCTACACCAGCCAAACATCACTACTTTATCAGCTCCAGCAGCATCTGTGGAGGTTAACAAACAGTCAACATGTTGCGCCTTATTTTGGGCACTTCAGGACTTATTTTCGCTTATGGGCATGCAATCAATCTATGTATATAAGCAAGGGTGGTGGAGTGGAAATATGTCTAGGGTGCTCCTTCCCTCCGCTCACCTGCAGCTCACCCTTGAGCAAAGCGTAGCACCTGCTTAGCTCCACAATCAGGGTCACATGAAGTCATGGGAGCAGGATGGTTGTATGAGCGGCTGGTGTACGTCACAACTCCTCATTACGCGACCATTGATGTCAGGCAGCCAATCTCTGAAGTATATTGATAATGGCTGTAGTCACATGTCTTGTAAAGACACTGCCCAGAAGAAGACAATAGCAAACCACTTCTGTAGAAAAATGTGCCAAGAACAATTATGGCATGGAAAGACCATGATTGCCTACACCTATGACATAGCACATAATAAACGAATGGATATAAGCAATATTATTTATTTATATTTTTGCTGTCCTTTATCTTATTGTGGGTTTTGGTGCTGCATCAAATATGGAGCAACAACTATTTTGTTCTCCTTTACACTTGTGTACTCTAAATGATTTTAAACAATCTTGTCTTGCTTTGTCTTATCTTGAAACAGTAGTAGAACAAAACATTCCAAATATTGCAACCACGAGTTACATCAATTTAAATTATCATAAATTATACATAACTTGCAATACAAAATAAAAATAGCAATTTCAGTGCAAGTTGAGGGAAATAGAATCCGAAGTAGAGAATTTGCAGTTTTCAGTTTGGCTGAAGAACCTGATAGCAGTGGAATATGTAAGATCCTAAGCGGGGTGCTACCAAGTAGATGTCAAGATGTTTCCACTAGCGGGAGTATCTCGAACACTGGGACACATTTCAAGATTAAAAATCCCCACCTTCTGAGCAATGGCCTCTTCTTATTGCTGCCAAACCATCAAGATATTACCACTCATGGGGGCATCTTGAAGATTGGGACAATGTTAAAGATTAAGGTCCCCACTAACCTGGCCATACCCCCTTCTCATTGCTGCCATCAGGCAGGTGGTGCAGAAGTCTGAAGACCCATACCTCAAGTTCCAACAGCAACTTCTTCCCCTCTGCCAATACGTGAATTGACAAACAGTACCCCTCACGATGAAATCAGTCTCCCCTCCATGGACTCTGTCTATACTTCTCGCAGACTCAGTAAAGCGGTCAGCATAATCGAAGACCCCTCTCACCCCAGACATTCCCTCTTCTCCCCACTCCCATTGGATAGAAGGTACTAAAGCCTGAAAGCACCTACCACCAGGCTCAAGGACAGCTTCTATCCCCCGTTATCAGACACTTGAATGAACCTCTTGTACAATAAGATGGACTCTTGACCTCACAATCTATCTCATTATGATCTTCCACCTTGTTGTCTACCTGCTCTGCGCTCTCTCCGTAGCTGTTACACTTTATTCTGCATTGTTATTGATATACCTTGTTCTACTCCAGTGCTCTGCATAATTATTTGATCTG
The DNA here is from genome assembly GCF_963921235.1 of Mobula hypostoma. Lineage (NCBI taxonomy): Eukaryota > Metazoa > Chordata > Chondrichthyes > Myliobatiformes > Myliobatidae > Mobula > Mobula hypostoma. Next base: position 174,483,138 of record NC_086103.1, read on the forward strand.
TAAATACAATATGCTAGACAGGTTTTTCCACTGTATGTATGTATGTATGTATTTATTTAGATACAGAGCAGAATAGGCCCTTCCAGCCTTAGATCCACAATCCCTAGCAATTCCCTGATTTAATCGTAGCCTAGTATCAGGTCACTCGTCTGAGTGCTACTGGTACCATGTAACCCAGTACTACCCGTCGCATGGTCGGGTGGTCGGCGACTAAACCGGCTCCCCCACCAGGCTTGCCTGGTGTGGAGGGTGGCTAGACACCCTGCAGGACGAAAAACAAGACCTATCAAAGGGCGATGAACCCTCTCATCAGGTCAACGGCCATCTAGCAAACATGTGCCGTGAAGCGCGGAAAGGGCATCCCTTGCATCGAAGCTTGGTCTGGCCACTCACTGCAGCAGAACTTCCCCCAGCCGTCTTGGACTCCACCATGCCGCTGGATCTGGGAGGGGATGTCGAGAGGGTGGGTCTGGACCTGTGCAACCCCATACTCACCTAAAATCCACTCACGCACGCGCTGTTCCTTTCTGAGGAGTGGGGTCAACCCCACTAACTGACTGAAAGGAACTATCATCATCCTATGGGATGGATAGCCAGACAGAGGGAGAGAGAAAGAGAGTATCAGGACAAGTTTTACAATGGCCGATTAACCTACCAACTGGTAGGTTTGTGGACTGTGGGAGGAAACCAGAGAACACAGTACACACCAATGCAGTCACAGGGAGAATATACAAACTCCTTACAGGCAGTGCCGGGAATTGAACCCAAGTCACCAGTACTGTAAAACATTGTGCTAACCATTATGCTACTGTGCCATCCCTTAGCTTGGTACACCTGATAATATTTAACCATGAACTATATTGAAACCAATATACATCTATTTATTCAATCCTGTGGTACCTGTTTGATCATCATTGGTAATGATCAATTTTAAATGCATTTACTGCAAAGTTTAGATTGATTCCATAAGCTTAGTGCTCAAAACACCTGACGTGCATCACATGAGTATTCCTCTCAAAAGAAAGAAGCAGTTTCAGGAAATGAGAACAGGACTTTGGAGATGCTAGCAGGAAAGCCTTCTCCGAGGGCCGTCATCTTATCATGGTGGAGAGGATTGTAAGTTCCTGAGATCCCAAGAGCGATGCCGTCTGGAGTTTAGTTCCCTTGATGGTACTTTATACTTTATTGTCGCCAAACAATTGGTACTAGAATGTACAATCATCACAACGATATTTGATTCTGCGCTTCACACTCCCTGGATTACAAATATTAAATATTATAAATATTAAAAATAGTTAAAATTAGTAAATATTAAAAATTTAAATTATAAATCATAAATAGAAAATAGAAAAATGGGAAGTAAGGTTGTGCAAAAAAACCGAGAGGCAGGCCCGGATATTTGGAGGGTATGGCCCAGGTCTGGGTCAGGATCCGTTCAGCAGTCTTATCACAGTTGGAAAGAAGCTGTTCCCAAATCTGGCCGTACCAGGTAAGGTGAAGGGGGAAGTTCCAGACAAAGAGCGATTTAACCAAGACCCCGGGGTGGAGTTGGTGGAAGATTGTGACACACAAGAGGTGTATAAGATAATGAGAGGCATTGATCATGTGGATAGTCAGAGGCTCTTTCCCAGGCTAGCATGAGAGGGCAGTTTTAAGGTGCTTGGAAGTAGGTACAGAGGAGATGTCAGGGGTAAGTTTTTTTTAACACAGAGAGTGGTGAGTGTGTGGAATGGGCGGCCAGCGATGGTGGTGGAGGTGGATACGATAGTGTCTTTTAAGAGACTCCTGGACAGGTACATGGAACTCAGAAAAATAGAGGGCTATGGGTAACCCGAGGTAATTTCTAAGGTAAGGACATGTTCAGCACAGCCTTGTGGGCCAAAGGGCCTGTATTGTGCTGTGGTTTTCTATGTTTCTATGCATCACAACAGCAGTGAAGTCAGAGGAAGGCTGCAGCAGTGAATGGTCATCAGTCATCTTGTACTCCATGTCACTGGACACGGATCTGATCTGCCAAGGACCATATGATGGCCGTCTGCACATCAGCTTCCCCATGTTAAACAATGTCACACACAAGCATTCTCCATTAAGGGAATCCACCTTAGCAAGAAAGTAAGGGTTTCTTGTAAGCGTTGTTTTAATTGACTTAGAGATCTTAGAAAGGGAGGCCCCGCTTCAGCTGAAAAGGCTGAACAAAGATTTTACATGGCGGTAAGGGTGCAGGACAAAGATTTTTCATAGAGATTACAGATTAAAGTAGGAAATAGAAGCAAGCACATGACATTGAATAACTGATAATGTTATCCAACTGTTCAGAAGATCTGATGTCCTGGCATCTGGCTCACTCATTACATTGGAAACTCAGCTGTGGTGCAGAATATAAGCAAAGTGTAGAGTTGGTACTGGATTAAGGTTCGGAACAACAGGGTCAGGAATATAGTTATTTATTTATTTATTGATTGATTGATTGATTGTTGACATACAGTGCAGAATAGGCCCTTCTGGCCCTTTAAGCCGTGCTGCCCAATAACCCCCTATTTAATCCTATCCTAATCATGGGACAATTTACAATCACCAATTAACCTACCAGCCGCCATGTCTTTGGACTCTAGGAGGAACATTAGAACATTGGAAAGTTTCTGACAAGAACAGGTCATTCAGCCCAACAAAACCTGCCAAATTCCTATTCACATGGTGTGTTGAAATAACTATGGAGTTTTAGATTTGAAAGTCTCTGAGGTACTCCTCTCAACTACACAACTAGGTAGTTTGTTCCATGTGTTCTCAACTCGCTGTGTAAAGAAATGTTTCCTTATGTTAGTCTGAAATCTCCTCTTAACCAGTCTCCAGCTATGGCCCCATGTCCTTGCTGATGGATTAATCTTGAAGTAGCAGCTGGCATCCACCTTACTTAATGATTTTGAACACTTCTATCCTGTCTCCTCTCATTCTGCATCTACTTCAGCTTAAAAAAAATGATTTCAATCTTTCTTCACAGCTCATACTGTGTAGACCTGGAATGAGTCTACTCACCCTTCTCTGCACTCTCTCCAGTGCCTTCACATCCCTCACACAATATGGAGATCAAAATTGTACACTGCACAAGGCATGGCCTCACAAGTGCATGATATAGCTTAAGGAGAACGCCTCTAGACTTGAAATCCACTGAACGCATTATATAGCTCAACATTCTATTAGCCTTCCTAATCACTTCTGTGCATTGTCTAGATGTTGATAGTGATGAGTCTACCAGGACATTGAAATCCTTCGCATACAGTGTGCTTTCTAATTCAAGACCCCCCATTGTATATTTATATCTAACATTTCTATTTCCTATATGTAATACTTTAGATTTACTTACGTTAAATATCATTAGTCATTTATCTGCCTACGTCTGGATTTTGTTTAGATCTGCAGCCTGAATGTTATCAGGCCTTCCACCTAATTTTGCGTCATTGGAAAACTTTGCTAGTTTATTTGTTATGTACTTATCCAAATCATTAATGTAAATTAAAAACAGCAGCAGCCCCAAAACCGATCACTGCGGAAACCCACTTTTAACACCTAGATGTGAAAATAATCCTCTCGCCATAATTCGTTGTTTTCTTTTTTTTGAGCCAATTCTGTGCCCGTTCGCACACCTTACCCTGAGTCCCTACTTCCTGTAATTTTATTATTAACCTCTCATGGAGCAGCTAGTCAAAAGACTTCTGAAAATCCAAGTAAGTGATATCAACCACTCTATTGTTATCATAAATTTTAGTTGCCTCTTCATAGAACTCCAGCATATTAGTACAACATGATTTCCCTTTTCTGAACCCATGCTGGCTTTCTGCTAACATGCCTATTCTTATCAGCTGCTTTTCCATCTCATTCTTTATTATTGTTTCCATTATCTTGCCTGCGATACACGTTAAGCTTACTGTGTCAGTTACTAGTGTCAGTATGGTCACCCTTCTTATATACTGGGACAACATTAATCCATTTCCAGACCTTAGGGATTTCACCAGTTTTCAACAATTTTTCAAAATTACATTATATACTGTATAATCACAGACCTCTTGGATATAAGTTGTTTGACCCTGGAAATTTACTAACTTTCAACCTTATCAGTGGAAGCAGGACCTCACTTTTTAAGATTCTTATTTTTCTCTACAGTCATTGGCATATTGCTAACATCTTTGCAGATGAATACATTAGCAAAATATGAGTTACAAGTATCCAGTATGTCCTTCTCTGCATAACTTAACACCCTGCTATTATTACTAATACATGTAACTTCCTTTCTGACTTTTCTTTTACGACTAAAGTATTGGAAAAAATCCCTTAGGGTCAATCTTAGCATTGTCGGCAATATCCTGCTCAACCTGCCTTTTGGCAATCCAAATTTCCCTCTTGACTATAGTTCTCATACTCTCATATTTTCATAATGCCTATTGCTAACATCATTAATCCTTTTTTCTGTATTCTTTATATAGCTGTCTTTTTCAATAATTTTATGTAGATCTTTATCCATGTAGTTGATCGATTGTTTTTTATTGTTTCTCCTGCCTTGGGCATGAACACTTCCTGCACTGTGCATATTTCCTCTTTAAATTAACCCCATTATTCTTCAACTGACTCAGCATCAAGAAGCTCCTTCCAGTTTACTTTCCAAAGTCTTTGTCACATCTGCGCAAAAACTTTGCCTTTCTAAAATTCAGTTTAATGAAACCAGTGCACCCGGAGAAAATCCCCGCGGGCTCAGGGAGAACGTACAAACTCCTTACAGGCAGCCACAGGAAATGAACCGGGTCGCTGGAACTGGAAAGCATTCTGCTCGCCACTATGCTACCATGACTGGATGTTATTGTAACTCTATGTGCTGTGTGCTGCGTGTGACTGTATGTACAGTGTTTTACACCTTAGCCATGGAGGAACAGTTTCATTTAACTGTATAAGCGTGTATGGTTAAATAACAGATAAACTTGAACTTGAACGTGACTGAACCCAGATCCAGAGTATTTGTCTATTTCCCCATCTCATTAAACTTACCAGGATCACTGGATAATGGATCATATTACTGTGGAGGCTTTAGAGGTGGTATGGAAGAGGTTCACTGGGATTTTGCCTGGATTAGAAATCTTGGTGTCCACATCCATAGATTGTTCAATGTTGCCATGCAAATTGATAGGACTGTTAAGAAGATATGTTGTGTTGGCCCTCATTAGTCGGGGGATTGTGTTCAAGTGTTACAAGGTTTCAGATCTATAAAGCTCTGATTAGTCCACACTTGGAGCACTTCACCCCATGTCCCCTCCTCCTTCCCTTTCTCCCATGGTCCACTCTCCTCACCTATCAGATTTCTTCTTCTCCAGTCCTTGACCCTTCCCACCCACCTGGCTTCACCTATCACCTTTCAGCTAGCCTCCTTCACCTCCCTCCACCTTTTTATTCTGGCATCTTCCCCCTTCCTCCTCAGTCCTGAAGAAGGATCTCGGCATGAAACATTGACTGCTTACTCATTTCCGCAGATGCTGCCTGACCTGCTGAGTTCCTCCAGCATTAAGTGTGTGTTGCTTTGGAATATTGTGTTCAGTTCTGGTCTCCTCATTATAGGAAAGATGTAAAAGCTTTAGAGAGAGTGCAGCACAGATTTACCAGGATGCTGCTTGGATTAGAGAGCATGTCTTCTCAGGACAGGCTGAGCGAGCTAGGGATTTTGTCTTTGGAGTGAAGGTGGATGAGAGGTGACTTGATAGAGGTGTAAAAGAGAAGAGGCATAGGTTGAGTGGATAGCAAGAGACTTTTTCCCAGGGTGCAAATGGCTAATTCAAGGGGGCATAATTTTAAGGTAATTAGAGGAAATTTACAGGAGGGATGCCAGAGCTAATTTTTTTGTATAGAGTGGTAAGTGAGTGGAACACTTTGGTGGTGATAGAGGCAGATACATTAAAGGCATTTAAGAAACTCTTAGATATGCACATGGATGATAGGAAAATGGAGGGCTATGGAGGAGGGAAGGGTTAGATTGAACTTAGAATTGGTTAACAGGTCGGCACGGCATCATTAGTGTCAGGGACAATATAGACACAATGGGCTGAAGGGCCTGTTCCTGTGCTGTACTCTTCTATGTTCTAGGCACTGTCCAACATGCAAATAAAGGGAAATAGAAGTGTGTTGAGCTATTACGAGCAGCAATACCCAACAATCCAGAAAATCTGCTGGTCTAAGACTATCCGCGTCCCTGTGTGGCCCCTCAATGCTACGCTTGCTATTCAGTAAGATGTAAACTTGGCCTCAGCTCCTCTTCTCCACCTGCTCCCCATAACCCTTGTCTCCCCCCCATTGATTAAGCATCTGTTTCTGTAGTGCTCTGGGGAGCTTTCGAAATATTACACACGCATGAACCTTGATTCTAACTTATGAATAATGCAAAGTGCAAAGTTCAAAGTAAATTTACTATCAAAGTACATAAATATTACTATATACTATCTTCAGATTCATTTTCTTGCAGGCATTTACTGGAAATAAAGAAATACAATGGAATTTTATGGAAGAAATATTCATAAACATACAAAGGATGACAAACACCAATGTGCAAAAGACAAACAGAGCAAATAAAAATAATATTGAGAATAGGAATTGTAAGGACACTCTGATTGTGAGACTGTACGCTGCAGTATCAGTTCAGAATAGTGGTGACTGAACTTCTACACACTGGTTCAGGAATCTGATTGTTGTAGGGTAATAACTGTTCCTGAACCTGGTGGTGTTGGACGTGAGGCTTCTGTACCTCCTTCCCTACGACAGCAACAAGAAGAGGGCATGGCCTGGATAGTGGGTACTACTTTCTTGTGGCACTGCTCTGTGTCAATGTACTGAATGGTGAGACGGACTTTGCTTGTGATGGACTGGGCTTTATGCACCACTCTCTGTAGCTCTTTCCATTCCATACCGGCAACCAGTTAAAATACTCTCTAGTGTGTTTCTTCGGAAGTTTGTCAAAGATTTATTTTATTTACTGTATTTAGCAATACACAGAAACATAGAAACATAGAAAATAGGTGCAGGAGTAGGCCATTCGGCCCTTTGAGCCTGCACCGCCATTTATTATGATCATGGCTGATCATCCAACTCAGAACTCTGTACCAGCCTTCCCTCCATACCCCCTGATCCCTTTAGCCACAAGGGCCATACAGCACGGAGTAAGCCCTTCTGGCCCTATGAACCACGCCACCTCAGCAAACCCCGACAAACCCGATTAACCCTAACCTAATCGTCAGACAGTCTCCAATGACCAATTAACCTACCTGGTAGATCTTCAGTCTTTGGAGGAAACTTGAGGACCGGGAGCCAGGAGAAAACCCACACATTCCATGGGAAGGACGTACAGAGACTCTTTACAGAAAGGCGCTGGAATTGAACTTTGAGATCCAGAAATGCCACCCCCCCAACCCCCATCGAGCTGACTGATTTTGGTGACGTGCCAAATCTATGCAAATTTCCAAGGAAGTAGAGGCAGTGCTGTGTCCTTGTTATAATGACACTTTGTGATGATAAAATTCTTCATCAACTGCAGGCTGATTTCATATCATTGATGCACACTGCTGCACATTGATGAACATTGATGCACAAAATACCATTTTGCACACCAAAGTGAAAGATGAGTTTATTGACAGGTGCATGTACGCTCAGGTGCAATGAAAAGCTTACTCGCTGCAGCACCACAGGTACATAGCATTAGATAATCGGCATCCAGAAGAAAAACATAAATTATACAAGATTTTTGCAAGAAGGAACACGAGAACCAAAATAAGGAAGTCCATTGTTGTGCAAAGTATCAAAGTGGTCACAGTGTTGCAGCCCTGAAGTAGTAATTAGGGTTGTGCGGGTTGGCTCCAGAACTGAAAGGTTGAAGGAGAGCGGGTGTTCCTGAACCTGGTGGTGTCGGACTTCAAGCATCTGTACTTCCTGCCTGATGGTAGCTGTGAGAAACTTTCATGGCCCAGGTGGATTTTGATAGATGTGGCCTTCTTGAGGCAGCACCTCATGTTGATAATACCAGTGGTGGGGAGGGATGAGCCGGTGAAACACAGGGCTGAGCCCACTACATACACTATGTTCCCGCCCATTTGAATTGCTATACCAAACCATGACACATTTAGGATCCACAGTCATCCTCAATCCCCAATAACATTCCTGCCTCCTATCCTCTCACAGATGCCCATTAACTCCCACTCATTTTTCCACCAGTCACCAGCACTAGGGGTAATTTATAGCCTCCAATTAACCTACCAACTAGCAGGTAATGGAGAGTGAGTTGGAGCACACTGAAGGAAACTCACACAGTAACAGAGCAAACGTGCAGAACTCCACACAGACAACAGATGGTACCCAAAGTCAGCATTGAACCTGGGTCAGTAGATCCATGGACAATCTTGCTAACTTTCTCCCACTGGGGAGAAAATCCAAAAGCCTGAAAGCATGTACCACTAGGCTCAAGGACAGATTCCACCCTGCTGTTATAAGACTTTTGAGTGATTCCCAAGTATGATAAGATGGAATCCTGACCTCAGCATCTACCTCATCATGGCCTTTATACTTTATTATATGCATACAAAATGCTGGAGGAACTCAGCAGGTCAGGCAGCATCTATAGAAAGGGATAAATAGCGTTCCCGGCTGAGACCCTTCAAAGGCTCTTGGCCCGAAGCATCGAATGCTTATTCCGTTCAATAGATGCTGCCTGACCTGCTGAGTTCTTCCAGATTTTTATGATTATGAAGACACGTAGTCCTCTTTTATTGTCATTTAGTAATGCATGCATTAAGAAATGATACATTATTTCCTCCAGTGTGACATCACAAAACACAGGACAGACCAAGACTGAAATATAGTTGTAACATATAGTTACAAACAGTGCAACAATACCATAACTTGATGAAGAAGTCCGTGAGCACAGTAAAGTTCAACATTTCTCAAATGTCCCACATCTCACGCAGACGGGAGAAGGAAGAAAAAAATCTCCCCGCCATGCCGACCACAATCCAACTCTGAGTCATCCGAAAACTTTGAGCTCTGATCAGCTCTCCGACACCGAGTACTGAGCGCCATCTTTGTCCGAACGATTCGACCTCCTTCTCGGTCACCAAAAGCAGGCAAGGCTGGGGATTTTGAGGCCTACCCTCCGAAAGTCCCCGACCACACAGTAACGACAGCAGCAAACGGGCGTTTCAGAAATTTCTCCAGATGTCCTCTGTGGTTTCACATCCATTCTCCATCAAATCAGAATTGTCCACGGCCCCTATTTAACAGATACGATATCATTTTTCACCGGAGAGCTGCGCACGCGCAGGCGCGCCGCCATCTTCTCCTCCCTCCCTAATTTTGCCTATATTAGTCTAGATTTCCAACACCTGCAGAATGTCTTTTGTTTATGATCTGCACCTTATTGTCTAACTGCATACTGCACATTCTCTGTAGCTATTAGCACTTTATTCTGATCTTTATTTTATTGTTTTAGCTTGTCATACAGTACGTGCAAAAGTCTTAGGCACATATATAGAGCTAAGACTTTTGCACAGTATTGTATGTACCATATTGTGGTAAACCATGTATATAGGTTGTAACTGGGTTACCTGTCTGGACATGCCTGAACACGTCCCTCTGCTGACTGCTCCTGTGGCTCCTCCCACAGACCTCTGAATAAAGGCGATTGTGTCACTGCTCCTCCCACAGTCCAGGACAGACATACAGCGTGGACGTGGATCCATTTTACTGTTAATAAAATCCTTTCAGTATTTATTCTACTTCCAGTCTTTTGGAGTAATTGATAGTGCATCACGTATATTGGTTAAAACAGGAAGGTGGTTGGGAAACAGAAATAAGGGTACTTAGCTTTGTATTAGTTCAGTAGTATTAAGTATTATTTGGTAACTGGAAAGACATAATATACAGAACTGTGAAAAAGCCTTAAGCACCCGAGCAATATATATGTACCTAAGACTTTTGCACGGTGCTGTACCTCAATGCACTATGTACTAAATTAATCAGTGTGAATGGTAGGCAAGACAAGCTGTTCACTCTGCCTTGGTACATGTGACAATAATAAACCAATTCCAATATCAATTCTACCCTTAAGATTAAATCACACAAGCTATTGGGACACCCTGCCAAATGGGTGGAAGCCTTCAGGACAATGTCAATGAATTTGTTTGGATTGCATTCTCTACCCTCTGCAGTAACTCAAGCCGTCAGACTGAGGACTGATTTCTTTATACACTCGTTTGGTTATGCATTGTCAACTAGATGTCACCAACAAGGACATAATCTTGAATGATTGCCATTCATTCACAAGTATAGCCTCAGCTGTGGGCAAAGCCTCTTCATGGTCGTAGCCAAGTGATTTATCCCAGACATTGGTTCCCCACCTGCTACTGCATTGAGTGGTTTACACCCATGAAAATAAGTGAAATAATGACTTAAAGTAGTTATGGTCTTTCTTTGGGAAATTATTCTTTTGACATTAGCAGGTGATTAATTCTATAATGTAAAGCAGGCTATGCTCCATGTAGAAATTGAGATCTAAAATTCCCCCCTGACGTATGCACAGCTGCAAAAGCATATGAAGCATTAGCAACATACATATAATGCCGGAGGAACTCAGCAGCTGAGACAGCATCTATGGAAATGAATAAACAGCCAATGCTTTGGGCTGAGACCCTTCATCAGGATATGGAAACATTGCCAAAATGGTCACAAGGAGCTATCCATACAGTTCAGTGCAGCACCACTGCCTGTTAACCATCAATAGATTCTTGGACCTCAGCTAAGGCTTAGATAATGTTTCAAATGCACTGATTACATTAACTCTTAACTTTGTGGATTCACTTCCCAGTGCATGGAAACCAAAGGAATCATTAACTCATACACCAGGAGACTGCTGGTCTGTTGGTAGAACAGCACAGCACAGCAGGCCCTTCATCCCACGATCTTGTGCCGACCTTTAAACCTACTCCAAGATCCCAATTAGACCATAAGATATAGGAGCAAAATTAGGCCATTTGGCCCATTGGGTCTGCTCCACCATTTCATCATAGCTCTCTTAACCCCATTCTCCCGCCTTCTCCCCGTAACCTTTCATGCCTTGATTAATCAAGAACCTATCAACCTCCCCATGAAGTACACCCAGTGACCTGGCCTCCACAGCTACCTCTGACAACAAATTCCACAGATTTACCACCCTCTGGCTGAAGAAATTCCTCCTTACTTCTATTCTAAATGGACGTACCTCTATTTTCAGGCTGTGTCCTTTGGTCCTAGACTCCCCCATCAAAGCAAACATCCTCTTCACTCTATCTAGGCCTTTCCACTTCAATAGGCTTCAATGAGATCCCCCTGCATTCTTCTAAATTCCAGTATTACAGGCCCAGAGCCTACAAACACGGCTCATATGATAACCTTTTCATTCCCGGAATCATTTGTGTGAACCTCTTCTGAACCCTCTCCAATGTCAGTGCATCTTTTCTTAAATGAGGGGTCTAAAACTGCTCACAATACTCCAAGTGAGGCTTCACTAGTACCTTATACAGCCTCAGCATTACACCTTTGCTTTTATATTCTAGTATTCTTGAAAACATTGCCTTGGCCTTCCTCTCCATCGATTCAACCTGCAAATTAACCTTTAGGGAATCCTGCAGAAGGACTCCCAAATCCTTTTCAACCTCAAGAGTTTTGAATTTTCTCCTAGTTTAGAAAATAATCCATGTTGGTATCTTTCTTGTAATTCGATGGGCTATTATCTTGTTAAGCAGCCTCATGTTTGGCACCTTGTGAAAGGCTGTCTGTAATCCAAGTAAACAATGTCAACCAGTTCTTCTTTGTCTATCCTGATAGTTATTTCTACAAAGAATCCCAACAGATTTGTCAGGCAATTTTAAGAAAACCATGCTGACTTTTGCCTACTTTACCACATGCCTCCAAGTATACTGAAGCTACACCCTTAAAAATTGTTTCCAACATCTTCCCAACCACTGAGGTCAGGCCTACTGGCCTAAAATTTTCTTTCTTCTGCATCTCTCCCTTCTTGAAAAGTGGAGTGATATTTGCAATTTTCCAGTATTCCAGAACCATGCCAGAATCTATTGATTCTTGCAAAGTCTTTACTAATGCCTCCACAATCTTTTCAGCCACCTCTTTCAGAACCCTGGGGTATCGTCCATCAGGTCCAGGTGATTTACCTACCTTCAGATCTTTCAAATTCCCAAGCACCTTCTCATTAGTAATAGCAACTGCTCTCACTTCTGATCCATAAGACCTTAAGACCATGAGACACAGGAGCAGAATTAGGCCATTTGGCCCATCGAAGCTGCTCCATCATTCAATCATGGCTGATCCTTTTTATCCCCTCTGCAGCCCCACTCCCTGGCTGTCTCCCGTTAATCTTTGATGTGTCCAATGAAGAAGCTATCAATCTCTGCTTTAAATGCATCCAATGACCTGGCCTCTACAGTTGCCTGTAGGAACAAATTCCATAAATTCACCATCCTCTGGCTGAAGAAATTTTTCTGCATCTCTGTTTTACGAAGGGTGATTGATAGGTTCGTGGCCTAAGGTAGAAAGAGTCAATTTTAGAAAACCCGGCACATTTATTTTTCAACATAGTCTCTTCCTACACTTACACACTTAGTCCAGTGGTCGTGAAGCATATAGATCTTGGTCCTCCAGAAAGTGTCCACAGCAGGGGTGATTGATAAGTTTGTGGCCTAAGGTAGAAGAAGATGAGTTATACAGCTCTCGTTACAGGAACATGCAGTTCAACTCTTTGAGTGATTATGCAGAAAGTTTAATAAACTCATCAGTTAATAATTCATCAGGGGCGATTGATAAGTTCATGGCCTAAGGTAGAAGCAGATGAGTTATTAACTTCAAACTTCATGAACTTATCAATCAACCCTCGTAAGTGGACACCCTCTATCCTGAGGCTGTGCCCTCTTGTCCTAGACCTCCCCACCATGGGAAACATCCTTTCCACATCTACTCTGTCTGGGCCTTTCAACATTTGAAAGGTTTCAGTGAGATCCCTCCTCATCCTTCTAAATTCCGGTGAGTAGAGACCCAGAGTCATCAAACGTTCCTCGTATGATAACCATTTCATTCCCGGAATCATCCTTGTGAACCTCCTCTGAATCCTCTCCAATGCCAGCACATCTTTTTGCAGATGAACAGCCCAAAACTGTTGACAATACTCAAGGTGAGGCCTCACCAGAGCCTTGTAAAGCCTCAGCATCACATCCTTGCTTTTGTATTCTAGACCTTTTGAAATAAATGCTAATATTGCTTTTGCCTTCCCCACCACCAACTCAGTCTGCAAGTTAATCTTTAGGGTGTTCTGCACAAGAACACCCAAGTCCCTTTGCATCTCAGATTTTTGGATTTTCTTCTTATTTAGAAAATAGTCTGCACATTTATTTCTACTACTAAAGTGCAAAACCATGCATTTTCCAACATTGTATTTCATTTTCCACTCTCTTGCCCATTCTCCTAATCTGTCTAAATCCTTCTGCAGCCTATCTGTTTCCTCAACACTACCTGCCCCTCAACCAATCTTTGTATCATCTGCAAACTTGGCAACAAAGCCATCTATTACATCATCTAAATCATTGATATACAGCATAGAAAGTAGTGGTCCCAACACTGACCCCTGTGAAACACCACTAGTCACTGGCAGCCAACCAGAAAAAGATTCTTTTATTCCCACTCACTGCCTCCTACCAATCAGCCAATGATCTAACCACGCTGCTAACTTTCCTGTAATACCACGTATTCTTAACTTGGTAAGCAGCTTCATGTGTGGCACCTTGTCAAAGGCCTTCTGAAAGTCCAAATATACAACATGCACTGCCTCCCCTTTATCTATCCTACTTGTAATCTCAAAAAATTCCAACAGGTTCCTCAGACAGGATTTTCCCTTAAGGAAACCATGCTGACTTTGTCCTATCTTGTCCTGTGTCACCAAGTACTCCATAACCTCATCCTTAACAATTGACTCCAATATCTTCCCTACCACTGAGGCCAGGCTAACTGGTCTATAGCTTCCTTCATTAAAGAGTGAAGTTATATTTGCAATTTTCCAGTCCTCTGGACCATGGCACACTGCTGGCATCTTCTACCACGAAGACTGATGCAAAATACTCATTTAGTTCATCTGTCATCTCCATATCCTCCGTTATTATTTTTCCAGCCTCATTTTCTGGCAGTCCTATGTCCACTTTCATCTCTCTTTTATTTTTTACATACTTGAAAAAGCTTTTATTATCCACTTTGATATTGCTTGCTAACTTGCTTTCATATTTCATCTCTTTCCTCCTAATGATGCTATTAGTTGCTCTCTATAGGTTTTTAAAAGCTTCCCACTTTTCTAAATTTTCACTCATTTTTGCTTTGTTATGTGCCCTCTCTTTTGCTTTTACATTAGTTTTGATTTCCCTTGTCAGCCACAGTTGTTCTATTTTGTAATTTGAGTATTTCTTCATTTTTGGAATATATTTATCCGGCACCTTCCTCATTTTTCCCAGAAACTCATGACCCCTGACACTCTCAACCAACCAGCATAACTCTATTATCTTTCACACTGATGCAAAATGCTTAGTCAATTCATTGTCATTTCCTCATCCCCCATTGAAGTTCTCTCCTGGATCTGGTTTACTTTTTGCCTCCGAACACTGATTGGCCACTGTTCACACTCCCAATTAGCGTTCCCAATTGGTTGTGTAGCAGTTGGCATAGTGCTTTGCAGTGCCAATGACCTGGGTTCAATTCCTGCCACCATCTGTAAGGAGTTTGTACATTCTCCCCGTGATTGCATGGGCGCTCCTTCTTTCTCCCACATTCCAAAGATGTAGAGGTTAGTAGGTTAATTGGTCACATTGATATAATTAGGTTGTGTGGAACTTGTTGGCCCAGAAGGACCTGTTATTGTATTGTATCTGTAAGTGAATAAAAGAATTAATCTAATGCTTCCATCTGCAGAGACTGCCAATTTTCGTTCATGCATGTGGCTATCTAAGAGTCTCTTAAATGTCTCTAATGTATCAGCCCTGGCAACATGTTCCACATATACACCACTCTGTATAAAAAAACTACCTCTGACATCCCCCCACCCCATACTTTCCTCCAATCATCTTAAAATTATGCCCCTTCATATTAGCGATTTCCACCCTGGGATAAAAAGCACTGGCTGATTCTTATCATCTTATACTCTTCCATCAACTCACTTCTTAATCCTCCTTCACTCCAATCAGAAAAGCCTTTTCTCTTAAGACATGTTTTCTAATCCAGGCAGCATTCTCGTATACCTTCTTTGCACACTTTCTAAAGCTTCTACATCTTTCTTATAATGAGGCAACCGGAACTGAAGACAATACTCTTAAGTATTGCGCAACCACCAACTGCGACTCCAGCCTTGAACTCCAGGCCGGGTCTTTATGTGCTGCTGTTGTGACTCCCGTCTCCCCTTCCCCCACCAATACTCTGCAATCCCGTCTCCCTCAGATCCCACCGTCAGCTCCTGGGCCCTCGGAGGCTCCATCTTCCTCTCACTCCAACCATCCCCTCTCCACTGACACCCCCAGCCTCCCCCCTCCCCCCTCTGATCCCAGCTCTCATCCGTGCCGGGTCTTTACCATCCCCTCCGACCTTCAACTGTCGTTGGCAGAACGCTCTGTTCTCAGTAAGGGCCTCACCTTTGTCCCCCTTCGCCCACACCTCAGCGAGTTCCGTGTTCGCCACGATGCGGAACTCTTCTTCCGCCGTCTCCGTCTCCGACCCTACTTCTTCGGCAAGGACTCTTCCACCCCTACCGATGACCCCTTCTCCCGTCTTCAACCCTCCTCTTCTTCATTCGCACCCCGCTCTGGTCTTCTGCCTGCTCTGGATCTCTTTATCGTTAATTGCCGACGGGACATCAACCGTCTCGACTTCACCGCACCTTGTCCCCGTTCCAACCTCACTCCTTCGGAACGCTCTGCTCTCCACTCCCTCCGCACTAATCCTAACCTTATTATTAAACCCGCCGATAAGCGGGGTGCTGTTGTAGTCTGGCGTACTGACCTCTACCTTGCCGAGGCACAGCGACAACTCGCGGATACCTCCTCTTATTTACCCCTCGATCGTGACCCCACTAAGGAGCACCAGGCCATTGTCTCCCACACCATCACCGACTTTATCCGCTCAGGGGATCTCCCATCCACTGCTACCAACCTTATAGTTCCCACACCCCGCACTTCCCGTTTCTACCTCCTACCCAAGATCCACAAACCTGCCTGTCCCGGCCGACCTATTGTCTCAGCTTGCTCCTGCCCCACCGAACTCGTTTCTGCATATCTCGACACGGTTTTATCCCCCCTTGTTCAATCCCTTCCGACCTATGTTCGTGACACTTCTCACGCTCTTAAACTTTTCGATGATTTTAAGTTCCCTGGCCCCCACCGCTTTATTTTCACCATGGATGTCCAGTCCTTATATACTTCCATCCCCCATCAGGTAGGTCTCAAAGCTCGACGCTTCTTTTTGGATTCCAGACCTAATCAGTTCCCCTCTACCACCACTCTGCTCCATCCAGCGGAATTAGTCCTTACTCTTAATAATTTCTCCTTTGGCTCCTCCCACTTCCTCCAAACTAAAGGTGTAGCTATGGGCACCCGTATGGGTCCTAGCTCTGCCTGCCTTTTTGTTGGGTTTGTGGAACAATCTATGTTCCAAACCTATTCTGGTATCTGTCCCCCACTTTTCCTTCGCTACATCGACGACTGCATTGGCGCTGCTTCCTGCATGCATGCAGAACTCGTTGACTTTATTAACTTTGCCTCCAACTTTCACCCTGCCCTCAAGTTTACCTGGTCCATTTCCGACACCTCCCTCCCCTTTCTAGATCTTTCTGTCTCTGTCTCTGGAGACAGCTTATCCACTGATGTCTACTATAAGCCTACTGACTCTCACAGCTATCTGGACTATTCCTCTCCTCACCCTGTCTCTTGCAAAAACGCCATCCCCTTCTCGCAATTCCTCCGTCTCCGCCACATCTGCTCTCAGGATGAGGCTTTTCATTCTAGGATGAGGGAGATGTCTTCCGTTTTTAAAGAAAGGGGCTTCCCTTCCTCCACTATCAACTCTGCTCTTAAACGCATCTCCCCCATTTCACGTACATCTGCTCTCACTCCATCCTCCCACCACCCTACTTGGAATAGGGTTCCCCTGGTCCTCACCTACCACCCCACCAGCCTCCGGGTCCAACATATTATTCTCCGTAACTTCCGCCACCTCCAACGGGATCCCACCACTAAGCACATCTTTCCCTCCCCCCCCCGCATTCCGCAGGGATCGCTCCCTATGCAACTCCCTTGTCCATTCGTCCCCCCCATCCCTCCCCACTGATCTCCCTCCTGGCACTTATCCGTGTAAGCGGAACAAGTGCTACACATGCCCTTACACTTCCTCCCTTACCACCATTCAGGGCCCCAAACAGTCCTTCCAGGTGAGGCAACACTTCACCTGTGAGTCGACTGGGGTGATATACTGCATCCAGTGCTTCCGATGTGGCCTTTTATATATTGGTGAGACCCGACGCAGACTGGGAGACTGCTTTGCTGAACATCTACGCTCTGTCTGCCAGAGAAAGCAGGATCTCCCAGTGGCCACACATTTTAATTCCACATTCCATTCCCATTCTGACATGTCTATCCACGGCCTCCTCTACTGTAAAGATGAAGCCACACTCAGGTTGGAGGAACAACACCTTATATTCCGTCTGGGTAGTCTCCAACCTGATGGCATGAACATCGACTTCTCTAACTTCCGCTAAGGCCCCACCTCCCCCTCGTACCCCATCTGTTACTTATTTTTATGCACATATTCTTTCTCTCACTCTCCTTTTTCTCCCTCTGTCCCTCTGAATATACCTCTTGCCCATCCTCTGGTTCCCCACCCCTTGTCTTTCTTCCCGGACCTCCTGTCCCATGATCCTCTCGTATCCCCTTTTGCCTATCACCTGTCCAGCTCTTGGCTCTATCCCTACCCCTCCTGTCTTCTCCTATCATTTTGGATCTCCCCCTCCCCCTCCAACTTTCAAATCCCTTACTCACTCTTCCTTCAGTTAGTCCTGACGAAGGGTCTCGGCCTGAAATGTCGACTGCACCTCTTCCTACAGATGCTGCCTGGCCTGCTGCGTTCACCAGCAACTTTGATGTGTGTTGCTTGAATTTCCAGCATCTGCAGAATTCCTGTTGTTTACAATACTCTAAGTGTGGTCTAATCAGAGTTTTATAGAGTAGCAACGTTACCTTGAACTCAGTCCCCTGAGTAATGAAGGCCAACACACCATAACCATCCTATCAGCTTCAAAGATTCAAAGTACATTTATTATCAAAGCATGTATTCAGAATATAGCTCTGAGATCCATCCTCCTTCAAGCAGCCAAGAAACAGAGGAACACCATGGAACCTGTTCAAGAAAACATCAAACACCCAATGTGTGGAAAAAGCACAAATAGTGCAAATTTTTTCCCCTCAATAATTCAATGGCTTTGTAATCACCATTATTTTCCTTTATTCAAAATTTTATCTAATTAATTAAATTTAAGTTGCCAGGCACCATGGCGGAAGATAGCCAGGGTGAAAGGGACAGATATGAGGGAGCATAATTTTAAGGAGATAGGAGGGAAGTACGGGGGGATGTCAGAGTTAAGTTCTTTACACTGAGAGTGGTGGATGCATGGAACGCCCTGCCAGGGGTAGTAATGGAAGTAGATGCCTTAGGGGCATTTTTAAAGAACTCTTACACACACACAAAATGCTGAGAAATACAGTGTAAATGTTTTGGGACAAGAACATTCATCAGAATCGGGTTTCAACCTGAAACATCAACTCTTTATTCTTCTTCATAGATGCTAAGTTTCCCCGGCATTTTGTCTGTGGAAAGTCTTGGCCCAAAACATTGACTCTTTATTTCTTTCCATAATTTCTCTCGTTTTTTTTGCACTACCTTACTTCCCATTTTTCTATTTTCTATTTATGATTTAAATTTTTAATATTTACTAATTTTAACTATTTTTAATATCTAATATTTGTAATCCTGGGAGTGTGAAGCGCAAATTCAAATATCGCTATGATGATTGTACATTCTAATACTAATTGTTTGGCGACAATAAAGTATAAAGATAAAGATGAAGATAAAGATAATTTTGTGTGTATTGCTCTGGATTCCCAGCTTCTGCAGAATCTCTTGTGTCTTAGGCAGGTCTTAGATGGTTAGAAAAATAGGAGGCTATGTTGGAGAGACAGTTTAGCTTGACCTTAGAGAAATTTAAAATGTCTGTACATCGTGAGCCAAAGAGCCTGTATTGCACTATAATATTCTACATCCTATGTAACTTTGGGGTACGGCAGTGTTTCAAAGACAAACAAGAATTGGTTTGTGTTGTGGTCAATATTTAGTTTTCAGTCAGGATGTTTGAAAAAGACAGTTTGTCCCCATTGTTGAAGGTTGGCCATCCATCTTTCCTACAACAATATCTGTTCTTAAAAAAAATTGTTATAAAGCAGCTTGGGGGCTTCTGAGAAGCACAATGCACAAGGACATTGTAAATGCCCCTTAAAAAATATTTCATTCCACTGTATTTGTGGCTTTGGGTTAAAATAGCAAGAACAGCTGTGTAATACGTCAGCCTAAACCTTATTTGTGAAGCCATGGGACCATGTCATCATTAATCAGAACTGTCCCCACTTACAGAAGTAGTATACGGTCACTGAGACAGTAATACCACTGTAATAAAAAGAAAAATCCCAAACTCATCACATCATAGAACATAGATCATTACAGCACACTACAAGTCCTTCAGTACGGGATCTTGTTCCTACCTTATAACTTGCTCTAAGATCAATCAAACCCTTACCTCCTACATCGCCCTCCATTTTCCTATCATCCATGTGCCTATCTAAGAGTTCCTTAAATGTCCCAATGTATCTGCTTCTACCATCACCCACGGCAGTGCATCCCACATGCCCACCCATTCTGTGTAAAACACTTACCTCTGACCCTATACATTTCTGCCATCACCTTAACATTATGCCTCTCCAAGTCAGCCATTTCCATTTCTGGCCTGGGAAAAAGTCTTTGGCTAGCCATTCAATCTATGCCTCTTATCATCTTGCACACCTCTATGCTGGGAGATGTACAATAGATCTATTCTATATAGCTATATCCTGGGAGGATACAGGATAGTTTCTTCTCCGTGGATTGTCACCCTGTCATGGTGGAGAAGCTTGTGTGGTCCTGTGATCCTGAGAGCGATGCCATCTGGAGCTATGCTCCTGGTAGGGTCACCCATGTCAGTAAAGTCGAGGGTGAGGTCCCTGACAAAGAACAATCTAACCAAGACCTCAACGGTGGAACAGGCAGATGAAGTTACTTCGAACTCAACGGCTGTGAAGGCGGATGAAGGCTGAAACAAATCCATCAGCTCCAATCGTCGTGGTTTCCATGCCATTGGAATCAGTTGGTTGATTTGTGAAGTATCGTGTGCTTCTTGGAGTGCAACATCAAGTACACGTTAAACAAATACATGCACAGGTATCTTCACTCTGTGGGCCACTTCTTCAGAGTGAAGACCATCATCCTCGATCTCGAGGGATAGCCACAACAACAAGATAGTTTATAATATTTATGTGCTTTCATCATCTTTGTTGAATTTGAAAGGAACTCATTTTGCCTCAGGCCTGTTTTATGCTTTTAATGAAAGAATAATATCACTTTTGCTCATTTTCATTTTAAAATTATGTCATTAGTACTGTTCTCAACCAGAACCAAGGGTGTGAGATGGTGTAGTGCTCTCCAATAATGGGATCATCAGGACCCTGCTAAATGTTTGTGATACATTCAGTGTAACACTGCCCTCTCTATCTGATACTAAGCTTGGTCAGACCACACTTGGAGTATTGTATGCAGTTTTGGGCCTGTTATCTAAGAAAGGATCTGCTCACATTGGAGAGATCCAGAGGAGGTTCACAAGAATGATCTCAGAAATGAAAAGGCTAACGTATGAGCAGTGTTTGATGACTTTGGGCCGATACTCACAGGAGTTTAGAAAAATGAAGGGGGTCTCAGAAAAACTTTTTGAAAGGCCTATTGAAAGTCTTAGATAGAGTGGACATGGAAAGGATTTTGTCCATTAGTGGAGGAATCTAGGGCCAGACGACATAGCCTCAGAATAGAAGGATGCCCCTTTGGAACAGAGATGAGGAGGAATTTTTAGTCCCAGCATGATGAATCTATGGAATTATTTAGCACAGGCGGCCAAGTCATTGGGTATATTTAAAGTGGAGGTTAATGGGTTCTTAATTAGTCAGGGTGTCAAAGGTTACAGGGAGAAAGCAGGAGAATGGAATTGAGAAGGATAATAAATCAGCCATAATGGAATGGCAGAGCAGAGTCAATGGACCGAATGGCTTAATTCTATTCCCACGTTTTATGGTCTGTTTAACAAATGCTTTGGGGTGGAGGATATTTCCTTCCTGGTCACAATAAATCACTTCACACTGCATTCATATCATTTGCACGTTCTTTTTCTTTGCAAAATTCTTCACCTCATTCTCTGCTAGAGAGAGATTTTTTTAT
Source organism: Mobula hypostoma (assembly GCF_963921235.1). NCBI lineage: Eukaryota > Metazoa > Chordata > Chondrichthyes > Myliobatiformes > Myliobatidae > Mobula > Mobula hypostoma. The sequence goes on from NC_086103.1 coordinate 174,504,789, forward strand.
TTTAGGGTTTTTCCAGACACTGTATGGAATTGGTGTCAGCAGCTAGGCAGACTCGAGCTACTTGCCAGCCTAGGAATGTTCGTCATACATTGCCAGACGCTGACCGCAGACTCTAATCAGCCCTGTGTTCCACCTCTCAGGCTCAGCTGAGACAATATCCCATTTACACCAGAGCTGTGGAAGCACAATGGAATAAGATCCTGCCACTGGGTGTAGCTTGACAGTTGCAGTTAAAGAACTAGACAAAGAAATATTATAGGTTTTACCTCTGTCAATCCCACATTGTTAGCCTTTACAGTGTGGCATATACCACATAAATTGTGATTCTAGTAACTACCAGACAAGCTGTCAGCTGCACTTTGACCCTTAAAATAAAGGTTAAAGATCCTTTTCAAAGAGTAGCCTTATTTGTCACATTGAAACGTCAAAACGTATAATTTAATGCAGGAAGACTTTTTCCGTTGAGGTCGGATGAGACTAGAGCTGGAGGTCATGGGTTAAAGTTGAAAGGTAAAATATTCAAGGGGAAATTGAGGGGGATCTTCTTTCGTCAGAGGATGGTGAATGTGTGAAATGAGCTTCCAGTGGGAGTGGGGGATTCGGGTTTGATTTAGAAATTTAAGAAATATTTAAATAAGTACATGGATGGAAGGGGTATGGAGGTGTCAGGTGTGGGTTGATAGGACCAGAAAAATAACATGGTTATTTAACATGGTCTAGATGGGCTGAAGGGCCTTTTTCTGTGATTTATGATTCTATGATTATAGAGTGAGATGCATCATCCTGCCACAGTGAGCAAAACAGTCCGGGGATGTGCAGGGGCCAGCACCACGTGTCGCCATGCTTCCAACACCAATAGAAACAGCATGGTAGCATAGTGTTTAGCACAATATTTACAGTACAGGTGACCCATTAGCACAGTGTTTAGCACAATATTTACAGTACAGGTGACCCATTAGCACAGTGTTTAGCACAATATTTACAGTACAGGCGACCCATTAGCACAGTGCTTAGCACAATATTTACAGTACAGGCGACCCATTAGCACAATGGTTAGCACAACGCTTTACAGCACAAGTGACCCATTAGCACAGTGGTTAGCACAATATTTACAGTACAGGTGACCCATTAGCTCAATACTTTACAGTACAGGCAACCCGTTAGCACAGTGGTTAGCACAATATTTACAGTCCAGGCGACCCATTAGTACAGTGTTTAGCACAATATTTATAGTACAGGCGACCCGTTAGCACAACGCTTTACATTACAGGTGACCCGTTAGCACAGTGGTTAGCACAATATTTACAGTACAGGTGACCCATTAGCACAGTGGTTAGCACAATATTTACAGTACAGGTGACCCAGTAACATAATGGTTAGCACAGCGTTTTACAGAACAGGCAGTTAGCACAATGTTTACAGTACAAACAGTAGTATAGTGGTTAGCACAATGCTTTACAGTACAGGCGACCCAGTAGCATAGTGGTTAGCACAACGCTTTATAGTACAGGTGACCCAGTGGTATAATGGTTCACACAACACTTTACAATACAGGTGACCTGATAGCGTAGTGATTTGCACAATGTTTTACAGTACAGATGACCCAGCAGTGTAGTGGTTAGCACAATGCTTTACAGTACAGGCAGTTAGCACAATAATTACAGTACAGGTGACCCAATAACATAATGGTTAGCACAACGCTTTACAGTACAGGTGACCCAGTAGTATAGTGGTTAGCAGAACATTTTACAGTACAGGCATCCCGGTAGCATATTCGTAAGCACAATGCTTTACAGTACAGTTGACCCGGTAGCATAGTGATTTGCACATTGCTTTTCAATACAGGTAACCCGGTCGTAAAGTGGTTCGCACAACACTTTACAGTACAGTCGACCTAGTAGCATAGGGATTAGCACAACGCTTTACAGTACAGGTGGGCCGGTAGTATAGTGGTCAGCACAATGCTTTATAGTACAGGCGACCCATTAGTATAGTGGTTAGTACACTTTACAGAACAAGCGACATGGTGGCATAGTGATTAGCACAACTCTTACAGTACAGACAACCATTATCATAGTGGTGAGCACAACGCTTTGAAGTACAGGTGACCTGGAAGTGGAGTAGTTAGCAGGATGCTTTTTACAGTACGGCTGACCCAGTAGCATAGTGGTTAGCACAATGCTTTACAGTACAGGCAACCCGGTAGTATAGTTGTTAGCACAAAGCTTTACAGTACAGGCGTCCCAGTAGTATAGTGGTTAGCACAACACTTTATAGTACAGATGACCAGGTAGTACAGTGGTTAACACAGTACTTTACAGTGCAGGCGTCCAGGTAGCCTAGTGATTTGCACAAAGTTTTACAGTACAGTCGACCCGGGTTCAATTCCCATTCCTGTCCTGTAAGGAGTTTGTACGTTCTCCACGTGACGGCATGGGTTTTCTCTGGGTGCTCCAGTTCCCTCCCACAATCCAAAGACCTACGGGTTGGTAAGTTAATTGGTCATTGTAAAATATCCAGTGATTAGGCTAGAGTTAAATCGGGGATTGCCGTGCGGCTTGAATACACTTTGACATTGGCATGTATGTATGCAGCTTATTCATGTAAGCTCTCCTTTCCTGATATAGAAATGAAAGGTTTACACCCTTTAAGATAAGTGGAATGATTCTTTTAAAGACCAGAGACATTTTATTGATAATGGGCTGTATTCCTTGGACATATAAATGGATGACTGACTCACTTGTGAAAAACAGAAGCCGCCACAGTCCATTCACATTTCAGAATGCAAGATGGTTCAGGACTAATCCTTAGCCGCAAAAATAGATACAAACTATTTCAAAGCAGGCACTTCCCCAATGTCAACTACAGGACGTCTACCAGATGTCTTGCTAATCTCAACAAATGGACTTCAGTGCAGGGAAGTGTGAGATCATTAATTCGGGATCCAAGAAATACAAGAAAATTATTTCCTAAACACTGATAAGCAAAGATGTAAGAGAAGGGATATATAGATGACTATGCACAGAGAAAATGCAAAGCTTACACATAGTAGTCACTTTTATTAGGTAACTTCTGTAGCTAATAAGTAGACGACTACATTTACGTTTGTGGTGTTCTACTGCTGCAACTCATCCACATTAAGGTTCAACGTGCTGTGCGTTCAGAGTTGCTCTTCTGCACCCCACTGTTATAATGCATGTCCATTTGAGTTACTGTTGTTTTCCTGTCAGCTTGACCCAGTCTGGCCATTCTCCTCTGACCTCTCTCATCAACAAAGTGTTTTTGCCCACAGAATTGCCGCTCACTGGATGTATTTTTGTTTTTTGCACCATTCTCTGTCAGCTATAGAGCCTGTTGTGTATAAAAATCCCAGGAGATCAGCAGTTTCTGAGATAGTAAAATCACCCCGTCTGGCACCAACAATCATTCCATGGTCAAAGTCATTTAGATCACATTTCTTCCCCATTCTGATGTTTGGTTGGAACAACAACTGAACCTCTTGACCATGTCTGCATGCTTTTTATGCACTGATTTGCAGCCAATCGATTAACTGATTAGATATTTGCAATGGTGAGCGGGTGTAATTAATGAAGTGGCCACTGAGTGCAGGTGACCATGTACAGAGATGATGCAAAGCTTATCTGCAGTTAAAAAGGTGGCAAAATAATGGTTAACTTCATGGGCCTGCAGCAGAAATTCAGGACTACAAAACATTAGTTAGACCATGTTAGGTACAGCACCGAAGGAAGGAAGATGAAGTATAGAAGCAGAGTTCATTTGTCATGTGCAGTGTCGGATGATGAGGGTGATCGTTGTCTTTCCATGACCATGATTGTTCTTGGCAAATTGCATTATATAGTATGTTTATTATAATGAAATAGTAAAGCTTTGCTTTCATTAAATTGACCTATTCCATTGACTCATCTATGCAAATGCTCTTTGCTCTAAGAGATGTTCTATAGACATTAATATATAAGAAACCCATTATTTCTGTAAACATTTTACCATTTGCTTTTGGACTTGTTTGTCCCATCATTTAGCTTTATTCATACTTATTTCAATAATATAAGGTTACTGGTCTAATATTGCTGGTTTTATTGATCATCTTCATCCTCATTATGTGCCGTGTCGTATTATGTGGGCGATCATGGTCCGATGACCATGATTGTTTTTGGCAATTTTTTCTACAGAAGTAGTTTGCCATTTCTTTCTTCTGGGCAGCGACTTTACAAGACACGTGGCCCCAGCCGTTATCAATACTCTTCAGAGACTGTCTGCCTGGCACCAGTGATCACATAACCAGGACTTGTGATATGCACCAGCTGCTCATACGATCATATGGCTTCATGTGACCCTTATTGGGGGGCTAAATAGGTGCCACACCTTGTCCAAGGGTGATCTTCAGGCTAGCAGAGGGAAGGAGCACCTTACATCTCCTTTGGTATGTCCATCCTGTCACCCAACAGAAGCAGAGTAGCTGTGATACTAAACAAGCAATACAGAACCAGTGTCAAAGCCCTATAGAACAATACAGGACAGAAAATGGCCCTTCAGCTTTCCTCCCCTCTTTCATCAGGCAAAACATACAAAAACCTGGAAGCACATCCCATCCTATAAGACAATTAAATGATTCCCTATTGATGATGGCAGAGCACCAATGGCTGGAATTTCTGGAAGCAATTCAGAAGGCACAGGATATATACATCTCAAAGAGGAAGAAGTATTCTAAAGGAATGATGACACAGCCATAGCTAATAAGTGAAGTCAAAGCCAACATTAAAGCCAAAGGGAGGGCATTAAATATAGGGCATCAAATAGCGCAAAAATTAGTGGGAAGTTAGAGGACTGGGAGGCTTTTAAAAACCAACAGAAGGCAACTAAAAAAGTCATTAAAAAGGTAAAGATGGAATATGAAAGTAAGCTAGCCAATAATATTAAAGAACATACCAAAAGTTTCTTCAGATATGTAAAGTGTAAAAGAGAGGAGAGAATGGATATTGGACCACTGGAAAATGATGCTGGAGAGGTGGTAATGGGGAACAAGGAAATGTCGAATGAACTGAATAAGTATTTTTCATCAGTCTTCTCTGTGGAAGACATGAGCAGTATGGTGGAATTTCCAAGTGTCAGGGGTCATGAGTGTGTGAAGTTACCATTACTAGAGAGAAGGTTCTTGGGAAACTGAAAGGTCTGAAGGTAGATAAGTCACCTGGACCAGATGGTGTTAACCACAGAGTTCTGTGAGAGATGACTGAAGAGATTGTGGAGGCATTAGTAATGATCTTTCAAGAATCAGTAGATTCTGGAATGATTCTGGAAGACAAGAGAATTGAAAACGTCACTCCACTCTTCTTACAAGTTGAACTCTTGACTTCAGAATCTACCTCATGATGATCTCACAGCTTGTTGTTTACCTGAGCCGCACTTTCTCTGTACCTGTTACACTTTATTCTGCATTGTTATTGTTATACGAGGAGAAGGCAAGAGATTGGGTCTGAGAGGAGAAGTGGATCAGTCATGATGAAATGGCGGATCAGATTCGATGGGCCACATGGCCTAATTTTGCTCCTATATCTGATGGTCTTATGGTCTTCTTTTCCCCCCTCTCCTCTATCCAAGGCTCCATTCAGATGAAATGTAAAAACATAAGAAAATAGGAGTAGGAGAAGGCCGCCCAGGCCCTCAAGAGTTGCTGCCTCAAGAATGCAACATCCAAATGGTTCGTTACTCTCACTTAATGATGGAAATCCATTATCCGTACTTAGACTAGGTTACAGATGACTCTGGTGATACAATTAACTTATAGTTACTTTGCAGATGAATTGATAAAATACATAGAACTTTAGAACATAGAACGCTATGGCACCAATGTGTATTGCCAACCTAACCACTCCCTCCTACATAGCCCTCCATTTTTCTATCATCCATGTGCCTGTCTGAGAGTTTATTTAATGTCCCTAATGTATCTGCTTCTACCACAACCTTTGCCAGGATGTTCAATACAATCATCATTTTCTGTGTAAAAAACTTACCTCTGTCATCCCCCCCCCCGTACATTCCTTCATTCACCCACCCATTTGGCTTCACTTATTTCCTTCTAACTTGTTCTCCCTCCCTGCTACTCCACACCTTTTCATTCTGGCTTCTTCCCTCTTCCTTTCCAGTCCTGATAATGGGTCTCGGCCCGAAATACCAACTGTTTATTCATTTCCATAGATTCTGCCCGACCTGCTGATTTTCCTCCAAAATTTGTGTATGCTATCTTAAAATTATGCCCCATCGTAAAGGTCATTTCCACTCTGGGGAAAGGTTTCTGGCTATACACTCTCTCAAGTCATCTCTCATCCTCTTTACTCGTAAGAGTAAAGCACTAGCTTGCTCAGCCTATCTTCATAAGACCTGCCCTCTAGTCTAGGCAGGACTTGCCTTTTTTTTTCACTATCTTAATGGGGTCATTGCTTTGTGAAACCCTGGTCCATTCTTCACCTGCTCCTTCTACCCAACACCGCCTTCCTGTTCCCTCAGACTTCCCTGTGCATGGATGGATATGCAATGTCCTTCCTTACTTGCCCCTCTCTCCTCTATCCAGGACTCCTTTCAGGTGAAATATAAGAACATAAGAAAATAGGAGCAGGAGTAGGCCACCCGGCCCCTCAAGAGTTGCTGCTTCAAGGATGTAACATCTAGACCATGCAATCTTCTTGCCGCTGCCATCGGGTGGGGGGCATCAAGTGCTTCAAAGGGAAAAGTCCCAGCTCACCCAGTCTATCCTCATAAAGCATGCTCTCTAATCCAGACTTTTGAAGTGGCTACGGTATGGGTCCACCAAAAAAATAGTAGATAGGAATAAATTCTGAAGGAAGTCTAGGCAGAGTTAACTTGTACTCCCTTGAATATAGAACTTTGGAGGATGACCTAACATATACTTAAAATTATATCTGCATTTGAAATAATTTCCTCTGGCAAGAAAGTAAAAAAATGTTTGAACTTGTGAATTGAAAAATTAAATCAGAGTTCATGTCTCTTTGCGGGGAACTGTTGGAATTCAGTAATGTTCCCATCACTGCAACAGTTCTAGGCTAGGACAGTTAGAATATACATTGACCTAAATAAATAAGATTTGTTTCATTTGTGTTCAGATTCTAATTTCCATATGTTTTAACTTTCCCCAATAATCAAAGGTAGATGAAATTACTGTTGGATTTTAGTTATTTCCATCTAATCAGAAATAAGAAACCAAAATACATTTATTATCAAAGTATGTACGCAGAATACAACCCAGAAATTTGTCTTTCCCACAGACAGTCAGAAAACAAACAAGAACCGTGGAACCAACCCAACCAAAGAAAAATATCAAACATCAAACTCCCCTCCCCACATCAGCAAAAAAAATTGTGCAAACGGCAACGAAAGAAAATGATTGAAAACACAGAATGTGAAAGACAAAAGTTACAGTTCAGTACAGTTCCTGAATCAAGGAGTCACCTTTGTGGACAACAACAGTATTTTCATGTGTATTCACTGTACTTGTCATTGAAGATGCCTCTGCATAGAACATAGAGCATAGAACAGTATAGCCTTGTACAAGTCCTTCAGCCCACAATGTTGTACTAACCCATATAAATATACCCCATAATCAATCTAACTTTTCCCTTCTTGTTGTTCCTCTTCGCGCCTTGTGGCGCATCGGGTAACAACCTTGCGATCTATTATTATTATTATGAGGACACGCAGTCCCCATTTAGTGTCATTTCATAATGCATGCATTAAGAAATGATAAAATGTTTTTCAAGAATGATATCACGAAAAACACATGCCAAACCGACTTAAAAGCCAACTAAAACCACATAATTATAACATATAGCTACAACAGTGCAAAGCAATACCGTAATTTGATAAGAACAGACCCTGGCACAGTAAAAAAGTATCAAAGTCTCTCGAAAGTCCCATCATCTCACGCAGACGGTAAACCTCCAGCGCCGCCAACTTGTCAGTGCAGCATCCTGAAAGCATCCGACCACAGTCTGACTCCGAGTCCATCCGAAAAACTCCGAGCCTCCGACCACCTCTTCGACACCGAGCACCGAGCACCATCTCTGCAGAGCGCTTCGACCCTGGCCCGGCAACAGACAATATGCAAAGCCAAGGATTTGGGGCCTTCCCCTCTGGAGATTCTTGATTGCACTGTAGCAGCAGCGAAGCAGGCATTTCAGAAGTTACTCCAGATGTTCCTCTGCCCTTCTCACAGCTGTCTCCATCAAATCCGGATTGTGCACGGCCCCTAGTTACACATACGATATCATTTGGAATGGCCGAGCACGCTGCGTCGTGCTGCCATCTTCTCCTCCCTCCTCCAACTAGCATTTCTTTAGCGTTGCTTGTTTTTACAAGGCTGAGTTGCCAGCTCGATGCTCAACCCAGCAGGGATGGAAAGCATGCAAGGAGCCAGCAAGTCTCAAACCCGGGACCACTTGCCTTGAAGTCCAGTGCAGGTGCCACTAACCCACCGGCCAGCTTTTTCCCTCCTACACAACCCATAACCCTGCAAATTTCTTACATCCATGTGCCTCTCTAACAGTCTCATAAATGCCCCAAATGTATCTGTCGCTGCTGCCACTCCTGGCAGTGCATTCCAGGCACTTACCATTCTCTGTATAAAGCACCTACCTCGAAAGGTTCAAAGGTTCAAAGATTCATTTTATTGTCAAAATATGCATGTACCTGATATTCGTCTTCTTCAGATAGCCATGAAGTACAGAAAAACCATGGAAGTTGTTGAAAAGAAAAGCCATCACTCCCCCTGAACATGAAAAAGAAAAAGAAACAAAACTCGCAATCCCAAAACCTCCCAACCCCTCCTTTGAGCAAAGGACTAACAGATCGCCCACACCCCCAAAGGCCCCAAAGCCCCAGTCCCCTCCTTTGCAAAAAAAACAACAATGATAACATCAAATTCCCAGACCCACCCTTACATAAAAAACAGTGACAATACAATCAAAACCCCCAACCCTCTCCATCACACAAAATACTAACAGACAAACACCAATAAGAACATCAGACCCAAATTCCCAACTCCTGTCTCGCACAAAGAGTAACAGTCGGGAGGAGAAGATGGTGGTGCGCCTGCGTATGCGCAGCCCTCCGATGAAAAATGATATCGTATCTGTTAAAAAGGGGCCGTGGACAATTCTGGTTTGATGGAGAATGGACGTGAAAGCACAGAGGAACATCTGAAGAAATTTCTGAAATGCCCGTTCGCTGCTGTCATTACTGTGTGGTCGGGAATCTTTTGGAGGGAAGGCCTCAAAGTCCCGGTTTTGCCTGCTTTTGGCAACCGAGAAGGAGGTCGCACCATTCGGACAGAGATGGCGCTCAGTACTCAGTGTCAGAGAGCTGATCAGAGATCGAAATTTTCAGATGACTCAGACTCGGATTCTGGTCGGCATGGCAGGGAGAGTTTTTCTTCCTTCTCCCGTCTGTGTGAGATGTGGGACATTTGAGAGACTTTGAACTTTACTGTGCTCAGGGACTTCTTCATCAAGTTATGGTATTGTTGCACTGTTGTAACTATATGTTATAATTATGTGGTTTTGTCACTTTTTTCAGTCTTGGTCTGTCCTGTGTTTTGTGATATCACACCGGAGGAAATATTGTATCATTTCTTAATGCATGCATTACTAAATGACAATAAAAGAGGACTACGTGTCCTCATAATCTAATAATCTAATATCGCCTATCTGCCTTCGGCAACAAGAAAGAAAACACCGAAAACTGAAGGAGACCAATATAAACTACAGTCCAAAAATCACATGAATCTCAGAACACATCCTTTCATCTGCTTTTGAGGAGAGCGGCTGCGCAAATTCAGTCTTTCCGTGAAGAGTGACTGGCATGCCGAGCCAGCTACTGAACCCGTGGCCTCCATTGAGAGTGATCACTGACCTCCTCCTCATTCATCTCAATGCATTAATCTTCCTCATTTCACTTAAACGTTCCCTAAACTTTCATAGTTCCCCTAAATTTTCCTCCACTCACCTTAAATGGATGTCTTCTTATATTGGCCCAATGCTAACCTGGAAGAAAGGTGCTGCCTATCCACTCTATTTGTGCCTCTCAGACTTTTACACACCCCTATCAAATAACCTCTCATCCTCGGTTGATCTCACTCAATCTCCTGTGATCCACAACCTGCTAATCTACATTATTTATCGTACCCCATCCGTTATTTATTTATATACACACATTCTTTCTCTCTCTCTCTCTCTTTTTTTTCTCCCTCTGTCCCTCTGACTATACCCCTTGCCCACCCTCTGGGTTTTTCCCCCCTCCCTCTTTTCCTTCTCCCTGGGCCTCCTGTCCCATGATCCTCTCATATCCCTTTTGCCAATCACCTGTCCAGCTCTTGGCTCCATCCCTCCCCCTCCTGTCTTCTCCTGTCATTTTGGATCTCCCCCTCCCCCTCCCACTTTCAAATCTCTTACTAACTCTTCCTTCAGTTAGTCCTGACGAAGGGTCTCGGCCCGAAACGTCGACTGTGCCTCTTCCTGGAGATGCTGCCTGGCCTGCTGCATTCACCAGCAACTTTGATGTGTGTTGCTTACATTATTTGTTTATTGAGATACAGCATAGAATAGGGTCTTCCTGCCCTTTTAGCCACTCAACCCAACAGTTCCTCAATTTTAATCCTTGCCTAATCATTGGACAATTTACAGTGACCAATTAACCTACACACTGGATTGTGCGAGGAAACCAGAGCACCCAGAGGAAAACCATGCAATGTATCACAAGTAACAGAGGTCTCAGCACTGGTCCTCATGACACACCACTGGTCATGGACCTCCAACCAGAGTAACTGTCTTCTATAGGCAAGCCAGTTCTGAATCCAAACTTGTGATTCACCCTGGATCCCATTCAGCTTTAGCTTCTGAATCAACCTACCAGGAAGGACATTTTCTAAAGTCTTACTGAAGTCCATTAGATAACATCCATTGCCTTGCCCTCATTGAGCTCCTTTGTCACCTCTTCAAAAAATTCCATCAACATGCATAAATCCTATCCTTATCCAATAGTAGTAGTATGATGTGAGGTTTACTTCCCTTCCTTGCTTGGACTATCCATATTTCCTCTCTTGAACAGAGGCACCTCGTTTAAGGATTGGAGATCTTAAAAGTTAGCTTGCACGTGTATTGAATTGAATTGAATTGAATTAACTTTACATACATGAGGAGTAAAAATCTTTACGTTACGTCTCCATCTATTGAATTAACTTTACATACATGAGGAGTAAAAATCTTTATGTTACGTCTCCATCTAAATGTATAATGTGCAATCATAGTAATTTATAATAATTTATGATAAATAGAACGGTCAACATAATATTGAGTACACTCAAATCAGCATGAGCTCATCAGTCTGATGGCCTGATGGAAGAAGCTGTCCCGGATCTTGTTGGTCCTGGCTTTTATGCTGCGGTACCGCTTCCCAGATGGTAGCAGCTGGAATAGATAGTGATTGGGATGGCTTGGGTCCCCAATGATCCTATGGGCCCTTTATACACACCTGTCCTTGTAAATGTCCTGAATCATGGGAAGTTCACAACTACAGATGCGCTGGGCTATCTGCACCACTCTCTGCAGAGTACATCAAAATATTGAAATATACAGTGAATTGTGTCATTTGCATTAACAACCAACACAGTCTGAGGATGTGACTAGGAGAGACGCTACTTGCAACCAAACCTTCTGTCATCAGCATAGTACGATGTGGGAAGAAACCAGACCACACAGAGGAAACTATGTGGTCACAGGGAGAAAGTACAAACTCATTACAGGCAGCAGTAGCAATTGAACCCCCATTGGTGATCACTGGCACAGTAAAGTGTTGCACGAAATGCTACACTACTGGGACTGTCCTTCTGCTATGTCCACCACTTTCCAGTTGTCAAGAACCTCGTGTGTTCTAGTGGGGACACAAAGATCCTTGTCAAAATATCAATAATCTTCTCACTTGCTTCTTTCAATATTCTTGGTAGATCAAAGTGACTTTGACCATGGAAGGATTATTGGTGCCAGATGGGGTAGGATGAGTATCTCAGAAACTGCTGATCACTTGGGATTTTCACACACAACAGTCTCTAGAGTTTACAGAGAATGGTGCAGAAAACAAAAAAGATCAGTGAACGGCAGTTCTGTTCAGAAACACCTTGTTAATGAGTAAGGTCAGAGAAGAATGGCCAGACTGGTTCAAAAAGGCAACATTAATTCAAATAAGCACACGTTACAACAGTGATGTGCAGAAGAGCATCTCTGAACACACATGTCGAATCTTCAAGTGGATGGTCTACAGCAGCAGAAAACCACAGACGTATACATCAGGCCCTGTGGACTTATCCACTTTAATGCATTTTTCCCTTGGTGCTATTAAAGTCATTGAATTTCTAAAACTTGTAGAGCTTTAAAAACTTTAGGATATAACCTGGACCCAACATATTGATAAAGCTACAAAGCAGAGATGTTAGTGGCTATATCTCCTTGGGGAGTTTGAGAAGATTTGATATGTCTCCAAAACACTTGAAAATTTCTACAGGTGTACCACGGAGAGCATTCTGACTGGCTGCATCACCGTCTGGTATGGGAGGGGGTGGAGGGAGGATACTGCACAGGATCAAAACAAGTTGCAGATAGTTGTAAACTTACTCAGTTCCATCGTATTCACTGGCCTCCACAGTATCCAGGGCATCTTCGAGGACTGATGCCTCAAAAAGGTATGTCCATCATTAAGGAACATCCATCACCCAGGACATGCCTTATTCTCACTGTTACCATCAGGAAGGAGGTACAGAAGCCTGAAGGCACACACTCAATGATTCAGGAACAGCTTCTTCCCCTCTGCCATCTGATTTCTGAATGGACATTGAACCCATGAACACAACCTCATTACTTTTTGTTTATTTTTGTTGTTTGCACTATTTATTTCGTTTAACTATTATATATAATAAATATATATTAATATATTATAAACATATAACTGTGAATTACAGTAGGTATATATATATTTACTGTAATTTGCAGTTTTTTCTCTATTGTTATGTGTTTCATTGTACTGCTGACACAAAGTCAAAAAATCTTATGACATCGGATGATATTAAACCTGATTCTGATTCTGAACGTGGAAATCCTTCAACCCTCTAGCAACTTAACCTGTCTGTGATCTATCAGATTGTAAAATAAACCAAGGGTCACTGTAATAAAAGAGAAATTTTAGCTAAGGAAAGAAATGTCCTACTAGTCTCAAAGGAAAATAGCCAGCTATTAATGGAACTCACTGACATCTGAATTGAAGAATTTGTTTCCCCAGTTAACTTAAGTCATGGAAGGCATTCTGACAAACTATATCACTTCCAACCTTGGTGTTAACTGAGATTCATGGTATCAACTTACTGAAGTAACAAACTATATTTAAACGCCGCCAACTTTTTATGATCCATTCATTTCAAAATGGGAAGTTATCTTAGATTAGTCCCAAAATGACTGCACAGTAGGGTGGCGTTTAATGTAATACTATAGCAGTGCCAGCCATCAGGGTTCAAATTCCTGCACTGTCTGTAAGGAGTTTGTATGTTCTCCCTATTACTGTGTAGCTTTCCTCCTAATGCTCTGGTTTCCTCCAACATTCCTAAACTATCAGTGAGTGGTGGTAAAAATCTTCTGAGGTGTACATATTTCAATGCTAGGAGTATTGCAGGGAAGGCAGATGAGTTGAGGGTGTGGATTGACACGTGGATTTATGACGTTATAGCAATTAGTGAAACTTGGCTACAGGGGGGGCAGGACTGACAGCTTAATATTCCAGGGTTCCGATGTTTCAGATGTGATCGAGGCAGAGGAATGAAAGGTGGGGGAGTAGCATTGCTTGTTAGGGAAAATATTACAGCAGTGCTCAGGCGGGACAGATTAGAGGGCTTGTCTACTGAGTCCTTATGGGTGGAGCTGAGAAACAGGAAAGGTATGGCTACATTAGTGGGATTGTATTACAGACCAGCCAATAGTCAACGAGACTTGGAAGAGCAAATCTGCAGAGAGATAACAGGCAACTGCAGGAAACATAAAGTTGTGGTGGTAGGGGATTTTAATTTTCCATATATTGATTGGGACTCCCATACTGTTAGGGGTCTAGATGGTTTAGAGTTTGTAAAATGTGTTCAGGAAAGTTTTCTAAATCAATATATAGAGGGACCAACTAGAGGGGATGCAATATTGGATCTCCTGTTAGGAAACGAGTTAGGACAAGTGACGAAAGTCTGTGTAGGGGAGCACTTTGGTTCCAGTGATCATAACACCATTAGTTTCAATTTGATCATGGACAAGGATAGATCTGATCCTAGGGTTGAGGTTCTGAACTGGAAGAAGGCCAAATTTGAAGAAATGAGAAAGGATCTAAAAAGCGTGGATTGGGACAGGTTGTTCTCTGGCAAAGGTGTGATTGGTAGGTGGGAAGCCTTCAAAGGAGAAATTTTGAGAGGGCAGAGTTTGTATGTTCCTGTCAGGATTAAAGGCAAATTGAATAGGAATAAGGAACCTTGGTTCTCAAGGGATATTGCAACTCTGATAAAGAAGAAGAGGGAGTTGTATGAAATGTATAGGAAACAGGGAGTAAATCAGGTGCTTGAGGAGTATAAGAAGTGCAAGAAAATACTTAAGAAAGTAATCAGGAGGGCTAAAAGAAGACATGAGGTTGCCTTGGCAGTCAAAGTGAAGGATGATCCAAAGAGCTTTTACAGGTATATTAAGAGCAAAAGGATTGTAAGGGATAAAACTGGTCCTCTTGAAGATCAGAGTGGTCTGCTATGTGCGGAACCAAAGGAAATAGGGGAGATCTTAAATAGATTTTTTGCGTCTGTATTTACTAAGGAAACTGGCATGAAGTCTATGGAATTGAGGGAATCAAGTAGTGAGACCATGGAAACTGTACAGATTGAAAAGGAAGAGGTGCTTGCTGTCTTGAGGAAAATTAAAGTGGATAAATCCCCGGGACCTGACAGAGTGTTCCCTCGGACTTGAAGGAGACTAGTGTTGAAATTGCGGGGGCCCTGGCAAAAATATTTAAAATGTCGCTGTCTACGGGTGAAGTGCCGGAGGATTGGAGAGTGGCTCATGTTGTTCCGTTGTTTAAAAAAGGATCGAAAAGTAATCCGGGAAATTATAGGCCGTTAAGTTTAACGTCGGTAGTAGGTAAGTTATTGGAGGGAGTACTAAGAGACAGAATCTACAAGCATTTGGATAGACAGGGACTTATTAGGGAGAGTCAACATGGCTTTGTGCGTGGTAGGTCATGTTTGACCAATCTACTGGAGTTTTTCGAGGAGGTTACCAGGAAAGTGGATGAAGGGAAGGCAGTGGATATTGTCTACATGGATTTCAGTAAGGCCTTTGACAAGGTCCCGCATGGGAGGTTAGTTAGGAAAATTCAGTCGCTAGGTATACATGGAGAGGTGGTAAATTGGATTAGACATTGGCTCAATGGAAGAAGCCAAAGAGTGGTAGTAGAGAATTGCTTCTCTGAGTGGAGGCCTGTGACTAGTAGTATGCTACAGGGATCAGTGCTGGGTCCATTGTTATTTGTCATCTATATCAATGATCTGGATGATAATGTGGTAAATTGGATCAACAAATTTGCTGATGATACAAAGATTGGAGGTGTAGTAGACAGTGAGGAAGGTTTTCAGAGCCCGCAGAGGGACTTGGACCAGCTGGAAAAATGGGCTGAAAAATGGTAGATGGAGATTAATACAGACAAGTGGTAGGTATTGCACGTTGGAAGGACAAACCAAGGTAGAACATACAGGGTTAATGGTAAGGCACTGAGGAGTGCAGTAGAACAGAGGGATCTGGGAATACAGATACAAAATTCCCTAAAAGTGGCGTCACAGGTAGATAGGGTCGTTAAGAGAGCTTTTGGTACATTGGCCTTTATTAATCAAAGTATTGAGTCTAAGAGCTGGAATGTTATGATGAGGTTGTATAAGGCATTGGTGAGGCCGAATCTGGAGTATTGTGTTCAGTTTTGGTCACCAAATTACAGGAAGGATATAAGTAAGGTTGAAAGGGTGCGGAGAAGGTTTACAAGGATGTTGCCAGGACTTGAGAAACTCAGTTACAGAGAAAGATTGAATAGGTTAGGACTTTATTCCCCGGAGCGTAGAAGAATGAGGGGAGATTTGATAGAGGTATATAAAACTATGATGGGTATAGATAGAGTGAATGCAAGCAGGCTTTTTCCACTGAGGCAAGGGGAGAAAAAAACCAGAGGACATGGGTTAAGGGTGAGGGGGGAAAAGTTTAAAGGGAACGTTAAGGGGGCTTCTTCACACACAGAGAGTGGTGGGAGTATGGAATGAGCTGCCAGATGAGGTGGTAAATGCGGGTTCTTTTTTAACATTTAAGAATAAATTGGACAGATACATGGATGAGAGGTGTATGGAGGGATATGGTCCGTGTGCAGGTCAGTGGGACTAGGCAGAAAATGGTTCGGCACAGCCATGAAGGGCCAAAAGGCCTGTATCTGTGCTGTAGTTTCTATGGTTTCTATGGTTTAAACTGTACCAATTAGGATTATTAACTTTACCAGATAGGATTACTTAATTGTGGGCATGCTATGTTTGTGCTGGAAGCATGTTGACTTGTGGGCTGTCTCAAGCACATCTTTGAGCTGTGCTGGCCATCGACGCAAATGACACAAATCAAGAAAGAGATGGATAGAGCGGAATCAAAGGCTATGGGGATAAGGCAGGAACTGGGTACTGATTGTGGATGATCAGCCATGATCACAGTGAATGGCGGTGCTGGCTCGAAGGGCCAAATGGCCTACCCCTGCACCTATTGTCCTTTGTCTATTCACACATTTCACTGTCTCATAAAGTTCAAAATGGATGTCAAAGGATGTCTGTCCCTGAAGGGTAACAATAAAGCAGCTGTTTATCTTATGTTGAACTCCATTACAGAAACAAGACTCAGTAAGGCGTTTGTTCAAATGAGTGTAGCAGAAAAGCATATAATAAGATGAAGGACAAGAGAAAAGATGCAGATCCAAGCAACACACACAAAATCCTGGAGGAACTCAGCAGTGCAGGCAGCATCCAAGGAAAAAAATCAGTCCTACCGGAGGGTTTTGGCCCGGAACGTGGACTACTTTTTTTGCATAGATGCTGCTTGGCATTGCTGAGTTCCTCCAGCATTTTGTGTGTGTTAGTAGGATGAAGGGGTTGCTTTGTTGTGATTATTTTAACCATGTTTCTGTCCGAGGAACAGTTCTTACCCTACAACCATCAGGCTCCTGAACCGGTGTGGATAATTTCACTCATTACTATTCTGAACTAATTCCACAACCCATCAATTCACTTTCAAGGACTTGACAACTCCTGTTCTCAGTAATTTTTTTTTAATTGCACACTTGTCTTCTTTTGCACATTGGTTGTTTGTCTGTCTTTGTTTATATAATTTTTTAATAAGTTTTATTGTATTTCTTTATTTTCCTGTAAAAGCCGGTAAGAAAATAAATCTCAAGGCAGTACAAAAGTCTCAGGTACTCTAGATTTTTTTTATGTGGTTTCAGATGGTTTGGCCTGCACAAAGCCCTGATCTCAACATCATCATGGCACTCTGGGATTTCCTGGAGAGACAGGGCAGGTGAGACAACCAAAGTCTGCAGAAAAACTGTGTCAAGTTCTCCAAGATGATTGGAACAACCTTCCAGTCTATCGTCTTATTAAATTGCGAAACAGCGTGCCTAAGAGAATTCATGCAGTTTTGAAGGCAAAGAGTGGTCAGAACAAATATTGATTTGATCTAGTTTTTAACTATTTACTGCTCTTTAAAGTAATTTTGTGACATTTAGAAACTTCTCATTTCATTAATTTTGAATGCATCTTTGGTTAACAGTATTTATCTACACATGCCCAAGACTTTTGCACAGTATTGTATATGGTAACATGTACTGACTTTGATAAGAAACTCACTTTTACTTTGACTTGGAAATTCCTACCTTCATACTTCTACTCCTAGTGCCTGATGGCTCTTTGTTTCTCTTTGACAGCCACTGCTGCAATAATAACTTTATTCCAGAGATGGAGGAAACAGATCAATAATTTAGTATGGTCCTTTAGAACTAAGAAGAGGAGAGTGTTTTTTTTTTAGCCAGGAGTTTGTGAATCTGTAGAATTTACTGCAATAGAGAGCTGTGGAGGTCAGGTCATCGGATGCATTTAAGACAGAGATTGACAAATGCTGCCTGACCTGCCGAGTTCCTCCAGCATTTTGTATTCCTGTTACTCTGAATTTCCAGCATCTGCAGAATCCCTGTTTTAGAGGTCCTTGATTGGTAAGGTGGTTAAGGGATATGGGGAGAATGGAGCTGACAAAATAAAATCCGCAATGATTTTGAAAAAACTTTTTCCACTCACTTGGTCCAACCTATCACCTGCCAGCATGTACTCCTTCCCCTCCCCTTACCTCTTTATTCTGCTTTCTGCCCCCTTCCATTCCAGTCCTGATGGTCTTTCAAGAATAACATTGAAAGTAAGACTGATAATTATGATAATAAAGATCTAAAAGCCCCAAACTTTACTACAGGAAAGTTTTGATGATGAGCTGAGATAACACTCAATCTCCCTCTCTCTGGCTATCCATCCCATAGGATGATGATGGTTCCTTTCAGATATAGAAAGGATCAGTGTGTGCGTGAATGGATCTTAGGTGAGTAGGGGGTTGCACAGGTCCAGACCCACCCTCTCGACATCCCCTCCCGGATCCAGCGGCATGGTGGAGTCCAAGACGGCTGGGGGAAGTTCTGTTGCAGTGAGTGGCCAGACCAAGCTTCGATGCAAGGGATGCCCTTTCCGCGCTTCACGGCACGTGTTTGCTAGATGGCCGTTGACCCTACGAGAGGATTCATCTGCCCTTTTACAGGTCTTGTTTTTCGTCCTGCAGGGGGTCTAGCCACCCTCCTCACCAGGCAAGCTTGGTGGGGGAGCTGGTTTAGTCGCCGACCACCCAACCATGCGACAGGTAGTAATGGGTTACATGGTACCAGTAGCACTCAGACCAGTGACCTTGCGCTCAATAATGCTTAATTGCATGATTGCTAATTGCTAATGTAGATCAGAAAAGGGAATTTGACTCTTTGGAGCTATCATTGGAGTTGTGTGTGTGTCAAGTAAGTAAAACAACTCTGTGGGGATCGTAGGCTGGCAGCAATTGTATTGTTCCCATTTTGCCTGACCTGCTGATTTCTTCCAGTATTTTGTGAGCGTTACTCAGCCATGATTGAATGCTGAGCAGATCCCATGGACTGAGTAGCCTAATTATGCTCCTATAGCTTCTGGTTTTATGGTCTAGTCCTATTACAGACACATAGAAGAAAGCTTGTTCATGTTCTTATGATCAGGAGGTGCTGAGGTACTTGTATTTGTACAGTACTAGTAGTGTGATCTCTTGAGTCCAGTATGATGTTCTCCTAATTAAGTTAAATTTATTTAGTCTTGCGAAACCATGGATCTGCGCTTGGAAGCTGGGCAAGGTTGTATAGAAGACCAGCAGTTGCCCATGCTGCAAGTCTCCCCTCTCCACGACACCAATGTTGTCCAAGGGAAGGACATTAGGACCCATACAGCTTGGCACCAGTGTCGTCGCAGAGCACTGTGTGATTAAGTGCCTTGCTCAAGGACACAACACATGTTGCCTTGGCTGGGGCTCGAACTCACGACCTTCATGTCGCTAGTCCAATGCCTTAACCACTTGGCCACGTGCCCACACTTTCTCCTAAGGGGTTGTCTATCAGTGGGTCCTCAGGGGGCTGCAGATGATGATCTGAGATCTGCACATCCTGGAGCAGTGAAGGCAAGAGTAAATGGTGGCTGTGTGGCGGTCTTTAGGTCCTTCGGTTGTTCATTCTCTCGTTTCACAGCTGCCGCTTGTCCCCTGGTCAAATGTAGTCCAGCTCCCTCTTAAACAGTTTTCTTCCGGGTGTCCCTTTTGAGTGCAATGTCCTCCCAGTTTTTAGATGCAATGTTGAATTCTTCAGGCAGATTTGGATGTTTTCGTTGAAGTGTTTCTTTTGCAGGGGCTCGCTGACCTTCCTTCAAATAGGAGTAAAGGATGTGTTTGGGGAGATGTGAGCAAGGCATTGGGATGACATGGCCTATCCATCGGAGTAGGGGTTGCTTTATCGTACCCTCCGGTACCCTGGTGTTTGTGCGTCTGTCCTTCCAGCTGATCCTCAAAATCTTTCATGAGGATCTATGGTGGTATTGTTCCAGGACTTTCAGGTGTCTACTGTGGGTGGTCCATGATTCAGCTCCATACAGCAATATAGGAAGAATGACTGCTGTATAAACCAAAAGTTTTGTTTGGACATGTATTACTTTAGATGCAAGCAGTCTGCTCCTGTTCATGTAGTTCCAGAGACTGAGTATCTCAAACATCAAGATTAAGGTTCTTTTCTTTGGAAGTAAAACCTGGCTGATGTTCAGGATGATTTGTGGGTGGGTTATCCCTCAAGCCACCAGCAGTTTATCATCTCCACTTCCACTGACAGTTTAGCTAGTCATGCATTTGTTTCTCATCCTGAGATGTGTGTGCAGAAGTCTGGTGCCAATGGTCCATTGCCAATACCCATAAACTGCAAGGTTAATTGAATTCCACCTTTTGTATGAAACAAACACATCAGTCTTAAACCACAAGGGACATATTCTGAGCATAGTGTATGTGAACGCATTACTATCAATCAAACCGTGGCTCCTTGTCTTAAATTCAGACTGTCAGCACTGCAAAATAATACTCACCTTTATTGCCTTTTGAACCTGATGCCCAAAGTTCTGCAGTCGACGTTTCAGGCCGAGACCCTTCGTCAGGGTCTCGGCCTGAAACGTTGACTGCACCTCTTCCTATAGATGCTGCTTGGCCTTCTGCGTTCACCAGCAACTTTGATGTATGTTGCTTGAATTTCCAGCATCTGTAGAATTCCTGTTGTTTGCCCAAAGTTCTGGCCCATTTCTGGTTATAAAGGGATAAAAATGTGTTTATTAATGGAGATAAAGAGTGGCAAAGGCCTTTACAGCCCTTCAAGCCACACCATACAGCAATCACCCAATTTAATCCTAGCCTAATCACGAGACAGTTTACAGGAACCAATTAACCTACAACTAGTACGCCTTTGGACTGTGCAGGAAACCGAGCACCCGGAGGAACCCATGTGGGAATGGGGAGAACGTACAAACTCCTTACAGACAGTGGCGGGAATTGAACCCAGGTCGCCACTAACCGCTACGCTACCGTGTCACACCTGAAATCTGAAATAAAAGTGAAAACACCAGGAATACACAGCCATTAAGAGCACTGGGAGGGAACATCGACTCAGACCATGAGACGCCTGCGTCGGGCATTTTCATGCCTTACAAGGCGCAGATTGGAAGTCTGTGTGGGACGCCACTCCTTGCACAGACACTAGAGCAATGTGTGATTAAGTGCCTTGCTCAAGGACAGAAACACGTTGCCACAGCTGAGGCTCAAACTAGCGACCTTCAGATCACTAGACGAACACCTTATCCACTTGGCCACGTGTCCAACACGTTTCCTCCCCTAACAGCACTGGAGTAATGACTAATGGTTAAGAGATATTTAAAAGATGCACTGCCGGGTGTGGTGGTAGAGGCAAGTACATTAGGGGTTATGGTAGGGGCTGATACAGTAGGCACATTTAAGAGACTCTTGTATGGGCTTATGGATGAAAGAAAAATGAAGGACTATGTGGGAAGGAAGGGTTAGATTGGTCTTGGAATAGATTAAAATGCTAAAGAGCCACGTACTGTGCTGTACTGTTCTAGTTAACATTTCAGGTTGGTGAACTTGTATCAGTTGGGAAAATTTAAGAGAAGCAATCAGCATTAAATACATACAGAAGCAGTTGCCAGTTCTACAAAGGAAAAAAAAACTAAATGGGATATCATTAGCAGCCCTGTACCTTGCATATATTGAGGACAGAATGACCAAATGTGAATAGTCCAACAAGTTTTAAGTTCAAAGTTACTTTGAACTTTGAACTTTGGTGCTTTAAGCTGAAAACAAGAAAGAGAAGGAAGCAGAGAATAAAAGAAAAGCTTTTCTACACTTTCTCCAGCACTTTGTGTGTGTTGCACAGATTTCCAGCTTCTGCAAAATCTCTTGTGCTTATAGTAAAGCAAAAGGCTTGTGATGTAATAAAAAGCAGGAGATAGTTTAATAATGAGAAGAATTAGCTGTACATAATTACCTGAATAGCCGGCTGGTGGCATAGTGGCATCAGCACCGGACTTCGGAGCGAAGGCTCCCGAGTTCGAATCCAGCCGGCTCCCTTGCACACTTTCCATCCATGTTGGGTTGAGTGTCGAGCTAGCAACTCGGCCTCATAAAGATAAGAAAGCCTGCTCAAAAAAATGCTGTCACGATGGCATCCCGATGACTCCACTCGGAGTTAAGGGCTTTTCTTTAATTACCTTGCAGCAGAGTGCCTTATGTTGCTAAATTCAAACTGCATGTAGTGCACAGCACAGGTAAACAGTAAACAGTAAACAGCTCACTGTCCTAAAGATGAGACTTCAATAATGGCAGCATATTCATTAGTCTCACAACCTGGGGGAAGAAGCTGTTACCTAGTCTGACAGTCCGAGTCCTGATGCTCCTGTACCTCCTTCCTGATGTTAGTGAATCAAAGATTAGGAAGGGTGTTAGGAATCTTAGAGCCCTTTATTTACAATGCTGCTGGTAAGTGTCACAAATTTGGGTGAATGGAGACCCCAGCTATCCCCTCAGTGATTTTTTTCAGTCCGTTGTAGGGTCTTGTGGTTTGATGACTTGCAGCTTCTGGACCACACAATAATGCAGTCCAGTGGTAAAGACAGAAGATGAAGACAAACATTTGTCAGATGTACATTGAAACATAGAGTGAAATGCATTGTTTGCATCAAATCAAATCATCGAGGATCATGCTAGGTACTGGTACCAACATACCTGGAGCATGCCCACTAACCTTAACCCAGACGTCTTTGGAATGTGGGAGGAAATCAGAGCCCCCAGAGAAAAGCCAAGAGGTCATGGGGAGAATGCACAAAATTTACAGAGGGCAGCGGGAATTTAACCCCAATTATATCACTGGAACTGTAAAACAATTATGCTAATCGTCCCACCCATAGTGTAGTCATTATCTTTCTTAGTTTCCGAGTTTGATTTTCTTTCCATTTCTGCCACACATGAATGCATGGGCTTTAATATGTTGGAGAATATGACTGATTGTAAGACCACCACAGTTTTAGGCCACGCAAGCCGGTTACTACCCTTGACCTCTGTGGTTTGAGACGGACGCACCTCCAGGTCTCGTCGTGCATACAGAGGACAGCCCAGCATTGTTCGCTGATTATTTCTCTGTGATGGAGAGTATACGATAAATGCATTCCATGCATTTACACACACACAAACGTGGCCTTGGCATTCTGCTATGGTGCAGAGCATACACACTTCAAAGTCTTCCCCCGGTATATCCTCATACTAAATCAAGCTGATGTGCTCAGATTGGTTTTATGGTGCCTTTCCCGCCATACATGGAATATTCCATTTCTTTAATAATAGGATGTGTAAATGTGTACATGTTGTTTGTATACTGTATCTAAGGGAGATACTTCTGTTTGTTTTGTAATATGATTATAACTACATTATGGGGTGCATCATATTCGAAATCATGTGTAGTCTTCAGTTCACTTTATTAGTAATTAAGGTTGGTATGTCCTACTGCCAAGTAAAAAGGATCTGATCGCCCTCAGTGGGAGAGAAAGAGAGAGAGAGATCGTGGCTGCCAGGAATTCACACTGGACAATTATAAGTACAGACGTATTATTGTGTTTTCTGGTAGACATCATTTTGTAAATCTTTTCCGTGGATTGTCACCTTGTCGTGGTGGAGAAGCCTGTGTGGTCCTGTGATCCCGAGAGCAATGCCGTCTAGAGCTATGCTCCTGGTAGGGTCACCCATGGCACAACATCTGGGTGAACTGAATTTGAGACTCAAACAACAGGAATTTGAGACTTTGCACTTTGCTTAGCTATTTTTCTGAACATATCCTGCAAGCTAACCTGTTTCATGTATTTTGGTCTTCCTTTGATTAGCTTATCTTGCAATGTGTAGACATTTGTTATAGTGATAAAACTGTATTGCTTGAGACTTTTTATCAGTTCACCTGTCAGCTGATTTAACCTATCAACAGACATTCTTTCAGCTACCTGTTCCTCGTTTTCATCACTGCTTTCTCCCCCACTGTCTTTTGTCTCTGGACTGGCAAACATCTGCAAAATCTCAGCATCAGTGTAATGATGAACAGGCAGTTTTGTCAGCATTGCAGACCTGCTAGGGGCTTAAATTTTCAACAGAAACTAACTTAGTGAACTCTTCAACAAACTCAGCAGCTGGTTCCTCAGCAGCTGATCGTTTTTCACCACGAAATTTTATGCCATGTCGCCGACTGAAACGCTGAAGCCACCCTTCACTGTAGTCACACTCATATTCCAGTCCTAATTCTTCATGAAATAATGTCACTTGCTCCTTCACCATCTCTCCTGACAGTTCTACATGTTCGCTGACGCGGAGTTTAAACCACATTATGAGAACTTTATCTAGTTGTGAACATCTTCCACCTTTCATTGTTGTCCTTATGCACATCTGGTTTTTCTGATTTGCTGTCAGCAAAAAACTGGAGCTATACTGTACTTCTTTTCATTTCTTTGTATCATAAACTGCGGAAGAGCCAATACAAGGTTGCATATGCTTTTCACAGTGTTACGTACCCCGTAACTGGGTTGCCAAACCAGCAGAAATGGATCACTCAGTTGGAGTCTGGATTACTAGAACTAAGAAAGTTTTATTAAAGAAACAAGCGACACAGTAATTGAAAGAATAATAAATGCAACAGTTCAGCAATAATAAACACATGTGCACAGAATTAAGATAACAGGATCAATCAAGCTCTATCGTTGTCTAGGGGTAAATGACCAATTTCAAAGTGACACAAAGTTCAGTCCAATTTTGTTCAGTTCGCAGTAATCGTTGCCATGGCGATGGACAACGTGGGGGGAGGGAGAGAGAGAATGAGAACGACTGATCATTCAGAACGGCTTCCACTCACAGACCTGCGATATTGCTCACAAGCAGCTTTCGGGCGAGTCCTTTGTGATGTCACCTGAGGTCACCGACTGTGACCCCTCCTCCAGATGCGGTCGATCCTCTGCAGTGAACCCGGCACCCAAGCGAGGGTGGACACACACCGGGTTCCCGCTGATCGTACCTTTCCACCCTGTGTGTTTATGGCCCGATACTTCCCACTGACTTGTGAGAGGCGCACCGCTTCCAGGGTCTCGTTACCTTGGGTGTCGTGTGTGTCGCCTTAGCGAACCTGTCCCTTTTTATCCCCCTGCTGGGGTATCACCTGTCCATCACTTCAAACAGTTCAGGGTTCAAAGGGGGAGCCGCTCTTGACAATACCCAGACTGATGGCTCCTTCATTAACACCTCCAAATGCTGCTTCATTGTGTGCCTTATCTCTCCCTCCCCAGAGGACAGGTGGCAGACCAACTGCTGATGCCACTGGTGCTATCCCAGGCCAGCAAACATCTTAATTTATGTGTATTCTCGTCACAACAGACACACCACTGTCAAATTTTTTCAGAACTTCCACCTTATCTTGACATATGGTGTTTGCACTTTATATCACAAGAAGCACTTTCTTTGTCAATGAAGACATGACTGGGGATAGATAAGCACAGGTTATAAAAATAAATCCAGAATAATACAGAGGAACGACTTGCTTCTTTTAAAGACTGTGCCAACAGCTGATTCTGCTAATGGCACCACCAAAACAGTGGTGGCGGGTTGATGTGGCAACACGGGAAATTTAAAATTAGGCTGGTGGAACCAGATTACTGAGTGTCAGATTTGAGGTGGTCGACCCAGACTCGGAGAAAACCCTTAACCTCGCTGCTCTTCGTCCACAGCGCTTGCTAGCTCAACAACTTTCCATGGATAGCCTTCTTCCTCACTGTCACTGGCCTCCACTGGAACATTTATCAGGAGCACTTTGTAAGTTTGCCTCTTCCTCTTGCAAACCCAACCCAACCCCATGCATTGGAGCCTCCAGACCAGGTGATGGTGTAACCAGTTAGAATGCTCTCCATGGTTCTCCATGGCTCTCCATGGTTTTAACTAGGTTTCATGACTAGGTGTTTCGAGAAAATTATGGACCTAAAACAGCAAATGTCCATTTTCCTCCACAGTTTCTGCCTGACTTAGAGACATAGAAAACTACAGCACAATACAGGCCCTTCAGCCCACAAAGCTGTGCCGAACATGTCCTAACTTTAGAAATTACCTAGGGTTACCCAAAGCCTTCTATTTTTCTAAGCTCTATGTACTTATCCAGGAGTCTCTTAAAAGACCCTTTCATATTTTTCTCTTTTACATCTTCTGCCATCCCAGGACCCGACACTCCGTTTAGTGAACAGCTTCTGGTGCTCAGGAAGAAGTTTCCTCTACACAGGAGCAACCAAAGGCTGATTGGATGGCTGCTGGGTAACAAAAACTTGCACCTCCCTGGATTATCAGGGAGCGAGCTCTGTGTTCTTACATATTAATCCTGGAAAAGCCCCAAAGCTACAGAGGCTACTCAAGTAGCTGGCTGGCTGGACTTGTACCTTGTATTTCCTTGTGAGAATTTTAGTTGGGAGCCATAACCAAATTCAGATTCAGGTTCATTTATTTATCACACTTAATGGGGTGAAGGCAGGAAAAATAGGCATTGAGAGAGATAATAAGTCAGCATGATGGAATGAAAGATGGGCTGAATGGCCTAATTCTGTTCCTATGCCTTATGGTCCTATAGAAGCATACAGCGAAATGGGTCTTTCCATTAACAACCAACACACCTGAGGGAAGTGCTGGAGAGCAGCCCGTAATTGTCACCACATATTCAGGCACCAACACAGCATGCCCACAATGCTCAGTAGAACAACACGGAGCACAACAAGCAACAAAACAACAGCAGCAAAACAAGCCCTGTTCCTTCCTTCCTTCCTTCCTTCGAATGTATGTGGGATGGTTTTCTGAACTAACGTGTCGAGGAACCAACTAGAGAGCAGACCATTCTAGACTGAGTATTGAGCAATGAGGAAGGGTTAGTTAACAATCTTGTCGTGAGAGGCGCCTTGGGTAAGAGTGACCATAATATGGTGGAATTCTTCATTAAGATGGAGAGTGACATAGTTAATTCAGAAACAAAGGTTCTGAACTTAAAGAAGGGTAACTTTGAAGGTATGAGACATGAATTAGCTAAGATAGACTGGCAAATGATACTTAAAGGGTTGATGGTGGATATGCAATGGCAAGCATTTAAAGATCGCATGGATGAACTACAACAATTGTTCATCCCAGTTTGGCAAAATAATAAACCAGGGAAGGTAGTGCACCCATGGCTGACAAGGGAAATTAGGGATAGTATCAATTCCAGAGAAGAAACATGCAAATTAGCCAGAAAAAGGAGCACAACTGAGGACTGGGAGAAATTCCGAGTCCAGTAGAGGAGGACAAAGGGCTTAAGTAGGAAAGGGAAAAAGATTATGAGAGAAAGCTGGCAGGGAACATAAAAACTGACTGTAAAAGCTTTTATAGATCTGTGAAAAGAAAAAGACTGGTAAAGACAAATGTAGGTCCCTTACAGTAAGAAACAGGTGAATTGATCATGGGGAACAAGGACATGGCAGACTAACTGAATAACTACTTTGGTGCTGCCTTCACTAAGGAGGACATAAATAATCTTCTGGAAATAGTAGGGGACCAAGGGTCGAGTGAGATGGAGGAACTGAGGGAAATATATGTTAGTAGGGAAGTGGTGTTAGGTAAATTGAAGAGATTAAAGGCAGATAAATCACTAGGGCCAGATGGTCTGCATCCCAGAGTGCTTAAGGAAGTAGCCCAAGAAATAGTGGATGCATTAGTGATAATTTTTCAAAATTCTTTAGATTCTAGATTAGTTCCTGAGGATTGAAGGGTGGCTAATGTAACCCTACTTTTTAAAAAAGGAGGGAGAGAGAAACTGGAGAATTATAGACCGGTTAGCCTGACATCGGTGGTGGGGAAAATGCTAGAGTCAGTTATCAAAGATGTGATAACAGCACATTTGGAAAGCAGTGAAATTATCGGACAAAGTCAGCATGGATTTGTGAAAGGAAAATCATGTCTGATGAATCTCATAGAACTTTTTGAGGATGTAACTAGTAGAGTGGATAGGGGAGAACTAGTGAATGTGGTATATTTGGGTTTTCACAAGGATTTTGGCAAGGTCCCACACAGGAGATTAGTGTGCAAACTTAAAGCACACAGTATTGGGGGTATGGTATTGATGTGGATAGAGAATTGGTTGGCAGACAGGAAGCAAAGTGTGGGAATAAACGGGACCTTTTCAGAATGGCAGGCAGTGACTAGCGGGGTACCGCGAGGTTCAGTGCTGGGACCCCGGTTGTTTACAATATATATTAATGACTTAGACAAGGGAATTAAATGCAGCATCTCCAAGTTTGCGGAAGACATGAAGCTGGGCGGCAGTGTTAGCTGTGAGGAGGATGCTAAGAGGATGCAGGGTAACTTGGATAGGTTAGGTGAGTCGGCAAATTCATGGCAAATGCAATTTAATGTGGATAAATGTGAGGCTATCCACTTTGGTGGCAAGAACAGGAAAACAGATTATTATCTGAATGGTGGCCGATTAGGAAAAGGGGAGGTGCAACGAGACCTGGGTGTCATTATACACCAGTCATTGAAAGTAGGCATGCAGGTACAGCAGGCGGTGAAAAAGGCGAATGGTATGCTGGCATTTATAGCGAGAGCATTCGAGTACAGGAGCAGGGAGGTACTACTGCAGTTGTACAAGGCCTTGGTGAGACAACACCTGGAGTATTGTGTGCAGTTTTGGTCCCCTAATCTGAGGAATGACATTCTTGCCCTAGAGGGAGTACAAAGAAGGTTCACCAGATTGATTCCTGGGATGGCAGGACTTTCATATGATGAAAGACTGGATCGACTAGGCTTATACTCACTGGAATTTAGAAGATTGAGGGGGGATCTTATTGAAACGTATAAAATTCTAAAGGGATTGGACAGGCTAGATGTAGGAAGATTGTTCCCGATGTTGGGGAAGTCCAGAATGAGAGGTCACAGTTTACGGATAAAGGGGAAGCCTTTTAGGACCAAGATGAGGAAAGACTTCTTCACACAGAGAGTGGTGAATCTGTGGAATTCTCTGCCACAGGAAACAGTTGAGGCCAGTTCATTGGCTATATTTAAGAGGGAGTTAGATATGGCCCTTGTGGCTAAAGGGATTAGGGGGTATGGAGAGAAGGCAGGTACAGGGTTCTGAGTTGGATGATCAGCCATGATCATACTGAATGGCAGTGCAGACTCGAAGGGCCGAATGACGTACTCCAGCACTTATTTTCTATGTTTCCTCATACCCACACCACAAGCAACAGGAGGATGCATGCTTTAGTGCTTGGGAATTATCATGCTGTGCAACTTCAAAAGCATGATTACTAGTAGTCATTCTAAAAGCACACAACTGTTAAATAACGAAACACAGTGCATCAATAGACAATGATGTTGCCTCAAAATTCCAGAGACCCAGGTTCAATCGCGAATTGAGATTCTGTCTGTGTGGAGTTCATATGCTCTCTCTTTGACAGTGTGGCTCTTCCCTTGGTGTTCGGGTTTTCTCCCACATCCTAAAGACATCTATGAACTTCATATATGAAATGGGTGTAAGTAGATGCAAAAAGTAAATAAGTACATGGATAGATATATAGATAGATAGACAGACAGATAAATAAATAAATACCATCACTTAATTAATTAATTAATTTGTGTGGTGGGGTGGGGATATTTCTCTACCAAAAGAGGTGTAAGGCTCTCCTTCCCTCCGCTACCCTACAAGTCACCCTTGGGCAAGGTGTAGCACCTGCCTAGCTCCCCTCCGCCCCAAACCCCGTGAAGCCATGGGAGCAGGTGGTGGATGGTCGTACGAGCAGCTGGTGCATGTCACAAGTCCTGGTTATGCGACTATGGACGCCAGGCAGACAATCTCAGAGGAGTATTGATAATGGCTGATGTCAACTGACTTGTAAAGACACTGCCCAAAAGAAGGCAATGGCAAACTACTTCAGTAGAAAAATTTGCCAACAGCAATCATGGTCATGGAAAGACCATGATCACTTACATAGTACAACACATCACATAACAAACGAACGAACAAATTAATTATTAACATATAAATACAATTTTAAATAGTTGGTGCAAAAGGGAATCGAAGGGAAGCTGATGAGCATGTAGGAGAGAATGTTGCTAGGACACAAGAGAATAACAGAGGACAGGTGGAATGGGATAGCTCTGGAATGCGGGGGGGGGGGAGGGTAAGAATCTCCTTCTGTATCATTACCAAGTAAGAAATGTAAATGTATGGGACAAGGGAGATTATTATTGAAATTCCAGCATTTGCAGATTTCCTCGTGTGAACAGCAAAATAAGCCCTGTTCCTTCATCACACCCACACCACAAGCAACAGGAAGATGCATGCTTTAGTGCTTGGGAATTATCATGTTGTGCAGCTTCAAAAGCAGGATTAGAAGTAGTCATTCTAAAAGCACTCAACTGTTAAATAACGAATCACAGTGCATCAATAGACAATGATGTTGCCTCAAAATTCCAGAGATCCAGTGATTAAACCCGGGTACTAGATTAATGATCTTCAGGCACATTCAAATGTCAGCATAGTCATATATGGAATTAACTGATGAAGGGTCTCTACCCGAAACATCGGCTGTTCGTTCCTCTCCTGCTGAGTTCCTCTGGCATTTTGTGTTTGTTCCTCTGGATGTCCAGCGTCTGCAGAACTTCTTGTTTTAATTGGCGATTGTCTTTTCCTCCCCCATGGATGGGGGGATATCAAGAGCTGGAGGCCATAGGTTTAAGGTGAGAAGGGGAGGCCATAATAGGAACGAAGGCAGGTATCTATGTGGAGTGAGCTGGTTGAGAAGGCTACACAGAACATAGAACATTTCAGCACAGTACAGACCCTTTGGCCCACATTCTTGTGCCGACCTTTTTACCCACTCTATGATAAAGGCCCTTCCCTCCCACATAGCCATCCATTTTCCTTTCAATACCACAAGAATGTCTCAAAGACAGTGGGACAAGGTATATGATACTTAAGTTATACAAGATAGTGAACAAAAAAAGACTATGAAAAACAAGTTGCAAAACAAAAAAAAGATGAATGCAAAACAAAGCCACAATTAGGGACAAGTCCATGGTGGTGTGAGAGATGCACTGTACTGTTCTGTTGCTGAGGTAAAGTTGGGTCATTTTGGAAAGAGGTGGTCATGACCCCTGCGATGTGGGATTTCAAGCTTCTGGACACTAGAAATCTCTTCAGCTTGCATTCTTTTCTGCATCCATTCCATTCACCCATCACTTCAAAAGTTCAAAGGTTCAAAGGTCGAATTTAATGTCAGAGAAAGGTGTACAATATACATCCTGAAATTCATTTTCTTCGCAAGCATCCACAAAAACAGAGAGGTGTCCCAAAGAATGAACGACAGTTAAACATGAGAACTCCAAAGTAGCCCCCTGATCCACCCTCCCGCACGTAAGCGGCAGCGAGCAACGATCCCTCCCTTCCCCCCACCAGCAAAAAAGGTACATCGGTACCGTCACTTGTGGTCTTGCTTATCTCCACTGCCTCCCGGTTATCGTCAGAATCAGAATCAGGTTTAATATCACTGACGTATGCCATGAAATTTGCTATTTTGAGATAGCGGTACAGTGTAATACATTTAAAAAAGTATAAATTACAATAAATCCCACCATGGATAGTCCCAAACCAAGCTGCGAAAGGAGGAGGGTTGGGCATGGGGCTCCCACTCCATCCCATAAAAACCCAGAGCTACAGATACGCCAACAGAAGCTCCAAAGACCTGCTCCATGGGAGAGGAAGGATCGTTGCCTCGAAAACATATGAAGTTGTGTGGTGAAAGCAGAAGCCACAGGGCCAATCAATGTTCTATTGCCTCAGGACAGAAGACACTGGCGAGCTGCTGTCAGCAGCCTGTGCACTAATCAGGGTAATGGGCTTAAGTGAGTAAGTACTGTTGGAAGTATACATAAAAAAATTATATAAGTAATGCAAAAAGCGAGGAAAAATAGTGAGGTGGTGCTCATGGGCTTATTGTCTATTCAGAAGATTGATGGCAGAGGGGAGATATTCCTAAAATATTGAGTGTTTATGTTCAGGCTCCTGTACCTCCGCTCTGATGATAGCAAAGAGAAGAGGGCATGTCCTGGGTGATTGGAGTCCTTAATGCTGCCAAATCTCCACAAACACTGAATGAAATATGGACACTGGTGTGCATTCTTCATTATGTCATCACTATTTTGGGCTGAGCATAGATCTTCAGGGAAAATGACACCCAAGACTTTGAAGCTGCTCACCTTTTCCACAGCTTATCACTCGATGAGGACTGGTGTGAGTTCTCTCAACTTCCTCTTCCTAAATCAGTAAGGTAGTTGAAAGATTTTCTAATCTCTTCTAGCCCCACGAGTCTCCAAAGCATTCATGTTTTTCCAAACAAAGTGTGTTGTGCATCCACCGTTGTAATCGCGACACCACTGAAAACTCTGGAATACCCAGTACAAACCACATCGCCATCCTTTGAACCCTAAATATAAGACCATAAGATATACCGGTAGGAGAAAAATTAGGCCACTTGGCATTTCTCTCTCAGCCCCAATCTCCTGTCATCTCTCTGTATCCAATCATGCCCTGACTAGTCAAGAATCTATCACCCTTGGCCTTAAACATTTGTAAAGACTTGGCCTCCACAGATCCCTTTGGCAATGAATTCCACAGATTTGCTACTCTCTGGCAAAGAAATTCCTCCTCACATGTAATATGTTGCTAAAAGTCCACCTCTACCCTATCTTCTTTAATGATCTGTTCTTAATTGCCATCTTGTGATGTGCCTTTGAAGGGTCTTGGGATATATTATAATGATAACGGTTCCATTTATCATTGGCAGAAGATTGGGGCAGACTCGATGGGCCAAATGGCCTAATTCTGACCCCATATATTATGGTGTTATGATTTTATTTAAATTCGAGCTGTTGTTATTAAGGCCCAATCTGGAAGGTCAATGCACTTTCAAGACCGAGAGAGGGATCTGCCAACTTTTCTTTATCCGTATATGAACTTAACATTAAATTCCACAGACAGCTCTCTGCAGGCTTACATTGAAGGGGTGGCTTCGAGGATTTTTCTTATTATGAAAGAGACAAATTAGAACAGGCTAATCTTTCAAAATGTCATGACATGGAATCCTTGAGTTTGATGCTGTGCTTAGTTGCAGGGGAGGAAAGCCAGTGAAAGTATTTCTAACTCCATTGGAATGGATAGAGGCAAAAGGTTTAAATAACCAGGACCAGGGCAGGAAGATAAATAATTCATGCACTGAAAAGAATTTTTTCACTGAAAAGTTCTTGCATAGAATGCAGGACAAATGCGGAACGTATAACTGGAATAATAAATACTGTAAAATCCACCACAGCTCTCTGCCTAGGATTTCAAATTCAAACT
This sequence comes from Mobula hypostoma, assembly GCF_963921235.1. Classification (NCBI taxonomy): domain Eukaryota; kingdom Metazoa; phylum Chordata; class Chondrichthyes; order Myliobatiformes; family Myliobatidae; genus Mobula; species Mobula hypostoma. The sequence goes on from NC_086103.1 coordinate 174,538,530, forward strand.
AATTTATCTAAGAAGCAAGAATTCTTTCATCATATTACTTGCAACAGCTTTATTGCTAATACATTTACTTAGAGATTTTCTTCTTCTAGCCTTGTTTTCAAGTCCTCATGTTCTTTGAAGAATCCTATAGGATTTCTACAGAAGCTATGGAGTGAACGTAGATGATAGAACATTACAGCACACAAAAAGACCCTTCGACCCACGTTGAAATTAATTTCTATTAAGATTTTGTAGGATAGAAACGCATCAAGGGATTAATTGAATGTTCTAATTCAAAATTTAAAGTAAGTTTATTATCAAGCTATATATATGTCACCATATATAACCCTGAGATTCATTTTCTTCCGGGCATACTCAATAAATCCATAGAATATTAAGCATAACAGAATCAATGTAAGACTGACCAACTGTTCAACCAGAGCGCAGAAGACAAGAAACTGCAAATACAAAAAGAAGAACAAACAAACAAACAAACAAACAAACAAATAAATAAGCAAGCAAGCAAGCAATAAATATCTAGAACATGAGATGAAGAGTCCTTGAAAGTGAATCCATTGGCTGTGGGAACATTTCAATGGTGGGCCAAGGGAAGATGCCTTTGATTCAAGAGCCTGATGGTTGAGGTGTAATAACTGTTCCAGATCCTGGTGGTGCGAGTCCTGAGGCAATAGACAGAAGAGAGCATGATCTGGACTTTGGGGATCTTTGATGATGGATGCTGCTTTCCTTCAACTGCATTTCATGTAAATGTTCTCAATGGTTGGGAGAGCTTTACCCGTGATGGACTAGCATGGTATGGCTGGCAAAGTTACTTCTGGAATTCACCTGGCAGCAAGGCATAATGGTGACACAACAGCTGAGTTACTGGACTGGACACAAACAGTCTTTACAGATGAAGAAGGAATTCATTTCATCTTCTTCCTTCAGTGTTTGCATTTGTTGCTCGTAATGTCGCACATCGAAGAAACCGAAGGCAGATGAGTGATTGCATTCAGAATACCTGCCTAGAGTCAACAGGGGAGAGACCCTGAGCTTCCAGTCTTCTGTTATTCTAATTCTTTACTCTCATTCTCAGACTGACCTCCAAGAATGCCCAATGTCAATTTAAGGAACTCAATTTAAACCTCTGTCTTCTATGGGAAGCCAATTCTGAATCCAAATGGCCAAATCACTATGGAACTCATACACCTCAATGTATACCTTATGATAAACCTTGCATCGTAAACCTGTGTACAATAAAGTACACCTGATCCCTCACTCTACTCCATCACAGACATGACAATAAGACATGGGAGCAGAATTAGGCCATTCAGCCCGTTGAGTTTACCCTAAAATTCTATCATCACTCATATATTATCCCTCTCAATCCCATTCTCCTGCCTTCTCCCCATAAGCTTTAACACCCCAACTATGCAAGAACCTGTCAATCTGCACTTTAAATGTACCCGATGACTTGGTCTCACCAGCCATCTGTGGTGAAGAATTCCACTGGTTAATGAAATTCCTCCTCATCATTGCTCTGTATGGATGTCCCCCTGTTCTGAAGTTGTGCCTTTTGATCCTAGACCCCCCCCCCGCCCCTACTCTTGGAAATATGGTTTCCCATCCACTCTACCTAGGCCTTTCAATAACTGATAGGCTTCAACGAGATTCCCCCCTCATTCTTCTAAACTCCAGTGAGTACAGACCCAGAGCCATCAAACATGACTCATATGTTAACCCTTTTATTCCTGGAATGATTCTCATGAAGCTCCTCTGGACCCTCTCCAATGCCAGCACATCTTTTCTTAGATAAGGGACCCAAAACTGCACACAATTCTCCAAGAGTAGTCTGACCAATGCCTTATACAGCCTCAACATTACATTCTTACTTTTATATTCTAGTCCTCTTGAAATTAATGCTAACATTGCATTTGCTTTCTTTACCATCAACTCAACCTGCAAGTTAACCTTTCAGGAGTCCTACACGATGACTCCCACGTTTGCACATCAGATTTTTGAATTTTCTTCCCGTTTAGAAAATAGTCTATACTTTCATTTTTTTCTACCAAAGTGCACAACCATACATTTCCTGATGTTATATTCCTTCTGCCACTTCTTTGTCCATTCTCCCAATCTGCCTACGTCCTGCAGACTTGCCATTTCCTCAACACATATCTTCGTATCATCTGCAAACTTGGCCACAAAGCCATCAATTCTATCAACCAAATTATTGACATATAACATGAACAGAAGTGGTCCCAAATCCGATCCCTGTGGCACTCCACTAGTCACCGGCAGTCAACCAGAAAAGGTTCCTTTTATTCTCATACTTTGCCTCCTACCAATCAGCCAACTTCTATCCATGCTAGTACCTTTCATGTAATACAGTGGGCTGGTAACTTGTTAAGCCACCGCATGTGTGGCACCTTGTCAAAGGCCTTCTGAAAATCCAAGTAAACAACCTTCACTGACTCTCCTTAGTTTATCCTGCCTGTTATTTCTTCAAAGAACTCTGACAGATTTGTCAGGCAAGATTTTCCGTTTAGAAAGCCATGCTGGAATTTGGCCTAATTTATCATGTGCCTCCAAGTACCCTGGAAGCTCGTGATTAATCATGGACTCCAACATCTTCCCAACCACTAAAGTCAGGCTAACAAGCCTATAATTTCCTTTCTTCTACCTCCCTCCCCTCTGAAAGAGTGGAGTGACATTTGCAATTTTGCAGCCCTCAGGAACCATTCCGGAATCCAGTGATTCTTGAAAGAACATTGCTAATCCCTTCAGGATGTCTTCAGCTTCCTCTTTCAGATCATTTGGGCGCAATCCATCTGGTGCAGGTGACTTATCTACCTTCAGGTCTTTCAGCTTCCCATACAACTTCTCCTTGTGGCCCCTGCACCTTATTTGTCCACCTGCACTGCAGTTTCTCTGTGACTATATCCTGGCATCTGATATGTTTTCCTTTTCTGTGGTACCTCAACATACTAATGGATAGACTTATCTGTCTGGATGGTATACTAACAAATCTTTCACTGTATCTAGGTGCACAGAACATAGAACAGTACAACACAATACAGGTCCTACTTATCAAACTCTCATAGCCTTCGATTTTTCTTTCATCAATGTTCCTGTTAAAGAGTCTCTTAAATGCCCCTGATGTATTTGCCTGTACCACCAACATCAGCAGTGCGTTCCAGGTCAATATTCCCTCTAATATTTCTTACAGCTGCACAGACCAACCATTGCAGGAAATTTTTATGCAGCCTAAAAACTCTGCCATAATTTAATAAAACATTATATAAAAGGAAATTCCAGCTTGGCGGCAACAAAAGCCACAGTATGTGAGTCGGAGTATTTCAGTTACTGAGTGGCCACACACCTGTGCAGCTTAGAGGGGACAGTATTTGCCACTCTCTGTATAAAAATCCTAACTTTGACATTCCCACCCCTCCAGGGTCTCAGCCCAACACGTTAACCGTTCATTCATTTCTATAGGTGCTGCCTGTCCTGCTGAGTTCTTCCAGCATTTTGCATGTGTTGCTCTGGAATTCCAGCATCTGCGGAATATTCTGTGCTTCTGACATCCCTCATCAGACTTTCTTCCAGTCACCTTAAAAGCATGTCCTCTCGTATTAGCCAGTGCCACTCTGGGAAAAAGATGCTGGCTGTTCACTCTATCTATACCTCTTATCATCTTTACACCTTTATCAAGTCTCCTCACATCCACCTTTGCTCCAAAGCGATAAACCCTGGCTTTAGTAAATAATATTAATAACAATAATAAACCAATCACCAGATCCCTTCAGAATCTTAAATACTTCAATAAAGTCGCTTCTAATCCCCATGAAATAATAAGGAAGGGATATCACGGTAGGTGATCTAAGTTTGGTTAAATCAATTTTACGTAATAACTGAAAAGAATTACAAGAAACTATTAAAAAGAAGGAGGGCTTTAGGCTGGAAATGACAAAGATCAGGGACAGCAGCTGAAGGCAAAGAAAAGTGATCATAATTGGCAATGTGATCACAGTGGGGGGGTTGCAGACCATAGGACATTACAGAGATAAGGCATGAAAGGATTTATAAACAGGCATGGTTCCTTTCAAGTTCAGCATCAAAGGACACTCAAACATCAAATAATTAACAGATTAATTACACCAATTAATCCTTATGTTCGTTTTTGACCTGGGGTGATAATGGGGACAAGCTCCCACTACCTATTAAATGCTCCCAATGACGTGCATCCTGAATAGCCTCTGACAACCCAGTTCAGCTCCTGGCCTTCACATGTGGCTTAGCCACTAAACCTGGCTGAACCATTTCTACTGACAGGAGAAAGGGCAAAGGAGGCTTACTGGCACCTTAAAACCTGTCACGTCAGGCAGATGGGGCTCATCAGTCATGGTTGGCAGCTCATCTAAGAGAAAGAAAACCCAGATCTCAAACCTCTACTGCCTTGCAACTTTACCCACTCATGAGGCAGGCTCCAGGGGTAAACCCCAAGGGAATAATCTGGAGCTGCAGTCCCTAAGGCAGTGCTACATTGAGTTCAATGCTGAATGGCAACTCCAGCAACGCTGCTAGTACCAAACTGTATTGGTCTCTGCCGTTCATCTGAATTGATCAGATGCGTGGAGGGAGGAGACTGCTACATAGGCAGCCGCTTGCTCTCCATATCATACTGCCCTGGCTTGCGCATCTAGGCAGCTAGGACACAGTATCTGTTGTCAACTCTGATCGATGAGGTCACAGAGATCTCAGAATCACACCAATTCAAGGAGAGGGTGTAACTATTTCTGAGCCTTTAAAAGCTCGAGGAACTACAAGTTTTATTTCTTATTTTGGCTCAAACTCATTTACCAAGGGTTACCATAGAACATAGAACACTACAAATCAGTACAGGCCCTTTGGCCTAAGATGTTGTGCCAATCTTTTGTAAGATTAATCTAACCCTTCCCCACTGCACAGCCCATCATAAACACTGGAGATTCTATAGATGCTGGAAATCCAGAGCAACACACACAAAATGCTGAAGGAACTCAGCAGGTCAGGCAGCATCTATGGGAATGATTAATTCTTTTCCATGGATGCTGCCTGATACGCTGAGTTCCTCCAGCATCTAGTGTGTGTTACTCCCACATAACCCTCCATTTTTCTATCATGCAACTGCCTATCAGTTTCATAGATTTGATCTGTCTTTTAATTTTTTTTTATTTAAAGATACTGTACAATAATAGGCCTTTTCGGTCCATGAGCCCACTCCACCCAATTATACGCATGTAACCAATTAAACTATTAACCGGTATCTCTTTGGACTGTGGGATGAAACCGGCGCACCCAAACGAAACCCACGTGGTCACAGGGAGAATGTACAACCATATATATAACCATATAACAATTACAGCACGGAAACAGGCTATCTCGGCCCTTCTAGTCCGTGCCGAACGCTTACTCTCATCTAGTCCCACCGATCTGCACTCAGCCGGTAACCCTCCGTTCCTTTCCTGTCCATATATCTATCCAATTTAACTTTAAATGATGATATCGAACCTGCCTCAACCACTTCTGCTGGAAGCTCGTTCCACACTGCTACCACTCTCTGAGTAAAGAAATTCCCCCTCATGTTACCCCTAAACTTTTGCCCTTTAACTCTCAACTAGTGCCCTCTTGTTTGAATCTCCCCTACTTTGCATGGAAAAGGCCTATCCACGTTAACTCTATCTATGCCCCTCATAATGTTAAATATCAAGTACCCCCTCAACATTCTATCCTCCAAAGAATAAAGAACAAACTTGTTCAACCTTTCTCTGTAACTTAGGTGATGAAACCCAGGTAACATTCTAGTAAATCTTCTCTGTACTCTCTCTATTTTGTTGACATCTTTCCTATAATTCGGTGACCAGAACTGTACACAATACTCCAAATTTGGCCTCACCAATGCCTTGTACAATTTCAACATGACATCCCAACTCCTATACTCAATGCTCTGATTTATAAAGGCCAGCACACCAAAAGTTTTCTTCACCACCCTATCCACATGAGATTCCACCTTCAGGGAACTATGCACCATTATTCCTCGATCCCGCTATTCTACTGCATTCTTCAATGCCCTACCATTTACCATGTATGTCCTATTTTGATTAGTCCTACCAAAATGTAGCACCTCACATTTATCAGCATTAAACTCCATCTGCCATCTTTCAGCCCACTCTTCTAACTGGCCTAAATCTCTCTGCAAGCTTTGAAAACCTACTTCATTATCCACAATGCCACCTATCTTAGTACCATCTGCATACTTACTCATCCAATTTACCACCCCATCATCCAGATCATTAATGTATATGACAAACAACATTGGACCCAGTACAGATCCCTGAAGCACACCACCAATCACCGGCCTCCAATCTGACAAACAGTTATCCACCACTACTCTCTGGCGTCTCCCATCCAGCCACTGCTGAATCCATTTTACTACTTTGATATTAATGCCTAACGATTGAACCTTCCTAACTAACCTTCGTGTGGAACCTTGTCAAAGGCCTTACTGAAGTCCATATAGACAACATCCACTGCTTTACCCTCGTCAACTTTTCTAGTAACCTCTTCAAAAAATTCAATAAGATTTTGTCAAACATGAACTTCCACACACAAATCCATGTTGACTGTTCCTAATCAGACCCCGTCTATCCAGATAATTATATATACCATCTCTAAGGATACTTTCCATCAATTTACCCACCGCTGATGTCAAACACAAAGGCTGATAATTGCTAGGTTTACTCTTAGAACCCTTTTTAAACAATGGAACAACATGATGAGGAAGAGGAAGAGGATTTCTTGGAATGTATGCGGGATGGTTTTTTGAACCAACATGTCAAGGAACCAACTAGAGAGCAGGCTATTCTGGACTGGGTTTTGAGCAATGAGGAAGGGTTAATTAGCGATCTTGTCGTGAGAGGCCCCTTGGGTAAGAGTGACCATAATATCGTGGAATTCTTCATTAATATGGAGAGTGAGATAGTTAATTCAGAAACAAAGGTTCTGAACTTAAAGAGGGGTAACTTTGAAGGTATGAGATGTGAATTAGCTAAGATAGACTGGCAAATGACACTTAAAGGATTGACGGTGGATATGCAATGGCAAGCATTTAAAGGTTGCATGGATGAACTACAACAATTGTTCATCCCAGTTTGGCAAAAGAATAAATCAAGGAAGGTAGTGCACCCGTGGCTGACAAGAGAAGTTAGGGATAGTATCAATTCCAAAGAAGAAGCATACAAATTAGCCAGAGAAAGTGGCTCACCTGAGGACTGGGAGAAATTCAGAGTTCAGCAGAGGAGGACAAAGGGCTTAATTAGGAAGGGGAAAAAAGATTATGAGAGAAAACTGGCAGGGAACATAAAAACGGACTGTAAAAGCTTTTATAGATATGTAAAAAGGAAAAGACTGGTAAAGACAAATGTAGGTCCCCTGCAGACAGAAACAGGTGAATTGATTATGGGGAGCAAGGACATGGCAGACCAATTGAATAATTACTTTCGTTCTGTCTTCACTAAGGAGGACATAAATAATCTTCCAGATATAGTAGGGGACAGAGGGTCCAGTGAGATGGAGGAACTGAGCGAAATACATGTTAGTAGGGAAGTAGTGTTAGGTAAATTGCAGGGATTGAAGGCAGATAAATCCCCAGGGCCAGATGGTCTACATCCTAGAGTGCTTAAGGAAGTAGCCCAAGAAATAGTGGATACATTAGTGATAATTTTTCAAAACTCGTTAGATTCTGGACTAGTTCCTGAGGATTGGAGGGTGGCTAATGTAACCCCACTTTTTAAAAAAGGAGGGAGAGAGAAACCGGGGAATTATAGACCGGTTAGCCTAACGTCGGTGGTGGGGAAACTGCTGGAGTCAGTTATCAAGGATGTGATAACAGCACATTCGGAAAGCGGTGAAATGATCGGACAAAGTCAGCATGGATTTGTGAAAGGAAAATCATGTCTGACGAATCTCATAGAATTTTTTGAGGATGTAACTAGTAGAGTGGATAGGGGAGAACCAGTGGATGTGGTATATTTGGATTTTCAAAAGGCTCTTGACAAGGTCCCACCCAGGAGATTAGTGTGCAAACTTAAAGCACACGGTATTGGGGGTAAGGTATTGGTGTGGGTGGAGAATTGGTTAGCAGACAGGAAGCAAAGAGTGGGAATAAACGGGACCTTTTCAGAATGGCAGACGGTGACTAGTGGGGTACCGCAAGGCTCAGTGCTGGGACCCCAGTTGTTTACAATATATATTAATGACTTGGATGAGGGAATTAAATGCAGCATCTCCAAGTTTGCGGATGACACGAAGCTGGGTGGCAGTGTTAGCTGTGAGGAGGATGCTAAGAGGATGCAGGGTGACTTGGATAGGTTGGGTGAGTGGGCAAATTCATGGAAGATGCAATTTAATGTGGATAAATGTGAAGTTATCCACTTTGGTGGCAAAAAAGGAAAACAGATTATTATCTGAATGGTGGCTGATTAGGAAAAGGGGAGGTGCAACGAGACCTGGGTGTCATTATACACCAGTCATTGAAAGTGGGCATGCAGGTACAGCAGGCGGTGAAAAAGGCGAATGGTATGCTGGCATTTATAGTGAGAGGATTCGAGTACAGGAGCAGGGAGGTACTACTGCAGTTGTACAAGGCCTTGGTGAGACCACACCTAGAGTATTGTGTGCAGTTTTGGTCCTCTAATCTGAGGAATGACATTCTTGCCCTAGCGGGAGTACAAAGAAGGTTCACCAGGTTGATTCCTGGGATGGCAGGACTTTCATATGAAGAAAGACTGGATGAACTGGGCTTGTACTCGTTGGAATTTAGAAGATTGAGGGGGGATCTGATTGAAACGTATAAAATCCTAAAGGGATTGGACAGGCTAGATGCAGGAAGATTGTTCCCGATGTTGGGGAAGTCCAGAACGAGGGGCCACAGTTTGAGGATAGAGGGGAAGCCTTTTAGGACTGAGATTAGGAAAAACTTCTTCACACAAAGAATGGTGAATCTGTGGAATTCTCTGCCACAGGAAACAGTTGAGGCCAGTTCATTGGCTGTGTTTAAGAGGGAGTTAGATATGGCCCTTGTGGCTACGGGGGTCAGGGAGTATGGAGGGAAGGCTGGGGCGGGGTTCTGAGTGGGATGATCAGCCATGATCATAATAAATGGCGGTGCAGGCTCGAAGGGCCGAATGGCCTACTCCTGCACCTATTTTCTATGTTTCTATGTTTCTATGAGCAATACTCCAATCCTTTGGCACCATCCCTGTTTCTAATGACATTTGAAATATTTCGGTCAGAGCCCCTGCTATTTCTACACTAACTTCCCTCAAGGTCTGAGGGAATATCTTGTCAGGACCCAGAGACTTATCCACTTTTATATTCCTTAAAAGTGCCAGTACATCCTCTTCTTTAATCATCATAGTTTCCATAACTTCCCTACCTGTTTGCCTTACCTTACACAATTCAATATCCTTCTCCTTTGTGAATACCGAAGAAAAGAAATTGTTCAAAATCTCCCCCATCTCTTTTGGCTCCACACATAGCTGTCCAGTCTGATTCTCTAAGGGACCAATTTTATCCCTCACTATCCTTTTGCTATTAATATAACTGTAGAAACCCTTTGGATTTATTTTCACCTTACTTGCCAAAGCAACCTTGTATCTTCTTTTAGCTTTTCTAATTTCTTTCTTAAGAGTCTTTTTACATTCTTTATATTCCTTGAGCACCTCATTTACTCCATGTTGCATATATATTTACTGTAGATATCTCTCTTTTCCTGAACTAAATTTCCAATATCCCTTGAAAACCATGGCTCTCTCAAACTTTTAACCTTTCCTTTCAACCTAACATGAACATAAAGAAACACAAAAAGTTCTATTCAAAAGGTTCAAAGGAACATCTAAACAAGCCTGATGCATTTTGGAAACAAGTCCTGTGGAATGATGAAGTTAAAATAGAATTTTTTGGCCGCAATGAGCAAAGGTATGTTTGGAGAGAAAAGGGTACAGAATTTCATGAAAAGAACACCTCTCCAACTGGTAAGCACGGGGGTGGATCAATCATGCTTTGGGCTTGTGTTGCAGCCAGTGGCACAGGGAACATTTACTGGTAGAGGGAAGAATGAATTCAATTAAATACCAGCAAATTCTGGAAGCAAGCATCACACCGTCTGTGAAAAAGCCAAAGACGAAAAGAGGATGGCTTCCACAACAGGATAATGATCCCAAACACACCTCAAAATCCACAATGGACTACCTCAAGAGGCGCAAGCTGAAGGTTTTGTCATGGCCCTCACAGTTCCTGACTTAAACATCATCAAGAATCTGTGGATAGACCTCAAAAGAGCAGTGCTTGCAAGACGGCCAAAGAATCTCACAGAACTAGAAGCCTTTTGCAAGGGAGAATGGGCAAAAATCCCCCAAACCAGAATTGAAAGACTCTTAGCTGGCTGCAAGAAGTGTTTACAAGCTGTGATACTTGCCAAAGGGTGTGTTACTAAGTACTGCCATGCAGGGTGCCCAGACTTTTGCTTCGGGCCCTTTTCCTTTTTTGTTATTTTGAAACTGTAAAAGATGGAAATAAAAAAGTTTTCTTGCTTAAAATATTAAAGAAATATGTCATCTTTAACCTTATGCCTTTTGGAAATCAGTTCATCTTTTACTCGGTTAGCTATTCACAGTAACAGAAATTTTGACCAGGGGTGCCCAAACTTTTGCATGCCACTGTATATATTATACATAATATTTACAAGAAAGAACATAATTACAACAAAAAAGTACATTTTAGTGCCAAGCGATCAGTGGTGCAGTAGCGTAGTGTTAGTACAACGCTTTACAGTACAGGCGACCCGGGTTCAATTTCTGTAGGCAGTTTATACATTCTCACTGTGACTGCATGGTCTTCCTCCAATTGCTCCCGTTTTCTCCCACAGTCCACAGACATACCGGTTGGTAGGTTAATTAATCATTGTAAATTGTCCCATGATTAGGCTAGGATTAAATCGAGAGATTGCTGGGCGATGCAGCTTGATGAGCTGGTTGGGGTTTATCTCAATAAATAAATCAATAAATTTAAAACATGGTCATGAGGTTGCTGAGCCATATAGATTAGGGTTTGTTTAAGAACCAAACTGTTGAAGAAAGATGATTTTGGAGTCTGAGGTGAGCCTGATGGTTGAACTGTTCCTGACCCAGGTGGTGAGGGGCTTCCAGTTTCTCTATCTGCTGCCCATTGGTTGCTGTGAGAAGACGGCTTGGCGCAAGTGGTGGGGATCTTGGATGATAGATATCGCCTTCTTAAGCCAGCCGGTGGTGTAGGGGCATCGAGGCGAGTAGTCCTGGGTTCGAGCACGCACACATTCCATCTGTGCTGGGCTGAGCGTGGAGCTTCCTAAAGAGAAAGCAGACAAGGTGCCAAAGAAACAGCAAGGTTGCCGCCTGATTTGCCACAAGGTGCGGAGAGGAATAACAAAAATGCTTTCTTAAGACAGCGCCTCCCGTAGATACTATCAGTGGTGGGGAGGGATGTGCCTGTGATGTATTGGGCAGAGCCCACACTGTGTCGACGTCAATGTCAGTGAACGGGAAAATAATTGCCTGATAACTCATTGTTCGTGCATTGATGAAATCAGGCCGGAAAAGAACATTTATAAGCGGGAAATGAAATCAGGCTGGGAAAGAACATTTATAAGACAAAAACAAAATCAGGCAGGGAAAGAAAGAACATTTATAAGAGGAAAATGCCAGTTAAGAGCACCACCAACATTCACAGTTTCCATCTGCATATGTTTTCTGTACCTTACTGTATCGTGAGCTCATCCCATGTGTTTCACATCAGCTAAACAGCAAAAATTAATGTAATTATGTCATAGAACATTGAACATAGAACAATACAGCTCAGTTCAGACCCACGATGTTGTGCTGGCCTTTTAATCTGCTCATAGACTAATCTAATCCTTCCCTCTACATAGCTCTTCATTTTTCTATTATCCATGTGCTTATCTAAGAGTATCTTAAATGTTCCTAATGTATCTGCCACTACCACTACCCCAAACAGTGCATAATATACACTCACCGCTGTCTGTGTAAAAATAAATTAACTCTACAGTTTTCTCCAATCACCTTAAAATTATGCCTCTTCTCACCTACCTATCACCTTTTCCTGCTGCCCCTTCTTCTTTCCTTTCTCCTATAGTCCACTCTCCTCTTCTATCAGACTCCTTCCTCTCCAGCCCTTTACCTTTCCCATCCACCAGGCTTCACCTATCACCTTCTAGCTCTCTTCCTTCCCCTCCCCCTGCTTTTTTATTCTGGCTTCCCCTTTCATTTCCAGTCCTAAAGAAGGGTCACGGTCCAAAACGTCAAGTATTTATTCATTTCCATCGCCGCTGCCTGACCTGCTGAGTTCATCCAGCATTTTGTGTGTGTTGCTCTGGAATTCCACCAATTGCAGAATCTCTTGTGTTTATGGTTTGCTGCCCCTTTGGATTAGCCATTTCCACCCTCACTGAAATTCAGAGATAAAGTAACTCTGGTCAGACAAATTCTGGGGACAGAGAAACAGTTAATGCTTCAGGTCCGAGATCTGATGAAGAATAAGAATCGCCAGGCCTGAAAAGTTGTAATCTCACTACCCTCTAGACTCACCCACAATAAGAAACATCCTCTCCATGTCCACTCTTTCTAGGCCTTTCAATATTTGATAGGTTTCAATGAAGTCCACCCTTATTCTTCGAAACTCCGCATACAGACCCAAAGCCATCAAATGCCTCTCATAGAACAACACTTTCAGTCCTGGAATCATTCTCATGAACCTGCTTTGGACCCTCTCCAATGCCAGCACATCCTTTCTTAGGCAAGGGGTCCAAAGCTATTCGCCATACTCCAAGTATGGTCTGACCAATGCCTTATAAGGCCTCAGGCTTCCTGCTTATCAGGAATCAGGTGAGGGGAAGAAAAGTGGTTAGGGAGGAGCCAAAATTGAGAGTGGGGAAAGAGAAGGGGAAGGGAAAATTGACTTGTTTCTTCTGTAAACCTTGCTTGCTCATTTCATAATTAGATAATAATAAATAAAGGCATCCGTTAGTCTTGCGAGACCATGGATCTGCACCTGGAAAGCCTTTACTCTGCAGGGCACAGGCCTGGGCAAGATTGTATGGAAGACCGGCAGTTGCCCATGCTGCAAGTCTCCACTCTCCACAACACCAATGTTGTCCAAGGGAAGGGCATTAGGACCCATACCAGTGTCGTCGCAGAGCAATGTGCGATTAAGTGCCTTGCTCAAGGACACAACATGTTGCCTTGGCTGGGGCCCCTAGTCCAATGCCTTAACCACTTGGCCACATGCCCACGATAGGTGCTGTATATCTGCATAGACCATATTGTTGTAAGAGCCTTGCATTCACAATACATGTCATAGCCAATGTTGCATGGCTCCTTGTGAGCTGCTCCTGGTACATAACAGGATGAGTCCACTTGTGCAGAAAAGGAGTCTAAATGTCAAATTGCACCATCTCACAGCCCCATAACTGTGCAGACACCTGACCTCCCTTCCCCCGGCATTCAGCAGGTTGTGTGAGGCAGAATTTGCCAGCCACTCATGAACTAGGAGCGAGAGTAGGCTCCTGGTCCTCTAGAAGTTGCTCCATCAGAGTCTTTGAATATCATATAATGGGAAATCACTCGATTCCTGATAAGCAGGAAGCCTGAGGCCTTATAAGGCGTTGATCAGAGTTCAAGAGGTAATGTTACAGCTTTATTGGACACTAGTCAGCCCCCACTTGGAGTACTGTGCTCAGTTCTGGTCACCTCACTACAGGAAGGATGTGGAAACCATAGAAAGGGTGCAGAGGAGATTTACAAGGATGTTGCCTGGATTGGGGAGCATGCCTTATGGCAATAGGTTGAGTGTACTTGGCCTTTTCTCCTTGGAGAGACGGAGGATGAGAGGTGACCTGATAGTGGTGTATAAGATGATGAGAGGCATTGACCATGTGGATATTCAGAGTCCTTTTCTCAGGGCTGAAATGGCTAGCACAAGAGGGCACAGTTTTAAGGTGCTTGGAAGTAGGTACAGAGGAGATGTCAGGGGTAAGTTTTTCTACGCAGAGAGTGGTGAGTGCGGGGAATGGGCTGCCAGTGACGGTGCTGGAGGCGGATATGATAGAGTCTTTTAAGAGACTCCTGGATAGGTACATGGAGCTTAGAAAAATAGAGGGTTGTGAGTAACCCTAGGTAATTTCTAAGGTAACATGTTCGGCACAGCATCATGGGCCAAAGGGCCTGTATTGTGCTGTAGGTTTTCTACGTTTCTAAAAAATACATTACAGTGAGAAGTATCAGGCACATACATATAGCTACAGTGCCGAAGACTTGTGCACAGTGCTGTAATAATTTTATGTATTGCACTGTGCTGCTACCACAAAAACAAAAATCGTGACATATGAGTGATGATATTGTTGTCGTTGTTGTTCGTCCATCGTTGACGTCGATGAGGACCTCGACACCATCATGATGGTGTCGAGACTAGCGCATGATTTGGATTTAAATGAGGGAGAGTGGCGCAGCATCAGCCTCACTCTCTCTTCCCAATTCCCATCTGGGTCCAGTGGCAAGACAGAGTCGAGACGGCTGGAGATGGAACTATGCGCAGTGGATGACCAGGACGTCTTCTGTGTCTTGTCCTGCTCTACATGTTCCACGACGCTTGCAGAGACTGCTTTCTTGACCATTGGACCTTCCATTGGTCTTGTCCGCTCAATCCGCCGGAGTCTGTCATCACATGCTGGGATAGACAACTCTTCATCTCACCGAGGGTTTGAGACCCATCGGCTACCCTCACCTGGTTTAGCTGGCTTGTCGAAGCCGGTCCCGGGGTGTGGCCGCTGTCGCATGCAAACAGCTACGGGGAGCCACAGGTGAGAGCTGAGTGCCAGGTGGAGACCAAAGGTGGACTAACCACCCTGAAAAGGACGCGACATGTTCCCCCACCAGAGGTGCTACCCCTCCCTGACACCCCATACACCCCATGAGTGATGATAAATCTGATTCTGATAGGGGTCTCTATTGTGGACAGAGAGTGGAAAGGGAGCAGGGAGAGAGGAACCATGGTTGGAAAAAGGGGAAGGGAGAGAGAAGCAGCAGAGAGAGACATCTTGTAATGATCAACAAACCAATTGTTTGGAATGAAATAACCTTACCTGTTGTCTCAGGGCTAGCGTGTCTGCACCACACGACAACCCCTGCCCCTGGCTCTCCTTCTCTGCCACCTGTGCCATACCCTCCCGCAGCAACCCACCCTCTCCGTTCCCAGCAGTTTTTGCTCCTGCCAAATTTACAAATTTGCTCTCTGCTCCATGTTGGCAAATACAGTACTGTGCAAATCCTTAGGCACTCAAGCTATATGTATGTGCCTCAGATTTTTGCACAGTACTGTAAATGTACTGCATATAGCCCAAGTCCCAGAGTGATCTGTCCCGTAAATTGATAGTGCATGGGTGTTACCGGCAAGATCAAGCAGTTCTCAGTAGACATACGTACAAACACACACACGCAAACCAGCTTGTCATTCCACCGAGCAAACACTGGATAAAGCACCAACAGGAGGGCCAGCCTCCTCAGCCCAGCACTGTCCTGCTGCCACAAAACAACAAATTTCACGACCTAAGTCGGTGATATTAATCCTGATTGTGATTCTGATTATAGAAGAAACAGGGCACTGATGTTGCTGCTTCTATGGTGTATTGAGCTCCCAAATGGAGCACACTAATTGAGTGCGCCCCTTGCATTACTCACATTACAAGCAAGGTCAACTTGTGCCATAAAAACCTTTCTGAAAGAGAAATCTAAATCACCCACATAATGTAGCACCTCATCAGTAATTTCTAATTGTTGCTCAAACAGCCTAATTTCACTTTGCAAGAAACAGATGCTCCTTTCAGTCGACATTCATTCAAATAGCTTGTAATTCAAGTCCAACCTCAGTCACAAAATAAATTGTCTCTGTGCTCAGTAATTAGATTTCCAAGCCCATACATAAAACCTTTTACATGGCATTGAATTCTGATGTGTAAATGGCTTGCAACTGGAAATAAGTTGGGTCCTGTATTGATTGAAAGCTACCATTAAAATACTGTAAAAAGTATTTCTAATGAAAGGAAGTGAAAGTTAAATTAAAGCGATAACGTACGAATATTGAAAGGCCTACAGAGAGTGCATATGGAGAGGATGTTTCCTATAGTGGGGGAGTCCAGCACTCAGAATAGAAGGATGCCCCTTTAGAACAGATATGAGAAGGATTTCTTTAGCCAGAGGGTGGTAAATCTGTTGAATTCATTGCCACAAACGGCTGTGGAGGCTCCATTATTAGGTACATATATTAGGTATATATAGACGATAAACTGGACTGGTCAAAGAACACTGAGGCTGTCTACAAGAAGGGTCAGAGCCGTCTCTATTTCCTGAGGAGACTGAGGTCCTTTAACATCTGCCGGATGATGCTGAGGATGTTCTACGAGCCTGTGGTGGCCAGTGCGATCATGATTGCTGTTGTGTGCTGGGGCAGCAGGCTGAGGGTACCAGACACCAACAGAATCAATAAACTCATTCGTAAGGCCAATGATGTTGTGGGGATGGAACTGGACTCTCTGACGGTGGTGTCTGAAAAGAGAATGCTGTCCAAGTTGCATGCCATCTTGGACAATGTCTCCCATCCACTACATAATGTACTGGGTGGGCACAGGAGTACATTCAGCCAGAGACTCATTCCACCGAGATGCAACACAGAGCGTCATAGGAAGTCATTCCTGCCTGTGGCCATCAAACTTTACAACTCCTCCCTTGGAGGGTCAGACACCTTGAGCCAATAGGCTGGTCCTGGACTTATTTCCTGGCATAATTTACATATTACTATTTAACTATTTATGGTTTTATTACTATTTAATTATTTATGGTGCAACTGTAATGAAAACCAATTTACCTCGGGATCAATAAATTATATGACTATATTTAAAATTGGGGTTGATAGGCTTGTAAGAGTGTCAACGGTTATGGGGAAAAGGCAGGAGAATAGGGTTGAGAGGGGAAAAAAATCAACCATGATGGAATACCAGTACAGCAACAGGTTCACAGCACATGCCATCTCATTTTTATTCACTCAACGACTGAACATCAAGACAGCAAAGATGCATACATCATGATGCTACAGCTTGACATTCAGTACCATCATCCCCTCAAAACTAATCAATAAGCTCCAAGATCTTATTCTCAGTACCTCCTTGTGCAATTGGATCCTTAATTTCCTCACTTGGAGACCGCAGTCAGCACAGCAACAATCTCCACCAGCAGACAGGTGCACCACAAGGCTGTGTGCGTAACCTCCTGGCTCTACTCACTTTACACTTATGACTGTGTGGCTAAGTAGAGCTCCAATGCCATATTCAAGTTTGCTGGTGTCGCAGGCCAAATCAAAAGTGGTGACAAATCAGTATATAGGAGGGAGATTGAAAATCTGGCTGAGTGGTGCCATAACAACAACCTCTTACTCAGTGTCAGCAAGACCATAGAGCTGACGATTGACTTCAGGAGGAGGAAACTAGAGGTGCATAAACCAGTCCTCATCAGAGTATCAGTGGAGGAGAGGATCAGCAACTTTAAATTCTTTGGTATTATTATTTTGGAGGAACTGTCCTAGACACAGCATTTAGGTGCAATTACAAAGAAAGCCTGGCAATGCCCCAACTTCCTTAGGAGTCTGCAAAGATTCGGAATGACATCTAAACTTTGACAAACCTCTATAGATGTGTGGTGGAGGGTACATTGACTGGCTGCATCACATCCTGGTGTGGAAACGCCAGTACCTTTGAATGGGAAATCCATCACAGGTAAGGCCCTCCCCACCACTGAGCACATCTGCACAGAGCAATGTCGCAGGAAAACAGCATCCGTCATCAAGGATCCCCACCTCCCAGGTCAGGCTCTCTTCTCACTGCTGCCATCAAGAAGAAGATACAGGAGCCTCAGGACTCACATCACCAAGTTCTGGAAAAGTTATTACCCCTCAACCATCAGACTCTTGAACCAAAGGGGATAGCTTCACTCAACTTCATTTGCCCCATCACTGAAATTTTCCCACAACCTATGGACTCACTTACAAGGACTCTTCATCTCATGTTCTCAATAGTTAATATTTATTTATTATTTATTACTATTTCTTTCTTTTTGTAATTGCACAACTTGTCTTCTGTACGCTGGATGAATGCCCAGGTTGGTGCAGTCTTTCATTGTTTGTATTATGGTTTTTTTTTAGCACGGCCGCAAGAAAATGAATCTCGGCATTGTATGTGGTGACATATATGTACTTTGATAATAAATTTATTTTGAACTTTGCATGTTGAATGGCGGGGCAGACTTAATGGCCTGAATGTCCTAAATCTGCTCTAGTATTTTATGGTCATGTGCATGAGAAGAACCTCCACTGTGCCACAGAGAACACATGGCACCTGCAAACGGAGAGACTGAACAACCCAAAGACCCAACCACTATCCACAGCCACCACTTCCTCTTGCCCACACCGTATCAAAGTATCTGGATCCTGGATCAGCCTCTACAGCCACCAGAGGACCCACCAATAAACAACCCCTCAGAAGTACATTATACACAACTTGACGTGATCGCACTACTATTCTGTCGGACAGATAAAGGCCTTTTGGCCCATACATCCACACTAACTGAGATGTACTGTATATCCAAGCCAATTCCATTTGCCAATACTTGGCCCATAACTATCTACAAGATAATGAGAGGTACAGAAATAGTGGATATTCAGAGACTTTTTCCAAGACACAAATGGATAATACAAGGGGCCATAATTCTAGGGGAATTGCAGGAAAGTATAAGGCGGTTATCAGAGGTAAGGTTTTTACACAGAGAGTGGTGGGTACATGGAATGCCCTGCCAGGGGTGGTGATAGGGTCAGATTACTCAGGGGCATTAAATAAACTCTTAGGTGGGCACGTGGATGATAGAAACATGGAGGGCTATGTCGGAAGGAAGGGTTAGATTGATTTTAGAGTAGCTTAAAGCTGCGACTGGTGAAGCACCTCAGCAACATTGCGGGCTGCAGGGCCTGTACAGTGCTGTAATGTTCTGTGCTCTATGTTTAACTTCCTGTCATCCATTTACCTGTCCACATCCTTCTTAAATGTATCGAATATACCTGCCTCAACCATTTCCTCTGGCAGCTAGTTCCATATGTCTACCACCTGCTGTGTAAAGAAAATTTGCCTCTTGGGTTTTTATCTCAAGATCACCTGTAATCTTAAAACTATGTCCTCTAGTTTTCAATTTCCCAAACCTGGAAATAAAGTTACCCCCCCTTATCTAAGCCCTCTATTATTTTATATACCTCTATGAGATCAACACTCAGTCTCCTACTCTCCAAAGAGTAAAGGCCTTCCATCCTTCCTATAACACAGTGACCAAAATTGAATAGTATTCTAAGAGTGGCCTTTCCAATGGCTCATATAATTGCAACATAACCTCCCAACTTCTATACTTATATCCCTGGCTGATGAAGGCCAGCATGCTGAAGCATTCTCACTGCCTTATCTACTTGTGACTCCACTTTAAGGGAGGTATGCACCTATACTCCAATGTCCCTCTGTTATACAACAGGGCCCTTTCGTTCAATATAAAAGTCCTACCTTGATTTGTCCTTCCAAAATTTAACATTTGATACTTAACTGAACTAAAATCCATTTGCCATTACTCAGCCCACCTACCCAGATGACTGAGTTCCACGTGGAAATCTTGATACTCTGGATAGGGTGCTCCAGAGTCACTTGTCGGCTTGAATTAGTGAGAGTTCCACCTCCACCTTCAGTAAGGTCCTCATCATGCTCTGTGGTGCCAAGACGAAGGGTGCTACTGCAGTTCAAATGTCAATTTCAAGTTCAAGTTTATTGTCATGCCATACATACACAAGGTATAAATGACAGGAAAATTAGTTTTTTGCAGCATTGGCATAGTATTTATTTATTTATGAAGATACAGCCCAGAATAGGCCCTTCGAGCCACACTGACCAACAATCCCCCGATTTAACCCTAGCCCAATCACCTGACAACTTACAACGTCGAATTAACCTATTAACCGCCATGTCTTTGGGCTGTGGGTGGAAACTCAAGCACTTAGAGAAAACCAATGCATTCCACAGGGAGGGCCCCCAGACTCCTTAAAGATGACGTTGGAATTGAACTCCAAACTTTGACGCCCTGAGTTGTAATTGTGTTGTGGTAACGGATATGCCTCAATGGAGCCCAGTACACTAAAACATGCCAGATTCTAGATTCAAGATTGTTTTTTTTATTTTCTTCAATACCCAAATGTAAAGGAGATCAAAATGATTAATGCTCTGGATCCAAAGCAGCACAGAAAAACTCCATAGGCATAAAAAAGACAATTAAAATACAAAAACCACAATAAACATAAAAAGCAAAGTAATCCTATGAAATACAATATACAAACATTCGAGTGTAGCCCTATGTAAATAAAAGATTAGCTTATATGCAGAACTATACAAAAGTCTTGTGTGTGTATATATATATATATATAGCTAGGATGCCTAAGAGTTTTCCATTGATGTGTTGCACTGTACTGCTGCCGCAAAAAGAAACGGACGTTATGATGTACAGTATACGAGTGATGATGTATGTGAGTCTCTACTGTGGACTGAGAGTGCGAAGGGGGTATCAAGAGGGGAATTATGGTTGGGAAAAGAGGAAGGGAGTGAGAAGGGAATGGGAAGCACCAGAGAGACATTCGGCATTGATCAATGAACCATTTGTTTGGACTCAGATTACCTTGCCTAGTGTCTCAGGGCTGGGTACATATGCACCCGCACCACCCACTGCCCCTGGCCCTCCTTCTCTGCCATCGGTCCCACACCCCTCCCAAGGCACTCCACCTTCGCCATTCCCGATATCCTTTGCTCCCGTCAGATTTTAAATTCGCTCTACACTCCACGTTGACAAATACGGTACTGTGCAGAAGTCTTAGGCATCATAGCTATATATATATGTGCCTAAGACTTTTGCACAGCACTATCGAGATATGAGAAGCATATGTAAATTAATATGAATTTAAATTAACAAAACTGATGCAGAACTTACACTACAGAATAAAGAAAATTATACACAGCAGCAGGAGGGAAATATAATTGGTGGTAGTGTTATGGTTTTTCAGGTTGATTCAAGAAGCCGATGGCAGTGTGGTAGAGCAGCTGTTGAACCTTGAGATGTGGGTCTTCAGGCTCCTGTACCTCTTGACTGAAGGCAGCAATGAGAAGAGGGCATGGCCCAGATGGTGGGGGTCCTTAAAGGAGTCATCTTCCTGAGACATTTCCTCCTGTTGAGTTGTACCTGCGAAGGAATTGTCTGTAGCCCCCTGTGTTCCTGTGCATAACAGGTCAAGAAACAGCCACCTCCATCTGTGATAATGTTGGTAGATCTGGAGGACCCTGAAAATCAAGTGGAAGTTAAGCTATCCTTTGACCCTGATAACTACTAAAGAAGGAATCCTTTTTAGCAAGGTCCACATTATACAGCGTCCATGGATTCACCATGCTCTGGTTAAAGAATTCTCTTTATCTCTGTTCTGAAGGGTGTCCTTCAATTGTGAGGCTGTTCTGTGTGTCTTCATGCTCCTGTACCTGTTCTCTGATGACAATAATAAGAAGAGATCATGTCCTGGGTGAAGAGATTCCTTATGGCACAAATCAGGAGTTGGATACAATACTCTCCTCTCGTCCTGAGTTCAACATGATCCAAGATTAAGTGGCTGATATGACTGGCACCTCATCCATCACCCTAACACGTTCCCATCCTCAGCACCAACACCCTATGGCTGTGGTGTGCACCATCTCTAATATCTGCTGCGGTTCCTCAATGAGTCAGCAATACCATTGATCAGGCAATACTAATCTCCACCATTGACTCTTGGTGTTAACTCTACTTTCAAAATAATTTGCTTAATAAAAAGTGAAGGGCATCTTCAAACACCAAGCTTCAATTAGACCATAAGATACAGGAGAAGATTTAGACCATTCGGTTCATTAAGTCTGCTCTGCCATCCCATCTTGGCTGAGTTATGAATCCTCTCAACCCTATTCTCCTCCAAGAGGACCATAACCTCGTCATGGTTTGGAGGCTTGCGTGCCTCAATTACATATAACAATTACAGCATGGAAACAGGCCATCTCGACCCTGCCAGTCTGTGCTGAACTCTTACTCTCACCTAGTCCCACCGACCTGCACTCAGCTCATAACCCTCCATTCCTTTCCTGTCCATATATCTATCCAATTTAACTTTAAACAACAACATCAAACCTGCATCAACCACTTCTGCTGGAAGCTCGTTCCACACAGCTACCATTCTGAGTAAAGAAGTTCCCCCTCATGTTACCCCTAAACTTTTGTCATTTAACTCTCAACTCATGCATCTCGTCCGTGGACTCACTTTACACCGCACGCTGTCGGAGCAGTGCTGCCAGGATGATCAAAGACACGACCCACCCAGCCAACAGACTTTTCGTCCCTCTTCCCTCCGGGAGAAGGCTCAGGAGTTTGAAGACTCATACGGTCAGATTTGGGAACAGCTTCTTTCCAACTGTGATAAGACTGCTGAATGGATCCTGACCCGGATCTGGGCCGTACCCTCCAAATATCTAGACCTGCCGCATTACCTTACTTCCAATTTTTCTATTTCCTATTTATGATTTATAATTTAAATTTTTAATATTTACTAATTTTAACTATTTTTAATATTTATAATATTTAATATTTGTAATCCAGGGAGTGTGAAGCACAGAATCAAATATCGCTGTGATGATTGTACGCACCAGTACCAATTGTTTGGCGACAATAAAATATAAAGTATAAAGAATAAGTATGTCCTCTTGTTTGAATCTGCCCCACTCTCAGTGGAAAAAACCTATCCATGTCAACTCTATCAATTCCCTTCATAATTTTAAACACCTCTATCAAGTTCCCCCTCAACCTTCTACGCTCCGAAGAGTACAGACCTAACTTGTTCAACCTTTCTCTGTAACTTAGGAGATGAAATTCAGGCAACATTTTAGTAAATCTCCTCTGTACTCTCTCAATTTTATTGACATCTTTCCTATAATTCGGTGACCAGAACTGTACACAATACTCCAAATTTGGCTTTACCAATGCCTTATACAATTTCAACATTACATCCCAACTCCTATACTCAATGCTCTGATTTATAAAGGCCAGCATACCAAAAGCTTTCTTCACCACCCTATCCACATGAGATTCCACTTTCAGGGAAATATGCACCATTATTCCTAGATCCCTCTGTTCTACAGCATTCTTCAATGCCCTACCATTTACCATGTATGTCCTATTTTGATTAGTCCTACCAAAATGTAGCACCTCACATTTTTCAGCATTAAACTCCATCTGCCATCTTTCAGCCCACTCTTCTAACTGTCCTAAATCCCTCTGCAAGCTTTGAAAGCCTACCTCATCATCCACAACACCACCTATCTTAGTATCATCTGCATACTTACTAATCCAATTTACCACCAATTACCAATTATCCAATTACGCAGAGAGCTATGTTGGCTGGAGTCGGGGCTTTATGCTTTGGCTCTTAGTCGGGTGCCAAACAGGTCAAAAAGTAGAAGCCAGTCTAAGAGTGGACGACCGATCCTCCAGGTTTGGGGGCTGAGGGCTAACAACCATGACTGGTAAGACAAAAATGTTATGGAAACAGCAATGAAGAATCCTTCGACATCTGAGTGCAACAGTATTCCGGAGTCTCCACCCTGGACTTGCATGAATAACAGTTGTGAAAAACAAGAGGAAGCTACTGACTCAGTGAAGGAAGTCCTAAACACCACCAGAGTTGGAGGACCTTCATTGCTGCCCTAATCCAGCAGTGTAACAGGTAGTTGTAAGTCTCCTGCCTTGTACCTGTAACCTTGACACCCTTACTATTTAAGAACCTATCAACTTGCTTCTCTAAACATACCCAACAACTTGACCTCCACAACAGTCTGTGGCAAGGAATTCCACAGATGCACTACACGTAGGCTAAAGAAATTCCTCCTCATCTCTGTTCTAAAGGGGTGTTCTTCTATTCTGATGCTGAGCCCTCTGGTCTAAAACTCTTCCATTGCAGAAAGAGGGCCCACTCCACATCCACTCCCACTCCAATTCGAAAAGAATACAAGCAGCATGCAAAAAAAGGAGATTCTGACTCTCACTCATTGCTCGGCCCTTGTCAACCTTCACAGCCTGCTGACACTTATTGAGCGTCATTTTATGCAAGCTAATCAAAAATGTTGGCAGTAAAGATTGGAGTCACACCTCTAATTCCTGAAGGATGGTTTTCAAATATCGGAAAACATGTCTTGACTTTGCAAATCTCTAAAGCTCCAGTTAAATGATCGCACTAGGCTTTTGAAATGTTTCCCTTTCCTTTCTTCAGATGGACTCATTTCTCTGGTTTTGATTGCTTCAGTAATTATCAGTGTGTGGTAAAATGTTAAACACAAGCATTGTGCTGTTTGTCTTTCCATCTCAGGCCCTGAATAAATTACTTGGGTTGTTGTGGAACCCAGAGGGATGTATAGATAAGTTCCAAACTCCTGTCAGGTTCAATTTTTCATTACTGAGCCAAAGGCACTGCAGGGCACCATGGTAATGCAGCAGTTAGCCCGATGTTACTACAACTCGGGGTATCAGAGTTCAGAGTTCAATTCCGGGTGCCATCCGAAGGGAGCTTGCATGTTCTCCCTGTGACTGCAAGAGTTTCCTCCAGATGCTCTGGTTTCCTCCCACAGTCCAAAGACAAAGGTTAATTGGTCATTGTAAATTGTCTTGTGATTCGGGGATGAAGGAGAAGATGGCGGCGTGACGCAGCACGCGCGGCCTCTCCGGTGAATGATATCTGTATTTGTTAAGCGGGATGCTGTGCACAATCCTGATTTGATGGAGACAGACATGAGAAGCATGGAGGAACATCTGGAGAAACTTCTGAAATGCCTGCTTCACTGCCACTGCTACTGTGCGATCGAGAATCTCTGGAGGGGAAGGCCCCGAATCCCCGGCTTTGCCTATTGCTTAGCGGCCGGGGCTGGGGTCAAAGCGCTCGGCAGAGATGGTGCTCGCTGCTCAGTGTCGGAGGGCTGGTCGGAGGCTCGAAGTTTTCAGATGGACTCAAGAGTCGGCTGTGGTCGGGTGCTTCCAGTGTGCTGCATCAGCAAGTTTGCGGCGCTGGAGGTTCATGGTAGGGAGAGTTTTCTTCCTTCTACCGTCTGCGTGAGATGATGGGACTTTCAAGACTTTGAGACTTTTTTTTACCGTGCCCATGGTCTGTTCTTTATCAAATTACAGTATTGCTTTGCACTGTTGTAACTATATGTTATAATTATGTGGTTTTTGTCAGTTTTTTAGTCTTGGTCTGTCTTGTGTTTCTGTGATATCATACTGGAGGAACATTGTATGTTTTCTTAATGCATGCATAACTAAATGACAATAAACGAGGACTGCGTGTCCTCATAATCTAATCTAATCTAATTAGGCTAGGTTTAAATAGGTGGGATGCCGGGCGGTGCGACCCATTGAGCTGGAAAGGCCTGTTCGGCACTGTAGACAAAACAATGCATAGATCTCTTATTCTGCTTAAACATGTTCTCCGTGGTTTAAAAAACATCTCTCTATTGGTATTGGTTCATTCGTGTCATGTTTAAATTGATTTATTAATGTCGCATGCACTGCAACACCAACTCCGATGGATAGATCTTTCATCCCGGTACCCCAACCACATCTCCCCAAACAGATCCTTTACATCCAGTTGAAAGAACGAGCCACTGGAGGGCAAAAGAAACACTTCAAAGATAATATCTGAAACAGCCTGACGAAATCCAGCATTACAATCTGAAAACTGGGAAGGCATTGTACTCAACAGGTACAGCTGAAGGAAATCTGTTCAAGAGGGAGCTGTGCTACGTGAGACCGTCCTCTGCTGTGCCACAGAAAGCGAGAAGCAGCTGTGAAAGGGGAGACTAGACAACTACTGACCACAGCCACCACTTACTCTTGCCCGCCTCCTGCACCAGAATATGTGGATCCTGGATCGTCCTCTACAGCCACCTGAGGACCCATCAATAGGCAACCCCTCAGGAGGACATCATACTCAACTTGAGTGACTTCACTACTGAGATATGAGGAAAAACTTTTGTGTGCTGTCTGTTGTGTATTTAATAATTAAGTAATATTTGAGTAATTTTGTACATATGTTGATTGGTTAAGCATTTTTGTTCATTCAAATAGTTCATTCGAGTTATATGAATTGCATATGTCATTATACCACCACATGATATGTGTGTGCCTCACTTAAAGAAAAGCACCAAGTTAGACTCACATTTCGGACTCCCGTGTCTTCTTTTGAATTAGTTTAACATTTTGAAGTTATAAAACTAACACCGTTCAGACATGTTATGCCACACAGTGAAAAAGTTTGTTTTTGCATACCATTTACACAGATCATTTCACAATATTAAATTGTGATTTGGTAGGTTGATTGTGATTTAAGCATATTGTGGTCGGGGAGATGTTGGAGCCAATTATTAAGGGTGAGGTTTCAAGGTACTTGGAGGAGCATGACAAAATAGGCCCAAGTCAGCATGGTTTCATTAAGGGGAAATCTTGCCTGACGCGTCTGTTGGAATTCTCAGAGGAAATAAATAATAGGCAGAAAAGACAAAAGAGAGTCAGTGGATGTTGTGTACTTGGATTTTCAGAAGGCCTTTGACAAGGTGGCATACACGAGGCTGCTTAACAAGGTAAGAGCCCATGGAATTACAGGAAAGGTACTAGCAATGTATACTAACAAGAATAGCTGATTGGCAGGCAGCAAAATGTCAAAATATTCGAGGCCTATTCTAATTGGCTGCTGGTGACGTGGTGTTCCATAGGGATTGGTATGGGTACCACTTCATTTTATACTTTATACTTTATCGTCACCAAAGAATTGGTACTAGAACGTGCAATCATCACAGCGATATTTGATTCTGCGCTTCACACTCCCTGGATTACAAATATTAAATATTATAAATATTAAAAATAGTTAAAATGAGTAAATATTAAAAATTTAAATGATAAATCATAAATCGGAAATAGAAAAATGAGAAGTAAGGTAGTGCAAAAAAACCGAGAGGCAGGTCTGGATATTTGGAGGATATAGCCCAGATCTGGGTCAGGATCCGTTCAGCAGTCTTATCACAGTTGGAAAGAAGCTGTTCCCAAATCTGGCCGTACGAGTCTTCAAGCTCCTGAACCTTCTCCTGGAGGGAAGAGGGACGGAAAGTTTGTTGGCTGGGTGGGTTGTGTCCTTGATTATACTGGCAGCACTGCTCCGACAGCGTGCGGTGTAAAGTGAGTCCACGGACGGAAGATTGGTTTGTGTGATGTGTTGCGCCGTGTTCACGACCTTCTGCAGCTTCTTTCGGTGTTGGACAGGACAACTTCCATACTAGGTTGTGATGCACCCTAGAAGAATGCTTTCTATGGTGCATCTATAAAAATTAGTGAGGGTTTTAGAGGACAGGCCAAATTTCTTTAGTTTTCTCAGGAAGTAAATGCGCTGGTGGGCTTTCTTGGCAGTGAACTCTGCTTGGTTGAACTATATCATATGTCAATGATTTGTATAATGGAATTGATGGTTTTTTGGTCAAGTTTGCGGATGGTACAAAGATACAGTAGGTGGAGGGGCAGGTAGAGTTGAGGAAGTGGGGTGTATGCAGAAGGACTAGGACAGATTAGGAGAATAGGCAAAGAAGTGGTAGAAGGAATACAGTGTAGGGAAGTGTACGGTCATGCACTTTGGCAGAAGGAATCAAAGCATAGACTATTTTTTAAATGGGGAGAAAATACAAAAATCAAAGGTGCAAAGGTTCTTGGAAGTCCTTGTGCAGGATTCCCTAAATTTAACTTGCAGGTTGAGTCACTTGGTAAGGAAGGCAAATGCAATGTTAGCATTCATTTCGAGAGAACTAGGATATAAGAGGAAGGATGTGAGGTATTGGTCAGACTACATTAGAGAATTGTGAGCAACTTTGGGCTCCTTATCTAAGAAAAGTTTTGCTGACGTTAGAGAGGATCGAAGAATGACTCCAGGAATGAAAGGGTTAATGCATGAGGAGCGTTTGATGGCTCTGGGCCTGTACTCTCTGGAATTTAGAAGAATGAGGAGGGATCTCATTGAAACCTATTGAATATTGGAACGCCTAGACAGAGTGGATGTGAAGAAGATGTTTCCTATAGCAGGTGAGTCTAGGACCAGAGAATACAGCCTCAGAATAGACAGTCATCCATTTAGAACAGAGGAGAGAAAGAATTTCTTTAGCCAGAGGGTGGTAACTCTGTGGAATTCATTGCCGCATATGGCTGTGGAGGCCAAGTCATTGAGTATATTTAAAGCAGAGGTTGATAAATCCTTGATGAGTCAGGTTGTTAAAGGTTTCAGGTAGACGGCAGGAGACTGGGATTGAGAGGGATAATAAATCAGCCAGGATGGAATGGCAGAACAGACTCAATGGGCTGAGTGGCCTAATTCTGTTCCTATGTCTTATGGTCTTATCAGTACATTGAGATAGTACAAGGGCGAGCAATAACAGAATGCAGAATAAATTGTTACAGAGAAAGTGCAGTGCAGGTAGAGAATAAGGTGCAAGGCCATGACAAGTTTGGTCAAGACTCTGTCTTATATTTCAAGGGGACCATTCAAAACTCTTATAATAGCAGGAGAGAATCTGCCTTCGAGCTTAGTGATATGTGCTTTCAGACCTCCGTCCACCACAACAGACAGGATCTCCCAGTAGCCACCCACTTCAACTCTGCTTCACACTCCCATTCAGATATGTCCATACATGGCCTCCTCTACTGCCATGATGAGGCTAAACTCAGGTTGGAGGAGCAACACCTCATATACCGTCTAGGTAGTCTCCAGCCCCTTGGTATGAACGTAGGATTCTCCAACTTCCAGTAATTCCCTCCCCCCCCCTTCCTCTATCCCTATGTCACTCTGCCCCCTCCCCCAGCTGCCTATCACTTCCCTCATGGTCCCGCCTCCTTCTACTACCCATTGTGTTTTTCCCTATTCCTTCTTCACCTTTCCTGCCTATCACCTCCCTGCTTCCCCTCCCCCACCCCTTTATCTTTTCCCTTACTAGTTTTTCACCTGGAACCTACCAGCCTCCTCCTTCCCACCCTCCCCCCACCTTCTTTACAGGGCCTCTGCCCCTTCCCCCTACAGTCCTGATGAAGGGTTCCGGCCTGAAACGTCGACATCGTTTCCGTGGATGCTGCCCGACCTGCTGAGTTCCCCCAGCGTGTTGTGAGTGAGACTTTTGCATCTTCTGTCCAACGGGAAGGGGGAGAAGTGGGAATGTCCAAGATAGATGGGACCCCTGATTACGTTGTCCTCCTTACTGAGGCACTGTCGTGTATAGAGTCCATAGAGGAGAAGCTAGCTTTCATAATGCGAACACGTCTCAGCATAACACAACATAGTCTTAAGGGTTGTGGGCAGAGCTCAGTAGAATCAACTACATTAGTAAGCTGTAACAGGGCTACAGGAAAGATACCAATATCAATACGACAGAAAGTGTGCAGAGAAAATTTACAAGGATTTTTCTAGGACTTGAGGACGAGTTATTGGGAAAGGTTGGATAGTTTAGGACTTAATTACCCAAGAGTGTAGAAGAATGAGAGGACATTTGATAGAGTACTGTATAAAGTTATGAAGTGTATAGATAGGATAAATGCCAGCAGGATTTTTCACTGAATTTGGATGAGACTAGAGCTAGAATCATAGGTTAAGGATGAAATATTTAAGGGTGAAATATTTAAGGGGAACTTCATTTAGAGGTTTTGTGAGCAGAAATGCTGGATGCAGATTTGCTTTTCCGTTTCACAGTTACATTGTTGGGTCAATTTAAACACCAGCACAGGTAGACTGAACAGATAGGGTGTTGGTCAGGACGAGAGCCAATTTCGCTTGCTCTGTGAGATGGTCAACTCCATGGCGCTGAGACTGTGAAGACTGCCCCAGCTGCTGTGCACTGTGGCCACTAACATGATGAACTGATAAGCTCTGGGCCTACTCCGGGCTGCCGCAGGGTTCGGATCTGAGGACTCAATTTTGGTTCGGAATGCTGTTGTTTGCTTCAATTGTTTGAGTGATTTGTATTTTTTTTCTTTCTCTTGCACATCATGTGTTGGTCTTTTAATTGTTATTCCTATTTTCTTTAATTGGGCTCTTTCAAGTTTCTTGCTTTGTGGCTACCTGTGAGCAAGCAAATCTCAAGGTTTATAATTTATACATTCTTTGAAAATATCAATGAATCTTGATCTTGATCTTGATTGCAACATTTGAGAGAAGTTTGGATAAGTGCATGAATGGGAGGGTTATGGAGGCCTGTGGTCCAGGTGTGGGTTCATAGCACCAGGCAGAATAACAATTCCGCATGACTAGATACTCTACAAAAAGACACACACATTAGTATCACACATAAAAGTTGCTGGTGAACGCAACAGGCCAGGCAGCATCTCTAGGAAGAGGTACAGTCGACAATTCGGGCTGAGACCGTTCGTCAGGAGGGCCCTGATGAAGGGTCTGAGCCCGAAACGTCGACTGTACCTCTTCCTAGAGATGCTGCCTGGCCTGCTGCGTTCACCAGCAACTTTTATGTGTGTTGCTTGAAATTCCAGCATCTGCAGATCTCCTCGTGTTTGCACATATTAGTATAGCTGTTTCAATACACTAATTTATTTAATCTTTTTCTCCTTAACCCCCAATATCAAGTAAAAATTGTTGTGACATGTGCCAACGTAGAGTGAAAAATTGCTTTACATGTCATCCATACAGATTATTTCATCATGTCGGTGCACTGAGGTAGTAGAAGGGAAAGACAATACAGAATGCAGACTGAAATGTTACAGTTCCAGAGAAAGTGCAGTGTAGGCAGACAGTAAGATACAAGGCCATATTGAGGTAGACTGTGAGAACAGGAGTCCAGGGGACCATTGTAATAGTGAACTGTGAGCTGTCGTGGACTCTGGTAGGAAAGTGTGGTTGGGAAGATCCATTCCGTGATTTTAAGTTCATCTTAAAGAAGGCAACTTAAATCAAGTTGTCACATTCCTTTTCCTGCAGCATCCATGAGTTCTGTTCATCATAATGTATCCTCGTGCAAGTGACAACCACGAAAGAAACATCAGGCCAGCCCCATGCTCAGAGTCTCAAGAGAACCATTGATTGGTACTGCAACACACACACAAAATGCTGGAGGAGCTGAGCAGGCCAGGCAACTTCTATTGAAAAGAGTTGGGTCGAAACCCTTCGGTAGGGCTGGAGTAAAAAGGCTGAGGAGTAGATTTAAAAGGTGGGGGGAGGGGAGAGAGAAACATAAGGTCTTAGGTGAAACCTGAAGGGTTCCATTCCCATTCAGATAAGTCTATCATGGTCTCCTCCACTGTCGTGATAAGACCACACTTAGGTTGGAGGAACAACACCTTATATTCCATTTGGGTAGCCTCCAACCTGATGGTATAAGCATCGATTTCTCAAACTTCTGATAATTTCCCCCCCCCCCGGCCTCTTCACCTTACCCCATCCCCTTTTCCCTTTATCACCTTATCTCCTTGCATGCCCATTGCCTCCCTCTGGCGGTCCTCCCCCCTCTTCTTTCCTCCATGGCCTTCTGTCCCTTCTGTCCTCTTCTATTAGACTCACCCTTCTCCAGCCCTGTATCTCTTTCACCAGTCAACTTCCCAGCTCTTTACCTCATCCCTCCCCCTTCAGATTTCACCTATCACCCTGTGTTGCTCTCTCCTCTTCCATGACCTTTTAAATCTACTACTCAGCTTTTTTTCTCCAGTCCTGCCAATGGGTCTCAGCCTGAAACGTTGACTGTACTTGTACTCTTTTCCATAGATGCTGCCTGGCCTGCTGAGTTCCTCCAGCATTTTGTGTGTGTTGCTTGGACTTCCAGCGTCTGCAGATTTTCTCTTGTTTGTGATTGATCAGTATTGGTTTATTATTGTCACGGTGAAAATCTTGTCTTGCATATTGTTCATACAAATCAATCATTACACAGAGCATCAAAACGAGTGAAACAATAATAATGGAAGTTGTGAGCAGATCTGTAGGGATCTGTTTGCAAGGGGCCAACACTTTCCTTTTTTGGAAAATTCCTTCTTGACCCATAAAGATTATGGCAGATAAGCAATAAGTTATTCCACTTATTATCGTTCAACCATCAGGCTCCTGAACCAGCGTGGATAACTTCAAAGGATTCAAAGTACATATATTATCAAAGTAAATATACAGTATACAACCCTGAGATTGTCTTTCCCACAGACAGCCACAAAATAAAGAATACTATGGAACCTATTCGAAGAAAAACATCAAGTGCCAAAAAAAAACCAAATCGCCAACAAGAACATCAACAACGCCCCCCATACACAAAAAAGTTCCACAAGTGCAACCAGAAAGAACAAGCGAAAACACAGAAAATAAAACACAAAATCAAAGGAGTCCATATTCAGTTCAGCTCAGTGCTCATTGGTCCAATCCACAAACTATAGACCCAGGACTTAGGCATCATCCTCCAAAAGCATCAAGGGAGAGAGATCATTCAAACACAGGGATTTTCCCTCAGAAGCAGCGAGTGAGAGGCTGAAGAATGGTGTGAACTTCTCTCACCTCAACACTGAACTGATGTCACAACCTCCGAAAGCACTTCCAAGGATTCTACAACTCATGTTCTCAGCATGTATGTATGTACCTATCTTTTTTTGTTAATTAATTAATTATTACTATTATTATTTGATTTTTTTGTATTTATTTGTTTGTCTTCTTTTGCACATTGGTTCCTAGTCATTGTAGATTTTCATTGATTCTATTCTACTTCTTTGTTTTACTGTGAATGCCAGCAACAAAATGAATCTCAGGGTTGTATATGAAGACATGTACATACCCTGACAATAAATTTACTTTGAACTTTGAACTAGGAACATGGACACTCTCAACAATACTAGTTTGGTTCTAACGTTATGTTACCTCACATGTCTTATATCATGGATATTGTCAGCAGGAGTATGTATCCTTATTGGAAAACATAAATTTTGTTATTATGGCATTTCAACTGACTATTAATCTTTTTCATTGTTAATCCTTTTATCCGCAGTGATCTGATTACGTTGGCTAAGGGTCAACTTATTGTTGGCACTCGATTTGAAAAGTCCCTGTTGATCACCCAGTCCCAAAATACATGATGGCCTTGGATAAATGAACAATCCTTCAGCCCTTTAGCTACTGTCTTCTCATTACAATATCCAGATGTTCCTCAATATTATCTGAACTTCAAACTATTCGCAGCTGTGTGTCTCTGCATGAAGAAATACTATTTGGCATCCATCCTAATCTTGAACAGCCTTGAACACCCAGCTGTAGATACTCTCTGTTGGTGTATGTGGAAAATGCTGGCCTGGTGTATTTTAATTCTGTTTAGTATTAAATCTAAGGAACCTTAATTCCCATCGCAGTGTGAGAAATGAGAAAAAGTAAGTCGAAATTAGAACGTATAAACATAGAACATAGAACATTACATCATAGTACAGACCCTTTGGCCCACGATATTGAGCTGACCCTTTAACCTACTGTAAGATCAATCTAACCCTTTCTTCCGACATAATCCTCCATTTTTCTATCATCCATATGCCTATCTAAGGGTTTCTTAAATGTCCATAATGTATCTGCCGCTATCACCACCCTTGGCAGGGATTTCCATGCACTCATCACTTTCTGTGAATAAGTCTATCTCTGACATTCCCCCTATACTTCCCTCCAATCACCTTAAAAGTCATGCCTCGTTTATTAGCCATTTCCGCCTTGGGAAAAAGCCTCTGGCTGACCACTCTATCAGGATTATTTACTGTCATTTCTAATTTACAACTGTAAAGGAGAATAAAATAATTGTTACTCCAATCTAATGCAGCATTAAAAAAATTACATAAAGAACACAATAAATATAAATATGTAAGATAGTTTATATACATTTATTAAGCTTATCTACCTGCTTATAGCTTATAGGCTGTAAACTAACTGTAAAAGCTAGCTGTAAAAAAGAGGCACATAGCTACGTCTTTTATCATGTTATACACCTCTATCAAGTCACCTCTCATCCTCCTTTGCATCAAAGACAAAAGCCTTGGTTTGCTCAGCCCATCTTCATGAGACATGCTCTCTAATCCAGGCAGCATCCTGATAAACCTCCTCTGCACCCTGTCCAAAGCTTCCACGTTCTTCTTATAATGCTTCCTCCTCTCAGCCATCAGATTTCTGAACGGACAATGAACCAACCCAACGGACAATAGCTCAGGGTGCCTAAGACTATTATGTATTTCCAGTTATCAAATAACACTTAATACTGCTGAGCTAATACAAAGCTAAATACTCTTATTTCTGTTTGCCAACCACCTTCCTACTTTAACCAATTTACAACACTGTGCAAAAGTCTTGGGCATGCTAGAATTTTTATATGGTTTCAGATGGTCTGGTTTCTGCAGAACCCTGATCTCGAGGCTGTCTGGGATTACCTGGAGAGGCAAAAACGAGCGAGACAGCCACACTCTGCGATGAACTGTGGCGAGTTCTCCAAGATGCTTGGAACAACCTACCAGCTGTACCTAAGAGGGCTATTGCAGTTTTAAAGGCAAAGGGTGATCACAGCAAATATTGATTTGATTTCGTTTTTTTACTGTGTGCTGCTCTTTATAGTAATATTTTTTGTTATTTAGAAACTTTTAATTTTATTATTTTGAAAGCATCTTCGCTTTGCAGAATTTTTGACATGTGCCTGAGACTTTTGCACAATATACATATATCTTAATGTAATTTATAGTATTTTAATGTATTGTTGCTGCAAAACAACAAATTTTAGTCATAGTTATACTTTATTGATCCCGAGGGAAATTGGTTTTCGTTACAGTTGCACCATAAATAATTAAATAGTAATATGTAGATTATGCCAGGAAATAAGTCTAGGACTAGCCTATTGGCTCAGGGTGTCTGACCCTCCAAGGGAAGAGTTGTAAAGTTTGATGGCCACAGGCAGGAATGACTCAGTGTTCATATGATGTTCAGTATGATATTAAGCTGAAAAAATGAGGTGACTAGAACTAAAAACGATATTCTAAGTGTGGTTTAACAAGGGTTTTATTGAGCTGTAACATCATCTCATGCTCTTGAAATCCTAGCTACATTATTTTCTTCCCCCACCCCCACTCCCATCTAATCTCCAAGATCTTTTGTTGAGCTCCGAAGATTGATACCCTCCAAGCAGACCACGACGTTGTACTAGGGTTTGAAGCATTGCTTACCTCAATGACCTGGAAAGCTACAGTATGTTGGCTGGAGTCAGGGCTTTCTGCTTCGGCTCTTGGTAGGGCCACCCATGCCAAACAGGTCAAAGGACAGACCCCAGACCAAGAGCGGTTCACCAGTCCTCCAGGTCTGGGGGTTCATCTCGGGGCTCACAACCCTGACTGATCAAAAATAATTGGCACGGAATGAGCAATATGAGTCAAATTGGACACACTGGAGTCTGTAGTAGAACAAAGGACCCTATGGAAAATCCTGGCGATTCTGGACAACGTTTCTCACTCTCTGCATGCCACTTTGGCTGAACAAAGCAGCACTTTTAGCAATAGATTAAGACAACTGTGCTGCTCCAAAGAGCGCTATATGAGCAGACATCCCACCTCTCCCGGAAGTTCCGGGAGTCTCCCACATATTAATAGTGGTTTCCTGATGCCCGCAAGTTGTATACAATATCAGGGAAATCAATTTTTTGAGAGCGAGCAAGCAAGAGAAAGCAAGAGAGAGCGCGAGAGCAACCGTGAGAGAGAGAGCGCGCACGAGAGAGAGCGAGAGCAAGCAAGCGCGAGCGAGAGAGAGCACGTGCCATGGCAGAGTGTTCAAAAAAAAGAAAATATAAAACGTACGTCACCCCAGACTACACTAAAGTGTACCCCTGCCTAATAGGGGTCAAAATAATGACAGTGTTGCTCGCTGCACTGTTTGCAACAGTGACTTTTCTATTGCCCATGGTGGGTTAAGACTGTAAAAGACACACTGAGGTGAGTTTAACAGGTGTCATACGTTCATTAGCATAGCTAACATTATTTAAACTAGCTGGCTAGCTGCTGAGGAGCTACTCTATTGCAGACATCCCACCTCTCCCGGAAATTCCAGGAGTCTCCCACAAATTGATGGTGCTACCTCCCTGAAATGAGTTTTTGCAGGGTGAGATGTCTGTATGAGGTCATTCTTGCTCGCAGCCATTTGGCTCTATAATGAGTCAACCTGTAGCCGAGGAAGTGATGGCCCCCTCCTGTTAGATTGCTTGTGGTAACTTATCTTTTTATTCTTTCTACATCTCATCTAATATTTATATCTGTGCCCTTGTAATGCTACTGTGACACTGTAGCTTCCTTTGGGATCAATGAGGTATCTATCTGGGCAGACAGGATGGGGGCAGTTGAGAAATCTTGGCTGATACAGAGTAGTGGGGCTGAACTCTGGTCCGTTTTCTGCTCTTGGCCTCAATGCTTAAATTTGGCTTGAAATCCGCCCAGCTGACTCTTCCGGCGATGATGGCCAGACTTCAGCACGTCGTACCTGCATGTTGAAGCAATAAGTTTTTAACAAAGCAGTTGGCTTCTGAGAACATACTCCCTAAAGCTTCTCTTTAATATACTTCAAGTTCCTTGAAAAATTGATCTCATTCATCTATAAATCATTTCCATCTCCAAGAGGCTTGAATCCTCTTTTCTCCTTGCTAAACACCTTCTTTTTTCACTCCCTAATGTTGACAATTATCCACACTTTGTAGGATAAGATGATTTGCCCAATTAAGTTAATATATACTCAGTAGCTACTTTATTAGTTCCCTTCTAAAGAACTAATTGTGACATGTGGTTATCTGAGTTACTGTCGCCTTCCTGTCAGCTTGAACCAGTCTGGCCATTCTCCTCTGACCAATCTCATTAACGAGTCTTTTTTGCCCACAGAACTGCTGCTCACTGCATTTTTTTTTTGTTTTTCACGTCATTCTCTGTAAAATTTGGACACTTTTGTGCTTGAAAATCTAAAGAGATCAGTAGCTTTTGAGATGCTCAAACCACCCCTTCTGGCAACAGCAATCATTCTACAGTCAAAGTCATTTAGGTCACATTTCTTCCCCATTCTGATGTTTGATCTGAACAACAACTGAACCTCTTGACCATGTCTGCATTGTGTTGATGCTATATGATGGGCTGATTGTATATTTGTATCAACAAGCAGGTGTAAAGGTGTACCAAACAAAATAGCCACTGAATGTATGTTGTTAACAAAATTACTTCCTAACAATTATTCAAAGTTTAGGAAGGCACCATACAATTTGTTTTTGTTTGGTTGTTCCTAACATAAAACTATTACAATGTTTAATAAATGCAGTCTCCCAATTTACCACTGTGGAAAACTACATCTGATTTAACTTATTTAACTTTCATTAAGCATGTTATCCTGCTGGAAATGGTTCCTAACATTGTTATAGCCAGGTGTGATAACAGGGATAAGATCCCACTACCTACTAATTGCTCCCAATGGGGTATGTCTCAAATAGTCCAGCTCCTGGCCTTCACATGTGGCTTAGCTACTAAGCCTGGTGGAAAAATTTCTACTGATGGGAGAAGGGGAAAAGGTAGGTTACTGACACCTTAAAACTAGTAGCTTCAGGCAGATGGGGCCTGTCAACCGTGGTTGGCAGCTCATCTAGGAGAAGGAAAACTCCGATCTCAAACCCCTGTTGCCTTGCAGCTGAACGCGCTCACGGGGAGGGTTTTGGGAGTAAACCCCAAGAGAAAACTCCAGGGCTGGAATCCCTAAGGCAGTCCTACGTAGAGTTGAATGCTGACTGGCAACTCCTGCTACACTGTTAGTGCCAAACTTTAGCAGTCTCTGCCGTCCCTTAGGGTTCATCAGTTGCATGGAGAGGGGAAGCCTGCAACATGTACAACAGCTTGCTCTCCATACCGTGCTGTCCATGTTTGTGTATCTAGACTGCTAGGATGCAGCATCCGTGACCAATGGAGCCCTAATGGAATAACAAAAGCATCACATACATGCTGTATACTGAATTGCTGCTGCATAAATTGTCACGGAAAGCCTAGATCTTTCAACAGTCTCAGTTTTTCCACTTTTATTTATGGTAGGATATGGGTGCGGCCAGTTATAACTTATTGCACTTGAAACTAACAGCTTGCCACCTCAGAGGCCCATTAAGAATGAAATCCCATTGGAATCACTATAGACCAGACTTGCAGATTTCTTTTCCTGAAAAGCATTAGTGAACCAGACGGACTTTTAATAACAATTGGGTGGATTTCATGGTAACCATTATTAACTTTATATTCTAGATGTATTTACTTACCAGTGTGCTTCGAACTTAGCTTCATCAAAGTCAAATTCAAGTATATTGTCTCATGCACAAGTACATAGAGTCATAGAAAAGTACAGCACAGAAATAGGCCCTTCAGCCCATCTAACCCATGACTATCCATTTAAACTGCACCCAGACAGTAGCCATCCATACCCCTACCATCCACATACCTATCCATACTTCACTTAAATGTTGAAATCGAGCTCACATGCACCACTTGTCATGTCAGCTCTTTCCACACTCTCACAGCCCTCTGAGTGAAGAAACTCCCCCCATGTTCCCCTCAAATTTTTCACCTTTCACCCTTAATCCTTGACCTCTAGTTGTAGTCCCACCCAACCTCAGTGGAAAAAGCCTGCTTATATTTACCCTATCTATACCTCTCATAATTTTGTATACCTCTGCCAAATCTCCCCTCAATCTATGTTCCAAGGAATACAGGCCTAACCTATTCAATCTTTCCATATAGCCCAGGTCCTCCAGCACCAGCCACATCCTCACAAATTTTCTCTGTAGTCTTTCAACCTTATTTCCATCTTTCTTGTCGGTAGGTGACTAAAACAGCACACAATACACCAAATTAGGCCTCAGCAACTTCAACATAACCATCTCCTGCACTCAATACATTTATGAAGGCCAATAATCCAAATTAGGCCTCACCAAAGTCTTATACAAATTCAACATAACATCCCATTGAAAACCTTGCTTGCAGCAGGACTTGGTATTATTTACAATATTTTATTTATTTAGAGGGACAGCATGGACAGGCCCTTTTGGTCGAATGAGCACCACCAGCCAGCAACCCACCTGTTTAACACCAGCCTAATCACAAGAAAATTTACAATGACCGATTAATGTACTAATCGATATGTCACAAATGTTGCAGGAAACCAGAGCACCCAGAGGAAACCCAAGCCATCACAGGGAGAACGTACAAACTCCTTACTGACAGTGTCAGAGTTGAACTTTGAACTCCGATGACAAACTGTAATAGCGTCACGCTAACCCATATGCTATGGTATATATAATAAATTATATAAGCAGCTTTCAGAAGAAAATTTAAACAATTCATGCATAATACAACATAGAAATCTACAGCACATTACAGGCCCTTCAGCCCACAATG
This sequence comes from Mobula hypostoma, assembly GCF_963921235.1. Classification (NCBI taxonomy): domain Eukaryota; kingdom Metazoa; phylum Chordata; class Chondrichthyes; order Myliobatiformes; family Myliobatidae; genus Mobula; species Mobula hypostoma. Next base: position 174,578,249 of record NC_086103.1, read on the forward strand.
TTGTGCCGATCATGTAACCTACTCTAGAAACTGCCTAGAATTTCCTTAGCGCATAGACCTCTATTTTTCTAAGCTCCATTAACCTATCTAAGAGGCTCTTAAAAGACCCTATTGTATCTGTTTCCATGACCACCACCAACAGTGCACTCCAAGCACTAACCACTCACTGTGTGAAAAACCTAGCCCTGACATCCCCCCCTTGTACCTATTTCCAAGCACCTTAAAACTATGCCTCTTTGTGTTAGTAATTTCAGCCCTGGGAAAAGTCTCTGACTATCCACACTATCAATGCCTCTCATCATCTTATACACCTCTATCAGGTCACCTCTCATCCTCCGTCACTCCAAGGAGAAAAGGCCAAGTTCACTCAACCTATTCTCATTAGGTACGCCCTCCAATACAGGCAAGATCCTTGTAAATCACCTCTGCACTCTCTCTATAATATCCACATCCTTCCTGTAGTGAGGTGACCAGAACTGAACACAGTACTCCAAGTGGGGTCTAACTAAGGTCTTATATAGTTGTAACATTACCTCACGGCTCTTGAGCTCAATCCCACGTTTGTTGAATGCCAACACACCATACACCTTCTTATCAACACTGTCAACCTGCGCAGCAGCTTTGACTGTCTTATCAACACGGACTCCAAGATCTCTCAGATCCTCCACACTGCCAAGAGTCTCCTATCTCAAATTTGACCTACCAAAATGAACCACTTCATACTTATCTGGGTTGAAGTCCATCTGCCACTTCTCAGCCTAGTTCTGCATCCTATTGATGTCCTGCTGTAACCTCTGACAACCCTCCAGACTATCCACAACACCCCCAACCTTTGTGTCATCAGCAGACTTACTAATCTACCCTTCTACTTCTTCATCCAGGTCATTTATAAAAATCACAGAGGAGGCGTCCCAGAACAGATCCCTGTGGAACACCACTGCTCACTGTCTTCCATGCAGAATACGAACCATCTACCAGTTCTGGATCCACAAAACAAGGTCTCCTTGGATCCCATGCCTCCTTACTTTCTGAAGGAGCCTTGCATGGGGAACCTTATCAAATGCCTTACTGAAATCCATTTACACTACATCTATTGCTCTACCTTCATCAATATGTTTTGATACACCCTCAAAGAATTCAGTCAGGCTCTTGACCTGCCCTTGACAAAGCCATGCTGACTATCTCTAATCAGATTATGTTTCTCCAAAAGCTCATAAATCCTGCCTCTCAGGATCTTCTCCAACAACTTGCCCACCCCTAAAGTCAGACTCCCTGGTCTATAATTTCCTGGGTTATCTCTACTCCCTTTCTTGAACAAGGGAACAACATTGCAACCCTCCAGTCCTCCGGTACTTCTCCTGTCCCTATTGATGATGCAAAGATCATGGCAAGAGACTCAGAAATCTCCTCCCTCACTTCCCACAGTAGCCTGGGGTACATCTTATCCAGTCCCAGTGACTTATCTAACCTAATGGTTTTGAAAAGCTCCAGCACATTCTCTTTCTTAATGTCTATATGCTCAAGTGTTTCAGTCCGCTGTAAGTCACCCTCACAATTGCAAAGGTCTTTTTCCCTGGTGAATGCTGAAGCAAAGTATTTATTAAGTACCTCCACTACCTCCTCCAACTCATGCACATGTTTCTACTATTGCACCTGACTGGTCCTATTCTCACATGGCTCATCCTCTTGCTCTTCACATACTTGTAGAATGCCTTGGGGTTTTCCTTACTCCTGCCCACCAAGGCTTTCTCGTGGCCCCTTCTGACTCTCCTAATTCCTTTCTTAAGCTCCTTCCTAGCAACCTTGTAATTTTCTAGAGATCTAACAGTACCTAGTTTCTTGAACCTTTCATAAGCTATTCATTTCTTCTTAACGAGATTTTCTGCATCACTTGTACACCATGGTTCTTTTACCCTACCATCCTTTCCCTGCCTCAATGGAACATAGCTATACAGAACTCCATGCAAATGTTCCCTGAACATTTGCCACATTTCTGCCGTGCATTTCCCTGATAATATCTGCTCCCAAGTTCCTGCCTAATAGCATCATATTTTCCCCCAACCCCAATTAAATGTTTTCCCAAATTGTCTGCTCCTATCCCTCTCCAGCGCTATGGTGAAGGAGATAGAGTTGTGGTCACTAATCCCAAAATGCTCTCCCACAGAGAGAACTGACACCTGACCAGGTTCATTTCCCAATACCAGATCAAGTATAGCCCCTCATCTAGTTGGCTTATCTACATACTGTGTTGTGAAACCTTCCTGAACACACCTAACAAACTCCACCCCATCTAAACCCCTTGCGCTAAGGAAATGCCAATCAATGTAGGAAAGTTAAAATCTCCCATCACAACAACCCTATTATTATTGCTCCGTTCCAGAATCTGCTTCCCTATCTGCTCCTTGATATCGCTGTTACTGTAGGGGGGTCTATAAAAAACATCCAGTAGAGTTATTGCCCCTTTCCTGTTTCTGACTTCCACTCACACTGACTCAGTTGACCATCCCTCCATGACTTACTCCATTTCTGCAGCTGTGACACTATCCCTGATTAGCAATGCCATACCCCCACTTCTTTTGTCTCCCTCTCTGTTCTTTTTGAAACATCTAAAGCCTGGCACACTCTGCAGCCATTCCTGCTCCTGAGACACCCAAGTCTCTGTAATGGCCACGGCACCTTTGGAGGAAATGTGAGAGGCCCGTACGTTCACTGTAATGGACACTTGGACAGCTACATGAATAGGAAAAATTTAGAAGGATATGGACCAAATGCAGGGAATGGGACTGGCTTAGTCAGACACCTTAGTCAGCATGGACCAGTCGGGCTGTTTTCGTATGCGTGGCTCCATCACTCCATAACTTTTTAACATTTTAATGAAATCACCTGTCACTTTTCTACACTCAAGAGAATATAGAGACAGAGGCAGCTGGCTCTGGAGTCAGGAGCAACTAACAGATGTTGAAGGAACGCCGTGGATTCAAAATATCAACTGTCCATTTCCCCACAGAGATAGAACATAGAACAGAATCAAAATCAGGTTTAATATCATTGACATATGTTGTGAAATTTGTTGTTGTGGCGCCAGTAACATTGTAATACTTAATAATAAAACCTCTACATTACAGTAAGTAATATATATATAAAGTAAGTAGTACAAAAAGAGATAAAAGAAAGTACTGAGGTAATGTTCATGGGTTCAATATCCATTCAGAGGGGAAGAAGCTGGTCCTGAATCACTGAGTGTGTGCCTTCAGGCTTCCGCACCTCCTCCCTGATCGTGACAATGAGGAGACATGTCCTGGCTGATGGGGGGGTCCATAATGATGGCTGCCACCTTTTTGAGGCGTCACTCCATGAAAATCTCCTGGATGCTGGGGAGGCTAGTGCCCATGATAGAGACGACTGATTTTACAACTTCCTGAAACTTATTTCAATGCCTGATTCCTTCTGCCTGCATAAGGTCCATCCCCTTTCATACTTTGCACATTCACCTGCTCAGGCAGGATCTATGGAAAGGGAGAGAGTTCCTCTTGTCCTGACTGACCAACCCATGAGCCTCCATATCCAGCATATCATTATCCATAACTACTGCCACCTCCAATAGGATTGTGCAACTTTCTCTTCTCCCCAGTCTCCGCTGTCTGCAGGGATCGCTCTCTATGAACTCCCTTTTCCACCTGTCCCTCCCTACTGATCCCCATCCTGGGACAAGCGCTATATTTGCCCCTGCACCTATGCCCTCACCACCATTCAGGGCCACAAACAATTCTTCCAATGAGGTGACACTTCATCCGCGAGTCTGAGTAATAAAAAAAATGCTCCTGTCATCCCCTATGAACTTACCCTTTCCCACCTTAAATGCACATCTTCTAATATTGGGCATTTCAGCTCAGATACTGCATGACTTGTCATTTCCTCCAGCATCCTGTTTGCTACTTAAGAGAAGCGAGATCCATCTACTTAATCTCACAGCAGAAACCCACCAAGGCCACTTAACATGACATTTGAACTTCTCACAATAACAATAGAGGGTCAGGGTGGAGGTCTATCTCTACCAAAGGAGGTGTAAAGCAACCCTTCCCTCTACTAGCCTACAAGTCACACTTGGGCATGGGGTAGCACTTGCTTAGCTCCTGATCAGGGTCCTGTGAAGCCATGGGAGTAGGTCGTGGATGGTCGTACAAGCAGCTGATGCACATCACAAGCCCCGGTTATGCGACCACTGATGCCAGGCAGACGATCTCTGAAGACTATTGATAATGGCTGGGGTTACCCACCTTTTAAAGATGCTGTCCAGAAGAAAGTAATGGCAAACCACTTCTGGAAAGATTTGCCATGATTGTCTGTGAGATATGACATGGCACATGATGATAATGATGATGAAGGATTGCCAATGTTCACAGTATCAGAGCTGCAATGAAATGAAAAGAAATTGAATAGATCTGCAGCCTTATTGCACAGTTGAAAGTATCCTGACTGGTTGCATCAATAGGTATCAACAGGTAAAATTAATGTCAGAGTAATGTACACTATATACATCCTGAAATTCTTTTTCTTCACAAACATCCATGAAAACAGAGGGGTGTCCCAAAGAATGAATGACAGTTAAATGTTAAAACTCCAAAGCCCCCTAGCATTCCCCTCCCATACACAAGCAGCAGAAAGGAAATGACCCCCCCAACCCCCACCAGCAGAAAAGCATCAGCGACCCCCACCAAGCATTCTACCGTGCAGCAAAGCATCAGTAAAGACACAGACTTGCAGTACCTCAAAGACTACTCGTTCACCCAGTAATTTGACATACCACAGGCTCTCTCTCTCTCTCCCGAATAAGGGAAAAAGTGGTGTCCCCGTTTCACAGCGAGAGGTCTGGTATGGAAATTGAAATGCACAGGAACGTAAGAAGCTACAGAGAAAAGTGGACTCTGCCCAATACATCATGGACATATCCCTCCCCAACCATCACTAGTATCTATGTGAGACAATGCTTCAGGAGGGCAATATCCATCATCAAAGATCGCCACCATCTAAACAACGCCATCTTTTCACAGCTACCGTTGGGCCGGAGGTTAGAACAAGATCTTGGGCAAGGTTTAATCAATACAGTTTGTGGATTGGACTTGGCGTTCCGCGTTGTGATGTGTTTCTGGTTTCTGGTTGCTCCGCTTTCGCTGCAATTTTGTGCGGTTTTGATCAGGGAGGACCGACTCCGCGGCCTGCAGTCGACCAACACCACGGCGCTGGATGGAACGGAACTGAGCTGAACAGAATATTACTGGGCTATATTGATGACTTGTGGTTTATGTTTTGTAATCTTTGTTTTTTGCTCATTTCTTTGTGTCGTTTGCATGATTTGTTCTTTCCGCATTGGGGGTTTGATGTTTTTCTTTGAACAGGTACATGGTTTTTTTGTTTTGTGGCTGTCTGTGGGAAGACACAGCTCAGGTTGTATACTGCATACATATTTTGATAATAAATGTACTTTGAATCTTTTGAGCCTTTAGATACATCTCTTCAACCATTCATTTCTTGAACCAGATGGCAAAACCTAATCACTAGAGTTTAGCAGCACTAAGCACTTTGACCACTTTCCACGAAAATTGATTTCTTTTTCTAATTGTGTTCTTTCTTGTAAAAAGTGTGTATGACTTATACTTGTGCTTTTATTGTGAATGCTGCTTATTTGATATTGTTCCCTGTGATGCTGTTGCAAGTAAGTTTTTCACTGCACCTGTGCAAACATGGACGTGCAGATGACAATAAACTTGACTTTGACGTGAACCTGATATCAGAATTAAATAAGGCAATACAACCGACAGGAGAAGAATTTGCCAACCATTACACATTTTGCTTTAACACTTGTACAAAGCCGACATTTCTCTGCAGCAGTGAGGACGTGAAGACATCTTAAAGTGAATGATTTGTCAGAATTATTATTCAGCCTGCTGTCATAGTGCAAATGTAGCGTCCTACCCTTAAGTAAAAGGAATTTCTTTTATTTCACTCTCTCTCTGAGCAGGTCATAACATAAAATCTACAAACATTCCACAAAAGGTACACTTTTCAAAGGTACACTTTTTGAAAGTAAGATCACTTTCATGCGACACATTATCCTGCCTTAGATCTGTACACTAAGCTGCTACACAGGTGCAGAAATGGATCAGAGAGCAGGTGGCCTTTATTTTTAAAGTGTTTAAATGCAAACAGCAGTGGAGAGACGCTTAACTTTGTAGAGGTTTTGTCCAACTCCCTCTCATTGTGCTTATAGGCTGATCATCTAGAGACCCGAGCAACACACAAAATATACCGGAGGAACTCAGCAGGTCAGGCAGCATCAATGAAAATGAAAGTCAACGTTTTGGGCCAACACCCTTCTTCAGGACTGAAAAAGAAAGGGAAAGACACCAGAATAAAAAGGTTAGGAGGGTAGGAGGGGAAGGAGGACAAGCTAAAATGTGACAGGTGAAGGCAGACGGGTGGGGGAGGGGGTGAAGCAAGAAGCTGGGAGGTGATTGGTGGAAAAGGTAAAGAAGAAAGATTCTTTGGAGAAGAATGGAGAAGAAAGATTCTAATAGGAGAGGAGAGTAGACCATGAGAGAAAGGGAAGGAAGAGAGACATCAGGGGAGTTGATAGCAGGGGAAGAGGAGAGAAGAGGTAAGAGAGGTCCTGAATGGGGGAGAGAAGGAGGAGTTGTAAACATTGTGAGGAGTTGGATAAACCAATGTTCATACCATCAGGTTGGAGACTACCTGGAGAGGCTATGGGGTTTTGCTCCTCCAACCTGAGAATGGCCTTGTCATGGCATTAGAGGATCAACATGTTGGAATAGGAATTGAGATTGGAATTAAAATGGTTGGGTATCAGGAAATCCAGCTTTTGGTGGATGGAACAAAAGTGCTCGGCAAAGTAGTCCCCCAATCTACGTTAGACTTTACCAAGGCTGCATTGGGGGCACCAGGTATAGTAGATGACCCCAGCAAATTTACAGGTGAAGTGTTGCCTCAAACATAAGGAATGATTGCGGTCCTGAGTGGAGGTGAGGGAGGAAGTGAATGGGCAGGTGTAGGACTTTTTCCATGAGCAAGGATAAGTGCCAGGAGGGGGACGAGTGAGGAGGGACGAATGGACAAGGAAATTTTCATAGTTGCTGCCTGACCTGCTGAGTTCTTCCAGCATTTCTTCCAGCTCTGGATTTCCAACATATGTAGAATCTCTTGCGTCTAGAGATTTGAGCTGTTGTTCCTGAGTTCAAATCCCATCCACTCAGCTGGTATTGGTATGGGTTTATTATTGTCAGGTGAAGGCAGGCGGGTGGATAAGCTTGTCTTATATACTGTTCAAACAAATCACTTTATTATACGGTGTGTTGAGGTAGAACAAGGTAAAATGACAGCAATGCAGAATAAAGTATAAAAGCTACAATGAAAGTGTGGTGCAGGCAAGCATTAAAGCACAAGATAATAACAGGGTAGATTGTGAGGCCAAGAGTCCATCTTATCAGACAAGAGGCCCATTCAAGGGTCTGGTAACAGTTGAATTGAAGTGGTACATGCCTTCAGGCTTTTGTATCTTCTGTCCGATGGGATGGGGCGGGAGGGAAGAAGAGAGAATGTAGATGAGGTCTTTGATAATGATGGCTGCTTTACTGAGGTAACGAGAGGATCAGACAGAGTCCATGGAGTAGGGGGTAGTTTCCATGATGTGCTGGACAGTGTCCATATGCTGCCTGACCTGCTGTGTTCCTCCAGCATATTGTATCCACAACTCTGCACATACAGAAATTTATCCAATAAAATAATTCTAAATTAAAATTTAAGTATCGATGATCAAAGTCAGTGTTGACTTTACTTTCACACGCACAAGAGCATGGAAGGACAGGTGCAATGAACAACGTACTTGCAGTAGCATCACAGGCGCACAGCATGAGATGTGCAGCATTCACAGGAAAAACGCAAGTTATACAATTAGGACAAGAAACATCCAGTGTAGTCAAAGTGGTCATAGTGTTGCAACATTGAGGTAGTTATCAGGGTTATGCCAATTGGTTCACAAACTAAATGGCTGAAGGGAAGAGCTGTTTTTGAGCCTTGAACAAATTTCACGACATATGCTATTGATATTGAACCTAACTCTGATTCTATTTCTGGTAGTGTGAGACTTCAGGCATCTGCACCTCCTGCTTGATTGTAACTGCAAGAACATGGCATGGTAGAGATTTTTGATTATGGATGTTGCCTTCTTAGGAGAGGGTCCAGAGGAGATTCATAAGAATGAAAGGGTTAAAGTATGAGGAGCATTTGATGGCTTTGGGCCTGTACTCACTGGAGTTCTGAAGAATGGGGGGGGAGGCGTTGTTCTCACTGAAACTATTGAACATTGAAAGGCCTAGATGGAGTGGACAGGGAAAGGATGTTTCCTATAGTGAGGGAGTCCAGGAATAATAGAACAGAATAATCAGAACAGGATGTCCCTTGAGAACAGAAATTAGGGAGAATTTCTTGAAACGGGGGGGGGGGGGGTGAATCTGTGGAGATAATTGCCTCAGATGGCCGTGGAGGCCAAGTCATTGGTTATACTTAAAACGGAGGTTGATAGATTCTGGATTAGTAAGGGCGTTAAAGGTTACGAGAAGAAGGCAGGATAATGAGATTAAGAGAGAAAATAAATCAGCCATGATGGAATGTCGGGACAGACTTGCTGGGCCAGATTACCTAGTTCTGCTCCTATGTCTTATGGTCTTCAATAAAATCATGAGTGTCATAGATAGATTGAATACACACAGTCTTTTCACTAGGGTTGTGGAATCAAAACCTAGACTGCATCGTTTTAAAGTGAGAAAGGAAAGGATTAAAAGGGACCAGAGGGGCAACATCTCCACACAGAAGGTGGTCTGTATCTGGAACGAGTTGTCAATGGAAGTGGTTGAGGCAAATAGGCCACCTACATTTGAAAGATATTCGAACGGATATATGGATGGGAAAGGTTTAGAGGGATATGGGATAAATGTGGGCAACTTGGGCGTCTTGGTCAGCATGGATGAGATGGGCTGAACGGCCTGCTTCCATGCTGTATTACTCTTTGACTCCTCTGCCAAACCTCTGGAAAAATTCCAAACTTCAGATCAGTCAATAAGGATAGTCAACATATGTATATCCAGGGTGGCTTAGACCTTTGCACAATCCTGAATTTGTCAACAAGGAGTGGAAAGCGAGATTGTAAATCCGGTGGGAGCAAAGGGGGCTGGGAATGGTGAGGATGGAGCCCCTCGGGAGGGAAGGAGGCTATGCAGTAATCACACCAGAACCACCAGATTCATCAGGTACTTCCCCCAAGCCAATGCAGCACAAAAAAAACACAATAAGATAAAGAACACAATAGTAAAAAAAATAACAAATATAAATACATAAGATATTGATTGTATGTCCATAAAGTGACACTAGGCACAGGAGAGCCTGTACATAAGGTGACTCTGACAGGAAATGATGGTTGTGGGGAGTGTAATACATAACATAAGTGGGTGAGTTTCAAATTAAAACCTATCCTTGTTTATTTTCCGACAGGGTATTTTCATCAATTGCCTTCAGGTCACAATTTCGATTGTTTGGAATAGATTGCCATAATTAACAGGGGAATCTCTGCTGTTTATTGTATTTAGTCTCTACAATTAGTGAAGATTAGCTCTGCCTATTAAGAACAGTTTTACGGGAAACTTCATTTGAACTTTTGCCTCGCACTAAACTATAGTAATTTAACATGCTTTTAATTTAAAAGGTGAGCACATGGTCAAGTGGTTAAGGCATTCGACTAGCGATCTGAAGGTCGTGAGTTCAAGCCCTAGCTGAGGCAGTGTGTTGTGTCCTTGAGCAAGGCACTTAACCACACAGTGCTCTGCAGTGACACTGGTGCCAAGCTGTATCGGACCTTGCCCTTCCCTTGGACAACATCAGTGTCATGGAGAAGAGAGACTTGCAGCACGGACAATTTTGCCCAGGCCTGCTCCCTGAAGAGCGCCAATCCATGGTCTCGCAAGTCTAACGGATGTCTTTAATTTTTAATTTAATTTAAAAGATGGCATGTTCATGTAAGTCTATTACAGCGCCAGTGATCATTGATTGGGGTTCAATGCCTATAAGGAGTTTATACGCTCTCCCTGTAACCATGTGGGTTTCCTCTGGGTCCTCTGGCTTCCTCCCACATTTCAAAGATGTACAGGCTTTCCTTCAGTCAAAGCATTGACATATAACGTAAAAGGAAGTGGTTCCAACACCAATTCCTGCAGAACACCACTAGTCAATGACAACCAACCAGAAAAGGCTCCTTTTATTCCTACTTTTTGTCTCCCGCCAATCAGTCAATCCTCTACCAATGCTGGTAGCCTTCCTGGAATATGATGGGCTTTTATCTTGTTAAGCAGCCTTATGTGTGGCACCTTATCAAAGGCCTTCTGAAAATCCAAGTACAGAACATCCAATTTGCCTTTCTCCATCCTGCTTGTTATTTCTTCAAAGAATTTGAACAGATTTATCAGGCAAGATTTTCTCTTAAGGAGACCATGCTGACCTGGGTCTATTTCATTACGTGCCTCCCAAGTACCCTGAGAACTCATCCTTAACAATGAACTCCAACATCTTCCCAACCATTGAGGTCAGACTAACTGGCCTGTAATTTCCTTTCATCTGCGCCCTCCCTTCTTGACGAGTGGAGTGACATTTACAGATTTCTAGTCCTTTGGAACCATGGAAGAATCTAGTGATTCATAGAAGATCATTAGTAATGCCTCCACAATCTCCACAGAGATCCTGCTTTTCAGCTTTCGACCTAACTCCCTAAATTCTCTCCGCAGGATTTCCTCCCTATGGCATGACGTATATATGATCTGGCTGCTCATCTTCTCCCATTAGAATGTTATGGACCTGATATGAGATGTCCCTGACCCTCGCACCCTGGAGGTCAACATATCATCTGGGTGTCTCTTTCACATCCACAGAATCACATGTCTGCTCCTCTAATTATGGAATACCCTATCACTACTGC